>NC_136155.1:8018722-9218722 GCF_965212315.1 Lampetra planeri | reverse complement strand
ATGCACAGAGGAGTAGGGGGGAGAAGTGGAACCATCTAGGAATGAAGACGAAGGTGCAGAGATAGAGCCCGCAGAGGAGAGTAATGGAGAGTAATGGAGAGTAATGTACAAGGTGTAGCCAGAGACAGAGGAAGGTCTACACGAGCCGAGTAATGTACAGTGTGTAGCCAGAGAGAGTGTAAGGTCTACACGAGCCGAGTAATGCATACGGTGTAGCCAGAGAGAGTGTAAGGTCTACACGAGCCGAGTAATGCATACGGTGTAGCCAGAGAGAGGATAAGGTCTACACGAGATAGGTACTGAAGAGTGTGTAGCCGGAGATGTAAGGTCTACACGAGACGGGTACTGAAGAGTGTGTAGCCAGATGTGTAAAGTCTACACGAGACGAGTGAAGAGTGTAGCGGAGGCGTAAAGTCTACACGAGACGAGAGAAGAGTGTAGCAGAGGCGCGGAGTCTACACGAGGCACAGAGAGTCAGCAGCACAGAATCTACGGGAGAGAAGAGGTCACGAGTTGTACCGTTGTATGGTGACCGTACTGTGAAGAAGAGAGGCCACGCGTTGTATCGTTACAAGTCAAGATTTAATAAAAGAAGTGTGTTCCCGTCAAAGGAGTTTCCTGCCGTCATTTCCAATACTTCATATGTATAAAATGTTCTCATAACCCCTTATCAGTTCCTACCTTATTACAGACCAATTCAGACCTTATTGGTCACCCCGTGCCCTTATAAATCTCAACGTTCATCCTAAAAAGTCCCATCACAAGAGAGAAACACAAATAGACAAACATTTTTTGCCCGTATTAAAACGGCTGTATGCTATATGTAGCTGAAAATTCAATTTCCCTGCGCAAGAATACGGGTAAACCGTATGGGTTGACACGGTATGTGTTACGACGGTACGGGCACGTTTACTGTTCAATGCAGATCAGCACATTGGATGAATTACACAGAACAGTGGCGCTAAGTACTGTCATAATTTAAGGTATTTTTTCATGGTAAAATGCATACATTGCCATGAAGGGGATGGTACACCACTCAAGAGTGTTACAGTGTTTAAATCATACCTTTGTTCATCCCCAAACTTGAAACAAACACGCAAATAGCCGTGATGAAGCTATACTTCATGCAACAACTATGTGATTGGTTGGAATGATGGTAGCAAGCGATGTTCTGATTTGTATGTGGTGATTGCGCGGGTGTTTTCTCATCCATGGCGTTTCTACTCTTCTGTCTCCCCCTGTGTACAAACGCCCAACAATTTGGTGCAGAACCCATATTCGAAGAAGGAGCTCTGTAGACTCATTTAGATTTTTCCTGAGTTTTTATTTTATTTTAAACTGGTGGTGCAGTAGTGCATCAATAAAAACAACTGGTGGTGCAGTAGTGCAGCAATAAAAAAGGGGTCCCAATGACTAATCCCTATTCGGCATCAGTTTCACAACAGATAGAATTTCCAACACCAAAAAACCTCATTACATACCTGTCAACCTATATGGTTTACCCGTATTAATGTACAGGGAAATTTAGTTTTCAGGTCCATACGGCGTACATCCGTTTCAATACGGGCAAAAAAAATGTCTGTTTCTCCCTTTTGATGGGACTTTGTAGGATGAACGTTGAGATGTATAAGGGCACGGGGTGACCAATAATATATGAATTGGTCTGTAATAAGGTAGCACTGATAAGGGGTTGACAGATATGTAATTTTTTTTATTTTACTTCAGGGCCTTTAAGCACGAAAGTTTGAAGTTCCTTCCCGATGCTGCACGATATTAAATTCTCCGGGCACGCCGCTCGCAGCTTCGTTCCTGGTGACGAACTCTTCCTCTTCCCATGGCTGTCGCCATCCCCTCTCCCCTCCCCGGCTGCTCGTGCTCAGCACCCAGACACTTCTTACTCGAGGACGTCGCCGTACTTGGTGCGTCCGGGGGCCGTCTCATGTTCAGAACCCGCGGACGGGGACGCTCCCTCCGGCCGCTCCACGGCTGAGGGGGAAACATACCGAGGGGACGGAGGAAATGGCGCAAAACAGTGAATTACAAACGTTTCACGCTGTCGTTGCTGCTGCATCATTTTGGAAACGTCTCATTGGTTCTCAACATTCCCCGTATCGCGCCTCACACCCCCTCCCCAAACCGAGGCCACTCGTTCTATATACTGAGATCATCAAGATGCATAGGAAAAAACACAGGTTTCCAACAATACTACTAGTAGTACAAAATATCATGAACGGCATTGTGGAAAACCGCAATTTAATAAATAAGCAGACAATCCGGTACAGTCTCTGCAACATGAAAAAAAGCAGTGATTGTAAATGTGCACGATCATCGCCGTTACCGTCTGTCAGATCTTGTGGCAGCTCTCCCTTCTCAAAGCGAATCCAGTTTTCTCCACACTTTCCCACCTCCCTGCGGGTGATGCTGTAACTGACGACCGAGCTGACCACTGCACGAGGCACGGGGGGACATGACGGAGAGCGGTCATTGCCATGGCGCAGGGCTCGACCCCAAACCCATTGGACCCACCAGGGCTGTTCAGGCAGTGTGGTTAGAACATTTTAATCCCAGACCATGGTCCTTGGGCTTCCTTCTCAAACTACGCTTGCAAGCACATACTTAGAGCCACGTGCTTAGTGCCACACTGGGCCACATACTCAGAGCCATACAGAGCTGGGACCAATTCCAGAACCAGATGTGAGGTCAACGCACGACACGCATGTTCTGCCTCTGTATCACTCGCTCAATTCAACCTCCCAGCTTAAATTTCGATTTAAAGCTTTCGTGACTGCATGGATTCATATTCTTAGTTCTTTCGGTAAAGTCACGTATAAGGGAAATAATAAAATAATGAAAAGAAAACATAATAAGATAAAATTCTCACGACGTTTCGGCCACAACGCAAGCAGCCGTCCTCAGGTGAAGAACAGGGCTGTCGGAAAGACAGCGACCTAATGAACATTGCTAAGCTTAGCAGCGTATTTTTAAGCTGGGTCGGATAATGAGAGAGCCTTGACAAAGGAGTTTACATATCAACAGATGAATTTAGCATATTGATGACAAATATGGGATTAGTCACTACTTGTGGAATGTGTAGGTGGTGGGGGGTCTCAAAGTTATATTATGCTAGTGAAGTACCGTTGAAGACGCTTGACACCAAGGTTGAGGCACACGTATGTTTATTCGTGTAAGCGGTCAGAACAGGACAGCACTAGAGGGGGTATCGGCCCCCTCACCCGGATAGCTGGGGATACTTCGCTAGCTATCCTGATCTGCCTCGTAGTCCTCCAGTTACTGGGCTAGGGGAGGCTGTCTGGGCCGACACTGGTTAGCCGGCCTACGGTACCCGGAGTCCCAGAGACTGACTCTGGGTCGCGGGACCACGCCACTGGCTCGGTCCTGCGCGGCCCTGACAAGGGCGGCGTCTCAGGTGAGTCCAGGGCTTCTAGCTAGACGGTCTTCAGTCTTCCTTCTCCATCCTAATACTGAGCCCCGATCTCTCCGGCTCATCCCCCTTTATACCCCTCAGAGGATCACAACCCCGGGCCACCCCCCAGGCTGCCCGGTGCGGACGTCGTTGCGGGCACCTCCCTGTTAGCACTCACGGAGCCCCGCCCCCTGTGCTTGTTTCCCGTGTGATCCCATGCATACAGCCCTACCCATACAGCCCCTCCGTAACAGCCCTACATCACCCCCCCCCTGTTGTGTATATGCCCCCCTTTTTAATATTTAAAATTAAATTTTTTTTAGAATTATTCTGCCAACATAGATAATATCATTTTTTTTAATAGACGCGGCAACGTGGGAACGAACACGCCCCCAAACTCCCACAGAGGCCCCCACACACAAACACAGATGTGCGCACACCTCATTTCAAAGGAAAGAGGGCATGAAAGAAGGGTAATCAAGATCATAAAAACTCCCCAAATTTCACACAGGAGGAACAAGGGAGGGGGGAATGGCAGGCAGAGGGTCGAAATGACACCCTCTCGTAAAAAAAACCTTGCAGGGCCGGGCACCGCGGAGGAAGAGATGGTTATGTTTTTAACAAAGAAACAGCATTGACGACAAAAAGCACACACGGGTCTTTGAACCATGTTAGATGCACAAGTAAACTTAGCCATGAAGATTAAGCAAACAGTATCCATCCTCACTCCAATTGGAAAGCAGACTACAGTCTGCACCAAAATCGCGACTCATCATTGTTAATTAAATACTGACATTATTTACCTTTAAAGAATTTCTACACGGCCGGGCCGAAGCATCGAAGAACAATTATGGCATATATTTCGCTCCAAAACAAAATTCCTAGCCGGGATAGCAGATTAAATAATCACAAGAAGTCAAATAATAAGTACGGAATTAAAGTGAATATCCTAGGAGCTAACGGCGAATAAGGCTCTCAAAATTAACCAAACACAACGACCCAGGGGAAGCAGCAACACGACCGTCTTTGTCTTTCCGAGAGGATCTCCACACGCAGGCACAAAAGCAAGGAAATGAGACCAATAAAACTCGCGGGCAATGGCTCAAAGGAAATTAACACGCTCTGGGAAATAAATAAATAAGCGCATGCGCCGGGTGCTTCCACCGTGGAAACAACCGTCTTTGTCTTCCCACAACACGGACAGCAAAAATTGCACACGCAAGGAATAACATCTCCATGAGAGATCGGGTCACGATGAAACATCGGGAACACGGTTTCGGCATAACTGGGGCATAATGGAAAAGTCGCATTTCAACTTCCAAACCAAAACAACTTAAGCTGTGTGAGACAAAAGATATGATCCCCGAGCGAGGGCGGAAATAATTAAGCTCGCTTAACGCGTAGGTTGTCGCGACAAATATTATTCAGTAACAAAAACATGGATTCGAATATCTCTTTTATATATATAGAACTCGACGCGAATCATCGGTCTGGCTAATGGATATCTTCGTTGGCGCCGTCACGAGCCCCCCCCCCCTTCCAGAACGACACATAGCTGTGTCTTCAAAGCTAATAAACACACGGACAAACACGCACGCGAAACACATGGACGGACACACACATACACACGGATGCAGATGGCCCCACCCACAAGAAGGTTTTATGACAGACTTTGAACAACTCGGGAAACTGAGTGGATATTCTCGATATAAGCCAAAAAAAAAATCCATTCAACACAGATCGTCAGGGCCTCTGGCCCCATCACACATCGTCAGGGCCTCTGGCCCCATCACACTTCGTCCGGGCCACGGGCCCCACCAAACAGATCCTCACCGGGGCTCCGGCCTCCATCTCTCTCACCGGGGCTCAGGCCCCCCATCTCATCTCGTCGCCAACAACGAAGGAGCTCTTCCGTCATCCAAAATGACGATGTTCGCGGGGTAGCGACGTGCATTGACAAGCTGAGGTCTGCACCACCTAAGAAGAATTACTACACTGAGCCGCCGAGCTGCGAGTGAAACGGACGGAGATTCCAGCTATCACTCTCGAGCCAACAACTTCAACCCAACGTCAATACCAGCAACGAACGAAAGCATCGTTCATCGCCAGAGCGACAACCAACGAGAACCGACTCGTCATCCAGCAGTGGAGAGAAAGAGCGAGCCACCGCGCCGTCAGCTACAAGAGCGCGCCACCGCGCCGTCAGCTACCGAGATCGCGCCACCGCGCCGTCAGCTACAAGAGCGCGCCACCGCGCCGTCAGCTACCGAGATCGCGCCACCGCGCCGTCAGCTACAAGAGCGTGCCACCGCGCCGTCAGCTACCGATAGCGCGCCACCGCGCCGTCAGCTACTGAGAGCGCGACACCGCGCCGTCAGCTACAAAGAACGCGACACCGCGCCGTCAGCTACAAAGAACGCGCCACCGCGCCGTCAGCTACCGAGGGCCGCCAAGCGCCGCCCAGCGCCGCCGCTCACCTCCCTGCGGAGAAAGTCGCGGCTGCAACCCGCACGGGCGAGAGGAATCTGCGAACCAGGGTCGTATCACCTCCCCCACTCACAACCTCCAGGAAGCACATACACACACACGCACACACCTACTTCCCGCGGGGCATGCAAGAATTTATCCAAGAGACAATCCACCTCTCTCACAATGGGACCAACCCTAGACAATCATCAGAAGACTAATTATAAAGTTTGAACACCAGCTGGCCGTAAGGAATCGTGGCCCTCTGAGTAATTAAGAATCCGTCGGTTATAAGAGGGTGAAGTTTTTTTTCTTGTTTTTTTTGTTTCTCTTATCGCATAAACGACCAATAGATTCGTCGATGCAAACTAAAACCCTCGAAATCCTCATTGCGAATCGACCGTGCACAAAGAGAGAAAATCTTGTCAAACCAGTTTTCTTTGTCTTAGAGTCTCGCGGAAGAATTAATTTAAAAAATCAGACTCGCTCTCCCCACACCCGCCCTCACATAGACCTTCGCCTCTGGGATACAATAAGTGCTGTTATTACCGCAAAATGAAGTGTGTCATGCTTGTTTTCAAACTCGGCCAGTCGCCGATTGTGATCGATACAAAAATGAACTAATGAGATGCCTGGTTGTTAGGAGGTTTTTTTTTTTTGTCATTCAGTTCGTTAAATGCATAAGAGTTTTGAGTTGTTCTCGCAAATGCATAAGTGTTTATTCATTCATTTTAGTCAATGCTTAATCTCGTAATTGCATAAGAATTTTAGTTATCCATATTAGTCGAATGCACAATATCGAAAATGTATAAGAGTTTTGAGTTATTCAATTTAGTAAATGCATAAGTGTTTATTCATTCATTTTAGTCAAATGCATCGTCTCGTAATTGCATAAGGATTTTAGTTATTCATATTAATCGAACGCATGATATCGCAAATGCATAGGGGTTTGGTTATTCATGAATTATTGACGCATGTTTGACCTGCATGATAGAATGTCACATGCTTGTTAGAATAAAATTGCTTAACACCAACTGTTCGAGTGCTTCTTTCCAAGTCCATGCAAAACCATCTTATTTTTGATAACTGTATCCTGTGATGAGATATGAAAATGGAGACCTAAATATCATAACACACACTAGGATAATCGGTAAACGTTTAATCAATGATCATCGTGTTATCCTGATTGACATAACTCTGGATAAACGAAGCTGAGCCTAATTACCACAACTGCTCACATTAACATCATCGCAAGCATCCGCATAAATTACTACGATTATCTCCGCGATTATCATAATTTATGCATACAATTACTCACACCATCATAATTTATGCATATCATTACACGCATTATCATAATTTATGCATGTTAATACACACATTAACATAATTAATGCGATTTGCACATTTTTCGGAAAATTATTAATTTTTATTATTTTCATCAAAATTTCATAACCCGACACATAGAACATAATGGGTGGCTCGTCCGGGATCTCTCACAGACAGTGTTTTGCATGGATGATGGAATGAATCACTTCGTGTTAACCAGAATATCGTGACCAAACATTGCATTGTGATTGTAAACGAGCGTAAAACAAAAAAAAAACGCCCTCTAAGGTTAAAACCCAGAATAGCAAGTTGAAACAAAGACAGTGGAATTTAGATAAATCATATCGAACCGATTGTATCCTGTGATAAATGGTGTTAGAGGTACGCACACTGAATCGGAAAATAACAGGATAGCTCGAGTCAAACTGACCACACTCTGTGAGATAATTGTTTTATAAGTACTCTGAAAAGGAATGTCAAAGTAACTTCCGCCATACCTAAGATGTTAGGATTAAGAATAATTTTTGAATGGGTTACGGGATACGGGGAGCTCGTATTAAAACGTACCGACCAATCTGTTACAAAGCAGTACAGTCAGAGAGACATATGGGAAGGGAGCTGTATCGATAACACGAACACACCTCGGGGGAAACTAATTGACTGGATAAAAGGTAACGAAGGCGAACACGATGCAGAAACTGCAGAGAAGGCAGGACAGGACTCATGTCTTCTCACACAGGCATACAGACAGGGATGGTGGAATAAAGAAAAATTTGGAAAGGAAACGGGAGAGAAATCGTCTCTAATAAACGAGGAAAAATGTCCCCACACCATCGTAAGGGAGGAGAAATCAGGGCTCGCGACACCAGCGAAACTCACAGACGTGGATCCACAGAATAAATATGGAAGTAACATTAAATCACACTCTTGGGTACGTGGACAGAGTCCAGGGACTAATCGCAAAAAAATTATGGATATCGAACAAAAAATCCTTGACAAACAGAAACCCTCACAATTCGAGAGAAGGGATGGAGAGATACATATGCAAACAAAAACATGTGAGATTGACAACTTCACAGATAGAGGGAAGCAAAATGTTAAAGTAAAGTCGACTGGACATGCTCCACTAAGGGCAGAGGCAAAAACTGAAGGGAAATGGCAACACGAGCGACACCGCACTGGGCGCGCACACAGAAAATGCACACCGCTTAATCACGCCCCACACAGAACAGATAAAAGTGACAGATTGCCTGATGATAACTTGTTTGATGATGACGCTGACGGCGATCAACTTTCGGAATACTTATTCAACAGTAAAACCCTTAAATTGATGGACAAGGCTCTAGTCAGAATTCCCGATTTTGACCCCCACAATAAGACTATGGATATCCACACACATATCGCAACAGTAGAAGAGGAGGCAATGATTAGAGGGCTGAGGAGACGGGATGAAAAAGCGAGTTTGTTGAAACGGACCTTACATAAAGATTCTATCCCATGGGTAAAGTCACTACCACACAAGGTTAGAAATGATTTTAAACAACTGAGCCTGGCAGTGATTCGGAAGTTTGGAGAATATTCGACACTCACTGAGGGGTTTTATGCTGTAAAATCGATGACCCAGGGCATGGACCAAGATCCACGTGACTACCTCGTACAATTTAAAAGAGCGTATTACGCAGGCGATGTGAATCAATACCACGAAGGAGATAAAATGTTCAAAATTATGTTTTTTGAATCCTTGAGCCCAGAGATTACAGAAAGGGTGAGAATGGTTTTGAATCCAGAAACCGCATCCTTACGCCGCATAGAGAGCAAGGCGTACATGGCATGGTTATACAGAGCTAAGAATCAGAATTCGGATCCAGAACACAGGGAGAGGGATAAGGAACCCAGCCTCTCAGAGAGGAATAAAAATCACCGAGCAGTCCCACAATGCCTAGAAGAGCAAACACACACGTACCTGTGGCAAAATAAACCAGAGAGAGGTTGGCACGAGAATGAGAGCGGCACAAAGCCGAACATTCAGAGGAATCGCAGGAGGGGGAGGTTCAGAACAGAACCATACCAACACCCCATGCCACGACACACACAAGGTCAAAATCACCCACAGAGATGGCGAATTAACAATCCAGAAAAAATTTGGCACCCAAATGGGAAAAACACTGGGCCAAAAATGTACGAGAATCGTAGGAGGGAGAGGTTCAGAACAGAACCATATCAACACCCCATGCCACGACACACACAAGGTTCAAATTACGCACAGAGATGGCAAGATAACCACCTAGCGGGAAGGTGTTACACAAACCGCGGAGGTATGGATGCGAACATGCAGAAGAATCGTAGGATGGGAGGTCAAACACAATCAATCCAATTCCGACCAATTCCTCCACCGGCTATACCAGGAGGGAATAGAGGAATAACACAGAATGCGGTCCAAATACATGATAAACAACCCACAGTGAGCGCGAGCGAGCGGCCAACACGCGCCCCACCCGCCGAGGTGTTAAACCCAGAGCTCAATGAGAAATACAGGCAGGCTGCAAGTGACAGGGCGGGCAAAAACGCGGACAGTGCTCCCGTAAATGACGCGCGGATCGAATACAAGGACAGGGTTGCATTGAAGCGTGATCGGACAGTACAAAGAGAGAACACAGAGACACGCCCTGAGGAGCGCAGGCGTGAGCCTTTGAATGGAAAATATCCAAGGGAAACCAAAATGTATGTGGATCGGAGTGCTAAAATGGAGACGAATGTTCATGACATATCGGGAATGGTGTTAAAATCTAACACACTCGTAAAAACAAAGAGGGCAACATTACGAGGGACAGAATTAAATCGACACACAAACTCGGCAAATGTGCATGTAATCGCAGAGAGAGCGAATGCCACGAACCAAGTGTCAAAGTGGGTTGTGTGCGCGAATTCTGATTATGTACAGCACAATTTTTCACCACACACTCCCACGACGCGAGAGAGTGAGAGAGGAAATTACAAAAACGAACCCGAAAACCGTGATCGAATTATCAAAGTGATAAGTGGTAAACCAGGCAACATGAGGAAGGTAACGCATAAATGCGTTCGAAACCGCTACCTAGCGTTTCCCAGGATTTAACAAAAACAAAGATGAAATTCGTCGGAATTATGATGTATGAGAACCATGTAACTGATGATATCGATGTTTTAACGTGTTGTTATTTTCCTTGCTTAATTCAAATGTAACCATGTTAAGCAAAAACAAAAATGAATATTCGTCGGAATTATGATCTACGAGAACCAATGTAACGCAATATCGATGTTAACGGTTGTTATTTCCTTTGCTAATTCAGATGTAACCAGATTAAGATTGTAATACGTGCACGCGCGTTGTAAGAAATAACCGCCGAGAGTAAGGGCGGCTGATGGGATGCATGACATAAAAAGGGGGCATTACTTTGTTTGAAAATTCGCCAGTGGCCAAATCGACCCCTGATAATTTTCAAAAGGGTGGACTGTTGTGTATATGCCCCCCTTTTTAATATTTAAAATTAAAATTGTTTTTGAATTATTCTGCCAACATAGATAATATCATTTTTTTTAATAGACGCGGCAACGTGGGAACGAACACGCCCCCACACTCCCACAGAGGCCCCCACACACTAACACAGATGTGCGCACACCTCATTTCAAAGGAAAGAGGGCATGAAAGAAGGGTAATCAAGATCATAAAAACTCCCCGAATTTCACACAGGAGGAGCAAGGGAGGGGGGAATGGCAGGCAGAGGGTCGAAATGACACCCTCTCGTAAAAAAAACCTTGCAGGGCCGGGCACCGCGGAGGAAGAGATGGTTATGTTTTTAACAAAGAAACAGCATTGACGACAAAAAGCACACACGGGTCTTTGAACCATGTTAGATGCACAAGTAAACTTAGCCATGAAGATTAAGCAAACAGTATCCATCCTCACTCCAATTGGAAAGCAGACTACAGTCTGCACCAAAATCGCGACTCATCATTGTTAATTAAATACTGACATTATTTACCTTTAAAGAATTTCTACACGGCCGGGCCGAAGCATCGAAGAACAATTATGGCATCTATTTCGCTCCAAAACAAAATTCCTAGCCGGGATAGCAGATTAAATAATCACAAGAAGTCAAATAATAAGTACGGAATTAAAGTGAATATCCTAGGAGCTAACGGCGAATAAGGCTCTCAAAATTAACCAAACACAACGACCCAGGGGAAGCAGCAACACGACCGTCTTTGTCTTTCCGAGAGGATCACCACACGCAGGCCCAAAAGCGAGGAAACGACCCAATAAAACTCCCGGGCAAGGGCCCAAAGGAAATTAACACGCTCTGGGAAATAAATAAATAAGCGCATGCGCCGGGTGCTTCCACCGTGGAAACAACCGTCTTTGTCTTCCCACAACACGGACAGCAAAAATTGCACACGCAAGGAATAACATCTCCATGAGAGATCGGGTCACGATGAAACATCGGGAACACGGTTTCGGCATAACTGGGGCATAATGGAATAAGTCGCATTTCAACTTCCAAACCAAAACAACTTAAGCTGTGTGAGACAAAAGATATGATCCCCGAGCGAGGGCGGAAATAATTAAGCTCGCTTAACGCGTAGGTTGTCGCGACAAATATTATTCAGTAACAAAAACATGGATTCGAATATCTCTTTTATATATATATAACTCGACGCGAATCATCGGTCTGGCTAATGGATATCTTCGTTGGCGCCGTCACGAGCCCCCCCCCCCCTTCCAGAACGACACACAGCTGTGTCTTCAAAGCTAATAAACACACGGACAAACACGCACGCGAAACACACGGACGGACACACACACACACGGATGCAGATGGCCCCACCCACAAGAAGGTTTTATGACAGACTTTGAACAACTCGGGAAACTGAGTGGATATTCTCGATATAAGCCAAAAAAAAATCCATTCAACACAGATCGTCAGGGCCTCTGGCCCCATCACAGATCGTCAGGGCCTCTGACCCATCACACATCGTCAGGGCCTCTGGCCCCATCACTTCGTCCGGGCCACGGGCCCCACCAAACAGATCCTCACCGGGGCTCCGGCCTCCATCTCTCTCACCGGGGCTCAGGCCCCCCATCTCATCTCGTCGCCAACAACGAAGGAGCTCTTCCGTCATCCAAAATGACGATGTTCGCGGGGTAGCGACGTGCATTGACAAGCTGAGGTCTGCACCACCTAAGAAGAATTACTACACTGAGCCGCCGAGCTGCGAGTGAAACGGACGGAGATTCCAGCTATCACTCTCGAGCCAACAACTTCAACCCAACGTCAATACCAGCAACGAACGAAAGCATCGTTCATCGCCAGAGCGACAACCAACGAGAACCGACTCGTCATCCAGCAGTGGAGAGAAAGAGCGAGCCACCGCGCCGTCAGCTACAAGAGCGCGCCACCGCGCCGTCAGCTACCGAGATCGCGCCACCGCGCCGTCAGCTACAAGAGCGCGCCACCGCGCCGTCAGCTACCGAGATCGCGCCACCGCGCCGTCAGCTACAAGAGCGTGCCACCGCGCCGTCAGCTACCGATAGCGCGCCACCACGCCGTCAGCTACCGATAGCGCGCCACCGCGCCGTCAGCTACGAGAGCGCGTCACCGCGCCGTCAGCTACGAGAGCGCGCCAACGCGCCGTCAGCTACAAGAGCGCGCCACCGCGCCGTCAGCTACCGAGAGCGCGACACCGCGCCGTCAGCTACAAAGAACGCGCCACCGCGCCGTCAGCTACCGAGGGCCGCCAAGCGCCGCCAAGCGCCGCCGCTCACCTCCCTGCGGAGAAAGTCGCGGCTGCAACCCGCACGGGCGAGAGGAATCTGTGAACCAGGGTCGTATCACCTCCCCCACTCACAACCTCCAGGAAGCACATACACACACACGCACACACCTACTTCCCGCGGGGCATGCAAGAATTTATCCAAGAGACAATCCACCTCTCTCACAATGGGACCAACCCTAGACAATCATCAGAAGACTAATTATAAAGTTTGAACACCAGCTGGCCGTAAGGAATCGTGGCCCTCTGAGTAATTAAGAATCCGTCGGTTATAAGAGGGTGAAGTTTTTTTTCTTGTTTTTTTTGTTTCTCTTATCGCATAAACGACCAATAGATTCGTCGATGCAAACTAAAACCCTCGAAATCCTCATTGCGAATCGACCGTGCACAAAGAGAGAAAATCTTGTCAAACCAGTTTTCTTTGTCTTAGAGTCTCGTGGAAGAATTAATTAAAACCGAGCCAAATTCGCTCTCCCGCAACACGCCTCACCCACCATTGACTCCAACCTTCCGTTAAAAGAATTTCACACTTGCCGATGAATCTATTGACATATACTTTCGCCTCTTGGGTATAATAAGTGATTTTTATTACCGCAAAATGAAGTGTGTCATGCTTGGTTTCAAACTCGGCCAGTCGCCGATTGTGATCGATACCAAAACGAACTAAGGAGATGCCTGGTTGTTAGGAGGGTTTTTAGTCATTCAGTTCGTTAAATGCATAAGAGTTTTGAGTTGTTCTCGCAAATGCATAAGTGTTTATTCATTCATTTTAGTCAAATGCATAGTCTCGTAATTGCATAAGGATTTTAGTTATTCATATTAATCGAACGCATGATATCGCAAATGCATAAGAGTTTGGTTATTCATGAATTATTGACGCATGTTCGACCTGCATGATAGAATGTCACATGCTTGTTAGAATAAAATTGCTTAACACCAACTGTTCGAGTGCTTCTTTCCAAGTCCATGCAAAACCATCTTATTCTTGATAACTGTATCCTGTGATGAGATATGAAAATGGAGACCTAAATATCATAACACACACTAGGATAATCGGTAAACGTTTAATCATTGATCATCGTGTTATCCTGATTGACATAACTCTGGATAAACGAAGCTGAGCCTAATTACCACAACTGCTCACATTAACATCATCGCAAGCATCCGCATAAATTACTACGATTATCTCCGCGATTATCATAATTTATGCATATAATCACACGCATTATCATAATTTATGCATAGCAATACACACATTAACACAATTAATGCGATTTGCGCATTTTTCGGAAAATTATTAAATTTTATTATTTTCATCAAAATTTCATAACTCCAACATATACAACACCCCTACACAGCTCGCAGCCGTCCCGGCTGCAACAATTCCAATAAAGGTATATTAACCCCTTGAGCCCGCGTGTGCCTCAATTTTTTCAACCATAACGAGAAGAGAACAACAATAACAACAATAAAAACCCTAAAAACCCCGAAGGGAAAATAACCCGACGCACCCCCCCCCCAAATAAATACGAATTCCGTAACCCAACGTGTATACAAATCGCCAGGAACCCCCAGCACACACACAACACAACACACACAGTGTGCCAGGAGCACACCACCGACGCAGCACACAGTAACCATGACACGTGAAGGAAAATAAGAATTTTTTTTTTTCTTCCTTTTGTATATCATAAGAGTCTGCGCATTTTAGCGCGCGTCCTTGCCGCAGGCCCATCACACGGGGCAACCCCGGACGGCGGACCATCCGGTGGCGGCTGTCCCTTTCGAGATGAGGTCGCGATTGAAGTCGCGCGACCGTCGGCATCACCCGTGTGGGTTGTAGGGCGTGAGCCCGTCATTCCCGGTGCACCTGGGGGCGGGACAGCCGGCAACACATCAGGCGAGAGCAGCGACGGACCCTCCGAGTCGGTCGACCCCCCACATGCTTGGCCCTGCGTGTGTGGAGTGGGGCCTCGCACCGCAACAAACGGTTTTAGCCTAGAGGGGTGTACAAACCACCGGCGCCTCCCCCATTTGATACGAACGCACTGAGGCCTCAAAACCTCGACAACCTCGACGGGGCCCCGCCACGGGCGCACGAGTTTTGAGGAGGTCGCGAGTGGTACCTGGGGACAGTGCAGCCATGCCCTGTCCCCCGGCTTCCACTGCAGCACGTGCGCGCGAGCCAGTCTGAGGCGCTCGTTCGCCTTTTGACGCCTGTCAGAATTTAGCCTCGCAGCATCCCGCGCCTCAGTCAGTTTGTCAAGGTTAAATTTAACGTGTTCGTCCAATTTAGTTTTACCCAGCGGCGCGGGGATCTGCAGCTGTGCCCGAACAGGTGGGTCGGGTTCGCGGCCATACATAAGAAAGAAGGGTGAAAATCCCGTCGCAGCATGGGGAGCCAATCTGTATGCCGCTAGAACCCCTTGAATTTGTAAGTCCCAATCAGTCTGTGAGTCCGAAACCTGCTGCGACAACATAGACGTGATGGTGCGATGCAGACGCTCGACCATCCCGTCCGTTTGCGGGTGATAGGGAAAGGTTCGAATTTTTTTCGTTCCTAGGAGATCACAGACTTGTTTTAGGAGTTTTCCGGAAAAATTTCTACCCTGGTCGGTCAGCAGCCGCTCCGGAGCACCTTTGTCCATGACGTAACCTTGGACAAAGGCGTCCACGATGGCTGCTGCCGACTGATTTGCCAGGGGCCAGGCCATAGGCCAGCGCGTAAAGTATTCCACCCCAGTAAGCAAATATCTATTTCCCCTGGGGGTGGCGGGGAATGGCCCCAGAATGTCCAGCGCGACCAGTTCGTTTACTCTGGAGACCTGGATGGACTGCAAGGGCGGGTTTGACTCCCTTGCCGGTGGTTTGCGCTGCGCACACCGAGGGCATGCTGCCAACAGATCAGCGACATCCCTTGTCATGCCCGGCCAAAAAAAATCAAGCTGGAGCAAGGCGAGGGTTTTCTGGGTACCCAGGTGGAGGAGGCGCTCATGAGCAGCCCACACCACCTTACCCCGTAATCCCGAAGGGACCACCAGCCGGTGACGGTGGGATTTGCTGTCCCAATGCATGAGCAACCCTGCGTGCATCCCCCAAGTGTCGGCATCACCCGTCTCCCGCCCCCTCTCCCCGGCGCGACGACGCAACGCGAGGAGGGAGGTATCCTCCATTTGGAGGCGCCCCCATTCATTAACGGGCAACCCAAGCAGGGAATCTTTCCCCTGTTCCGCGATATCATCGGTGACCAATGTTTCGTCATTGGCGGCGGCCGCCAGGACCGGAACCATCATGTCCCCTGCTGGCTTGCAACGCCCCGACCCCAGGAGGCATGCGCATTCGGAGGCGGTTGGCATCCGTGACAGAGCGTCTGCGTTGGTGTGGCGAACGCCCTTACGGTAGGTGGTTTCGAAATCGAACTCCTGGAGGACCTCCAACCATCGGGACAATTGTCCCGATGGCTGTTGAACCCTCAGGGCGTACTGCAGTGCCGCATGATCTGTGCGAACGGTGAAATGCCGACCGTACAGATATGGGCGATACTGTTGGATGAAATGGACAATTGCCAACAGTTCCCTACGGGTGACACAATATCGTTGCTCCGCTGGAGACAACACCCGACTGCCGTACGCAACCACCCGTTCCACGCCGTCAACCACCTGGGAAAGCACGCCCCCAATACCCGTGTTGCTCGCATCGGTGTCGAGCAAAAACGGTCTCGAAAAATCTGGGTAAATCAAGGGAGGAGCTTTCACTAAGGCGTCCCGAAGGGAGCAGAAAGCAGCTTCCTCATCCTGACCCCAGTGGAACCGAACCCCTTTAGATGTTAAAGCGTGTAGGGGTTTGGCAATCGTCGCAAAATTAGTGACGAAGCGTCGATAATACGACGCGAAGCCAATAAAACTCCTGACCTCTCCCACCGAGGTGGGAGTCGGCCAGGAGCTGACACACTGCGTTTTGGCGGGATCGGTAGCAATACCTGAGCGCCCCACGATGTGCCCCAAATAACGCACCGAATCACGTAACAAATGGCATTTTTGGGGCTTAAATTTCAAATTAGCAGCCCGCATCTTTAGGAAAACTGCCCGCAACCTCTGGAGATGTTCGTCAAAAGTTTTTCCAAAGACAATAACGTCGTCCAAATAAATCAAACACGACTCCCATTGTAATCCAGCCAAAACCAATTCCATCAAACGCTGGAAAGTTGCCGGCGCTGAGTGTAAGCCCATCGGCAACCGGTTAAATTGGAACAAGCCGTGCGGTGTACGGAACGCAGTTTTGGGCTTTGAATCATCGTCCAGAGGCAGCTGCCAGAATCCCGAAAGTAAATCTAGTGTGGAGAAGAATCGCGCTCCCGCCAAGGCGTCCAGCGATTCGTCCATCCGTGGGGGCGGGTATGCGTCGGCAACCGAAATTTTGTTAAGGCGCCGAAAATCCACGCAAAACCGCAACGAACCGTCCTGCTTTTTAACCAGGACGATCGGCGCTCCCCAAGGGCTGGTGGAGGGAGAAATGATGTCGGCGGCTAACATGTCATCAATAGCCGATTTGACATGGTCCTTTTCGGCGGGACTTAACCGAAACGGATTTTGGCGTATTGGCGCGCTGTCACCCGTGTCAATATGGTGACGCAGCAGATTAGTGCAACCCAAATCGTATTTATTCCGACTGAAGACGTCGGAAAATTCCCTGAGTAGCGTTCTAAGCTGTTGGCGCTCTGAATTTGATAGGTCCGTCGATCCCGCGCAAAGCGCGTCGAGCCACCCTTCATCGCTGTCCGAATGTGGGTGCGCCCGGGAAGCAGTGTCAACGTGGTTCGCGGTAGGTTCCTCGCAGGGCACCGGCGTCGCGTGAGCGAGCACCGTCCCTTGAGGAACCACCACTGTCTGCGACCCCACATTGAGGACCGCGATGAAAGGGTCCCCGTCCCCTCTAACGACGGTCTGGGCCGGAATCAAATGAGGTCCACTAACCCCGGCCCTAGACGGTCCCAGCACAATACCCCGGTCCCCAACGCCCTTAGCGAAAGGCCGACGAAGTTTCAGAGGCACTAACATTTCAGCTCCCGGCGGCACACGAACGGTGTTAACGACGAACGCCGGGACTGTTGCGCACGCCGTTCGAGCCGTAGCAGGGGAAGGCAGGAACGCCATACGTCGTCCCGACGGAAGCTCAATACATCCTTGGTCGATCAAAATACGGATCGGCATTTTGGCCAAGAAGTCCGTCCCCAGCAGGCACGGAACCGCCAGCGAGGAGGAAACAAAAATAGGCCCCGATAATTTGATGTCCCCGATACAAATTTGCGCCCGAATCTGTCCAATGATGCCAAGAGAGCCTCCGTTAGCGGCATAGAATGGAACGTTGACCAGCAGTAAAGGACGGCTCTGGACAGGTAGAATATTGTAAATTAGTTCGGAAATGATAGTCGCCGATGCCCCCGTATCGACCAGGATGCGTACCTCTACCCCGTCAATGTGTCCCACCACAGCCGACGACCCCGACGACGCGGCCATAACACGATGGGCTAACACGGACCACTGCCCGGGTTCGATTCGAGTCCCCGCAGTGATGCGTGTTTGCCCGTCGCAGCGCAATGTCGGCCCCCCGTTCGTTGCGGTGTGCGAGTGTGTAACGGGTGTGTGCTTGGGCCAAACATGTGGGGTGCCGCGACTCGCCGGGTTATGTTGGTGGAGCTTGGAAGGAGGAGGACCGGCGTCCCGTCGAGGCGTCGTCCCGCGCTGTCGAGGAGAGCGGCATCCCGAGGCGACATGGCCCCGGACGCCGCAGTTGAAGCAGCGCGGGAGCGCCGGCGGAGATGACGGACGGTCGAGGCGGCTTGACT
The DNA here is from genome assembly GCF_965212315.1 of Lampetra planeri. Taxonomy (NCBI): domain Eukaryota; kingdom Metazoa; phylum Chordata; class Hyperoartia; order Petromyzontiformes; family Petromyzontidae; genus Lampetra; species Lampetra planeri. The sequence goes on along the minus strand of NC_136155.1, from coordinate 9,199,847 downwards.
CGTCCCGGCCCGACCGTGCTCCCGTCGCCTGCTGCCGTCGACGGTCGACGGCGTAAAGCTCCTCCGTCGGAAGGGTGGCTGCAGCCACCGTACGCCCAGCCCTCGCCCTGCTGGCTCTCCGTCGCAGCGACAGCAAGTTGGCGTGGAGGAGCCGCGCAGCTTGGAGAGAAGTCATCTCCTTGTCTTCTTGCGCAACGACGGCGATGTCCAAGTCGTCAGCTAACAGGAGAATCTTCTCCGTGACCATCGCGTCTACGCCGTCTTCATCCATACGGGGGAAGGCCGTCTTCGCCAGCGCCAGGAGACTCGTTCTGTACGCCAGGGGCGACTCCTTTTCCCCCCGCTGGCGATCGTAGAACTGCTGTCTGCACTCAGCTGAAGGCCCGTAGACCCCGGCCAGCAGCTGCAGCGCCATCCGTAACGTGGAGCGCTCCTCCCTCGGCGCCGACGTGAGAGCAGCGAGTGCATCGCTGTCGAGGAGCGCTGGCAGCGCGCAGAGAGCTTCAGCGTCCGACCACTTGGCCATCTCTTGATGGGCGATGAAGCGTCTCTGGAAGCCGCCCCAGTCGCCCTCCGCAGCAACGAACTCCTTAAGCGGAGGCAGCCGTTGTTGCAGCACAGCGTTCGTCGTGGAAGTCTGCAGGCTGCTGTCCCCGGAATTCGGCAGTGCTTCGGCGCGAACGGCAGATGGGATCGCCTGTCGCAGCCGTGATGACGCTCCCTCCGGCGATGACGCGGCTGCCCCAGCGAGAGCGATGTCGGACCCCAGGTAGAGCCCGGCCACGCCCTCCGCAGCTGCCGCGGCGAAGGCGGGAGATTCAAACTTTGAATCTGTCGAAATGGCGGGAAGGCGCACCGGACGTCGGTTGCCCTCGCCCCGTGGTGGTCCACCAGCCCCCAGGCGCGTGATGTTTTCAAGCGTGGCGGCAGCTGCATAAAGCAGCTCCGCCAGCCTCGCGTGCGCCAGCCTCAGTCCTTCTGACGGCAGCTCCTCTTCATCGTGATGCCCCGGTAAGAATGCGTCCGGCTCCGGCTGCACGATATCTTGTTGAGCTGTCTCGGCTCGACAATTTCAGCGTCGTCCTCCCCTTGTGGTACTCCGGCTCGAGCTGTCCGGCGCGTGTCCATTGTTCATAGATGTTCTGACACCAGTTGAAGTACCGTTGAAGACGCTTGACACCAAGGTTGAGGCACACGTATGTTTATTCGTGTAAGCGGTCAGAACAGGACAGCACTAGAGGGGGTATCGGCCCCCTCACCCGGATAGCTGGGGATACTTCGCTAGCTATCCTGATCTGCCTCGTAGTCCTCCAGTTACTGGGCTAGGGGAGGCTGTCTGGGCCGACACTGGTTAGCCGGCCTACGGTACCCGGAGTCCCAGAGACTGACTCTGGGTCGCGGGACCACGCCACTGGCTCGGTCCTGCGCGGCCCTGACAAGGGCGGCGTCTCAGGTGAGTCCAGGGCTTCTAGCTAGACGGTCTTCAGTCTTCCTTCTCCATCCTAATACTGAGCCCCGATCTCTCCGGCTCATCCCCCTTTATACCCCTCAGAGGATCACAACCCCGGGCCACCCCCCAGGCTGCCCGGTGCGGACGTCGTTGCGGGCACCTCCCTGTTAGCACTCACGGAGCCCCGCCCCCTGTGCTTGTTTCCCGTGTGATCCCATGCATACAGCCCTACCCATACAGCCCCTCCGTAACAGCCCTACACTAGTATATTATGTAGGATTAGCAGTGATAAAGGGAGGGAAATAGGATTAGCAGTAATAAAGGGAGGTAAATTTTAAAATAGTACAGAACTGCAGCAGCCAAACCACCGCGTATCAAGCTCGTGCATTATGTGGGCAACAAAAAAGGAGGAGTTTCTAAAGAACTGCAAATGCCCGACTACCATATAATACACCGATGTGAAAAAACTAAATATAAACTACATCAATATAATCAATGTACTCAATATACTATCCAATAGGCTGAGCTATTAACATTAAGTAACTGGGTATACACTAAACTATATAATGACTACCATATAGTAAACTGATAAAAGACTTAAATATAAACTACATCAATATAATCAATAAACTCAATATACTCTCCAATAAGCTGAGCTACTAACAATATACATTACACTTCTATGTTGACACCGTACTATGCACTGCCATAGACAAACCCCAACATTGAATTATACACTGCGTTACTATACACTACCCTATACCTTAGACTGTACATTGTAATATTGTAATATAAACCCTAATGTATACCACACAGCTGAATATTCACTATACAATTATGATACTATATATTATACATTCTATTAAACATCTATTAAACATTACATTATTATACTATTTATTATTATACAATCTACTATACGCCATACCATTGACAGTCGCGTGATGGTACTAAGAGAAAGCAAAGACATATGTCAATGGGAGAGTGGTGAATGGAAACTTGCAGCGGAGCAAAGACTCCGATCCGTGAAGAGAAAACAAAAGCTATATAGTCAATGCCAGCGAATGTAATGCGGTCTGAAAGTCACCGTAAACATGAACACAATCCATCAGGACCCGAAATGGTTTATCACGTCCTGCTAATCCTACATAATATACTAGCATAATATGACTTTGAGACCCCCCCACCACCTACGCATTCCGCAAGTAGTGACTAATCCCATATCTGCATTTTTCATCAATATGCTAAATTCCTCTGTTGATATGTAAACTCCTTTGTCAAGGCTCTCTCCTCCTCTGACCCAGCTTAAAAATACGCTGCCAAGCTTAGCAATGTTCATTAGGACACTGTTTTTCCGACAGCCCTGTTCTTCACCTGAGGACGGCTGCTTGCAGGACTGAATGAACACCCTAACCTTCGCCTAAAACACAGCTTTATTATTTGGCGCTATGTCTTTTTAGTTACATTGTATTTACTTTAGTTTCATATATGTTTACCTCACATTTCATTTTCTTAGACTTCTCGGCCTCAGGAATGTAGGACAGCTGAATTGCTTGCTTTTTAAATCCTTTATATTACGTTCACTTGCTTGCTTGCTTGCGCACTTACGACCGTGCAAATCTTTCGGTCGTTTTTTAACCCACTTCCCGTGATCCAATCGAGCTGACATTTTGCACACAGACTCGTTGTGCGTGACAATTTATTTTCGTGAAAAATGTTTTCCAAAATTTTACACTTTTTAGTAAAAAATAAATTATATTTAATTACCAATTGCTTAATGGTGGCAGGCAATCATATGACCCATAGGTGGCAGCCATCTCAAGCCAGAGGACGAGGACTCTAGCCGCCACGCATATAAAGGATTTATAGTGAAAAACTTTGTTTTTACGGGTTAATTTTCTGCTCACTAGAACAAGCCCTCCCACAGTGCAATGTGTCAGCAACATTTTATTTTACTTTCAATATATTCGTTTATTTAGTAGTAACACATGTTGATTATTCAAGGGTCTATCTGTTACTCAATACTCCTTAGGTAACTATTCACATGCCAATTTAAAAGGTCATGACAATTTTTTTATTCATTTAATTCTCCTTAGGCACTGTGGTGCAAAGTGCAGTCTCCAACTATAATCCACACTCTGGCCTCTCTATGTACTATGAAGGAGGGCCAATGCCCGAAACGTCACCTATTATATTGTTCCTTTAACGGCCATAATGATATTGACAAATGCGTTCAGTTTTTTTTTGCAGTACCGAATAGCCCCGTTAAACAACCCCCCATTTAAAGGTGCAGGCTTAAAAGCAATGGCAATAATGAATGGAGGGGAGGTAGTATGAACGGGAATGGTGGACAGTGAGCGAGGGTATGCGCTGGAGTGAGAGAAGCGGCGGTGGGCGCTGGGCGTGGAGAGGGCGGCCACGGGGATTGGTGCTGACGCAAGAAGGACATGGGGACGGGCACTGACACAAGAGGGATGGCCACGGGGATGGGCGCTGCCACAAAAGAGGCGGCCACGGGGAAGGGCGCTGTCAAAAGAGGGGTGGCCACGGGAACGGGCACTGTCACATGAGGGCATGCGGGACAGTGAAGCCGAGAGGCGGGGGGTGGAGGTTGGTACACTAGGTTAGTTAACAGTGCAAATTATAGACACTATTACTGTAAGGTGTGCTGAGCTATATAGCTCTTTTTTTAGAAGCGACCTAGCTGTTCTGCCTCACGGCAGGGGTTTTGCCTCACGGCATATGGGGGGGGAGGGGGGGCGTATGTACACAGGAATTTCCTGTTTTTGATGCTAATTTTGGTCATGTGACCAGGAAGTTGCGATTTAAGATTCCCGCTCAACCACGCGGGCGTCGGCCATTACACACATAATTCAAGATGGCGGCACACATCGCGTCCCAGTGAAGCCAGCCGCAATTGTCCATTGTGGACTTTAAAAAGCATTGTCTGTAAGTTCGTTTATGTTCTTATAATATTGGCCATACTGTTATAATGTTAGAATGACCGTTATAATGATGTAAATGCCTTTATAATGCTGTTAAATTGTTATGATAAATACGAGGCCTAGTTAACAACGAAGCCTGCAACTTTCCTTATTGTGAATGTTACTGGTAATTTAATAAGTCGAGTCAAACTTGTACCCAAGTAACTATATTGCGATCCTGAGAGCAAGGATGACAAAATATCTCATCCACAATTTAGTGTTATGTGTAATACTGTACATTTGGGGTGCAGTGTGATGAATACACGATGTGCATTTATGTAACATAGCAGCTTATACTCTTGTATAGTTATTCAGTGGTAATGTAGGGGCCTGGTCCATCCAGGATCTATTGTTTAGAAACATGTTATCTAAGACAATGTTATGATGCTGTGGTGTTCATTCATTGTGTTGGTGTTTCCGGGTATTAACAGATGCTGTATCTGTGCTGTTTTCTTACCAGTTTTACCTCGTTAAATTCAATAAATGACGTTTGGAGTCGGACGTTCATCCTGGCTCTGAGGGTTTATTGGGCGCGAGGTTAACTACTCAGCTAGCGGTGCAACGCAGCACACAGCGAGGCAGAGACAGTAAAAAGACACTCTTCTTGAAGCTCCCAGTCAGCCTGCAGAAAGCAAGGAGCTCTCAAGCAGTCAGCCTGCAGCAAGCAAGGAGCTCTCGGGCAACTGGCTCTGCAACAAGTCTACATTAGATATTGTGGTGCAAGCATCACAGCATAGAAAGCCATAATTCAGCAGGGAGAGATGCTGAAGAAAGTGATCTAAGCAATCCAGGACTTCCCATCCTGCCTCAAGAGGACCAAGGGAGTTCAAGGCCCCAAAGAGAGGTCAGGCTGACACAGCGGGCATTGGAAAGCTATGATGCTGAGAAGCAAGACCTTGATGCCAGGATACAAAGGGCATGGGACCAGGTTGTAGCAGATATATCTGAAGCTTCAAACGCCTCAGACACAGTGGCCTCAATTCAGCGGGCCATCCAGCGTGTGAAGGTGAGCAGCTCAAGCTACAAGCTGCTGGCAAATAAATATTTCTCCCTCCTGATGAAGGTGAAAACAGATGAGGGCATTGAGGGAGTGTGCACGCAAGAGCACTTCCTTGAACTGCTCGATGATAATGTGCAGGCAGTGATACAAGATGCAATGGACCGTGTGGAGGGCTTAAGAGAGACACGATCTCAGCACTCTGTCTCATCCATGTCCACCACAAGATCTAAAGGCTCAGCACACTCACATATATCATCTACTAGTATAGCAGCAGCTCAGGCACGTGCAGCAGCAGAAGCAGCAAGAGCCTGTATCGCCTACATGGCTGAAGAGGAAGCCATGCTAATTGAAAAGGCCCGCATACAAGACAAAGCAAGCATAGCAACTGCTGCCGCACGGAAGAAAGCAGAGCAAGAGAGTATACTAGCAACTGCTACCGCACGAGAGCAAGAGAGTATATTAGTGGCTACTGCCACACGGAAGAAAATTGAGCTGGATGCTAAGTTAAGCACCCTACAACTCAAAAAGGAAGCAGCTGCTGCAAGGGCCCAGGCAGAGGTGCTCGAAGCAGCAGCCAACCTGGATAAGGAAGAGAATTGGAGTGAGTTTGGCACTCAGATACCTGTCAAGGACCGTGATCAACTCACCAGAAAAAATATTTTAGACTGGTCTGAACAATGCATCAATGCTCCTCCACCAAACGATACTGAACAAAGGGTGGACGTTCAGGCATTGCCATCTCCACACCGAATGAACATGAATGCTGTCTACGGGAATGGTGGAAATGCATATCCTGCCCTGGCAGTTAGTCGCCGACTCAGCGTTGCACACGAGGAGTCAGACGTGGATGCATCAGGTCAGACCCACATTCCAGACAGTCACATAAAGGGATGAAACCAACGTGATCGAAACCCTTTGGGCCCACAGTCCAACGCCATCGCAAATGACGGCATGCAAGGCAATACAACCAATAATGCCACCTCACAAGTGCCAGTATGGACACACCCTGGATCAGCAGGACTAGGCGACATTGCTAGGTACCTGGCTCACCGCGAACTAAACAACACAGGACTCGTTAAGTTTGATGACCACTCTGAGAACTATCGAGCCTGGATATCTACCTTCAGGAATGTAATCCGAAATGCAGACATCTCTGCAAGTGAAGAACTCGACCTGTTAGTGAAATGGTTAGGAAATGAATCTACAGAGTACGCAAAGAGGATCCGGTCAGCAAACATTGACGACCCCGCCTCAAGCCTGCATGCGGTGTGGGAGAGGCTCGAGGAGTGCTATGGTAGCCCAGAAACTATTGAGAAGGCTCTCTTCAAGAAGTTGCAGAACTTTCCAAAAATCTCTGGTAGGGACAATAAAAGGTTACGAGAGCTTGGAGATCTTTTGATGGAGCTTGAATCAGCCCAGGTTGACCCCTAGTTACCAGGTCTCATTTTCTTGAATACCTACCATGGCGTGAACCCCATCGTAGAGAAATTGCCATTTGACGTGCAGGAAAAATGGAGAACAGCGGGTTCAAGATACAAGTCAGAGCATCAGGTTGCATTCCCCCCATTCTCTTTTTTCTCAAAGTTTATCCGCAACCTGGCTAAGACCAGAAATGACCCGAGTTTCATGTTTGGCACCACGGGGATTTCCAGTCCAGATCTCCCAAAAATGGAAAGAGCAATGGCGAAACGAGGAACAGCGAGAGTGCTAATTTCCGTAAACAAGACTGAGGTCTCTCCTACGAAATTCGCAAACTCCATCCAGGCAACCACCACAAAGAAAAAGATAGAGGATCCAGAGAAGCAATGCCCATTGCATGATAAACCCCACTCCCTCCAGAAATGCCGTGAGTTCAGGAGGAAGCCATTGGAAGAGCGGAAGAACATTCTGAAAGAATTTGAAGTGTGCTTTAAATGCTGTGCTTCTACAAACCACCTTGCAAGGAATTGCAAGGCAGATATCAAGTGCGAGGAATGTGGCAGCGACAAATACGCAACTGCTCTGCACACATTTTACTCGAAACCCAGTGGCACTAAGGCTTCCGATCCCAAAGCAGAGCACGGTGGGGAGCAAGGCGAGACCGCCGCACTCACTTCCTCAATCACAACCAAATGCACAGAAGTCTGCGGAGAAGGCTTCAAAGGAAGATCTTGCTCAAAGATATGCCTCGTCCGAGTGTATCCCAAAGAACATCCTGAAAGGGCAGTAAGGATGTACGCCATAATGGACGACCAGAGCAACAAGTCTTTGGCAAGGTCAGAGTTCTTTGATCAGCTAAGCGTTAGTGGGAATTCCTTTCCATACACGCTCAGAACATGCTCAGGACTGATGGAGACAGCGGGAAGAAGAGCGAGCGGCCTCATGGTGGAAACCATGGATAGCACCATGAAGCTAGCCCTTCCTACGGTGACAGAGTGCAATGAGATACCGGACGACAGGAGTGAGATTTCCATGCCCGAAGTCGCATGTCACCACCCACACCTGAAACCCATAGCAGAATTCATCCCGCCATTGGATCACGTGGCACAGATTTTACTTCTGCTTGGCAGGGACATGCTGAGAGTCCAGAAGGTTCGTGATCAACGCAACGGACCTCACGACGCTCCCTACGCCCAGAGACTTGACCTAGGATGGGTCATCGTAGGTGATGTTTGTCTCGATGGAACACACAAACCAGACCACATTAGCACATTCAGAACGAGTGTACTCACGAATGGACGTACGTCGCTCTTCAAACCGTGCCCCAACCACTTTACGCTGAAAGAGAAATTCGACGATAGAAGTCAAGGCTGTATCATGCAGGCCGACGAAGAAACCTCTATGCTGAAAGATGATGTTGGACATACGGTGTTCGTGACAACGAAGGACGACGACAAACCTGCTCCATCGCTAGAGGATAAAGAATTCTTGAAAATAATGGACAGAGAGTTCTTCCAAGATGAGTCAAACAGTTGGGTTGCCCCTCTGCCATTTCGTAATACCAGATGCCGGCTACCCAACAATAGAGAGCAAGCCCTCTCACGGCTCAACTCACTGCGCCGCACCTTGGACAAGAGACCAGAGATGAAGAATCATTTTGTGTCCTTCATGAAAAACATATTTGACAGCGGTCACGCTGAAGCAGCTCCTCCTCTAGAAGAAGGACAGGAATGCTGGTACTTACCAATCTTTAGCGTGTATCACCCAAAGAAGCCGGATCAGATCAGAGTGGTGTTCGATTCCAGTGCTCAATTTAAGGGCATTTCCTTGAACAACGTAATGCTCACCGGACCGGACTTGAACAACAGTCTCCTAGGGTTACTCACCCGTTTCAGAAAGGAGTCAATCGCCGTAACAGCCGACATTCAACAAATGTTCCACTGTTTCATTGTCCGAGAAGATGACAGAAATTACCTCAGGTTTCTGTGGTACCGCAATAACAACGTCGATTATCGAATTGTTGAATACAGAATGAAGGTGCATGTCTTCGGCAACAGCCCATCCCCAGTGGTAGCCACCTATGGACTTAGGAGGACCGCGCAGGCAGGAGAAGGGGAATTTGGGAAAGACGCCAAGCGATTTGTAGAGCGAGATTTCTACGTTGACGATGCACTTAAATCAATGCCCACGGCCTCAGAAGCCATCGATCTGCTCCAAAGGACGCAAGGAATGTTAGCAACTGCTAACCAGAGACTTCACAAGATAGCGTCCAGCAGCGCAGAAGTGATAAAAGCGTTTCCTTCAGACGATCGTTCAAAAGACTTGAAAGACTTGGACCTTAACGTCAATACACCACCAATCCAACGCTGCCTTGGACTGAGTTGGGACCTGAAAGCGGATACGTTCACGTTCTGAGTATCAATTGGAGAGAAACCTTACACGCGACGTGGCATCTTGTCGATGGTAAACAGCCTGTACGATCCACTAGGATTTGTAGCGCCGGTCACCATTCAAGGCCGTTGGATACTCAGAGACCTTTGTGCTGATACACAAGACTGCGATAGCCCGTTGCCGGAGGAACGGCGACAAGAATGGGAAACTTGGAGAAATTCCTTAGAGGCACTTGAGCAGCTGCAGATTCCACGTTCCTACACGCCCACATCCCTTTCCGTAACCCAACGGAAGGAGTTACATGTGTTTGCAGATGCTTCTATGATGACCGTAGCAGCCGTAGCTTACCTAAAAACCACAAGCGCAGAATAGATCCAGCATGTTGGGTTCATATTGGGCAAAGCCAAACTGGCCCCACAACCGGAACATACCATCCCAAGGCTCGAGCTGTGTGGAGCCGTTCTTGCTACAGAGGTGGTCGGAACTGATCTTAGACGAATTGGACGTCAAACTGGACGCGGTCAAGTTCTACACAGACAGTAAGGTCGTACTAGGCTACATAAACAACTAAACCAGAAGGTTCTACACCTACATCAGCAACCAGGTGGAACGCATCAGGAGATCGACGCAGCCGGAGCAATGGAATTATGTTCCAACTGACCAGAATCCACCAGATCTCGTAACTAGGTCTGTCCCTGCATTTCTGCTGAAGCAAACAATCTGGCCGACGGGTCCAGCGTTCCTCTTACGACGTGACGGTGGCCCATGTACTACCAAAGAGACCTTTGGACTCATAGAGCCCGAATCAGATAAGGAGATTCGTCATCAAGTGACAACTTTCGTAACAAATGTGCGACCAAGAAGTTCACCGAGTCCACACCATTTTGAACATTTCTCGAAATGGACAACGCTCGTGGGAGCGATAGCACATCTAATACATATCGCAGACTGCTTCCATCGCCCGATGAGAGACACCACTGGTAGCTGCAATGGATGGCATCACTGCACAGTGCCACGCACTGAAGACGAGCTTTCCAGAGCAAGGAAATCAATCTTCCGCTGTGTGCAACAGGCAGCTTATGCAAGTGAGATCAAGGCCATCAACAAGGGAGAAGGCCTTCCTAGGGTCAGCACCCTCAGAAAGCTAAACCCCAGAATGGACAAAGACGACTTGCTCAGGATCCGTGGTCGGCTAGGGAATGCAAAATTAGATGAGAATGAACGAAACCCCATCATAATCCCAAGCCAGAGCCACATCGCAATTTTACTTGTGCGCCACTACCACGAGAAGGTAAAGCACCAAGGTCGGCACTTTACAGAAGGAGCAATCCGATCTGCAGGGCTGTGGATCGTTGGAGCAAAGAGGTGCATCGCAAGCACAATCCACAAGTTTATCAGGTGTCGCAAGCTACGTGGAAAACAGGAAGAACAGAAAATGGCAGACCTCCCAGCTGATCGACTCAGTGTGGAACCTCCCTTCACCTCTGTAGAGATCGACGTGTTCAGACCATGGACAGTCATCTCCTGCCGCACCAGAGGAGGGCTCGCGAACAGCAAACGTTGGGCAGTGCTGTTCACCTGTATGAGTACACGATTAGTGCACATCTAAGTCATCGAGTCCATGGACTCTTCGATCTTTATAAATGCACTCTGGAGATTATTCGCCATCAGAGGGCCAGCCAAGCAACTCCGTTCTGATTGTGGAACCAATTTCACTGGAGCATGTAAAGAGCTTAAGATCAATACGGAGAATGTCGAAGATGATTCTGTCAGGAAATACCTTTGTGACCAAGGCTGTAAATGGATCTTCAATCCTCCTCACTCTTCGCATATGGGTGGAGCCTGGGAACGCATGATCGGGATTGCTCGACGCATTCTCGACTCCATGCTATGTGATGTCGGGTCCACGCGGCTCTCTCACGAGGTCTTGACCACTCTTATGGCCGAGGTCTCAGCCATAATTAATTCAAGACCCCTGATCCCAGTCTCAACCGACCCGGAGTCACCATTCATCTTGACTCCTGCTACACTTCTTACCCAGAAGACAGACGTGCTCACAGCACTTACCGAGGAGGCCAGCACTGCAGACCTCTACAGACGTCAATGGAGACAAGTGCAGAGCTTTGCGAACATGTTCTGGCATCGCTGGAAAAACAAGTACCTTGAGACACTCCAAGTGCGCAACAAGTGGCAGTCTAACAGACCAGACATCCAAGAAGGCGACCTCGTCCTACTGAAGGACAACCAAGCCAAACGGAATGAGTGGCCAATGGGCCGTATCCTCAAGTCGATTCCAAGCGCCGATGGAAAAGTTAGAAAAGTCTAGGTTATGATTGCGAAGCAAGGTGTCGCAAGAACTTTGGTCAGGCCCATAGTCGAGACAGTACTACTTCTCTCTCGCAAAGATATGGATAAATAAGTTGACCCGTTGAAGTTGTTATGCATTTGTTTAGATAGGAAATAAATGGTGGCATATCTTAGATACCAGACGGGGAGTGTTCTGCCTCACGGCAGGGGTTTTGCCTCACGGCAGATGGGGGGGGGGGGGGGGGCGTATGTACACAGGAATTTCCTGTTTTTGATGCTAATTTTGGTCACGTGACCAGGAAGTTGCGATTTAAGATTCCCGCTCAACCACGCGGGTGTCGGCCATTACACACATAATTCAAGATGGCGGCACACATCACGTTCCAGTGAAGCCAGCCGCAATTGTCCATTATGGGACTTTAAGAAGCATTGTCTGTAAGTTCGTTTATGTTCTTATAATATTGGCCATACTGTTATAATGTTAGAATGACCGTTATAATGATGTAAATGCCTTTATAATGCTGTTAAATTGTTATGATAAATACGAGGCCTAGTTAACAACGAAGCCTGTAACTTTCCTTATTGTGAATGTTACTTGTAATTTAATAAGTCGAGTCAAATTTGTACCCAAGTAACTATATTGCGATCCTGAGAGCAAGGATGACAAAATATCTCATCCAGAATTTAGTGTTATGTGTAATACTGTACATTTGGGGTGCAGTGTGATGAATACACGATGTGCCTTTATGTAACACAGCAGCTTATGCTCTTGTATAGTTATTCAGTGGTAATGTAGGGGCCTGGTCCATCCAGGATCTATTGTTTAGAAACATGTTATCTAAGACAATGTTATGATGCTGTGGTGTTCATTCATTGTGTTGGTGTTTCCGGGTATTAACAGATGCTGTATCTGTGCTGTTTTCTTACCAGTTTTACCTCGTTAAATTCAATCAATGACGTTTGGAGTCGGACGTTCATCCTGGCTCTGAGGGTTTATTGGACGCGAGGTTAACTACTCAGCTAGCGGTGCAACGCAGCGCACAGCGAGGCAGAGACACTAGCTATCACGAAAGATTTCTCAAGAAGTGGGTTATCATCACGTGGATATTTACAGCAGCCAAATACTCTAAACGCTTGATGTTTATTCTTAATGTAGAGGGAAAAACTGGAGGACCTGGAGAAAAATCTACGTGACCATGCAAACTCCAAATATACAGGTGTCAGGGTCGGAATCGAACCCACAACCTCTTGTATACCAGGCGAGGTAGTTAACATCTCGCCACACACATCACGTATAGTTAGCGTTATCACATTTAGATATATTTAAGTGATTTCGGAAAACGGTTGTGAATTGCGTTTGAGATACGCGCGTGTGTAAATAAAGTCCAGACTGTGATTCGACGACTGGAACTCGATCATTACACCACCAGTCTGGGTTTGACCCAAGCAGTCTGGGAATTAGTGTGTGTGTGTCGGGTGGCAATAATCGATTTGCACTCAAATCTGGTACTGGTATTGTTAGAAACTTTGTTGTACGTGTGGGTTACATTCTTGAAATTGCTCGCAATTGTAAAATTCGCAAATGCAGAAACATTGTTCCAATAGGAGAAATGGGTTTTCGATCTAGGTACGAGTGAACATAGGTGGGAAATGGTAAATATTTAGCAAAACAATGACGACAATAAATCCATAATACATTATAAAGAGCAATGTGTTTTTTTTTTAATTTCCTTTGAGGATGGTGATTTGACAATGATTGAGGTGTTTGTAATTCCAAGGATTTCAGGTGGATGACTCCTTGGGAGATGCAGGTGTTTGCTAGCAACGCACAGTTGTTATCATTTAACACTCTGGAGAGCACTCGCCAATCTTTTTCATGAACCTCACAGTCGATTTATTTATACCAAAATGTATAAAGTAAAAATGCACAAAAGCGAGATCAGAGCGGGATTACTGCGAGACTTGAGGACTAAGCGGACAGCCGAGAGGACGTGCCAGATTTTTGCAGACCATTTCAAACGTAACAACACTCTGCACGCACCTCCCCGGTGTCGGTGGTCTAACACGACATAGTATCATCAGGAATACCAGAGTCTGGCACGCTTGCGAATAAAGAATGAGCCTACATTTAGCAACTCGCACATAGTGAGGGTTTACTATGCAATGTCATTTTTTTTATATAGAGCTCGTGCTAATTGAAAGATAAGAGCAGGTTTTGTGGCCACCTTACTTCCTGATTTCCCACTCCCAAGCTGTGGATGGTCTCAAATATGTCTATTGTGGTTAAGAGGGTGAGAAGGTAAGGGCTGAAAAGCTGGACAAATGTGAAGCATCCTACTCTGGTGCAGTTGTAGTTCCATTTTGTTACAATGCTGTGCTGTAACATAGCCCAACGCATAGCCGTCCTGTGTGCTGTGATGAATAATGCAGTGGCTGTGTGTCACATACACACGGAAGTTAAGATGTTCCACTGGAAGCCGTAGGGCAGGCGCTTTTTCAGCAGGCTCTGTAGAAAAACCATCGCCGGGGTGCCTACACATAACAATAATAATGCTTTCAGTTTAACACGTAGCAGGTTTTCACAACAAATATCCATAAGAGGTATTTTGGGTTATGTCGCGTAAATATAAATGCATGTCGTTAATTCTAGATTTGAAGCTTTCGTGACTGCAAGGATTCATATTCTTAGGTTTTTTCGGTAAAGTCACGTAGGTAAAATTTTTAAATTAATAAAAGTAAAATAAAAATAAAATAAAAATCATGACGTTTCAGAGGCAACAAAAGCTTCCGTCTTCAGGTGGAACTGTCACAGCATGATAGCTGTATCAAGTGAGAGAAATTCCAAGAACACAGTATTTGTATATATACTGGTTGAGGGTGGGAGGAGCCAAGGTAGGCCCTGAATATTATTTTTGTGAGGTTCGGTGCGGCTGAAGCACGCTGTTAGGAATGAGCCTTTGTTGTGTAAACTAGGTGCGGATGATGTAAAGGTGCATGTTAAAGGGACTGAGCCTTTTTGTTATGTAGAGATGATGTGGCTGAAATCGCTGCCAGGAAATGAGTCTTTGTTGTGTAGAATGGTTGACTGAGCCTATTATTATGTAGAGGTGGTGCGCTTAAATCGCTGCCAGGAAATTAGTCTTTGTTGTGTAGAATGGTTGACTGAGCCTATTGTCATGTAGAGGTGGTGCGGCTGAAATCGCTGCATTCCTGACATGCACCTTTACATCATCCGCACCTAGTTTACACAACAAAGGCTCATTCCTAACAGCGTGCTTCAGCCGCACCGAACCTCACAAAAATAATATTCAGGGCCTACCTTGGCTCCTCCCACCCTCAACCAGTATACAGTATATACAAATACTGTGTTCTTGGAATTTCTCTCATTTGATACAGCTATCGTGCTGTGACAGTTCCACCTGAAGACGGAAGCTTGTGTTGCCTCTGAAACGTCGTGATTTTCATTTTATTTTACTTTTATTAATTTTAATTTTTTACCTACGTGACTTTACCGAAAAAACCTAAGAATATGCATGCCATTAAACCCGCAACCACCTGACAGCCAATTAGTAAGGTTTGTCACATAAACAAAACATGCCAATTCGTTACTAGTTCAGCACACCGGTGTGTTGAAGAGTAAACCCACAACGTTAACAATTCAACTACGACGTTTCCATGGTAATTACCACCAGCCTCATCAGGCGACAGCCAGAGTTATGGAGAAATCCTCCAGTTTTGGTCTTTATTAATACTTTCATTTTAGAGAGTGTCATTCATGCAAATAGCATCCCATAACGCTGTACATTAATTATATATCAGGACGAAATCTCATATACAGCCGCGACCAAGCAAATGAAAACCCTACTACTACCAAGCAAATTCTAAAATGAATAAACAAATGAAGAAATGGCACCAAAACAAAAGAAACACAAACAACAAAAGAAGTTATCACAACAAAGATATTAGTCCATTAGGTCTACACATCCCAGACCACAATCCCAACTTCCTTCTGTAATAGGCACAAACCAAGCATGAACTAAGCAATGGATTTCTGCCACTTTTGTGTGCAAAATTTCCTTGCGGTCAGCACTCTGGCCATAGGGTAAGTACGAGACAGTTGGAATTGTCAAACAATACCTGGTAACCATTTTCAGAATCAGTTACCAATTCTGAAAGTCAGGAACTGGAAATTTAATCCAGCGGAATATTCGTAATGCGATGAATGACACGTGCGAATATACAAAGGGTACAGCGGCATGACTCGAGATAAATAATGTGGGTAAATAAAAGGTCAAATTGCAGCCATACAATAGCTTATGCCACTGCTGCAAGAAGGGCCTCCACTAGAAGGAGCTTGAGAGGGTACTTGGCCTACTCTTCCACACTGACGAGCCGTGTTGGAAAGCGGTGTGAGTACCAACACTTTACCCTACCACACGCGACCTGCCGATCAACTAACTGCAGTGTATCCATTTATGTTGCTGGATGGAAATTGGTGGGGGGATTTAAGAATCTTACCCCTATATTCCAACTGCCTCGCTGGGAGATAGAACCTCTGGATGGCAAGTCCAGTTATGGTTATTGATGGAGACATCTTTATACGTGCGGCAAACTGGTTACCGGTTTTGTAGCGTATTGTTTACGTGTTGCTGCTAATAAAACATAACTTTCCACAATCCTACGTCGAGACTTTCAGCTTCCTGCAGTGGCCAACGGCTCGTGTGTGTGAAGGGAATTTCTGAAATGGACCGTATTATGTGCTCTTAAAGAGGCTCGAAATAGTTTTTTGAAAAAGTTCCTCACTTCATAAAAGTCACGTGAGAAGGTGCAACACAAATCCCTGTAAAATACGAAGTAATAATACAGTGTTCTTTGGGTCTTTCGGTAAAGCCACGTAGATAAAAAATAATAATAAAAATAACAACAATATCATGACGTTTCGATCGCAACACAAGCAATCGTCTTCAGGATATGACGTCAGCAGGTAATGACGATTGCTTGTGTTGCGATCGAAACATCGATATATTGTTATTATTTTTTCTATCTACGTGGCTTTACCGAAAGATCCAAAGAATATGAATTCCTGCAGTCACGAAAGCTTTAAGTGAATAAATAATATAGTGGTCTCCGGTTTACGATGCCATTGATTAACGATCTGTCTTCCATAGGGTCCCATTGTTTCTATTAACGCAACATTTTCGATTAACGATATTTACAATATCACGCAGATGCCAATTTCGGCCAATCAGAGCACTCCTAAGTGGACTCAGTAGACCTAAGCCATCCATCTTCTTAGCTGAAGGTAAGACATTTTTTTACGCTCTATTTATGCACCTTGTTATGCTTTATTTCAGGCATGTCGAAAGTCCGGCCCGCGGTCAGATTTCATACGGCCCGCAGCTTCGGTCTTATAATGTGTTATTTATGGCTCGCTAGCTCTGTCAGAATAAATAAATCGTAAAACTTTAAAGATGTAATTCCTCGTTCCGCCACATGGTGGCAGCACCATTCTAATGCTCTCTGGCTCTGCATCCGTGCCGCGAACCCTTCTCGAATCATTTCTGCCATGGCGACTGCAAATAAAAAGAGAAAAGTTGACAGTGAGGGCTGCCGCTTTCAGGAGTGGTGGGAATTACAATACTTCTTCACTGGAAATCGAGGAAATTGTGTTTGTCTAATTTGTAAAGAGACGGTTGCCTTGTTTAAGAATTTCAACGTAAAGAGGCACTACGAGACTAAACATGCTACAACATACGACAAGCTAACAGGGAGTGACCACGCTGAAAAAGTAAAGCAACTTAAAGCTGCTCTGGCATTCCAACAGCGATTCTTCACGCCGGCCTGTGAGTCAAAGGAAAACATCACCAAAGCCAGCTACGAAGTGGCCATGTTAATAGCTAAACATGGCAAACCTTTTACTGAAGGTGCGTTTATCAAAGACTGTGTCATGAAAATGGTGGAGAACATTTGCCCCGAGAAGAAGCAAGAATTTATTAATGTTTGCCTGGCACGCAACACTGTGGCACGGAGAGTTGAGGACATATCGTCAGATATTCAGAGACAACTGGGGGACAGGGGAGTGGCTTTTGATTATTTCTCATTAGCCTGCGATGAAAGCACCAATGCATCTGACACTGCACAAATACTTATTTTTTTAAGAGGAGTTGATGACAACATGAACGTGACAGAGGAGCTGCTTGACCTCAAAAGCCTTAAAGGGAAAACCAGAGGAACAGATGTATTCGTTTCTGTTTGTGAAGCTGTTGATGATATGAAACTACCATGGAGTAAAGTTTCTGGGATCATTACCGATGGTGCGCCTGCCATGGCTGGTGAGCGAAGTGGATTGTCCACACTGATCTTCAATAAAGTCAGCGAAGAAGCAGGCAACGCTATTAAACTTCACTGTATCATTCACCAGAAAGCTCTCTGCGCCAAACATCTCAAATTTGAGGATGTTATGAAACCAGTGGCAAAGGCAATCAATTCTATTTGCTCTAAAGCTCTATACCACCGACAGTTTCAGCAGTTATTGCGTGACAGCCAGGCTGAATATGGTGACGTAATATATCACAACGATGTGAGGTCGCTAAGTCGGGAGTCCGCACGCCAGCGATTTTTCTCTCTCAAAGAGGAAATTGGACATTTTTTGGGTGAGAAGAGACAACCAATGGAAGAAATGTCCGATCCTGTATGGCTGGCAAATCTGGCTTTTTGGTTGACATAACGAAGCATCTGAATGCGCTGAATGTTAATCTTCAAGGGAAAGATGCAGTGGTGAGCCAGCTATATGCTCACATCAAGGCCTTTGAAACCAAACTGCAACTTTTCCAAAAACACTTGTCCCAAACAGAGCCCTGCACCGCGCACTTCCCAGCTTTGAAAGAGGTCATTGACAGTTTCCCACAGGACAACATCGGTGCGCAAATGAAGAGTTATGCAACAGCTATTGCATCACTTTATGTGGAATTTAACAAATGCTATCGGAACTTTGCAGTTATTGAAAATGACATGTTGCTTTTCTCTTCCCCCTTCTCCGTGGACCCTGATGATGCTCCTCCACAGCTGCAGCTGGAGCTCATTGAGCTGCAGTTTGACGATGAGTGCCGCGGGAAACACCAGCAGTGTTCTCTTGTTAACTTTTACCGGCAGCTGGACAAAAGCAGGTTTCCAGAAATGCGGTCATTCGCTAAGAAAATGGTGAGCTTATTCGGCTCCACATATTTGTGTGAGCAAACATTCTCAGTCATGAACTTAAACAAGAACCGATTGAGGTCAAGGATGAGTGACTCCCACTTGCGTGGCATTTTTCGCATCTCAACCACTGCCCTCAAGCCAGACCTGGTCTCTTTACTGAAATCTAGATCTCAGTATCACCCTTCTCATTAGTGTCAGCAAGTTATCTGTTCCTTGATCAATCTGAAATTGAGGGTTTTGAACGGTAACATCTGTCACTATTAACAGTGAAAAGCCTAAAGCACACTAATGCACTTGGACTTATGGCACTTGTTTTATTAAACTCTTGAATGAGATTTGGTTATAACTGTTGATGTTATGTACCTGTAGATGTGACACAAACTCTTGCTTTCTGAAAGATCTTGTAAAAGACAAGGGCAAAATTCACTTGTTTTAAAGTTTAATGATAACAGACCACTTTGCATTACTTATAACTCCAGTTTAAAATGTTCATGAGGCAAATATATTTAACTCATGTTCAATGTTATCTGACTGAATGAAAGGCAGAATTGTGTTTTTAGAGTTGAGTGGCTTACATTGTCATTTGAAAAATAAAGGTAATTGTGACAATGATAATTTTTTATAACAGTGTGCGTTTTCACGTAACTTTTGTGGTAAAAATGTCGGAAGGAACTATTGGCCCCCGGGCATCTTCACTTTATCAAATTTGGCCCTCTTTGCAAAAGTTTGGACACCCCTGCTTTATTTATTCATTATGTATCCATGTTTTCTATTAATGCTTTAATATACTGTTATAACGTTTATTTATTTAAATTGCGTGTTTAAATATTATAAACCATGTTTTTAGGGTGGAAAAGGTCAACTTTCGATCGTCTTGGAAGAAATTAAGCCTTTAACATGTATTTCCGATATTCAATAAACAATAATTTCAATTAACGATGGTTTTTGTGGAACCAATTAATATTGTTAACTGATGGACCACTGTAATTACTATTGAAACAATGTAGTTGAGTTGAGCATCCTTAATAAATCCGTGGCATATCGGCCTTTTTCAAAGAATAAACCTCAAGCTCATTTAATCAGCCATGATTGATCCACTGCTGGGTGAAGGCCTCCCCAACCGATGACCATCTGTTATGGTCCTGCGATGTAACGATCCATCTGGCACCTGAACAAGAGCGAATTTCATCACTCCATCTCCACGGTGAACATCCTCTCGGGTGTGTTCTCTCACTCAACTGGCATTGAACCATCACGCGTCAACCACCGGCCATGCCTTCTAGAGCGTGTCCTGCCCAAGCACTTATTTACAGCATTAGTTAAAATTACATCTCTCATTTGTGTTTGTTCTACGATCCATGTGCTACTCTTTCTGTCTCTCAGTGGCCTACCCAATCTAACTTATTATTATTATTAACAAATTATTCGGTGCACAAAGCACAAACAAAAACTCAACACGTTCATCAATAACACTGTGGCTTTCAAATAATATATATAGCAGGTCAAGTTTTGGGGCAATGGCCCTGGCTTTATTTTTTGAAGAGCCAAGCACATATTAGGTGAGTCAGGCCAATTGTTCCCCATCCCTTTCTTGAGAAAGCAGACATTCTGTAATGTAATTGCCACTATATTAAATATCTGGACTGGAAGTGTCCCAAAACGACTGTGTAAATTAGCTCCAGGTGAAGAGATGGGCCACATGGCATGGGGCCTTACCCAGCACAAGCACCGCGGTCCCTTTCATCAGTGCGAACGAGGTGCAGGCAGAGTATGACTGCAGACCCTGGGTACAATAACAGTGATGACAAAAGTGATGACAAGGTTAAGAACTGCATTGTAGTCGTAGAAATGTACGTGCATATGTTGAACTTCTTTCGCGCTGTACGTAGCCAACCGTGCTAATAAGAGGTGTGGGAAGTAACAACTCCGCGCTTGCATGCTGGAAGACGGGGCTGATAAGTGCTATAGATTTTATAAGGCGCTGGGTGGGACATGGTGCATCCTGGATGGGGGGGGGGGCTGATAGCCGAGGCAGACTTGGGAGTCTGGAGACCGAGGGAAAGACGAGGCCACATGGTGGGAAACGGCTAGGGTAGGTCTTGGAGATCGTGTGTCTACTGTCCAATAGGATAGGTATAAGACTAAAATCTTCTCACAGACCAGTTCATGAACCCACTTTCTGTACTGGCAGCTTGTGGCCACCTCGCAGCTCAGTGACTTCGCACATCTGTGCGATCCACCAACCTTTGCCTCCAAAGCATTGGATCACACGACGCCCAGCTCAATGGTGCTTTTTCTGCAATATTTTGCTGTCTTTTCTTGGATTTTCTGTTTGCACATAGTCACATAGTAACTTTAAGATGTTTTCTTGTTCATGTTTTTGTTTTTTGTTTGTTGCGGTTGCACCCGATTCAAGAGCCGAATGGCTCACAGGGCTATACCTAATAAATGAAACTTGAAACTAATTCCTGCCAAGGGAAGGTGAAATTTCCATAATTTATGGCTATCAATAACGATCAGGGTTCCAATTGCTCGTTTTAAGATACTTAACATACTTTTCATAGTGCTTACTATCTCTCATTCTACATTTGAACGCAGTGCATTTGTTCTTTATGTTCACAGCATTATGAAGTATCTGTGTAGGTATGTATGTTGAACTTCTTTCGCACCGTACGTAGCCAACCGTGCTAATCGGAGGTGCGGGCTCTCTCCCCTTCTGCGATCCAGTTCCCTCAAGCAAAGGAGCAAATGCATAAGTGAACAACGCGGCTCCTTCCCAAACCCTACACATAAAAAATTGAGAATATTTGTTCACACATCCCATCGGCCACACGATCATTTGGGAGTGGACAATTAAATGAGCATAGGTTCAATTGAAGCAAACTCTGGACCGGTTTCAACATGCATTGTCTCATCAGCAGAGTCAGGCTTGCTTGAACCAGTAGTGTCTTGCTTGGGTTAATAAAGCACACTCACACACTGCATAGTTCTGCTGTAGAGCAGAGAGACACATTCTCAGCATGAGTCATCACTTCCCACACGTGCTATGCTTTGTGGATGTTGCACCGCTTTAACCCAGGGATTAGAATGGAGGGTTGGTGGATCATCCGGGGATGGGAGCCCTGAGCTGCCAGTTCTAGTTTTAAACCAGTTGCTGAGCATAGGCCCAAAACATAAATTAGCCACCAACAAACGGCAGGATCAATGTTTCAATTGTATACGCGTTCAGGTTGCTTTTTTTTTTTGAAAAACATTATTATAAGAGCCTGGGAAACGAGATGGCAGGGAACTCCAGAGTGGAGCCGTACAAATGGAGAAGCAGGAAGAGAAGTCGGGGTGAGTGGAAGTCGGGGTGAGTGGAAGTCGGGGTGAGTGGGAGTGAGGGTGAGTGGAAGTGAGGGTGAGTGGGAGTGAGGGTGAGTGGGAGTGGGGGTGAGTGGAAGTGAGGGTGAGTGGGAGTGGTGGTGAGTGGGAGTGGGGGTGAGTGGGAGTGGGGGTGAGTGGGAGTGAGTGGGGGTGAGTGGAAGTGGGGGTGAGTGGAAGTGGGGGTGAGTGGGAGGGTGAGTGGGTGTGAGTGGGACTGGGGGTGATTGGAAGTCGGGGTGAGTGGGAGTGGGGGTGAGTGCAAGTGGAGGTGAGTGGAAGTGGGGTGATTGCAAGTCGGGGTGAGTGGGAGTGAGTGTAAGTGGAGGTGAGTGGAGGTGAGTGGAAGTGGGGGTGAGTGGGAGTGGGGGTGAGTGGGAGTGGGGGTGAGTGGAAGTCGGGGTGAGTGGAAGTGAGTTAGTGAGTGAGTGGGAGTGAGGGTGAGTGTGAGGGTGAGTGTAAGTGAGGTTGAGTGGAAGTGGGAGTGAGTGGAAGTGCGGGTGAGTGGGAGTGAGGGTGAGTGGGAGTGGGGTGAGTGGGGGTGAGTGGGAGTGAGGGTGAGTGGAAGTCGGGGTGAGTGGGAGTGGGGGTGAGTGCAAGTGGAGGTGAGTGGAGGTCGGGGTGAGTGGAAGTCGGGGTGAGTGGGAGTGAGTGTAAGTGGAGGTGAGTGGAGGTGAGTGGAAGTGGGGGTGAGTGGGAGTGGGGGTGAGTGGGAGTGGGGGTGAGTGGAAGTGGGGGTGAGTGGAAGTTAGTTAGTTAGTGAGTGAGTGGGAGTGAGTGGGAGTGGGGGTGAGTGGGAGTGAGGGTGAGTGGGAGTGGGGGTGAGTGGGAGTGGGGGTGAGTGGGAGTGAGGGTGAGTGGGGGTGAGTGGAAGTCGGGGTGAGTGTAAGTGGAGGTGAGTGCAAGTGGAGGTGAGTGGAAGTCGGGATGAGTGGAAGTGGGGGTGAGTGGAAGTGGGGGTGAATGGACGTGGGGGTGAGTGGAAGTGGGGGTGAGTGGAAGTCGGGGTGAGTGGAAGTCGGGGTGAGTGGAAGTCGGGGTGAGTGGAAGTGCGGGTGAGTGGAAGTGAGGGTGAGTGGAGGTGAGTGGGAGTGAGGGTGAGTGTAAGTGTGGGTGAGTGGAAGTGAGGGTGAGCAGAAGGGGGGTGAGTGGAAGTGAAGGTGAGTGGGAGTGGGGGTGAGTGGGAGTGGGGGTGAATGGAAGTGGGGGTGAGTGGAAGTGAGTTAGTGAGTGAGTGGGAGTGGGGGTGAGTGGAAGTGAGGGTGGGTGGAAGTGGGGGTGAGTGGAAGTGGGGGTGAGTGAGTGAGTGAGTGGAAGTGCGGGTGAGTGAGTGAGTGAGTGGACAACCGGGTGAGTGAGTGAGTGGCAGTGTGGGTGAGTGAGTGAGTGGCAGTGCAGGTGAGTGGAAGTGGGGGTGAGTGGGAGTGAGGGTGAGTGGAAGTGAGGGTGAGTGGGAGTGAGTGGGAGTGGGGGTGAGTGGAAGTCGGGGTGAGTGGGGGTGAGTGAAAGTGGGGGTGAGTGGGAGTGGGGGTGAGTGGGAGTGGGGGTGAGTGGGAGTGGGGGTGAGTGGAAGTCGGGGTGAGTGGGGGTGAGTGAAAGTGGGGGTGAGTGGAAGTGGGGGTGAGTGGAAGTCGGGGTGAGTGGGAGTGGGGGTGAGTGGGAGTGGGGGTGAGTGGAAGTCGGGGTGAGTGGGAGTGGGGGTGAGTGGAAGTGGGGGTGAGTGGAAGTGGGGGCGGGTGGACGTGAGGGTGAGTGGAAGTGGGGGTGAGTGGGAGTGGGGGTGAGTGGGAGTGAGGGTGAGTGGGGGTGAGTGGAAGTCGGGGTGAGTGGAAGTGGAGGTGAGTGCAAGTGGAGGTGAGTGGAAGTCGGGATGAGTGGAAGTGGGGGTGAGTGGAAGTGGGGGTGAATGGACATGGGGGTGAGTGGAAGTGGGGGTGAGTGGAAGTCGGGGTGAGTGGAAGTCGGGGTGAGTGGAAGTGCGGGTGAGTGGAAGTGAGGGTGAGTGGAGGTGAGTGGGAGTGAGGGTGAGTGGAAGTGTGGGTGAGTGGAAGTGAGGGTGAGCAGAAGGGGGGTGAGTGGAAGTGAAGGTGAGTGGGAGTGGGGGTGAGTGGGAGTGAGTGGGAGTGGGGGTGAGTGGAAGTGAGTTAGTGAGTGAGTGGGAGTGGGGGTGAGTGGAAGTGAGGGTGGGTGGAAGTGGGGGTGAGTGGAAGTGGGGGTGAGTGAGTGAGTGAGTGAGTGAAAGTGCGGGTGAGTGAGTGAGTGGACATGCGGGTGAGTGAGTGAGTGGCAGTGCGGGTGAGTGAGTGAGTGAGTGGCAGTGCGGGTGAGTGGAAGTGGGGGTGAGTGGGAGTGAGTGGAAGTGAGGGTGAGTGGGAGTGAGTGGGAGTGGGAGTGAGTGGGAGTGGGGGTGAGTGGAAGTCGGGGTGAGTGGGGGTGAGTGAAAGTGGGGGTGAGTGGGAGTGGGGGTGAGTGGGAGTGGGGGTGAGTGGAAGTCGGGGTGAGTGGGGGTGAGTGAAAGTGGGGGTGAGTGGAAGTGGGGGTGAGTGGAAGTCGGGGTGAGTGGGAGTGGGGGTGAGTGGAAGTGGGGGTGAGTGGAAGTGAGGGTGAGTGGAAGTGGGGGCGGGTGGACGTGAGGGTGAGTGGAAGTGAGGGTGAGTGGAAGTGAGGGTGAGTGGGAGTGAGTGGGAGTGGAAGTGGGGGTGAGTGGAAGTGAGGGTGAGTGGAAGTGAGGGTGAGTGGAAGTGGGGGTGAGTGGGATTGGGGGTGAGTGGAAGTGAGGGTGAGTGGGGGTGAGTGGAAGTGAGGGTGAGTGGAAGTGGGGGTGAGTGGGAGTGGGGGTGAGTGGGAGTGGGGGTGAGTGGGAGTGAGGGTGAGTGGAAGTGAGGGTGAGTGGGAGTGGGGGTGAGTGGGAGTAGGGGTGAGTGGAAGTGAGGGTGAGTGGAATTGAGGGTGAGTGAGTGGAAGTGGGGGTGAGTGAGTGGAAGCGCGGGTGAGTGAGTGGACGTGCGGGTGAATGAATGAGTGGCAGTGCGGGTGAGTGAGTGGAAGCGCGGGTGAGTGAGTGGACGTGCGGGTGAGTGAGTGGCAGTGCGGGTGAGTGAGTGAGTGAGTGGCAGTGCGGGTGAGTGAGTGAGTGAGTGGACGTGCGGGTGAGTGAGTGGAAGTGGGGGTGAGTGAGTGGAAGTGGGGGTGAGTGAGTGGAAGTGGGGGTGAGTGAGTGGACGTGGAAGTGAGTGAGTGGACGTGGAAGTGAGTGAGTGGCAGTGCGGGTGAGTGTGTGAGTGGAAATGCGAGTGAGCAGTTAGCGCGCTGCGCTACGAACCTGGGGTGATCACTTCTCGTGAGTACGACTGTAAGCGAACGCCAGAGGCTCACGGAGAACCAACATAGCAGCGAATAACCAACGAACGGTCGTAGCAGTGGTATTAGTTGTTATTATTACTACGAAACAACAAATACTACTACCGCGACAGTGGGCGGGAAGTCGCTATATCCATGCACCTCCCAGAGCCGTTCGCAGACCTGCAGGCAGGGGTATAGGGACTTCCCGCCCGGCGCGCATCAGTTTGGCCCTTACCGGGTGCCTTCCCGCGACGGAGTCGTCCACTCGAGCCAGCCCGATGCTCACCATCGCTCAGTGACGACGGTAGCGAGTGAAGTTGTCACCTGCGCCGCCACGAGCACTGTCGGTACTGTTGTCGGTACTGCCTTGGGGAGTGTGAGACGCGCACGCAGCTCCAATCACTCGCACGGTCGCTGCCGGCAGCCGTGACGGGAGAGATGGAGGCACGTGGGAGGCGCGGAGACGATGCCAACACGGAGGAGTTTCCTCCAAACTTCGGAGGCAGAGTTCAGAGAAAGCAAATACTGTACCAAATGTTGTGTTTAAAGTCGAGGTGGAATTCGATGATATACGAAATTCTCTGTCGCAAGATGTCCAGTTGGGGCACGGGGTCAGGAAGTTACAAGAACAAACAATTGTGTATGGCAATACTGAACCTGTACGTTCAGGAGCCAAATGTCAATGTTTGAGGTCTGCTCGCTACGAAAAGGCTCCGGGAAGAGAGTTAGTAGAATGTTGTTGTTCCTCCTCCATCGAATTAGCGCAGATTACAGTGGACTTACATTATTTGGGCACCAGTGGCGAGATGTTAATTACCACGCCTGGTATACAGGAGGTCGTGAGTTCAATCTCGAACCTGACACCTGCTGCATATTTGGAGTTTGCGTGTCTCTCTCCCCGTGGTCGCGTGGATTTGTTTCCTTCCACGTTTAAAATCAACGCGCGTTTAGAGTATTTGGCTGCTGTACATTTCCACATGATAAGCCACTTCGTTGAGCTATCAAATGTGATGGCCAGGTCGCTTCTGAAAATAACTATATAGCTCAGTGGGCCTTACCTAGTAAAAGAAAAATAGTTTAGTTTAAGTTTAAACTCTGACATTTCACTGACAGTACAAGAGAGTGATAAACCTCGTAGCTGTCATTTACCCAGAGCTTTCACTCTGATATATACAGGTCCCCATACCTCGATCTGTGCGACATCTCCTTCATTCCAGCTATCGCGGAGGCCATCATCCACCGCCTTCATGACACCTCGTCTCAATGACTGAAAACGCCATCCTCTACGGCCGCCTCTCCAGAGAGATGCAGACTCCAAAGGAGTTTAAACGTTTTATTTTTACATTAACAACAACAACCTCCTACCCATCAATGAAGATCTCAACAGTATCTCCTCGCTGCCAACACATGCCCCGGATCTCCCACCCTGCGGCTTGTCCCGTCACCGTCATTGACTCTCAGCCAGACCCGGAAGAACACTGGCGAAGAGGCAAATTTCCAGAATAAACACCTCATTCAAGACCTATAAACATTCATCACACCTCCTGGCTATGACTTTACTTCTCTAAGAGCATTGTCTATAACCATCGACTGCATCGGAACATCAAAAGGTGGATGAGCACATTGCCTTCATGATTGGAAAATTAAAGACAAGTCACAGTGTGCGATTGTGGCCATGCAATTCAAAGTTCAAAGTTCATTTATTAGGTAATAGCCCTGTGAGCCATTCGGCTCTTAAATCGGGTGCAACCGCAACAAACAAAAACATGAAAACATCTTAAAGTGACTATGTGCAAACAGAAAATCCAAGAAAAGACAGCAAAATATTGCAGAAAAAAATCACCGTACACCAACCCTGTGCAAATATCCCAGTGGGATGCAAGTCAAACAACAACAACCACAAGACAACTTAGATTAAGGCCATCAGTCTAACTCTGTACTACAACAAAAAAACATGGCCAAACCAAAAAACTTTTCGAAAATCACCAAAATAAAGCCATAAAAGCAATGAAACAGTGGTCATAGGAACTGTGACCGAATTTTCACAATAAACGACGTAAACAACATGTACTACCAAACTCTGCAGCCATAGCTGGCTGCATGAGTCACTCCACAACAGTAGGAGCATCAGTCAGAGTATCAACATTTTTCAATGCACCTTTAAGATCAGCGCACTAAATCAAAACACAGATCATACTTTGCATACTTTGCAGCGATCAACCGGAGCGAAACATTGTATTTTAGGCCACTAAATTGCAGTGGCAGCTAGGGGTGTACAACTCCTCTAGAGCAGTTTTGAGTGAAGATCTCATAGGTAGTGATTCAAGTTGCAGTTTATTGGCAATAGCATTCCAGACCCTGGGGGCATCAATAGCAAAGGCCCTTCCTCCAGTATTTGTACGGCAATAGGGAATGTGAAGCTGGTAAATGAGCGAAGACCTTAGGTCAAATTTGTTCTTTGAAACAGAGAGGAGATCCAGCAGGTAATCTGCGGATTTTTTTGTAAGTACATCATGAATAAATAAGATCTGATGCACAAGCCGTCAAACATTGAGAGATGTTAGGTTTGACCCAATGTAGAGATCACAGTGGTGAGTCCTATATGGGCAGTTCAATGCAAATCTTAAGGCCGAATGATACATTGAGTCAAGCTTCTTCAGTACAGTACTTGGGGCTGATTTATACACGATGTCACAGTAATCAAGTAGAGGCAGTATGGTAGCTTTTATCAATTCCAAACGGAACATAGGGGGGAAGCAGTGCTTGTGTCGATACAGAAAACCAATTTTTATTTTTGTCTTTTTACCAATATAATCAATGTGATCTTCAAATTTCAGTTTTGAATCAAGAATGACCCCAAGATACTTACAGATCTTGACTTGCTCTATTTGATAATTATTTAAGGAATGTAATTGGGGAAAAATAACGTCCTGCTTTAGTCCCGGTGAGAAGCATAGCACCTTGGTTTTGGAGGTATTCAGGACTAGTTTAAGAGCAACTAGCTGATGTTGTAGTTTGTTGAAATCACCCTGGAGTTTAGCAATCACGTCACCCGGAGAGCAGCCAGCAGTAATCAGTATCGTGTCATCTGCAAAAAGATTTACCCTGGAAGGATCCAGGTCAGTGCCCAATTCATTGACATAAAGAGAGAACAAGAGGGGGCCGAGGATTGAACCCTGTGGAACCCCTTTTGTTATCTTAACACTGTTTGACCTCCAACCATCTGTGAGTAGTTTGGGTGCGAAAAGAGAGGTACATTTTTAACCATTCTACTGCGTGTTTGGAGAAACGGAGGCAACTTAGTTTACTAAGCAGGGTGTTGTGGTCGACTGTATCAAAGGCTTTGGACAAGTCAATAAAAAGACTGGCGTAGTACTGCTTATTATCAAGGCTACTGTAAATGTGATTCAGAGAGTCTAATGCAGCAGATGTGGTGCTGTATTTTTTTCGGAACCCAGATTGTTTTTGATGTAATAGATTGTTGTCGGACAGGAAACTGCTGATTTGGTAGTTCAATAATTTTTCAAAAATTTTCATCAAAGGGGACAAAATTGAGATAGGTCGGTAGTTATTTGGATCATCTTTAGGGCCCCCTTTGTGAAGTGGACGAACATAGGAATGTTTCCATTCTAGAGGTATTGATGCTTCTGTAATAACACGCTGGAGACGGCTTGTAGAATCGGTCCTTTTATTTCACTTCCTTTGCGGTTCACAAACACTCCCCGTTGCTGGCAGGCAACGGGAAGCGGGCAGTCACCAGAGACCCACCACCACGTGGCACCCGGAGCCCCACTCGCGCGTGGCCTCTCCCTCTCTTAGTTCCGTGTCTGACCCCGTGTCTCTCCTCTCTCCCCTTATTTAATGCCTGGGTCACGTGGTACACTCCAGCCAATCCTCAATAGCCTGCGCCGAATGTTCCAGATCCCCCATCAACTCCCGGGACCACGCCCCCGACTTGTCTTCCCATTGGCTGAGGCCAAGACCAACGAAACCAATCATCTAGCTGACATCCCGTGATCACGCCGGGGCCATGCTCCCAGGCTCTCCCCCCATTGGCTGTAAAGCGGAACCGGCAAAGCCGATCACCACGTGAATCTGACATAGGCTCTTATTACACTTCTTTGATGGGCAGGTTGAAAATATGGGCTATCTATATATATAAAATCGCAAATCTGTCTGTCTGTCTGTGTGTCGCCGGACCATACGCAGTTTCATTGGACGGCGGTTGCCCCTGGCAACGGGTAGCGACGCATTCGCTGCGGGGTGGACGCCATTTTTAATTCCCGTGAAAAATATGCGCACGCATTAACACGCGACTCTGAGGTAAATTCATCAAAGTTTCACGTCCTCTTCACTCCCCCCCCACCACAATGTGTGCAATTACTATTATAGGGTCGGTAGATTATAAAATTATAGCGATTAGACAGTATTATTGTAGCGTGGGGGGGGGGGAGGGTAACGGCCCCGGTACCCAGCCTCAGCCGGGTGGGCAATCTAGGCGAGGCCGGAGGCTCTGCACGGTACTAGGCCTCGACACCCCACCACACTATAGGCCGTACATATTACTGCACAGCGGCCGAGGAGATCGTGCCTGGGGGGGGGGGGGGGCAGGGGTAGCAGCCCATCTGTGTATATATGTAAGGTTATTAAGAAATATATTTTTCACCCGGGCAACGCCGGGTACTTATGCTAGTACGTTTGTATATTAGGTGACCAACAGTTAGCAGAGCAAAGACGGAAATACTATCTGCTCCCGTAGAGGAGGACCCTTTGAGGTAGGACAGTTGTTTCAGAACATTACTTTCGTGGATTGGCTGGAAACTAAATTCGTTTAATGTTTGGACAGGGGTGTAGGAATTTGCATGCGCAGGGGTGACTCCCAATACATTATCAAAAAGGTCACCAGCTTCAGAAAAATGAAGGTTAAAATTGTCAACTATTTTATGGGGCTCTGAAAAATATTCCCCATTTCGGTTAAGCTCAACGGGCAGATTATCTGTGTTAGATGCCTTTTCGATACTTTTGATTGTTTTCCAGAAGATCCTGGCATTTCCATGTGATTCCAGGAGAGTGAAGGAAAAGTATGCATTTTTTGCATGCCGTATTTTTTTGACGCATCTATTCCTTAAAATCCTGTATTCTAGCCAGTCATGGACCAAATTACTTTTCTGAGCCCATGCCCAAGCCTTGTCCCTAGTTTTCATGAGCTTAGTAATCAAGGGATCAAACCATGGTGGGCAGTTGCCTTTAGTTTTAAATATAACCAACATGTTTGTTAAGAATTTGGAGAAACGTGTACCTGAAGGTCTCCCAAGCCGTAGTCAGGTTGGGGATATCACAGACCTTGTCAATGTCCGAGTGAAGCACATCATAGTAAATGCCTGAATGCTGAAGTGTCTCATGGAGTGCTTCTCAACCAATTTAGGGAGCGCTTTCTGTCTGGCTGATGATCTCACCCCAAATATGAAGGAGTGATCACTAAGGTTATTACCCAGAACACCAGTCAGCGCGAAATTGTGAGGGGCATTTGTTAATAGGACGTCAAGCAGAGATGACTGTCCCGGGTTTTTTAGGTTGGGTCTTGTGGGGACATTTATTAATTGAAATAGGTTAAATTCATCTGCAAAATCTGTGGCCACGGCCGGCAGGTTTAGCCAATTCCAATTGAGATCACCCATTAAAATGATTTCACCTTTAGGAAGGCCCCCAAGAAGCTCCCTCAGTACGTTCCCAGCTTCAACATCCTAACCACTAGGCGGTCTATAGCAGCATACTACCAATATCTGTTGATTTTTAGGGAGAGTCATTCTGAGAGCCAGACCTTCAAAGCAATGTTTCTTTAACAAGGAATGAGTTGGTGAACATGCAATAGTACTACGAACATATATGGCAATTCCACCTCCTTTAGACCCTCGGTCAAGTCGAAAAATGTTGTAGTTGTCAATCGTAATCTGCAAGTCATTGATGGCCGGAGTGAGAAATGTTTCTGTAAGGCAGAAAATGTCCGGGTCCAGATTTGCCACTTCTAGTTTTAGTTGACTTAATTTAATCACAAGCCCTCTGATGTTGACGTGTAGAACACCAATATCTTTTCTGCCAGAAAAATCTACAGAATTAAATGAGTTATTTACATTTGGGCCAGGGTGAAGCTCAATACCTCCCAGAAGTAAGAAAAGTAGAATTAATTGTTTGCACAAATATTTTCTGTGAATGAAGAGCGACGAACCTTGGACGAATAGCAGCTGCTTACGTATGGTGGCATTTTTAAGAGCAGAATGAAGTTAGGAAGGAGTGCTGGTGAAGTAATAGGACAGAGATAGGGTTTAAAAGGATACAATGATGGAGTGTAGAAGTGGCTATAAGCTGTTTCACTAGCAGGTGTAGTGGCAAATGGAACATCAACTATGGACTCGAAATAACGAGGACTGCCAGTGGTGGAGTTGTGTTTGGCACTAGATATGGCCGGGAGGGACAACAGTAAAATACACAGCAGAACTGCCATCTTTAAAATAACAAAGAACCACAACAGTTAAACACACACGTGTAAACGTGCAGGTAGACCGAGGGTGAGTAATGTCTTGCCGCACTCGTCGCACATGTACGGTTTCTCTCCCGTTTGACGAGCGCCCTCCACGTAGGCCTCCACGTAGGCCTCGACGTAGACCCCCTCGAAGTAGGCCTCCTCGAAGTAGGCCTCGCCGTAGGCCTCGAAGTAGGCCTCGAGGCAGGCCTCGACGTAGGCGTCGAAGTAGGCCCCGACGCAAGCCCCGGCGTAGGCCCCGACGTAGGCCTCGACGTAGGCCTGGGCCCGCGACGGAAGCCCCGACGCAGGCCTCGACGCAGGCCCCGACGTGGTGTGGGCGGCTGTTGTTGGTGTGGGTGGCTGCGGTCGTTATTGTTGTTGTGGTGGTGGTGTGAGTGGTTGTGGTTAGTGCTGCTGCGGTGGTGGCCGTGGTTGTGGTGGTGGTCCCCGCGCTTAGCCCGGCGCCCCTGAGCCGTGTGTGTGCACACACACTCACCACACGCACACACACTCACCACGCGTACACACATTCACCACACGTACACACACTCACCACACGTACACACACCCACCACACGTACACACACCCATCACTGACGCCGTCGACACTGCTGGGTGACACACACATGCGCGCACCACGCGCGCTCCCCACCACACACGGGACAACAGCGATCTCAACAACAACAGCGATCTAAAAAAAAATCACGTCTCCCTCTCACACACGGCCCACCCTCACACACGTCTCCACTCCCACACACACTCACATTCTCACACAGTTCACACTCATTCACACTCATGCAGAGCCACTCACACGCTGCCGTCACGCTGCCGCCATTTTTCTTGACCATAATAAACCACTGTTGTCTGCGCTTCTTCAATAGAGGAATAGCAAAATAGCATGAACTCTCTCATTAAAGCCCTCTTGGCGTTTAGCTCCTGAACATATTGCTGCTGCTACCATTGGCCTGCGTGCCTCGAGAGACAATTGTTTTGCACCTTACGAGGTCAGCTGTAGGGTTTGCAGCGCCTAGAACAGACATTGGGAAAGAATACGGCCCGCGGGCCGTATACAGCCCATTGGGCTTTTTAATCCGGCCCGCCGAACTTGTCCAAATATTATTATTAAATTAAATTTTACCTTCCTCCTGTAAGCCCAGATCTCCCTATTAGATGGCGCACTTTGTGTAATTCAACAAAACAAACAAAACTTAACTCCGAGTTCTCTCCGAATTTCACGAGTCCGTTATAGACCCCACAGTTTTTTTAAAGAGTTTTAAGCACAGAAAACATAATTAAAGTTTGAAAAATCATTAATTATACAAACTTTTCAATTATTTCCTTTTTCACTTCGATTT
This sequence comes from Lampetra planeri, assembly GCF_965212315.1. Classification (NCBI taxonomy): domain Eukaryota; kingdom Metazoa; phylum Chordata; class Hyperoartia; order Petromyzontiformes; family Petromyzontidae; genus Lampetra; species Lampetra planeri. The sequence continues at coordinate 9,166,516 of NC_136155.1, read as the reverse complement.
AAATTTTCTTTAAAACTTCTTCTCACCAACATTACCACTCATTACCACTTTCTCCGAAGGCAAGTTTGAAAAAGAATACATGGTACAGACAGCAGACATCTTGTGTCCGGAGATCAAAAGCAAATTTGAAAAAGTCAGTTTATCACGCAGGACTGTGACTCGCCATGTGGAACTGATTGATAAAAATATAGCCAGTCAATTAAACAAAAAGTCTGATTCCTTTGAATTATATTCACTAGCACTGAATGAAAGTACGGACGTAAAATGCACTGCTCAGCTCCTTATTTTTATCCGAGGCATTGATGACAGTTTTGCGATAACAGAGGAGTTTTTGACCATGGAGTCCCTGAAAGGAACAACGCGGGGAGAGGACTTGTATAACCAGGTATCTGCTGTCATCGAAAGAATGACGCTACCTCGGAGTAAACTTGTCAATGTCACAACGGATGGATCGCCAAATTTAACTGGAAAAAATGTTGGGCTGCTGAAAAGAATCCAGGATAAAGTGAAAGAGGAAAACCCTGTCCAGGATCTTATTTTCCTTCACTGAATCATCCATCAGGAATCCCTGTGTAAGTCTGTATTGCAGCTTAATCATGTCGTGAATCCAGTCGTAAATCGTATGAACTTTATACGGGCAAGGGGACTTCAGCACCGTCAGTTTATTACGTTCCTGGAGGAAACTGATGCGGATCATCAGGACTTGCTGTACCACTCTCGTGTCCGCTGGTTAAGTTTGGGGAAAGTGTTACAACGAGTGTGGGAGCTGAAAGAGGACATCATCGCATTTTTGGAGTTGATGGGGAAATCTGACGAATTCCCTGAGCAAAGCGACCAGAACTGGCCTAGTGACTTTGCATTTGCTGTGGACAGGGGCGGTTTCTTCATTAGGGCGATTGGGCGACGCACCACCAATGTCATTCAACCACAGAGTCACGCTAGCCGTCACTGTGCCTCTGGATATAGTCCAATCAGCGTCATGCTACGTTCTGTGGAGTACCGCCTCTTTTTGTGCGATTTCCCTCCAGCTGAGAATCGCCCCGAGTGGTCCCATAGACTTACATTCAAAGATGTTTTTTTTCGAACGGGGGCGCTGCAATGCATTCTCTATGGCTTCCGGGAGGGCTCGCCCTAACGTGCTTACGTCATCATACGTGCTTACGTCATCATACGTAAGCACGTTTCATCCAACAATATAATTTGTCGCCACCTAGTGGAATCTTTAATAAAAGAAACTTGAGTGGTTTGTTTTAATAGTGAGTATAGAAACAAACAAGATGTATTGTAAGAGTCACTTTATTTTTCATTAATATTAAAGAAGTGAAGTTGCCTTTACATGCTTAAGCTGTTAATTTATCCATTGCATGGGTGGACCTTATCCTTATCAATCATCCAGACATTTGCCCCCCCTGAGAGATTTTGCAGGAGCCGCCACTGGCTGTGGACATATTTTCACACATGTGTAATAGAGTTCACGACTCTTGGACGCCGGAGCTGGAGGCACACGGGTTTTATTCACACAGCACGGTTCTGGCATACAACACTAGAGGGGGTGTCGGCCCCCTCACCCGGCTAGCTGGGGATACACGCGCTAGCTACTTCCTAGCCTGCCTCCTAGTCCTCCTCTAACGGGCTAGGGGAGGCTATCTGGCCCGACACTGGTAAGTCGGGCCCGGTACCCTGAGTCCCAGACCAGCGCTGACAAGAGCACCGGCTCTGGATCTCGGGACCACGCCGCTGGCTCGGTCCTGTTCGGCCCTGATAAGGACGGCGAACCAGGGGAGTCCAGGGCTCTAGCTAAGACGTCTTCAGTCTTCACTGGTTAGCTTCACCAGAACCCCGAGCCCTCCAATACATCCCCTTTTATACCCAACCCCCCGCTGAGGGGTGGGGCCCCCCCGGGGTGCCTGGCGCGGACGTCGTAGAGAGCACCTCCCCGTGCACTCACGTAGCCCCGCCCACTGTGTTTGTTTGCCATAAGCTGCCATGCATAACGGGCTCTCTCTCTAACACCCCTACATCACCCGCCCCCCGCATAGCTTGCAGCCGTCCCGGCTGCCAACATACAAAAAAAAATGACAATAAAAGCGCATTTACCCCCTGACCGTGCGTGTGCCTCACTATTTTTCAACAATAACAAGAACAACAACAAGAACACAACAAGAACGCAACAGCGAGAAGAGAAAACAACCCGACGCACCCCCCCCCCCCCCCCCGAATAAATACGAATTCCGTAAAAACAGCCTATATACAATTTGCAGGGAACCCACCACACACACACCACATGGCGAACCCAACATATGTACATCCAATGAGCCGGGAACACACCACCCACACAACACACAATGAACACAACCTATGTACACATCTTCCGGCCTCACAACAGTCTGCGCATTTTAGCGCGCGTCCTTGCAGCGGGCCCCTCACACGGGGTGACCCCGGGTGGCGGACCGTCAGGTGGCAACTGTCCGTCTCGGAGTGAGTCCTCATCCGACGCCGCGTGACCCTTGGCATCCCCAGGAGGAGTGATCGGGCGTGAGCCCGTCACTCCTGATGCACCTGGAGGTGGCACAGCCGGCAAGGCGTTAGGTGAGAGCGACGGAGACGGACCCAGTGAGTCGGTCGACCCCCCACATGTTTGGCCACGCGTGTGTGAAGTGGGGATGTGTACCGCAACGAAGGGTTTTAATCTAGAGGGGTGCACGGACCACCGCCGCTTCCCCCATTTGATGCGCACGCACTGCGGTCGCAAAACCTCGACCACCTCCACAGGGCCCCGCCACTGCCACACCAGCTTAGAGGAGGTAGCAAGTGGCACCTGGGGACAGTGCAACCATGCCTTGTCCCCCGGCTTCCACTGCAGCATGTGCGCCCGACCCAGTCTGAGCCGCTCATTCGCTTTCTGACGGCGGTCAGAGTTTTGCATGGCAGCATCCCGTGCCTCAGTTAATTTGGCCAGATTAAATTTTACATGGTCAGCCAATTTAGTTTTACTCTGCGGCGCGGGGATCTGCAGCTGGGCACGAACAGGCGGGTCAGGTTCGCGGCCGTACATGAGGTAGAAGGGGGAAAATCCCGTAGCTGCATGGGGGGCCATTCGGTATGCCGCCAAGACCCCTTGAATTTGCAGGTCCCAATCGGTCTGTGAGTCCAAAACCTGGTGTGACAACATTGACGTGATGGTGCGATGCAGACGCTCGACCATCCCGTCAGTTTGCGGGTGATACGGGGAGGTACGAATTTTCTTCGTGCCCAGGAGCTCACAGACTTGTTGGAGTAGTTTGCCGGAAAAATTTCTGCCCTGGTCGGTCAGCAGCCGCTCCGGAGCATCTTTGTCCAGGACATATCCCTGAACAAAGGCCTCCACGATGGCTGCTGCCGACTGATTGGCAAGGGGCCAGGCCATAGGCCAGCGCGTAAAATACTCCACACCAGTCAACAAATATCTATTGCCCCTGGGGGTGGCGGGGAATGGGCCCAAAATATCCAGCGCGACAAGCTCATTTATTCTGGACACTTTGATTGATTGCAAGGGTGGGTTAGACTCCCGTGCCGGCGGTTTTCGTTGCGAGCACCGAGGGCATGACCCCAATAAATCCCCGACATCCCTCGTCATGCCTGGCCAAAAAAAATCAAGTTGGAGCAAGGTGAGGGTCTTTTGGGTCTCCAGGTGTAGGAGGCGCTCGTGAGCGGCCCACACCACCTTGCCCCGCAACCCAGAAGGGACCATCAGCCGGTGTCGATGGGATTTCCCGTCCCAATGCATCAGCAGACCTTGCACCATCTCCCATGCATCGGCATCACCACTCCCCCGCGCAGCACCCCCGACGCGACGACGCCACCCGAGGAGGGAGGTATCCTCCATCTGGAGGCGCCCCCATTCAGTGACGGGCAACCCCAACAGGGAATCTTTTCCCTGTTGTGCGATCGAATTAGTAATCAATGTTTCGTCGTCGTCGGCGGCCGCCAAGACCGGAACCGATATGTCCCCCGGAGGCCTGCAACGTCCAGACCCCAGGAGGCATGCACATTCAAAGGTGGTTGGCATGCGCGACAGAGCGTCCGCATTGGTGTGGCGAACGCCCTTACGGTAGGTGGTTTCAAAATCAAAGTCCTGGAGAATCTCCAACCATCGAGACAATTGTCCCGATGATTGTTGAACTCGCAGGGCGTACTGTAGTGCCGCATGATCTGTGCGGACGGTAAAATGCCGACCGTACAGATATGGGCGATACTGTTGGATGAAATAGACAATTGCCAACAGTTCCCGACGGGTGACACAATATCTTTGCTCCGCAGGAGACAACACCCGACTACCGTACGCGACCACCCGTTCCACGCCGTCAACCACCTGGGAAAGTACGCCCCCAATACCCGTGTTGCTCGCATCGGTGTCAAGCAAAAAGGGCTTAGAAAAATCGGGGTAAACCAAGGGAGGAGCTTTCACCAGAGCGTCCCGAAGGGAGCGGAAAGCAGCCTCCTCCTCCTGTCCCCAGTGGAACCGAACCCCTTTTGACGTTAAAGCGTGTAGGGGTTTCGCAATCGTCGCAAAATCCGCGACAAACCGTCGGTAATAGGACGCGAAGCCAATGAAACTCCTGACCTCTCCCACCGAGGTGGGAGTCGGCCAGGAGCTGACGCACTGCGTTTTGGCGGGATCGGTAGCAATACCTGAGCGTCCCACGATGTGTCCCAAATAACGCACCGATTCGCGTAACAGATGACATTTTTGGGGTTTGAATTTCAAATTAGCAGCCCGCATCTTTTGGAAAACCGCCCGCAACCTCTGGAGATGTTCGTCAAATGTTTTACTAAAGACGATAACGTCATCCAAATAAATCAAGCACGAGTCCCATTGCAATCCAGCCAAAACTAATTCCATCAAACGCTGGAAAGTTGCCGGCGCTGAGTGGAGTCCCATCGGCAACCGGTTGAATTGGAACAGGCCGTGCGGTGTATGGAAAGCAGTTTTAGGCTTTGAATCATCGTCCAGAGGAAGCTGCCAGAATCCCGAAAGTAAATCCAATGTGGAGAAGAATCGCGCTCCCGCCAAGGCGTCAAGCGATTCGTCCATCCGTGGGAGCGGGTATGCGTCGGCCACCGAAATTTTGTTAAGGCACCGAAAATCAACGCAAAACCGCAACGAGCCGTCCTGTTTCTTAACTAGGACGATCGGCGCTCCCCAAGGGCTGGTGGAAGGAGAAATAATGTCGGCGGCTAACATGTCATCAACAGCCGATTTGACATGGTCCTTTTCGGCGGGACTTAACCGAAAAGGATTCTGGCGTATTGGCGCGCTGTCACCCGTATCAATATGGTGACGCAGCAGATGAGTGCAGCCCAAATCGTATTTGTCCCGACTGAAAACGTCGGAAAATTCCCGCAGTAGTGTTTTAAGCTGTTAACACTCTGAATTTGACAGGTCCGTCGATCCCGCACAAAGCGCCTCGAGCCACCCTTCATCGCTGTCCGAATGTGGTCGCGGCGCAGGGACAGCGCTCACGTGATTCGCGACGGGTTCCTCACAGGGCACCGGCGTTGCGTGAGCAAGCACAGTCCCCTGTGGGACCACCACCGTCTGCGAGCCCACATTGAGGACCGCGATGAAGGGGTCTCCGTCCCCTCTTACTTTGGTCTGGGCCGGAAGTAAATGAGGTCCACTAACCCCGGCCCTAGACGGCCCCAGCAGAACCCCCTGGGCCCCAATGCCCTTAGCGAAGGGCCGCCGAAGTTTCAAAGGAATCAACATTTGTGCCCCCGGAGGAACGCGCACCGTTCTATCTACGAACGCCGGCACCGTCGCGAACGCCGCCCGACTCGTAACGGGGGATGGCAGAAACGCCATGCGTCGGCCCGATGGGAGCTCAATGCATCCCTGGTCGATTAATATCCTAATCGGCATTTTGGCCAGGAAGTCCGTCCCCAGCAGGCACGGAACCGCCAGCGAGGAGGAAACAAAAATCGGCCCAGACAATTTAATATCCCCAATACAAATTTTGGCTCGAATTTGTCCAATGATGCCAAGTGAGCCCCCATTAGCAGCATAGAATGGCACGTTAACGGGCATCAAATGACGGCTCTGGACAGGGAGAATATTGTAAATCAATTCTGAAATAATGGTCGCCGATGCTCCCGTATCGACCAGGATGCGCACCTCAACCCCGTCGATGTGCCCCACAACGGCAGACGACCCCGATGATGCGGCTACAATACGATGGGCCAACACGGACCACTGGCTGGGTTCGATATGAGTACCCAAAGTGGTGCGTGTTGGTGCGATGGTGCGCGATATCGACCCCCCATTCGCTGCGGTGTTTGAGTGTGTGACGGGCGTGTGCGTGGGCCAAACATGAGGGGTGCCGCGACTCGCCGGGTTATGATGACGGAGCTTGGGAAGAGGGCCGGCGTCCCGTCGAGGTGTCGTCCCCTGCTGCCGAGGAGAGCGGCACCCCGAGGCGACATGGCCCCGGATGCCGCAGTTGTAACAGCGCGGGAGCGCTGGCGAAGACGATGGATGGTCGAGATGGCCCGAACCGCCCCGGTCCGCCCGTACTCCCGCTCCCTGCTGCCGTTGATGGTCGATGGCGCAAATCTCTTCCGCCGGGAGGGTGGCTGCAGCCACGGCACGCCCGCTCGCCGCCTTGCTGGCCTTCCGTCGTTGCGCGAGCAGGTTTGCGTGGAGGAGTCGTGCCACTTGGAGGGAGCACATCTCCGCGTCGTCTTGTGCGACGATGACGATATCCAAGTCGTCCGCCAGCAGGAGTATCTTTTCCGTGACCATGGCGTCGACACCTTCGATGTCCATCCGTGGAAAGGCCGCCTTCGCCAGTGCCAGGAGGCTTGTGCGGTACGCCAGGGCGACTCCTTTGCCCCCTGCTGGCGATCGTAAAAGAGTTGGCGACAGTCCGACGGCGGACCGTAGACCGCAGCCAGCAGCTGCATCGCCATCTGCAGCGTGGAGCGCCTCTCCTTCGGTGCTGATGTTAGAGTGGCAAGGGCGTCGCTGTCGAGGAGTGCCGGCAGCGCGCGGAGAGCCTCGGCGTCCGTCCACTGCGCCATTTCCTGGTGAGCGAGGAAGCGCCGCTGGAAGCCGCCCCAGTCGCTTTCCTCGCCCACAAATTTTTTGAGTGGAGGTAGCCGCTGATGTAACGCAGCGGCTGCCGCGGCAGGTCGCACTCCCCCGGCTGTGCCGCGGCTCCGTCTCCCCCACCCGGCTGTGCCGCGGCTCCGTCTCCCCCACCCGGCTGTGCCACGGCTCGAACAACCGATGGCATCGCCGGTTGCACCCGTGGTGACGTGCCGTCCGTTGGTGATGACGCAGCAGGTACTGTATGCCCGCCGTTGGACTCGATGCTCAACCCGGCCACGCCCTCAACAGCAGCTGCGGCGATGGCGGGATTTTCAAAGTGGTGCTCCGTCGAAATGGCGGGAAGGCGCTGTGGTCGCCAGCTGCCGTCGCCCCGTGGCGGTCCAGCAGCCCCCAACTGTGTGATCTGGTCCAGCATGGCGGCAGCGGCGTACAGCAGCTCCGCCAGCTTAGCGTGCGCCTGCCTCAGCCCCTCTGTCGACGGCTCTCCATTCTCCTGTTGCTGCGGTGTGGACGCATCCGACCCCGACTGCTCCGTGTTTTCTTCAGCCATCCCGGGCTCCCCGACTGCAACGGTGTCCTCCCCCTCCGGTACCCTGACTCGAGCTGTCCGGCGCGTGTCCATGTTCATAGATCTTTACTTCTGACACCAGATGTAATAGAGTTCACGACTCTTGGACGCCGGAACTGGAGGCACACGGGTTTTATTCACACAGCACGGTTCTGGCATACAACACTAGAGGGGGTGTCGGCCCCCTCACCCGGCTAGCTGGGGATACACGCACTAGCTACTTCCTAGCCTGCCTCCTAGTCCTCCTCTAACGGGCTAGGGGAGGCTATCTGGCCCGACACTGGTAAGTCGGGCCCGGTACCCTGAGTCCCAGACCAGCGCTGACAAGAGCACCGGCTCTGGATCTCGGGACCACGCCGCTGGCTCGGTCCTGTTCGGCCCTGATAAGGACGGCGAACCAGGGGAGTCCAGGGCTCTAGCTAAGACGTCTTCAGTCTTCACTGGTTAGCTTCACCAGAACCCCGAGCCCTCCGATACATCCCCTTTTATACCCAACCCCCCGCTGAGGGGTGGGGCCCCCCCGGGGTGCCTGGCGCGGACGTCGTAGAGAGCACCTCCCCGTGCACTCACGTAGCCCCGCCCACTGTGTTTGTTTGCCATAAGCTGCCATGCATAACGGGCTCTCTCTCTAACACCCCTACACATGAATGAGCTGAATGTGAAACTGCAGGGGAAAGATCAGTTTGTTCACGACATGTACAAACATCTGAAAGCCTTCAAATCCAAGCTCACTTTGTTCTCCGGACAAATTGCGAACAAATCTTTCGCTCATTTCCCCACACTTGCCATGCAGGAAGAGGCACCGCGAAACGCAAAAAAATACAGCAAATCGCTTGAGGACCTGCACGGAGAATTCTGCCGTAGGTTCTCTGATTTCGAAAACATTGAACAGTCACTTCAGTTGGTGTCCTGTCCCCTGTCACAAGACCCTGAAACAGCACCACAGGAGCTGCAGATGGAACTGATAGATCTTCAGTCTGACTCCGTCCTAAAGGAGAAGTTCAACTCTGTTAAACTGAATGACTTTTATGCTTCACTTAACAGAGCCACGTTTCCAAACCTCCGGAGGACTGCACAGAAGATACTGACTTTGTTTGGCTCGACTTATGTGTGTGAGCAGACATTCAGTGTCATGAACGCCAACAAAGCCCGTCACAGATCAAAGTTAACGGATCAGCACCTCAGATCTATCCTGAGATTTGCCACAACCAAAATAACCCCAGACTTGGATGCACTGGCAAAAATGGGAGATCAACAACACTGTTCCCACTGAAACTGAAAGTGATTATCTGTTGCTGCAGCGAGGTTGGAGCCATATCTCCATCACATAGCCTGCGTGGCTGCTCTAACCTGTTAATGTAGATAATAAAGAAGTTCAAGTGAGGTAATTGGTTTGGGGGCAGGCCTCAGATGTTTTTATGATGTTTCATCAGTCACGTTACGACATTTTTTGTATTGTTCATTTTCGTGCAGTTTGTTAAATTTCCTTGCAAATAAATGCTTTGCTACCTGTTAAAGGCCAAATCCTTTCATGTAATGATTTTCACATGTCATTTATATTAGTTCACACAAACACTCCATCCATCTGTTCCTGGCCCGGTCCCTCTGTCAAATTTTAGAACCCATTGTGGCCCGCGAGTGAAAAAGTTTGCCCACCGCTGGCCTAGAATGACTTAGTAGGCCAATCCTTGAGTGGCAATCCTTGCCACAGCAATTGCAAGTGAATGCGGTGGCAGCTCCAGAGATATTTAATGCTTTTTTTTTACGTCGCTCCCTCTTGGTCTGCCAAGCAGTGTGTATTTTCTCCTCGCCTCTCATGAGGCCTGTTTTCACAGCCTGCTGCCAGCTGAGCCGGTCCCGGGCACTTTTCTCCCAGTCATTTGGGTTGATGTCGCAGCTCTTCATGTCCCGTTTACAAAAATCTTTGAAGCGCAGGACTGGGCGACCAGTGGCCCGTGTGCCTGATGCCAGTTCACCGTACAAGACATCCTTGGGTATTCTGCCATCCTGCATGTGGCACACGTGTTCAAGCCATCTCAGGCGCCTATGACTGAGTAGAGACTACATGCTAGGAATGTTGGCCAAGTTGAAGACTGAAGTGTTGGGAATGTGATCTTGCCATCTGATACCGAGGATGTGGCTGAGACATCAGAGGTGGAATGTGTTTAGCCGATGTTCTTGATGGGCGTATGTTGCCCAAGACTCAGACCCATAGAGGAGGGTGCTAAGGACACAGGCCCGGTACACCTGTACTTTGGTGTTGAGCGTGAGGGAATTGTCTCCCACACTCTTTTGGTCAACCTGAACATAGCTGTAGAAGCCTTCTCAATGCGCTTGTAAATCTGTGACAAGGGACAAATTGCAGGTGATGGTGGAACTTAAGTAGGTGAAGTCCTGAACGGCTTCCAGGGTGTAGCTGCCAATGTTTATGGAAAGGGTGTCTCTGACATCCTGGCCTATAACATTGGTCTTTTTCAGACTGATTGCCAGGCCAAAGTTGTTGCAGGTGTAATATCTTCAATAACGGCGGGAGACAAGTTGACGGGGCAGCACTCTTTATTCACAACGGTTGCACACGTAACAGTCCCAACCGAGATAACACCTATGTCACACGTGCCTGACTCGGCCACGCACTCCGTCTTCCCCGTGGGGTACGCGCACCTAACTCTGCCTCGACTCAGGCTCTCTGGCTACGCTCTCCCCACGGGGAGATATCAGACCCCTACGCGCCCTCGGCTCGGGCCGCACTCAGTCTCTCCCGTAGGGTACGCGCACCTAACTCTGCCTCGACTCAGGCTCTCTGGCTACGCTCACCCCACGGGGAACTATCAGACCCCTCTTATCAGACCACGGGTCTCGACCACTGGGCTACACAGCCCGAGCCCTTACAAGGGCGTCGGACCGTGAATCCCAAGGCCTCGCCTCTGAGCCTCTCAGAACCCCGGCCCTTACAAGGGCAGCGGGGCTAGGGGTCCCAGGGCCTATCTCTTCCTCCGTCTTCTGTCTTCACCGGTTACCAACTCCCCGAGTGCCCGCGCGCATTGCCTTACATAGCCCTCCGCTCCCGAGGGGGCGGAGCCTATGCGGACCGCGATGTGAGCACCCACTCGATGTAACCAATCACCACGCGCTGCCTCACGATCCCTCCTGCCAGCGCGTATCACCACTACATCATACATAGCTCGCAGCCGGCCCGGCTGCTAAACAAACCCCACTCCACATGTGCGCCCCATAACATGAACACAACGTAACACAACACAACGCAACACAACACAATAACCGCGAACATTAATCAGTAATAACAAGCAACCTATTTACAAACCGACGAGTAACTCAATAAAAATATATATTTTTTCTTTTTTGTAAGACCGACGTGTCCAGAGTCTCCTTGACTTCCTGGTCCTCCCCCCCCCCCCGCTCGCCCCTTGAACGGAACAATAGAGCGGTCGGACGGACGGGGAATGCTGTGACGAGACGATCCGGCCGAACCGTCCCGCACCCCCCCCTCATTTATTCAGTCATGAAAAGTGGCGCGACCTAGCGCGAGTCCGTCTGGCCGGTCCGTCGTACGGGACGGGACGTTGTCGATCGACTGGTGGCTCCGGCAGCCCCGGGAGGCATGGAGCAGGCCTGGAAGAACCGCCCGTGACTTGGGGATCCGGTCGCCGCCGGTCGGCAGCCGTCATTTCCGAGACACCTGGGAGCGGATCAGGCGAAGACATGTGAGGATCAGGCGGAGACATTTCCCCCCCCGAGTCGCCGGTCACATCACATGCTCGGTCCTCATGACATAAAGGAAGGCCATATGGTGGCGAGAATGGTTTCAGCCGGGAGGGGTGAACGTACCAACGGCGCTTTCCCCCATTTTATCTGAACACACTGGGGTCGTGCAACCCGCACGACCTCCACGGGTCCCCGCCACGGCCTCAGTAATTTAGGAGACGTAGCCAACGGCGCATGAGGGCAGTGCAGCCAGGCCCTATCGCCCGGTTTCCAATCGTGCACGTACACCTTCCGTGCACGCAAACGCTCGTTAGCGATTTGGCGAGACCTCGAATTCAGCCGTGCAGCCTCCCGTGCCTCGGCCAGTTTCGCAATGTTAAATTTAATATAGTCGGCCAACTTGGAATTAGGCCGCGGCACGGAAAGCCCCAGCTGGGTCTCCATGGGCGGATCGGCCTCCCGACCGTACATCAGATAAAATGGGGAAAATCCCGTAGCTGCATGGGGGGCCATCCTGTACGCGGCGAGGACACCCGGGACCTACAAGTCCCCAGTCAACCTGTGCCTCGCACACCTGCTGGCACAACATGGAAGTTATAGTTCTGTGGAGTCGCTCCACCATCCCATCAGTCTGTGGGTGGTACGGGGAGGTACGCACCTTTTTAGTACCCAAAAGGTCGCACACCTCATGCAGCAATTTGCTCGAAAAATTATTCCCCTGGTCGGTCAGCAAGCGTTCGGGAGCACCTTTGTCCAAGACGTAGCCCTGGACAAAGGCGTCCACCACGGCCGCCGCCGACTGGTTGGCAAGTGGCTACGCCATAGGCCACCGAGTGAAGTATTCCACACCAACCAGCAGGTACTTGTTACTCCTAGGCGTCACCGGAAAAGGCCCCAAGATATCTAGCGCAACGAGCTCGTTCCTGCGCGAGACCTGAATGGACTGTAGCGGCGGATTAGGCGCAACGGGCGGTGGTTTCCGTTGAGCGCAGCCCACACACCCCTTCAGTATGTTGACCACATCGCTCCCCATGCCCGGCCAATAATAGTCCCGCTGGAGCAGAGCGAGCATTTTGTTTACTCCCAGATGCAAGAGGCGTTCGTGTGCGGCCAGAACAACTTTGCCCCGCATAGCGGAGGGCACGACAAGTGCGTGCCGCCGGGACATATTGTCCCATCTCATTAGCAGGCCCTGTTTAAGCAGCCAGGAGCCGGCTCCCTTCTGACCCTCCTCGGGACCCCCCACCCTATGACGCAACGCAAGTAGGGAGCTGTCAGCCATCTGGAGTCGGCCCCACTCAACGAGAGACAGTGAAAGTAGCGAGTCCCCGCCCGCAAGAGTAGTGGGAACATCGACCAGCGGTGCATTCGCGGCCGCGACCAACTCACCCTCGGGGACAGCGACATGCGGTTTACAGCGCGCCGACCCCATAAAACACGCACATTCGGAACGAGGCGACAATCACGACAGGGCATCCGCGTTGGTGTGGCGCAACCCCTTACAGTAAGTGGTCGTAAATTGATAGTCCTGGAGGACCTCCAACCACCGTGACAATTGGCCCGAGGGTTGGGCGACCCGCAATGCGTACTGAAGTGCCGCATGGTCAGTACGGACCGTAAAATGACGGCCGTAGAGATACGGTCTAAATTGTTGTACGAAAAAAACAATAGCCAGTAACTCGCGACGGGTCACACAGTAGCGCTGTTCAGCTGGCGATAAAACCCTGCTACCGTAGGCGACCACCCGTTCGACTCCCCCGACCACCTGTGAGAGCACCCCCCCAATGCCTGTGTTACTAGCATCCGTATCCAGCAGGAAGGGTCTCGTAAAATCAGGGTAACACAAGGGCGGGGCACCCACCAAGGCGTCCCGAAGGGAGCAGAATGCGGCCTCCTCCTCTGGCCCCCAGCGAAACCTGACCCCTTTGGCCATCAGAGCATGCAAGGGTTTGGCTATGGTGGCAAAATGCTCAACGAATCGACGGTAGTAGGAAGCAAACCCAATGAAACTGCAGACCTCAGTAACCGACGTGGGCGTCGGCCATGAACTGACGCAGTTTGTCGTCGCGGGATCGGTGGACATCCCCGAAGAGTCGACAATGTGGCCTAAGTACCGTACGGATTCCCGAAGCAGGTGGCACCATTGCAGACCTGACAGAACCAATTCCATAAGGCGCTGAAACATCGCGGGAGCAGAATGGAGTCCCATGGGCAACCGATTAAACTGGAACAGGCCCACAGGAGTCCGGAATGCGGTCTTAGGTTTTGACTCCTCGTCGAGTGGCAATTGCCAGAATCCCGACAGTAAGTCTAGCGTCGAAAAATACCGCGCCCCAGCTAACGCATCCAGAGACTCATCCATTCTGGGGAGCGGATACGCATCAGCCACGGAGATCTTATTAAGGCGATGGAAATCAACGCAAAACCGCAAGGACCCGTCTTGTTTTTTAACCAGAACGATGGGTGCTCCCCACGGACTGGATGAGGGCGAAATGATGTCGGCGGTTAGCATGTCATTGACGGCCGATTGAACGCGTCACACATTTCAATGTGGTGGCGTAACAGGTCCGTGCACCCAATATCATATTTGTGCCTGCTGAACACATCTGAAAATTCGATCAGCAGAGCGCGCAGTGCACCCAATTGCACACTCGACAAATGACTGGAGCCCACACACAGCGAGTCCACCCACTGCAGGTCATCCCCTGATTGAAATTTCTGCGCCGGGATGGGATCAACGTGCGCAATAAGCCACTCTTCCGTAGGGAGCGGTGCCGCGTGAGCAAGCACGGTGCCCTGCGGAATAACGGCCGGCCGCGAACCCGCGTTCAAAACCGTGACAAACGGGTCCCCGTCAGCCCGTACCAACGTCTGAGCCACCGCCAAGTCCAGACCCCCCACAGCTCTGTTCGACGGACCCAAAAGCACGCCCTGCCCCGCAGTCTCCCTACCCAATGGCTTCCGCAACCGGAGGGGTACCAACATCTGCGAACCCGGGGGTACGTGCACCGTATGGGTCGCTAGCGCTTGGACCGTCGCACAAGCTGTCCACAATTTAGTAGGGTTAGACAAAAAGGAAATACGGCGACCCGATGGCAGCTCGATACAACCTTGATCAACAAGAATTTTAATGGGCATCTTAGCCAAAAAGTCTGTACCCAACAGACATGGAACCGCAAGGGAAGAAGAGACCAAAACAGGTCCCGATAATTTAATATCCCCTATACAATTGCTCGCCCGAATCTGGCCGACAATGCCCAACGAGCCCCCATTCGCCGCGTAACATGGCGCGTCTACCGGGAGCAGAGGCCGACATTGGACGGGGAGAATGTTGTAAATAAGGTCAGAGATGATAGTTGCTGATGCGCCCGTGTCCACCAGCACCCTGACATCGATACCGTCTATAAATCCCGTAACCACAGACGCCCCGGCCGACGCGGCCACCATCCTGTGGCCCAACTCGGACCATTCAATTTCTCCCGGCCCGCGTACGAACCCCCCTTTCCGAACCGAACCCCCGGCCCCCATGCGCACCTCCTCAGCCGCGAAGCGGCGGCCTATGTGTGACGTGTATGCAGACCGAGCATATGTAGTGCCGCGACTTGCCGGGGGTAGTTGGGACAACTTGGGGCCTTGGTCGTCGTCCAGTCGAGGTCCCGCGGCGCGCTGACGTGGAGCGCGGCACCCGGACGCCACGTGGCCGCGAAGGCCGCAGTTGTAGCACGTGACAAGGGACGTCACAGGTCTCGGTTGCTCCGGCTTGCGGGTCGATCGCAGAGGCGAACGACCCCCCGACCTCCAATCCCCCGGTCGCGCTGTAGCGAATGCCTCCTCCCGTGGGCGGCTGACTTGAGGTTCGGTGTCCACCGGGGCAGGAGCTGAGACCGCGGCAGAAGCGCAGACGACCACCTGTTTCCGTTTTAGGACCTCATGTGCCTGGATGCTCGTTGCAACTCGCAACGAACAAACGTCCACCTCGTCCGCCGTGTTGATGGGGACCCCCAGGTCCTGAGCCAGCGTCAGCAGCTGTTCCAATAACATGGCGTCCTGCCCCTCCTCGTCCATGCGAGGGAAGGCAGCGTCCGCGAGAGCCAGCAGCGCTGTGCGGTATGCGAGCGCTGTCTCCGTGTCCCCCTTCCGTCGCCCGTAGAATTGGTGGTGGCAGGCGGAGGGTGGACCATACACCTTGGCCATGAGGCCCAGCGCGGCCTTGAGCGTGGAGCGGGCCGACCTCGGGGCGGACCTGAAGGCCGCGAGCGCATTGTCGTCCAGCATCGCAGGCAGTGCCCGTAGCGCCGTAGCGTCGGACCACCCCGACATTTCCTGATGGGCGAGGAATCTCTGCTGGAAGGCGCCCCAGTCACCCCCTTCGGCTTTGAAGGCCGTCAGCGCGGGAAGTCGCTGCTGAAAAACCATGTCGTCCTCCGACAGGTGATTTTCCCGCGCCACGCCGTCGGTATGGGAAATGGTGGCCCCTATCACGGGCGGTTGATGGCCGCCCGCAGCGCACGCTGATGACGTGAGCGGCAGAGAGTGGAGGTCCCCGGTCACGTGTTGCTCGCGATTCCCGCCAAATGACGGCGGCTCGGTAAAAATGGCGCCATTTTGAAAGTCCTTGGCGCGCAGCACATTTTGGCGGGAATCTCCCACGCGACCCCTCTCGACGTCCGTCGACGTCCTTCCTCCTCCTGACGCGGTGATCTCCGCCAGGATGGACGCCGCGGCAAGTAGCAGCTCCGCCAGATGAGAGTGTGCATCGCGGAGTCCGGTGTTGGACCCCAGCGGATCGTCGGGCGCCCGTGAAGGGTCCTGCGGCGTCGGCATCTCCTCCTCCTCTCCTCCCGATGCTCGCTGCCCCGAATCGTCGTGGTCGTCCTCCCGGTCACGCTCATGAGTCCGATGAGTCTTCCTTGTATCCATGACTTGAAGACAGGTTCACTTCTGACGCCAGTTGTAATATCTTCAATAATGGCGGGAGACGAGTTGACGGGGCAGCACTCTTTATTCACAATGGTTGCACACGTAACAGTCCCAACCGAGATAACACCTATGTCACACGTGCCTGACTCGGCCACGCACTCCGTCTTCCCCGTGGGGTACGCGCACCTAACTCTGCCTCGACTCAGGCTCTCTGGCTACGCTCACCCCACGGGGAACTATCAGACCCCTCTTATCAGACCACGGGTCTCGACCACTGGGCTACACAGCCCGAGCCCTTACAAGGGCGTCGGACCGTGAATCCCAAGGCCTCGCCTCTGAGCCTCTCAGAACCCCGGCCCTTACAAGGGCAGCGGGGCTAGGGGTCCCAGGGCCTATCTCTTCCTCCGTCTTCTGTCTTCGGTTACCAACTCCCCGAGTGCCCGCGCGCATCGCCTTACATAGCCCTCCGCTCCCGAGGGGGCGGAGCCTATGCGGACCGCGATGTGAGCACCCACTCGATGTAACCAATCACCACGCGCTGCTTCACGATCCCTCCTGCCAGCGCGTATCACCACTACACAGGCATTGGCAAGGTCGATGAGTGTCTGCAGACCTTATTCTGTGTGAGCTGTCAGCGCGCATCATCAGCGAATAGGAGTTCTCTGATGAGGACTTTGCGGACTTTGGTTTTGGATCTGAGACGGCCAAGGTTGAAGAGTTTGCCATCAGGCCTTGTATGGAGAAAGACTCCCTCTTCTGCTGTCCCAAAGGCATGTGTGAGCATAAGTGAGAAAACGATGCCAAACAGTGTTGGGGCAAGCACGCACCCCTGCTTTACACCGCTGAGTATGGAAAATTACTTTGAGGTGGTGCCGCTGTGCTGTATTGTTCCTTTCATGTTGTCATGGAAAGAGGAGATGACTGCCAGCAGCTTCGGTGGGCAGCCGATCACTTTGAGGAGTTTGAAGAGGCCTCCCCTACTGATGAGGTCAAAGGCTTTTGTAAGATCAATGAATGCCAAGTACAGGGGCGTTCTCGACATTTCTCCTGTAGCTGACGCAAGGAGAAGAGCATGTCATTTGTGGACCTTCCTGCTCTGAAGCCACACTGAGCCTCAGGATACGTCCTTTCAGCTAGTAACTGTAACCTGCTGAGGACCACACGGGCAAAGGTTTTTCCCACGATGCTCAGTAGGGAGATGCCGCGGTAGTTATTTCAGTCCCCACGGTCACCTTTGTTTGTATTTAGGGTGATGATGTTGGAGTATCTCATGTCTTAAGACACTGCTCCTTCTTCCCAGCACTGGCAGACAAGTTATTGGAGTTTGTGACGATGGCGGGTTTCGCACATTTCAGTACCTCAGGTGTGATGCCGTCCTGTCCCGGGGACTAGCTGCTGGCTAGTGAGTTGATGGCGTTGTCAAGTTCATTCAAGGTTGAAACATTGTCCAGTTCATGTATCATTGGTAGGGGCTTTACAGCAGCAAGGGCAGCTTCTGAAACACCGTTGTCTCGTGAGTAGAGCTCTCAGTAGTGCTCTACCCACCTGGCCATTTGCTCTTGTTTATCAGTGATGATGGCCCCTGTGCTGGATTTCAGGGAGGCAGTCTTCCTGATGTTTGGACCAAAGGCTGTCTTGATGCCTTCATACATGGCATGGATATTACCAGTGTCAGAGGAGAGTTGGATCCTACTGCTGAGGTTCAGCCAGTAGTTGTTGGCGCAGCATCTGGCAGTCATT
Organism: Lampetra planeri; assembly: GCF_965212315.1. Taxonomy (NCBI): domain Eukaryota; kingdom Metazoa; phylum Chordata; class Hyperoartia; order Petromyzontiformes; family Petromyzontidae; genus Lampetra; species Lampetra planeri. The sequence goes on along the minus strand of NC_136155.1, from coordinate 9,148,475 downwards.
TGAGTAGCACTGCCGGCAGCTTTCAGAGCCCTTAATGATCCTGTACTTGGGACTTGCTTGTACTTCAGGAGCGCCATGCGCTTGGCTTGGAGGATGGGTTCCAATATAGCCAGGTGTTCCTCAAACCAGTCTGTGTTCTGCCTTGTCTGCTTGCCAAAGGTATTGATGGCTGCATTGAAGATGGCGTCTCTGATGTAGGGCCACTTTGTCTCCATGCTTCCATCTGGTGTGTCGTGTAGGGACTGCTCAAGGCTGTGTTGGAATGATTGAGTGAGCTCCGGGAGGGAGGTCTTGGCAGAGTTGATGCGTAGGTAGCGCTTTTGTTTGAGGCGGTGTATCTTTTTGGGGCATAGTCGGACCTTGCTGGATACCAGCGAGTGATCGGTGTCACAGACTGCACTGTGGTAGCTGCGTGTGATGAGTACTGAGTTTAGGAGGACTCGTCGGGTGATGACGAGATCCAGTTGGTGCCAATTAAGAGACCTTGGAATGTCTCCATGATACTTTATGGTATGGTTTTGTGAAAAATAATGAGTTTGTGATCCAGAGATTGTGGTATGAGCAAAGCTCCAGTAGTCTTTGGCCACTGGCATTCATCTTTCCGATGCCGTGATAGCCAAGGCATGCGGGGCACGCGTCGTGGTCAGCCCAACCCTTGCATTGAAGTCTCCCAACAGAAACATGTGCTCAGAGCTGGGGATTTTGCGAATAATATTGTTAAGCTCTTCATAGAACTGGTCATGAATCTCCGGAGGTGAGTAGAGTGTTGGGGCGAAGACACTCAGGATGTTTACATGGCCAGAAGCAGTGAGCAGTCTCATGAGCAGAATCCGTTTGGAGCCTGCGGTTGGTGGTTCTATCATGCCAAGGAGTGTGTTTTTGATGGCGAACCCAACACCGTGTTGCCTGGCCAACACGGTGTTGGGTTCGCCACTGCCAGCAAACCGGGTCTCCTGCAGTGCTGCAATATCCACATGGAGTCTCGCCAGCTCCCTGTCGATAACTGCAGTCTTGCGGATGTCCTCAATCTGCAATAGACCTTCGGAGAGTCCAGAACACACTGTACGTACATTCCAGCTTGAAAAATGAATGGCTGGAACCTTATTTCCTTTTGTTTTTCTTTTGTCTGGTGCAGGTGTTGCAGCCCACTTGTCTGGTGATGAACCATAAGCTCCAAGTACCCATTGGAGCAGGTGATCCGTGGCGGGAAAGCACCTTATTGGCTGGGGGCTGCCCAGCTTGAGGCGGGCGGTAGCTATCCATTGGGGTGCAATGACCCCTCCCACCGACGATGGAAACTCGTGGCGCCCATTTTTTATGCCAATCTAAAATGAGCTTATAACCCGTGACTGCTGCCATCCGTGTTTCTTGGCCATGATTAGGTGGCTGAGGAGTGTCCTCTCCCAATTTGCTATAGGCAAGAATATAACAGCCCCTACCCATATCCCTCGCCTCTTTACATCCCTCATCACCAAGCTCCTCATGATCTAAATTACACTGCCATTACCCATTGGTATTTTTCATTGGCCAGGATTCTAGAATTCTCTTATGGAGGATATATCTACCTTTACGAATTGTAATATCGGTTCCTAATAACGGTGCAGGATGATGATGATGATGACGATGTCATAGGAAACCAATTCTGATATGATTTAATAATAGAACCTCAAGGTGCTTTACATCAATGACAATGAGGTTGGGTAAGAAGTGGCTGAGTTAAAAGACAAAATGTATTTGAAAAGAGAAATGCCTTCAGGTGGGACTTGAAGATCTCAAACGAACTGGACTCCCTGACAGCCTTCTGCAGAGAGTTCCACTGTGCGGGTGCCATGGAGGCAAAGGGCCATAGATCGCTGGCCATGGACTTGAGCTTCGTCAGGGTCCGGGATTGAAACCATGACTTCTTGCATACCAGGTGAGAGAGATAACATCTCAGCACCCCAACGGGGTCAGATGCCGAGCAGCTGCATCCTGAACGGACTGGAGTCGAGAGAGTACCGGACTGGAGGTTATAGTTATATTTCAGATTAAAGGCCTAGCTTCTCGAGGAGAAGAGAGACAGCAGAGATAGGGAAACTGAGCCAGACCGGGAGTGATATGTCCAAAGACGTGAGTGACAAATGGACAGAGCAGGGTGAGGTTATCACGCAACATTAACACGTAGTAGTAGGAGGCTCTGCGACCAATATTATCCGTAAGAGGTTTTTGGGTTAGATCGCATAAATATAAATATGTCTATGCAAGACAGTGACTGTCGGCCCACCCTCCTTTCTCCCGACTCACTTTTACTGAAATAGCTACTAAGGATCGTTTTTAATCTCGTATGCAATAATCATGGGTGGACACCTTTATTAATTTATTATAAGTAGTTTACAATTTATTTTCAGTAATTTACAATTATAATGAAAATAAATAAAATAATTATATGCAGCTGCAATTCATAATGTGAGGGACAAAGCGAACCCCGTGCCCCCCCCCCCAGATATATAAGTCAAACTCCGCCTGTGACAATAATGTATGTAGGCTATAACTATATACTGTATATATAATACTAGCCTTTTGCCCGTCCAAGGATGGGTGTATTTCAGTAAATCTGAAACTTGCAAGCAAAAAGCAGACCACGACGTGATATTCATTGCATCAATTCGTGTGCAATTTGTAAGGCCGCGGTGACACAGACTTATTTCATTTAAAGGTTATAATCCCTTGTTCATCATGACGTCCTTTTTACTTCTATGTCTCAATAGCGTTACGGAGATTGCGTGACGTGGGGGTTCTGCCTTTGTAGTGAGGGTTGTAAGTTGACGATGAGGAGGGGGGACGAGGCGTCTTGTCCCCCCATGTGGAGTGACATCACCCAATAAGTATTTTAAATGGGGGGGGGATGTCCATTTGGAAGACGTCACCTCTTCATGATTATTAATGAGAGGGGCTGTTCGATGTGAAGTGACGTCACCCGCTCATGATTATTAATTAGGGGGATATTCATGTGGAGGACGTCACCTATTCATGATTATTAATGAGGGCTGGCTGGCCGATATGGAGTGACATCACGCGCGGGACACACAGACATTCTTGGCTCATTAGTAGCACCGTGCATTGGGCCTAGAAGAAGATAGTCTCACTCTGACAGTATTAATACAAAGATTTAAAGGTCACAATACTCACAGTTAAGTTTTCGTGCGCACTTGCTTTCATGAGCATGTCAGTTATCAGAAAATCCTGGTTAGTGTTCAGTATCAAACACCAGCAGCAGTAGTGCTACTGGATTTTACACTGTGTATTTTTCGGAAATGCAATTTTTTCATTTGCAACAAAGTGTTCTTTTTTCTCTGCCGCTGACGGCTGAGCACAAAGCTCCTGTCTGACTGAGGGACTGTGATTGGTTATAACTGTGTCATCAGTGACACTAACACACTAATTTTTATTTTACCAGGTAAGTCCCCACTGAACTATATTAAAGCACTTTTTTTCAAGCGACCTGTCCACATATGATAGCTCAGCGAAGCGGCGTATCATCACGTGGAAACTTATAGCAGCCAAATACTCAAAACGCACATTGATTCTAAATTTTGAGGAAAACACGGAGGACCCTGAGAAAAATCCACACGACCACGGGGAGAGAGACATGCAAACTCCAAATATTCAGGCATCGGGATCGGACCTCATGCAATTCAGGCAAGATGGTTGAGGGATTGCAGAAATTGCTACTTTTAAGACTGCAGCTACAAAATGTTATATGTTTAATTAACCTTTGGGTTAAACCGGTAACCAAAATCTTTTTTTATTTTAGCGTGACAAATTAAATTTATATGTACGTTAAACTTCTTTCACACCGTGCGGGGCAAAGGACAACAAACCAAACACAAAGCAGTTCTAAAGAAATGAGTCTGTCAATCGAGATGATGATTTAAAAGTGCATAGCTCCATTGATTTCCGAATATCGGAAAGAAGAGCGTTCCAGATGGCCACAGAAGCGTATCTGAAAGTGCGTGATGAATTTGGGTTCGGTTTCATTTCAATAAGATTCACGGTTACTATTCCGGTATTCGTTTCGGCTGGACTCTCTGGTGAAAGCTGCATTACCAAGCTGCAGCATGTACAAAATACTTTGGCACACGTTGTGACGGATACTGCAAGATCCGACCATGTCAGTCCAGTGCTCGCTGAGCTGAATTGGCTTCCGGTTGCTGAACAAATATATTATACTCTTTGGTTCTTTCAGTAAAGTCACGTAGATAGACAATTAATAGATCACGACGTTTCGATCGCAACACAAGCAACCGTCATCAGGTGAAAGAAACACAGCAGGAGAACTGCTGTCGTAGGAGAAAGAGTTGCTGCAACAAGAGTTTATAAAGCTTTTGGTGGTGCAACCCAAGGGGAAGTGGGAGGAGCTAAAGAAGGATTTTTTACGTAAATGTAGATGTAAGAGATTAGCACGTCAATGTGAGACGGCTCCAGCAACCGGGGGTGTGCCAATGAGAAGATTAGCATGTCAATGTCAGAGAGCCGGGCAACAGGATACCCGCAAGAGCAAGAGATAATGTCGCATTCATTACACACAAAGTGCTTTCCACAAAGTAACCACAATTCTTAGCTGATCTCGTCAAGGAGCATAAACCATCACGCAAACTCCGGTCATCCTCGCAACAGTGGCTTTTGGCTAACCATCGAACAAAGATGTTCACTACATCGCACGCTTTCGGATGCGCGAGAACGCTCTTCCTTCTGAAATTAGGAAGCCACTGGAGCTATGCACTTTGAAATCTAGATTTGAAACTCGTTTATTTAGAACTGCTTTTTGTATTTAGTTTGTTGCCCTTCCCCAGCACCTCCGATTAACATGGTTGGCTACGTACGGTGCGAAAGAAGTTCAACATACATACATACGTACAAAAGACGTGTTTCCCACAATGCAAACAAGAGTTGATCTCTGGTTATTTTGGTAAAGTCACGTAGGTAGAAAAAATTATAGATCACGACGTTTCGATCGCAACACACGCAACCGTCTTCAGGTGAAATAGAGGGGAAATATGCTGAGGCAGGCTGTTTATAATGGTTTCGAGATTGGTGGGTCAGCTAATGTTAATGTAGGAGCGAGCAGGAGAGTGCGAGTAGGAGAGAGAAATCTGCTTGTAAATGTAAGCTCGGCGAATGCCGAGCTTGGCCAGGGCCCGTAAACCTGCTTGTAAATGTAAATTTAAGCTCAGCGAGGGTCGAGCTCGGCCAGGACTCGGGAATTTGCTTGTAAGTGTATATGTAAGCTAGGCAAGGGCCGAGCTCGGCTAGGGCCCGGAAATTTGAGAGTTGGCTAATATGGGCAGGTAGGAAGGGAACATCAAAGCAGTTAAAACTTTACCTGGTTGAATTTCGATTTAAAGATTTCGTGACTGCAGGTATTCATATTCTTGGGTCTTTCGGTAAAGTCACGTTGAAGGGTTGATCACGTTCTTCCAATGATTGCTTAATTTGTATACATCTTCTCGGTTGAAGTTATGTCTGTGTTTATAAATTTGGATGGCTTCATGGACAAATGTTTTAATGGTAGCCCAAAGGTTTTCAGAGTACCTTGGTCTTGGAAAAGACAATATCGTGTGAGCCCCCCGCGTTCAAACAGTGATCAGCCATGGCAGAGGTATTAGTTCTGCCGTGTTTCAAAATTGCCTTGTGTTCGCGAACACGGTCCGAGACATGTCGTTTCATTTCCCCAATGTAACTGCTATCGCAGACACAACTTAGTTTGTAGACACCAGGATATTGCATGTCAAGAATCACATATTTCACAGATGGGATCAAATCACGGATTTTGTGTACTGTGTTGGATCGAACCTGAATCTTGTGTTTGTTCAAGATTTTGGAAATCTTTTTGGTAACCTCTGCTATGTATGGCAAGGTGATGGTTTGATTGGGTCCTCAGATGGTTCTCTCCCTATGGTTGGGGATACAGCTTTGCGGATTGTGTGATCCGAATATCTATTCATCTTGAGGGCTTGGCATACGTGCTCCAGTTCACTGGATAAGTGGTGCTGGTCGGAGATGCAACGGGCCCTATGGTGTAGTGTTTTGATGAGGGAATTCTTCTGGGCTGGATGGTGGTGGGAATCAGGCTTTAGATAGGAATCCGTGTGGGTGGCTTTCTTGTAGACAGTGTCCCAATGAGCCATCAGGTCTCTTCTCGATCAAAACATCCAGGAATGGTAGCTTGCCATAATTTTCCACTTTCATGGTGAATTTGATGGATGGGTGTATGGAATTGATGTGGTTGAAAAATTGGTTCAGTGCTTGCAGGCCATGTGGCCAAATGACGAACGTGTCATCTATGTATCTGTTCCACAAGGAAGGACGTAGGGTGGGTGTCTGGATGGCATCTGTCTCAAAATTATCCATGAAAACATTTGCTACTACTGGCGATAAGGGAGAACTCATTGAGGTACCCTCATTTTGTTTGTAGAATGTACCATTCCAGGTGAAGTAAGTGTTGGTAAGGCACTGCCTTACCAAAGTTGGTACATCTGGATTCAGTCCATGTTGGACCAAGTCTTCAATGATTGCAATGGTGTCAGGTACAGGTACCTTGGTGGACAAGGAGATAACATCAAAACTAACAAGCAAATCATCAGGAGACAGTGAGATGTCCTTGATTTGAGAAACCAAGTGAGCTGATTTAAGTACAGCTGAGATAGCCTTGCCCGTTAAAGGAAGCAGGGTCTCAGACAGCAATCGGGCCAGTTTGTAGGTGGGTGAGTTAATGGTGGAGATAATAGGACGGAGTGGGGTACCTTCTTTATGGATTTTTGGAAGGCCATAAAATCTGGGTGGTCTAGCAGCTGAAGGTTTTAGAGAAAGCTGCTTGGTCGGTTCGATTAGAGAAGTCGAATTACTGATGATATTGTTGGTTTTCATAGCCAGGCGGTTGGTAGGATCTCTATTGATTTTAGTATAGCTGCCATCATTATGTAATAAAGGACTTCGCCGACACACAGCTGTGTCTCCGTCTCTCTCTCTTTATTCTCGTTTGACGCTCGCACTCCACTGGTCCCAACAGCGGATCGGCTGCTCCTTGCGCGCGCCCCGCGCGCCCCTTTCATCAGTCGCACCGCTCCCCGCTCCCGCACACTGTTGGCTAGAAGCGTCTCCACGTGGCTGATGGCGCAGGTACCCTTCGGCCACCCAACGTGGTCCTGCTCCATGACTCCACCAACTGACCTGGAGCCTCTTCCGGATCCCACCTATATTCCCCTCACCACGTGATCCTGTCTCCACCCTCTCACCACGCCCTTCACCTAACCTTCCAGATCCCGACCTCCGCATAGCGCCCCGCTGGCTCCGCCCTTAGGCTCCGCCCCTGCTCTTCTCGCATCCGATTGGACCGGAGGTGGGCGGCGGACCTTCACATACGCCCCCATACTGGGCCCGCCCCCAATACCCCGGGCCGTATGATTGGCCCAGAGCCGAGCAGCGAAACCCCGCTTATGCTCGCATTACAATTACAAGCAAATTTCCGGGCCCTGGCTGAGCACTGCCCTCGCCGAGCTTACATTTACATTTACCAGTACATTTTCGGGCCCTAGCCGAGCTCAGCCCTCGCCGAGCTTATATTTACAAGAAATTGTATCTCTCCTACTCGCACTCTCCTGCTCGTTCCTACATTAACATTAGCTGCCCCGCCCATCTCTAAACTTTTATAAACAGCCTGGCTCAGCAGATTCCCCCTTTTTTCACCTGAAGATGGTTGCTTGTGTTGCGATCGAAACGTGGTGATCTATTATTTTTTCTACCTACGTGACTTTACCGAAAGAACCAAAGAGTATGGATTCCTGCTGTCACGAAAGCTTCAAATCAAGATTGAACAGTCTCTACAGGGAGGGTTTCCACACAACTGTTAGATCTTTTAACAGACTGTGAGACAAGAAGGATCACCTGATCTGAAGAGATGCCACGACACCAAGATAATACCGATCGCCTTTACACTCACAGCTGCTGCTGTCACTTCTCCTAACGCTAATCGGATCTTGCTTAGGGCTAGCCTAGCCTTAATCTCAGAGAGAATAAGACCGATTTGAACTTGATAATTTAGACAAGACTCTCTTACAATCATACTTATCATTAACAGATAAAATGTCCACATCTGATTGAGAACACGTAGATAACATGACAGTTTCCTCAGCTACTTCAATGTCAACCAAATGCAAAGTTAGCCTCATTGCTAAATTCAACCTCCTGTCAAAAAAGAAACCAGAACCAAACATTAAAAAGTTAGATGTTAACAAGATTGTTATCAATCAGAGTAACAGCCCAATTTCCGACAGCTTAAAAGTTGTACTAGTTAAAGGGTTAAATTTCGCAGTCACCCCAAAACACATCCCAGTGGATGATACCATTGCCCAGGTCGACGTATCCCTCAAAGGTTTGGGACACATCCCGGCAGACGTTGCAAGATCTGAAATCACTTCTATCCTAAAAAATGCTAAGAAACCCATTAGTAACATCTGCAAGGATGAGCGTTTTGAACTCGCTCAATTGAAAAAGAGAGATGACATTGTCATCCTCTCAGCCGACAAGTGCAATTCCACTGTCATCATGGATAAAACCACTTACAACAACAACATTCAGGACCTTCTTAATGATGGCAGCTATAACAAAATCAATAGAGATCCTATCAACCATCTGGCTATGAAAACCAACAATATCATCACTAATTCGACTTCTCTAACCGAACCGACCAAGCAGCTCTCTCTAAAACCTTCGGCTGCTGGACTACCCAGATTTTATGGCCTTCCAAAAAATCATAAAGAAGGTACCCCGCTCCATTCTATCGTCTCCACCATTAACTCACCCACCTACACACTGGCCCGACCACCTCAGCTGTACTTAACTCAGCTCACTTGGTTTCTCTAATCAAGGACATCTTACTGTCTCCAGATTATTTGCTTGTCAGTTTCGATGTAGTCTCGCTGTCTACCTGACACCATTGCAATAATTGAAGACTAGGTCCAACAGGGACTGAATCCTGATGTACCAACTTTGGTGAGGCATTGCCTTACCAACAATTACTTCACCTGGAATGGTACATTCTACAAACAAAATGAGGGTACTCCAATGGGTTCTCCCTTATCGCCAGTGGTAGCAAATGTTTTCATGGAGAAATTTGAGACAGATGCCATCCTGACATCCACCTTCCTTGTGGAAGAGATACGTAGATGACACGTTCGTCATCTGGCCACATGGCCTGCCAGCATTGAACCAATTTTTCAAACACATCAATTCCATACACTCATCAATCAAATTCACCATGGAAGTGGAAAATGATAGCAAGCTACCATTCCTCGATGTTTTGATCGAGAAGAGACCTGATGGCTCGTTGGGACACTGTCGACAGGAAAGCCACCCACATGGATTCCTATCTAAAGCCTGATTCCCACCACCATCCAGCCCAAAAGAATTCCCTCATCAAACACTACACCATAGGGCCCGTTGCATCTCCGACCAGCACCACTTATCCAGTGAACTGGAGCACGTATGCCAAGCCCTCAAGATGAATGGATATTCGGATGGCACAATCCGCAAAGCTGTATCCCCAACCATGGGTAAAGAACCATCTGAGGACCCAATCAAAACCATCACCTTGCCATACATAGCAGGGATTACCAAAAATATTTCCAAAATTTTGAACAAACACAAGATCCAGGTTCGATTCAACACAGTACACAAAATCCGTGATTTGATCCCATCTGTGAAATATGTGATTCTTGACATGCAATACCCTGGTGTCTACAAACTAAGTTGTGTCTGCAGTAGCAGTTACATTGGGGAAACGAAACGACATGTCTCGGACCGTGTTCGTGAACACAAGGCAGATTTGAAACACGGCAGAACCAATACCATCTGCCGTGGCTGATCACTGTTTGAACGCGGTGGGCTCACACGATATTGTCTTTTCCGAGACCAAGGTACTCTGCAAACCTTCGGGCTACCATCAAAGATTTGCCCATGAAGCCATCCAGATTCATAAACACAGACCTTCAACCAATGACAAATTAAGCAATCATTGGAAGGACGTGATAAATCAGGTAAAGTATTAACTGCTTTGATGTTCCCTTCTTACCTGCCAATATTAGCCGACTCTCAAATATCCGGGCCCTGGCCGAGCTCGGCCCTTGCCGAGCTTACACTTACATTTACAAGCAGGTTTCCGGGCCCTGGCCGAGCTCGGCCCTTGCCGAGCTTATATTTACATTTACAAGCAGGTTTCCGGGCCCTGGCCGAGCTCGGCCCTTGCCGAGCTTACACTTACATTTACAAGCAAATTTTTGGGCCCTGGCCGAGCTCGGCCCTTGCCGAGCTTACACTTACATTTACAAGCAAATTTCCGGGTCCTGGCCGAGCTCGGCCCTTGCCGAGCTTACATTTACAAGCAAATTTCTCTCTCCTACTGGCATGCTCCTGCTCGCTGCTACATTAACATTAGCTGCCCCACCCATCTCTAAACCTTTATAAACAGCCTGCTTCAGCAGATTCCCCCTCTATTTCACCTGAAGACGGTTGCTTGTGTTGCGATCAAAACGTGGTGATCTATTATTTTTTATACCTACATGACTTCACCCAAAAAACCAAAGAGTATGGATTCCTGCAGTCACAAAAGCTTCAAATCAAGATTGAAGAGTTGATCTGTCCCACCAAAACCATGATACAGTGTGGCATCTAATGACTCGTGAACTGCTCATCTCCACAGCTTGGGGCGTTTAGGCCTGTGGCTGTGTCTAGTCAAGAGAAAGACATGGCAGAGACACTGGAGGTGGTGCAACGTTTTTATTTTTCCGAAATCTGTCGTCAATGAAACATGAGGCCAGGACAGGACATTCGCAACTGTGCCATGACACCAGCAGCAGTAGCTGAGATGTAACTCGTGTAAAATCCCCCAAAAAATATATAGAAAAAGCAGGTAAAATTGTGGAACCATAGTCACTGGTGCTGCTGAGTGGGTGTGGTGGTGGGCAGGAGGAGTGCCGGCTGGTGGTTCCCTTAAGGTACCGAGATGCCCTCCATCATCTTGAGGAACTCTGCAAAACACAAGGACGACATCACACGCCGTTATTTGCACTTTTAAATAATCTCGATTGAAAACTAATTTATTTAGAACTGTCTTTTGTGTTTGGTTTGTTGTCTTTCCCCCGTAACCTCCGATTAGCACGGTGCGAAAGAAGTTCAACATACATACATACATTTAATTGAAGTGGTTAATTTGGGTAGAGTGGTGGCTAACATTGGTGGCAAGTGATGTGTGAACTTGTCCTGGAGTCCCTTTGTTAACCCGCACTGACCAGAGCCGAACGTTCCTCCCGATGGCCATGGCGTGGGGAGGCCAACTTTCAGCTAAAGTTGTGTGTATGTGTCACACGTGTTTGCATCGTATGTGATGTGTAAACATCGCCACTGGGGAGACAAAGGCGGCCGGGCGTGGTGCTCTCCACCTACCCCCTTTGTGTGCCGTGCCGGCCTTCATAGGTGCTACTTGCGAATTTCACTTGCCCCAACAGTCCGCTAAGGCTATATGGGGGGAGTTGTGTCTTTGTATCGCATGTGTCCATCAACAACCCTTGACACTCTTGCAATCAAGATGTTCCATCTCAAATGATTTTTTTCCTAGGCGAAATATATCTAAAATGTATATTCTTTAAAGGCCTGTCAAATGTTATTGATTGTAGGTTCCAGAGGTCTATTAATAAGTCGATTTGTTCCAGGGACATGCGGTCAGGGGAGGCAGGGGAGGCAGAGCCTCACCTGTCATACTCCAATGAAAATAGCTACGACTAAAAGTAAAAAAAATCAAATCAAATAAATATTAAGATTTTTCGACTGATCTGTGTTATAAATGTAATTTCTTTTTATAGTCAAAATCGCCAAATTTGCAGAGCTCCGCTGCAAACACAGGAAGAGACGAGAGGTGAGGCAGCGACGAGCTCAGCCCCCCTCTGATTGCACAACCCCTCAGTAACTGGATGGAGCGCGGGCAATAAGCGCGTGCCTGTTACTATCTCAGTATGTCACCAATGTAATGTTTGTAGACCCCTTCATTTCATGTCCTCGTCTTCCATACTCCAGGCAACTTATTTCACGTATGTGTATAAAGATATTTAGGCTCGCTGGTCTCGTCATGAAACTGCAATGAAAAAGCACCAGGGGAGGCAGCTATCACATCTGCCTCACTGAGGGGGGCGTGTTAGACACGTCCCCCTCAGTGAGGACATGCCCCTCAATGAGGCCACGCCCCCTCCGTGAGGCCCACGCCCCCTCAGTATCTGAATCTGGCTCTGACACTCGCCAGTGCTTCACCAGCCATTGACCTCACCGCACGTCACTGATTTGTTCGTAAGTCCAACTTTACTCCTGTTGATTACAAGCATGTTGTTTGGCATGTAAATTTAACACGGTGAATGGCTTTTAAAGTTGTATCATCTCTTGTTGATGTAGATGCCACTGGCTCTTTATGTTCTGCAGATGTAGATGCCACTGGTTCTTCACGTTCTGCAGATGTAGATGCCACTGGTTCTTCACGTTCTGCATATATAGATGCCACTGGTTCTTCACGTTCTGCAGATGTAGAATGCACTGGTTCTTCACGTTCTGCAGATGTAGATGCCACTGGTTCTTCACGTTCTGCAGATGTAGAATGCACTGGTTTTTCACGTTCTGCAGATGCAGATGCCACTGGTCCTTCACGTTCTGCAGATGTAGAATGCACTGGCTCTTTATGTTCTGCAGATGTAGATGCTAATTCCCTTTGGTGGTCGTGTTTCCTCTCTTGAAAAACGTACCCAGATATGTTTACACAGTTGCTCTCTTCTTCTCTTCATAAATCAACTTGTAACAGGCAATAGCATCGTGAATAGCTGCCGACACCTTAGTAAACCTTTCAGTGTGCTTGACACCGAGCAACCACTGCCATCTATTGCATGGCGGTTGGGCTTACGACTCTCGGTCTGAACAGGCAACTGGACATACGGACAAGTTTGTCCGTATCTCTGAAAGTTCGTAAGTCGACTGTTTGTAAGTAGAGGAGTCTCTGTAAATTTCATTGGGACCCGAGGATTTCGTGCGGAGTCCCTACACCACTTCCTGTGGCCCAGCAGCTGGTGACAGTAGTGGAGAGCCCCTATCAGTAGCTCTTCATCTCAAGCGGTGCTTCACAACATTGTTTGGCTACTTTTGTACCCCCCCCCCCTTGTTGTTTCAACCGGGTGTACCTCCCTTGCCTGACCCAATATGGTTCTAAGAAATACATGTATGAATAATGAACATCAATATTTTTACCAATTGCCTATTTTGTGACGTATCCTAACTAGCAAATAACTGCAATCGAATACAAGATTCAACGGACGCTTTGCACGTCATTCGCGTTCGCCGGTTACTCATGGAAACCACATTGGTTACGATCAACGAGTTATTATATCGTTCTAGGTTTTCCATATGGATTTTAATGTTATCGTAGTTATTTTATTTCGGCAGAATCATACAACGTGATTATTCACCAATGACTCTCATGTATGATATTTCACACATTTATAAATCACCTCACGTACCCCCTGGGACATTTCCATGTAACCCCCAGGGGTCCCCATAACTCCGGTTGAGAACCACTGCTCTCGATCATATTTGTAAATCATCTTCAAAGGAGGCAGGTGGATCACACACATTCATAAAACTTTTTACCCAATGGCATTGAGACCTCAATCTCCTGGCTTGCTAGGATATGGCGGTACTGTGAGTGGATGAATTTCCATCTGTAGTCCATCTGTAGTCCATCTGTAGTCCATCTGTAGTCTATCTATAGTACATCTGTAGTAGATCTGTAGTCCATCTGTACAGGGACTGAGTGTTACCCCCTTGCATCCGTCGCTTTTTTTCCAGGTGCTCCACTATCCTCCTCCCAAACGTATAAACGCTAGAGTTGGCCAAACGGTCCGAATGTAGGACCACAGAGCTTCGGCAATTGTTCGAGCCGGCTCTGACCGCCTTCTCGCTTGTCTGTGGTTTCCCTCGCGCCTCTGTAGATTCTACAGCGCTTTGCGATGCACACTTACATGGACGATAACATATTAAATATATAAATGTAGCCATTATTAACCCTTTCAGTTCGATGACGTTTGTGAACGTCATTGGAATGGAACCAGAAGAAAAAATAAATAACTTTATCAGTACCAAGGCTCCCACAAGGCCACGCGGGAGGGAGTGTAACGCAGTTTGGCGCTGGCTATCGTAGAGTGCGGCGATTATGCCGCTACGGTTTTCTGCGGGCGAGTGACGACGTCTTTGAAAACAACGGCACTGCTGCTATGCCTCCTCTACATAAAATTAACACCGAACCCGCTTGCGCGTACCGAGGATTCGGCGGTTAACGGGACCACCCACCCACTCTGCAACTTTCAGATGTTTTAGGAATGGTAAAAAGGGTTAAGAGGACTAAACAAAAATAGAGGAGGGGGGGGGGGTGTCCACATTCCTGCGCTAACAAGAGCCAAGTTCACACACAAACTCCGCCAGAATCGCACTCTCACCATCAAAGTCCAGGCGGCCGTCGCCATTTTTGTCGCCGTCCTTCATCAGCTCGTCCATCTCCATCTCTGAGACGTTCTCCCCCGTGCTCATCAGGATGTCCTTGAGCTCATCGCGGTCAATGTAGCCGTCGCTGTTCCTGCGCGACAACGCCGTGTCCCCTCACTTGTGTCACACGATGACGACGACAACGTGCGCGAAGTGCGAGGGGAGGGTGGTCTTAGCGTCGTGCAAGGCCATCGGGATGCTGCCGGATGCTTCGAGATGCTAACCACCACGCGCCTCAGTCTTTGTTCAGCCTCCGTACGCATCTCATGTGTTATCGCGGATTGTGCAGTACCCCTATGCTAAATGTTATTTATCATAACGCACTTGCCGAAACGTCGCTAGTTGTATATTGGTTCTTTTTAAGGCTACACATGGTGTTATTGATAGACGTGTTGATTTTTTTCATGTATAGTCATGTAGCGTTTATGTACGTGTAATGACTGAAAAATTAAACCAAGCCAATATGCAGTCTAACGGCTATTTGAAAATAAATAAAGGTCTCCGATTGGTAGAAAGAGGCCTCTACGGTGATTGGTCGGGAGGAAGACTTTTAAAGGGATTGGAGGAATAAGGTTTGAACGAGATTGATCAGAAAACAGAGAGTATCCATTAGTGGGGAAGGACAGGGAAGGGGGCCCGAGGAATATAATTGGAGAGAGCATGAGTGGAGACAACCACGAAGCCTAGGGTCCTTTATTGTGGTTGTGTCCAAATAAAAAGTTGCTTTTACTACTTCGTTGTCAGAGTCGTTACATATGTAGTGTAATAGCGCCGGCTGGTGACCATCAGCAGCAACTGTGGTGGACAAACAGCACACGCCAGTGAGCATATACATGGGTGTGTCGGCAGAGCGGAGGAACTGGGACAAAGGTCATTTTGGGCCCCATCTGGAAGCCCCTGGAACCTACTGTCTTCGCTCGATATTGCGCTGATAGATAGCCTGTTTGCTGTCTTGGTCAGCGTCGTCGATGTTAGATGGATAGTGTTGTGTATAGGCTAGCGACTGTAGAGTGTACAGGTGAGATCGTGTGTGTTCAATAAAGAAGGTGCCTCTACAAACCTCGTCTCCGACTCACTGACACTACACATACATATGTTCAACATCTTTCGCACCTCACGTAGCCAACTGTGCTAATCGGAGGTACGGGCTAATCGGAGGTGTGGTCAGTACTGGGGTTATACGTCAAACAGGAGGTCGGGAGTTCGATCCCGACCATTACGCATGTTGTATATTTTGGGTTTGTGTGTCTCTCTCTCCCCGTGACAAGATGGAGACGGAGACAAGACAGAGATGAGATCGCACACTGCGCTATGAACCCGGCGACCCGAGTTCAAAGCCCGCTCACGGTCAACACCAATGACGATTATTTGAACCAATCATGGGCCTACCCTAAGTCTACTCAGCCTCAAATAGGTTCCTGGTGTGGTGTGTGAACATCGCCACTGGGGAGACAAAGGCGGCCAGGCGTTGTGTTGGCCACCCACACCTCGTGTGCTGTGTTCGCCTTTGTAGGTGCTCGTGAACAGTACTTGCCCCAACAATCTGTTCAGGCTATATGGGGGATCCTTGTCTTTGTAATTGTACCCAGGGCAGTGGGGAGCGGTCGCATAGCGGTCAGTGGGCTGTGCTAAAAACGCGTCGACCCGAGTTCGATTCCCGCTCACGGCCACCACCAAACACGATTATCTGAACTGGTCCTGGGCCTCCCCTAGGTCGAGTCAGCCTCAAATGAGTACCTGGTGCGATGTGTAAAAACATTCCCACTTGGGAGACATACGCAGCCGGGGGTGGTTCTGGCCACCCACCCCCTCATGTGCCACAGTGCCGTCCTTTGTAGGTGCTACTCGCTAACAGCACTTGCCCCAGCAGTCTGTTAAGGCTACACAGGCTGGTGGGGAGGGGGCAATCTTTGTCTTTGTACCCATGGCTCGCAGGCAACCAGCCATCACCTTGCGTGGCGCGGGCGTCACAAACCTGTCGAGGATGCGGAAAGCCTCGGCCAGCTGCTCCTCTGTTTGGCCGGCAGACTCCTCCTTCATCTGGCGCACCATCATCACCAGGAACTCTTCGAAGTCGATCGTCCCACTGCCTACAATCAAAACCAAAGGGGACCGTTGTCAGTGTTATCACGCAGTCCGGTTGTGGTAGGATTGGGCTAATCGGAGGTGTGGTCAGCGATGTGGAATTTTAGTTTTGTTTTTCCTTTCACTTCCGATTAGCGTGGTTGGGCATCTTTGGCGCAAAAGAAGTTCAACGTACGTACGTGCAAGTGTTGGTGAACTTACAGTTTCTAGCAGTTCCCGGTCAGGGTTTGAGCCGGACAGTTCAGCAAAATTGATGCCTGTGTTGGGGTGGCATGGAATGATTCGTACCGAGATCTGGTACCAGTAATGTGTTGAACTTTTTATTTTATTATACCGTAGACTACTGGACCTAGGCTGCCTGAGATAGATGCGCGGGTTTGGTGTACAGTGGAGAGGGTGACAACGAGGGAGAGGGTGACAACAGTGGAGAGGGTAACAACAGTGGAGAGGGTGACAGCCATGGACAGGGTGGATGGATTTTGGTCTACTGTTCCGCGCTGACCAGAACGTGTTGGTGGAGATGGGGAGTATCCACACCCACGCTTTGCCCCACCACGTGCGACCCTGCCGTGTGTGTCTGTCGTGTGTGTCTGTCCCAAGAGGTGGTGGACGGGGATTCTAGAAACTTGTCCTACTGATTTCCACTGCCGCACTGCCCAGGACGTGGAATGGAACCGGCGACCTCCTCCTTACAACTCCAGTGCACGACACATAACACCATGGCTGAGCCCTGCGTTTCTCAGTTAAAAATATATATTTTAAAGTTTTGTTCACTGCTTGCCATATTTGCGACAAACCAGCACCTAATTCGTATCAGTTTCAGCATTCGGTCACTGGAAATTTAAACAAACCAGGGTTGGCATAGTGGCGAGATGTTAACTACTTCGCTAGAAATGAAGGAGGTTGTGGGTTCGACCCGACCCTGACGCCTGTATATTTGGAGTTTGCGTGTCTCTCTCCCCGTAGTCGCGTGGATTTTTCTCCGGTTCCTCCAGTTTTTTCCTCCAAATTTAGAAACATGTATTTAGAGTATTTGGCTGCTATACATTTTCACTTGATAAGTCATTCCGTTGAGCTATTATGTGTGTCCAGGTTGCTTCTTAAAGATAGCTATATAGCCCAGTGGACCTTAGCTGGTAAAATAAAATTAGTTTAGTTTAGTACAGTTTTACAATAAATAAATCAATTTTAGTTTAACTACACGGTAAGAGACTGCTGCACCACTACGTGGGGTGCTTGGCCCGATTTCCCTGAGGCATCGTGTGGCTCTCGTGTGGCCCCCGTGTGGCCCTCGTGTGGCCTTCATGTGGCCCTCATGTGACCCTCGCGCAGCCCCCGAGCGGTCCTTGTGTACCGTCCTCGTCCACTTCCTCGATGATGGCGTCCAACTCCTCCTTGGTCGGGGTTTGGCCGAGCAGCTTCATCACCTTGCCCAGCTCACTGGTGCTGATGTCGCCGCCGCCATCCGCGTCGAACATGTCGAAGGCCGCCTTGAACTCTGAGTAGCGGGGGGGGGGGGGCACGTGGCGATGCGTGGAGGCCTCAGCGCACGGCGACCGTGGCTGTGCCGCCCGTGTCTGGGCTTGGCCAGGACTGTCTGGGAACCGGTATCGGTGTTCGCTTGACAGGAATTTATTTGTGCCGAGGTCCGGTAACTGATATTGTGATTAGCAATTAGATATTTTGGGTTAGGTGTTGTTCGTGTAATGCCAACTTTATTTTTAACGTAGCTCCCCACCACCTGACAGAGCCGATCAAATGACGTTGTGAGGTCGTGGGGAAATACGCCAATCGATTTGGCTTATCAGTAAAACTGGAGGAATGTTGAAACACCCAAGTAAAAATGTAAAAACAAATGATACCAACTTTTACTGGAGAGGATGCTCAGCATCATCAGGTGGTGGTATTTTGGTGAACTTGATTACAGGACACTGCACAGTTTTTAACGACCTTGGCTGACTGGAGAAGGTGGAACGCCTGTTGATGTCCAATGAATCCCACAATCCCTGGATCATGGTGGACTATATTGTTTGTTCAAAGATTCATGTTTTTTGTTGTTGTTTGAAAATTGATTGAATAATTTCAATTATATATATTTTTTGTTTACGGGGGGTACATCTCAAAACGGCGAACAGCTCCCCCTTACCTGCGATCTGCTCCTCGTTGAGATGCGCGCGCGCATCCGCCTGCGCCTCAGTCTGTAGGGGCAGACAGACAAGGAGGCAGCGGTGAATTAACTGTGACTTACGCACGCGCACGACGCGTTGGTTATTATTATATATTTTTCTCAAAAACAGAGAATAACACGGAACCGTGCTGGTTATAGCAACATGCAAATGTCTGCCGCTTGATCAACCGTTTACTGCAATGTCGCGTGGCCAAAAAATGTAACCTGCTTCGCACCCTGGGGCGGTCAAGACCGTGGCAACCATGCTTTTTAGACAAACGTCACAGGCCTTGTGTGCGTGCAATACGCCCTCGGGTCCAGCTACCGCGCAATTTGCTTTTATTACCACCGCCCCCTCCCCCAAGCTCATTTCCCGTAGCTCAGCAAATCGTTCGGCGGCAGTTTTTTGTTGTTTAATGGAGCCATCAGAGCAAGGCGAGACACATCGTCAGTCTGGAACTCGATAGACAGAGCTTCATGCCATGTGAGTGAATGGCCCCGGGATACGACACCGGAGCAACTACTTTTTGGAGCCACCCCGTGGAGCCTCTCTGACCCAACGCAAGGTGGAACTCATTCATGCACTGCGCATTGGTTCGCCGGTCGTCAGTCATATGGTATATTTACGATTTGTATGATTCAAATTTGGGATATGCCAAATGAAATTGAAAACCTACGCTCGAGAAATAGGCTGAAACCCGGATTCGAACTCAGGGCCTAAGAAGTGTCAGCACGGTGTTCTGCGACTCGGGAATTGGCCTCCCACGAGCCTCCGTCCACTCGTTGCGTGTCTCGATCTGGGAGTCGTGTGTAACACGCAGCGTCTGTGCTTCACACACCTCGGGCGGTGAGATTTGGGGGCCTTGTTGGGCGCCGGGCTGACGCGTGACGTCCGTCGCCTTCGTTGCCACTCGGCCGACCGAAATGTGGCTCGGTGTTACGGGCGAACGAAGCCATCTCTCACTTTTCTTATGCAAATAGTTTTTGTTAAGTTGCTGAAAAGCAACGATTTAATCGGTCGCTGAAACAAAATAACTTAAACTGACTTGAGCTCAGTGAATTTTCGCCTTGTCAAGACATCCATGCACCGACCCACGTACCGCTTACCTCCCCTGTAATACGGCAGGCGTGTGTTGCATAGTTCACCCCGAATATGTACATGTTCTGTGTGGCGCATGTTTGTGTCAACCGAACAACCCATTTCATGCTGCCACTGGAGTTGCAGCATCGCGTTACACAGATTTGAGGATAGAGAGGACAATTTAGATTATTTGTTTTACTTAATACCGCAAACGCCGAGAGCAAATGTGAACGAGCCACAGTGGGAGGGGCATCGACCTCTCGAGCTGCGTTGACACACGCTCGCCGAGATACGGCAGCAACAACAGAAAGCCGTAACGCCGCCTTGAAACTCGACTAGGCGGGTTCAAGGGGTGAGGTCACGTGCTTCTATCGTTCCGTGCGAGTGCTGATTGCAAGGGTGTGGCAGACAAAGGTGGGTTATTCCTGGGACGTTATCGGTGTCAATATGCTCGTTGGAAGCTCATCGTGCTGGGAGCAAAGTGGTGTTGAAAGAATTTACAAGAATATTAGAATTTAGTGTCGAGTTAAATGTCTCAATGTTCTATGAGATGCTGTGTTGATGTAATATTGCAAGAATAATTGGCCTTTGTAAATCGGAAAAGATGCGTTTGGATTTTGTTGTAACACACCACGTGGACTCCAGCCGCTGGGAAGCTCCGCTTTGGTGGTGGGAACACGTCACGTGTGTCGTGTGCCTCTCCGCATTACTAATACCCCTTCAAATACAAACCATCACACGCTGCATGCACCTGATTATTGGTAAACACGTTAGTCGTGACACAATGCATAAGCATAAAATTCGGTTCTCCTTGACATATCTCTCGGCTCGGAATTAAAATAAATATTTTTACACATCCCATCAGCCACACGGCCTTCTGGGAGGGCATAATTTCAACAGCATTGGTTCAATACAAGTAACTCTGGACCGATTTCAACATTCACTGTCTCATCAGTGGAGTCAGGCTTATTTGAACCAATGCTCGTGAACTGCCGGATGTTTATAGGCAAGACAAAGATTCCCCGTATCGCCTTTAATAGGATGTTGGGGCAGGTGCTGTTAGCGAGCACCGATGAAGAACGGCACGGCACACCACGCGCGCTCGGCCGCCTTTTGTCTCCGATAATGCGGATATTTACACACCGCACCAAGTACTACAGAGTCGACATCGGGGAGGCCTATAACCAGTTCAGATAATCGTCACTGTCATGGGTCGTGAGCAGGAATCGAACTCGGGCCGGCGGATTTTCAGCGCAGTGCGCGAACCACTGCGTCACCGCTCCACCATCGTTGTCTTTGTCGCGCGTGACACACGCGCGACAACATTTTACTGCGCCGATTCTTCTCCACGATACGTAACGCATGCTCAACTATGAGGCGCGTGCAGCGTGTTGGACTTTATTGGTATTTTAACCGGAGACGACCGGGGGACGTGGGCAGGCCACCGCTTGTGAGGCCCTCTCGTGTCGAAGAGCTCCCTGCGCGGTGGTTGTGGTGGTGGTGCAGAGTTCGAATTTGCTCTGGGTTGGCTCGAGGCCGAGAGGGGGGGGGGGTACTTGCCCCCCCCCGTGCCCCCCGCGTGTCCGCACGGCCACCGTGACCCCGGGAACCCCCACACAGCGACACCAGCCCCGTGCCAATCACTCGCAGCGTCTTGCACGCACGCCTCGTGATGGGCGCAGGCTGTCCGTGATGCTGATGATGACGTGTTTCTGTGTGTACTGTGTGTGGTTGTATGCACGTGTATACATGTGTGTGTTCGTGTGTACTTCTATGTGTGTCATGTAGTGGCTGTGTGCAGTGTGTATGTGTGTGTGTACTGTATGTACGCGTGTGTGTGTGTGCTTTATGTACGCGTGTGTGCGCGCGCGCGATGTCAACATTAACATCAGCAGCTCAGCAATGCCCCCATGCGCTCGACCCGCGGTGCCGGGGTGGGTATCGGCGGGGAGGAAGGAACCTCAGGGCCAGTCCGAGGGAGCCGCACCCCATGGGCCGTGTGAGCCGGGACTGGAGCCGCACTTATCCTGCGCATCACTGCTGGCCGGTTTTTACGTGGGGCTGCTGAGCCAGCCGACTGCAGGAAGCGGCTCACGGGCCGAGCACGATGGCTCAACCCGCCTCCCGGCCAAACCGTGACCCCAGGACCACGTTCCAACCTTTATTATTATTAATGTTTGCAAAACAACATTCGCAAAGGGGTGAGTGAGTAATTTATGCAGTGCACTGCGTTTAATGCATCACAAACCCCTCCGGCTTCTCCCTGCACATGGGGAAAAAGATAAAATGTGACAATTAACACGACACGTGTCACAGACGCCAGGCAAAGCAACGGTGGAGATCAATACACAGCGTGCTAGCATCACACACACAGAGCAAGCTGGCATCACACACAAAGAGAACACTGGCATCACACACAGAGCAAGATGGCATCACACACACAACACACTGGCATCACACAGCACGCTGGCATCACACACAGAGCAATATGGCATCACACACACGTAGCAAGCTGGCATCACACACAGAGCAAGCTGGCATCACACACACAGAGCAAGCTGGCATCGCACACAGAGCAATATGGCATCACACACACGTAGCAAGCTGGTATCACACACAGGGCACGCTGCCATCACACACGTAGCAAGCTGGTATTACACACAGAGCAAGATGGCATCACACACACAGAGCAAGCTGGTATCACACACAGAGCAAGACGGCATCACACACACGTAGCAAGATGGCATCACACACAGAGCAAGATGGCATCACACACACGTAGCAAGCTGGTATCACACACAGAGCAAGATTGCACCACACACACGTAGTAAGCTGGCATCACACACAGAGCACGCTGCCATCACACACACGCAGCAAGCTGGCATCGCACACAGAGCACGCTGGCATCACAAATGCAGCACGTCGTCATTCGTTCATTCTCCGGCTTCACGATTCACGCGTGTATCTGGATATGCGGTGCTTATGAGAATAAGTCGTTTGCAAATTAACTAAAATGCTCCTGGCGACACGGATCGACGCGCCCACTCCCTGTCCATTCTGAAGTCACGCGTCTAGGCCGCAGTCAATGACCTTTAAGATGAAACAATCACAGTTGTGATCACAGTGAATAATCATCATCTTGGCCGTCGTGACGGAGAACATGAGTGACAGCAAAATGGGCAGACAGTTCGCTGTCTCGCCACAAACAAAAATCTACACATCCTATCAGCCACACGGCATTCTGGGGGAGTGCATGACGTGTGAAGTGCCAGCTGGTGGCCTCGAAACATTGAGTAGTTTACCGGCATCGGTTCAGGCAGACCCAACTCTACTCTTTGGTTCTTTCGGTAAAGTCACGTGGAAGGTAAATAAATTAAATAATAATAGAATACAACGTTTCGATTGCAACACAAGCAACCATCATTAGACAAGAATGAATGAGAAAACAAACATAGTAAACTTAGAAATGTAATGAAATACAACACAGAGAGTCGGCTAACACAACAGTCAACACCCTACCTGGTTGATTACGTTCTTCTAAAGATTGCTTGCGTTGCAATCGAAATGCCGTATTCTATTATTATTTTTAAAAAAAATTCTACGTGACTTTACCGAAAGAACCAAAGAGTAATTCCTGCAGTCACGAAAGCTTCGAGTCTAGTTTAGACCCAACTCTGTTGATGAGACAGCAAATGTCGAAGCTGGTCAAGGGTTTGCTTGTCGTCGAACCAACGCCGTTGAAATTGTGCATTCCCAGAAGGCCGTGTGGCTGATGGGATGTTTGTAAATATAGATACGCGTTGTTAGGCGCAGAGACAGACGTGGAAAGGATGAGGTGGATGTCTTGCTTGGCTGTGTTGATTGTTTTAATCAGGATGACCTAGTTTGGAAAACTGGTAACGCGCCTGGTGAGATCGAAGATCCGTCAGCATATTTCGAGTTGCTATTTCTCCGCAATGGAAACGGCCTAATCGCTGGGGCTGGGGGCCGCAGTAATGACGCCCCTACGGGCTGTCAAGACCAAAAAGTTGAGATGCCCCTGCGTAAAAAAATCCGCAGAGCCCCCTTTACAGCCGCAAAGTGACTCGGCGCCGGACTGCTGGCAATGGGCATTAGCCTAGCGACGACTGCTGCGCTTAATCCCAATGCAGTGATTTGCAGTGTCATTTTTTAAAGTTTTGCTCAAAAATGTTTTATCATAACGCCGGTGGCGTCACAATGTGCCTTCTGGATTTCGAATGACGTCAGGGGTTTTCTAACGTCTCCTCTGAAGCGGGTGGCTCGAGGTATTTTTTGTGAGGTGAATACACCCCGCAGTATTAACCAGGGTGGGCTGCCGGAGTTGAACCGCGACCCTCTTGTAACGAGAGGGTCGCGAACGTGCTACTGCTGGGCCGTCCGTGCCACCGCCCCCAAGAGGGGACACGGGGGCTCTGCTCGTGAAAGGCAGCGCCACGAGGTAACTCCACGGCCACGGGCGGACTATTCACGTGTGGTCTCGCACTGCACGTCCGCATTGTGGTCGTGAGCCTCACCATAACAAGCAGCACACGCTGGGACAAAGACAAATACCTCCCACCCCTCGTGTGGGCCACACAGACTGTTGGGGCAAGAGCTATTAGCGAGTAACTCTCCGTGAAGGCTGCCACGACGGCGCAGGAAGTGCCGGGTAGCCAGCACCACTCCCGGTCACCGTTGTTTTTCCAATGCTGATGTGCACGCCGGCTGAGTATCTGGTATTGGCCGTGAGCGGGGATCGACCTCGGGTAGGTGGGTCGTGGCGCAACGTGATGACCGCTACTGCACTACCATTTCCCCCGCATCATCGGCACACGTGCCGTGGTACGGGGACATGGTGGAGAAGGACGCAATGGTAATTGAGGAAGATCTTCGGCAGTTTCGTTGGCGGAGTCGCGCACAGCAATGCGGCCTTCCACGTCAAAGTTAGCGTCTCGGTGCTCAAATGAAAGCTAGTTCCTAGCGCCAGGTGGTGGGAATTCCGCATTAATATGGCAGGTGCCATTGTATCCAAGTGTGAAAATCATTGTGAATTCTCCGGCGGTGATGTAGGCTGGCCAGGTGGAATTCCACATTACTATGGCAGACGCCATGGTATCCATGTGAGAATCACTGGAATTCTCCGGCAGTATTGGAGGCTGGCCAGATGGTGCAGCTGAATGATTGACCACGGCGGGGGAGGGGGGGGTTTGGCGCCTGTGTGTGTTGGTCCCTGCATGCACCCCCATCTGGGCTTTTCTTTGGCCTAAAAATAAGGGGGGCTGACCCCCACTTGGCCCGGGCACAGCAGCGGAGGCGGTGGCGGCCCTTGTGCTCAATAAGAATACATTTGTGCTTGCGCTGGCACTTGGGTATTTTTAACCGACAGATGAGGGATGCCTAATAAGGAGGCGCGGGGCCAGGAGAGGCGCACGGAGGCTCTAAGCAGATGCTTCCAGACAGGCTCGGGTGTCTCGCAGGCGTGGACAGAGCCGGGGACAGGTGCCGGACACACCCGGAATTATAGCCCCACCACCCTCTGTCCGATATCCACACCCCGCATAGCCCCTAGTTACGCCCCCTGAACCCACAACCTACCCTGGGACACGGGTGTCACAGTGGTAACGTCTGCGTGTGCCACAGCAAGGAGGGCCTAGGTTTGACTGGGCGCCTCTCTGTGTGGAGTTTGCACATTTTCCCTGTGCTCTGCGGAGTGCGAGTATTGGTTGTGTGCGAGTAAGTGATGCGTGAGATTGTTGTGCGTGTGTGTGAGAAGTATTTTCTCCCCCTGTCCTGCATGGGTTTCCTCCAGGGTCTCTGCTTTCCTCCCATAGCAAAAATACACAATGATATTGGCATTGTTATATCCATAGTCCCTAGTCTCTACCCACATCTCTCTCTCCCTTATCCTAACCCCCCCCCCTCCAAAGCCACCACCGCATACACCCGTGGGCCTCCACCCAAGTTGACTCTCCCCCTTAGTGGTGAGCCTCTGGTGTGGTGGCCCACCCCGCTTTACCGCTCTGCCGCTCTATCGGGCTCAACATCCGAGTGGAGCTTCGGCGGGTCCTGCCTGCAACCCATACCCCTGTCCACACCCCGGAGCCCCTGCCAAACAGCGCGCCATCCGACCACGCCCCGCATACCGCACATCCAAACGCCCCACGTGTGACCACCACCCGCTGCCTCTTCCAACGGGCCGGGCCCGCACTCCCACTAAGCGCGGAAGCCAATCAGGGGCGCATCGGTCGCACGTTCGAGACGGGACGCGTCGCGTACAACGCAAGTGCCACGATAGCCAGATAAAGGTTTGTGTTTAATTGAGTACGGTTTACACGACGCCCATGGAAGTATGATTGAGTAAGGATGCTATTAGGGTCAAAGCACTGAACCGGCGCCACAAAGAGTCTGGGTTCAAATCAGGGGCAGCCACCCGCGAATAAAACTGGGATCGGGTGTGCAGCGAGTCAATGGTCTCAGTCCGGTCACCAAATATAAAAAAAACAGCATGCTACTTTGCTTGTGCACTTGATTCGTATACACGTCACCACGTGCTTTCTACGTGTCAATCAACACCCTGAACTCCCCTCGTAAACGAGACCTTCCATCTCCAGGGATTTTCCTGGTTAAATAACTCGATGGGATGTTTTTTTATATATCTATCTCTCAGAATGTAAATATCATCACCGGTTTTTATTTTATTTCATTTACCACGGTGCGGTCTAATTCCCCGGCACGTGCGGCTCTACTCCGCGCCGACTTGTGGCATTATTGACCGCGTGCCAACCTGAATCAATTGGATTAAATTAAACTAAAAACCCGAACTGTAAATCGAGAACTATTTTGCCCTTTGCACTTCCAATTCGCACGTTGCCACGAACTAAACGACACTGGCCCGAGCAGTCGATGAAGCGCTCGGAGCGCATTCGACACAGCATGCGTCCCAGCGTCCTCGCATCGACTGCTACTTTTCAGAATTTGAGCGTTTGCTGCACATCGTAAGAATTCACAGCCTTCGTCAAATCGGCCGGGCTTACAGAAGGACGAGTTATGATCTCGTTCGCCGCTGTCGGCCTTGGCCGGGAATCGAACTTTGGCCTCCGGCTCGTGCGCTAAACCAACTCCGCCACTCTGAATCTTCGCTCTCTGGTCAATATTACGTACAGCTGAACGCATTGCATGTGTACGCGCCCTTCGAGAGATCGATACAACGCGTGGACAGATGATTGCTGCCAGTTAAACCTCAATGGTATATGTACGTATGTTGAACCGCGCTAATTTCATTTGCACACAAATGAAATTGCAACAGTAGCTGCCATTGCATAAAAAGAACGAGTGTGTGTGTGGAGGACATTGTTAGTGATGAGTGGTTGCATTGGCAATGCTCACCATTCTGGTCGTCTGTTCTCCTCCTCCTTCTCTGTCTCTGCGCCCTCCCAGATGCTCACAGCTCCAGCGCGGAGTGTGAAGAACAGGGGGAGCGCGCTGCTAAGTAACCCCCACACACCTCCTTAATTGGGCTGCCCCCCACTCCCCAACCCCACCTCCAACCCCACCCACCCCGCCTCCCTGGGGGTGGCCCCGTGCTATTAAGACAGCGAGGTAGGGTTTCGCCGCGGAGGCATCTGTACAAACATTGAGACAGGCGGTGACATTGGCGAGAAGGGGGCCAACCGCGAGGAATCGGATACAGACCCAAGGCGCCGCACAGATCACGGTGTGTACACAATTCGGGCGCAGCTCATCGCGGCGCTCAGTGGATTTACACGCTTTTATTAATGCGCTCCGTCTCGGTTGTCACCAGCCGTGGTCTCTCCACTGCTGGTTGGGGGGGGGGTCCCCACGCTGTTGTCATCCGTCGCGGTGCTGCAATGCCGCAATTCGATCTCTCTTGCACGCGAGCTCAATCACCACAGTTGGTGCGCTGCGTTGGCCATGGTGCACAAATAACAACAACAAACTCAACACGGTCCGTGTCAATAATAACAAGGTTGCCTTGAAATGAAAAATATGTAATGGGCAACGTTTAGGGTAGTGGCCCTTCTTCATTGCACATAAACAGAGAGGCCAAGGAGAGTGGATAATACGATTTTGAGAGTACACTTTACACCACGGGGCCTGATGAAAATTATAGTTTAAAATGCGGCCAGATAAGCAGCTTTTAAATTGGCATATGAATAATCACCTAACAGTATCATCTACTTATTATCAGATTAACCCTTCAATGTCACGACATAAATTCATTTGTATTAAAAGTAACATGCTAAAGTGCTTAACACGTAGGCTTTCGCGACCAAATTCATCCATAATGTATGTTTTTTTGGGTTAAATCGTATAAATATATAAATGTGTCGTTAAAACCCACCACTACCCGACACAGTCAACGAGTAAGGGTTGTCACGTAAATAGAACATGCCAATTCGTCACTAGTACAGCACATCGGTGTTTTGGAGAGCCAACCCACGACATTTACAATCTGAGCACGACGTTTCGCTAGTAATTACAGCTAGCTTCATCATGCGACAGCCAGATTTGTGGAGAAGTCTGTTTCGTTCGTTTATAGAGGCGTAGATATGGTGACCACGCTTCTGCGCTCTTGCGCAAAGTGGGGGGGGTACTGAGTCAACGTGCATTATGCAAGCATTTAATACACACAATAGACAAGAAGGACAAGCTCAAAGGGCTCGCATAATGTTATGTCTCGAATTGTAAATGTCGTAGGATTATTCTCCAACACACAAACGGTGTGCTATACTCGTAACGAATCGGCATGTTTTGTTTACTTCACAAATCTTACTAATTGGCTGTGTCGGGTGGTGGCGGGTTTAACGACACATTTATAGTTACGCGATCTAACCCAAACATCTCTCTTATGGAAAAGGTTGGTCTCGCACTCCAGAATACAATTGGAGGTTTAAGTGCAGGCAACAACGTTCACTGAGTCCAGCTAAATGAACCGAATGTCAAAAGTGGACACCCCCCCCCACCACCTTATTCATACCCCTTAGTGGGCTTTGTCTGGTAGGATGGGGATGGTTTAGTTTCATTTGTATGTGTTTTGGTGATTTGTTTACCTTTCATGTACTTCGCACTACAATAATGTTTTTGCACTGTTTGTTGTTGTGACGTTCTTACCCGCCCCGACTGGACATCTGTGAAAATATATTTTTTTTATAGCTCATCGGATTCCTCAAGTATAAATGTATATTCTGAGTCTGAATGTGGAATGTCCACCACTGGCTCATGGCTATAAAGTGGAGATGGTCCACGGTGGTAAGATGTTATATATCTCTCTCGCCTGGTATTCAAAAGGTTGTGGGCTCGATCCAGACCCTGACACCTGCTGTATAGCTCACATGTCCTTTGGATTGCACTCTCATGCCCTTTGGATTGCACTCTCATGCTCACATGTCCTTTGGATTGCACTCTCATGCTCACATGCCCTTTGGATTGCACTCTCATGTGCACGTCCTTTGGATTGCACTCTTATGGTGCTAATCTCTCATTAACACTGCTGTTGTGCGCATATGCGGGAATGATACTCTTATGTGGCGATGGAAGCTCATTCATGTTAATCTTCCTCCCTAATCCCTCTCTCCCTAATCTCCCCCATTAACACAACTGACGTGCTTACGTCCGTGGATGGAATTCCTTTCCAGCTCAGACCTCGCTTGCTTGACCATCGCCACATATATAACCTTGTTGTAACTGTTATCTCGCTGGTTCAGAAGTTTCACTGATTTATTATATTTTTTGCGCCTGAGGACGACCGCTTGTGTTGCGATCGAAACGTGATTTATTTTATTTTATACCTACGTGACTTTATCGAAAAAACCAAACAGTATGTATATTTGGGATTTGCTTGTTCTGCCTGTGGTGGTCGCATGGATTTTTTTTTGTTCGGGTCCTCCCGGAGTTTTCCCTCCACATTTAGAATCAACGTCACGCGTTTAAGATAATTTGGCTGCTAAGAAATGTCCACATGATGACAAGCCACTTTGTTGAGCTATAATTTTTGATAGCCAGGTCACTTCTGAAAAAAAGATGAATAGCTCAGTGGGCCTTACCTGGTAAAATAAACAAAAGTTGAGTCAAATAATGTTTAAGTGTGGTTTGAGAAGGAAGGCCAAGAGTCATGGTCTGAGATTAAAATGCTGCCTGGTGGCTAATCACACCTCTGATTAGCACGATGGGCTACGTACGGTGCGACAGAAGTTCAACATACAGACATACAATGGCGTTTGGGTGGAGCCCTGCGCCATGGGAGCGACCGCTCTTCGTTGTGTCCCTGTGCCTCGTGCAGTGGTCAGCTCGGTCGTCAGCTACAGCATCAACCGCAGGGAGGTGGGGAAGTGTGGATGAAACTGGATTCGCTTTGAGAAGGGGAGAGCTGCCACACGATCTGGTCAAATAAAAAATAGTTGAGGGACCTTTTCACTTGTGGCAAAACGTGCATGTTTTGCCACAGGTACTGTGTGGTTAATGCAGACTTGATTCCTTGTGAGATGTATCTATTTGGTGCTTGAATATCTTAACACCTGTTTTATTGCTAGAAAGGGTAAAATCTATTCTTATTGCAATCCAAATGACATGATATAGCTGCTCACTCGAGCTATACATGCTCTGATACGTGCTTTGTCTTTGTACTGTTCGTCTTTTGGCGTTCTCTGGTCTGACACGGGTGAGACTTGGCCATAAAGAAGGTTGCCTCTGGTGTATGCCAATCAGTTTCAAAGACAATACATATATTATTAACAAAGCATGTGTTTGTTTGCAGGTTCACCACAAGTACGTTTGGTTAATGCAGTTCTTGATTCCTTGCGAAAGGTATCTATTTGGTGTTCGAACATCTTAACACAACTACTATTTTATTGCCAGAAGGATAGGTAAACACCGATTGGGTGCAGGAGTCAGAGGAGAGGGGAGGAGGCATCGCTGACGCCGCTCGCGTGAGAGCGGAAGGTGATGAGTCGCGAGTGAGGCGAGTTGGGTCAACACGCGGAGCCGAAGAATCCGGTAATGCGAGAGACGTCCCGCGAGTGTGGCCACGAAGGGTTACGAGCAGCAAGGGCAGCGACAGAGGGAGCAGGAGACAGGGCCAGGTCTCAGGTAGCCCGGGGCTGGTGACACCCCCCCCCCGCCTGTGTTCAGTACGTGGCAGGTCAGGCGCGGACAAAAAGCCTGCCTCGCTTGGCTCAGCTGTTTTTGCCGCTGTCTGTATGTCGCCAGCTTCTCAAGGCGCAACGTCGTCGATAGAGCGAGACTCAAGCGATACTCGCTTGACAAGACTCCCTGAATTTGAATAAAATTGTGGTGCCACAGCAACGGAGCAACTCCGCTGGCGCTGCCATCCCCTCCAACCCCTCCACACGAACGCATGTACACCCCCACTAAACACACACACGCACTCGTGGGGGGGGGGGTCACCTGGTACCATGGGTTTTTACCCGAGGGACCCCTAGCGGGGATATCTCACAGTTTCCCAGTGCCAGGAGATTGGACGACCCCCCCAGGCCAAATTGCATTGCGGCCCCCATGAATTGGCTAAAAATTGTATGGGCACGACGAAGTTCACCGGGCTAACCGCAATAAGACACTCACAGCACGGAGAAGGGGCCGGGGGGGGGGATATTACGCGGGCAGCGCAGACGAGGAGGTGGGAGGGAAATTCCTGGACCCACTGCAGATGTGTATTCCACGAGACGGCCACCCCGATCAAATCGAGTCCTGGGTGGGGAGGACAGATGCGTAGACTGGATCGAGGCGTAATGGAAAAGCAACGCTCCAGGTAGGGGCGGGGCATCGGCTTAAAATCGAAAGGTAGGCGCCCGATTGACCGCGCAGGATAACACCACGTGACCCTGGATCTTTGGATTCCGAGGGCATAAAAGGAGGGGGCGTAAAAACGTTAAGGGGTTCTCTTCCAGCCGTTTGCATTTTAAAGATCTTTTCATCCCATAAATGATGAGTTGTGTTTATTATTATTATACGAGCGTGAGGAAACCGGAGCACCCATAGAAAACCCCACACCTTGCACGAGGGGGGCAACGCTCTATCACCCCCGTGCAGATTGCAACAGATATCGATTAGTCCACTCGCTGTACCGCCTTCTCCTGGCCAGCCAGGGTACGGCACCTCCTCGATGCCCACGGGAAGGGAGTTTCCCAACATTTGTGTAATCCACCAACCCTCGCCGCCTACACCACCTAAGAGAGTTTTATGACTTCTGACAACAATAACGAAGCAATTTGCCTCATTCACATTTGTCTCTGCACGTGAAGCATCCAAGCATGTTTACACATACCAGAAGAAGGTGGAGCAGAACATGTCTTTGTTGACTCTCGAGTGCCATATCCCTAGTGCTTGTGGGTTTTCTCGCAGAAACCCAGTTTCTTCCTATAGACAAAGCGTGCGTGCGCTAACAATACACGAAACATTCCAAGAAAGCGCGTTTTGAAACTTCTATGCTGGACATCCGTCGTAAAAAGACACTGCAGGATTGTTGTCAGACAGACCGAGAGACAGAGAGAGAGACAGAGAGAGATGGACAGCTCTTCATTGACTTCTACAAACGAGTTTCACTGTCAACGTTTAGTGCTGCCACAGCTGTGTGAGCTGGTTTTTGTGTTGGGCAGACCCAGGACTGGCAGAGCGGTAGGGTTTGCTGGTGGTAGGGTTTGCTGGTGGTCGGGGTTGCAGGTGGTCGGAGTTGCTGGCGGTAGGAGTTGTTGACGGTAGGGGTTTCTGGTGGAGGTGCGGGTTGCTGGTGGTAGGGGTTGCTGGCGGTAGGAGTTGTTGGCGGCAGGGGTTGCTGGTGGTGGTGCGGGTTGCTGGTGGTAGGGGTTGCTGGCGGTAGGGGTTGCTGGTGGTGGTGCGGGTTGCTGGTGATAGGGGTTGCTGCCGGTAGGGGTTGCTGGTGGTAGGGGTTGCTGGTGGAGGTAGGGGTTGCTGGTGGTGGTGTGGGTTGCTGGTGGTAGGGGTTGCTGCCGGTAGGGGTTGCTGGTGGTGGTGTGGGTTGCTGGTGGTAGGGGTTGCTGGTGGTGGTGCGGGTTGCTGGTGATAGGGGTTGCTGGTGATAGGGGTTGCTGGTGGTAGGGGTTGCTGGTGGTAGGGGTTGCTGGTGATAGGGGTTGCTGGTGGTGGTGTGGGTTGCTGATGGTAGGGGTTGCTGGTGGTGGTGCGGGTTGCTGGTGGTAGGGGTTGCTGGTGGTTGGGGTTGCTGGTGGTAGGGGTTGCTGGTGGTTGGGGTTGCTGGTGGTAGGGGTTGCTGGTGATAGGGGTTGCTGGTGGTAGGGGTTGCTGGTGGTTGGGGTTGCTGGTGGTAGGGGTTGCTGGTGGTTGGGGTTGCTGGTGGTAGGGGTTGCTGGTGATAGGGGTTGCTGGTGGTTGGGGTTGCTGGTGGTAGGGGTTGCTGGTGGTTGGGGTTGCTGGTGGTAGGGGTTGCTGGTGATAGGGGTTGCTGGTGGTAGGGGTTGCTGGTGATAGGGGTTGCTGGTGGTAGGGGTTGCTGGTGGTAGGGGTTGCTGGTGATAGGGGTTGCTGGTGGTAGGGGTTGCTGGTGATAGGGGTTGCTGGTGATAGGGGTTGCTGGTGGTAGGGGTTGCTGGTGATAGGGGTTGCTGGTGGTAGGGGTTGCTGGTGATAG
This sequence comes from Lampetra planeri, assembly GCF_965212315.1. NCBI lineage: Eukaryota > Metazoa > Chordata > Hyperoartia > Petromyzontiformes > Petromyzontidae > Lampetra > Lampetra planeri. The sequence goes on along the minus strand of NC_136155.1, from coordinate 9,114,896 downwards.
GGGTTTCTGGTGGTAGGGGTTGCTGGTGGTAGGGGTTGCTGGTGATAGGGGTTGCTGGTGATAGGGGTTGCTGGTGATAGGGGTTGCTGGTGGTAGGGGTTGCTGGTGGTAGGGTTTGCTGGTGAGAGGGGTTGCTGGTGATAGGGGTTGCTGGTGGTAGGGGTTGCTGGTGATAGGGGTTGCTGGTGATAGGGGTTGCTGGTGATATGGGTTGCTGGTGATAGGGGTTGCTGGTGGTAGGGTTTGCTGGTGATAGGGGTTGCTGGTGATAGGGGTTGCTGGTGATAGGGGTTGCTGGTGGTAGGGGTTGCTGGTGATAGGGGTTGCTGATGGTAGGGGTTGCTGGTGGTAGGGGTTGCTGGTGGTAGGGGTTGCTGGTGATAGGGGTTGCTGGTGTTAGGGTTTGCTGGTGATAGGGGTTGCTGGTGATAGGAGTTGCTGGTGATAGGGGTTGCTGGTGATAGGGGTTGCTGGTGATAGGGGTTGCTGGTGGTAGGGTTTGCTGGTGATAGGGGTTGCTGGTGGTAGGGGTTGCTGGTGATAGGGGTTGCTGGTGATAGGGGTTGCTGGTGATAGGGTTTGCTGGTGATAGGGGTTGCTGGTGATAGGGGTTGCTGGTGATAGGGGTTGCTGGTGATAGGGGTTGCTGGTGGTAGGGATTGCTGGTGGTAGGGGTTGCTGGTGGTAGGGGTTGCTGGTGATAGGGGTTGCTGGTGGTAGGGGTTGCTGGTGGTAGGGGTTGCTGGTGGTAGGGGTTGCTGGTGATAGGGGTTGCTGGTGGTAGGGGTTGCTGGTGATAGGGGTTGCTGGTGGTTGGGGTTGCTGGTGGTAGGGGTTGCTGGTGGTTGGGGTTGCTGGTGGTAGGGGTTGCTGGTGATAGGGGTTGCTGGTGATAGGGGTTGCTGGTGGTAGGGGTTGCTGGTGATAGGGGTTGCTGGTGGTAGGGGTTGCTGGTGGTAGGGGTTGCTGGTGATAGAGGTTGCTGGTGATAGGGGTTGCTGGTAGTAGGGGTTGCTGGTGATAGGGGTTGCTGGTGGTAGGGGTTGCTGGTGGTAGGGGTTGCTGGTGATAGGGGTTGCTGGTGATAGGGGTTGCTGGTGGTAGGGGTTGCTGGTGATAGGGGTTGCTGGTGGTAGGGGTTGCTGGTGGTAGGGGTTGCTGGTGGTAGGGGTTGCTGGTTATAGGGGTTGCTGGTGGTAGGGGTTGCTGGTGATAGGGGTTGCTGGTGGTTGGGGTTGCTGGTGGTAGGGGTTGCTGGTGGTTGGGGTTGCTGGTGGTAGGGGTTGCTGGTGATAGGGGTTGCTGGTGATAGGGGTTGCTGGTGGTAAAGGTTGCTGGTGATAGGGGTTGCTGGTGGTAGGGGTTGCTGGTGGTAGGGGTTGCTGGTGATAGGGGTTGCTGGTGATAGGGGTTGCTGGTGATAGGGGTTGCTGGTGGTAGGGGTTGCTGGTGGTTGGGGTTGCTGGTGGTAGGGGTAGCTGGTGGTTGGGGTTGCTGGTGGTAGGGGTTGCTGGTGATAGGGGTTGCTGGTGGTAGGGGTTGCTGGTGGTTGGGGTTGCTGGTGGTAGGGGTTGCTGGTGGTTGGGGTTGCTGGTGGTAGGGGTTGCTGGTGATAGGGGTTGCTGGTGGTTGGGGTTGCTGGTGGTAGGGGTTGCTGGTGGTAGGGGTTGCTGGTGATAGGGGTTGCTGGTGATAGGGGTTGCTGGTGATAGGGGTTGCTGGTGGTAGGGGTTGCTGGTGGTAGGGGTTGCTGGTGATAGGGGTTGCTGGTGGTAGGGGTTGCTGGTGATAGGGGTTGCTGGTGGTAGGGGTTGCTGGTGATAGGGGTTGCTAGTGATAGGGGTTGCTGGTGGTAGGGGTTGCTGGTGATAGGGGTTGCTGGTGGTAGGGGTTGCTGGTGGTAGGGGTTTCTGGTGGTAGGGGTTGCTGGTGGTAGGGGTTGCTGGTGATGGGGGTTGCTGGTGATAGGGGTTGCTGGTGATAGGGGTTGCTGGTGGTAGGGGTTGCTGGTGGTAGGGTTTGCTGGTGAGAGGGGTTGCTGGTGATAGGGGTTGCTGGTGGTAGGGGTTGCTGGTGATAGGGGTTGCTGGTGATAGGGGTTGCTGGTGATATGGGTTGCTGGTGATAGGGGTTGCTGGTGATAGGGGTTGCTGGTGGTAGGGGTTGCTGGTGATAGGGGTTGCTGGTGGTAGGGGTTGCTGGTGGTAGGGGTTGCTGGTGATAGGGGTTGCTGGTGATAGGGGTTGCTGGTGGTAGGGTTTGCTGGTGATAGGGGTTGCTGGTGATAGGAGTTGCTGGTGATAGGGGTTGCTGGTGATAGGGGTTGCTGATGATAGGGGTTGCTGGTGGTAAGGTTTGCTGGTGATAGGGGTTGCTGGTGGTAGGGGTTGCTGGTGATAGGGGTTGCTGGTGATAGGGGTTGCTGGTGATAGGGTTTGCTGGTGATAGGGGTTGCTGGTGATAGGGGTTGCTGGTGATAGGGGTTGCTGGTGATAGGGGTTGCTGGTGGTAGGGGTTGCTGGTGATAGGGGTTGCTGGTGGTAGGGTTTGCTGGTGGTAGGGGTTGCTGGTGATAGGGGTTGCTGGTGATAGGGGTTGCTGGTGGCAGGAGTTGCTGGTGATAGGGGTTGCTGGTGATAGGGGTTGCTGGTGATAGGGGTTGCTGGTGATAGGGGTTTCTGGTGATAGGGGTTGCTGGTGGTAGGGGTTGCTGGTGATAGGGGTTGCTGGTGGTAGGGGTTGCTGGTGGTAGGGGTTGCTGGTGGTAGGGGTTGCTGGTGATAGGGGTTGCTGGTGGTAGGGGTTGCTGGTGATAGGGGTTGCTGGTGGTTGGGGTTGCTGGTGGTAGGGGTTGCTGGTGGTTCGGGTTGCTGGTGGTAGGGGTTGCTGGTGATAGGGGTTGCTGGTGATAGGGGTTGCTGGTGGTAGGGGTTGCTGGTGGTAGGGGTTGCTGGTGATAGGGGTTGCTGGTGGTAGGGGTTGCTGGTGATAGGGGTTGCTGGTGGTAGGGGTTGCTGGTGATAGGAATTGCTGGTGGTAGGGGTTGCTGGTGGTAGGGGTTGCTGGTGATAGGGGTTGCTGGTGGTAGGGGTTGCTGGTGGTAGGGGTTGCTGGTGGTAGGGGTTGCTGGTGGTAGGGATTGCTGGTGGTAGGGGTTGCTGGTGATAGGGGTTGCTGGTGATAGGGGTTGCTGGTGATAGGGGTTGGTGGTGGTAGGGGTTGTTGGTGGTAGGGTTTGCTGGTGGTAGGGGTTGCTGATGATAGGGGTTGCTGGTGGTAGGGTTTGCTGGTGATAGGGGTTGCTGGTGATAGGGGTTGCTGGTGATAGGGGTTGCTGGTGATAGGGGTTGCTGGTGGTAGGGGTTGCTGGTGGTAGGGGTTGCTGGTGATAGGGGTTGCTGGTGGTAGGGGTTGCTGGTGGTAGGGGTTGCTGGTGGTAGGGGTTGCTGGTGATAGGGGTTGCTGGTGATAGCGGTTGCTGGTGATAGGGGTTGCTGGTGGTAGGGGTTGCTGGTGGTAGGGTTTGCTGGTGATAGGGGTTGCGTGTGATAGGGGTTGCTGGTGGTAGGGGTTCCTGGTGATAGGGGTTGCTGGTGATAGGGGTTGCTGGTGATAGGGGTTGCTGGTGGTAGGGTTTGCTGGTGATAGGGGTTGCTGGTGATAGGGGTTGCTGGTGATAGGGGTAGCTGGTGGTAGGGGTTGCTGGTGGTAGGGGTTGCTGGTGGTAGGGGTTGCTGGTGAAAGGGGTTGCTGGTGATAGGGGTTGCTGGTGGTAGGGTTTGCTGGTGATAGGGGTTGCTGGTGATAGGGGTTGCTGGTGATAGGGGTTGCTGGTGATAGGGGTTGCTGGTGGTAGGGGTTGCTGGTGATAGGGGTTGCTGGTGGTAGGGGTTGCTGGTGGTAGGGGTTGCTGGTGATAGGGGTTGCTGGTGGTAGGGGTTGCCGGTGATAGGGGTTGCTGGTGGTAGGGTTTGCTGGTGATAGGGGTTGCTGGTGGTAGGGGTTGCTGGTGATAGGGGTTGCTGGTGGTAGGGGTTGCTGGTGATAGGGGTTGCTGGTGATAGGGGTTGCTGGTGGTAGGGGTTGCTGGTGGTAGGGGTTGCTGGTGGTAGGGGTTGCTGGCGGTAGGGGTTGTTGGCGGTGGTAGGGGTTGCTGGCGGAAAGGGTTTCTGGCAGCGTATAAAACAGGAACCCGAGGCTTTTGGAGATGGTCTCATCGACATGGACGACGAGGAATGCAGCCAAGGACAGGAGGCATGGACCATGAGTAAGAGGATTGTGGGGAGCGAGAGAGACGATGGCTGTTGCACTGAGATGGCTTCGCTAAATATGGCATGGGCATCCCCTAGGTTCACTCAGCCTAAAATACATGTTGTAATTGGTGCAGCGGTGTTTTCAACATCAGCACTGGGAGAAGACAAATGGGGCTTCAAGCCACCTGCCTTTACGTGCATTGTTGACATAAATAGGCACTCGCTAACCCAACCCTGAGGTCCACACATAGCTGCAGAATCTTTTTTTGTCTCTACACAAACGAGCAGAGCGCCCCCCCCGAGCCCCCCACCACCCACATCTGGGCAACACAATGGGCGCCGCCAAACAGAGCGCCCACCAAACATGGCGTGGGTGGGCGGGATGAGCGGGCGGGAGGAGCGAGCGGGCTGGAGAGCGGGCGGGCGGGAGGAGCGCGCTCTCTGTCACGGAGTTCGACTCGAACGATCGAGTTTCAGCGTCTCCCGAAATACACCGCGCCCCCTCCCTGCCCTCGTTCCAAAGGCTGAGCCATGGGAGTGGAGCCATCCACCAAGAAATGTAATTCTAAATTTACAGCGGACGTGACACATACCTCTTTAAATAAGACGAACGAGTGGAGCCCATTGGCTGGTAGAGCATCCGCAACACAAACGGGTTCCCAGCGCCGCCTCCAACTGCACAGACTGCGCCGTGTTGCTAAGCCGAAGAGAACGTGAACGTTTCGCTATGGTGGCGAGATGTTAACTTAATCGCCTGTTATACAGGATGTCGTGGGCTCGATTTGGACCCTGACGCCTGTATATTTGGAGTTTGCGTGCGTCTCTCCCTGTGGTCGCGTGAATTTTTCTCCAGGTCCTCCAGATTTTTCCTCCACATTTAGAATGAACAAGCGTTTTAGAGTATTTGGCTGCGATAAATTTCAACGTGATGATAAGCCACTTCGTTGAGCTGTCATTTTTGGCCAGGTCGCATCCAAAATGAGCTGCATAGCTCAGTGGGGCCTTACCTGGTTAAAATTTTGTTTGTTTTAGTTTACAAAATAATGAATCGATGTACAAAGTCAGTCTGTCTATGTTGATCTTTTTTTGCACCGTACGTAGCCAACCGTGCTCATCGGAGGAGCGAAAGAGACGCTGCTGATCGATGCCTTCAGTATTTCAGCATTTGGAGTAAACAAAGTGTCTGCGAAAAGAACCTTGCAAATTCTTATTTTCCTCGCTTATCCAGGGACACCTCACTGAGTCTCCAAATCTTTAGCCGAACGGTCTTGCAAAGGTTTCGCAGTAGGGGGCGATGTTGCGGCCATGTAATCCCAATGGGGAGTAATGATCTCGCAAATGTATCGGCATTGGGATGTTTGGCCAATACTAGGTACAGTCTGTTGTCCTATAACGCTGTGTGTATTCATAACGTGAATTGGATATAACGTGATTATGAATGTATTAGGGAATGCATTTTTTATAACGCGGATGAAAATTGGATATAACACGATCGGGTGAACGGAACGACGTCGCGTGAGTAGGAACGAGCGGTCGTACGGCTGCCTCGGCGTAGGATCACAACAAGGCGGGATGCTGCTGGATGCTTCTAGATGCTACCCATGCGCCTTAGTTTTTGTTCAGCCCGCGTACGCATCTCATGTGTTATCGAGGACTGTGCTTTATCCTTATATGATTTATTATAACGCCATTTTTCCATAACGCAGTGTTCTTCAGGAACGCATCTACTGTGTTATATGAGAGGAAACCGGACATCCTGGAAGGAGCCAAGCAGAACAGGGGGGAGAACTACAAACTCCACGCAGAAAGACACCGAGTCGGGAATCGAACCCAGGCCCTTTTTCTGCAAGGCACGTGTGTTACCACTGCGCCAACTTATTCACAGCATTTGCAAAAAACATGTTTGGCAAATCCGAATACTAAACATTTGCGTAAAATATCACTGTAGAGTGTCCTATTTTTCGCGTTGTACTACTTGCCTTGAAGTATACCAACACTCGTTATTGCTTGCAGCATTTGCTCACTGTCAGCCCTAAAGTCTCTCGAAGTTTCTGGAAAAGTCGATTTACCCACGACACAGCATTCCATTTGGACTCAGCGTCTTTCTCGGCCTCCAAGGCATCTATATGAAAGAAAAATAAGAGCAAAAAAAACTTCAGGTCATTTCTCCAAATATTTGGTGTGGGACACAAACAAATGTAAAAACGTAGGTGTCCATGTGATACAATCGGACACGATACATGTGTAGTGGAGTAACGCGCGTGGGGGTTTGCAAACAGTGTGCTTGTGGTCAGAACGCAAACAAAAACATACACTGATAATATATGCATTGTCCTTGAAACTGATTGGTCCACACCAGAGATAGCTTTCTTTTGAGCCTTGTCTCAAACGGTGTGAGACCAGAGGACGCCAAAAGGCGTACAGCCCAAAGACAATGCACTATAATGAGAGCTCGGGGTGAGCATCTACATCATGTTTGCATTCTGACCACAAACATTGTGGTTAATGCAGACATGATTCCTTGTAAAATGTTTCCGTTTGGTGTTTTAACATCTTAACACCTGTTTTGTTGCCAGAAAAAAGGGGTAAAACCAATTATCAGAGATTAGCATGTTAATGGCAGATCGCAGTGCTGCAACCAAGGGGTCGGCGTGTGAAGTGACTGTGAAAGTGCAGGTTTGAAACGGGCGCAAAGCACAACTAACATTGGAAGGTGGTAGGATGGGAACATCATAGCCAATTATGACTTAAACTGGTTGATAGCGTCCTCCAATGGTTGCTCAGTTTGTACTCATCTTCTCGGTTGAAATTGTGTCTGTGTCTATTTATATGGATGGCTTCATGAACAAATCTTTGTTGATAGCCAATGGGCTTGCAAAGTACCTTCGTCTTAGAGAAATCAATTTCGTGTGAGCCCACCGCATTAAAACAATGATCAGCCACGGCCGAGGTATTGGTCCTACCGTGTTTCAGATCTGCCTTATGTTCACGAATACGGTCCGAGACATGTCTCTTAGTTTCCCCAATGTAACTACTGCCGCAGACACAGCTTAGTTTGTAGACGCCGGGGTATTGCATGTCAGGGATCACATCCTTCACAGATGGGACCAGATCACAAATTTTATGTACTGTGTTAAATCGAACCTGGATCTTGTGTTTGCTTATGACTTTGGAAATATTTTTAGTAACCCCTGGCATGTATGGCAGGGTGATGGTTTTGATTGGGTCCTCTGATGGGTTTTTCCCCAACGGTTGGGGTGATAGCTTTGCGGATTGTGTAGTCTGAATATCCATTCATCTTGAGAGCTTGGTGTACATGTTCCAGTTCACTGGCTAGGTGATGGCGGTCGGAAATACATCGAGCTCTATGGTGTAGAGTTTTGATGGGGGAATTCTTCTGGGATGGATGGTGTTGGAAGTCACGTTTTAAGTAGGCATCTGTATGGGTGGCTTTCCTGTAGACAGAGTGTCCCATTGAGCCATCTGGTCTCGTGTCGATTGGTAACTTGCCATCCTTTTCCACCTCCATGGTGAATTTGATGGCTGGGTGTATGGAATTGATGTGGTTGAGGAATTGGTTCAGAGCTGGTCGGTTATGTGGCCAGATGACAAACGTGTCATCTATGTACCTCTTCCACAAGGACGGACGTAGAGTGGATGCCTGGATGGCATCTGTCTAAAAATTGTCCATGAAAACATTGGCTACAACTGGAGATAAGGGAGAACCCATTGGGGTACCTTCAACTTGTTTGTAGAATATTCCATTCCAGGTGAAATAAGACCCAAGAATATGAATTTCTGCAGTCACGAAAGCTTTGAGTCAAGATTTACCCGCCTCTACGTGGAGGGTTTCCACACAACTATTAGATATTTTAACAAACTTTGAGACGAGAAGGCTCATCTGATCGAGTTACTCACATTTCTGAAGAGATGCCGCGATACTAAGGTAATATCGATCGCCTTTACACTGACATCTGCTGCTGTTACTTCTCCCAATGCTAAACGGATCTTGTTCAGTGTTGGCCTAACCCTGATCTCAGAGATAATAAGATTGCTCCGATTTGAACTAGACAATTTAGACAAGACTCTCCTGAAATCACACTTAACATTGACGGGAAAAATGTCTACATCTGATTGGGAACATGTAGATAACATGACAGCCTCTTCATCCGCCTCAATGTCAGCTAAATGCAAAGATAACCTGATTTCCAAGTTCAACCTCCTTTCCAAGTAGAAGTCAGATCCACACATCAAAAAGTTAGACGTTGACAATCAGAGTAACAGTCACCTATTAGCAACATCAGGAAAGATGAGCGCTTTGAGCTTTCTCAATTAAAAAAGAGAGATGACATTGTCATCCTCTCAGCCGACAAGGGTAATGCCACAGTTATCATGGACAAAACCACATACAATAACACAATTCAGGACCTACTTAATGATGGTAGCTATACCAAAATTAAAAGAGATCCCACGAACTGCCTCGTTACGAAAACTAATAATATCATCACTGATTCGACATTTTTGATCGAACCAACCAAGAGGTTTTCCTTAAAACCCTCTGCTGCTAGACCACCCAGATTGTATGGCTTACCAAAAATCCATAAAGAAGGGACACCCCTTCCTCCCATCGTCTCCATCATTGATTCACCCACCTACAAACTATCTGACACCTTACACCAATTCACTGGTAAGATCATCTCAGCTGTACTCAACTCAGCTAACTTGGTATTGTTAATTAAGGACATCACACTATCTCCAGGTGCTTTGCTCATTGTTTTCGATGTGGTCCCTTTGTTTATCAAAGATACTGTGCTTGACATCATAGTAATTATTGAAGATTTTGTCCAACAAGGACTGAATGCTGATGTATCGGCCCTGGTGAGACACTGCCTCACCAACACTTACTTAACTTGGAATGGTACATTCTACAAACAAGTTGAAGGTACCCTAATGGGTTCTCCCTTATCTCCAGTTGTAGACAATGTTTTCATGGAAAAATTTGAGACAGATGCCATCCAGGTATCAGGTGCGTAGATGACACGTTCGTCATCTGGCCACATGGCCGACCAACTCTGAGGCAATTCCTCAACCACATCAATTCCATACACCCAGCCATAACATTTACCATGGAGGTGGAAAAGGATAACAAGTTACCATTCTTGGATGTTATAATCGAAACGAGACCAGATGGCTCAATGAGACACTCTGTCTACAGGAAAGCCACCCATACAGATGCCTACCTAAAACCTGACTCCCAACACCATCCATCCAGGAAGAATTCCCCCATCAAAATTCTACACCATAGAGCTCGATGTATTTCCGGCTGTCATCACCGAGCCAGTGAACTGGAACACGTACACAAATCTCTCAATATGAATGGATATTCAGACAACACAATCCGTAAAGTTATCACGCCAACCATTGGGAAAGAACCATCATAGGACCCAATCAAAACCATCACCCTGCCATCCATACCAGGAGTCACAAAAAATATTTCCAGAATCATTAAGCAAACACAAGATCCAGGTTAGATTTAACACAGTATATACAATTCGTGATCTGATCCCATCTGTGAAGGATGTGATCCCTGACATGCAATACCTCGGCGTCTACAAACTAAGCTGTGTCTGCAGCAGTAGTTACATTGGGGAAACTAAGCGAAATGTCTCAGACCATGTTCGTGAACACAAGGCAGATCTGAAACACGGTAGGACCAATACCTCGGCCGTGGCTGATCATTGTTTTAATACGGTGGGCTAACACGAAATTGATTTCTCTAAGACGAAGGTACTTTGCAAGCCCACTGGCTATCAACATAGATTCGTTCATGAAGCCATCCATATATAAATGTAATGCGAGCAAGAACAGGGTGCTTGCTGGCCTCCGCGCCGCTCACACGCGCCGGGGTATTTGGAGGCGGAGCGTGTGGGAGGAGCCACTGCTCACCTCGCTCCAATGGGAGCGGGGTGAACGGGGGGGGGGGGGGCGGAGGCAGGATAGAAGGTGGAGTTTGGGTCACGTGAGAGAGGGGGATATAGAGAGAGAGCCGGAAGGGGAGAGGGGGAGAGAAGAGAGTGAACCACGGAGGGAGCCAAGCTGGCGGTGGAAGGAGAAGTGGCGCCATTGCCACGTGGTCGGGGGTTATAGGCGCACTGCGGTCCAGCGGGCGCAGGGTGCGGCCAGGCCAGCAGAGCGTGCAGGATCGCACGGAGATAGAGAGAGTCAGCGGAGTGTGCGGGGTACCCGAAGGGCAGTGTGGCCAGAGGCGGGTGAGGAGAGAGCACACGGAGGGGCCGACGGAGACGGCGTGGCGAGAGCCACACGGAGCGTGCGCGGAGCGCACGGCGACGGAGACGGCGAGGGTCGGAGCGAGAACCAGCAGGTGCGAGGAAAGAACCCAATAAAGGACCAACGGAGAGCGACATCTTGTGAAGGAGTCCTTTATTACATATAGACACAGACACAATTTCAACCGAGAAGATGGGTACAAACTGAGCAATCATTGGAAGGACGTTATCAACCTGTTTAAGTCATAATTGGCTATGATGTTCCCATTCTACCACCATCTGATGTTAGTTGTGCTTTACGCCCATTTCAAACTTGCGCTTTCACAGTCACTTTGCGCGCCGACCCTTTGGTTGCAGCGCTGCGATCTGTCATTACCATGCTAATCTCTCTTGAACATTCAAATTTTCACCTGACAGCCCTTTGATTGGTGGAAAACCATCCACAGTCGGGTTGGCTGTCCACCACTTAAACTACCAATGGCTGCTGACATTTGGGCTACGCCCATTTCAAACCCTTTGCCTTGGAAGCTAACCCCCTTTTCCTGAAGACGACCACTTGTGTTGCGATCGAAACGTCGTAGTTTTTTGTTATTTTCTTTGATCCTATCTACTTGACATTACCGAAAGACCCAAGAATATGATGTTTTTTTTTACGATTGAGAACCAAAGGGGTGCAAGGCTGCAGTAAAGGTCAAGAGCCTATGGTTGTAATGGGAATTGGGCAAAACATCCCCGATGCTGTAACATTCGCTGAAAACCACTCGATTGGGACTACATACAGCAACAGCAGCATCGTCTTCTCTCCTGTCAAAGCTTGGCAAGACGCTCCTGAAAAAAAAAGTCTTGAGACTCGGCGAGGCTTTCCTCGAGAAATTAGCGTAATCGTAGTGATTGAATGTATATACGATGACAAACATATAATTCGTATTACATCATATTTGAATCGGCGCCCTTCAAAAACCTCGGCACGTCGACTCTCCACTGAAGATTCCTTTCAAAGACAAAACACGAAGACATTTTTATTAAACACGAACACATTAACATGGAGTAAATGGTTTGGGTTTGGGGCAAATTGAATTTGCATTGTGGGTCCATGCTTATACCATTATTCCTGCAAACGTGGGCATACGTAGATGGGTGGTCAGTACAGAGGCGGATCTATAAACCTCACAAGGTTGACATTTAAATATTAAAAAAATAGAGCCCTGACATTAATAACATAAAAATGTAATACATTATCTGTGGTAAATATCTCAAGCCATATTTCGCACCCTCCTCCCTGTGAGCAGCATTCCAGCCTCGACGTTCATCTCCCGTTTACAGCCCTGCGGAGCCGCCAGTTGTGGAATTTCCACATTCCTATGGCTGGGAGGGGGGGAGAGTCTTTTCATAGAACCCCTTGTTGACTTCCACCACAAAGCGATGCCCATATTATCGACGAGCCACCTGGCACAGCCTTCTCTCTAATGTGTGCCAAATATAATCATTCTCTCCCTTCTAGAACACGACGCGAATTTGTACGAGCCCCCCCCCCGCAACACTCACGTCCTCGCTCACTCAGACTGTCCATGTTTTTGACGCCGTAAAATATTGCGTTGGCGAGTTGTGCGTCACTAAGGCTGCGTCGGTTTCACCTGCCGCAGACCACGCATCCGGTCGGGTGACTCGGCGGCAGAGCAGCGGCTCGCAATCGACAGGTTGAGAGTTCAGATCCTGGTCGGGGGGTTATCTCAGCCTAATCGTCTCATCGGGGGTCAATAGAGTAGGTAGCACTTTTGTGGGGAAGTCGTTACTGGTGCCGTATGGACAGACTGAGCCCCGCCATGGAAATGTGGATTTTTCACCACTGGCTTAATGTTCATTTGAAAGCAATTCACTTTCACTGGATTCGTCCAGTAGCAAAATAGCAAAGCAGACAATTCACATCATTTAAAAATTTGTCCCTACAAAAAAACTGTCAGTATTTTTTACACATCCCATCAGGCACGCGGCCTTCTGAGTGTGTGTAATTTTAGCAATAGTCATTCAACACAAAACTCTTACGCGGTTTCGCATTGCAGTGTCTCATCAGCATAGTCAGGTTCGCTTGAATGAATTGTAGTGAACTGTGAGATGGGGCGCCGTGGTGGCGAGATGTTAACTCCCTCGACTGGTATGCAGGAGGTTGTGGATTCGATCCTGATGCCTGCTGCATATTTGAAGTTTGCATGTCTCTCTCCTCGTGGTCGCGTGGATTTATCTCTGGGTCCTTCTGTTCTTTCCCTCCACATTCAGAAATATGAGTTCAGAGTAATTGGCTGCTATAAATGTCCACAAGTCACTTAATTTGTGGCCAGGTCGCTTCTGAAAAAATTAACCCGTAAAAACTAAGTTTTTCACTATAAATCCTTTATATGCGTGGCGGCTAGAGTCCTCTCGTCCTCTGGCTTGAGATGGCTGCCACCTATGGGTCAGATGATTGCCTGCCACCATTAAGCAATTGGTAATTACATATAATTTTTTTTTCCTAAAAAGTGTAACATTTTGGAAATCTTTTTTCACGAAAATTGTCACGCACAACGAGTCTGTGTGCAAAATGTCAGCTCGATTGGATCACGGGAAGTAGGTAAAAAAAACGACCGAAAGATTTGCACGGTCGTAAGCACGCAAGCAAGGAAGCAAGCAAGTGAACTTAATATAAAGGATTTAAAAAATCGCGACGAAGGTGGGATTCGAACCCACGCGTGCAGAGCACAATGGATTAGCAGTCCATCGCCTTAACCACTCGGCCACCTCGTCTCACGCACTCACACACGCAAGCACATACAACCAGAACCAGGATGAAGACTTGCACGCACATACATACAAACAGACCCCCCCCCACACACACACACAGTCATACCATTATTTTTTCCTAAAAAGTGCAAAATTTTGGAAAAAAATTTTCACGAAAATTTATTGTCACGCACAACGAGTCTGTGCGGAAAATGTCAGCTCGATTGGATCACGGGAAGTGTGTTAAAAAACGACCGAAAGATTTGCACGGTCGTAAGCAAGCAAGCAAGCACGCAAGCACGCAAGCAAGCAAGCGAACTTAATATAAAGGATTTAAAAAGAGCATTACAGCATAGCTCAGTGGGCCTTCTTACCTGGTAAGGACAACTAGTTTTATAGTTGAGAAGTCCATGGTGTTAACATAAAAGGCAAAGGGCCTTCAGCGTGTCGGGTGGCCAGTCCGTGGGATTACGTGCCACTGGGTGTCACTAGTGGCTACACGTGGCACACGCGATACCTGTACAGGGCCGTCTTTGTGTCACGCGAAACGCATGCTTGTATACACACGCACACCGTCCGCGGAGGTGACCGGATGCTCACGGGAGCCACTCCACCATTACCCGCTGTGCCGCGTGCGTCGGAAGTCACGGCGAATTGACGAAAACAGTGGAATTAAGTGCACAAATAAGCGTGAAGAGTTGCATTGGGAGACACACAGCATGGAGAGGCACGCGGATCATAGCCCAGACGCGAATTTGAGAAATCGATTTGATTGTTGAGGGGGGATTGCGCAGGACGCGTGACTCTGCACAGGGATGGCCGTCTCGCAGGTGAGTCTCCCCGTGAACGCCAAGGTGAGTTTCCCCATGTACGTGCAGGTGTGCCTCGCCGTGAGCGTCCTGGTGAGTTACCACGTAAGAACCCAGGTGAATCTCATCGTGAGCACCCAGGTGACCGCGCAAGCGAGGCTCCCCGTGAGCGTGCACGTGAGCCTCCCCATTAGCGCCAAGGTGAGTCTCCCCGTGAGCACCCACGTGAGTCCTCTCCGAGTGCCCAGGTGAGTCCTCTCCGAGTGCCCAGGTGAGTCTCTGTGAGCACCAAGGTGAGTGTCCCTGTGAGCACCCACGTGAGTCGTCGGGGAGGGCTTTAGGAAACCAACAACTCGTCAATTACATTGTGCGTCTTCAGAGGGAGGCGCCGTTTCGGTTAATGACCCTTCTTCAGAGCATATGAAAAATGGCTCATTTACCCGACACGCTGCCTTTCATATATTTCATAGCACACAAAGAATGTTCCTTTAAGGCTACAGTGCGACTACTGACTGTCAATCTAGCAGCAGCACCAAACAATGTTCACCCAACCAAGTGACTCGCGAGCACAGACTGCTGACGAGCAGGAGAAGAGTGTAAGCCGCGTGGCCTGGCATGCGAACGGGTGGGGTGCGAGAGCCGTGCGTGTGCAGCTGCGCTTGGGCGAGTGCACCACAGCGGCGAGATGTTAACTACCTCGCCTGGTATACGGAATGTCGTGGGTTCAATCCCGACCCTGACGCCTGCTGTATATTCGGATTGTGCATGTTATCCCCGTTTTCACTTAAAAATAATAATACAGTATAGCAGTAGTCTGAGTGCGCGTCTGGACCAAACTGTGCTTACAGTTCTGGCATGTCTGCGAACGCGCACCCCGTGACTTGGTTGAACAAAATTACTTCCTCCCATTAAATGGGTATTGAAGGGGTTCGTCTGTGAGCCAGTGGTGGAAACTAAACTATTTTTTTTCATTTTACCAGGTACGGGCCAATGAGGTATGTAGCTCTTTTCAGAAGCCACCTGGCCACAAATGATAGCCCAACAGAGTGGCTTATCCCGTGGAAATATATAGCAGGCAAATAATCTAAAGGCGTGTTTCTAAATGTGGAGGGGAAAAACCGGAGGACCAGGAAATAAATGCACGCGACCACAAGGTGACAGACGTGCAAACGTAAAGGTCCGGATCGAACCGCACCCTCAACCTTTACTCGTAACCAAAATGTCACGGCTGAGCGACAGGTGGAACCGGAGTGGATGCGGGGGCAGCAGCAGCAGCAACCGGTCACCGCAACCTTTGAGATGGTGATTTGGCCCAGGAATGCGCTGCAGATCGGTAGAACAATAATTAAATGTAGATGTCACGGAGTCATTTTTGTGCTCACCAGAACAAAGTTTTCTCACAATGCCATGTACTGCAGAGACATTTCATAGTTTAACTTTTAATATATCACGGTTGGTTACGCACGGTGCGAAAGAAGTTCAACATACGTACAATATAAACTAGCAGCCCGCGTGTCCTTCGAACGTGACCGTCCGTCTTTCTCTCCAGCCATCTAGCGAGAAAAAACTTTGATTTCAAATGTACTGTGGCATGATTTTCGATCGAGTTTCACGCGCACCTGCGTGGACTTCATCGCGGATGGGGTTGCGAGGGGTGACGTCATCACGCACGAGCCCGGTGCCGTCGTGCCGTGCGGGTGACGTCATTGCGCTGATGTGCGCTGTGACGTCACCGCCGCTCACCTGCCCGCGCGCCTGGAATCCAGCCAAGGCAGGTTAACAATGAAGACAGCAACAATAGGGGCATACAGTAATATGATAAGTTTATTTAGTAGTATCCTTTGTGATATTTGAAAGGTGTGTTTGTTACCCAATAGCTACTGCAGTATTAGGTAACTATTCATATGCCGATTTAACAACGTAATCAGATTTTTTTTTATCCAATACTTATCAGACCCCATGGTGTAAAGTGCAGGCTCCAACTGTTTCATCCACTCTGTCTCTCTTTGGCCTCTCTCTATATATGTTGCAATTAAGAAGGACCATTTCCCGAAACGTCGCTTATTATATGATTTTGAACGGCTGCAGTGTCATTGACGAGAGTGCTGGAAGGTTTCGTGATACTTACACCGCGCTCGTAGAAAGACAGCGTAGCCTGAACAGACTGTTGGGGCAAGTGCTGTTAGCAAGTAGCAGCACATACAAACACCGGGTGGGTGGCCATCACCACGCCCGGCCGCCTTTGTTTCCCTAGAGTGGCGATGTTTTTACACAGCCCCACCAGGTAATCATTTGAGGCCGAGTCGACTTAGAAGGAGGTCCAGGACCGGCTGACACGATCGTCACTGCTGTTGGTTTGTGATCGGGAGTCGAACTTGGGTCACCGGGTTCTCTTCGCGCAGCGCGCAAACCGCTACTACACTACCGCTCCCCCACCTACACACAACAGGCCTGCAGAGTATATCCACAGTTGATATGAATAGCCATCGTGATCGCGACTGCCATGGCATCACACAGAGCCGCCTTGAGCTGCTGCACCACAAGCTGCGCTATAAATTGTGCCTCATCCACCGCAGCGGGGGTCACGGAGTGAGGGCAGCGCTAGACGGGCACAGACACGGGCTCACCATCAGCACCCTCATAGTGACCACCACGTGCACAGTCACCATGGTTACCTCCGATTAGCTCGGTTGGCTACGTAAGGTACGGAAGAAGTTCAACAGACTGTACATACGTACGTTACTCTTCCCCTGAACTCTACGCAGCGATGCTTCGTTCACCCACGTGGTGGACTTGGTCTACCACAGACTCTTTCTTGTCAATTCAAGACAAGCGTTCACTCCCGACTATCACGACGTTGACAGTGCTGTTTGCCGCTGGCCGCTTAACTGTTGGACTTTTTGTTTGGCCCCTTGTGCTTCAGGAACCGCGTTTAATCAACTGTACATTGTGGCCACTCACGGAGAGCAATTTTTGTTAATTTCCTCCGCAGCTCATTCAAGTGGCACAGCCGTGATTCATAAACTCTCAACAACCGGTTGGAATCTCCCCCCCCCCCGTCAACGTGGCATTTGAGAAGGCGAATCTAGAAAATGGGAGAGAGGGAGAGAAAACAAAATGGGTTTCGGGCGGACTCCACAGCACAGAGGCAGTTTCGACGCAAGAGATCAACCGCGGAAACGTTGGATTTTAATAGGAGGTGGTTTGTATAAGGGTTTTTTTTGCCTTGTACGGGTAATCGCATGAAAAGAAAGACAAACCAGTAAAACCGGTTGGCCGAACCTTTAGACGTGTCACTCCAGATGAATACTCACCATGACGTGCTCATTGGATTCTCAACTGAGAAACGAAGGGAGCTGTCGCATAGGTTGCTGTCACAAAGGTCACCGCGCTGCACTTGCAGCCCAGAGTACGTCGGTTCGATCCCGTCTCTGGTTGCAGCAATTGAAGCAACGGTGTACTTTCCGCTCGTTGCATTCACGAGGAACATCCCACTCGGATTCTATTACCGGGCCCTGACTTTAGGAAAGAGGATTACCGTTTTGACAACCACGACGGAAATCCGGAAACAACCACCTTTTAACAAACACATTATTGGTGATGTAACTGCTTTGGCAAATGCGCAAAAGCGCAACTTTCACAAATTGGACACATTTGTCAATAACGCGGTAGCCTTAGCCGTTTAAGTAACAACAGCGGGGAAGAACAGACCCTGTCGACTAGAAGACTGAGGTTTGCCAAACCCGAGCTCACTCTCGATTACTTTATCCTACAGTGGACGCCGATACAACCAGACCAGTGGTGTGACCATGGCTACACGCGTGGGCCCTTAGCTATGCCAATCGGTTGGTATGAACTTAAGAATAACGCATTTTCCACCAGCACACAGGCACCAGACCTGGCTTTTATGTGTGGAAGATATCAATGGCTGCATTGGCATTGTCTTTTGCTCCTAAGATGAACTCAATGCCTTCATTCAGTTTGTCTTTTGTTATTAACAAAGTGACTTTAATTGCCAGATTGGAAATTGTGAACAGTCTCTCTTTACAGGACATCAGACTGTCCTATTGAAGGTAATAATCGAGCCACAGCTCTGTCATGCAAACCAACAGGTTCACACTGCTTGCTGCCTGCTCTATGCATCGTCGCACCGTGCCCACACCAAGAGGGCATTCAAACACCGTCACGGTTTCTCCACCTGCGTTGCTTGTACAGCAACGATGCATTTAGTCACGAAGCCAAAGAGACACTCTTCTTGGTTCTTTCGGTAAAGTCACGTAGAAGGGAAGTAATAAAATAATAAAAATAAAACATAATAAAATAATTATCACGACGTTTCGGCCACAACGCAAGCAGCCGTCCTCAGGTGAAGACCAGGTCTGTCGGGGAGACAGCGTCTGAATGAAACACCACCACGCTTGGAGCGTATATTTAAACTGGGTTGGAAGGGGGGAAGGGCGCCTTGACAAAATAATTTGCATATCAAGAAGGATCCTGTTGAGGAGCCTTTCAAAACCATCACCTTACCCTACATTGCTGGGGTCACAAAAAAGATCTCCAAAATCCTGATTAAACACAAGATCCAGGTCCGATTCAACACAGTACATAAAATCCGTGATCTGATCCCGTTTGTAAAAGATGTGGTTCCAGACATACAGTACCCTGGCGTCTACAAACTAAGTTGCCTCTGTGGTAGCAGTTACATTGGAGAAACCAAACCACATGTCTCGGACCGCATCCGTGAACATAAAGCAGACCTGAAACACGGTAGGACAAACACCTCAGCCGTGGCAGATCACTGTTACAATTCAGTGGGCTCACATGACATTGACTTCTCCAAGACAGAGGTTCCTGCAAGCCATCTGGCTACCATGAGAGATTCGATCATGAGGCGATCCACATATACAAACACAGAGACAATTTCAACCGAGAAGATGGATTCTGGCTCAGCAATCATTGGAAGGACGTAATAAACCATTTTGGATCTTAACTGATTGTGTTCACGTTTACGGCGACTTTCAGACCGCAGTCCACTCACTGGCATGACTATATCTTGTATTCTCCGCAGGGAATGGATTCTTTGCTCCGCTGCAAGTCTCCTACTACCACTCTTCCATTGACATATTTCGTTGCTTCCTCTTAGTATCTTTCACTCGACGGTCAATGGTATAGTGTATAGCAGATTGTATAATAATAAATAGTATAACATTGTAATGTTTAATACAATGTATAAGGCAATATATAGTATCGTAATTGTATAGTGAATATACAGCAGTGTGATATACAGTAGGGTGGATAGAATAATACACAGTGTAATATTACACTATGTATTATTCTAAGGTATAGGGTGGTGTATAGTAATACAGTATATAATTTAATGTTGGGTTTGTCTATGGCAGCATATAGTACGGGGTAGACCCGTGTGATGTAAAAGTTTAGCTGGAAGCATATAATATTTTTTGTGACATAGAATTGTAATGTATTACTTACTGTTAGTATCTCAGCTTATACGTGACTTTACCGAAAGAACCAAGAAGATGAATCCCTGCAGTCACGAAAGCTTTAAATCGAAAAACTAAGAGACACTCTTCACTGCGCGCAAAACCCCCGATGAAGGGAAGCAGTGAACAAGGCCTAGCATCTGGAGCATGAAGCAGCTTTGCAACCGGTAGATCGCAGACACAGGACGCGGTGACAGTTGTTCTGAGATTGCCACCCCGCAAACCTGGGTATCGAAAAGATTAGCCTCAACAATTTTCCAATCTTAAGGAGCTCCGCGAAAGTACTCCAGCAGGCGAGATGAGTACTTCCATCTCCCGAATGAGTGTGGACAGACCACAAAGAGTCGCGAGTGCACGCGGCTACTGCGACAGCATAAGGCAACGCTGCACCAAGGACCATACATGTTCTATCCACTGCTACCGGGTTGTGTAGGTGCCCACACAAAGCATAGTGCTCTATCCACTGCTACCGGGTTGTGTAGGTGCCCACACAAAGCAGAGTGCTCTATCCACTGCTGGAGTGGGAGACTCCACACCGAGGCCTCCGCGCCTGCTGCACTCACCGCAGTGAGGAGCTGTGGTTGTGTGCGAGCGCTTCCAGGGACTTTGGCGTCACGGCCACGGTTTGGTCCGCACCGCGACGGCCAATCACGAGGCTGGCTCACAGGAGAGTTTGGGACGCAAGGCAGCACGTGCTGCGCTGTGCCGGGCGTTCGCGAGATTGTACTCCGCGCGACTCAGTGGGGACGAGCCAATTTTGCTGTAAACCATTAAGTTAATGCATCGCGTGTCATATATATTCATGTGTGTGTTGATTAATTGTATTTCCAAAAGTTGGTAACTTAATTGCCAGTTCATCACCAAACGTGTGTATTCACTCCGACCTTGGCACTCGGGCTGCTGAAGGTCAAACGGTAGGTTGGTGCGATAAAGTCCACGTCACGCAAGACCCTTACTCAGACGTGGTGTTGACCAACTTGCTGCCTGCTATAAATCGACTGTCGTACGCGGATCCGCATTGATAATTTATTATTTTCTCTTTCTACGTGACTTTACCGAAAGAACCAAAGAGTATTTCCTGCAGTCACGAAAGCGCCCAATCAAGTTTGAATAACCTCTACGGGGAGGTTTTAAGTTTGTTTTCTCTCTGTGTGTCTCTGTGTTGTCTCTCCCTGCCCGTGTGTCTGTCGTGTCTCCGTATCTGTGTTTTGTCTCTCTCTCAAATTTCACACTTAACTTCTAATTTAGCAATCCTTGGTAGAACCTAATCTACCAGGCCATACGTCAATTATGTGTTGACCGATTCTCTGTGTTGCATTGCATTACATTTCCAAATTTTTACTAAGTTTGATTTAGTGTGGTTTCTCTCTCTCCCCCCTCGTTTTGTTGCTCTTGGTTTCCAGCTGTAGCGCCATGTCTCTC
The DNA here is from genome assembly GCF_965212315.1 of Lampetra planeri. Classification (NCBI taxonomy): domain Eukaryota; kingdom Metazoa; phylum Chordata; class Hyperoartia; order Petromyzontiformes; family Petromyzontidae; genus Lampetra; species Lampetra planeri. The sequence goes on along the minus strand of NC_136155.1, from coordinate 9,093,870 downwards.
ATTGACATGCGAATTTCTCAATCCTCCCTCCCACTCTGCCCCCCTCTCTGCTCTTGGTCCTGCTGTAGACCCATGTCTCTCATTGACATGCTAATTTCTCAACTCCCCCTCCCTCTCTGCCCCCCTCTCTCTCTCTATTTAAGGCCTCGACACAGAGGCGCCTATGTGTTTGTCTCTCTCGGTGTGTCTCTGTGTCTGTTTATGTGTCTCATGTTCTCTTAAATTTAGCAATCTTTGGAAGAACGTAATCAACCAGGTAGGGTGTTGACTGTCATGTTAGCCGACTATCTGTGTTGTATTACATTATATTTCTAAGTCTACTAGGTTTTGTTTTCTCTTTCATTTGTACCTAATGATGATTGCTTGTGTTGCAATCGGAACGGCGTATGCTAGTATTGCACTTATTATTTTCTCTTTCTACGTGACTTTACCGAAAGGACCAAAGAGTAATTCCCTGTAGTCATGAAAGCGCCAAATCAAGTTTGAGTTCAGTTATCTTCAACCTCCAGGCGATCCAGACCCCCTTCCTGCCGTCCTGCCTCCTCGAGCCGCTCATAGTATCCGTGTGATGCCAGGGAGATGTTGTATATGTTGGATTATGAAATTTTGATAAAAATAATAAAAATGAATAATTTTCCGAAAAATGCGCAAATTGCATCAATTATGTTAATGTGTATAATTATATGCATAAATTATGATAATAACGGAGATAATCGTAGTAATTTATGCAGATGCTTGCGATTATGTTAACGTGAGCAGTTATGATAATTAGGCTGTTTCGTTTATCCAGAGTTGTATCAATCAGGATAACACGATTATCATTGATTAAACATTTACTGATTATCTTAGTGTGTGTTATGTTATTTTAGGTCTCCAACTTAATATCTCATCGCAGGTAACAGTTCTTATGAATAAGACAGTTTTGCATGGACTTGGAAGAAACACTCGAACTCTTGGTGTTAAGCAATTTAAATTCTAAACAAATACATGACACTCTAATATGCAAAGGCGAAAGCATACGTCAATAAATTAATGAGCAAGATTATGCAATTAACGAAATTGAATGACTAAAACACTTCTTATTCATGTAACTCGACGGCAGCAACTGCTTTGCACGATCAGTTGATTTGAATGCACCACCTTGAAATGGCAACCCTTTTTGAAACGCAAAGATAACTTTTTGAAAATCGTATTCGTGTGCGTGTTGTGTGTGCGTTATCCCCTTGTAAAATTAATTAAATTTTCTTAGAGCCGGGAGTTGTGTCGTTAGCTTGTGTGGTGTAGTAGGATACAACCCGCCGCCAGAGAAGTTCCTCTCGCTTGGGCGTGGCCGCAGCGAGACCGTCTTGATTTCTCTCTCCACTGCTCGATTAAGTTTGCACGACGCTCGCCGTCGTGTTGCGCGATGATTCCGTCGTCGCTGCTGGACGTCTTGTGGTTCTCACTGGTCGTTGGTCGGTGTGTGTATCAAACACACGGCGCATTCGATGGCGCTGTCCTCCTCCTCACAGCCGTTTGATCAGGCTCTCTCCACTGCTTCGCGTGTGTGTTTTGCTCGCTTGGTCGACGCTTGATGATCTCCGCCCTTCCTGCAGGTTGTTCGCTGGTCGTCACTCTGACGATGAGCGATGCTTCGTTCGTTGCAGGTTGGACGTTGGGTGTCTTTGTTGGCTCGAGAGTGATAGCTGGAATCTCCGTCAGCTTCACTCGCAGCTCGGCGACTCAGGGTAGCGATTCTTCTTAGGTGGTGCAGACCTCAGCTTGTTGATGCACGTCGCTACCCCGCGAACCTCGTCATTCTGGATAACGGAAGAGCTTCTTCGTTGGCGGCGACGAGAGGAGATGGGCCGGAGCCCTGGTGAGAGGTGGGGGCCGCAGCCCTGGAGATCTCTGGTGGGGGCCGTAGCCCGGAGACGAGATCTTTTGAATGGATTTTGCCTCGGCTTATATTGAGAAAATCCACTCGGTTTTCCCGAGTTGTTCAAAGGCCGGGCCATATAACTTTTTCCTTTGTTCGTGTGCGTGTCCGTCCGTGTGTGTCGCGTGTGTGTTTATTTATTTTAAAGACACAGCTGTGTAGTCATTCTGGAAGGAGGGGTGGGGTTTCCTCGCGACCGGCGCCACCCGAGTCATTCATTAAACCCGACCGACGATTCGCATTCGTATCGAGGTTACACAATCACAATACGTTTTGATTATGAATAATATTTGTCGCGAAAACCTACGCGTTAAGTGAGCTTAATGATCCCCTCCCTCGCTCTGGGCGTTATATCCTTTGTCTCACACAGCTTAAGTTGTTTTGGTTTGGAAGTTGAAATGCGACTTATTTGCTGCTTAGTTTCATTGTGATTTGATTGTAAGTGACTCCATGCATGTCGTAGCCGTGTTCACGGTATTTCATCGAGGGTCATCTCCTGGCTTGTGTGTGTGGAATTAATGACATTTTATTGCCCTCTTTCATGCTTTCTGGCCTTTGAGGCGAGGCGTGCGCGCATCTGTGGAAGTGGGGGAACGGGTTCGTCTTTGTTCGCTCCCAAGTTGCCCCGTGTCTATTAAAAAAATGTATTATATATGTTGGCAGAATAATTCTTAATAAAAATAATAAAATAAAATAAAAAGAAGGTATAGATACAACAGAGTGCTGCTACGAGGCAGCGATAAGCGAGGTTTTTGCTCGTCCCTATCCCTCCGACTCTCACAGCGTCCGTGGGACGCCGTGAGTACAGCTACGAGGTATGTGGTAGAGCGTTTGTGTAACTGGGGTCAGAGGCAGAGTTAGGCTAGGATTTCCTCGCGAAATATTCCCCCTCTAGGTAGCGGGTATTTGCGCCGTTAATACTCTCGTGTCGGGTATTTGCGCCGTTAATCAACTCTAGTACAGAATATCTGTGTAATGTGATTTCTGTGTGTGGGCAGAACCTCGGCGTAGCGTCTGTGATCTGTGTGTGGCGCGTCTGCGTGGAGAGACGGTGTGCCCGGCGTGAGCGCAGGGCTGCAGCGAGGGGGTGGTGTGAGTTGAGTGTGCATATGAGGTGTGTGTACTGCAGCACACAGAGCCGCCGTCGTTTGCGCCGTGCTTGCGCTCGCGTGTGTTTACACAGCGCGCTTTACGCAGCGCGTTTACACAGTAGAAATAGCGTTAACGGTGAGGCGTGCCCCATAGCCCTTAGCCGCCGTTTATTTTCAGTTTGCATCAGCATTGCGGGCACGCGGATTAGGGGCGCGTGCATATTCATACTGCCGCCGTTCCTTTTGGCCGGCGCCAGCTTTGTGAAGGAAAAACGCGTCTGCAGGGGCGCGCGCATGCACGCCTCCGTGTTAGTTTTTGTGTGGTGGGGTACGTGTGCGTGAGGGAGATAACCCCGGGCGGTGGTTAGCCATCCGAGTAGCGATGTCCCTCAGAGAGGGCGTTGGCGCGAGGGGGGCGATCACCCGATCGGCGGGGACCCGGCGAGAGGCGGCCGAAGAGGAGGGGGTAGAGGAGGGGGTGGACGTCGCGCCCCGCACTCTCACAGGGAGCGGAGAGGCGGACGTCGGCCTCCACAGCTTCAACCTCCCGAATCACACCACAATCAACTCGCCCACTCGCCACATCTTCATCTCCGGTGGGAACGAGACGAGAAGGTGACATCTGCCTCGCATTCAAGATGAATGCCGCTCAGCCGCCACGGCCGAATGGACACCTCACCCTCACCACGTAGCTTTATTATTGAGCGCGAGATAAACCTTATCCATTTGTTGTATAGTAATGACGACGCAGAGGCAGTTCTTCAAGTAAGGGCTTGCGCCGGTTTATTAACAAGGGTTGGTGACAACTTCCACCAGAGGTAGGTGCCCTACACTGGTTCCTTCACGTGGACCCTCGGCTTTGTCTGTCCCTAGCCTCGGCTATCTCTTGGGCTCTCTCACTCGAGTCGGATCGGGGGTTCAGCCAACACCGACAGACCGAGGAGAGCAGCACCTTCCACAACTACAGCCGGCTTCTCCAGACTCCTTGAGCTCTACCCCTGGCTGTCTCTTCAACCGCTGTCCATCCCGGGCTCCCACAACGACCCCGCTTTCGTCACGGGGCCCCCCTTAAGTACCCCGTGGTGACTTGACGTCATCACACTGCACAGTACGTATGGGGCCGTCCATAAATGACGTCACTCGATTTTGGATGATTTTTTATCCCACGGCATCACAAAAAGTCAGACCGCCCCCCCTTCAAATATGATGTCACAAAGCTCCGCCCCCCCCCCAAAAAAAAATAAAACATGCTTCAAATCGCTTTAAACTATTGTCAATTGTAGTGCGTATTTAATGTGGCGCTGCACTCTGATGTTGTAGGAGAAAACATTTATAAAAAAGTATATTTAAGTAAGTAGAACGTGTTGTCCATATTTAAAGTTGTGCATTTTGATGTGACGCCACATTTCTCACATCCCCCCCGTCACACGTCGTCACAAATGTCTGACACCCCCCCCCCCTAGGTGCGTGACATCTTTATGGACGGCCCCTATGACGTCACGTCTCCATACTACTCTACACATTTATAGTCGTATATACGTGCGACCTCCTGGGACACACATTGTTTACATAACATTTGTTTTGTCGGTAACATTGGACGGCAAGGGATAAAAGACACTCAAAGAAACCTAGTTTTAGATCGTTTGTATGTACTGTACGTTAAACTTATTTCGTTTCGCAATGTACGTAGCCACTGCGCTAACCAGAGGTGCGGGGGAATGACAACAAACTAAACCCACAAAGCAGGTCTAAAGAAATTAGTTTTCAATCGCGATGATTGAAAAGTTTGATATACATTTGAAAGCCCCTTTGTTCCTTGCAGTGGCGGCTCCTGCAAAATCTCTCAGGGGGGGCAAATGTCTGGATGATTGATAAGGATAAGGTCCACCCATGCAATGGATAAATTAACAGCTTAAGCATGTAAAGGCAACTTCACTTCTTTAATATTAATGAAAAATAAAGTGACTCTTACAATACATCTTGTTTGTTTCTATACTCACTATTAAAACAAACCACTCAAGTTTATTTTATTAAAGATTCCACTAGGTGGCGACAATTTATATTGTTGGATGAAACGTGCTTACGTATGATGACGTAAGCACGTATGATGACGTAAGCACGTTAGGGCGAGCCCTCCCGGAAGCCATAGAGAATGCATTGCAGCGCCCCCGTTCTAAAAAAAACATCTTTGAATGTAAGTCTATGGGACCACTCGGGGCGATTCTCAGCTGGAGGGAAATCGCCCAAAAAGAGGCGGTACTCCACAGAATGTAGCATGACGCTGATTGGACTATATCCAGAGGCACAGTGACGGCTAGCGTGACTCTGTGGTTGAATGACATTGGTGGTGCGTCGCCCAATCGCCCTAATGAAGAAACCGCCCCTGGTTCCTTGAGAGCCTCTTGGATTCAATTGAAATAATGATTGATCCCAGGAATGGCTCCACCCGTTGGACAATGCTGCTCGTGGTTAGAGTGACCTTGATAATTAAAGAGCACACTCCCACATGGACACCCACAATGCAATGTGCCAGCAATATATTACAATCCGACTTTTAATACAAATCAGTTTATGCAGTAATACATGTTTGATTATTTAAAGGGGTTGTATGTTACTCACTAGCTACTGTTTTAATAACACATTACTACGCCAATTTTAACAACTTCATCAGAAAATATCAAAACATGTAATTCTTACCAAGGTCCCATGGTGTAAAGTGCAGTCTGCAACTTTAATCTCTTTATTCTCTCTGACCTCTCTACGTGTTATGAAGAATGGCCCTTCCTTCGTATGTACGTTGAACCGTCTTTCGCACCTTACGTAGCCAACCGTGCCAATCGGAGGTACGAAACAGTGCCTCTTAGATTTGACTCACGAACGTGCTTAATGGTTTGTTGTTGTTACCCCGTACTCCTTTTTTTAAATAAACCTTCTCATCTCAACTGTAAGCGCGATTGATGGCATTTGACGATTCCGTCAAAGCAACTCGCGGATCGCCCGAAGCGCGACCTCCTCCAGCGCGCAGCAGAGGAGGCGTCGCCTCCGCGCGTGCGACGGGGCGGGGAAGGAGGAGGATCAGGGAGGAGGGAGGCGATCGTGATTGCTGCTACTGCTGCTTTGAAACGCTGCTATTGCCGCTGCTGTTGCTGCGGCTGTTGCTACTGCTGTTGTTGCTGCTACTGCCGCTCTCGCCCTGTTGAGCCATGTGCGCGCGGGACGCCCGCCGACGCTCCTGGCTGTTGCTCGCCTTCGGCTGGCTCGGCGGATTCTCCTGCTGCTACTTCTACTCTGTGCACGCGAGGGGGTGGCACGCGAGGGGGTGGCACGCGCAGGCGGACGGCCGCCGCGGCGGACCCCTCGGCCACGGCCTGGACGCGTCGAGCCGCGGCGGTGAGTGACGAAGAAGATTCGCACGCCCGCAACGATCACTCCTGGACATCACAGCTCATGGCTCGGGCAATCAAAAACGCCGCAGTCGGTCTTATCGTGGGGGGGGGGGGGGGGTAACTCTGGAATAAACGAAGACTAATGTGCTGCTACTACTATACTTGAAAAGGTGTTGGAGAGTAAACTCACAACATAACATTTCCACTTCGAGTAACTCTGGCTGTCCGCCCAATGTAGCCTTCGTGTTAAACATGATACAGTAGTTGTAATTACTGGCGAAACGTCGTATTCGAATTGTAAATGTTGTGGGTTTACTCTCCAACACATCGGTATGCTGAACTAGTAACTAATTGGCATGTTTTGTTTCCGTGACAAACCTTACTCAGGCTGTGTCGGGTGGTGGCGGGTTTAAGGACACATTTACTACTACGTGTTAAAATAGGTGTGTGTGTGGGGTGCCTACCTACAATAACCATCTACGAACACATCCTGTTGTTTACACTTACATTTGTTTACACTGTTGATTACACTTGAAACTAGATTCGAAGCTTTCGTGACTGCAGGAATTACTCTTTGGTTCTTTCGGAAAAGTCATGTAGAAAGAAATAAAATAAAATAATAATAGAATACGACGTTTCGATTGCAACACAAGCAACCATCATCAGGTACAAATGAATGAGAAAACAAACAGAGTAAACTTGGAAATATAATTCAATACAACACAGAGTCGGCTAACACAATAGTCAACACCCTACCTGGTTGATTACGTTCTTTCAAATATTGCTAAATTTGAGAGAGACAAAACATAGACACGGAGACACACAGACATACACACAAGCAGAGAGAGACTCACACAGAGACAAACAGAGAGAGACACACACATAGGCACACAGAAAGACAACGTCTCTGTGTCGAGGCTTTAAATAGAGAGGGGGGTGGGGCAGAGGGGGAGTTTAACTTAAATATTTATTTCTACGTACACTTACACTTGTATACACTGTTGTTCACACTTCCACACTTTCCTACACACATTTTTTCACCTACTTTCTCGTTTATGAATCTAGACTTCTCAATCTGAGCAGTGAACAATTTTTTCCCCAGCAAATCAGGATAGTGTGGGTTGCAGTCACTCGAGGTTGAACCAGGTTCTCAAGTGGAGTGTGCCCATGGTCTTAGCACAGTCGATGTTGATGGGGGAAATTTTTATCAAATAAACTATTTTTAATTTTACCAGAAAAGGCCCACTGAGCTGTATAGCTATTTTTCAGAAGCGACCTGGCTAAAGCGACCGATCACAAATGATAGCTCAACGAAGTGGCTTATCATGTGGAAATGTGTAGTGTCAACGATTCAGAGACAGAGTTTCTAGGAGGCACTTTCTTTAGTAACAACTCCCACGGTCTCGTCCACACACTCTCCACAGTAGCTTAGCCTCGCCTGTACACAACACTAGCCGTCTAACACTGTTGGTGCTGACTGAGATAGCCAACAACTATCCTTCGTAGCGCAATATCTAGCGGAGACGTTTAGCGACGACAACCACGACAGCGATGAGACGACAGCAACGACGAGACGAGTCCACTCCCAGAACCGGCAGCCTCAAGCCCCCGCTCTCGGCTCCCTTCTCGAACCCGCTAGCAGGTTTCAGGGGCCTCCAGATGGGGTCCTCCATGAACCTTGCCCTAGTTCCTCTGCTCTGCTAACACACCGTGCTCACGCTCACCGGCGTGTGTACTGTCTGTCCACCACAGTTGCCGCTGTTGTCCACCAGCCAGCGCTATTACACTACAAATGTATAGCAGCCAAATACTCTAAATGCAAGTTTCTTAATGTAGAGGGAAAACCCACTACTACCCTATAAACTGCTTCTTCGATTTACATTCAATATAATATTTGTCGTCGCACCTTTCAGGAACGCATCCCCAACAAAGCCGGGGTATTACTGTATGTGTGTGTATATATGTATATAAACCTTCACTTTGAAATGCAATAGATGCTTTTCGTGGGGAATATTAAGTGTCCTGGTATGGACATGGGCCTATTGAAGAGACTACAGAAGTAGCTGTGCAGTGTTACCTTCCAAGGCCGTGGCGTCCCCCTGCTTGCTGTGAGAGTAACTGAATGAACGATGCCGCGTCTCACGAGGCAATAGCAACACTCATTGAATGCAATTGATGGTGTTACATATTTAACTTCGTGAATGTCATGTTGGATGTTTACAATACTTCCTTAATTCAGCAGAGGTCAACTGTGGGAGTGATGGCTCACGAACACGCGCATGCATTATTGAGCAGTAGAGCCTGGAGTAATGTCAGTCTGTGTCTGTTGCCTACTGGATTGGTTCAATTTCCCTGCAGCATTGTCTGCTGCAGCCATAGATGTTGGCCTCGTGAGTTGATGGGAAATTCACAACTTTGAATTCACACGGCGATAAACGAAGGCTTAAAATCACGTCACGCGTGGACTTGCACGCACGATGTCTTTCTCTGTTCGCAGGCCTAGACAACTCCACCGCGGAAGCGCTGAGCAAGAGAGTGCGCCTGCTGTGCTGGGTCATGGTCGATCCGAAGAGTGCCCCGGAGAAGATCCCGCACATCAAGGCGTCATGGGCCAAGCGCTGCGATGTGGCGCTCTTCATGAGCTCCCAGGCGGATGATGTCTACGGCACCATCGGCTTGCGGACGGAAGACGCCGCGGGCCACAACCAATACTGCAGAACCGTCGACGCCTTCAAGTACGTTCACCGGCACCACCTCCACGACATTGACTGGGTGCTCAAGGCCGAAGACGACACCTTCGTCATCATTGAGAACCTGAAGCTCCTGCTATCCAATTACTCGGCGGAGCAGCCCATCTTCTTCGGGCGGAGATTCAAGTACTTTGTGAAGCAGGGCTACATGAGCGGGGGCAGTGGCTACGTGCTGAGCAGGCGGGCGGTGTCCAAGCTCGTGGAGGCCGTCGAGATGAAGGCGTGCGACGACGAGGCGAAGGCGGAAGACGTGGGCATCGCTGCATGCTTGGAAAAGATCGGGGTGGTGGCAGGGGAGTCCAGGGACCTGCTGGAGAGAGAGGCGTTCCACGGCGTGTTCCCGGAACAGCTGCTCACCAACGAGCAAGTCGGCCAGCCTTTCTGGTACAAAGACTACTCGTATCATCCGCTGAAGCTGGTGAGTCATGCACCGCGATTGTAATGGTGAATGAAAGGGTTACTGAACTCATAGCGATAATGATTGTGGATAAATCTTGTTCTTTCATACGTTGTGTTGCAGAGATAGGCAACTGACTTTTGGAATGGTAACAAAGGTCATGTATGTGTATGTATGTTGAACTTATTTTGCACCGTACGTAATCAGAGGTGCGGGGGAATGAGAAAAAATATATAAACACATTTAGCAGTTCTTAAGAAATTCGTTTTCAATCTAGATTTAAAAATGTATTGTTCCAGTGGCTTCCTAATATCGAAAGAGTTTTCCAGACGGCCACAGAAGAGGAACTGAAAACACGCGATACTGTGACCGTCTTTGTTTGATCGTTATGAAGCAATATCTTGTTTTTTAGCCACTCAACAGCGTTGGTAGTTAAGATGGTGGATCGTTTTGGTGCTGCCGCCTGATGGTTTGTTTCACTCTGCAGTAGGAGGTGGAACCGTCTTTTATTTTGCCCTTGGGAGATGAGCGAATCGGCTGTGCAATATCCAGAGTTTACGGAGCAGTGAGAGGCCAGGAAGCGGTTTGGTTGGGTTGCCCGACAAGGTCTTTGCTAACCACCTGTATGTCCCGCCATTCCGTATGCCATTGTTGTCTAAAGGTGGCACACTGATCATTTTTCCAGTCAACAGTTTGAGTTGCTGACAAGAAATGATGACGGGATTTTATTCGACCAAAAATGGTGAAAGAATTTTAGGCAACCAGAAATGGTGATGGGATTTTAGGAAACCAGAAATGGTGATGGGATTTTAGGTGACCAGAATTGGTGATGGGATTTTTGGCAACCAGAAATGGTGATGGGATTTTATGCGACCAAAAATGGTGACAGGATTTTAGGCGACCAGAAATGGTGATGGGATTTTAGGCAACCAGAAATGGTGACGGGATTTTAGACAACCAGAAATGGTGATGGGAGTTTAGGCGACCGGAAATGGCGACGGGATTTTAGGCGACCAGAAATGGTAATGGCATATTCTTGGTTCTTTCGGTAGTCACGTAGAAGCGAAACAATAAAATAATTAAAATATAAAACAATAAAATAAAATGGTAATGGAATTTTAGGCAACCAGAAATGGTGACGGGATTTTATGAGACCAGAAATGGTGACAGGCTTTTAGGCGACCAGCAATGGTTACGGGATTTTAGGCGACCGGAATTGGTGATGGGATTTTAGGCGACCTGAATTGGTGACGGGATTTTAGGCAACCAGAAATGGTGATGGGATTTTATGCGACCAAAACTGCTAACAGGATTTTAGGTGATCAGAAATGGTGACAGGCTTTTAGGCAACCAGAAATGGTGACGGGATTTTAGGTGACCAGAAATGGTGACACGATTTTAGGTGACCAGAAATGGTGATGGGATTGTAGGTAACCTGAATTGGTGATGGTATTTTATGCGACCAGAAATGGTGACGGGATTTTAGGCAACCAGAAATGGTGATGGGATTTTAGGCGACCTGAATTGTTGGCGGGATTTTAGGTGGCCTGAATTGGTTACGGGATTTTAGGTGAGCAGAAATGGTGATGGAATTTTTAGGCAACCAGAAATGGTAATGGGATTTTAGGCGACCAGAAATGGTGATGGGATTTTAGGCAACCTGAATTGGTGACCGGATTTTAGGCGACCAGAAATGGTGACAGGATTTTAGGCAACCAGAATTGGTGACGGGATTTTAGGCGACCAAAAATGGTGACGGGATTTCATGCGACTGAAGTGAGTCCAACTGAGTCGCAGACGTCGTTCTTTAGAGGCAACACTTTTATCATAACATAAACCCATTAACACAAAGGGGTAACTGCCCCTTTGTTGTATCTATGCCCTGTTTTCCGTTATTAATATTAAGAATAATTAAAAAAAAAAAATTCTCTTTTTATTATATCTGTAGTAACGCTCACGACTCGTTCACACCGGAGTTGGAGGCACACTTGTTTATTTAACACCAACGTTGTGACATACACATTTGAGGGGGTATCGGCCCCCTCACCCGTCTATCTGAGGACACACCTCTCTAGCTAACCCTAGCCTGCCTCTGAGTCCTCCACTAATGGGCTAGGGGAGGCTATCTTGGCCCGACACTGGTCAGTCGGGCCCGGTACCCAGAGTCCAGACCAGCACTGGCTCTGGCTCTGGTACCACGCCACTGGCTCGAGCCTGCGCGGTCCTGATAAGGACGGCGTACCAGGGGGAGTCCAGGGCTCTATCTCAGACGTCTTCCGCCTCCTCTTCTTTAGCTAAACATCACTCTCGAGCCCTTCGATACATTCCCCTTTTATACCCAACCCCTCCCTGAGGGGTGGGGCCCCGGGGGATCATAACGACCGAATCGACCCCCCAGGGTGTCTGGCGCGGACGTCGCAGAGGGCACCTGCTTGTGCACACATGTAGCCCCGCCTACTGTGTTTGTTTACCATAGGCTGCCATGCATAACGGGCTCTCTCTCTAACACCCCTACATCACTCCCCCCCGCATAGCATGCAGCCGTCCCGGCTGCCAACATACAAAAATTTGACAATAAAGGTGCCTTCACCCCCTGACCGCGCGTGTGCCTCACTATTTTTGAACAATAACAGGAACCAGAACAAGAACGCAACAACAAGATGAGAAACAACCCGACGCACCCCCCCCCGAATAAATACGAATTCCGTAAAAAAAACAGCCTATATACAATCAGCAGGGAACCCACCACGCACACACAACACACGGTGAACCCAACATATGTACATCCGAGGAGCGGGGAACACACCACCCACACAACACCCAATAAACACAACAGCTATGTACACTTTTTCCGGCCTCACAACAGTTTGCGCATTTTAGCGCGCGTCCTTGCAGCGGGCCCCTCGCACGGGGTAACCCCGCGTGGCGGACCATCAGGTGGCGACTGTCCGTCTTGGGGTGAGCATTTATCCGACTCCGCGTGACCCTCGGTATCCGCAGGAGGGGTGATCGGGCGTGAGCCCGTCACTCCCGATGCTCCTGAAGGTGGCACAGCCGGCAAGGCATTAGGTGAGAGCGACGGAGACGGACCCAGCGAGTCGGCCGACCCCCCACACGTTTGGCCACGCGCGTGTGAAGTGGGATTGTGTACCGCTGCGAAGGGTTTCAACCTAGAGGGGTGCACGAACCATCTCCGCTTCCCCCACTTTATGCGCACGCACTGCGGACGTAACACCTCCACCACTTCCACAGGGCCCCGCCACGGCCGCACCAGTTTAGAGGAGGTTGCCAGTGGCACCTGGGGGCAGTGCAACCATGCCTTGTCCCCCGGCTTCCACTGCAGTATGTGCGCTCGACTCAATCTGAGGCGCTCATTCGCCTTCTGACGGAGGTCAGAGTTTTGCATTGCAGCATCCCGTGCCTCGGTCAATTTGTCCAGATTAAATTTAACATGGTCAGCCAGATTAGTTTTTCCCTGCGGCACGGGGATCCGCAACTGGGCACGAACAGGCGGGTCTGGTTCTCGGCCGTACATGAGGTAAAAGGGAGAAAACCCCGTAGCTGCATGGGGTGCCATCCGGTACGCCGCCAAGACCCCCTGAATTTGTAGGTCCCAATCCGTTTGCGAGTCCGAAACTTGTTGTGATAACATGGACGAGATGGTGCGATGCAAACGTTCGACCATCCCGTCAGTTTGTGGGTGATATGGGGAGGTCCGAATTTTCTTTGTGCCCAGGAGATCGCAGACTTGTCTGAGTAGTTTACCGGAAAAATTTCTGCCCTGGTCGGTCAGCAACCTCTCCGGAGCACCTTTGTCCAGGACATAACCCTGAACAAAGGCCTCCACGATGGCTGCTGCCGACTGGTTGGCCAGAGGCCAGGCCATAGGCCAGCGTGTAAAATACTCGACACCAGTCAACAAATATCTATTCCCCCTGGGGGTGGCGGGGAATGGTCCCAAAATGTCCAGAGCGACCAGCTCGTTTATCCTGGACACTTTGATCGATTGCAAAGGCGGGTTAGACTCCCGTGCCGGCGGTTTGCGTTGTGCACATTGAGGGCATGATCCCAACAAATCCCCAACATCCCTCGTCATGCCAGGCCAATAAAAATCAAGTTGCAACAAGGCGAGAGTCTTTTGGGTCCCCAGGTGTAGGAGGCGCTCATGAGCGGCCCATACCACCCTACCCCGCAACCCAGTAGGGACCACCAGCCGATGTCGGCGTGACTTCCCGTCCCAATGCATCAGCAGACCTTGGCACATTTCCCATGCGTCGGAACCACCTCTTTTTCCCCCCGCCGCACCGCCAACGCGACGTCGCCACCCGAGGAGGGAGACATCCTCCATCTGGAGGCGCCCCCATTCAATGACGGGCAACCCCAACAGGGAATCTTTGCCCTGTTGTTCGATCGAATTAGGAACCACTGCATCGTCGTCGTTGGCGGCCGCCAAGACAGGTAGCGATGTGTCCCCTGGAGGCCTGCAACGTCCAGACCCCAGGAGGCATGCACACTCGGAGGCGGTTGGCAAGCGTGACAGAGCGTCCGCGTTGGTGTGGCGAACGCCCTTACGGTATGTGGTTTGGAAATCGTAATCCTGGAGGACCTCCAACCATCGGGACAATTGTCCCGATGGCTGTTGAACCCTCAGGGCGTACTGCAGTGCCGCATGATCTGTGCGGACGGTGAAACGCCGACCGTACAGATATGGGCGATACTGTTGGATGAAATGGACAATTGCCAACAGTTCCCTACGGGTGACACAATATCGTTGCTCCGCTGGAGACAACACCCGACTGCCGTACGCAACCACATGTTCCACGCCGTCAACCACCTGGGAGAGCACGCCCCCAATACCCGTGTTGCTCGCATCGGTGTCGAGCAAGAACGGTTTTGAAAAATCAGGGTAAATCAGGGGAGGAGCGTTTACCAAAGCATCCCGAAGGGAGCAAAAAGCAGCCTCCTCCTCCTGACCCCAGCAAAACCGAACCCCTTTAGATGTTAAAGCATGTAGGGGTTTGGCGATAGTCGCAAAATTAGCGACGAAGCGTCTATAATACGACGCAAACCCAATAAAACTCCTAACCTCTCCCACTGAGGTGGGAGTCGGCCAGGAGCTTACACACTGCGTTTTGGCGGGATCGGTAGAAATACCTGAGCGCCCCACGATGTGCCCCAAATAACGCACCGACTCGCGTAACAAATGGCATTTTTGGGGCTTAAATTTCAAATTAGCAGCCCGCATCTTTAGGAAAACCGCCCGCAACCTCTGGAGATGTTCCTCAAAAGTTTTGCCAAAGACAATGACGTCATCCAAATAAATCAGGCACGACTCCCATTGCAATCCAGCCAAAACCAATTCCATCAACCGCTGGAAAGTTGCCGGCGCTGAGTGTAAGCCCATCGGCAACCGGTTGAATTGAAACAGGCCGTGCGGAGTACGGAAAGCAGTTTTAGGCTTTGAATCATCGTCCAGAGGAAGCTGCCAGAATCCCGAAAGTAAGTCCAATGTGGAGAAGAATCGCGCTCCCGCCAAGGCGTCAAGCGATTCGTCCATCCGTGGGAGCGGGTATGCGTCGGCAACCGTAATTTTATTAAGGCGCCGAAAGTCAACGCAAAACCGCAACGAACCGTCCTGCTTCTTAACCAGGACGATCGGCGCTCCCCAAGGGCTGTTGGAGGGAGAAATTATGTCGGCGGCTAGCATGTCATCAACAGCCGATTTGACATGGTCCTTTTCGGCGGGACTCAACCGAAAAGGATTTAGGCGTATTGGCGCGCTGTCACCCGTATCAATATGGTGACGCAGCAGATGAGTGCAGCCCAAATCGTATTTATCCCGACTGAAAACGTCGGAAAATTCCCTCAGTAGTGTCTTAAGACGTTGGCGCTCTAAATTTGACAGGTCCGTCGATCCCGCGCAAAGCGCCTCGAGCCACCCTTCATCGCTGTCTGAATGTGGTCGCGGTGCAGGGGCAGCGCCGACATGACTCGCGACGGGTTCCTCACAGGGCACCGGCGTTGCGTGAGCAAGCACGGTCCCCTGTGGGACCACCACCGTCTGCGAGCCCACATTGAGGACCGCGATGAAGGGTTCTCCATCCCCTCTCACTATGGTCTGGGCCGGGAGTAAATTAGGTCCACTGACCCCGGCCCTAGACGGTCCCAGCAAAACCCCTTTAGCCCCAATGCCCTTAGCGAAGGGCCGCCGAAGTCTCAAAGGAATTAACATTTGCGCCCCCGGAGGAACGCGCACCGTTCTATCTACGAACGCCGGCACCGTCGCGAACGCCGTCCGGCTCGTAGCGGGGGATGGCAAAAACGCCATGCGTCGGCCCGATGGGAGCTCAATGCATCCCTGGTCGATTAATATCCTAATCGGCATTTTGGCCAGGAAATCCGTCCCCAGCAGGCACGGAACCGCCAGCGAGGAGGAAACAAAAATCGGCCCAGATAATTTAATATCCCCGACACAAATTTGGGCTCGAATTTGTCCGATGATGCCAAGTGAACCCCCGTTAGCAGCAAAGAATGGCACGTTAACAGGCATCAAAGGACGGCTTTGGGCAGGGAGAATGTTATAAATCAACTCCGAAATAATGGTCGCCGATGCTCCTGTATCGACCAGGATGCGCACCTCGACCCCATCGATGTGACCCACAACGGCCGACGACCCTGACGATGCGGCTACAACCCGATGGGCCAACACGGACCACTGGCTGGGTTCAATCTGAGTACCCAGAGCGGTGCGTGTTGGTGCCATGGTACGCGATATTGGCCCCCCCTTCGCTGCGGTGTTTAAGTGTGCGACGGGCGTGTGCGTGGGCCAAACGTGAGGGGTGCCGCGACTCGCCGGATTATGATGGTGGAGCTTGTGACGAGGGCCGGCGTCCCGTTGAGGTGTCGTCCTGCGCTGCCCAGGAGAGCGGCACCCCGAGGCGACGTGGCCCCGGATGCCGCAGTTGTAACAGCGTGGAAGCGCTGGTGACGACGATGGATGTTGTAGACGGCTTGAACCGGCCCGGTCCTCCCGTACTCCCGCTCCATGCTGCCGTTGATGGTCGATGGCGCAAACCTCTTCCGCCGGGAGGGTGGCTGCAGCGACGGCACGCCCGCTCGCCGCCTTGCTGGCCTTCCGTCGTTGAGAGGACAGGTTTGCGTGGAGAAGACGGGCCGCTTGGAGGGAGCACATCTCTGCATCGTCCTGTGCGACAATGACGATGTCTAAGTCGTCCGCCAGCAAAAGTATCTTCTCTGTCACCATGGCGTCGACACCCTCGTCATCCATTCGTGGAAAGGCCTCCTTCGCCAGTGCCAGGAGGCTTGTGCGGTACGCCAGGGGCGACTCCTTCGTCCCCCGCTGGCGATCGTAAAAGAGTTGGCGACAGTCCGATGGTGGACCATATACCGCCGACAGCACCTGCATCGCCTTCCGCAGCGTGGAGCGCCTCTCCTTCGAAGCCGATGTTAGAGTGGCGAGGGCGTCGCTGTCGAAAAGTGCTGGCAGCGCGCGGAGAGCCTCGGCGTCTGTCCACTGTGCCATCTCCTGGTGAGCGAGGAAGCGCCGCTGGAAGCCGCCCCAGTCGCCATCCTCGCCCACAAATTCCTTGAGTGGAGGTAGCCGCTGATGTAAGGCAGCGGCTGCAGAGGAAGAACGCACTCCCTCGTCCGCCTCACTCAACTCAGCGTCGGCACGAACCAGCGATGGCATCGCCGGTCGCACCCGTGGTGACGTTCCGCCCGTTGGTGGTGACGCGGCAGGTACTGTACTCCCGCCGTTGGACGCGATGCTTAGAGCGGCCACGCCCTCAACAGCAGCTGCAGCGATGGCGGGAGTTTCAAAATGTTGCTCCGTGGAAATGGCGGGAAGGCGCTGTGATCGTCGGCTGCCGTTGCCCCGTGGCGGTCCCGCAGCCCCCAGCTGCGTGATGGTGTCGAGCATGGCGGCTGCGGCGTACAGCAGCTCGGTCAGCTTCGCGTGCGCCTCCCTCAGCCCCTCCATCGACGGCTCCCCTTCCTCCAGCTGCTGTGGCGTGGATGCGCCCAGCCCCGGCTGGTCGATGGCATCTTCAGCCGTCTCGGGCCCTCCGACTGCAGTGGTGTCTTCTGCCTCTGGTACCCCGACTCGAGTCGTCCGGCGTGTATCCATGTTCGTACTTTGTTTCACTTCTGACGCCAGATGTAGTAACGCTCACGACTCGTTCACACCGGAGTTGGAGGCACACTTGTTTATTTAACACCAACGTTGTGACATACACATTTGAGGGGGTATCGGCCCCCTCACCCGTCTATCTGAGGACACACCTCTCTAGCTAACCCTAGCCTGCCTCTGAGTCCTCCACTAATGGGCTAGGGGAGGCTATCTTGGCCCGACACTGGTCAGTCGGGCCCGGTACCCAGAGTCCAGACCAGCACTGGCTCTGGCTCTGGTACCACGCCACTGGCTCGAGCCTGCGCGGTCCTGATAAGGACGGCGTACCAGGGGGAGTCCAGGGCTCTATCTCAGACGTCTTCCGCCTCCTCTTCTTTAGCTAAACATCACTCTCGAGCCCTTCGATACATTCCCCTTTTATACCCAACCCCTCCCTGAGGGGTGGGGCCCCGGGGGATCATAACGACCGAATCGACCCCCCAGGGTGTCTGGCGCGGACGTCGCAGAGGGCACCTGCTTGTGCACACATGTAGCCCCGCCTACTGTGTTTGTTTACCATAGGCTGCCATGCATAACGGGCTCTCTCTCTAACACCCCTACATATCTATATATACTTTTTAAATTAAATAATGAAAACAACCCACTACAAGCACACCAGGAATCTGTGAAACGGCCATTAAACTGGTAAGAAGTCAGTCACAGAAAGGTCATAGACATCCAGATGGACAAAAAGATGTATGGACTAACCTCCCAAGACATCTGGAGATGTACAGATAAGGTGCAGAGTAAATAACGGTTGAAACTTCGCGTTTTCTTAACGTTTTCCTTACCGAAAAGTAGAAACTTAACAAAGATAATTAACCAACAAACAATAATATTTTTATTATTAGTATATGTTTCCTACCTACACGACCTTCCTAAAAACTAAAGAGTACGAATTCCAGAAATCTTAAGTGGAAACATAGTTACACTTAACCTCAGGACATTAAAATATAACTCAGAATAAAACACCAATCTCTGGAGAACTAAACTTGGCGAAGCCCCAAAATAATAATGTGACGAGGATCATTACGAATATTCATTAAACATAAACGAATGATAACCACGATACTAAGACCGAAGGAACGCATAAAATATAATTCAAGAATAAATGTAACACACAGGACCACATAAATGTATTACAAACATCTCCTCAGCCACCTTTGTCTTCCAGCGGGGTCTGGCAAGCAAGGAGGGAGCAAAAAGGTCACAAGGGGGGGGGGGTTTGTGCTGACATTGTTTGTTTTCTCTCGCAAGAGACGCGAAGAGAGGAGAGGGTGCTCACGTTTTGAGTTAAACACGGCCGTCTTTGTCTCCCCGCAGCACAAACAGATGGCCCATGAATGCTTGGAGGGTTAGGAAAGGTCGCGAGGAGGGGTCGCGGGGGTGTCTGCTTCTTCTCGCTCTGTTTTTGTTTGTTTTCTCTCGCAAGAGACGCGGAGAGAGGAGAGGGTGCTCACGTTGAGTTAAACACGGCCGTCTTTGTCTCCCCGCAGCACGGACAGCAAGATTTGCACACGCGAGCAAATAACATTCCCCCACCCCTCCTTCCAGAATGGTTACACAGCTGTGTCTTTACTAATAAACACGCACACGACACACGAAACACACGGACGCAGATGTGTTCAACCCACAGAAAGATATATGACGGCCTTCAAACAACTCGGGAAGACTGAGTGGATTTTCCCAATATAAGCCAGGGAAAAATCCATTCAACTCAGATCGTCAGGGGCTCTGGCCCCCACCACAGATCTCCAGGGCTTCGGCTCCATCTCTTCTCGTCGCCGCCAACGAAGAAGCTTTTCGTCATCCAGAATGACGAGGTTCGCGGGGGTAGCGACGTGCAGCTACAAGCCGAGGTCTGCACCACCTGAGAAGAATCGCTACCCTGAGTCGCCGAGCTGCGAGTGAAGCCAACAAAGACGCCAACGTCCACCCTGCCACGAACGAAGCATCGCTCCTCGTCAGAGTGACGACCAGCGAACAACCCGCAGGAAAGGCGGAGATCACCAAGCGAGCAAAGCAGAGAGCGCGAAGCAGTGGAGAAAACCTGGTCAAACGGCTGTGAGGAGGAGGACAGCGCTGTTGAATGTGCCGTGTGTCTAATACACACCCAGATCAACCAGCATCAACCAAAACCGACTCGTCATCCCGCAGTGGAGAAAGAGAGTCAAAGTCTTCCGAGCGCCACCGAGCGCCACCGAGCAC
This sequence comes from Lampetra planeri, assembly GCF_965212315.1. NCBI lineage: Eukaryota > Metazoa > Chordata > Hyperoartia > Petromyzontiformes > Petromyzontidae > Lampetra > Lampetra planeri. The sequence goes on along the minus strand of NC_136155.1, from coordinate 9,073,929 downwards.
CACCGAGCGCCACCGAGCGACACCGAGCGACACCGAGCGACACCGAGCGCCACCGAGCGCCACCGAGCGCCACCGAGCGACAACGAGCGACACCGAGCGACACCGAGCGTCACCCAGCGCCACCGAGCGACACGAGCGACCGAGCATCTTCAAGGACAGCATCGTGCCAACTCGTCGTCCAGCAGTGGAGAGAGAGCGAGGGAGCAGCAGGGGCTCGCGGCGGCCACGCCCTATCCAGAGAAAACTTCTGGCCGCTGTTCGTATCCTCCCACACCACACAAGCTAACGACACAACTCCCGGCTCTAAGAATTAATTAATATTAAAAGGGGACAACGCACACACAGCACGCACACGAATAAGACTTAAAAAAAAATTGTCATTGCGTTTCAAAAAGGGTTGCCATTTCGAGGTGGTGCGTTCAATATCAACTGATCGTGCAAAGCAGTTGCTGCCGTCGAGTTACATGAATAAGAAATGTTTTAGTCATTCATTTTCGTTAACTGCATAATCATGCCAATGAAGAAGTATTTTTAGTCATTCATTTTCGTAATCGCATAATCTTGCCCATGAATTTATTGACGTATACTTGCTTTCAGATAAGAGAGTGTCATGTGCTTGTTTAGAATAAAATTGCTTAACACCAACTGTTCGAGTGCTTCTTTCCAAGTCCATGCAAAACTATCTTATTCTTGATAACTGTATCCTGTGATGAGATGTGAAAATGGAGACCTAAAATAACATAAACACACTAAGATAATCGGTAACGTTTAATCGATGAAAATCGTGTTATCCTGATTGATATAACACTGGATAAACGAAGCTGAGCCTAATTATCATAATTGCACACATTAACATAATCGCAAGCATCCGCATAAATTACTACGATTATCTCCGTGAATATCATAATTTATGCATATAATCACATGCATTATCATAATTTATGCATGTTAATACACACATTGACATAATTAATGCGATTTGCGCATTTTTCGGAAAATTATAAATTTGTATTATTTTCATCAAAATTTCATAACCCGACACATACAACATAATGGGGGCTCGTCCGGGATCTCTCGCAGACAGTGTTTTGCATGGATGAAGGAATGAATCACTACGTGTTAACTAGAATATCGTGATCGAACATTGCATGGTGATTGTAAACGGGCGTAAAACAAAAAAAAAAAACGCCCTCTGAGGTTAAAACCCAGAATAGCAGGTTGAAAAAAAAAGACAGTGGAATTAAGATAATATCGTATCAAACCGATTGCATCCTGTGATAAATGGTGTTAGAGGTACGCACTCTGAATCGGAAAAGTACAGAATAGCTCGAGTCAAACTGACCACACTCTGTGAGATAATTGTTTTATATGCACTCTGAAAGGAAAGGTCAAAGTAACTCCTGCCACTTGAGATGCTAGGATTAAGAATAATTTTTGAATGGATTACGGAATACTGGGAGCTCGTATTAAAACGTACCGACCGATCTGTTACAAAGCAGTACAGTCAGAGAGACATATGGGAAGGGAGCTGTATCGATAACATGAACACACCTCGGGGGAAACTAATTGACTGGATAAAATGTAACGAAGGCGAACACGATGTAAAAACTGCAGGAAAGGCAGGACAGGACTCATTCCTTTTCACACAGGCATACAGACAGGGATTGTGGAATGAGGAAAAATTCGGAAAGGAAACAGGAGAGAAATCGTCTCTAATAAACGAGGAAAAATGTCCTCACACCATCGTAAGGGAGGAGAAATCAGTGTTCGCGACACCAGCGAAACTCACAGACGTTGATCCACAGAATAAATATGGAAGTAACAGTAAATCACACTCTTGTGTACGTGGACAGAGTCCAAGGACTGATCGCACAAAAATTATGGATATCGAACAAAAAATCCTTGACAAAGGGAAACCCTCACAATTCGAGAGAAGGGATGGAGAGATACATATGCAAACAAAAACATGTGAGACTGACAACTTCACAGCTAGAGGGAGGCAAAATGTTGAAGTAAAGTCGACAGGACATCCTTCCCTAAGGGCAGAGGCAAAAACTGAAGGGAAATGGCAACACGAGCGACACAGCACTGAGCGATCACACAAAAAATGCACGCCACAAAAACACGCCCGACACAGCACAGATAAAAGTGACAGATTGCCTGATGATAACTTGTTTGATGATGACGCTGACGGCGATCAACTTTCGGAATACTTATTCAACAGTAAAACCCTTAAATTGATGGACTAGGCTCTAGTCAGAATTCCCGATTTTGACCCACACAATCAGACTATGGATATACACACACATATCGCAACAGTAGAAGAGGAGGCAATGATTAGAGGGCTGATGAGACGGGATGAAAAAGCGAGTTTGTTGAAACGAAGCTTACATAAAGAATCTATACCATGGGTAAATTCACTACCACACAAGGTTAGAAATGATTTTAAACAACTGAGCCTGGCAGTGATTCGGAAGTTTGGAGAATATTCGACACTCACTGAAGGGTTTTATGCTGTAAAATCGATGACCCAGGGCATGGACCAAGATCCACGTGACTACCTCGTACAATTTAAAAGAGCGTATTACGCAGGTGATGTGAATCAATACCACGAAGGAGATAAAATGTTCAAAATTATGTTTTTTGAATCCTTGAGCCCAGAGATTACAGAAAGGGTGAGAATGGTTTTGAATCCAGAAACCGCATCCTTACGCCGCATAGAGAGCAAGGCGTACATGGCATGGTTATACAGAGCTAAGAATCATAATTCGGATCCAGAACACAGGGAGAGGGATAAGGAACCCAGCCTCTCAGAGAGGAATACAAATCACCGAGCAGTCCCACAATGCAGGGAGGAGCAAACACGCACGCACCTGTGGCAAAATAAACCAGAGAGAGGTTGGCACGAGAATGACAGCGGCACAAAGCCGAACATTCAGGAGAATCGCAGAATGTGGAGGCCAAGGGCAGAACCATATCAACACCCCATGCCACGACACACACGAGGTCAAAGTTGCACACAAAGATGGCGAGATAACCATCCAGCGGGAAGGTGGCACATAGACTGCGGAGGTACGGAGGCGAACATTCAGGAGAATCGCAGAATGTGGAGACCAAGGGCAGAATCATATCAACACCCCATGCCACGACATACGCAAGGTCAAAATTACGCACAAAGATGGCGAAGTAACAATCCAGGAAAAATTTGGCACCCAAATGGGAAAAACACTGGGCCAAAAATGTACGAGAATCGCAGGAGGGAGAGGTTCAGAGCAGAACCATATCAACACCCCATCCCACGACACACGCAAGGTTCAAATTACGCACAGAGATGGCAAGATAACCACCTAGCGGGAAGGTGGTACACAGACTGCGGAGGTATGGATGCGAACATTCAGGAGAATCGCAGGATGGGAGGTCAAACACAATCGATCCAATTCCGACCAATTCCTCCACCGGCTATACCAGGAGGGAATAGAGGAATAACACAGAATGCGGTCCAAATACATGATGAACCACCCACAGTGAGCGCGAGCGAGCGGCCAACACGCGCCCCACCCGCCGAGGTTTTGTTAAACCCTGAGCTCAATGGGAAATACAAGCAGGCTGCAAGTGACAGGGCGGGCAAAAACGCGGACAGTGCTCCCGTAAATGACGCACAAATCGAATGTAAGGACAGGGCTGAATTGAAGTGTGATCGGACAGTAGATAACAGACAGCAGAGACACGCCCTGAGGAGTGCAGGCGCGAGCCTTTGAATGAAAAATATCCAAGGGAAACCAAAATTTATGCGGATCGGAGTGCTAAAATGGAGACGAATGTTCATGACATATCGGGAATGGTGTTGGAATCTTACACACTCGTAAAAACAAAGAGGACAACATTACGAGGCACAGAATTAAATCGACACACTGACTCGGCAAATGTGCATGTAATCGCAGAGAGAGCGAATGCCACGAACCAAGTGTCAAAGTGGGTTGTGTGCGCGAATTCTGATTATGTGCAGCACAATTTTTCACCACACACTCCCACGACGCGAGAGAGTGAGAGAGGAAACTACAAAAACGAACCCGAAAACCGTGATCGAATTATCAAAGTGATAAGTGGTAAACCAGGCAACATGAGGAAGGTAACGCATAAATGCGTTCGAAACCGCTACCTAGCGTTTCCCAGGATTTAACAAAAATAAAAATGAATATTCGTCGGAGTTATGATATATGAGAACCTATGTAATTGGGGATATCGATGTTTAACGTGTTAATATTTTCTTTGCTTAATTCAAATGTAACCATGTTAAGCAAAAACAAAAATGAATATTCGTCGGAGTTATGATGTATGAGAACCGATGTAACGCAATATCGATGTTTAACGTGTTGTTATTTTCTTTGCTTATTTCAAATGTAACCAGGTTAAGATCGTAATATGTGCACGCGCGTCGTAAGAAATAACCGCCGAGAGTAAGGGCGGCTGATGGATTTATAACAAAAAAAAAACAGGGCATTTACTTTGTTTAAAAATTCGCCAGTGGCCGAATCAACCACTGATAATTTTTAAAAGGGCGGATTGTTGTATCTATGCCCTGTTTTCCGTTATTAATATTAAGAATAATTAAAAAATATATATTTCTCTTTTTATTATATCTATATATACTTTTTTAATTAAATAATGAAAACAACCCACTACAAGCACACCAGGAATCTGTGAAACGGCCATTAAACTGGTAAGAAGTCGGTCACAGAAAGGTCATAGACATCCAGATGGACAAAAAGATGTATGGACTAACCTCCCAAGACATCTGGAGATGTACAGATAAGGTGCAGAGTAAATAACGGTTGAAACTTCGCGTTTTCTTAACGTTTTCCTTACCGAAAAGTAGAAACTTAACAAAGATAATTAACCAACAAACAATAATATTTTTATTATTAGTATATGTTTCCTACCTACACGACCTTCCTAAAAACTAAAGAGTACGAATTCCAGAAATCTTAAGTGGAAACATAGTTACACTTAACCTCAGGACATTAAAATATAACTCAGAATAAAACACCAATCTCTGGTGAACTAAACTTGGCGAAGCCCCAAAATAATAATGTGACGAGGATCATTACGAATATTCATTAAACATAGACGAATGATAACCACGATACTAAGACCGAAGGAACTCATAAAATATAATTCAAGAATAAATGTAACACACAGGACCACATAAATGGATTACAAACATCTCCTCAGCCACCTTTGTCTTCCAGCGGGGTCTGGCAAGCAAGGAGGGAGCAAAAATGTCACAAGGGGGGGGGTTTGTGCTGACATTGTTTGTTTTCTCTCGCAAGAGACGCGGAGAGAGGAGAGGGTGCTCACGTTTTGAGTTAAACACGGCCGTCTTTGTCTCCCCGCAGCACAAACAGATGGCCTATGAATGCTTGGAGGGTTAGGAAAGGTCGCGAGGAGGGGTCGCGGGGGTGTCTGCTTCTTCTCGCTCTGTTTTTGTTTGTTTTCTCTCGCAAGAGACGCGGAGAGAGGAGAGGGTGCTCACGTTGAGTTAAACACGGCCGTCTTTGTCTCCCCGCAGCACGGACAGCAAGATTTGCACACGCGAGCAAATAACATTCCCCACCCCTCCTTCCAGAATGGTTACACAGCTGTGTCTTTACTAATAAACACGCACACGACACACGAAACATACGGACGCAGATGTGTTCAACCCACAGAAAGATATATGACGGCCTTCAAACAACTCGGGAAGACTGAGTGGATTTTCCCAATATAAGCCAGGGAAAAATCCATTCAACTCAGATCGTCAGGGGCTCTGGCCCCCACCACAGATCTCCAGGGCTTCGGCTCCATCTCTTCTCGTCGCCGCCAACGAAGAAGCTTTTCGTCATCCAGAATGACGAGGTTCGCGGGGTAGCGACGTGCAGCTACAAGCCGAGGTCTGCACCACCTGAGAAGAATCGCTACCCTGAGTCGCCGAGCTGCGAGTGAAGCCAACAAAGACGCCAACGTCCACCCTGCCACGAACGAAGCATCGCTCCTCGTCAGAGTGACGACCAGCGAACAACCCGCAGGAAAGGCGGAGATCGCCAAGCGAGCAAAGCAGAGAGCGCGAAGCAGTGGAGAAAACCTGGTCAAACGGCTGTGAGGAGGAGGACAGCGCTGTTGAATGCGCCGTGTGACTAATACTCACCCAGATCAACCAGCATCAACCAAAACCGACTCGTCATCCCGCAGTGGAGAAAGAGAGTCAAATTCTTCCGAGCGCCACCGAGCGCCACCGAGCGCCACCGAGCGCCACCGAGCGACACCGAGCGACACCGAGCGTCACCCAGCGCCACCGAGCGACACGAGCGACCGAGCATCTTCAAGGACAGCATCGTGCCAACTCGTCGTCCAGCAGTGGAGAGAGAGCGAGGGAGCAGCAGGTGCTCGCGGCGGCCACGCCCTACCCAGAGAAAACTTCTGGCCGCTGTTCGTATCCTCCCACACCACACAAGCTAACGACACAACTCCCGGCTCTAAGAATTAATTAATATTAAAAGGGGACAACGCACACACAGCACGCACACGAATAAGACTTAAAAAAAAAATTGTCATTGCGTTTCAAAAAGGGTTGCCATTTCGAGGTGGTGCGTTCAATATCAACTGATCGTGCAAAGCAGTTGCTGCCGTCGAGTTACATGAATAAGAAATGTTTTAGTCATTCATTTTCGTTAACTGCATAATCATGCCAATGAAGAAGTATTTTTAGTCATTCATTTTCGTAATCGCATGATCTTGCCCATGAATTTATTGACGTATACTTGCTTTCGGATAAGAGAGTGTCATGTGCTTGTTTAGAATAAAATTGCTTAACACCAACTGTTCGAGTGCTTCTTTCCAAGTCCATGCAAAACTATCTTATTCTTGATAACTGTATCCTGTGATGAGATATGAAAATGGAGACCTAAAATAACATAAACACACTAAGATAATCGGTAACGTTTAATCGATGAAAATCGTGTTATCCTGATATAACACTGGATAAACGAAGCTGAGCCTAATTATCATAACTGCACACATTAACATAATCGCAAGCATCCGCATAAATTACTACGATTATATCCGTGATTATCATAATTTATGCATATAATCACATGCATTATCATAATTTATACATGTTAATACACACATTAACATAATTAATGCTATTTGCGCATTTTTCGGAAAATTATAAATTTTTATTATTTTCATCAAAATTTCATAACCCGACACATACACCTTCACCAGATACAGCCTAGGGTGGTGACCACCCAGCTAGCTACTCTATATGTAGGAGTTACAGCTACGAATGGTCAGACCCTCACTCGGGTCCCCGACCACGTGTTGATGCCTTGTAGAGCTTCCAGCTTGTAGAACGAAGAACCCTGGTCCCTCCCAGGGACCCACCTTATATCCCCCTGGGTCGTTGCCGCTCCACCCTTGGCCCCATCCACCTTCTCGAGCGTTCTAGCTCCCAATTGATCCCTCTCGAGAGCTCTCCATGGACAGGTGATCACCCCCCACTTGGGGCCCTCTCTGTGGACACTCCGGATCACGTGTCTACGGGGTCAACCAGAGTGCCATGGCCCGGGGCAACTATGCCCCTGGGCTGACACTCTCCCACTCCCCCTTGTGGGAGCCCGCACTACACTCAGCGCGCACCTAGCCCCGCTAGGGCTGGTACCACACCTGCCTACGGGGTGCACGCGATGACAGTGCATCGCACGCCATGCTGTGCTAGAGCCGGCCTCACACAGCAACCCACCTGGTGCTGTCCGCGATGGAGGGAAATCGCACGCCACGGCCCTCTCGGGCCGGCACCACAGTGACATTCCGGATGTCACTACACGACCAAAAATGTTGACAGGCTTTTAGGCAACCTAAATTGGTGACTGAATTTTAGGCGACCTGAATTGGTGATGGGATTTTAGGTGACCAGAAATGGTGACAGGATTTTAGGTGACCAGAAATGGTGATGGGATTTTAGGCGACCAGAAATGGTGATGGGATTTTAGGCAACCTGAATTGGTGATGGGATTTTAGGCGACCAGAAATGGTGACACGATTTTACGCGACCAGAAATGGTGACGGGATTTTAGGCGACCAGAAATTGTGATGGGATTTTAGGTGACCTGAATTGGTGACAGGATTTTAAACAACCAGAAATGGTGACAGGTTTTTTGGCGACCTGAATTGGTTACGGGATTTTAGGAGAGCAGAAATGGTGACGGGATTTTAGGCGAGCAGAAATTGACGGGAATTTAGGCATCCAGAAATGGTGATAGGATTTTGTGACCAGAAATGGTGACGGGATTTGAGGCGAGCTGAAATGGTCACGGGTTTTTTGGCGACCTGAATTGGTGACAGGATTTTAGGCGACCTGAATTGGTGACGGGATTTTAGGCGACCTGAATTGGTGATGGGATTTTAGGCGACCAAAAATGGTTACGGGATTTAAGGCGAGCAGAAATTGTGCTGGGATTTGAGGCAACTAGAAATGGTGATGGGATTTTAGGCAACCAGAAATGGTGATGGGATTTTAGGCAACTAGAAATGGTGATGGGATTTTATGTGACCATAAAGTGGTGACAGGATTTTAGACCACCATAAATGGTTACAGGATTTTAGGTGAGCAGAATTTGTGATGGGATTTTATGAGACCAGAAATGGTGACAGGATTTTAGGGGACCAGAAATGGTGACCGAATTTTAGGTGGCCTGAATTGGTTACGGGATTTTAGGAGAGCAGAAATGGTGACGGGATTTTAGGCAAGCAGAAATTGTGACGGGATTTTAGGCGACCTGAATTGGTGACGGGATTTGAGGCGACCTGAATTGGTGACGGGATTTGAGGCGACCTGAAATGGTGACGGGATTTGAGGCGAGCTGAAATGGTGACGGGATTTGAGGCGACCTGAATTGGTGACGGGATTTGAGGCAAGCTGAAATGGTGACAGGATTTAGGCGAGCAGAAATGGTCACGGGTTTTTTGGCGACCTGAATTGGTGACAGGATTTTAGGCAACCAGAATTGGTGACGGGATTTGAGGCGACCTGCATTGATGGGATTTTAGGCGATCAAAAATGGTGACGGGATTTTAGGCGACCAAAAATGGTTACGGGATTTAAGGCGAGCAGAAATTGTTCTGGGATTTGAGGCGACCTGAATTGGTGACGGGATTTTAGGCGACTTGAATTGGTGACAGGATTTTAAACAACCAGAAATGGTGACAGGTTTTTTGGCGACCTGAATTGGTTACGGGATTTTAGGAGAGCAGAAATGGTGACGGGATTTTAGGCGAGCAGAAATTGACGGGAATTTAGGCATCCAGAAATGGTGATAGGATTTTGTGACCAGAAATGGTGACGGGATTTGAGGCGAGCTGAAATGGTCACGGGTTTTTTGGCGACCTGAATTGGTGACAGGATTTTAGGCGACCTGAATTGGTGACGGGATTTTAGGCGACCTGAATTGGTGATGGGATTTTAGGCGACCAAAAATGGTTACGGGATTTAAGGCGAGCAGAAATTGTGCTGGGATTTGAGGCAACTAGAAATGGTGATGGGATTTTAGGCAACCAGAAATGGTGATGGGATTTTAGGCAACTAGAAATGGTGATGGGATTTTATGTGACCATAAAGTGGTGACAGGATTTTAGACCACCATAAATGGTTACAGGATTTTAGGTGAGCAGAATTTGTGATGGGATTTTATGAGACCAGAAATGTTGACAGGATTTTAAACAACCAGAAATGGTGATGGGATTTTAGGGGACCAGAAATGGTGACTGAATTTTAGGTGGCCTGAATTGGTTACGGGATTTTAGGAGAGCAGAAATGGTGACGGGATTTTAGGCAAGCAGAAATTGTGACGGGATTTGAGGCGACCTGAATTGGTGACGGGATTTGAGGCGACCTGAATTGGTGACGGGATTTGAGGCGACCTGAAATGGTGACGGGATTTGAGGCGAGCTGAAATAGTGACGGGATTTGAGGCGACCTGAATTGGTGACGGGATTCGAGGCGAGCTGAAATGGTTACAGGATTTAGGCGAGCAGAAATGGTCACGGGTTTTTTGGCGACCTGAATTGGTGACAGGATTTTAGGCAACCTGAATTGGTGACGGGATTTTAGGCGACCTGAATTGGTGATGGGATTTTAGGCTACCAAAAATGGTGACCGGATTTTAGGCGAGCAGAAATTGTTAATTGAATTTAGGCAACCAGAAATGGTGACAGGATTTTGTGACCAGAAATGGTGATGGAATTTTAGGCAACCAGAAATGGTGATGGGATTTTAGGCAACTAGAAATGGTGATGGGATTTTATGTGACCATAAAGTGGTGACAGGATTTTAGACCACCATAAATGGTTACAGGATTTTAGGCGAGCAGAATTGGTGATGGGATTTTATGAGACCAGAAATGGTGACAGGATTTTAAACAACCAGAAATGGTGATGGGATTTTAGGGGACCAGAAATGGTGACCGAATTTTAGGTGGCCTGAATTGGTTACGGGATTTTAGGAGAGCAGAAATGGTGACGGGATTTTAGGCAAGCAGAAATTGTGACGGGATTTTAGGCGACCTGAATTGGTGACGGGATTTGAGGCGACCTGAATTGGTGACGGGATTTGAGGCGACCTGAAATGGTGACGGGATTTGAGGCGAGCTGAAATGGTGACGGGATTTGAGGCGACCTGAATTGGTGACGGGATTTGAGGCAAGCTGAAATGGTGACAGGATTTAGGCGAGCAGAAATGGTCACGGGTTTTTTGGCGACCTGAATTGGTGACAGGATTTTAGGCAACCAGAATTGGTGACGGGATTTGAGGCGACCTGCATTGATGGGATTTTAGGCGATCAAAAATGGTGACGGGATTTTAGGCGACCAAAAATGGTTACGGGATTTAAGGCGAGCAGAAATTGTTCTGGGATTTGAGGCGACCTGAATTGGTGACGGGATTTTAGGCGACTTGAATTGGTGACAGGATTTTAAACAACCAGAAATGGTGACAGGTTTTTTGGCGACCTGAATTGGTTACGGGATTTTAGGAGAGCAGAAATGGTGACGGGATTTTAGGCGAGCAGAAATTGACGGGAATTTAGGCATCCAGAAATGGTGATAGGATTTTGTGACCAGAAATGGTGACGGGATTTGAGGCGAGCTGAAATGGTCACGGGTTTTTTGGCGACCTGAATTGGTGACAGGATTTTAGGCGACCTGAATTGGTGACGGGATTTTAGGCGACCTGAATTGGTGATGGGATTTTAGGCGACCAAAAATGGTTACGGGATTTAAGGCGAGCAGAAATTGTGCTGGGATTTGAGGCAACTAGAAATGGTGATGGGATTTTAGGCAACCAGAAATGGTGATGGGATTTTAGGCAACTAGAAATGGTGATGGGATTTTATGTGACCATAAAGTGGTGACAGGATTTTAGACCACCATAAATGGTTACAGGATTTTAGGTGAGCAGAATTTGTGATGGGATTTTATGAGACCAGAAATGTTGACAGGATTTTAAACAACCAGAAATGGTGATGGGATTTTAGGGGACCAGAAATGGTGACCGAATTTTAGGTGGCCTGAATTGGTTACGGGATTTTAGGAGAGCAGAAATGGTGACGGGATTTTAGGCAAGCAGAAATTGTGACGGGATTTGAGGCGACCTGAATTGGTGACGGGATTTGAGGCGACCTGAATTGGTGACGGGATTTGAGGCGACCTGAAATGGTCACGGGTTTTTTGGCGACCTGAATTGGTGACAGGATTTTAGGCAACCTGAATTGGTGACGGGATTTTAGGCGACCTGAACTGGTGACAGGATTTTAGGCGACCTGAACTGGTGACAGGATTTTAGGCGACCAAAAATGCTGATGGGATTTTAGGCGAGCAGAAATTGTTTATTGAATTTAGGCAACCAGAAATGGTGACAGGATTTTGTGACCAGAAATGGTGATGGAATTTTAGGCAACCAGAAATGGTGATGGGATTTTATGTGACCATAAAGTGGTGACAGGATTTTAGACCACCAGAAATGGTTACAGGATTTTAGGCGAGCAGAATTGGTGACGGGATTCGAGGCGAGCTGAAATGGTTACAGGATTTAGGCGAGCAGAAATGGTCACGGGTTTTTTGGCGACCTGAATTGGTGACAGGATTTTAGGCAACCTGAATTGGTGACGGGATTTTAGGCGACCTGAATTGGCGATGGGATTTTAGGCTACCAAAAATGGTGACCGGATTTTAGGCGAGCAGAAATTGTTAATTGAATTTAGGCAACCAGAAATGGTGACAGGATTTTGTGACCAGAAATGGTGATGGAATTTTAGGCAACCAGAAATGGTGATGGGATTTTAGGCAACTAGAAATGGTGATGGGATTTTATGTGACCATAAAGTGGTGACAGGATTTTAGACCACCATAAATGGTTACAGGATTTTAGGCGAGCAGAATTGGTGATGGGATTTTATGAGACCAGAAATGGTGACAGGATTTTAAACAACCAGAAATGGTGATGGGATTTTAGGGGACCAGAAATGGTGACCGAATTTTAGGTGGCCTGAATTGGTTACGGGATTTTAGGAGAGCAGAAATGGTGACGGGATTTTAGGCAAGCAGAAATTGTGACGGGATTTTAGGCGACCTGAATTGGTGACGGGATTTGAGGCGACCTGAATTGGTGACGGGATTTGAGGCGACCTGAAATGGTGACGGGATTTGAGGCGAGCTGAAATGGTGACGGGATTTGAGGCGACCTGAATTGGTGACGGGATTTGAGGCAAGCTGAAATGGTGACAGGATTTAGGCGAGCAGAAATGGTCACGGGTTTTTTGGCGACCTGAATTGGTGACAGGATTTTAGGCAACCAGAATTGGTGACGGGATTTGAGGCGACCTGCATTGATGGGATTTTAGGCGATCAAAAATGGTGACGGGATTTTAGGCGACCAAAAATGGTTACGGGATTTAAGGCGAGCAGAAATTGTTCTGGGATTTGAGGCGACCTGAATTGGTGACGGGATTTTAGGCGACTTGAATTGGTGACAGGATTTTAAACAACCAGAAATGGTGACAGGTTTTTTGGCGACCTGAATTGGTTACGGGATTTTAGGAGAGCAGAAATGGTGACGGGATTTTAGGCGAGCAGAAATTGACGGGAATTTAGGCATCCAGAAATGGTGATAGGATTTTGTGACCAGAAATGGTGACGGGATTTGAGGCGAGCTGAAATGGTCACGGGTTTTTTGGCGACCTGAATTGGTGACAGGATTTTAGGCGACCTGAATTGGTGACGGGATTTTAGGCGACCTGAATTGGTGATGGGATTTTAGGCGACCAAAAATGGTTACGGGATTTAAGGCGAGCAGAAATTGTGCTGGGATTTGAGGCAACTAGAAATGGTGATGGGATTTTAGGCAACCAGAAATGGTGATGGGATTTTAGGCAACTAGAAATGGTGATGGGATTTTATGTGACCATAAAGTGGTGACAGGATTTTAGACCACCATAAATGGTTACAGGATTTTAGGTGAGCAGAATTTGTGATGGGATTTTATGAGACCAGAAATGTTGACAGGATTTTAAACAACCAGAAATGGTGATGGGATTTTAGGGGACCAGAAATGGTGACCGAATTTTAGGTGGCCTGAATTGGTTACGGGATTTTAGGAGAGCAGAAATGGTGACGGGATTTTAGGCAAGCAGAAATTGTGACGGGATTTGAGGCGACCTGAATTGGTGACGGGATTTGAGGCGACCTGAATTGGTGACGGGATTTGAGGCGACCTGAAATGGTCACGGGTTTTTTGGCGACCTGAATTGGTGACAGGATTTTAGGCAACCTGAATTGGTGACGGGATTTTAGGCGACCTGAACTGGTGACAGGATTTTAGGCGACCTGAACTGGTGACAGGATTTTAGGCGACCAAAAATGCTGATGGGATTTTAGGCGAGCAGAAATTGTTTATTGAATTTAGGCAACCAGAAATGGTGACAGGATTTTGTGACCAGAAATGGTGATGGAATTTTAGGCAACCAGAAATGGTGATGGGATTTTATGTGACCATAAAGTGGTGACAGGATTTTAGACCACCAGAAATGGTTACAGGATTTTAGGCGAGCAGAATTGGTGACGGGATTTTATGAGACCAGAAATGGTGACAGGATTTTAAACAACCAGAAATGGTGATGGGATTTTAGGGGACCAGAAATGGTGACCGAATTTTAGGTGGCCTGAATTGGTTACGGGATTTTAGGAGAGCAGAAATTGTGACGGGATTTGAGGCGACCTGAATTGGTGACGGGATTTGAGGCGACCTGAATTTAAGGAATTTTAGGCGACCAGAATTGGTGATGGGATTTTAGGCGATCAAAAAGTGGTGACAGGATTTTAGACGACCAGAAATGGTTACAGGATTTTAGGCGAGCAGAATTGGTGATGGGATTTTATGAGACCAGAAATGGTGACAGGATTTTAAACCAGAAATGGTGACAGGATTTTAAACAACCAGAAATGGTGACGGGTTTTTGGAGACCTGAATTGGTTACGGGATTTTAGGAGAGCAGAAATGGTGACGGGATTTTAGGCGAGCAGAAATTGTGACGGGAATTTAGGCATCCAGAAATGGTGATAGGATTTTGTGACCAGAAATGGTGACGGGATTTGAGGTGAGCTGAAATGGTCACGGGTTTTTTGGCGACCTGAATTGGTGACAGGATTTTAGGCGACCTGAATTGGTGACGGGATTTTAGGCGACCTGAATTGGTGATGGGATTTTAGGCGACCAAAAATGGTTACGGGATTTAAGGCGAGCAGAAATTGTGCTGGGATTTGAGGCAACTAGAAATGGTGATGGGATTTTAGGCAACCAGAAATGGTGATGGGATTTTAGGCAACTAGAAATGGTGATGGGATTTTATGTGACCATAAAGTGGTGACAGGATTTTAGACCACCATAAATGGTTACAGGATTTTAGGTGAGCAGAATTTGTGATGGGATTTTATGAGACCAGAAATGTTGACAGGATTTTAAACAACCAGAAATGGTGATGGGATTTTAGGGGACCAGAAATGGTGACCGAATTTTAGGTGGCCTGAATTGGTTACGGGATTTTAGGAGAGCAGAAATGGTGACGGGATTTTAGGCAAGCAGAAATTGTGACGGGATTTGAGGCGACCTGAATTGGTGACGGGATTTGAGGCGACCTGAATTGGTGACGGGATTTGAGGCGACCTGAAATGGTCACGGGTTTTTTGGCGACCTGAATTGGTGACAGGATTTTAGGCAACCTGAATTGGTGACGGGATTTTAGGCGACCTGAACTGGTGACAGGATTTTAGGCGACCAAAAATGCTGATGGGATTTTAGGCGAGCAGAAATTGTTTATTGAATTTAGGCAACCAGAAATGGTGACAGGATGTTGTGACCAGAAATGGTGATGGAATTTTAGGCAACCAGAAATGGTGATGGGATTTTATGTGACCATAAAGTGGTGACAGGATTTTAGACCACCAGAAATGGTTACAGGATTTTAGGCGAGCAGAATTGGTGACGGGATTTTATGAGACCAGAAATGGTGACAGGATTTTAAACAACCAGAAATGGTGATGGGATTTTAGGGGACCAGAAATGGTGACCGAATTTTAGGTGGCCTGAATTGGTTACGGGATTTTAGGAGAGCAGAAATTGTGACGGGATTTGAGGCGACCTGAATTGGTGACGGGATTTGAGGCGACCTGAATTTAAGGAATTTTAGGCGACCAGAATTGGTGATGGGATTTTAGGCGATCAAAAAGTGGTGACAGGATTTTAGACGACCAGAAATGGTTACAGGATTTTAGGCGAGCAGAATTGGTGATGGGATTTTATGAGACCAGAAATGGTGACAGGATTTTAAACCAGAAATGGTGACAGGATTTTAAACAACCAGAAATGGTGACGGGTTTTTGGAGACCTGAATTGGTTACGGGATTTTAGGAGAGCAGAAATGGTGACGGGATTTTAGGCGAGCAGAAATTGTGACGGGAATTTAGGCATCCAGAAATGGTGATAGGATTGTGACCAGAAATGGTGACGGGATTTGAGGTGAGCTGAAATGGTCACGGGTTTTTTGGCGACCTGAATTGGTGACAGGATTTTAGGCGACCTGAATTGGTGACGGGTTTTTAAGCAACCAGAATTGGTGACGGGATTTTAGGCGACCTGAATTGGTGATGGGATTTTATGCGACCAAAAATGGTGACCGGATTTTAGGCGAGCAGAAATTGTTAATTGAATTTAGGCAACCAGAAATGGTGACAGGATTTTGTGACCAGAAATGGTGATGGAATTTTAGGCAACCAGAAATGGTGATGGGATTTTAGGCAACTAGAAATGGTGATGGGATTTTATGTGACCATAAAGTGGTGACAGGATTTTAGACCACCATAAATGGTTACAGGATTTTAGGCGAGCAGAATTGGTGATGGGATTTTATGAGACCAGAAATGGTGACAGGATTTTAAACAACCAGAAATGGTGATGGGATTTTAGGGGACCAGAAATGGTAACCGAATTTTAGGTGGCCTGAATTGGTTACGGGATTTTAGGAGAGCAGAAATGGTGACGGGATTTTAGGCAAGCAGAAATTGTGACGGGATTTGAGGCGACCTGAATTGGTGACGGGATTTGAGGCGACCTAAATTGGTGACGGGATTTGAGGCGACCTGAAATGGTGACGGGATTTGAGGCGAGCTGAAATGGTGACGGGATTTGAGGCGACCTGAATTGGTGACGGGATTTGAGGCAAGCTGAAATGGTGACAGGATTTAGGCGAGCAGAAATGGTCACGGGTTTTTTGGCGACCTGAATTGGTGACAGGATTTTAGGCAACCAGAATTGGTGACGGGATTTGAGGCGACCTGAATTGATGGGATTTTAGGCGATCAAAAATGGTGACGGGATTTTAGGCGACCAAAAATGGTTACGGGATTTAAGGCGAGCAGAAATTGTTCTGGGATTTGAGGCGACCTGAATTGGTGACGGGATTTTAGGCGACTTGAATTGGTGACGGGATTTTAGGCGACCAAAAATGATGATGGGATTTTAGGCAACCTGAATTGGTGACGGGATTTTAGGCGACCAAAAATGGCGACGGGATTTTAGGCGACCTGAATTGGTGACGAGATTTTAGGCTACCTGAATTGTTGACGGGATTTTTAGGTGACCAGAAATTAAGGAATTTTAGGCGACCAGAATTGGTGATGGGATTTTAGGCGATCAAAAAGTGGTGACAGGATTTTAGACGACCAGAAATGGTTACAGGATTTTAGGCGAGCAGAATTGGTGATGGGATTTTATGAGACCAGAAATGGTGACAGGATTTTAAACAACCAGAAATGGTGACAGGATTTTAAACAACCAGAAATGGTGATGGGTTTTTTGGCGACCTGAATTAGTTACGGGATTTTAGGAGAGCAGAAATGGTGACGGGATTTTAGGCGAGCAGAGATTGTGACGGGAATTTAGGCATCCAGAAATGGTGATAGGATTTTGTGACCAGAAATGGTGACGGGATTTGAGGTGAGCTGAAATGGTCACGGGTTTTTTGGCGACCTGAATTGGTGACAGGATTTTAGGCGACCTGAATTGGTGACGGGTTTTTAGGCAACCAGAATTGGTGACGGGATTTTAGGCGACCTGAATTGGTGATGGGATTTTAGGCGACCAAAAATGGTGACGGGATTTTAGGCGACAAAAATGGTGACGGGATTTTAGGCGACCTGAATTGGTGACGGGATTATAGGCGACCTGAATTGGTGACGGGATTTTAGGCGACCAAAAATGGTTACGGGATTTAAGGCGAGCAGAAATTGTGCTGGGATTTGAGGCGACCTGAATTGGTGACGGGATTTGAGGCGACCTGAAATAGTTTCGGGATTTAGGCGAGCAGAAATGGTCACGGGTTTTTTGGTGACCTGAATTGGTGACAGGATTTTAGGCGACCTGAACTGGTGATGGAATTTTAGGCGACCAAAAATGCTGATGGGATTTTAGGCGAGCAGAAATTGTTAATTGAATTTAGGCAACCAGAAATGGTGACAGGATTTTGTGACCAGAAATGGTGATGGAATTTTAGGCAACCAGAAATGGTGATGGGATTTTATGTGACCATAAAATGGTGACAGGATTTTAGACCACCAGAAATGGTTACAGGATTTTAGGCGAGCAGAATTGGTGACGGGATTTTATGAGACCAGAAATGGTGACAGGATTTTAAACAACCAGAAATGGTGATGGGATTTTAGGGGACCAGAAATGGTGACCGAATTTTAGGTGGCCTGAATTGGTTACGGGATATTAGGAGAGCAGAAATGGTGACGGGATTTTAGGCAAGCAGAAATTGTGACGGGATTTGAGGCGACCTGAATTGGTGACGGGATTTGAGGCGACCTGAATTTAAGGAATTTTAGGCGACCAGAATTGGTGATGGGATTTTAGGCAATCAAAAAGTGGTGACAGGATTTAAGACGACCAGAAATGGTTACAGGATTTTAGGCGAGCAGAATTGGTGATGGGATTTTATGAGACCAGAAATGGTGACAGGATTTTAAACCAGAAATGGTGACAGGATTTTAAACAACCAGAAATGGTGACGGGTTTTTTGGCGAGCAGAAATTGTGACGGGAATTTAGGCATCCAGAAATGGTGATAGGATTTTGTGACCAGAAATGGTGACGGGATTTGAGGTGAGCTGAAATGGTCACGGGTTTTTTGGCGACCTGAATTGGTGCCAGGATTTTAGGCGACCTGAATTGATGACGGGTTTTTAAGCAACCAGAATTGGTGACGGGATTTTAGGCGACCTGAATTGGTGATGGGATTTTAGGCGACCAAAAATGGTGACCGGATTTTAGGCGAGCAGAAATTGTTAATTGAATTTAGGCAACCAGAAATGGTGACAGGATTTTGTGACCAGAAATGGTGATGGAATTTTAGGCAACCAGAAATGGTGATGGGATTTTAGGCAACTAGAAATGGTGATGGGATTTTATGTGACCATAAAGTGGCGACAGGATTTTAGACCACCATAAATGGTTACAGGATTTTAGGCGAGCAGAATTGGTGATGGGATTTTATGAGACCAGAAATGGTGACAGGATTTTAAACAACCAGAAATGGTGATGGGATTTTAGGGGACCAGAAATGGTGACGGGATTTTAGGCAAGCAGAAATTGTGACGGGATTTGAGGCGACCTGAATTGGTGACGGGATTTGAGGCGACCTGAATTGGTGACGGGATTTGAGGCGACCTGAAATGGTGACGGGATTTGAGGCGAGCTGAAATGGTGACGGGATTTGAGGCGACCTGAATTGGTGACGGGATTTGAGGCAAGCTGCAATGGTGACAGGATTTAGGCGAGCAGAATTGGTCACGGGTTTTTTGGCGACCTGAATTGGTGACAGGATTTTAGGCAACCAGAATTGGTGACGGGATTTGAGGCGACCTGAATTGATGGGATTTTAGGCGATCAAAAATGGTGACGGGATTTTAGGCGACCAAAAATGGTTACGGGATTTAAGGCGAGCAGAAATTGTTCTGGGATTTGAGGCGACCTGAATTGGTGACGGGATTTTAGGCGACTTGAATTGGTGACGGGATTTTAGGCGACCAAAAATGATGATGGGATTTTAGGCAACCTGAATTGGTGACGGGATTTTAGGCGACCAAAAATGGCGACGGGATTTTAGGCGACCTGAATTGGTGACGAGATTTTAGGCTACCTGAATTGTTGACGGGATTTTTAGGTGACCAGAAATTAAGGAATTTTAGGCGACCAGAATTGGTGATGGGATTTTAGGCGATCAAAAAGTGGTGACAGGATTTTAGACGACCAAAAATGGTTACAGTATTTTAGGCGAGCAGAATTGGTGATGGGATTTTTTGAGACCAGAAATGGTGACAGGATTTTAAACAACCAGAAATGGTGACAGGATTTTAAACAACCAGAAATGGGGACGGGTTTTTTGGCGACCTGAATTAGTTACGGGATTTTAGGAGAGCAGAAATGGTGACGGGATTTTAGGCGAGCAGAAATTGTGACGGGAATTTAGGCATCCAGAAATCGTGATAGGATTTTGTGACCAGAAATGGTGACGGGATTTGAGGTAAGCTGAAATGGTCACGGGTTTTTTGGCGACCTGAATTGGTGACAGGATTTTAGGCGACCTGAATTGGTGATGGGTTTTTAGGCAACCAGAATTGGTGACGGGATTTTAGGCGACCTGAATTGGTGATGGGATTTTAGGCGACCAAAAATGGTGACGGGATTTTAGGCGACAAAAATGGTGACGGGATTTTAGGCGACAAAAATGGTGACGGGATTTTAGGCGACCTGAATTGGTGACGGGATTATAGGCGACCTGAATTGGTGACGGGATTTTAGGCGACCAAAAATGGTTACGGGATTTAAGGCGAGCAGAAATTGTGCTGGGATTTGAGGCGACCTGAATTGGTGACGGGATTTGAGGCGACCTGAAATAGTTTCGGGATTTAGGCGAGCAGAAATGGTCACGGGTTTTTTGGCGACCTGAATTGGTGACAGGATTTTAGGCAACCTGAATTGGTGACGGGATTTTAGGCGACCTGAACTGGTGATGGGATTTTAGGCGACCAAAAATGCTGATGGGATTTTAGGCGAGCAGAAATTGTTAATTGAATTTAGGCAACCAGAAATGGTGACAGGATTTTGTGACCAGAAAGGGTGATGGAATTTTAGGCAACCAGAAATGGTGATGGGATTTTATGTGACCATAAAGTGGTGACAGGATTTTAGACCACCAGAAATGGTTACAGGATTTTAGGCGAGCAGAATTGGTGACGGGATTTTATGAGACCAGAAATGGTGACAGGATTTTAAACAACCAGAAATGGTGATGGGATTTTAGGGGACCAGAAATGGTGACCGAATTTTAGGTGGCCTGAATTGGTTACGGGATATTTGGAGAGCAGAAATGGTGACGGGATTTTAGGCAAGCAGAAATTGTGACGGGATTTGAGGCGACCTGAATTGGTGACGGGATTTGAGGCGACCTGAATTTAAGGAATTTTAGGCGACCAGAATTGGTGATGGGATTTTAGGCGATCAAAAAGTGGTGACAGGATTTTAGACGACCAGAAATGGTTACAGGATTTTAGGCGAGCAGAATTGGTGATGGGATTTTATGAGACCAGAAATGGTGACAGGATTTTAAACCAGAAATGGTGACGGGTTTTTTGGCGACCTGAATTGGTTACGGGATTTTAGGAGAGCAGAAATGGTGACGGCATTTTAGGCGAGCAGAAATTGTGACGGGAATTTAGGCATCCAGAAATGGTGATAGGATTTTGTGACCAGAAATGGTGACGGGATTTGAGGTGAGCTGAAATGGTCACGGGTTTTTTGGCGACCTGAATTGGTGACGGGTTTTTAAGCAACCAGAATTGGTGACGGGATTTTAGGCGACCTGAATTGGTGATGGGATTTTAGGCGAACAAAAATGGTGACGGGATTTTAGGCGACAAAAATGGTGACGGGATTTTAGGCGACCTGAATTGGTGACGGGATTATAGGCGACCTGAATTGGTCACGGGATTTTAGGCGACCAAAAATGGTTACGGGATTTAAGGCGAGCAGAAATTGTGCTGGGATTTGAGGCGACCTGAATTGGTGACGGGATTTGAGGCGACCTGAAATAGTTACGGGATTTAGGCGAGCAGAAATGGTCACGGGTTTTTTGGCGACCTGAATTGGTGACAGGATTTTAGGCAACCTGAATTGGTGATGGGATTTTAGGCGACCTGAATTGGTGATGGGATTTTAGGCGACCAAAAATGCTGATGGGATTTTAGGCGAGCAGAAATTGTTAATTTAATTTAGGCAACCAGAAATGGTGACAGGATTTTGTGACCAGAAATGGTGATGGAATTTTAGGAAACCAGAAATGGTGACGGGATTTTAGGCGACCAGAAATGGTGACGGGATTATAGGTAACCAGAAATGGTGACAGGATTTTAGGTGACCATAAATGGTTAAGGGATTTTAGGCGACCAGAATGGTGACGGGATTTTAGGCGACTGCAATGAGGGCGGCGAAGATCGTCACGAATCGGCAATCAAGGGATTTGACATGGGTTTCCATATTACCTTTTTGCCGCCTCTTGGCGCAAACGTGGAGCGACGATGTTCGACGGCACGGGAAGCCATGTTGCTGTGCGTCGATTGGCAGGCCCCTGATGGTTTGCGACACATCCAGAGTTGAGTTTGTGCGTTGCCACTCTACAATGGCATGCACAATGTGGCCATCTAAAGCAGTGCTTCTCAACCGGGGGCTTGAAGTGATGTATTAAATTACGTAATACGTGAGTCATTGTTGAATAAATAATCATGTATGAATCTGCCAATATAACTGCAATAAAATTGTAATATATATGGTAACCTCGACCGATATAAAAGAGCTTTCTCAACTTACTGATCGTCAACAAAGTTGCTTCCAATAGTTACCAACACGCGTGGACAAATTGCGTCATGCATGCTGAGCGTCCATTGAATTTTGTAATCCCTTGCAGTTACTTAAATAGTTAGGATACCTCACAAAATAGACAATTGGTTAAAATATTGATGTTCATTTTTCATACATTTACTTATCATGTATGAATAATTAACACTCGGTTAAAACACAATTTAACAAGGAGGGGTACAGCAGTAGCCCAACAAGGTTGAGAAGCACCACCTTTTAGGACTGGGGCGATTGCTCCCCAGTGGACAGTGTCTGTCCTCGATTTGACTTTGGCGATCATCCTCCGGAGACGTTCTTGTCAAGTTAGGCTCCAGCCAAGGGCGATGACGAGGTCCGCTGGGTGTCGGTTTGTGACCTCGGTTCGTTCCAACTCATACTTTTAGGGATGTCCGTGCGCACCAACTGCTTAGGTGGAAGGTTGACGATCATGTTTTTTTGTTTTTGGTTGGGAGAGAAGTGCTAGGAACATGTTCCTTCGGAGTGGGCAGGTAGGAACTTGGTTGGACAGCGCATTCGTGCAAGTTGCGTGGGGCGGCACTACATGTGGTGCTGAGCCCGCCCGAAGCGCTCTATGAAATACAAATCGAGGGCGTGGCTATGCACGACAGACGGACAAATAATCCCTGGTGGGCAGGGGGAACTGTTGTTCCTACCTGTACTTGAAAAAATATTCCAATGTTGTGAGAACTTCATTCTGGGTGGCCTTAATGTCTGGCAGATTGAGATCGGTGCTTCGGGCAGCCAATGTCAGATCAGTGGCCGACACAGATGAGCACGAGAAAACGACAGGCAGGTCACGGTCATGTATACGTTGACCAGTGACGGCGCAAGCACGGACTCTTGCGGGTCAAGCGGCGGCTGGATGGGTTCCCTACGTCAGCGGTTCTTAACCTGGGGTGCACGCATCCAATAGGGGTGCGAGATGCCCTTTTTGGGGGTGCGAGAAATGCCAATTTTTTTTAGAAGGTAAATCATCGAAACTACAGTGGTACCTCGGTATACGTCGTTAATTCATTCCAGAAGGTAGGACTTATACTGAAAATGACGTATACCAAACGAATTTTTCCCATAAGAAATAAAGGGAAAGGAAATAATCCATTCCAGAGTATAAGAAATGATATTTTATATGGCATATTATACATTAATGGGGTTGTATAAAATAATTTAGACACTACTTATTACTAAAATGCATACATGAATTCAAATAAATGCATAAATAACTTAAAATAGAAAAAAAATTGAGAGGAGTTGGTAGCCTACGAGGATAGTGGTGAGGAAGGGGAGGAGGAGATGTTATTTTTTGGAAGGAGAGTCCCCTTCCATTAAAACTACTGTACAGGCACACTGAGGAGCGGCGCTTTGTTTCAGTCGTGGACAGATTTTAGGCTATATGCGGGTACACGGGGACTCATCGCGACCCATACAAGTTCTAGTAAGAAGTCGTATCCCAAGACATTTTTTTCTCGTCAAAACACGACGTATACCAAATTCGACGTATTCCAAAGCGGTCGTATACCGAGGTATGACTGTATTTTGTTTCATCAAACCCTACGTATTTATTCACAATGTATTTTTTTTTACGATCGAGAATCAAAGGGGTGCAAGGCTGCAGTATAGTTTAATAACCACTGCAATGAGGACACCAAACCTGCGGCGGTTCCTAAGCGGCGCAAGCAGTGACTTCGCATCGAGTTCTGCTTGATAAGAGGGGAAGCGTTGGAATGGGGAACATTGGGGAGGGGAGGCCATGGAGGACGTTGAAGACAGCGAATGATATTCAGCAGGTCGGGGATTAGATTGGGAGATAGATCCGAGGGTTGGATTTGTATCATTCATTTGCCAAGTTGTCGAGTATTCCATTTGCATTGGATTTGTCATGACATACTCACGCGGGCAATGTTGATAGCTACTGCGGTGATGCATGGAAAGACAAAATCAGGGAAAATGTACGTTATTTGGAAGTAAGATTAACTAGAATATTGGAAAAACAAAACCAAAGTGACTAATTATTTCCTCTTATTTCTGACAATAAAAGTTTAAATAATTGGAAATATGTACATTGACGATACCACTACTGCATGACGTTTTTTTGTCACAAATACAACCTCATAGGTGACGATTTTTGTATTTAAACATGTAAGCACCACTCAGCTATGTAGCTCTTTTTCATAAGCGACCTGGCCACAAACGATAGCTCAACGAAGTGACTTACCATGTGGAAATGTATAGTAGCCAAATACTCTAAACGCACGTTGATTCTAAATGGAGAAAAACCGGAAGAAACTGAGAAAAATACACGCGACCACGGGGAGATACACACGCAAACTCAAAATATACAGCAGGTGTCAAGGTTGGGGTTGAACCCACGACCTCATGCATACCAGGCGAGGTAGTTAACATCTCCTAGCCACCGTGGCGCCCTGACAGTGCGAGAACCGCCGTTGACTTTGTTCCGCCGCGCCTCCCCCGTGGCTCGCAGGGTCCCGACTGCTGCTCGGACTTCTCCATCTCGTTCCACTTCATGGCGCCGGAGTGGATGTACGCATTCGAGTACTTCGCCTACCACCTGCGCCCATACGGCTACCAGCATCGCCCCACGCCCATTCGCAGAGATTATTTGTGGGACTCGTATTAATAACTCTTTATGTGAAAGTAATCCGTGATCAAGCGGCGGAACTGCTTTGTGTGTTTAGTTTGTTTTCCTTCCCACCGCGCACCTCCGATTAGCACGGTTGGCTACGTATGTGAAAGAAGTTCAACATACATACACACATAAAGACCCATACACTCACATGCAGACCCAGTCTCACACAGACACCCATAGACTCACAGAGACCCATGCATAAAAAATACTTTCTTTAGAGCTTCTTTTTTGTTTAGTTTGTTGTCCTTTACCCACACCTATGATTAGCTTGGTTGGCTATGTACAGTGCAAAAGAAGTTCAACATACATACGTTGATTGCATACATTGAAAATACAGATTTAAGACGTCACCTTTTCCACTGTAGACCAAATCCGGACATGTTTCTCAGTCAGCATGGGGTCTATCAACACTGCAGTATTCTTCAATAACGTTAAACACAGTACCGGTACCAGATCTCAGCACAAATCAATTCTTGGCACCTGAACTGAGACACCAATTCCCCCACTGCCAGCCAGATGGAAAGCCTACAAACAAAACCCTAAATACAGATCTGCAGAACAATAAAAATCGGTTTTGTGGCGGTGGGGTAAAAGCGAAATTGTAGCTCGGCGAAGTAACTTTTGAAAAAACTATTTTCACAAACGACTAAAATTGTTATCGGATGTAGCTTTCACTGCCTCAATTCAACACACAGAGGACAGTCAGGGGCATTAATTGGGGACCCCGTTAGCAGCGGGCGGTTGCGTGGGATCCAACTTTTGCTGCTGTGCGGTGGCATCAGAAAGTCACCAAACTGCCAAATGACAAAACACGCAGGCGTATAGAGCCGTGACCTTGCACAAACGTTACGTTAACACCAAGCAGGGAGTGGCGGCACACAGCCCCTCCACCCTGCAGTTTGGAGGTAAGGGTTGGTGGATCATGCAGAGATTTTGTTGAGTCTCCAAAACTGGCAGGAGTTGCAAGGTGACAAGTGGGTTGACGAAGCAATCTTTGCAGGCGATTTAGTGTTGTCCCCCGGTATGCGGAGGGTTTTAGGGCACCGCAGGTTCCTTCAACATGCAAACAACATTCCTGAATAGCTGCCAAATGTCACGATGTAAAACCCTCCTGAACAACAGCATTGGGACTCACCGACACATTTCTGGATGAATAAATGACATCGTGATTCGGGTACAAAACCGACAAGAGCACGCCCAGTGTATAACTCACAGTACAAGGCAATCAAGGACTTGTCATAATTCTTAAAGAGATGTACCTCGGAGGTGATAGCGCCGAGCCAAAGTTGTGGAGCTCCTGGGTTAAAATACGATTTTACAGCCTCCTGTGATCGTCCCATGCTCTCAGCCCAGACACAACAATGGAATAATAAAAAGCCATTGTGTTAAAAACATATTTTGAACTAATTTAGATAAATTCCAGCCACGAGATGACAAAATTATATTTCACTGTCGTGCAATGAACATCACCATAGCAGCGTATGGGAAACTGCAATCCCGTGGGTGAGCGAGGTAAAGTAGCTGCTACCTTCAGGGTTTAGAGGGGCTTGTGGGCACCACCCTCACTGGGGGTCGCGCCACTCTGCAAGCATGTGAAAAGCATTGTTGCCTGACGTGACGCCGGTAAGCAAGCAGGGAATAAAACTTGGAAAAATGAACAACGCTTGCATGCACTTAGGGAGGTTAGTTAAGTATATACCGAGGTTTTACTGTGACGTTGGCAGTGCACTGCATCCATGGGCGCCAACGCATATAGAACCGTGTGTTACGCAGCACTATTGTTTGTAAAACGCTTGTGGTGTAGGGCTCTAAATAACGCATCAACCTCGATAATCTTTTTAATTAAGAATATGTTGCAAAGTACTTCAGTGTTGCAAGCATTTTGGCAGCTTTGAAATCGCAAATATTTGCTGCAGCAAAAGACAAAATAATTCAAACCAAACAACCGTACTTGCCGAAGACAAATCAGTGGAATGCCTGCCGACAATCACAACAGGACGGCCATCGCTTTAATGCATCAAGTTGTCCTCGGAAACACTAACGCAGACTTCTCAATACGTAGCAGCAGCAGCCGCAGTAGCAGAACGCAACGACGTCCTGTGAATGGATCGTCCACTCCCACCAATTTTTAGAATGCATACGATTGTTCCCGATGACGTTTGTCGACTACGTTCCGGAACGTTCGCTAGGCTGTCGGAAGACGAGTCCACGCGGTCGTCTGCCACGGCGAGCATTTCCGCAGACGTCCAGAAATACACTCCACACGTTCAAAACCCAAACATCCGCACCTCTTAGCTTTGACATTCCTCCTCCTCGAAGACACTGCTGGTGCAACCATGAACCATATCAGAACATCAAGAGGCCGATGAGCACATTACCTTCATGAATGGAAAGATAAGCCACAGTCGTGCGATCGTGGCCATGCAACCCAAACTACTGGACCATACAGTAAACCCACTGTGGTCTGTGCTGCTTTAACCGAGGAGGAACAGCAGAAAAACGGCACGAACTCTCTCTCCTGAAGCCCTCTCTTGGCTAGCAAACCTCGACGTTGGCATTCAGCTCGTAAACACATTACTGCTGCCATCGTGCGACAGAAACTGGCATGTCATTGGGGATTGAGACAAGAGCCATTGCAGGATGCTGCTGGTCACGCTTAGGATCACCTCGTTGACCTGCAGCTCAAAGCAAGCCAATGCAAACACCTTTATACTGCGGATTGGCACCTCGCTTTTAAAACTGAACTTAATAAAAGCCAAGATGTTCTCTATTAACCATACGATTTTGCGAAGGGGTCAATTACTTGGAACAAATGTTGCTTCCACGGACTATGATGAAATGCTGCTTCGCCAACAGCGCCAGATTTCCCACAATTGCGAAGTAGGGGTGCATTCTGTGGACAAAGTTACTATGAAAAGCAGTCGTGTGAAAATGGAAACGCAAGAAAATATAAAATGTCAAATTTCCCATGTCTCTGTAAAAGCTGCGCGTTATGGATGGACTTGTAATGGTATTAAAAGTGAATTTTTAAGGTGCGACTGAAGACTGTTTTCATGTACATGAAGACAGACTGTGCTGGTGATGGCAAGTTATGTTATGTTCAAAACCAAGGTGAAGCGTTCACTACCACACCTCAGTCACATCCATCCTGCCATCAGATCTGCACCCATTGCAGGCAAAGCCTGGACTCCTGGGCCCGTGCTTACAGGACCACGATTCTGCTGTGCAATAAACGCAATCCACCTGCATCAAACTTCGTACGTTTATTTACATACAATGCTACAATATCCAGCAAGCTCTCAAGATTAACTCAGTTTAGATACTGTACAATAAAGCCACATAGATTCAGTATAGAAAAACTGGACACTGCAAAACACGAAATAGCCTATAACATACTCTATATTACATTTCAGTGCTTCCTTCCAAACATTTTTCAAATGCATCAAATATAGCTTTAGACTTGCTAGCATTCGATGTTTTTAATTGGATTAATTTTTTTTGGCATGAAAACATTAAATGATTTGTTATTTTAGATTAACATGTGCCGATATCTCTTGTATTGCTCTAAAATATAATAGATATCACAATACACAAATGTTACTAAACTGACACCACAAAACTTAATGCTGAATGCTAGCAAGTGTAACAATAACATCCATTTGTTCATAAACAGTGCAGCATAAAAAGAGCAAAAAAACTACATTCTTATTTTCCATTGCACATGTGATTAGTCTTATAAAATACTTCGCGTAAGTTTCTCGACTGGTCAGTTCAAAACTATAGCAAATAAATACAGTACGAAAAAACCACACCACAGAAAGGCCTCAAGGGTGCACAGCGTCCTACACTGAGCAATGGAATATTGCAACAGGTTTTGCTTGTAAATAATGAGCACTACACATGTCACCATTGCAGACTGCAAAGCTTTGCGTAGCTCCCATAGACGTAACGGTATTTATACACTGAAACACTGAACTGTAAAATATGCAGAGTACACCGTAACCTCCTACAAAGCAACGTGTCACACGACTGTCTTAGACGGGCTGTGTACATAGGCTGACGGATAAACATTGCCGGTTACTGATTTTGCCACTGAGCACTGGTTATATGGAAGAGAGTGGCACACTGAGCACGTAACTTAGTAACAGATGTGTCTATGCCCTTTTCTCACTACTAAATGCAAAGACCACAATAATAGACGGTATTGCGGGAGAAGACAAGAGTCTATTGTTCGTGGAAGCGTGTGCGTGGAGAGCTCTATTATCGGTTATGTGTTCTCATACAGGAAGAAACAACCGGGCAGCACATTCTGGGATAGGCAATCTTAGCAGCAGGTCCCTTTTAAAGGTTACAGTTCTCAAGTTATGATTAATAAATGTGTGGGTTCTCTCACGTCGCGTTACGCACTTCTGGTCTCTGCCGATCGTCCTTGGTCCAACTGCGAGGGCGAGGAGCTGCTGTCGGGAACGGCCACCGCCGATTCTGACGGTTGTTCCTTGAGCTTGTTTCCATCCGCGGGCTTCCTGACGGGCGCCTCCGACCGGACCGGTGCATTAGAGGAGACAAAAACTATCTTCGGTTTGGGCTCTTCTCGTTTCTTGGGCTTGTCCACAGAGTTGCTCTTAGACCGCTGCTTGTAAAACTTAAAGTTGACCTTCGGTTGCCTGTCCTCAGGTTCACCGATCTGAGGCCTCACTTCTGCGGCGCTTCCCACAGTTGCCGACTGAGGCGCCGTGTATTTGATGACGGTGGGCACTTCTTTTATAACCGGAAAACCCGCTGAGAGATTCGCGACCTCCACTGTTTTCTTTTCCTCGGAGACGGGCA
Source organism: Lampetra planeri (assembly GCF_965212315.1). Lineage (NCBI taxonomy): Eukaryota > Metazoa > Chordata > Hyperoartia > Petromyzontiformes > Petromyzontidae > Lampetra > Lampetra planeri. Next base: position 9,043,904 of record NC_136155.1, on the reverse strand, counting down.
GCTCAAACTTGGCCTTCTTCGGAGGTGGCCGAGGGGGCGGAAAAGCCTCCGCGCCCAGTTTGGGTTTGCGACCGCGCTTCCTCTTCGCCAGCATGAGCTCTCCTGCGGCGAGCACGGCAGCGCTCGGGGGAGGAACGCTCCCAACTCCGGTGTGCCCCTGCGCCAGAGGGTCGATGGCTGGCTGGCTGGGTGGTCTGCCTGGCAAGCCTCTACCCCGTCCCAAGCCTCCAGTCACCTTGCCCCGGCCCCTTCCTCTGCCCCGACCCTGCCCTCTTGTTGGCCCTGCGGCCTTCGGCGATCTGGGCATGCGTGGATAGCGGTTGCCTCTCCCGTCGGACCTGCCTCGTCCTCCCACCGTGAAGTCAAAGTCTTCGGGTTTCAGGATCCCCTCCCCTACCTTACCGAAGTAGACCCGGAGCTCGGCATGTGATCGGAACTGCTTTCCCTCCGGGCTGAAAGACACAGAAGGCATGTGTACGAGTTACACAAGGGGACCAGTGTTACTAGATTTAAACAAATACATTTAAACAAACGTATCCTAAATAATAACTCAAAACATTTTATTTGCACCAATGTTTCAGCTAACTTTTAAATTCATGGTTTAGAAGGGTCTCTTAAAAAAAAGTAGAGAGCAAAATTAGAATACTTTAAACTTGATCATCCCAATTAGGTTTTTTTCCAAGTTTTCAGTTTTAATTGTCATTTGTTTTAAACGTGCACTGGAACATTTTGTAAAAAAAAATATTGCAACTTTTTGTCAGTGCCAGTGTTTCTCAACCTTCAAAAATCCAGCACCGTCATCCGCCAGTGTAAAACTCTGTGGCAAGAGCGAGTTCCAAGCCCGTTACAATCAGGGCTTTTTCTGAGCCAAGATCCAATGCAGTCCATGAGAAAACGTACAAGCCCACACATTTTACTTGCATACGACACTGCCCTCTGTTGAACATGCGGCAACATAGCAGGCTAACTCAGTTCTACTCACACGAAGTGTAAAAGTGTAAGTTTCCTATTGTGTGTCCGTTTCAACACTATAATAGGGTAGCGGTGCTAACATTTGCGCCTCGCAGCTAGATGGATCTGAGTTCGATTCCCGACTCGGCCACCTTTCTGCGTGGAGTTTGTATGTTTTCTCCACCTGTTCTGCATGGGTTTCCTCTGGGTTCTCCAATTTCCTCCCAAAACAAAAAAAACACACAATGTAACCAGGATTAGCCAAACATCCGAATGCTGAAAAATTACCCAAAAATTACTTTATTGGGATCGCACAGCAGCAGCATTGCCCCGATACTGAAAAAGACTTGGCAGGACCCTCCTGAAAAAGTATTGAGACTTTGTGAGGTTTTCCTTGGAAAACAAGCATAACAATAATAATTAAAACAATCTGTACAATATAACCATGCTAACCTACTGCCACGTTTTGTTCCTGGGCTGTTAGAGCCAAGACATGTGTGTGTGTATATAAAGAACTTAAAATACGATTTACTCCTGTATATACGTACCTAAGTTGTATGTTGTCTGACACACGTTTGAAGTTTTCTAATTGTCCTATTTGCCAAGCTCTTATAATAACCTTGCTCAATTCAAGAAACATGTTAACTTGTATTTCTTATCTACAAACTCTGATACAAGGTTTGTTGGTGCCATTTACCATGGGGGCAATTTCTCTGCAACTGTGTTAAAAATAACACTTACCTAAAAGGACTTCGCTTTCTTTTGGCTGCATCCATAAGCTCAGTCATGGAAAAACAAAGTCGGCCATGACTCGCTGCTGTGTTTGAGGCTGCACGTGGTAAGACATGAGCGGGCCAGAGCGCCACGGCCATGGGGATTCCTTCCCGTGACGTCCGCCGCTTTTTCGGACGGTTCGCGTGGGCGTGCACGCACCTGAATATGTAGACGTCGTATTTCCCCGCAGACCTCCCAGATTTCCTCTGCTTGAGCTTGCGGAGCCAGCCCGCCGGGAGCGACGGGTCGTCGTGCATGGGGGGTGCCGGGCCCCTGCTCGCCCGTTTCTGCTTCTCCTGCGGAGCCTCCGAGCCCGCGCCCCGAACAAGGCCGTCACCGGCCATGCCGCCGCCGGTGTCCCTCGACTGGGCGTGATTCCTCCTCGCCAGCGCTCGCGCCGCGTCGCCCTTCCCCTCCATGCTTGCATCACACTTCTCCTCCGTGCTCGGCGTTGGTGGCATCGGCGCCGGCAGCTCGCTTTCGCTCACCGCGTTCTCCTTAACACCTTCCTCCTGTCTCTTGGTTTTTACATTCTCGTGGTCCGAAGTCACCATTTTCTCACTAAAGAGAGCAGAATTGTGTACGTTTGCACAATTCATTTCACAGACACATTCATCAGAATCAGAATATTTATTTATACTGGAGGAATCTGATAACCTAAAAAGCTCTTTTTCACAGATGTCCAGTCAGGGCGGATAAGAACGTTACAACAACAAACAGTACAAAAACATGATTGTAGTACAAAGTACAAGAAAGGTAAACATCACCAAACACATACAAATAAAACGAAACCATCCCCATCCTATCAGGCAAAGCCCACTGAGGTCATCCTCGCAGCAGCGATGTGTGGCAGCTGATCATCGAACAAAGACGGTCACCGCATCGCAGGTTTTCAGATGCGCTTCTGCAGCCGTCTGGAACGCTCTTCCTTACGATATTAGGAAGCCGTTGGAGCTTTACACTTTTAAATAATCTAGATTGACAAACTAATTTCTTTAGAACTGCTTGTTGTTTAGCTTGTTGTCCTTCGCCGCACTTCCGATTAGCACAGGTGGCTGCGTGCTGTGCGAAAGAAGCTCTACATACGTACGAATGCTTTCTGGAGCTAAATGGTTGCAATGTGTTGGACACGGTCCCTCGAGGGCCAACCGCCACAAGGCAATATATGACTCAGATGATGTTCCTGTTAAACACACTGCCTTGCTCTGTACTGTTAAATTTCTCACATTTTGTGCTGCCAATATGGAACTGACACACTCGGCAAATATTTTTCACTCTTTTAAAAATTCCCCCTCCAACACAGACGTACAGCAGGTTATATGCATGCAGAATCTTTGATAAATCTTGTCAATGCCAGTATCCACAAATATAAATGGAAAAGCAATTAAATATACAGTTGTGCCTTACGAGCCGAGCAAACCAGGGGAGACACCACGGAAAATGCGCGCGCGGACATGCACAGCGGAGCCACGCAGACTTTTATCTGCTAATCTGTGCTGGCAACAGTAGAGTAGGCGGGGGAGAGTAAAGGCAGCACCTGCCTGTGGAGAAAACTGCGCCACATGATGCCAATCGGAGAGCCATCCGTCCAGGCACGACCTCGTGGGGAAATTCAGCCACAACCCACGGACTGCACACACGGTTAACTTTCAGATTTTATGAGATTTCACCTGACAAGATACATGGCATTGTAAACACCGCTAGGACAATGCGCAGTTATTCTCAATCGGGTGTTTTTGGTCGCGATCAAGCACACGATTTACCCGTGGCTGTCTAAAACTGTGCTGTCCCAGCTCCATGGACCTCGAGGTAGCTGAAGTGACTATCCAAGGGGGGTTTAAAATAATTAAGAGTCAAAAAGCATGAGCTAGAGAAGAGCCATACAATCAGATACTGTATACATGTAAAAGAAACTTCTCAATAAAATGCAGGGTTAGCTATGTAAGATGCACTCACAGCCCCATCGAGTTGGTGCGGCATCACGCAACCCCGCATCAGCGTCCACGTGTATGCAGTGTTTCCACATTAATGGCAAACCCAACACTGCTGCCTCGGTCAGACCCTGAGAACCCCTGGTCTAAGTTGTAACCCTCCCGTGCCAAACACCCCTCTATGTGGTGACGAGAACAGTGAACGACAATGCTGAACGTATGATTGCAATATTAAAGTTGTGGTTGAAAAAGTTCTACGGTTAGCACACTGCACTACGAACCCGGCAACCCGAGTTCGATTTCCGCTCACGCCCAATACCAATGACCTGAATCTGTCCTGGATCTCCCCTAGGTCGATTCAGCCTCAAATGAGTACCTGGTGTGATGTGTAAACATCGCCACTGGGGAGACAAAGGCACCCGGGTGTGGTGCTGGCCAACCACCCCCTCGTGTACCATGTCAGCTTTCGTAGGTGCTCGCTAACAGCACTTGCCCCAGCAGTCTGCTAAAAGGCTATACGGGGGTCTTTGTCCGCGAAATGCTTGCACGGCAAAGATTGAGATGCCACCGACTACCTCGCGTCCCTCTCCCGCCCCGTACCACGGTATCAGTCAATGATACTGTACTTCTGGGTACAGTATACCTGCAAAGGGCCAAAACTAACCCCCGCGATCGCAAAAGATGAACCTGCGAGATTCAAGGGTCTCCTGTACAAGAAGAATGGAATGATTTGTGAAAATATTTCGAATTACAATCCAATTCAAGGAGGCGCTGTAGTTTATTTGCAGACTTTTTGTCAAAAATGTTTGCTCACGAACCCAGGTGTTGTATATATAGGCCTTTTTCCAAAAGTTTATAATAAAAATAATTGTCAATATTTTTTAAAAATAATAATCGATTAAAAAAATAAAACAAACACCCTCAACCCCGCTACCTCCCACCAGCCACACCAAACATCTGGAGGTCATAAAGAGCCATTAAAATAATAAACTCCGGGGCAAAGAGGGGTTAACGAAGATCTGGGAAATCTCCAGATTGTCAAAGGACCGCATGACACGACCCAATAACGTTTGAACATTTCACAAACATCTCCAGAGCCGTAATACACAGGCACATAGCAGAGACAAACGGGCATTACAACTGGCGTTTTCTTTAACGGTAAAAGTTCTAAACTCAGCCAAAAGAACAAATGGACGTTATAGACTGCAGTTATATATTAGTGGCTTTATTATTATTACTTATTTAATTTCACCCTTATTCAACTCAAATATATATATGATTTCTTATTGTATGTTTCTATCTACATGACTTTACCAAGAGAACCAAGGAATATGAATTCCGGCAGTCAAGAAAGCTTAAGTGAAAACTTAGTTATAAATCCAACCTCAGGATATAAAAATAAAACTCGAGACTAAAAAGCACAGATCCCTGGTGACACGGATGGAGAGCAACAGCTTAATAAAACCCTCAGAATATCTGTGGTAAAAATTATGATACATCACAAATCTTGGGGTAACTCAAAAGAGATACAAGAAAAACAGGTCAAACGCACAAGACCAGATAATATGTATTCCATGGAATCAGAGCCTCCCCGGCCGCCTTTGTCTTCCAACAATTTGACAACACATGGTAGCCATAAAATACGATTAAAGGCTGCCTCCCCTCCCTTTTTAGCAGAGATCACGGAGAAGGGGGGGGATGCAAACAAAGCATACACTTTGACAGAAACAGTCCGGGGTCACCAAGGGAAGAGGGGGGGACAACCAGGCGCCTGCGGTGACAGAGGGCATTTTTTTCCTCTCGCAAGAGACACGCAGAGAGGGGAGCGAATTTCAGATATAACCAAAGGCGCAGATCATGCAAGAGGCTACTACGATAAGCGACAGAGAGTACTGCGACGGGCAGGCTCCGGGGCATGGCCTCGACATTAGCAATGGGTGTCGTGTCTCGCAGAGAAGAGGGGCGAGGTGATGCTCGGTGCTGAGTTCGGCATGGACCAACAGAGTATCGCTGAAAGTTTTATTCTACATTTATCCCGATGTTTTGAGTCGCTTGCAAAGTCAAGGATTGCGATAAGTTGTATTGTACTAAGCTTTCACAGTTGTTTAAGAGGTGTGCGAATACAATTTTCAAGTTTTGAGAGTGAGTGCAGCTCCCACGAGCAGCTGCAGCTCGAGTTGAACTGACGAGCAACGTCAAGCAATCAACCTCGAGAAAGGGCGGAAAGCGCCAAGCATCGACCAAGCTGCACGCGCAATCGTGCACTGCTAGAGAGCACGGAGCAGGAGAGAGCACGCAGCAGCGCCACCGAGCAAGGGTGTCAACTGCCAGCGGACAAGCGGCGAGCGCTATTGAGCACCTTCAAAGTCAAGCGTCGTACCGACTCAACTCATCCAGCAGGAGAAAGAGCCTGACCAGCCGCCCGTGAGGAAGAGGAGAGCGCCGGCGAGAGAGCCGTGGGTTCGACCCACGCACACACCGACCAGCATCAGCTGGGAACCAAGAAAAGAGGAACGGTGGCCAGAGGACGAGCTGCGGGCGCTATCTGACGACGGACTCATCGCGCACCGCCGACGGCGAGCGTCGTGCCAACTCGTCATCCAGCAGCGGACAAGCAGTTGCAGCTGACGCCCCGAGCGAGAGAGAGCAACGTAGCCGTTTGTATGACACGCCCACCCTCACACACTCACCGCTCCGCAGGGAACAAACTAAATTTTGGTACAAGGAATGCCCAACCTCGACGTCTGCTTAACACAACAGAGATAAACAAGAAGACAAACCACCAACACGCACATAACGCACATATCGGGAATAATAATAAAAAGACTAATGATAAGAGCGCGTCAACTATTAGCTGATGATGAAGAACATTGCGGCCCATAGAGTTACGTGGATACGATCGTTTAGAAGTATTTTAGTCGTTATTTTTGTTGTGATATTTCCAATGAATTCATGCCTTCGGGACATGTTTCTTTATTGCCGTTTGTATGAATATCGTCACATTCATTTTTAAGGACTTTTTCCTATCGCCGTATATGCTCGCGTTACTCTGAAGATTTTATCGATTGTTCTGTTACCCAGTTTAACAACGTAATCATTGAGGGTTAAATGTCCGGATCAATGAGGAGAACATCTCCAGGAGTACTGTGTTGACAATTCCAAGCATAAGGGTTCACATATTAGAGTGTTAAGTTTTTGGTTAGAAATCAAAATTGCTTAACACAGAAGTGTCTGAGTGGTGCCTTCCTAAGTTCATGCATAATAATCTCAATCATGAGAACTGTATCCTGCGGTGAGATTTGAATTTGGAGACCTGACATACACACGAAGACATAATCCGTAAATGTTAAAGCGAGAATAATTGTATTATACCGATTGATAATACAACCCTAGACAACGAAGCCAAGCTTAATTTAGCATACTTACATCACACTTGCATAACTTCATACAATTCATTGTATTATCCCGATTGATAATACAACCCTAGGCAACGAAGCTGAGCCTACTTATCATAACTACATACATTAGCATAATCACATACCTTTGCATAACTTTATACAATTACACCTCCCTAATTAGAATACATTATGCACACAATTACTTACATTAGCATAATTTCGGATAATTACGCATTTTTCCATTTTCATTTTTTTTTCAAGACCCGACACATACAACACAGGACAAGTGTTGATGATACATAAGGATTATATTTTATAATCATATGTAAATTTTATTATGACGACTATGCTTGTTTCCCGAGGAAAGCCCCACAAAGTGCCAAAACTCTTTTCCAGGAGGGTCCTGCCACGTTTTCACAAAAGGGGGCAACGTTGCTCTGTATGATAATAATAATAAAATGAAAGTATTATAATCCGAAACGAGTATTCTGCTGGTATTTTTTTGGCATTGGAATGATTGGCCAACACAAGTTACACAATGTTTTTGCTTAGGTATGGGAGGAAACAGGCGAACCTTGAGCAAACCTGTATATAAAGGGGGGACAACATAGAAACTTCATGTATGTATGTACGTTTAATTTCTTTCGCACCATATACGTAGCCAAACGGGCTAATCAGAAGGCACCCGCATGGTGATTCGAACCGAGGGTCATATTGCTGGGGAACAAGCGTTAGCGTTGTGCCATCCTGTGACACGTTTAATGTGTTGATAATATTGGGCGTTACGTACACCAGCACACTCTTGCTCGCCCGTTTGTTTTGGTTGCATGGATTCCTATTGATATACACACATTTTCTACACTGTCATTTTACTGCTTGCATTTTTCTCACTTGTCGCTTGCAAAATAAACAAATTCCATCAGATGTCAGCTGTTTATGAATGAATTGTGTTAATTAATTCACGGTTGGTCGCTATATACTTCTAAATGTATTTTAAGTCTCGTGAAGAACGCATACACGTGGACTTGTTCACGTGTGTGTGCGCGCATGTTTGAATGACAATGTACTAAGGCATTACAGGCAAAAATCAGTTTGGAGTCATCCAAATAACCCTCGCTTTAGAGTACATTCACAAGATCATTGGGACTCGACTCCAACAATCACGTTTAAATGAGCTGACGTTACATTTTATAAATAAATAAATCGCTATTCAGCCCTGCATTCTCAGCTTCTGTTCAGTGAGGTGTCCACTGACTAAATGGAACAAGGCCAACCACATCATAAATCACGTGTGGCATTAACATTAAATAAGTGATTATGGCAAGATCCTTACGATGCCACACACTATGCACAGCACTATGCTGTTACACAGCACCATGCAGTATGTGAATTACAGCACTATCCATACAATAACCGCCATTCACCACTAAGTGCCGGTGAGGTCACCACGGCACTTGTGCCATGCTAGGTGCACTTTGAGGCCATGTGAAGTGTGGAAGGCCCGCTTGGCAGGAGGTTACGTAACAGACCCACAGCCAGGTGCCACACAGCTTGTGAACTATAGCACTTTACATAAATACATGATACAACGCAGTGTGTGCGTGTACTATAGAACTATACTCTAACACGGTAATACACTTACATTGCATGGCAGAAAGCTGTTACCATCGTCTCGACGAATAGACAATGAATAATTACCACACAGCTCCAACCATGGACACACAGCAACACCACTGCCTGCTTGGATCAGTCGCTGGCAGCCGTTCAGATCACCACCAAGTTACCCCTCAAAGCCGTCCACTGCAGAGGCTGGGCCTTGCCTTCAAACTGCCCTTATCCTGCCACTGCAGTTGGAAGTCTGAATTATCCACCCATTTCATATTCTTTGGGTCTTTTCGTAAAGTCACGAAGATAGGTTCAAAGAAAATAACAAAAAACTACGACGTTTCGATCGCAACACAAGCGACACAGATGAATAGAAACATACAGAGTCATCAGAGAGATACAAGTACACATTGACACAACTAGGAGCAACAGAAAGACAGGAAGGTTACAAGATAAATGTGATACACAGACGGGGGCATAAAGAGCGAGAGAGAAAAAGAGGTCAAAAGGGAAATGGTGAGACATGCCACTGACAGACACATAGAGACAGGCATAACCAGGGACACAAAAGCGAGAGGGACATGGAGAAAAACACAGAGCAACAGAGACATAAATGGAAAGACGGAGTGACACAATGAGCGACAAGAAAGATAGACAAATATAGACATGTGTGTCAGGGGTGGGCACAAACAGCACATCAAATAGCACGTCGTAGCAAGAGGGGAGAGATGACTTATTGGGGTTCAATGTCAAGTCCAAGGGCTTCCCCTTTATTGTGACCTCTTGGAACCCAATCAAGTGCCTGTCTAAGTAACTACCCTCGTGCTTCTGAGCACAACCCACCCACCATATTCTTCACTTGTCATCTTAAATTGGGTACCCAAAATACTTAATTTTCCTTAACTAGTGTTATAAAATTCCTAGCATCCTCCTCAGACCTTAAACTGTGTCACCACTGTGCTGAAGCACATTTCAGTTGTTTTAATGATGCTCTATGTGTGCTGTATTGTTTTATTTTCTAAACTGGCCTTTAATGTCTTTCAAAAGGCATCCTGCAATAAAAATAGAAATAAATACAAAAAATTCCCTTTAAATATATAAAAATGTAATCTAAAATGTAAATCCTAAACTCATCCTCTGTGTGTGTACTCTTTCTCCCATAACCACAGTACCGCTGGGATCCAGCGTGTTTCGCTCATGACCATTAAACCCTTCGTTTGTTAGTTGTGCAATTCCCCTTAGAGAACCCCCTACTCGTTCTCCGTCATGTTGACCTTCTTGTCTTTGTCATGCTGTTGCTGTGCACACTCACCACAGATCTCCCTCGCTAGGTAACTGGACGACATGCTAAATGGGACCATTCGTGTAATCAATACAATAAACTCAAACAGTACGATACACGAATACAAATCGTCAAGTACAGAATAGGGTAAGACTATAGAATACATATATAAAATGTACTCCGAATACCCAGTAAGCTGTACTGCAGTGATATTAATAGTACTCCACCAGCACAGCACAAAGTGATGTCCAATAATACACAATGTTGGACTACAGCACACTGTGTAAATGTTTCCAACACTCTACTTCCTACAGAGTATTAAAAATACAAGATAACATACACAATATTAGTACTATACAAGTGGTGGAAAGTATTCTATATGCTGTCAGAATAACATGATGACCATAAATCTGGCATATTATAACGTACAAGTATCTACCCTATGCTATTAAATGTAACAGTGCCAAATGAAATGCCTATTCAAATCTATATACTCGCTAATGCACATAACAGTTCCCTAACAGATTTGAATTTACCAAATAATGCTAATAAAAATACAAATGTAGCTGTGTATGAAGTACATAATGTAAATCTTTTTGGTGGTGTACCATATAACGTAACAAAGTGCATCTTGTAAAATAAAAAGCAGTAATATATTCTTGAGCTGGATGTTCGGTCGTTTACATTTCTATGTTCGCAACCTCAGCAAACTGGCTATAATTGTCCTAAGGTTACATTAAAATGTACTTGATTTTGAAACAGTAAAATGTAATAAATATTGATTGTAACCAACCTAAATGCATTAATATGACGAATATGTGTAATAGTAAAAACTTCAATGAATTTAAAATCTAGTTTTCATTAAATCTCTCCGCTTGATTAACCATCCAATTAATATTCTAAGGAATTAAAGGTTTTGTTATTTGCATATTTTTTCTGTGCAACAATTAAGGAGTGATGGTGCAGTGGTTTGTACACTGCGTTATGAACCCGGTAACCCGAGTTCACTCTCGGTCACAGTAAACATCAGTGTGGTGACCGATAACACAACTGGCTCCCTTCTGACCGTACTTCACCACATAGGGTGATGAATTCTGGTCAAACAACCGCCACGACAAACACGGCATGGAGAGGTCTTCATCCAGCAGTAGACTGAGAAAAGACTGACATTTATTCTTCTTTTTATCAATACTTTTAAAGGTACTGCAGTGAATAAGTGCACGTGTGATTTTAGTCTTTTAGGCACAATTTAGCTTTTACACCCCATTAATTTCACCTAATTAAAATGAGAATCATTGCATTTTTATTTATTACGTACAACTTTTTTACATTTGTATTATTTAAACGAAAATGACAAGAAGTAACAACAATGTTAGTGCTAAAGTGTCTTCCCCACAGGAAGCGATGGCACGGTTTTTGGAGCAATCAACACCCCAACCTAGGTTCGAGTCTTGGATTTTTCAGATTATTCTTCAAATGTGGAACACATCCCTAATACATTCCAATATATCATATTCAAACATAAGTATGTTTAACTATACACAGTAATTTAACGCAAGTTGATATACACACACAGCACCATATCTAAGAACAATACTGTATATCATTTATGCACAGTAACATTAAATATATATCACATTATAATTAACTATAATTTATACCGTATGTGGTGCTACATTATATGTACATGGCATTTCAATACCCTCACACAGATTCACAAAATACTGTATAACACTAATTTCATAACGTATACCATGTAACTTCAGGTCTCCCTCGTAAGACTTCTCACGATAGGTTCTTAGCTGGTTATTACATTTTTGCAAGTCGTAAGCTCTGGAGATTACACACAAGGTGCATTATATTAATCTACTAGCTTTACTACCCGGCTTCGCCCGGGACTTGGATCCACCACGCCCGGCCGCCTTTGTCTCCCCAGTGGTGATGTTCACACACCACAGCAGTTACTCAAATAATCGTCACCGGTGGTGGCCGAACTCGGGTCGCCGGGTTCGTAGCGCAGCGCGCTAAACCACTACACTACAATGCGTTACGCTTCAACATGCGCGGGTCACGTGACATTTGACGTCACAGCTCACTTGCCATGCAAAAAATAGATGCATTATTAAGCCCCCCCCCCCCCCCAAAAAGTGTATTTTTTTATAATTTTTGCATGTTGTATAGTCTGGAAAGTACCCACATGGCAAATTTCCAGTTTGTTGCATGTCGGGAAGTACGCTAAACATTTTGAACAGACAGACATTCACAACTTTGCCTTTTATATATATGGGGATATCACTACATACTAGGGCTATATCGCCATTTTTTTTATAGTACAATATCAAATATCGCGACATGTCGATTGTCGCTAAATCAGTTTGCCATAACTTAACAGTTTACTTCACAATGTTCAGCAAAAATAAATGACTTAAAAGTTGCAGTTTACTCGACTTAAGCCTGCCACGAGTCTTTGTTATGATTACAATCGACAACGCACATCCTGTCCAAATAAACGTAATTACAAGAACGACTAAATAAAGACGTGCAATCTCCATTCCATCAATTACTCTGGAAAGCAGTGTGTAAATCATGTATTTAATCCATATGGGTTTATTGGAATAGATCGCGTAAATATGTGGCGTTAAACCCGCCGCGATCTAACCCAAAAAACATGTATTGTGGAAATTGGTCGCGAAAGCCTACGTGTTAAATATGTATTTAATATTGACAGCTATATATGTATGGATTAATAACTATGTTCATTTCATGTCAGGAAAATTATATTTTAGATAAATCACAACAATTTTGTGTGGCTCTTCCTATTGTACGATGTATTGTGGGTATCGACATATTGCGGTAACCCGACTACAAAGTAAAGCGTAAACAGATGTGAAATGTAATTCATCTAACGGTGCAATTACACGCTAAACGAATTCCGAAATGGTTTACATCGCATTTAAACCAGCTGGGATCAAACTTCCCAACGTCCTCCGTGGCCTGGGAAGTTTTAATTTAGAAATCTGTGGCGAGTGCCCCCGGAATTATGCAAGTGACCTGCATTGCCCCCGGAGAGGATGCAGTGGCCTGCATTGCTCCTGCTTCCGCAGATTTTTTCCCCCGTTTCAGATAAAGTTCCAGCATATTGCAAAGTAAAACATTCGCCTGCATCTCTCGTAGTAAACAAGCCAGGAGATGAATGCGGCTTGCGAGCCTAGGTGTGGCCACCCACCGGGATCTATGCAAAACACCCTGCACAATACGACCCGCCATGTACACACAACATTACGGCAGTGCAATAGCACTGGTCATACACTGCACTATCCCATGCAGGACTGTCATATATACCGCAATGATTAATTTCAGATGTAATCACACGTATACAGTATTTTAATGTATTGACATGTCGAGAACATTCTCGTCGGAGCGTACAATAATTGTAAGAGGTTACGCCGGTTTGGGGAGGCCTTCATTCATCAGTAGATTGAGCATGGTCTTTGACAGCTAAATAATGTGATCCCTTCCAAAAAATTCTGCCGGGGTACATTGCATACCTATATCATGCAATCCACATGAGCACCAAATACAAAGTAATGCAAACAAATAAATGCAGACATTCATTATATATTTTTAAAGTGTTCATCCACGTAAGTATACATAAGTCTCTCACATTACAGTCGTGCTATACTAATTAACAATTGTCCAGTATGTATGTACACTGTATGAAGTTATACTGTATGCATAGCACTGTCATGTATACTGTATGTGTCGTCCTGTAGTGTACTGCATTACTGGACCGTTACAAAGAGCACAGCTGACGCGCCACTATGTATAGCGGTACTGTGCCTACACGGTACACATTACGGCAGTACCGCTATTGCAGTCTACATGTAATTACTGTAAAGTACACACTGCAACGCTACTGTAAACGTACAGTGTACACTTGCGCAAGTAGCGCGACGTTTATAAACAAAGCGACGGGCCGCAGCGTGCCCGCCGAGCGCAACTTCGGGCGCGTTTAGGCCGCGAGGGCCCGCGCTCGGGGCGAGCGGTCACGCCAGCAGTGGAGCAGCGGCACGATGGCGGGCGAGGAGGAGGAAGAGGCGGTGGAAAGAAGACGAGCTGCGCAGTGCCTAGGCCAAGGCGGTGCCTTGCTTCGCGCCTCACACGCTCCTCTGCCCCGCGCTCACACGCGCGGGCTGCGAGGTGGGGTGCAAGGGGAGCGCGATGCGAGAGAGAAGGGGAGAGAGTTGCGCGGGGGAGGAGAAGCGGAAGCCGCTCAGTCCCTCACCTCAACTTAGTTTCGCGGGCGGACGCAGCCGCCACCGCCGCCATCTTCGGCCTATTCAGATGTCGGGGCCTCGGGAGAGCAGGGGGTTGGGGGCGGGGCTAGGCAGGGCGGAGCCTGGGCGAGGGGCGGGGCCTGTGAGGAGGGGGCGGGGCCTTGAGGAGGGGGGCGGGGTCCGGATTGGCTGCACGGGGATCCTCACAACTCAAGTAAGTTCGAGCGTCATTATCTGCAGCTCTACACCGTTTACAGCAGTGGTTTTTAACCTGGGGTGCACGCTGCACACCCTGAGGGTACGAAATGACATTTCTGGGGGTGCAAGACATGGCCAGATTTTTTTTCGAAGGTAAATAATCAAAACAAAAATTAAGCACGGGCACGTAAGCGCAACTAATTAAATCTTGACTTAAAGCTTTCGTGACTGCAGGAATACATATTCTATGGGTCTTCCGGTAAAGCCACGTAGATAGAAAAATAATAAAAATATCACGACGTTTCGATCGCAACACAAACAATCGTCTTCAGGTGAAAAATACAGAGAGAGAGAGAGCTGATGAAGCAGGATGTTATATCGGCCTGAGATGTGTGCAGCCCAAGGGTAAGTGGGCAGGGCTAGAAATGAAATTTGCATGTAAATGTAAGAACGGAGGGCGCCACCAAAGTTGTGGAGGTGGCCATTGTATTGTGTGTAGCCCAAGGGTAAGTGGGTGGGGCTAGAGATGGAATTTGCATGTAAATTTAAGATCGGAGGGCGCCCTGAGGCTGTGGAGGTGACCATTGTAGCAGTGTGCGGTGTGGGCTTCCGGTGAGGGAGCGAGAGGGAGTGTCAGCCAGCCAGGGTTACGTAGGGGCATGATACGCTGGTTGACCTGCTGACACGTGACCGGATGATATTGGAGGGGGGCCGCCACCGGTGGATGGGGGCCGCTGGGTGGTCACGTGGTCCTAATAAGCTCTCGGGAGCCTTTGAGAAAGAGCTCGAGAGATCTGCAAGGTGGGTGGGGCGAAGCCAGCCCCAGCCAGGGGGATATAACGGGGGCCCCGTGAGGAGCTCGAGGTTCTTCGTGTGCTGGTGTGAAGAAGATCCACGTCGGGGAGAAGAAGCCTTTAGCCATGCGGTCCAGGACCCAGCTTGTGGTCCGGGCCGGGATAGCGAACCATGTCTAGTTTGGCTGTAGCATGGTTAGATGGGCATTCGAGACCCGAGTGTAGATTGTGTGATGTTATGTTAAAGTTGCGCAATAAATAATGTTGCTCCCAAGACAACGTCGGCGACTCAGTTGGACTCACTACAAATGTAAGAGAACCACCGCAATGGTGGATGTGCTAGTGAGACATTCAGCCCATTTATTATGTGTAGCCCAAGGGTAAGTGGGTGGGGCTAGAGATGGTATTTGCATGTAAATGTAAGATCGGAGGGCGCCCTGAGGCTGTGGAGGTAGCCATTGTATTGTGAGGGATTAGCATGTCAATGTAAGAGAACCACCGCAACGGTGGATGTGTTAGTGAGACATTCAGCCTGTCAATGCAAAGACATCCAACCTGGCAATGCAACTCAGAGAGTCGGAAATAACAGTTAACATCAGCAGGTAGGATGGAAACATCATAGCCAGTTATGACTTAAACTGGTTAATAACGTCCTTCCAATTGTAATGCGAGCAAGGATTGAGGGGGGCGGAGTCTGGGTCACGTGAGGAGAGGGAGGAGTTAGGGTCACGTGGGGGAGAGGATTTAGGGAGAGAACCGGAAGGGATCGGGGAGTGAAGACAGAGTGAAAACGGGAGGAGGCCACGCTGGGCAGTACTGGGAGGGTGGCGCGATCGCCACGTGTTGGGAGACCTCGGCACCGTCGGCCATCGGTGTCCAGGCGCAGGGGGGCTAGCGGGCTGTGGAAGGCTGGCCGTAAGCGAGGAGGAGCGGAGCAGCAGTGTGGCTGCAGAGCAGAGCAGCAGTGTGGCTGCAGAGCGGAGCAGCAGGGTGGCTGCAGGGCGGAGCAGCAGTGTGGCTGCGGAGAGCTCGACGGAGGAGACGCAGGCCTGAGATAGGACGCCGTGGGAGCGAGATTTACACGAACCCAAATAAAGGACAACGGAGATCGACACTGTGAAAGAGTCCTTTATTACACAATGATTGCTCAGTTTGTACCCATCTTCTAGGTTGAAATTGTGTCCGTGTTTAAATATCTGGATGGTTTCATGAACAAATCTTTGTTGATAGCCAGTAAGTTTGCAGAGTACCTTCGTCTTGGAAAAAACAATTTAGTGTGTGCCCACAGCCTTAAAACTATGATCAGTCCCGGCTGAGGTATTGGTCCTACCGTGTTTCAGATCTGCCTTATGTTCACGAACATGGTCCGAGACATGTCGCTCAGTTTCCCCAATTTAACTACTGCCGCAGCCACAGCTTAGTTTGTAGACACCGGGATATTGCATGTCATGGATCACATCCTTCACAGATGGGATCAGATCACGAATTGTATGTACTGTGTTAAATCGAACCTGGATCTTGTGTTTGCTCATGATTTGGGAAATCTGTTTGGTAACCCCTGCTATGTATGGCAAGGTGATGGTTTTGATTGGGTCCTCAGATGGTTCTTTCCTAACGGTTGGGGTGATAGCTTTACGGATTGTGTAGTCCGAATATCCATTCATCTTGTACGTGTTCCAGTTCACTGGCGAGGTGGTGATGGTCGGAAATACGAGCCCTATGGTGTAGAGTTTTGATGAGGGAATTCTTCTGGGCTGGATGGTGGTGGGTGTCAGGTTTTAGGTAGGCATCCGTATGGGTGGCTTTCCTGTAGACAGTGTCCCATTTGAGCCATCTGGTCTCTTTTCGATTAAAACATCCAAGAATGGTAACTTGCCATCCTTTTCCACCTCCATGGTGAATTTGATGGCTGGGTGTATGGAATTGCCCAGCGCTGGTAGGCCATGTGGCCAGATGACGAACGTGTCATCTACATATCTCTTCCACAAGGAAGGACGTAGGATGGATGCCTGGATGGCATCTGTCTCAAATTTCTCCATGAAAATATTGGCTACAACTGGAGACAAGGGAGAACCCATTGGTGTGCCTTCAAATTGTTTGTAGAATGTTCTGTTCCAGGTGAAGTGTTGTTGAGGCAGTGTCTAACCAGGACAGGTAAATCAGCTTTCAGTCCTTGTTGGACCAAATCTTCAATGATTGCAATGGTGTCAGGCACAGGAACTTTGGTAAACAAAGATACCACATCGAAACTGACAAGGAAGTCACCTGAAGATAGTGAGATGTCCTTAATTAGATATACCAAGTGAGCTGAGTTAAGTGGATGGCGTCTATTTACAAGACTTCGGCGAACGTGCGCCACAAATTTGCCACGCGACAGAAGGGGGAGGATGAGTCAGCCCTCGCCTTCCATAGCGCGCTTTTGGCGCTGGCGAAAGCCACCTTCCCAGAGATGGACCACGATGGCATCGACGCGTTGGTCCTGGAGAGATTACTGGCCTTGGCGGAAACCCTCCACATCATTCTTCCACCATTGGAACTTCATTTGCCAGTAAAAACCATAGTTGTTTTTTTACCCTTTTATCTGGCAACAAAACTGACACCTTTTTTACAAGGAGTCATGTTTGGATAGACCACAATACCTGCAGTCATAATGCAAACAAAAAACATAACTCTGATAATGTATGCACTGTCCTTGAAGTTGATTGGTCCACACCCGAGACAGCTTTCCTTAGAACCTAGTCTCACATAGTGTTGGACCAGATGACGCCAAAAGGCGCACAACTCAAAGACAATGCACCATCAGAGTATGAGAGCTCGGGGTATGCATTTGTAATAACAGCCATAGAGGGTTCACGTGGGGATTGGCTTGCCGGTCCTGCTTTGTAGCCAATAAGGGATGAGCCAGGGAGCATGGCCTCGGCGTGATCTCGGCATGTCAGCAGGGGTGATTGGCCGGGCCATTCGGTGCCCCAGCTAATGGGGAGCCGGATCAGAGGCGTGGTCCCGGGATTGACAGGGAACCAT
Organism: Lampetra planeri; assembly: GCF_965212315.1. Lineage (NCBI taxonomy): Eukaryota > Metazoa > Chordata > Hyperoartia > Petromyzontiformes > Petromyzontidae > Lampetra > Lampetra planeri. The sequence continues at coordinate 9,025,670 of NC_136155.1, read as the reverse complement.
CGGGAACGGTCAATGCTGTCTATGGAGGATTGGCTGGGGGGTACCACGTGACGAAGGGATTAAGAGAGAGAGAGAGAGAACGATCGAGAGCAGACTTGGGAATGACAAGAGCAGGAGTCACGCGCGTACGGGGGCTCTGGGTGCCACGTGCGCGGTGGGGACTTGGTGTGAAGTCTGCCCTCTCTCCGTTGTCTGCCAGCAACGGAGAGTGTGTGAGTAAAGTGTAATTGTGGAAGTGGAAATAAAAACGACTGATTCCGAAGCCGTCTCAAGAAGGTTTATTACACATTTACACCATTGGAGCCTCATTTGCCAGTAAAATGACAGTGCATACATTATCATAGTTATGTTTTTTGTTTGCATTATGACTGCAGGTATTGCGGTCTATGCAAACATGACTCCTTGTAAAAAAGATGTCAGTTTTGTTGCCAGATAAAAGGGTAAAAAAACAATTATCATCATTCTTCCAGCTGAAGATGATGACATCTCATCTCTCAAAGTCACTAAGTGCATCCGAGCCCAGCTACTTATACAACGGGACAGGGCGCAGGTGACGTGTGCCGTGTTCCGCACGGGGCTGGGGCCGCCTAATGGAACGGAGCCCCTTTTTGCATGTGCGTCGATTCGGAGGCGACAGTCATGGCGATGGTGCACGGCGGACGGTCGAGCAGCGGCGGTTAAGGTCGTCGTCTCGCTCCGGAGGCGGCCATGTTACCTGCTACAATTTCGGCCTGTCGGAGCACATGTCATCGGGCTGCCGCGTACCATGACGGCACCTCCCAGCATCACCGCCATCCTACGCTTCCCTACACACTGAGGCGAGTCGCGATGCACTCCACACTCGACCCCTGGCCTCACCTCACCCATCTAGGCGTTTTGATTCACGGCCCGATTGCGCGTCGATACGGGGGAGTCCTACGCGTAATCATGAGGTTCGTCATGATTACGGGCGGAGCGGCCCCGACCTGGGGGGGATATAAGGTGGGTCCCTGAGAGGGACCGGGGTCGCTGCATTCTACAAGCTGAAGCTCCACGTCTACAAGCTGGAAGCTCTACGTCCTACGAGGCATCAACACGTGGTCTGCGACCCGAGTCAGGGTCTGACCCTTCGTAGCTGTAACTCCTACGTAGAGTAGTACAGGTAGGAACAACTGGTTCCACATTTTTTTTCTTCTAAAAATAAAACATGTTTTATTTTTATTATTTTATTACTTCCTTTCTACGTGACTTTACGGAAAGAACCAAGAAGATGAATCCCTGCAGTCACGAAAGCTTTAAATCGAAATTTGGTTCCACATTGCCCACCAGGGATTATTTGTCTGTCTGTCGTGCATATTTGTCTGTCGTGCACGAATGCGCTGTCCAACCAAGTTCCGACCTGCCCACTCCAAAGGAACGTGTTTAGCTGTGTGGTCACCACCTTAGGCTGTATCTGGTGTTAGCAGGCTGATGTTACAATAAAAGTGTTGCCTCTAAAGAACGTTTGCGACTCAGTTGGACTCACTACACAAGGATGAGAACTTAAAAGATATGAATTGCTTCGAACTTGTATTTATTAAAATGTCTTAATTGAAATAGAACAAGCAAACACAGAACTGTTAAGCTAAATAAATAAAGTTATAATACAAAAAATTCCAATAAGAAAGTAGTAGGACTTTTCAAATCGCAAAAAATCGCAGCCTTTGCGATTTGTTAATCGCATTGTTTCAAATTGAGATTTCTATTTGAAATCGATTAATCGTTCAGCCCGATGCTGTAGGCACCGGAGCGAGCTTCAATGCCATCATCGCCGGGCCAGGAGTCTGCGCTCCCGTGCCACGTGGCTCAGAATGGCTGCACCACTTCCGTCCGAGCGCCCTCTGACCCCGACGGTCGGGACGTCACCACGGGGCGACTCGCATGGCGACTGGAGGGGCTCGGATCGCTCTCGGCTCGCGTCTCCCTCCCCGTATCTCTCCTCGCGTCCCTCCTGAGCGTCTCCCTCCCTCAGGCTCCCTCCCTTCTTCTCCTTGCTCTCTCGCGCCCTCCGCTCTCGCTGCTCTCCCGCCTCGCGTAGAGATCCTCCCGCTGTGAGCGAGGGGCGAGCGGCGGCGATTGAGGTGAGGAAGCCTCCTGCTGCTGCTGTCACCGTCACACACACTCGGCGGCGGCGTCGTCTTCATCATCGTCAACAGCCATGGACTATCCACTGATGGATCATCACGGCATCTATCTCTCCCCTCGGTCGCAACGCCACCCCCTCTTACGAGCTTGCCAATGCAACAATCCCGACTCGGTCATAGCAGGCGGTCGCTGTGCTTAGTATCGCTGCTGTTTCCTGAGACGCTTGAAAATTATTGGTGCATTCGGATAATGGCTAACCGTGATCGAGTAGTAATTAGTGCTCGCCATCGTCAATAACTAATCAGCACTATGCTATAGTAACCATTACTCTAGTCTATCAACAATAGCGTCGCTATATAAGGATATGCGAGTATTGATGTTTCCTCTACTACAGTATAATATCTTAAACTCGAAACAGTCATCATGGTCACGACAATAATACCACCACAGACTGAGGGGAGGGTGATTACTACAGTATATTAATAACAATACCGCTCATGATCATAATAACACAAGCACAGATCGACTGGGTGTTATAATACTTATACTAATGATAATTATATCAGCATTACTGCTGCAAACATCGAGACGCGATGATTATTACGACAGTACGATAATAACAATAATGCTGCTCTTCATGATACAGGAGAGGCGATGTCAATACAGTACTGTAATCACGTGAGTGACGGCACGATACGACTGCTGCTACATCTGACGGAGACCCAAGAGGCGATCACAATATCTGTCGCGCAATCACACCGTGACAACATTGTAATAATAAGTACCATTGCAAACTAACAAGACGTGAGGTTGACTACTTCTCTACCACTAATGGTAGCGACGAGCTTTTACTACGAAGATGCTCATTGCAGAGGAGGCGCGATGCACGCACCACAACGAGCCTGCGGTGAAACGAGATAAGTCCATTGTCGCTACTGATGGACAGAATCCCAGATTGTCAGACGCGTGCCGGTGCCCGGCTAATTGATGACGGGAAGTGATGCAAGCCGCACGCCATCACAGTCGTATTGCTCATTGCAGGGCAAAACCAAGACGGTAAACATCAGATATCTCGGGCAGCAGGTGGCTTATTTTATACTGAGTCCTAGAGGAAGAAACGTATTGATGTAATCACTTAAAATAATGCATTGATTATCCGAATAATGAATAGTGGATTTAAAATGGGGGGGGGGGGGGGCGCTATAAACTAAACTAATCTGAAATCCAAAAATAATGTTACTTGTTTATTTAGGATAATCTATACTGAGTCTTGGCACTCATTTTCAAGATGGTCCTACTTTGTCTTTTTTCATTTTAAAATGTTTTCACCAAATTCATGAGTGTTCGTACACGTGGGAGGGAACTGGAGCATCCAGAGATGAGCCACACACGTAAACTCCACGTCGAGTAAGCGGAGAGACGTAAAAAGGGTTGGAGATGCCGGACAAAATATAAAATCCAGGAAAACCTTGTTTTATCAGTGCGTGCTTTGGCTATACGCGGTTTGCCTCGTTAGATGTTTTCCGGAATACGCTGCTAGGATTCTCACCTCCGCGTCAGAAAGTAGTGCTGTGAGGGTTCTGCATATGTTGCAAGGTGTGAATGAATTGATTGTGAGAACGATGTATTCACCATGTATGCTTTTTGCGTGTGTTTTTGCGTGATAATGTAACGTACACTCGACACGCTTACGCACAGCGCAAATTTTGACATGTCGCCGCACGCATCCAGCCATCCAGTCGTTGAGGACGTATCCAGACAGACGCCTAGATGAGTGACTGAGGTATCCAGACAGACGCCAAACTAATGCAGGAGCTGAACTTTATTGCAACTGTACTTTATTTCAGGTTATATCAGTTGCACGTTATTGCAGCCCTGCTTGAAAGGTGGGAAGGCGCGTTTAGCGGCATTGCTAGGCGACAGGGCTGTAAAACCAATGGACATGCGATCGTTTTAACATGAACAAATACAACTTGGCCATCATTCGTTATGGGCAAAAACATAATCTACCTTCATTATGTGGATTATATTTTAAACATTAATAATTGGTGATTCTGCGTTGACAATGGTGCACAAAGTACAATTACCACAGATACTCAACACATTCGTCAATAACAAAGTCTGGCCTTAAAGAAAAACATGTACAGTGGGCAATGTTTCGGACTATGGCTATCCTTCTGTTGACTTTGCCCAAAATATCGTCTAATATACTTTTCTTTTAAGGCCAAAGTGTTACTTGCGAATGCGTTGAGTTTTTTGTTGGCTGCATTTTGCAACGTCTTCAGAGATATCCGAGAAAAGGAAAAGCTCCTGGAGCAGATGATATAACTGTGGACGTAATCAATATTCAGGAGCAGTTTGTGGAACACAATTACCTAATATATTTTCAACTCTTATCCGCAGTGATTTGGGGGACTGATATCACGGACACTATTCACGGAGCTATCTGCGATTTTACTGTTATCCGTGGGGTAAAATATCGTGGATAATAGGATGCAATTTTCGCTCGACTCCCCTTCGCCACAGAAAAGGCACATAAATTATAAAGCAGCTTAACTACGCATTTTGGGTAAAATTGCGGATGTTGGCAAGAAATATGGGCACGGACAATAAGCGTTTTTGCTGACTACAGCTGCCACAGTTAATAAGAGTTGTGGATAATAAGGCTGTGGATAAGAGGAGTTCTGTACTTCAATCATAAAATTATGCCTTAATGATTTTATCCAAACACGGTGCAACGGACTTGAATTCGGATGGTGGTGGAGGTGTGTGTTACTCCTACTTGCTCGGGTCTCAGAGAGAGCACCATCACACTCAGTCCAAATTACAGCACTTTCCTTATCCCTTTTACTGTTACCCAGAATCTCTTTGATATAGCATCGCAATAAACTCACCAAAGTTTTATCACACGGCACGGGGGCTTCCATCTCACGCCGAACTTTGCCATTCTCTCTCGTCAAGGGACATGAACCTTTACGCGAACTCCGACCATCTTCGCAGCAACTTTTGGCTTGCCATCGAACAAAGATGGTCACCGTATCGCGCACTTTCAGATGCACTTTTGTGGCCGTCTAGAACGATCTTCCGATATTAGGAAGCCACTCTGCACTTTTAAATCTCAATATAAAACTAATTTCTTTAGAACTGCTTGTGTTTAGTTTGTTGTCCTTCCCCACCCGCACCTCCAATTGGCACGGTTGGGCTACGTACGGTTTGAAAGAAGTTCAACAAACCCACATGGCGCATTGGGGGTCCATGAGTGCCACCTAACTCGGGGACGGCCCCGCGTGGGTTGTGGGTCATGAGGTGGCCTCGCCCGCCCTGGCGACAGCTCCGAGGTTGTGACATTGCAGTAGACTGGGAACAGGCTTTGGACTCGGTGGAATTTGGTGCTGCCAAACAGGTGCTTGCAAAATCAATGGCTCGCTTAACATTTACAGAAATGTTGCAGCTACTCTGAGATTGCCTGAACAAAGTAGAAAAATACGTGTTAGAAGTATAGTTGGACTCATGGGACATGGTTGAGTCAAAGTTATGGGAAGTGCAATTAGAATATTTTTTTCTGAACATTGGTTTGGACAAAAAAAGGCATAAATTTAATAGGAAATAAATATCAATGATCTCATATTTGCTGATGAAATAGTTATGATTGCAATGCTAGGAAATTCATTCCAGAATTAGATTGAATAATTGATTAAAGAATGCTACAAGGTTGGCCTCAAGATAAATAATTGCAATGCTGAAGTTACGTACAACAAAATCGATAGACAATTCCTGATATTTTTTCAGATGCTTCTGGAAAAACACCAGAGTACGTATGTATGTTGAACTTATTTTGCACCATATGTAGCCAACCATGCTAATTGAAGTATGCGTTTCGAGGGCAAATGTTGAAGGCAAATTGATATCAAAGTGATTGAATGAAGACATCGATAAGAGCAGGCGTGAAGGGCTTTTGGAAAATTGAACTGAATAATGAAAGTGGCACGCTAAAGACGCACAGGATGTTGAATGGGCTGACTGCAGTATAATATTAGACCGGTGATGTTAAAGCCATTAAGTAATGACATTCATTCAGTGGATAAACATGAGCCTCATTGAGAACTAAACACTTATTTTATAGTTTTAATTAACAATCATAGTGGACCAACGAAAATGAATTGATTACTATAATGAGCCAAGAATGTCTGTGTCCCGCGCGTGACGTCACTCAACGTCAGCCAGCCCCCCTCATTAATACTCATGAACAGGTGACGACCTCCACATGGACCCCCCCCCTCATTAATAATCATGAGCGGGTGACGTCACTCCACATGGGTGGGCGAGGCGCCTCCTCCCCCCTCCTCAGCATCAACTTACAACCCTCACTACAAAGGCAGAACCCTCAGGTCACGCGATCTCCGTAACGCTATTGAGAGATACAAGTAAAAAGGACGTCATGATGAACAAGGGATTATAACCTTTAAATTAAATAAGTCTGTTACCGCGGCCTTATAAATTGCACACAAATTCATGCAATTAATATCACGTCGCGGTCTGCTTTTCGCTTGCAAGTTTCAGATTTACTGAAATACACCCGTCCTTGGACGGGCAAAAGGCGCGTGATTAATGATATTGAGATCAAAATAAGGCAGCATTCTAATAAATACAAATATGTTATGCCATAATTTCCTAATCACATGAGCATTGAAGCGGTACTTAGCACCTCTTTACAGGACTGAGCCAGTGGCCGAAATGCCACATTCCTATGACGGGGACCAATCTATCCAAAGGACAACCACTGTTCATTTACCTACAAAGTGATATTAAATTTAAATGACCCGGAGGGATGATAGGTCGAATCAACCCACAAGCACGATTTGAACTCGCAACTTTCTGATTTCGAGCCGTTTGCTCTGCTGCCGAGCCACTGGCTATCGTGTAGAGAATGCACCACGCCTTACGGGCCATGTCGCTGACCATGCCAGAGCCTGTGCCCACATGTGGTTGTCGCTAGTGCGACCACGCCGGCGTGAGGCGTGACGGATACTAAAAGAAATGGGCCCTGCACACCTGCGTGGCCGTGCTAATTGGCACGTGGTGTCCTGTCGGCATGTGTTGTCAGCCGGGCAGTGACGTCGCCTCGCCACACTGAAGATGTTCTCCGCGTGGAAAAAGCTCCTGGGCTCGGAACAAGGAGGAGGGGCGCGCGACCGAGGCACCCCTGCTGGCATCCAGTCCATGGGGCAGGCCTTGCAGCGCAAGTTCGCCAAGGGAGTGCAGTACAACAGTAAGTCAAGGCCCACTCGCCTGCGCGTTGGGAGGGCCCAGGCTTGCCGATCGAGGCTCCCGCGTGCGTGCGTGTGTGAGGGCGTAGCGTGCGGAGCGTGACCGTCTCGGGGCTGGTGGTGTGGGCAGGGTGTCTGCTGGTGGCCATCCCTCTTCCCTGCTGCGGTACCCCACAGAACCTTATTCGCTTCCCACACTGTTGGAAGTATAGGAGCCAGTGTGTGCTGCCACTTTGTTAACCGGTGGTCGAAATGTGAATGAAAAAGAGCCGCTCATGACACTTGTTTGTGCTGCAGTAACCCACATTCACTGCCGTGTCCCATCTGCAGAAACGTCCTAGTATAGGAATAGCAACTGCCCCGGTATGCGTGTGTGGTGTTGAGAAGTGCCGGTATGGTGTACCATCGTGTACTGGCACATTTCTACCACTGCTACTTTTAATAATGTTTTGAGCAAAGCACCTTAACAGCTCTTGCAGATACCAATATCTGCCCATAATAAAGGTTTTATGGGTTAGATTGCGTATATATAAATTTGTCGTTTACCCACCACCACCACCTGACAACCAATCAGAAAGGTTTGGCACATAAACAAAACGTGCCAATTAGTTACTAATCTTGATTTGAAGCTTTCGTGACTGCAGGAATCCATACTCTTTGGTTCTTTCGGTAAAGTCACGTAGGTATAAAATAAAATAAATCACGACGTTTCGGGCGCAACACAAGCGTCCGTCATCAGGTGAGAAAGCATGATCTGCTGCTGAGGCAGACTGTTTTAAAAGGTTTGAAATGGGTGTAGCCCAAGGGTCATAAAGAAGTTGCCGGGGCTAGTGATGTTAATGTGAGAAATTAGCATGTAAAAGTAATATAGGAGATCGGCCTCCTCGACGAGGGCACGGAAGTAGCTATGTTAATGTGAGAGATTAGCACGATGTTAATGTGAGAAAATTAGCATGTAACTGTAGGATAGGAGAGCAGCCTCCTCGATGAGAGCACAGAAGTGGCTATGTTACCTTCAGAGATGTGTTCATGAAGCCATCCAGATTTTTCAACACCGACACAACTTCAATTGAGAAGATGGGTACAAATTGAGCAATCATTGCAAGGACGTTATTAACCAGGTAAAGTATTAACTGACTTAATGTTTCCATCCTATCTGCCTATGTCAGCTGTTATTTCCGACTCTCTGTGTCTCTCTATGCCTCTCTCTTAGATCTCTCATGCTCACATGTCATTTGCATTGCACTCTCATGCCTTTGGATTGCACTCTCATGCTCACATGCCCTTTGGATTGCACCCTTTGGGTTGCACTCATGCCTTTGGATTACACCACTCTTCGATTTTACATTCACATTAACATAGCTACTTCCGTGCCCTCGTCGAGGAGGCCGCTCTCCTATCTTTCAGTTCCCTGCTAATTTTCTCACATTAACATCATGCTACTCTCTCACTAACATAGCCACTTCCATGCCCTCGTAGAGGAGGCCGCTCTCCTATCTTTCAATTAGTTCAGCACACAGGTGTGTTGGAGAGGAAAACGACTTAGAGAGGAGACTTTGGGGAAAAAATGCATCTGATAATTGGATAATATGGTAATAATGGGGGAAATGGCAATGTAGAGCCAATAAAGTTGTTGACTATACCTGGTGTGGATAAAGTTATTCAAATATAGTCTCACATGCCCAGTGGATTGTAATACTGACTCACAACTTTTTCTTTGAGACAACTTTTTTCCTCGTATTTTAATATGGAGAATATGGTAGTTGGCATCTTACTTATTTTATAGATTTGTGCTAAAGTTTTCCCCACTGTAAAATGTTTAATCCCTATCTCATATTTTAAGAGCATATTTTGTCTCTTCTAAAACTAACATTTCTCCAACGTTACTTACAATGGTTGCTCACCACGTAATAGAGAGTTAACTTGGTTTGCGTTTATGGAAATAATTGGCCTATTCATTTTATCAAGAGAGGCAGTTGGTCCTATACAAAACTTTTTATTATACCATGTATGGCCCACTGAGCAATATCGCTGACGACAAATGATAGATCAACGAAGTGGCTTATCATGTGGACATTTTCAGCAGCCAAATACTCTAAATGCAGGTTTCAAAATGTGGAGGGGAAAAACCGGAGGACCCGGAGAAAAATCCACGTTGGAACGAGCTGCATTTGGGCTGCTCGCGGAAATTCCACGTTTATCGGTTGGCCAGTCTCTCTGTAGGACACCCACAGATGTCCAGTAGAGCTTTATAGCTCATTGGATTCCTCCATTTGAAATAAATATTCTTATTCTGAGTTTCCACAAAGTTGCACTTGTGTTAGCCATACTGGTGGGATAACGGGGCTGAGACTGTGAAACCGCTACCTTCCCGTTGTTGGTCGAGCACTGCCACAGCATCACTGTTGTATAAATCCAGCACGTAAATACGATTGAATAATAAGTTCATTTTATATTTCGGCATTCACGAACACTGCGTCACAAAATGCCGATCATTGCAGACCACGATTTAACCTATGAAGGCAAGTACCGGCACACGAGGTGGTGGGTGGCCAACACCATGCCCGGCCGACTTTGTCACCCTAGTCGCAATGTTTACACACCGCACCAGGTACTAATTTGAGGCGGAGTCGACCTAGGGGAGGCCCAGGATCGGTTGAGATAATTGTCACTGGTGTTGATCGTCGCCAGATTCGTAGCGCAGCGCGCTGACCACTACACTACCGTTCCCCACAGACACACGCATTCACAGACACAGAAAAGGAGACGCACACACAAACACGGAGAAACGCAACAACAGAGACATACAAAGGTGTATGTGTTAAAGCACACGAGTCTCTCAACTCATGTGCTCTACATGTTTGTGACTAGCGACATGTCCTGTCCCAGCCCACTTCTATCTCTGTGTCTCTGTCATTGTCTTTTTCTCTTCATTTTAGCATCTCCACATCTCCTTGTTTTTATGTGTCTCTTTGTCTCCATGTCTGTGTGTCTGTTCGTATGGTCCTGTCTTTTTGCCTGTCTCTGTCTACATGTGTACGCATGTCTCTGCGTTTCTGCGAGTGTATTGGACTTGGTTAACTTTGAAACAGGCGGAAGGAAGCAATGGTGATGTGTGATGGCATCTGTGGCATTGACCATGCTATATATGTACGTAGCCAACCGTGCTAACCGGAGGTGTTATTTGTGCACCACTTTCAATACAGCACCACCAGAAACATTTGATTAACTACTGCCGACTAGAGACAGGTCTGTCGGGTCTATATAACATATCGTGACCTCTTGACCTCGGCTTTGCAGGTTGCCGTGATAAGTAGATTGCCCGGTGTCCGACGCTGTCGCTGTCTGTCTTTGCACAGTGAAAATCATAATCCGTGGCGACCGGAACACGGGCAAGACAACGCTGTGGCACCGTCTCCAGGGCAAGCGCTTCCAGGAGGAGTACATTCCCACGCAGGAGATCCAAGCTGCCAGCATCCAGTGGAACTACAAAGGTTTCTCCCGCAGTCAACACACACACATCCTGTTAGGTGTACGTACGCTTAATAAAAATAGCTATTACCCACAAATTAGTTCTGCTGTCAAGGCTTTTTTCATTTGAATGGATGGCATGGCGATTATACGGCCATCGTAATTTTGTGACAGCGTGTGCATCAAAAGTGTTAAAGATCACGCAGCTTTATGGATTATAAATATCAGTAGCGGGCTTTTGCCGAGTGAACTTTTGTTGAAAAACTTCAAACCATCATTAGCGTGACATACACAGGCGCGGAACACAATTCTGCATCAATAATCGTCGTGTCAAGATGAATGTTGTAGAGTATCGCAACGACGACATTGTGGCAAACCCTGCGCTCTCAGAGTAAGGACGGCAGGAGGCATGGCCCTTGTGTGTTCTGCTGAGTGATGCTGCTGATGAGAAATAACAAAAACTCAACACTTTCACCAATACAAGTCGACCCCTTGGCACTTTGTTATGTGCTGCGAAGAACGTTTATTGTTCTCTCTTTAGAGCCACAGTGTTCTAGATGAGTCCGTTTAGTTTTTGTTATTTGTACTTGTGCACCGCTTTCAATACAGCACCACCAGAAACATGCGATTAACCACTGCTAAGAAGTGACCGGTCTTTTATGAATTAATCCAACCTATAACATTCTCACCGAGACCGTTCAAGGAAACAAATTAAATGCTGGCTAATTTCGTTTATTTTTTTTAATCACTTCCGACTGTAAGTTTCAGCATAAGCTTGGGTGAGATATTAAAGTGTCAGCGCCAATGTAAGGGATGATATTCCATACAGGAAGCATCATTCTTGCCTGTAAACATCTGGCAGTTCCTGATGACTGTTTCAAGCAAGTCCGCTGATGAGACACTGAATGTCGAAACTGGTCGGGAATATCGAGATCAATTTGTCATGTCTTCAGCGTAAACGAGGGGTAGCACTCGTGCCCCACAGCCAGAGGGACCTGGCTTTGATGTCCGACTCGGCCACCTTCCTGTGTGTACGAGTTTGCACATTCTCTCCATGTCCTGTGTGGGTTTTCTCTAGGTTCTCCGGTGTCGGCAATAAAAAAAAACCTCAAAAGATAATAAGCGTAGAATGCACCCGGTATCGGCTAAACATCCCAATGCTGAAAAATTTCCTGCAAATTACAGGTATCCCTCCCTCTGTTTACAAAGGGATGCGTTCTTAAAAAAAACACGTGTAAAACTACATTTAGTTTTGAGAGTCATTCCAATTCTACCCTTAACCTAAAAATATGTACCTATATCTCGTTTCACAATACAATAATAATAATAAAATAACATAAATGTTAAAACTATTGAATAGTAATTAACAACAAAAGTAATTTACTCTTTCAGGGAAAATCTTGATTTGAAGCTTTCGTAACTGCAGGAATCCATACTCTTTGGTTCTTTCGGTAAGGTCACATCGGTAGAAAAAATAATGGATCATGATGTTTCGATCGCAACACAACCAATCGTCATCAGGTGGGACAACCACAGCAAGAAAAAACTGCTGAAGTAGGCGAAGAGATCTGCCGTGGCACGAGGTTATATAGGCCTCGGCAGTAGGGGGGGAGAGAGGGGGGGGGGGGAGGAGGCTGGGCAGAAAGTGGATCCCGCGGCAGCACCCAGGTCACTGGAGTAAAGTGGTCCACCGTAGCAGCGGCTGCAGGGGGGGAGAGAGAAGGTGGGGGAGAGGGGGGGGAGGCGGGGCAGAAAGTGGACCCCGCGGCAGTACCCACGTCACTGAAGTAGAGATCGGAGAGAGATGCACAGAGAGAGAGAGAAAGACACACAGAGAGTCGGAAATAACAGCTGACATAGACAGGTGGGATGGAAACATCTCAGTCAGTTAAGACTTTACCTGGTTAATAACGTCCTTGCAATGATTGCTCAGTTTGTACCCATATTTTCGGTTGAAGTTGTGTCTGTGTTTATATATCAGGATGGCTTCATGAACAAATCTGATAACACTGGTCAACAAAAAAAAACATTTTTTTCTGGCCTGGACTTTTGCAGCTGTTTTAGACTTATTTCAGGGTGCTGATTCCAAATCTGATCTCAGATTTGCTCTATCACATCTCATTTTATGCTATCGGCATACCCCATTTTCATTGATTTTACCCGAAATTAACTCTTGTCACTTATGATTGCAAGTTGTTGCGAGTCAGTGACTCCTTTAGTGTTAAAATATGGTGCTGTATTTTTAGGATAGTGTGTTTATAATATAATTTTATGTAGATATCCACATTTATTTAATATTTTTCTTCTGCAAGTTTTTATTGAAAATGCAATATTTGATATCTCAAAAACCTGATGTGATAGATTACCTTAAAACCGTTGGAATACCTTATGCCAGAAAAAGTGTGTTGACCTGTGTAATAGGCGATGGGCCTGCAGAGTTCATCCTGAGGGCTTGGTGTACGTGCTCCAGCTCACTGGCTAAGTGATGCCGGTCGGAGATGCAACGAGCCCTATGGTGTAGAGTTTTGATGAGGGAATTCTTCTGGGCTGGATGGTGGTGGGAGTCAGGCTTTAGATAGGCATTCGTGTGGGTGGCATTCCTGTAGACAGAGTGTCCTAACGAGCCATCAGGTCTCTTCTCGATCAAAATATCCATAAATGGTAGCTTGCCATCCTTTTCCACTTCCATGGTGAATTTGATAGATGGGTGTATGGAATTGATGTGTTTGAGAAATTGGTTCAGTGCTGGCAGGCCTTGTGGCCAGATGACGAACGTGTCATCTACGTATCTCTTCCACAAGGAAGGACGTAGGGTGGATGTCTGGATGGCATCTGTCTCAAATTTCTCCATGAAAACATTCGCTACCACTGGCGATAAGGGAGAACCCATTGGGGTACCCTCATTTTTTTTTTGGTTCTTTCGGTTAAGTCATGTATAAAGATAAAATAATAAATTAAATAATAGCATACTACGACGTTTCGATTGCAACACAAGCAATCATCATCAGGTATAAAAGAAATAGCAACAAAAATCTAACCAGAAAACTATAGACAGACACACAAGCAGACAGACATCACAAAGACACACAGAGAGAGAACACGTATCGGCAGAAAGAGAGAGGTCATTTCTGTGACGAGGCCTTAAATATAGAGAGGGGGCGGGGGCGGACAGAGGGAGGGGGCAGAGAAAAAATTAGCATGTCAATGAGTGGACGACGACTGTGGTACGGTAAGCAAGACGACGACGTGGTACGGTACGCAAGCTTGAAAATTAGGAGAAAGACACACTAAAATTAAATAACCTAGTAAAATATCGAAATGTAATGTAATGCAACACAGAGAGTCGGTCAACACACAATCAATGCATAGCCCGGTTGATTACGTATTTCAAAGATTGATAAGTTAGAATTTAAGTGTGAAAATTCCAAAGAGAGGACACAGGCAGAGAGAGAAAACAAAAAGCCAGAGAGAGAGAAAAAAGATAAGCTTAAAACTTCCATTTTGTTTGTAGAATGTACCATTCCCGGTAAAGTAAGTGTTGGTAAGGCAGTGTCTTACCAAAGTTGGTACATATGGATTCAGTCCTTGTTGGACCAGGGAACTTGCCAAAAGATCTGCATGTTGAAATATATGTATGTATATTGAGCTTCTTTTGCACCGTACGTAGCAAACCGTGCAGGAATGACTGGCGAGGCGATGTAGAGGCGTCATTGTTGCCACTGCAGGGACACCGTGACGCTGTCGCGGGTTGATGACTACCCAGCCTCCTGGGTGGCTTCTCGTTTGATGATCTCATGGCGCACGTGGCCGGAGAGAAAATTAATTGATCGAAAAGTGTCCATCATTTGTCGATAAACGCGAAGTTGCATAAAACTGAACATTGGTAAATCGAGGGATACCATTTTAACACATTTAGGCTTTCCCGATCAAGATTATCCAAAATGAAGGTTTGAAAAAAAAAAACTTTGATTATGTATGGAGGCATACCTGTGTAGTGAGCGACTTCCGAGACATGTCGTGTAGAGAGCTTCTTATTTATTCTCACACTGGGCACAATACTGGGCGTTATACAGAACGTATCTACATGGCTACACATAGCCAACCCTTCTACACAACCCCATCATCGGCGTCTAATGACACAGCTGTCTGACTAGCGTAGCGACGACGAAGATGAGAGCCGTGCAGAGGATCAGCCACGCGGCCGGACGACGAAGAGAGATGGTGGCGAGCAGCGACGCAGCCAGGACCCAGGACCCGCAACAGCCCCGAACCTCTTGTTCCATTCCCCTTATATCCCTCCCAGCGTGGCCAAGCCCCGCCTCCGGCCACACCCCCTTCCAGAACCATCGAGCAGGTTCCCAGAGCTTTCCGAATGACTCCGCCTTTCACCTTTACTCCAGATACGCTCCCTTTTCGTTAGTCATTATGTAACTGGCCCATACCCATGATTACCCCTCCAGGCCGACAGGTCTGGAGGGGTAATTTGTATTCATGCAGGATCACACAGAGTGGCAACATTGCCCCCTCCTGTGAAAACTTAGCGGAACCATCCTGAAAAAGATTTGATATTCATTGAGGCCGTTCTGAGATAAATACATTTTAAATAAATAACCAAAATGGTTATTTGGGCAGTCAGTTTAACGCGTAGGCTTTCGCGACCAACTCTGGCTGTCGCCTGACGATGCTGGTTGTAATTACCGGCGAAACGTCACAGGTGCTCGAATTGTAAATGTTGTGGGTTTACTCTCCAACACACCAGTGTGCTGAACTAGTAACAAATTGGCACGTTTTGTTTACGTGACAAATTTGACTAATTGTCTGTATCGGGTGGCGACGGGTTTAACGACATATTTACGCGAACTAAGCAAAAAAACCTTTTATGGATGGTGGGCAGTGTTCTGTACACAGAGCCTCGCCGGACGGCTGGGACGTCACCTGCCAGGCCAATCGATACTGCGCTGCATCATGTTCATGCCATGAACGTTTCGGCTGGCATTCCACTTCTCGAGTGATGATTGCACTACTTCTTGAAATGTGTAGAATTACAGGTGGTCCCTGCTTCCTGGAAACCCCGTCATAAATGGGATCGTTGACAGTTGAAACAGCAGAAGCATGACTTGCCGATGTGCTTTTCCTTTTGTCAGTCACATTTAACAGGGTTTAGTCGGTAAAAAGCCACAAAAACACGGTTGCCTACGTACAGTGCAAAAGAAGTTCAACGTACATGCGTGCAGAATAACAAAAGCTCCACGTCAAGTCACGTCGGAAAACCAGACCGACTGTTCGAATTTGTTCTCAGTCGCGTCGGAAGATGCTTCTTTAATCAAGTTTCTGCTTCGTAAATTGATCCATGGTGGCATTGTATAAATGCCGTAAATGTGGATCGTCGTACCGCCTGTCTTGTGTGTTTTTTTCAATGAAACGGCAGCAGATTTAGTTTCTGTCTCACGATCAACTGTACATCCATGCGGCCGTCTGGAATGCTCTTCCGATATTAGGAAGCCACTGGAGTTATGCACTTTTAAATCATCTGGTTTAAATTTTGACTTAACTTTCGTGACTGCAGGAATTCATATGCTATGGTTCTTTTGGTAAAGTGACTTTACTGAAAGAACCATAGAATATCATCTAGTTTTACAACTAATTTCTTTGGAACAGTTTTTTTTTTATATTTGGCTTGCTATCTTTCCCCCTCACCTCCGATTAGGACGGTTGGCTACCTACTGTGCGAAAGATGTTCAACATGCATACATTACATCAGGGGTGGGGAACCTTTTTTCTGCCAAGGGCTATTTGGATATTTATAACATCATTCGCGGGCCATACAAAATTATCAACTTAAAAATTAGGCTGTTATATTTGGTCAAACATTTAATTAACTCACCCCTAATGTGATGGCTGGAACTGCTTCTCTTTGGTGAGGTGTGTGATGTTAGCTGGTTTTGATGATGTTGCTACTCGCAACTGCTTTTCCAGGTTTGCTCCTAGATTTAATGAATTTCGAGTCCCGCCTGTGGTTGCCTTGGCAGGGCCAGACCAAATTATTTTGCGGGCCTTATACGACCCGCGGGCCGGACGTTCTCCACCCCTGCACTACATCAATGAGATTATTTCATTATATTTTTTCAGTCTGCATGGTGGATGTAAATATTTGTATCTATGAGCTTCTTCATTACGAATAAAACGTTACGGAACATTATGCACCCATGTCCCCATCATTATGTTTAACGCTTCTACTTGTTTCCTTTTGCGCAGCTACGGACGATGTCGTCAAGGTGGAGGTTTGGGATGTCGTTGATAAAGGCAAGTGGCAGACAAAGCAATATGTACTTACCTCTTACCACATTTACAACAATATATGAGCATACGATACACCTTGCCTTATCTGTGTCTCCACAAACAAATGTAAAATATTTGTATAATAATAATTGACATTTATAAGACGCAATTCATCCAAGGACCTCAGTGCGCCATGCACGAAGTTGGGAAATATAAATAGTGAAATATAAATAGTGAGTCCAGAGTCCACTGGTCATACATGGGAAGTGTAGGCCAGGTGAAACAGGTGAGTCTTTAGAGAAGACCGCAACAAAGTGTGCGACCTCGCCTGTCTGACCACAGGTGGCAGGGCGTACCGTAGTCTTGGCGCAGTGCATGCAAAGGCTCGGTCACCCCAGGTACAGAGTCGGCACATGGAGCAGATGTAAATTAGCAGATCGTATAGGTCGTGACGGTACGTACATCCCATTAGCCACACTGCCTTCTGAGGGTGAACGTCTTTTTTTAGAAGCATTGGTTTAACTCGAACAAACTCGTAAAAATAAGGATGCCTTGCAATAGGTATCTCTTTCGCGTTTGAACATCTTAATACCTTTTTTATTGCCAGAAAGGGTAAAGCCTATTGTTATGTTTTCATCATTTTGATGCTGGCAAAAGGTCCCACAGATAAAACTGTGGTAAGTCTGATCGTAAAGAGAAGGCTATTGGAGGCAGGAGTGCCATCTGTATTAATGTGTAGATCACAGAGCTGGACGCTGACTCGGCAGCTCGAGCCAATAAGTTGTTGACATTTGAGGCCAGCTGTGTCGAGGTGAATGCTATGAATTCCGTCGCACGACAGGATACGCAATGCAGAAGCCTAGAAGATAGCGTGTCATGTGAGTGTTTTAGATATAGTTATGCACAACCAGTTGTGTTGGGTGGGATCAGTGCTTGATGGATAAAGGCCGATTGCCGAGACAGGCATTGAAGTGGTTGTCACGAATCGGGCGATGGTGGCGAGATGTTATCTCCCTCGCCTTTTTGGAGTTTGCGTGTCTCCCCATGGTCGTGTGGTTTTTTCTCCAAGTCCTCCGGTTTTTTCCCTCCACATTTAGAATCAACGTCACACTTGTTTAGAATATTTGGCTGTTATATATTTCCACGCAATAAGCCACTTTGCTGAGCTATCATTTGTGGCCAGGTTGCTTCTGAAAAAGAGCTACATAGCTCAGTGGGCCTTACCTGGTAAAATAAAACATAGTTTATTATTGTTATTTATTAACAGAAAAAAGAGAAGATGGTGGGACACTGGTCAGGGCACACGTTGCATGTCGCTACGCGTTTCCTGTGCTGCAGCTGCGGGATCTGGCGGAGGGTAGAGAGCGTTAGTAGTGAGGTACGGCGGCATCATGGCTTTGGCCATGATGACAACTCGATACCCTTGACCGGTTTCCACATTCAGTGTCTGATCAGCGGGCTTGCTTGAACCAGTATTCGCGAATTGCCAGATGTTTAGAGGAAAGGACGATGCTGCCTGTATGGAATGTCATCCCTTATGCCGGTGCTGACGCTGAATCCTAAGAACCAGCGTTGCGAAGGTGAAAACAGTGCTACCTTTTGGGGAATTTGCACTGATGTAGCTGCTGTAGCACAAGGCACCAAACACAAGACCCTTTTGTTGGTTTGAACATTGCGACGTTGCTTTCTTGCCCGCGGGTTTTGAACTTGTCACCGATCTCTGCGCATGTCCATCGTTCTTTTGCCTCCCTTATTGGTTCCGTTTCTTATTCTCGCTTCCGACTGATTGCCTTTTTAAAAAAATTGTTCTCTTTTTTGATGTTGCCTGCTCTTTTCTTTTGTCTATGTCTCCTGTCCTTCTATTTGTTTATGTGGCCTGCCCTTATATTTGTTCAAGTCGCCTGCCCCTTGTTTTCTGCTGCCTGTCGCGTCTCACCGCTCTACCCCTTTGTTCATCCCTCACTTTGACGCTCAGGATGACGCTTTGTCTTCAGAGGAAGTCTCGGCAAGTCCGAGCTTTTAGTGCGCCTACTTTGTTTTAACGCTGTTGCCGTTGTTGTTTTGGTCAACAAGACTCCACCCCTGGTCTCTTGGTTTATCATCGAGTTCAACAAAATAATCTTTGCCGGGTTGCAAACTTTCCCCTCCAAACCTTCGTGGGCGCTGTATACCTGCGTGTTTTGTCCTTTTTCCCGCCCCTCCGATTAGCAGGGTTGGCTATATACAGTGCGAAAGAAGTTCAATGTGCATGCGTGCATTCGTAATTTAAACCATACGAATTCAGGTGTGAATTAGTTGCAAGCAAAAACTGGTAACATTGTAATTGAGTTGTTTACTCGCATCCACGTGCGAACCCATCTGCGCTTTTACTGTAAACCTGTGCGAGATGCTGTGCTGCTTGGGGTGAGTACCGCGGTGCGTGACGCGGTGTTGGGGTGAGCACCGCGGTGCATGACGCGGTGTTGAGGTGAGAACCGCGGTGCGTGACGCTGTGTTGCGTGCTGTGCATGGCAGGGAGGAGCAGGAAGAAAGGGGATTCCCTGAAGCTGGAAAACGAGCCCCAGGAGGTAAGGAGGGCTGCACCCCGGTACTTCCGCTCTCACCGCCGTTAACGGGGCGTGTCAATACTGAAAGTGTCTGTGGTGTTTGGTTCAATATATGTGGTTTTGTTGAACTTTTTTCGCACCTACATAGCCAACCGTGCTAATCAGAGGTGCGGGGGAAGCACAACAAACAAAATACACAAAGCAGTTCTAAATATATTTGTTTTCAATATAGATGATTTAAAAGTGCATAGCAATAGTGGCTTCCTAATATCGGGAAATTGAAGATGATGAGCTGGGCAGCTTGGCAGCTGTGCGCAAGGAATGGGCAAGAGAGTCTTAGCAATGTTACTTCTTTTTATTTTTCTTGAATCTTGAATCATCACGTGTAGCAGGGCTGTTAGGAATTGCACCGTCGTCACGATGAGGCACCATTTGGAACCGTGTCTGATATTGGCAATGTCGACGTTGGGGAGTACTTTGCTCAGGTAAGGCGCCCTCGTGATAAGTTGCCTCTGGTCATCCCCAGGCCAAATTGCCGCGAGGAAACACTCGCCGCCTTGCAGCGGCGAAACGTGCTAAATCGCTTACAGTGACCCTTTCAGAACGGACCCCTCTGCTCCTGTGGATGCGTATCGATGAGCCTCGCACCGGTTCTCTAGCTCATGCTGTCTCTGTAACGGCTGTGCAAGACCTGCTGTTGGCGGCTTCCTTGTCTAAGCCGTCGTGTGGTGAAGGTGTAGGATTCACAGTGATATATGTGCAATGAGTGATCTCCGACACGGTAAGTAACTTCGGTTTGTTTATTCAATAAAGCTCGGTACAGCCACGTATCTCCGTCTCTGCTCCGCGGATATCCACTCTTCGTGTGTCTACGTTGCCCCATGCCACGTGGCGCTCGCCCGCTCTCCAACACACCGCTGGCTGACGGTGCGCTAGGGAGCGGCTGGGCGGCTGGAGGACGAGCCGCCACGTGGTTGATGGAGATGGCGGGGCAGCAGCGCGGGGCTCCTCTTCAGTCTTCAACACCGACCCCTTGCGTTGCTCTGTGTCCCGCTTATATCCCCCTACCCCGGGACTAAGCGCTGTCTCTGGCCACACCCCTCCTGGAACCTATTCGAACGTTCCAGAGGCTTCCCTGGTGGAACTGCCTCTCACCTTTCCCCTAGATGTAAACCCCGCTATGGATAAGCATGAACTGTATACTTATTATGTATGCCCCCCTGATAATCCAGGCGATGGCGCTCTCATTACATCACCCCCCCCACCCCCCCCCTGTGTAATTCTTTTTTAGCCATCCCGGCTAAGGAAGGGCAACACAACAGAGCGCCATTAGCCCCATGAACAGAACACACCTCGAAGAGAGAATTATAACGGAATGTTGGACCCCCCCAACGCAACAACAACACAGCGGAAAAACACGCAACCCGAATCTGAAACCGCTTAAGAAAATCGTGACGATTTTGAGCGTGTCCGCATAGCCGGTCCATCCGTCAGTGGCGAAACAGGAACACCGGCTGGTGGAGGTAGTGGTCCAACAATGGGCGGTCCGGCCAGATCCCCCGCAGATGGGCACGGGGAAATGGCGACGTCCTCCGGTCCCGCCGTTACCTTCAGGGGCGCTGTGGACGGCAAAGAAACAGGCTGCGGAAGATCACCCTTGACAGGGATGACAGGTCTGTTGGCCACGTCAGGCACCGGGATTCCGGGATTTGGAGATGACGATGGCGGCACAAGAGCAATAAACGGTTTCAACTGCGACGGGTGAACAAACCAACACCGGCAACCATGACGAACACGAACACACTGAGGGCGCAAAACCTTTAAAATCGTCACAGGGCCCTGCCATGGCCTGTGAAGTTCAGCAGAGGTGCCAAGCGGCACCTGTGGACAATGAAGCCACGCTGCATCCCCAACCGACCACGGCATGTCCTCTTTCGACCGGTGTGCGCAACGTTCATTTCGACCCTGAGTTTTGGAGGTATTTACCCTGGCAGCTTCACGTGCTTCCGAAACCCACCGTAGGGACTGTTGAATATAATCGGGAAGAGTTGATTTACGAGGTACAATTGGGGAGCCCAACTGGACATCCAACGGCGGCGTGTTTTCCCTCTCATACATTAGGAAAAATGGCGAGTATCCCGTAGAAGCGTGAGGCGCCATCTGATAGGCAGAGAGAACGCTGGGTATCTGAAGATCCCAGTCTGCCTGTCATTCATCTACCATCTGGCACAACATAGCGGACAAGGTGCGATTCAACCGCTCCACTATACCATCGGTCTGAGGGTGGTAGGGAGACGTAAACATTTTCCTGGTATCCAAAGCAACACCTCCCCGCAACAGTTTAGACGTAAAATTTCTACCCTGATCGGTGAGCAACTTTTCTGGCGCCCCCTTATCCATGACATCGCCGTTCACAAAGACATCAACAATGGACAAGGCAGATTGATCTGGCAGGGGCCACGCCACAGGCCAACGGGAGAAATATTGGACCCCGACGAGATATTTATTCCCACGAGGCGTGGGAATGACACATCTAACGCGACCAATTCATTGACCCGAGTGACGGAAATCGATTGCAAGGGCGGAACATAACGCTGCCGAGGTGACTTCCGTCGTGCACACTTGGTGCACGACCGAAGCGCCCCGGTGACATTGAACGTCATGCCTGGCCAATAATAATCCCTCTGAAGAGTAAGCAAAGTTTTCTGAACACCGAGATGGAAGAGTCGTTCACAATGCAAGGTGCGGATCAGCCCCGCACGGAGGGAAGTAGGAACAACCGATCGTAGCCGAACCGGCATGGCATCCTGCCACATCAATAAGCCGTCATGAACAAAAACACGACCGTCCTTGATGGATTCTGAATCACCCACAACTCATGCTGCCCGATCCCGCAAGGAGGTCAACAAATCATCCGAGAGTTGTTCTCGCATCCACACTGAACGCGAAAGCCCCAACATACTGTCTCGGCGGACGGAAGCACCGCATCGCCCGAATCCGTCTCAACATTGGACGCAGCCATAGGACGAGACACGCCGGGGGGAGTGCAGCGGTTTATCCCGGATCGGCACGCACATCGAGATGCAAGCGGCATCGCGACAGAGCGTCCACATTAGCGTGCCGAGTCCCCTTTCCGTTAGGTGACATCAAACATATTCCTGCAAACACTCCCACCAGCGAGCCAACTGACCACCCGGCTGCTCGATCTTCAACGAGTATTGGAGGGCCTCGTGATCAGTGCGTATGACAAATCACCTGCCATATAAATAGGGCTGGAAAAGTCATACGAAATAAACAATCGCCAGCAACTCCCGACGAGTGACACAATATCGGGATTTTGCCGGCGAAAGCACCCAAATACCGTACGCCACGACGCGCTCAACGCCCCCCTACACCTGTGACAGGACGGCCCTGATCCCCATATCGCTGGCGTCCATGTCAAGGATGAAGGGGGACGAAAAATCAGGATAGTCGAGATTAGGCGCGTCCGATAAACGATCACGAAGGGTATTAAAAGCAGTCTCCTCCTCCGGGCCCCAATGGAACTGCTGATTTTTACCCGTAAGCGCATGCAATGGCTTCGCGATAGACGCGAATCCCGGAATGAACCGGCGATAATAGGAGGCGAAGCCGACAAAGCTTCGGATATCTCCCACACTCGCAGGAACTGGCAAATCACGTACACAAGTCGTCTTAGTGGGATCGGTTCAGATACCATTGGCACTCACAATGTGACCCAAATACCGCACTGAAGATAACTTTTTTTTGGTTTGAATTTAAGATTTGCCGAACGCATCCGCGCAAAAACGGCGCACAGCCTGAGGAGTTGGTCCTCAAACGACCAGCTGAACACGATGACATCGTCCAAATAGATAAGGCAAGTGTCACATTGGAGACCAGCCAAGACAAGTTCCATAAGTCGTTGAAATGTGGCAGGAGTGGCATTCAATCTCATCGGCAAACAATTAAATTGAAAAAGACCTTGGGGAGTGTGGAACGCGGTCTTCTGCCTCGAAGACTCATCGAAGGGCAGTTGCCAGAACCCAGAAGACAAATCAAGTGTAGAGAAAAACCGCGCTCCGGCCAACGCATCCAACGAATCATCCATCCGAGGCAGGGGATACGCGTCCTCCACGGAAACCTTATTAAGGCGTCGAAAGTCCACACAAAATCGTAGATTACCATCCTTCTTCTTAACCAAAACAACTGGAGCGCCCCATCAATTGGTGGACAGCGAAATAATGTCTGCAGCCAACATGTCGTCTACGGCGCGGCGCACACTTTCTTTCTCTGACGGCCCCATACGATGCGGATTCAACCAAATGGGGGCAGCATCGCCCATCTACATGATGAGACAACAAGGACGATTACGACCCAAGGACGATTACGACCCAAGTCGTAATCGTCCTTGCTGAATACGTCAGAAAATTCGAAAAACACAAGGCGCAATTCCTCACGCTGAGCCGGTGACAACGAGGCGTTTTTGGCACACAGGTTGGCAATCCACCGATCGTCCACTGAGCATTTCTGCCCAACAGCGCAGGCAGCCTGCGCTGACGTGCGCTCTACCCGGTTGGTAAATGCGGTGGTAGCGTGAGTGAAGACAGTGCCCGCGATGGTCTGAGCGCATACCAATGTCAGCCCTCGCGTAGCAGCGTTCGAGGGCGTCAACAAAACACCGTTTTCCGCGACAACGCAACCTATGTGCTTGCGATAACGGAGCGGAATAAACACTTGCGAACCCGACGGAATAAGGACGGTGGTATCAACCAACGCCTGAACCGTATCGGCGGACGCCGGTTGTGGCAACGTCGATGACAAAAACCGCAATGTACGACCCGACGGCAGCTCAAGACAACCTTGGTTGACAAGGATCTTAACCGGCATCGGAGACAAAAAAATCAGTGCCCAACAGGCAAGGCACGGCCAACGTGCGCGAAATCAACACAGGTCCCGATGCGTGAACTTCCCCAATGCGTCAACCTGGCCAATGATGGCCATACTCCCCCCGTTAGCCGCAACACACACATCGTACACCGGCCGAACACACGACGCCAGAATATTCAACAACTGGAAAATGACATCGGAGACAATCGTAGCCGAGGCCCCCGTATCAACCAGGATGTGAACATTAACACCCTGAATAATGGCTGCGACCGTCGACGATCCCGCCGCCGCGGCAACTACTCTACGAGCCAACTTCCTTCATTGCGTCTGTGAAACCGGCCAGCTATTACCAACAGTGCCCGGGTGTGTATCATGCAGCAATCCGTCCCGATGAAATGAACCCGTCACCGCTCTCCAACGCACCGCTGGCTGACGGTGCTCCAGGGAGCGGCTGGGCGGCTGGAGGACGAGCCGCCACGTGGTTGATGGAGATGGCGGGGCAGCAGCGTCGGGGCTCCTCTTCAGTCTTCAACACCGACCCCTTGCGTTGCTCTGTGTCCCGCTTATATCCCCCTACCCCGGGACTAAGCCCCGCCTCTGGCCACACCCCTCCTGGAACCTTCCCGAACGTTCCAGAGGCTTCCCTGGTGGAACCGCCTCTCACCTTTTCCCTAGATGTAAACCCAACTATGGATAAGCATGGACTGTATAATTATTATGTATGCCCTCTTGATAATCCAGGCGATGGCGCTCTCATTTCATCACCCCCCCCTTGTGTAAAAATATTTAGCCGTCCCGGCTAAGGAAGGGAAACACAACAGAGCGCTCTCATTATGTATATATATATATATTTTTAAACGCGGTTATCCGAGCATCGGCCCAAAGGCCCAAGAAGTCAAATGGCCCAGCAACAAACACGCACAAACAGAGCTGTCAGAGGTAACCAGCTAATGGACTTATTATAAAAGCTTTGGAAAAGTGAATGATGGGAGGAGTGTAAGGGAAGAAATAAGAAATACAATGGTGACCGCTATTGCACTGCTTACAATATTGACGAGCGGCACATTGCATTATCAATTCTGAGTTTTAGAATTAAAAGCCAGCTTGATAAAAAAACATTTTAAAAAGTGCCCGAAAGATATTACAAAAAATTTCAGCACGCAGTTTTCTGGTGAGTGAGTTCCATGCCTTAGGGTCAGCGAACGAGAATGCGGCGGCGCTCCTCAAACGTTTTGCTTACACGCAGGACGACGTAGTCGGAGCTGACTGCAGAGCGAACACCAGCCCATCAATGAGGTTTGCTGTGGTTGTGAGGGTTTGAACAAACAGACTGGACATTTGTTTTTATGCACACAATAGATTCAATCCATGCTAATGATGGGGAGGACGGCCGCAGATGATTCAAAATTGCGGAAAATCCAAAAATATAATTTTATTAGCGGATCTCTATGCCAAAACCACTCGGATGTAAATTAATGGCTTTTGAAGCACAACTGATGATTTTGATACTCTTTTAATTTAGAACCAAGACTAACGATCGACTGATCTATGTGCGTGCTCAGTGATAACACTTTGCTGCTACCGCACAGAAGACTCGGCCCACTAAGTGGACAGCAGCAGAGCCACGCCAATCAACATAAATCAAACTCAAGGCACTTGCAAAGATATACAACTACTGTACTATAGAGGCGATCACAATGGTTTTCACATTAACTAAAGCAACATATTTGGTTGAATTAAGCACGTGACTTATAAACATTTCCAAGAATAATGTATGACTGTTTTTATATTATTAATTTGGGCTTCAGGGAAAATCCATGAGTTATTCATTTATGTCAATTTCAGGTGCATTTGGTTAATCCCAAAATAGGATAAACCGCACATGATAATAGAGAGTCTACTGTATATTGGCAATGTGTATTAATCGGCACAGTTCATACGCTATCTGGAATTGTACTGGGAGCCAACTCTCGACGAGCAGATGTGACGCGGTCATGGAAGGCGAGTGGTCCCATAAGCAGCCGGGCTGCAGCGTTCCGTACACACCGTAATGGAGCGATTGTGGATTATGGGTAAACGGGTGAGCGCATGGTCTCAGTCGTCATGGCTGCTAATCTTCCGTAGGTTGGTTTGGCTGTTGAATCATTTGCTTTCAGCTTTGTTGGGTTCACTTGAAGTCGCCATGATGCACACCAGCTGTTGATTTCTGTGACACACTGTTGAATTTTGACAAGAGCCATAGGTCTTGTTGGCACTATTATGATGGATACCGGTTAAGTTAGGATGGAGATACACTTGTGTGTTGTCAGAATATAATTGGTAATTTATATTGAACGCACCGATGTTGTGAGCAGGAGCTTCCGCATAGGCTATAAAGAATTGTGGACCACTAACAGAACCCTGTGGGACACCACAGTCTGCTTAATAAGTCGGTGAGCACTGCAATCTAAAGTGGAATGTTTGTGAGCGATCAGATAAATACGAAGCGTGCCAATCCAGCGCCCTATCCCAGACATCGAGACGCCTGTCGAGGGTCTTAAGGAGAGTCTTGTGATCCACGGTATCAAAAGCCGAACTTAAAACCAGTACCACTTGGACAGTGGCATGACCAGCGTGTCTACGGCTCGCAGAACATTATTGAGGGCGGTCACCGCGGCTGTCCTGGTTAAAATGATCTTACAGGTAGGCAGATTGGTTTGAGATTGGCTGTTAGGAACTGAGATCGTCAGTCTTTTTAAAGACTAGCTGTACAGTTGCATGTTTGTGGTTGGCTGGGAACAAACCCTCGTGAAATTGTGCATTGCGTATTCTTGTGATTGTTGGTGCTAACTGTTGAGACAGTGGCCTTTATTAACTGAGTCGGCACAGCATGTAGTGAACATCATTAGAATGAGAACTTGTTCATAATATTAATGACCTCGTCATTTGTTACGTCTCTGACATTTGTAAGGCTATTGACTGGTCAAGGGATTAATCCAGGGGCCGATGTGTTGACGGCAGCTAAATGAATCTCATCGATCTTTGTCCTCAAGAACTTTGGCAGATGTCATTGATCTTTGGCAGTAAGCTTGATGTGGCAGCTATGCAAGGTGTTGTCCTTCCTCCGTACCTCCGATTAGCACGGTTGGTTACATACGGTGCAAAAGAAGTTCAACGTATACACGTATATACAGTTGGCTGTAGTCGCACTCTCAGCTTTGACCAGAACAAGTTGGAACTATTTTGCCAGGAGTTGATCGTAATCGTCCGGTAGGAGTTTGTTCGCTGTGGCTGAAAGTGATCCCCGCCGCGCTGTCACAGTGGCCGGAGTTTTACACTGACGATAGATCCGCCCCAGCCGACGTGTCGTTGCTTTCACATGGCGACAGCCTTGGTCGTAACCACGACGCTGATCTTCGTGCTCGTGAATACACGCGTGTACGTACGTTGAACTTCTTTCACACCGTACGTAGCCAACCGTGCTAATCGGAGGTGCAGGATAAGGACAACAAATAGCAGGTGGAAAGAGCAGTCACTTCGGCGGGAGGGTTTTTGTAACAATGCAGACCTTTCAAGGTCGGACACGAAACTGTCAACGTTGAAGTTACGCCAGCGATGTCTCGGGGCCTCTATTCGAAGTGGGCTGATTGTTTAACGTCCGCTGCTGTAGTTTCAACAAGAACGAACGAGCGGCCGCATGGGTGGCTCCACAAGTAACGATAAAACCGCTCTGTTTGTACGGGTGATGAGTGGCATCAGGGAGATGACTATCCTGCAGGAGCGTCTGTGGCAATGACGACATAATATTTTGACTAGTGAGTCAGGCTCTGAGGGCTTTGGAAACTTGATGGAATGTTGACGGTGAGTCGAAGTGGTTGAAGCATCGAGAGAAGTGTTATGACCTTCAGTGTGGTGGCTGAATGAGTGGGTGGGTGTGTGAGTGAGTTGGTGATTGGGTTAGTGTGTTGTTGTGACCCGCAGTGTGGTGTCTGAACAAAGCATAGATGAGATGATCTTCTTGGTTCTTTCGGTAAAGTCACGTAGAAGGGAAGTAATAAAATAATAAAAATAAAACATAATAAAACAATTCTCACGACGTTTCGGCCACAACGCAAGCATCCGTCCTCAGGTGAAAACCAGGTCTGTCGAGGCGACAGCGACTGAATGAAACAGCACACGTGCTTGGAGCATATATATAAGCTGGGTTGGAAGGGGGGAAAAGAGCGCCTTGACAAAAGAATATGCATATCAAGAGGCATTTAGCATATTTATGGGAAATGCAGGTATGTGATTAGTACTACTCATGCCCGTGCATTATGCAGGATTAGCAGCATCAAAGGGAAGGGATATGGGAAATGCAGGTATGTGAATAGTACTACTTATGCCCGTGCATTATGCAGGATTAGCAGCATCAAAGGGAGGGGATAGGGGTAGCATTAATAAAGGGAAGGAGTGTTAATAGTATGTAGCTGCAGTAACTAAAACCACCACGTAAACAACTAAAGTATAAACTACATAGTATCATCAGTATACTAAATATACTCTACAATAAGCTGAGTTACTAACAGTAAGTAATACATTACAATTCTACGTCGTAAAAAATATATAATATGCTTCCATCTAAACTTTATTCTTTTACATCACACGAGTCTACACCGTACTATATACTGCCATAGACAAACCCAACATTAAATTATATACTGTATTGCTATAAACCACCTTATACATTGTAATATTGCACTATGTATTATTCTACCCACCCTAATGTATATCACACTGCTGTATATTGACTATACAATTACGATACTATATATTACTTGTACATTGTATTAAGCATATAAATGTTATACTATTTGTTATTATACTCTGTACCATTGACCGTCGTGTGAAATGGTACAGTGGTTTATAGCATAACAGTATATAATTTAATTTTGGGTTTGTCTATGGCAGTATATAGTACAGTGTAGACTCGTGTGATGTAAGAGAATAAAGTTTAGATGGAAGCATATTATATATTTTTTACGACGTAGAATTGTAATGTATTACTTACTGTTAGTAACTCAGCTTATTGTAGAGTATATTTAGTATACTGATGATACTATGTAGTTTATACTTTAGTTGTTTACGTGGTGGTTTTAGTTACTGCAGCTACATACTATTAACACTCCTTCCCTTTATTAATGCTACTCCTATTCCCTCCCTTTGATGCTGCTAATCCTGCATAATGCACGGGCATACGTAGTACTATTCACATACCTGCATTTCCCATATCCCCTCCCTTTGATGTTGCTAATCCTGCATAATGCACGGGCATAAGTAGTACTAATCACATACCTGCATTTCCCATATCCCTTCCCTTTGATGCTGCTAATCCTGCATAATGCACGGGCATGAGTAGTACTAATCACATACCTGCATTTCCCATAAATATGCTAAATGCCTCTTGATATGCATACTCTTTTGTCAAGGCGCTCTTTTCCCCCCTTCCAACCCAGCTTATATATGCTGCAAGCACGTGTGCTGTTTCATTCAGACGCTGTCGCCTCGACAGACCTGGTTTTCACCTGAGGACGGCTGCTTGCGTTGTGGCCGAAACGTCGTGAGAATTGTTTTATTATGTTTTATTTTTATTATTTTATTACTTCCCTTCTACGTGACTTTACCGAAAGAACCAAGAAGATGAATCCCTGCAGTCACGAAAGCTTTAAATCGAAATAGATGAGATGAAATAGTTCGGTCGACTGAATTCCTCAACACGGGTGGAGGAATCAATGAAAGTCGAAGTTCACGGGAATATCAACCATGGTAGTAGCGATAGAAGAGTGACTTGGAGGTAACTAACCGCCGGCTATCGAGCTCTAGCAGAGAAGGGATCGCTGACGATGCGCGTGTGTTCCTGCAGGATGAGCTCGCGCTGGACGCCGAGTGCATTGATGTTTACAAGAACTGCCACGGCGTCATCATGATGTTCGACATCACCAAGCAGTGGTAAGCGAGCGCGTTTCGTTCCTTCCGTCGTGCCAGCACGGGCCGTCGCTCGTGCTGGTGTGCAACCCCGACAGTGCTGCTGAGGATTCAAACCCCCAAATAGCAGCAAGAGTTGGCACGACCAAATTAAAATGCCTAATACGACAAAAAAGGCAAAGATCCCCCATATAGCCTTAACAGACTGTTGTGGCAAGTGCTGTTGGCGTGCACCGATATAGTCTGGCACAGCACACGAGGGGGTGGGTGGCCAACACCACGCCTGGCCGCCTTTGTCTCCCCAGTGGGATGCTTACACACCGGACCAGGTAATCATTTGAGGATGAGTCGACCAAGGGGAGGCCCGGGACCGGTTCAAATAATTGTCACTGGTTGTTGGCCACGAGCGGGAATCGAACCCGGATCGCCGGGTTCGTAGTGCAGCGCGCTAACTGCTACACCAAGACACACACGCATCTTATTATAGAGCTGTGCTCTCTCCTGGTGAGTACACGATGGAGCTTATGGACACGAGTTGATATTTTTTCTGTCAAATATGTTGCGCGTGTTTTAGCAGTGGAGCACTACTAACCTGACGATAGGGTCGCGGTGCACACCGTGTCACAGTGAACTGCCTTGAACTGCCTTGCCTGCTGGCAAGCGCACGTGTGCTGCCACATGGGCTATCGAGGTGGTTTAGGAATGAATAGCGAGAAGGTGGTAACAGTTAATCCGCCTCGGGGGACTGGATTGTCAGCATTTGGGGTGTTTGAGTGTGTCGGCACAACGGGTGACAAAGTGCTGTGGTGTGCGGGTGCGTGGGTGTGTGAATGTGTTGTGGTGTGAGCGGGTGCGTGGGTGCATAGATGTGTGGGAGTGTTGTGGTGTGTGGGTGCGTTGGTGTGTGGGTATGTAGTGGTGTGAATGAGTGAGTTCCGTAGTATGTGTGAGTGAGTGTCGTGTTGTGAGTGCGTGTGTTGTGGGTGTGAGTGAGTTGTGTGGTGTCTGCGATTGTGGTGGGGTCAGTTAATGCCGTGGTCTGAGTGGTGAGATGGTAAGTACCTTGCCTGGTATACAGGAGGTTGTCGGTTTGATCCCGACCCTGACGCCTGCTGTATATTTAGAGTTTGCGTGTCTCTCTCTCCACGGTCGTGTGTATATTTCTCCGAGTCACCGTTTTCCCTCCACATTTAGAATTTCACGTGGCTGCTATACATTTGCACGTGATGATAAGCCACTTCCTTGAGCTATCATTTGTGATAGCCAGGTCACTTCTGAAAAAGAGCTATACAGCTTAGTAGGCTTTACCTGGTATCAAAAATAGTTTAGTTTAACCATGCAATAAGCTGCTGTTGCACCATTGTGTGGCTCTCTTGGTCCGATTGCCCCACCTCTTGGAAAAACCAGAGGCGTCGTGTGGCCGGCGTGTGGCCCTCATGTGGCCCTCGAGGGCCCTCATGTATCGTCCTCTTCCACTTCCTCGATGATGGCGTCCAGCTCCTGCTTGGTCAGAGTTTCGTAGTTGTTTTGTGAGCAAGTGGGCGAGTGAACAAGTCGTCATGGTGCGCGTGGCCGTGCGATCTCTGTGGTGCGAGTTAATGCCGCGGAGTGAGCGAGTGGGGTTTGGCGAGTACGTGAGTTGCGTGATGCAGTGGCCGTGGGGCGGTGCAGGACCTACAGCTACGTGGAGCGGGAATTGTGCCGCGTGCCATTGCACGTGCCGGTGATTGTGCTGGGGAACCACCGCGACATGGGGGAGCACCGTGTCGTGCTGCCCGACGACGTGCACAGCCTCTTCGAGGGCCTCGACCGGTGAGCGGCCACTGATTGCTCCTCATCTTTCTCGCCTCGCTCCTCACTTGACTCACCTCGCTCACTGCTCACCTCGCCAACCTCGCTCACTCACTCGCATGGCTCACCGCTCACCTCACCCACTCAAATGGCTTACCACTCACCTTGCCCACTCCCATGGCTCACCCTCACCAGTCACCTCACTCACTCACACGGCTCACCGACTCGTTCACGCACACGGTTCACCGCGCTCACCACGCTCACCTCGGTCACCTTGCTCACTTCGCTTACGCACACGGCTCACCAATTACCTCGCTTATGCCGCTGCTCTCTCCCTCTTCCCCCCAATGTCTTCCCCCCCATGTCTTCCCCCCAATGTCTTCCCCCCCATGTCTTCCCCAGTCCCCCGGGTGCCTCCTACGTAAACTACGGGGAATCCTCCATGAAGAACGGCTTTGGGCTCAAGTTCCTGCACAAGTTCTTCAACATCCCCTTCCTGCAGCTGCAGGTTAGGGTCCCGGTCGAGGCATTCCGGCCACCGGCCTGGTTTGCTGTTCCAAGCCGGCAGGCCGCCGGCCTGGTTCGCTGTTTCAAGCTGGCATGCCTTTGGCCTGGTTTGCTGTTCCAATTTGGAACGCTTTCTTCCTGGTTTACTGTTCCAATCTTTCAAGCCTTCGGCCTGGTTCGCTGTTCAATCCGGTAGGTCACTGGCCTGGTTCCTTGTTCAAATCCGGTAGGTTACCGGCCTAGGTTCCCTGCTCCATTCCGGTAGGTCGCTGGCCTGGTTTCCTGTTCCAATCCGGTAGGTCGCTGGCCTGGTTCGTTGTTCCAATCCGGTAGGTTACCAGCCTAGTTCACTGTTCCAATCCGTTAAGTCGCTGGCCTGGTTCCCTGTTCCAATCCGGTAGGTCGCTGGCCTGGTCCGTTGTTCCAATCCGGTAGGTCGTCGGCCTGGTTCGCTGTTCCAATCCGGCATGCCGCTTGCCTGGTTCGCCGTTCCCATTCGGCAGGCTGCTGGA
This sequence comes from Lampetra planeri, assembly GCF_965212315.1. Classification (NCBI taxonomy): domain Eukaryota; kingdom Metazoa; phylum Chordata; class Hyperoartia; order Petromyzontiformes; family Petromyzontidae; genus Lampetra; species Lampetra planeri. The sequence goes on along the minus strand of NC_136155.1, from coordinate 8,992,364 downwards.
TCTGTTCACGCTGTGGCTGTATTGGCCGTAAAACATCACGTGCCGATGGTGACCATTAAACATCCCGTGAAGTCATTCACAAAAGTAGGCCACTATGTGACGGTGTTACGGTCCAGACCAGCCGTGTTTTAAAAATGACTCGCAAATTGACTCGATTCGGAAACACAAAGCAATCGTCAACCCCTTGCTATGAAAACTTACCACGACCCTCCTGGGTAAACAAGTGTAATAAGCCTGCGGGGCAGCCAGGTGCCTTTCAGGTGCAGTACAGCAAGTAGATTACTGAAAGATTGAGTGTTGTCCACTTGCATCTATGGGACCCTTTGCCATTATATACCGGTAACTGCTCAACCCGAGCACCTCCAATTAGCACGGTTGGCTATGTACGACGGGAAAGAAGTTCAACATACGGACAACATACATACAACATACATCATAGCTTTGACATTTGCATCATCTTCATGCTGTTCACATTTTTCCATTCTCTGGTCTAATGCAGGTAGTGAGACAAGGCCATAAAATCTCTTGTGTAGGCAAATCAGTTTCAAAGACAATGCATACATTATGTTGTATATGCTGGATTATGAAATTTTGATAAAAATAATAAAAATTAATGAAATTTTCAAAAATGCGTAAATCGCATAATTTATGTTAATGTATGTAATAATATGCATAAATTATGATAATCACGGAGATAATCGTAGTAATTTATGCGAATGCTTGCGATTATGTTAATGTGTGCAGTTAGGATAATTAAGCTTAGTTTCGTTTATCCAGAGTTGTATCAATCAGGATAACACGATTATCTTTGATTAAACATTTCTTGATTATCTTAGTGTGTTTATGTTATGTTAGGTCTCCAAATTCATATCTCATCGCAGGTAACAGTTCTTATGAATACGACAGTTTTGCATGGACTTGGAAAGAAACACTCAAGATACTTCTGTGTTAACAATTTTATTCTAAACAAACATGTGATACTCTAACATGCAAAGGCAAAGGTATACGTCAATAGATTCATTGGCGAGATTATGCAATTAACGAAACTGAAGGCTAACATTCTTCTAACAATCGTAATTCTACTTTTCCACCAGACATCTCATTAGTTCCCCCATGTATCGAGCACAACCGGCGACCGGCCGAGTTTTAAAACAAGCAGGCAACGATATTCATATGACGGGCAATAAAGGCACTTATTGTACCCCGAAGGCGAAGCATACGTCAATCGATTCGTCGGCAAGATTATATTTGTTAACGAAATGTTTGACAATAGTGGGTGGGTGCGTGTGTTCGTGGTAGAGCGTATCTGGCTCTTAATTAATTCTTCGGCGAGACTCTATGACAAAGAAACAGGTTGGACAAGATATTCTCTCTCTGTAAACGTGTCGATTCGTAATGAAGATTCGAGAGTTTTAGTTTGCATCGACGAATCTATTGGTCGTTAATGCGATAAGAGAACAAAAAAAAGGCAAGAAACTTCACACTCTTATAACCGACGGACTCTTAATCACTCGATGGGCCATGATTCCTCACGGCCAGCTAGGGTTGATATGATGGTGTGGGTGGAATAGATAGTCTCTTAGGTAAGTTCGTGACGTCGAAGCGTGCGTGTGTGGGTCTTTGAGTGGGGGGGGGTTGTGGATACGAACGACTTCGGAGAAGGTCCCTCTTGCTCGAGCGTGGCTGCGGTGAGCTGCTCGCTTTCCGACTCCTCCCTCGGATATGACACCCGTACGGTGACTGACGGCACGGCAGTGCTTGTTCACTCGTGCGCGGGCAGGCTGGCACCTCGGCTTGGTGACCGGACGAAGGGGCGAAGCTCGTTCACTTGTGCGCGGGCAGGCTGGCATCTTGGCGCTCGGTGATGGACGGCGCGGCTGTGCACGCTCGCCGACTCCGGGTTCTTTGGCGAAGAACGAAGCTCTCGTTCGTTGTTGGGTGACGTTAGGTTGACATTGAGTTGTCGTTGAGTGTCTTCGCTATTGCTCGAGGATGATAACTGAAGTCTCCGTCAGTTTCACTCGCACCTCGACGGCTCGCGGGCCCCGTCATACTTGCTGATTTTCTTGAGTCTTCTGTGTTGAGAGGCTGAGATGATGGTGGCGCTCCTCCGTCGGTGGTGATGGGCGAGATGCTCTATGTGTGTCAGTGTCTCCCCTTTTATCTGAATTTCCTCCCTTGCGTTTCTTGCGAGAGGGAAAAAAAATATATATGCCCCCCCCCCCCTCTTTTCCCATCCTTTGGTGACCCCGAGCGGGTGATTTCCGTCAAGTTTATCTGTTTGTGTTAAACCAAGAGGTGAAGTCCCCTACCCTTCGGAAACACGAAACCCAGGTGCCCTCTCGGCCCCTCCCTGCGGTCTCTCCTTATGGCCGCCCTGAGTGGGGGTCATCTCGAGGCCAGATCCCCCATACGTATTCAGGCTGTATGTGTTTGTGCCAAGCTGTTGGAAGATAAAGGTGGCCGAGGAGATTTTATGCAATATATTCATGTGGTCCTGTGTGTTACATTTATTCTTGGTATTTCTTATGAGTTCCCTCGGTCTTAGTATCTCGTGGTTATTATTCCGTTTATGTTTAATTAATATTCGTAATGATCCTCGTTACGTCATTATTTTGAGGGTTTTGCCAAGCTTGGTTATGCGTTTGTCTCTATTTTGAGTTATATTTCGATGCTGGAGAATAGTTTAGTTTGAACTTAAGTTTTCGTGATGGCAGGGCTCATGTATTTGGTTCATTTGCTGAAGTTATGTGGATGGAGAGCGAAAACGCAACACAAGGTCTATGTTCTGATTGCCCCGCTCCCCTCGTCCTTGGTGACCCAGAGTGTGCTGTTTTACGTCAAGCCTATGTCTGTTTGTGTTTACAAACCAAAACGTAAAACAACCTCTCCTTTCTGCGAGAGGAAAACAAACAACAAGAGAACAGACGCCCTCTATGGGTTTCATGGTTGTAATCTGTTTTCGCCCCGACTCTGGGGAGACAAAGGTGGCCGAGGAGATTTTTGGTTCTATGGAATGCATTTTCTTTTAGTTGTGCGTGGTTGACCTATTTTGACTTCCTATTCTTCTGGATGACCGTTGTTCTAACATTTCATAATTATTATTCGGTTTGTGATTTACCATGGTTATTAACACGTATTTCGTAGAGTTTATTGATGTTTGTTGTCTATCTGTATACAGGGATTGCATTGTTTTACTCGAGTTTTTTTTATGTCTTGAGGTTAAGTGTAATTAAGTTGCCACTTACGCTTCCTTAACTGTTGGAATTCGTAATAAATTGTTTTTGTCAGGTAGATAGAAAGATACAATACAAAATAATATATGTGCGACGAGTACGAGTAATATAAGGAATTACTAATAGAAGGCCCCTATTGTGGCTGCAGTCTGATATCGTTGGTTGATTCTTGTTGTTAAGTTCTTACTTTTTCCGTTAAGGAAAACCGTTACGTTATCTGTGCATCTCCAGACCGTCTTGGGAAGGTTAGGCCATTGACCTTTCGTTCATCTGGATATCTATAAGTGGTCTCTGACCTCTCTTTGCTCTGAAATCTTGTTGTTTAATGGCCTTCCCCGTTTTACAGATTCCTGGTGTGCTTGGGAAGGTTGTTTTCATTATTTAATTAAACAACAAGAAAAATATATATATAAAAATTGGCCTAATTATTCTTAATATTAAAAAAATATTAAAAAGGGGCATATATACAACAATTATCAGAGCATGTTTTTTGCATGTTTTACCACAAGTATGTATGGTTAATACAGACTAGTTGGCCTTGTAATAGGTGTCTATTTGGTGTTTGAATATCTTAACACCTGTATTCTTGCCAGAAACGCTAAAGCCTGCTTTTTCATCAGGGTTTTTTTAACGAGAATTTCAGTTCACCTGCGGAATAATGCTCAAGGAAATTACTATTTTACAAACATGCCCAGGAAAGGTATTTTGCTTGAACCTCTCCCGAGTGAGTAGACAATGATACACGTGAACCCGCGGTGTCTCGCTCTGGCTGCAAGGTTGTGTCACACGATGTGTTATTATTCATCTAGAAAAGCATCACTTTTAGTCTCAAGACTGTTTTTCAGGTTGGTCCTACCAACTTTTCCCAGTTGCTGCTGCGTGTAATCCCAATTGAGTAATTTGGAGGTAAATTTTCAGCATTGGCATGTTTCACCAATTACATTGTATAGTTTATTTAGCTGCAGGAGGAAACAGAACAGGGGGAGAACATACCAAAACTCAAAACTAAACTAAACTATTTTTATTTTACCAGGTAAGGCCCACTGAGCTACATTTCTCTTTTTAAATCATTTATATTAAGTTCACTTGCTTGCTTGCTTGCGCGCTTACGACCGTGCAAATCTTTCGGTCGTTTTTTAACCCACTTCCCGTGATCCAATCGAGCTGACATTTTCCACACAGACTCGTGCGTGACAATTTATTTTCGTGGTAAAATTTTTCCTAAATTTTACACTTTTTAGGAAAAAATAATGGTATGACTGTGTGTGTGTGGGGGGGGTTGTTTGTATGTATGTAGGTGCAAGTCTTTATCCTGGTTCTGGTTGTATGTGCTTGCGTGTGTGAGTGCGTGAGATGAGGTGGCCGAGTGGTTAAGGCGATGGACTGCTAATCCATTGTGCTCTGCACGCGTGGGTTCAAATCCCACCTTCGTCGCGATTTTAAAAAAAAATCCTTTATATTAAGTTCGCTTGCTTGCTTGCTTGCGCACTTACGACCGTGCAAATCTTTCGGTCGTTTTTTAACCCACTTCCCGTGATCCAATCGAGCTGACATTTTCCACACAGACTCGTGCGTGACAATTTATTTTCGTGACAAAATTTTTCCAAAATTTTACACTTTTTAGGAAAAAATAATGGTATGACTGTGTGTGTGTGTGGGGGGGGTTGTTTGTATGTATGTAGGTGCAAGTCTTCATCCTGGTTCTGGTTGTATGTGCTTGCGTGTGTGAGTGCGTGAGATGAGGTGGCCGAGTGGTTAAGGCGATGGACTGCTAATCCATTGTGCTCTGCACGCGTGGGTTCGAATCCCACCTTCGTCGCGATTTTAAAAAAAAATCCTTTATATTAAGTTCACTTGCTTGCTTGCTTGCGCACTTACGACCGTGCAAATCTTTCGGTCGTTTTTTAACCCACTTCCCGTGATCCAATCGAGCTGACATTTTCCACACAGACTCGTGCGTGACAATTTATTTTCGTGACAAAATTTTTCCAAAATTTTACACTTTTTAGGAAAAAATAATGATATGACTGTGTGTGTGTGGGGGGGGGGGTTGTTTGTATGTATGTAGGTGCAAGTCTTCATCCTGGTTCTGGTTGTATGTGCTTGCGTGTGTGAGTGCGTGAGATGAGGTGGCCGAGTGGTTAAGGCGATGGACTGCTAATCCATTGTGCTCTGCACGCGTGGGTTCGAATCCCACCTTCGTCGCGATTTAAAAAAAAAATCCTTTATATTTAGTTCACTTGCTTGCTTGCTTGCGCACTTACGACCGTGCAAATCTTTCGGTCGTTTTTTACCCACTTCCCGTGATCCAATCGAGCTGACATTTTGCACACAGACTCGTTGTGCGTGACAATGAATTTTCGTGAATTTTTTTTCCCAAAGTTTTACACTTTTTAGGAAAAAAAAATTATATGTAATTACCAATTGCTAAATGGTGGCAGGCAATCATCTGACCCATAGGTGGCAGCCATCTCAAGCCAGAGGACGAGAGGACTCTAGCCGCCACGCATATAAAGGATTTATAGTGAAAAACTTTGTTTTTACGGGTTAATTTTTTCAGAAGCGAATTGACCACAAATGATAGCGCAATGAAGTGGCTTATAATGTGGAAATTGATAGCTTCCAAATACTCTTAAATGCACGTTTCTAAATGTGGACGGAAAAACCGGAGGACCCAAAGAAAAATCCATGTGACCATGGGGAGAACTTCTCGCCACCATGGCATACAGAAAGGTACCCGAGTCAGGAATGGAACTCTGGTACTTCTTGCTGCGAGTCACAAGTGTTATCCACTGTGCCACCCTGCCGCCCATGAGAACACCATGTTGTCACTGTTTGCATGTGTACGCGTATATGTGTATCTGTGTTGTGCCATGTGTGTGTTTTTACGTACGTGTCTGTAAGCTTTATATGTTTACGTTCCGGATTGTGTGTATTCATGTTTGTACAGAGTGAGGAGTGGTAGTTTGCCGTACAGGCTCCCTCACTTTACTGAGATCTCACTATGAGGTTTCCATTGCTGGAATGGACAATCGTCTTGCCTGCGATGTGGCGTTGCACTGCGATTTACACGCAGCGAGTACATATATAAATAATTAGGGTACTGTAGTTGTAGCTTCATGAAAACTGCAGAGTGCATTGCTAAAGCGTGCGGCATCTCCCAGCGATCGTCATGGCTACGGACCGTGGTAAGAAAACACTGGGGGCGACATTAGGACAATGCGAGTGATGCCCAAGGCACAGAGGGCAACGTTAATAATAAATGCGGCCTTGGTTCTCCGACCGGCCACTGCTAGAGCAGTTACACGGTCCAGGCACGTCACTGAGCTGTGGCAGACACGGCAGGCTCACGTCTCGCTGCCCCCGCTCTGGAGCCAGCGACTCTGCTGCTGCTGCTGCCGCTGCCACGACCGCCGCCCGTAGAGAAGGCTCGGGTAGCGTCGTGAGTACACGTGGGGATGGCTCGCACGCTCAGTGGCTCAGGGAGTGTGCACCCTGCGCGCGGCGTATGTGTGGGTGCTCTTTTGAAGTCGTCGGCGCCGTGTTTGGGGCGGCACTGGTAGTGGTAGTGCAGCGGTAACAGCAAGAAGGGCCTTGGTTCGATTCCCCACTCTGGCACCTTTTCCGTGCGGGGTTTGTATGTTTATCCACCTGTTCTTCGTGGGTTTCCTCCGTGTTCTCCATTATCTTCCCACAACTAAAAAAACAAAAAGACAATATTACTGGTATTGACGAAACATCCTAATGCTGAAAAAATACCTGCAAATTACTCTATTAGCACTACACGTAGCAACATCACCCCCCAGCTGTGAAACTTGGCAAGACCCTCATGAAAAGAGCCTTGCGACTCAGCGAGGCTTTTCTAGATAAACAAGCTTCATAAATAATAATAATTGTACGTGCATGTGTGCCTGTATCCCCAGCGGGAGACACTGCTAAGGCAGCTGGAGACAAACCAACTGGACATGGATGCCACCATGGAGGAGTTGTCTGTGCACGATCAGTCGGAGGAGCAGAACTACGAAATGTGAGCCGATTGCTGCTGCCACGCACAAAGCAAACAACGATCCATCGTGTAGCCTTAAAAGACTGGAGGGGCAAGTACTGTTAGCGAGCACCTATGAAGGCTGGCACAGCACACGAGGGGGTGGGTGGGCAGCTCCAAGCCCGGCCGCCTTTGTCTCCCCAGTTGTGATGTTTATACACCACACCAGGTACTCATTTGAGGCTGAGTCGACCAAGGGGAGGACCAGGACCGGTCACTGATGTTGGTCGTGAGCAAGAATCGAACTCGGGTCGACGAATTCGTAGCGCAGCTTGCTAACTGCTCCACCACCGCTCACAATTTGTTGCTGGCACACACACACACGTAGCTGAACAACAACAACAAACCGCTGTTTGCCACTAAGTGGCGGTGGCATTACCATGGCATTTGTGCCCGGATATGTGCACTTTGAGGCCACGTGAAGTGTGGAAGGTCTGCTGTTAGGAGGTCGCGATACAGATCCAGTTGCCATGGATTGATTGACTAAGATGGCTGGGTCAGATGTGCACCACCTTGTGCTCCCCACTGTGCTTCGGGAGGCTATCATTTAGCAGTGGATTGACCATGATTGATGATGAGGATGACTGACGACATATTTTGTATGTTGAACTTCTTTCGCACCGTATGTCGCCGACCTTGCTAATCGTGCGGCACTGTGCCCATCGCAGCTTCTTGGAGCTGCTGGAGGCGAAGGGCAGCGTCCGCGGAGCGCAGAGTCCCGTGCTGCCCAACGGCGGCGGCGGGGGCAGCAGCAGCGAGAGCCCCACGCCGTCGGCGCCCAGCCCCGTGCCCTCGGCCTTCTCCCGGCCCTCTCCACCCCCACCCGCAGCCCCCGCCCCGCCTGCCCAACCCTCCTCTCCCCTGGCCTCCGCTCAACCCGACGTGAGCCACCCACGAGAGCACGGGGGGCCGCGGGGGGGGGGGGGGGAAATGGGGTGACGGGGAGGGGGGAGGGCAACGCCTCGCATGCTGGAACCCCCTTGTCGGTGACGTGACCATTGTCAGGAGACCCGGCGCCGGTGGCTCTGGGCGGCAGAGCGAGCCACTCGCAGCCACATAATCTCTTTCCAGCAGATAAAAGGGGCAACCGCTTTGTGGGAAAGTTTGACAGTGGTTGTCCTATCGATAGAATTCTATGTGTGTTGAAATTCTTTCATGCCGTACGTAGCCCATCCTCACCGTAGATTTGTCCCGACCATAGGAATGTCGGAGCACTGCAGCTCATCATTGTTCCTCGTGTCTACAAGGGAGACTTGTGCTATTTTACGTTGTTGCTTTTGTAATTACGGTGAACCAGCTTCTGGAAAATTCGTCCTGGTCTATTGAGTTCTCGCCTGGTTAGACAAAATCATCAAAAATTAAACCAACAAAATGTGTCTCACGGTGTGCGCCCTTAACCGAAGGGACCACCATGGTCATCCTAATATAGTCTCGGTATTTACAAAAAATGTGTGTTACCTATTAAGTCTGGGTATTTACACCACTGCAATGTCGAGTCATTACGAAATTACATTTGTAGCAATTAAAGACTACAATGGGATAGAAGCAATACATAAATTCTGCCTTCCTCTGCCACCTGTGTAACTGCCTCGCAATTTCACTCGTCGTCGTCGGTGCAGCAGGGTGTGGCTTAAATTTCGATTTAAAGCTGCAGGGATTCATCTTCTTGGTTCTTTCGGTAAAGTCACGTAGAAGGGAAGTAATAAAATAATAAAAATAAAACATAACAAAACAATTCTCAGGACGTTTCGGCCACAACGCAAGCAGCCGTCCTCAGGCGAAGAATGAGACATTATCAAGCTAGGAGCTTATATAGGTGTAGCGAGGAGGAGCGCCTTAACAAAAGAATGTGCATATGAAGAGGAATTTAGCATACCAATGGGCAATGCGTAGGAGGTGGGCGGAGGGGTTTCAAAGTCTCATTATGCCCATGCATTATGCAGGATCAACAGCACCACGGGGGGGCGCAAGGAACAGCGTTAATAAAGGAAAGGAATGTTAATGATATGTAGCTGCATTTACCAAACAACCATGTAGAAAACCAAAGTAAAAAACTACATAAAAAAACTAAAATATAAACTGATACTTACTATACTCTACAATAAGCTGAGTTACTAACAACAAATAATAAATTACAATTCTACGCCGTTTTTTTCCGCACCCAGTGCTTGAGGAAATCATCGGAGTTGCGATGCAGCAACTGCTGCTGTCTGAGCCCTTCTAGCACAGTCGAAAGACTCGTTCTCTCAGTGCTTCGCCGCCCCGTTTGTGTGGAGAGTTGAGCCTTCCTCACCGCTGCACTGCCTTTTATTTGCACGCATGCTGGCACATTGGGACACTGGTCGAGAGCGAGCTCGCTGGCTTTCGTGCATGGTTCTGCTTCCCCCCCTCTTCGCCGTGCGGGTCATGCCCGTAGCGCGTCACGCCCGTAGCGCACCGTACTGCTGCGCCTGACCGAGGGCTCCCAAAGAGACTTGACGTTGGCAGTGGTTTCTTGCCCCGTCAGGTCAAGTTTCATGACGGCTCATTCTCTCGGCATCGGCTTTACAAGTTTTTTTTATTCCCAGGCTGTTGCTGTTGAGACTATGGAAGGCTTCTGACTTTGCGAATTCACGCCCCCCACCTCATTGCGCTCCTCTAGGCTGCGGGAGCCCCCACTGCTCCTCCTGGGCCCCCCCAGGCTGAGCAGCCCATGGCTGCCCCCCCACAGAGGAGGGGCTTCATGGCGCGATTGTTTGGGTCGTCGACCCCCGATCCTGCAGCCGCAAAACCAGGTTCGTTGAGCTTGGAGTCTTCCCCGGGGTGCTAGGGTTACTCCGGAGTCCACGAGCGCAGCTCATGATGCTGCCAACCAGAATTTCCATCATTGTTATTATCAGCAGCAGCAGCATCGTCACCAGCAACAGGGGCGTCATTGTCAGCAGTAGCAGTGTCTCTGTTGTTTAGTTAGTTGTCCTTCCCTCGCACCTCCGATTAGCATGTTCGTCTACATACGGTGTGAAAAAGTTCAACATGCATACATTACAACATTGTCACCAGCAGCATCAGCAGCAATAACAGTATCACCGTCACCATCATCAATTTTGCACATTTGAAAATTGAGAATGAAGCTCGGCTTACACGAATCTCTGTCTCTTTTCTTACTTGACTTCAGGTGCTGTCGAATGAAATGAGGGTTGTAAAAAATCCACTATTATTTGTCTGTTATACAAAGATGTTTCCTGTTTAGTATTTGGTTTTGATTGTATTTTCCCAAGTTCCATTTTATTAATGTGTCCACATTCATATATTCATTTCCCGTTTGAAGTCGTATTATTCGTCTGCTGAGAGAAAGGGAGGTTTTCATTTCCCTGCCACGCGACAAAACTGTCGCCGATTAAAAGCAAGGTTTTGTTCTCCGCTTGTAAGGATTGGAACCGTTAGCTCGTGATCCAGGTGTAGCTGTGGGTAGACCTTGCTGCTGCGGTGGTAACGGCGGTGGTGGGGATAGGATGGTTGTGCTGTGATGACACTTGCGCCTCTGTTGAGGTGGCTTTGTAAAAGATACTGAGATGTTTTATTTGGAGTGACAGATATGGGGCGGAGTCGAATTTTCTGCGTACTTATGTCGTTGCATATATTCTCCACAATGACGCTAAAGATGATTCTATATTACTTACAGTGTTGTAGTTTTGCATCGAACCAGGACTCATATCTAACAGGGATGTTCCTTGCCTGTAAACACATGGCATTTCCCCGGCATTGGTTCAAGAAAATCTGACGACTGCCAATGAGACGCTGAATGTCGAATGCGGTCCAGTGTTTTGCATGTAATATACTCAAGTTGCTGAAATTATGCACTCCCAGAAGGCTGGTATTCCTGATGGGATGTGTAAACTTTTATCTTTTTAATTTGCAAGGACATAGATGGGAAATAGCCGCGTTACCTCCTTGTTTACGCTGTCTCTGTGTTGGGCTGCCGCTGTGGTTACTGCGGTGGTGGTTGCGGTGGTGACTGCGGTGGTGGTGGTTGCGATGGTGGTGACTGCGGTGGTTGTGGTTGCGGTGGTGGTGGTTGCGGTGGTGGTGACTGCGGTGGTGGTTGTGGTGACTGCGGTGGTGGTTGCGATGGTGTTGGTTGCGGTGGTGGTCGTTGTGGTGGTGATGGTAGAGGTGGAGGTGGACACGGCCGCGAGTCGCCCCGCCGTGCAGAGCGTGGACGAGTTCGCCCCCGAGGGAACGCTCGACCGCAGCTTCCTGGAGGACGTCCTGGACAGGGGTCCCGCTCGGCCCCCAGTCCGCGCCGCCGAGGACAGCGACAGGTATGAGACCCCAAACCCCTGGACCCCCAAGATCCCGGACCCCCAAGATCCCGGACCCTCAAGACCCCGGACCCCCGAGACCCCGGGCCCCGGGAGTTCACGTGAGCCACCTCCCATGGCGTAGCGGGATGAGAACCGCATAAATTATGGACTAAATGTCCGGTTGTGGCTAATGAATAACGAGCTTGTGTTTTGCCACAATCATCTGAATCCATCAGGCAGCCAGCCCTAAGAACCTAATTGTTTTTTTCAATTGGTCATGAAGTACCTACGATTGTCTCCGCACTTTTGTTCTACGCCGCGAGCCCTGCTTTGCTATGTGCCGCAAGCGTGACGTGTGGTGCCGTTCAATGCCGTGCGGTGCCATGTGTGCCCGTGTGTGCTGCCCTGCGGACGCAGTGATGGCGAGGGAGGAAACCCCATGGTCGCCTCCTTCCAGGACGAGTTGGACCCCGAGGACGAGGCCCCCGTGAGCCGCGCGGCGGTCTCCCTGCAGCCTCCTCGCGCCCCTGAGCCGCTCTCCAGCGACGAGGATGGCGCCCCTCCTGCCGCCGTCACCGTTATGGCCGACCGGGACATCTTATCAGAGGAGGAAACACGGTCGGGTCGTCCGCATATTACTGATGACGTTTTTTTCAGAAGTTCCACAGTATGACGACTTCCGTGCACGAGATGTCCACGTCACAAAATAATCGCCATGCTTCATATAGTCGGTGCTGAACATCTGCCAGTTCGCGAGCATCGGTTTGAGCAAGCTTGACTATTGATGAGACACAAATGCTGAGACCGGTCCATAGTTCGCTTGTGGTAAATAAATGCTGCTGAAATTACGCATTCCCAGAAGGCTGTGCAGCCGATGGGATGTGTAACTTTTATTTTTAATGTGGAGGGGCAGATATGCTTAAGAGGCAGTGTCCTATTTTCTGTACTGTATATCGGCGAGCGTGTGCCGTGTACGTGCACACAATGGGGAGCTACTGGGTTGTAATCAGGGTGGCCACCAACTGCTGCTCTCGCTTTTGCGTGGTCCAAGTAGAAATTGCAAGTTGTGTATTCTCTCACCCTGATCTGCAAAGGTTTCCTTCGGGTTCTCTGGTTTCTTCCAATAGCTAAAAAAAGTGATACACTGTAACCGGTATTGGCAAAAAATATTCCAATGTGTGATCTCCACTGCAAATTACTCAGTGGGGATCACACACACAGCAGCAACATCGCCCCCTACTGTGAAAACATGGCAGGATCCTCCTGATAGAGACGAGACTTGGTGAGGTTGGTGTTAGCTGTGGCTGGGAATCTAACTGGAGTTGCCAGATTCGTTGTACAGTGTGCCCAACCACTGCGCAGCCTCCTCTGCCCCACTGTTTTCATGCCGTGCTGTGGTCTAAATTCTAATCGGAGGGAACTTCAGGGCTCAGGTCACTCCTACCTAAGGTGAGAAGATACATACAATATACAGATGGAAGAGCCTCGGGTATCTGTGCAACAACCACCTGAAGGAGCTTCCCGAGCGCAATTCGTCCGCATAGTCAGAACGTCTGACCGTGTCAGTTATTTGCACAGGCATTCAGCTGTCTGCGAGGAGCCACGACAGAAACTCTAAATGGCCTGTAGGGGGCTCCCGACTCCCTCCCCAGCGGTGCTGTGGGGCCACTGGGACGGTTGAGGGGATTGTGGGGGGCGGCAAGAGAAAGGCCTCGGTAATTTCGGTATTGGAGCACGGTACAAAACGGAGAGATCAATTTTGAAACCATAATTGGTGTTTGACGTAGAGGCTTTGTGAGATACGTGACTTGGGTTGTGTTGTCTGACTGCAGGCCTGCCAAGCCTCCGCACAAGGCGCACGGCATGGGCCACGGTGCCAAGGCAGGCGGCAACGCGCCACCCTCGGCCGCCCCCACCACCCTGGGCGCGGCGGCAGAGAGGGGGCACGCCGCCGGCAGCCCGACCATGGGAGGGCTGCCTTCCTCGGAAAAGGCCTCGGGCAAGACAGGGGGCCCGGTGTGGGTGGACAAGGCCGCTGGGGAGGAGGGCGAAGAGGAGAGCGAGACGGAAGGGCCCATTGCTCAGCAGATGCTCTCCTTTGTCCTGGATGATCCTGACTTTGAGTCAGACGAGCCGGAGAAGAGCAAGGTGAGCGTCGCACTGCGGGCGGCCTCCTCGCCACACCTCGGACTGTGTAGCCTTTGACAGGGCGCCCACGGGATACATCGTGAGGGGAGAGATGCCCCACGGTGCCGTTATTGACGTTTCGCATCGGCACCTGAATGGGGGTCCAGCATCGCCGCCTCGTGTGAGAGTGGTGATGTATGACGGCGGTTGCGAGACTTGAGGGCAGAGTATGCGAGTCACGCAAAGATGGAGCCACGTTGGAATTATGGGATTCGAATACCATTCCCACAAGAATGGCAGGGCACTCATCACCAGTAACCAGGCTGCGATGGACTCGCTGTACTTGAAGCCCGGGTTGAACCCAGCTTTGCTGCATCGCAGGTCCAAGCTGATGACTGCTACAAAGAGTATTTGGCTGCCGCTATAAATTTTGCACTTGGTAAGCCACTCCGTTGAGCTACCATTTGTGTCCAGCTCGCTTCTGAAAAAGTTCAATATAGCCCATTGGGGCCTTACCTGGTAAAATAAAAATAGTTTAGTTTTAGAATTCCGCGGTTCTGGCTCGGTTCTCCAGCATGGATGTTCCGAGCCTCCTGGGCCACACGGCTGCTTCCTCATGTGGATTCGTAACCGGGAGAACTCCAGTTATCTGAGACACCCACCTTTACATGGCAACAAAGGGGACTGCAGCAAGTAGCCTCTGACCTATCGGGTGAAATGTAGGATGCATCCCTCCGTACTCGTATGTTTCCCTTATTTTTGGAATACATTTAAAATGTAAACAGAAAAGGTCAAAACATCTCAAGCGGAGCCCTCGTGAGAGTGGATTGGAGACTGCTCAGCCGTCTCGGATAACTCGAGATCTCCAGATTACGAATCCATGTGAGGAAGCAGCCGAGTGCCCCAGGAGACTCGGAATATCCGTGGATGATTCCTGCAGGAATTGTGATTTTTGTGTGGGCCCATTCCCTGTAAATATCTTCGTTCTAATGCTTTGTCTTCCAACAGAGATTGTGGCATAGAGGACAGGCATCACCACTAAAATAAATGTGGATTTATTAATGATCCAGCACTCAACTACAGGGTGGACCCGATTTGAAATCGCGATATCTCTGCAACCACGAACCGCCGATGAGTGAAACTCTTACCACTTGAAAGGACGGGGCATAGAGTTTCAAATGATTACCGCTATATGCCTCTCCCAGCGCACAAACAGCCCCTAGCCTCAGTCATTCGCAAGATGGTGACCGCACAACACAAGGCGTTTTGCGTTCTGCAGTTCAGCAAGACTGAATCCGTAATTGCGGTGCAGCGTGCGTTTCAACGGCGTTTTGGCATTGATCCGCCAATGTCAAAGAGCATGCGTCGTTGGTACCGACAATTTGAGGAAACAGGCTGTTTATGTAAGGGGAAGAGCGCAGGGCGACCACGCACCTCAGAGGAAAACGTGAGAAGAGAGGCGTTTGGGACGAATTCAACTATCTTCTCGATGTTGTCCATACAGCAGGTGGAGGGCACATAGAGCATTTATAAAATGGTTAGTAAAACCTAATAACTCATTAAACCGTTTGTAACTTTTTGTGTAGTTGTAATATGTTGCCATCGTGAAATATACTGCTTTGAAATTGGATCCATCTTTTTAAAACACCCTGTATTTTACTCCAGTCACTTGCTGACTGGTGGTCGGTCACCTCCCCATCACTCTTCTATCATTACTACCATCGTTGCTGTCTCTGTGAACTTCACTCATTGATTCCTCCACCCATGTTGAGGACTTGGTCTGCCAGATGACTCAACCACCGGCAACAATTCACTCACTCGCTCACTAACTCACCCACTTACCCACTCGCCGAAGCCACTCGCCCAACCACCCAACCACTGCTTCTTCCCTCCTCCCATCTCTTTTCCCAAGCGATCGCAATAACCTTGCTCAATTCAATTCACATCTCTCATCTGTTACAACTTCGATGATAGTCACTGTTTGTTGCTGGCCATGTGACGTTTTGGGTCTTTGGACCTGTGCTCCGCAACTGTGTTGAAAATCAAATTGTCCAATGGAATTCCCATAAACTTCAGTGGCCATTCCAGTATCTCCATTGAAATTAATCGGGGGTCTGTGGGCAATTCCAACAGCTGCCTCCGGATGTCAGGCTTAGAGGGATTCCTGATTCCGTACACTCTAATGATTCTACGATTGCAACAAGCTCACGATTCACGTGAGAAATCTCATTCGATTCCCGACGTGGGCTCGCGATTGTGAGCTCGGGTTTCCCCGCTCATCGCCCCCACACGGCCGCGTGCACCCCTCTGTCCAGGAGCTCTTCCCAGTCCGGGAGGACGTGTCGGACCTCTCCGATGATGATGCGGCGGCTCCTACTGCTGTCGCCGCTGCTGCGGTGCCGCGTCGCGCTGCGGGGAGTCTGCCTGCTGCGCCTCCCGTTGGGAAGCTCTCCCTGGATTTCATTCTGCCCGCCCCGTTTACTCTGCTGAGCGACGACGGTAAGCCGCCATTTGACTTGGCAGGAACTCGCGCAGATCCACGCACAGAGGATAACCCCGGTTTTACACCCAGGATGCTTTCCTGGTGGATTGTAACATGGTACAGTACCAACTACAAGTACTACTACTAGTAGGTACTACTACTAGAGATGGCATGGTAGATCGTAATGTGGCACAGAACCTTCTAGTACTACTAGTAGTAGGTACTCTACTAGAGATGGGTTGGTGGATCGTAACGTGGTACAGTACCTAAACAGATGATACCCAGTAACCCATTGTGAATAAATTCTGTAAAACCATCGGTGTGGAACGTAAGTGTATATGATTGATTTAAGATATATTACCTTGTCTATTATACGATTCCTATTATTAGTTGTTCATCGTATAAAAAAAAGTTCACACTTGTATAAAAAATATTCACAATTAATACGGTACGTGGGGAACAAAAATATCAATAGTGTGCACGTGAAAGGGACTATAGCCAGTCAGGGACGCGAATGCTTGAGCGCCATCTGACGCCTCAATGTGTAGCCAAGGTACATAAAATTGTGGGGGCGCGGTTGGCTATGTACGGTCCGAAATATCAATATGTTGAGTACCCTTTTGCAAAAGTACGTAAAGCAGGAGGGTGTATATCTGGGTGTTACTGTGTTCAAATTGTACTCTCATAGGCCGTAAGGTGAAGACGTTTTACGTTTAATCCCGTTCCCATATATGGGGCACTAAATTCTTTTCATTCTAATAAAAATATCTATTGCTTTTGGCCGTGAAAATAAAAGTTCTCCATGTCTAATCCTGCAGTTTATTTTTTATTACTGTTTAAAGTCGGCAATATTTCTTTCCTCGCGTAATCATAATTTGATCGTCAGTGATGAGGCTTTGCGTCACGTGCTTCCCGCTAGACCAATAAGGTGGCCGCTTTTTTGTGACGAGAGGTACACATTAGTCCAAGATGTCTGCGCCCTTGTTGTCAATATCGAGTAGTGAAGAGGAGAAAATTACGGCCAGACCTCCTTCAAAAGTCTGTAAAAAGTATTTTAAACAATGCTACATACATCTCACGTCCATAAAGAAAGAAGAAACAAAGGATTTTACACGCACACGGTGGGATACATTCAGAAACTGCATCAAACGGTGGCTTTTTTTGCAAGGTGAGAATCGGAGAATAGCAGAAACATACAAACATTGTCTAGAAATCGAGTTTGACAATGTTCCCGACGACGCTGGGTTTCACTCCACTTGCTACAGGCGTTTCATTGACAAAAAGCGATTGGATGCGGCCGAGAAATGGGCCACAGCGTCTTGAAGCTCAAGATCAAGGCCAGTCTGTACCATCGGGTAGTAACGTTAGTATCGCTGCAGTTGATTGTCCCGCAAACAAAACTTAGGTCCAGGACCGGCCTGCCAGTAGCTTGTGCTGGTACTGTGCTTTCTGCCTTGTGCATCATTTGTAAGAAAACGGACAAGTACATTACTGTGGGAGGCAAACGCCAGAAGGACCATCTTTCACAGGCAGAAACGTCAGCACGTAGATAAAAACAAAACACACAAACACACGTTTCAACTTTTATTCCCTTATGCTGGGTACCATGGCTAAATTACAATTACATAATTTATGTAATGTTTATTTTACAGTCAGAGACAGATTTGCATTGTTTTGCATACAGCTACAGCCAGAACACTCAATATTGTTTAACTCTTAACACAGTTTGTATTAGTTTAATTAGTATTTATTTATTTACAGGCAATTTGCTGAAAGCTGCTGAGATGAAGGAAGACACTAGCATTCTTGTGCATATTCGAGACAAAGACTGTGTGTCTCTGGAGGTGCGATACCACAAGGCCTGTTATAGACAGTACACCAGGTTCTTGACAAAGTCTAGTGCATCAGTTACTGTGACCTCAGAAGAACAGTGAGTTAGCAATATTTTATATTAATTAATAATTCCCTCACATTTTCACATTTCAAAAGTAGGAGGTTGGCCCGTGATTTCCCCCAGCTGGTGTTTCAACTACCCCAAGAAGCGCAACATAAGTGAGATGGTTTTCGTTGAGACATTGTCTGGAGATAAGCTGATAGACAGGCTACCTCATCCATCAGGTACAGAAACAACAGTCAACTGATGTAACTAGCGAAAGTGACTGTGAAAACAGGGCTAGTGCAAAAGCTGGTCCACAAAGACCAAGTTCAATGGCCTCCATCAATACTGCAGAGGACACGAGGACACTTTACAGTGCGGCATTAATATTAAAGATGCTTCTGTGTGACTCTCCCGGTATGAAATGCCCGTGGCCACCCACATCAGATGATCTAAATGTGAGCGAGGCAAAATCTGTCGTTCCAATTGAACTGTACAATCTGATTTCCTGGATTATTGGTGCAACTGAGGAACCAACACTGGCCCATTATGTTGATATTCCAGATGATTTGAACCTAAAAGTGATATGTATCTGTCAATACATTGTGTATCTTGCATCTAAGGGTCGGAGGCAGACCCCTAAATCATTGTGTATTGGTCTAACGGTTCGCCATTTAACAGGTTCATCACAAATTGTGTCACTTCTAAATAGACTAGGACATTGTGCAGCATGGGACACAGTTGTCAGTCTAGACACTAGCCTTGGCCAACTTCAACTAGTAGAGGGCAGAGACAAAATACCAAAGGGATTCTCAAAGAAGGTTCCTACAGTACTTGTGTGGGACAATATTGACTTTGGGGAGGAGACACTGTCAGGTCGTAGAACTACCCACCACACAAATGGGATTATGCTGCAAAGTTCTGTAGTTGAACCTGTGTCAACAACAAACAGACAACTACTACAGAAGGGAAAAACCTCATTGAAAGTACCCCCTAGCATCCCTGTCGAACAGTACCATCAGTCTTATAGACAAGGACCACATAACTTGTTTCATCAGGAAAGTGTTCCATTACAGGCGGACACATACAAACTGAACACGGTGTCTGCTGTACAAACTGAACTGGCATATGTTTTTGTAAAGTCCATAGATGCTGAAAGATGCACAATACCAAGCTGGACAGGTTTACATACATTAATTCAAGGTGATGGCACTCTGCAAAAGTCAGCACTGTATTATCTTCCAGTCATTGAGGCTTCATCGACAGAGATGTCAACAGTAAACACAATTCTGAAGCGAAGTGTCCAAATTCATAATCAGCTAGAACTGGACCATATAGTGTTAGTTTTTGACAAAGCTATATATGCCAAAGCTGAGCAAATCTGCTGGAAAGATGATGACTTTACTCAGCGTAAATTGATTAGACTAGGTGAATTTCACACATGCATGTCCTACCTGAGCATTCTAGGAAAAAGGTTTGGAGATGCAGGACTGCAAGACATACTCATTGAGTCCAAAGTTGTTGCCCCAGGATCCATCAATGGAGTGATCAGTGGAGCTATTCTCTTTGATGGCATGGCAGTCATTCAAGCCATTCAGCCAATACCAAGTACCTTTGGAGAGCTTGCAGAGACCATACTGCAGTACATAGTCAAACTTGCTCTGAAACAAACTGTACACGGATAGACTTTGTGATTGACCAGTATCCAAAAATGAGTATTAAAAACCTAGAATGGTCACGTAGAGCTGGTGGTGGTACACAACTGGTGAAAATGTATGGACGGGATCATAAGACATCAACACAATGGAAAAAGTTTATATGAGATGGAACAAACAAAGAAGCACTGGCAGAATTCCTCTATGTTGTGTGGCGAGAGGCTGATCTTACCACTGTGGGAAAGGACTTAAGCTTGTACATAGCACATGGAGACCTGTGTCACTGCGTGACTGTAATGGAGGATTTACATACTCTCAGTGCTGTTGAAGATCTGACATGTGATCATGAGGAATGTGACACCAGGGTGTTTTTACATGCACAACATGCTGCACAGGAACATCAAACTGTAGTCATCAAGAGCCCTGATACTGATGTGGCAGTGATTGCTTTAAGTCTGCAGCAAGATTTACCATGTAGGTTGTATTTTTTCACGGGGGTTGGCAACAAAACAAGGCTCATTGACTTAGCTAAGGTGTCGTCAGCTCTTGGCACAAGTGTCTGTTTGGCACTTATTGGGATCCATACCTTCTCAGGTTGTGACTCTACAAGTGCCTTTTATGGCAAAGGCAAAATAAAGGCATTTTCTGTTGCTTGTGAGAAAGAGGAATATCTGACTGCTTTTACAAATCTGGGTAGCAGTTTTAACCTAGACCAGTCTACCTTGGAGCTACTTTGCACATATGTGTGCCACCTGTATGGCCAGTCATCTGCCGAAAATGTGAACGATGCAAGATACAAAGCATTCTGTATGGCATCGTCAGCTTTTCCAGAACTATCCATGCCCCTTACAAGTGATGCCCTGTACCAACACTTCAAAAGGGCAAACTACCAAGCAGCCATAATGAGACATTCTCTGAAAAGGTATAATGTGTGCCCCTTCACCCGTTGGCAATGGATGGCACCTCGAGGATGGTGAGTTAACAGTGACCTGGATGACTAGAAATCCTGCCCCTGAAAGTGTGTTGCAGGCAGTCCACTGCAGTTGCAAGCATAGCAAATGTGAGACTGGAAGATGTTCCTGTATGTCTGCAAGACTGTCTTGTACTGATTTATGTCGGTGCCAAAATTGTGCAAATGTCTCACAGGAAACAGAAGACCTACATGGGATGATGGCTCTGATAGTGATAGGGATGATACCGATGAGGAAATATGCGCTGTGTTATAATTTAGGGTGATTTTGAGCTGTAAAGAATCTGTGGTAGAATTGTAATTTTTTTTGGCAGCATTCCAAAACAAGGGGACAGTGTAGCATTTCGAGTCATTTCAGCCAACTTGGGCCAAAGTGTGCTTATATTTGTATCTTTCTGTGATTACACAGTACCTACTGAAAATTTTGATGTACAAAACATCACAGTTTTGCTCAATTTAAAATGTTTATGTTTAATTTTGCTTAGTGCCAATCCGTGAAGTTGAAGCATATTTTCTACAAATTTGCCATATGTCATGGTCTACATTCACACTTGAGTATATAATGCACCAAAACCTGTCTCAAGTGTTTAGGTACATGTATAAGTGTCAGTTTGAGAGATATTTGGTGTTGCTAAAATGTATATAAATAAAGTTACAAACAAAACCAGCAGCATAAGATTTTCGTTTTTCCCAATTCACAATTATATACATTTATGGATTTTGAAAAAAAACTGCAGGGTATTTTGCGGAGAACTTTTAACATAAAGTCGAAAATGGTTTTGTCTATGAAAAAAATAATTTAAAAAGTAGTTCCCAGGTGTGGGAACGAAAATCATTTTCTAGCCACTTTTTCCTTGTTCACCTTACGGCCTATCAGCAGTATGTGTTGAGACGAAGCAATTTCCATGAGGAACCCTCACAGAAAGAAGTGCATCACCCTCTGTTAGAGAATGGCCTTTTTGATGATGATATTACAGAAATACCTTGCTGACCCCTTCATTCACCTCTCGGCCATACTCAGGGTGGGTGGGGTGGCACAGCGGTAGCGCGTGAGGTTCAACGTTCAAATGCGACAGGCCGCCTTGGTTAATACATCTCATTTGCAAGGGTGTCCAGGGTATTGATTTACACATACATAACAAACACGTGACGACACGTCCCAACTTTTAAAATCTGTAATTGAAACGGTTTGCATCAATAAAATGAACATCGCAGCCAGCCAAACACGTGAATAAATACAAAAGTAATTCAATGGCGCACAACGCTGGATCATATAGAAAGCACTGTAGCTGGAACGGTTGCAGATGCAGTGGAAGTGTATTTCAATTAGACATTTAAATAAGGTGAGATTGGTGGCATCATATCCGGATGTGTTCGGGAAATCGTTCTATGCTGAAGCCGCTCTGTGTCTGAGCCTGCTTGGGTTTATTCTTTGGAGACAGTTCCAATTTTTATGAGATTCTCAGACCGATTTATCGGTGACTGGGCTTAATTGTTGACTGGGCTGAAAACATCAATCTGAACTATTATTACGAACTAAACAACTCTTTTATTTTACCAGGTAAGGCCCACTGAGCTATGTAGCTCTTTTTCAGAAGCGACCTGACTGCAAATGATAGCTCAACGAAGTGGCTTATCATGTGGAAATTTATAGCACCCAAATACTCTAAATTCATGTTTCTAAATATGGAGGAAATAACCGGAGGACTCGGGATAAAAATCCACGCAACCACGGGGAGAACATGCAAACTCCAAATATAGAACAGGCGTCAGGGTCTGGGATTGAACCCACTACCTCCTGCATACCAGGCAAGGAGGTAGTTAATATCTCGTCACCGCAGCGCCCCAATCACTTGACTTGAGAGGTTAACTCGGAGTGAATGCCCCGATTCAAACCCGCAGAACCAGCAGTGCCCCTCAGTGCCGAGACATAGCCCTCTGCGCCACGCAGCCACTGCCTCCGTTCACTGCTCAAAGGCCCAGGGAGACCGCTCTGTCGGTCTCTTCAGTCTGTCAGTCTGGCGGTCTGCCGCCCAAAGGTGGAATTTTAAAGAGGGTTCCTTCTCAGAAATGTATCTAAATACTGAACGAATTTGCTCACCATGGTGAACGTGTTTGCAGCAACATTTTCAGACGTGTAAACAGCTGTAAAATCACAATGACCCTTAGAAATGTACTCCTGCTTTGTGCTGTGACCCGGACATTGTTTTCTCACAGTTAACCCTGCCTTGTGCTGTGACCCAGACGTGGCTTTTTACAGTTAACCCTGCCTTGTACTATGACCCGGTCACAGCTTCTCACATTTAAACCAGCCTTATGCTGTGACCCGGTCACGGCTTCTCACAGTTAACCGAGCCTTGTGCTGTGACCCGGTCATGGCTTCTCACAGATAACCCTGCCTTGTTCTGTGACCCACAGATAAACCTGGCAGTGATTTGTCCAAAGATAAAAAGAAGAAGAAAAAGAAAGAAAAGGAGAAGGTGAGCGGACGATGACAACTCCCACGTTCAGTCAACAATTCCAACGACTGCCGCATATCAAACAATACATGCGCAGACCATCGCCTTCCTTCCCACATCTGCATCTCCACGTCCAACAGTCGCACAGCCCATCGTCGCACGGCCTTCTGGCAGTGACTTCTTTTTTCTCGACACCATTGGTTTAATACAACCTGCATCTGGATGACCACTTTCGGCATTCAGCGTCTCACCAGCAGTCAGGCTTGCTTGAACAAATGCTGGTGAACTGCCAGGTGTTTTATAGGTAAGGACCTGTCCTGCGAGATTTGGTCCTCGTTCGACGTAAAGCTAAACAGCGCACAACACAATGACCATCCGTGTCATCGTGGAGTGTATATATAACGTAATTTTGTGCAATGTATATCAGAATATTTGTGATTCACATTTCACAACGTACGGTCGATATTCAGTTGGAACACAACCGGGTAGCTATATTTTCTATTGCATTATGACAAAATATTTAATTAAAGTATACAAAGTAATTTTATACTGTTGCAGAAGACAAAATGTGTATCATTATGTGCCCTCCATCACCCGACACAGCCAAACAAATTAATTTGTCACGAGTTGTCCAACACACTCAAATTGTTTATTGTTTCAGCTCACAAGTAAACCGAAGGACAATTCTCGCAAATAAATTGAGTGGTTAGATGGGACGTCTCACTTGAAACCACGTTATGTGTCATCAGGACAAGGTCCAGAAAGTGGAAGCAGGGTCTTCTTATAGCCACATGTTTGGTTAGATCAGCTTGCAGCCCTGCAGATTGGACGTATAGCTGACCACACACAAGCTAAATTAAAACTAAACTATATTTTATTTTACCAAGTAAGGCCCACTGAGCTACATAGCTCTTTTTCAGCAGCGACCGGGCCACAAATGATAGCTCAACTTAGCAGCTTATCATATGGAAATGTATTGCAGTCAAATACTCTAAACGCATGTTTCTAACTGTGGAGGGAAAAACTGGGATGACCCTGAGAAAAATGCACGTGACCACGGGGAGAGCATGCAAAATCCAAATATATAGGCGTCAGGGTCGGGCTTGAATCCATGACCTCCTGTATACCAGGCGGGGGAGTTAATATCTCGCCACAACGGCGCCCTAATGATCTCTGCATGATCCTTAACCCTGCCTCCAAAGCGATTCCTGTTTTGGTTATATTGCGATTTGCATTGGAGTTTATAGCATTTGTAATGAAGCCTCTCGCCACCATGGAAAATGGTGAATTATCTGCGATCAGAAGATTCATTCTTGACTCATGAACCCAGTTAATAACCACCAGAAATCTGAATAAAACAATCACGCATTCAGCTGCTCAGTCGGGCATTAGCCCTGGACTCTAAAGCAGTCACATAACCTCTGCATTAACCTGCATGACCTCAGCCTTTTCGATTTCTGGCCATTGCTGCTCCAGTAGTCTGCTGTGCTGCACACCGAGATTGCCTCGCGTACAACGCGCTCGTCCCAACGGGCGCTGTGTCCCCCCCCCCCGCCGTGCGCACCAGGAGGAGGAGCGGCCGGACAAGTCGAGGAGCAAACACAAGAAGCACAAGGAGAAGGAGCGTGATAAGGAGGAGGTTGGGGGAGGAGGAGCTGGCGATGAAAAGGAGAAGAGGAGGAAGAAAAAGAAGAAGGGCGCGGGTGCCAGTGGTGGTGGTGCTGGTGGTGGTGGCGGCAGTGGTGGTGGTGTCGGTGGGAGCGACCTGAGCGCGCTCGAGGCTTTCCTGGGGGGCGACCCGGCCACGGGGGGCGACCCGACCGAGGGCGGCGGAGACTACGAGGAACTGTAGGGACTGCGCCACGTGCACCCCCCCCCCCCCGCGCTCATCCGGAGGAACTACCCCACGCGCCGTCCGGCCACGCTGGGCCACGCTGGGCCACGCTGGGCGCCCCAATCACGGCAGCAGCACCACTGCCCCCTGTCGGACTTTCGTGATGGGGTTGCGGGGGTGTGTTGGGGGGGGTGGGGGCGGTGTGGGGGGAGGGGGTGCCGTTGCAAAATGGCACGAGTTATCGGTCCCTCTGGAGCCGATCATATTCCTCGGCAAGGGCCTAGTTTTTATACGCATCACGGCAGAATCAGAATCTCTATCCTGGAGAAATCCGATGGGCTATGAAGCTTTTGTTTTGTCACAGACAAAACGTGACGCCGTGTGCAGCGCAGGTATCACGGACACGATTGCAGACGGGCGCAGGGCCGGCATGCAGCCACGCCGTGAACCCTTGGCCCTGGATCCCCACCACGGGACAACCCATTTGGGAACGTCTTGAGTGTTATTTTATTGATGGTGAGCAGCATCTCCACGCTGCCGGTGCATCGCAACACCGGGAGTTTGCTGCTGCTGTCTGCACTCCCCATTGGTGTGTGTGCGCATTGCACGGAACACAAATCATCACAGGTTCCATTGAAGAGCCAGGGTTTGGCCTGGGCCCCATGTGTTAGATGTTATGTCCATGATGTGTACCGTCTTATTTAGCAATAGCTAGTGGAAACGGATGGTTGTGTAATTCCATGATTAGTGTTGGTTAAACATTTTGTCTGATGCTTTAATGGCATTAGTTTGAAGTCTTCACTTCGTTCTGGCTGGTTTAGCGAAGCGGTGCGTATCGGGAGATCCAAACTGAGATCACATCAAGCTGGTAACAAGATAATCACTCTAAGGTGATTCTTACTACAAAGTACAGAGTTATGTTTGAATAATGAGAGACGGCTGCTAGAGCTGGTCTTATTTTTAACGTTGGGTTTGCTTCCATCTTGAGTTCCATTCTGTTTGTGTAAAAAAAAAAATAGGCAATGCAATTTTTGTGTAATTAGTCCTGTAAAAATGTAACACAAAATAGCACAGAAATACACTGCACAGTCTGAAAATGTATAAACACATGCCGACATGCATACATACTCATGAACGACAACTACCAGACTCCCTGGCGACAGTTCTCAAGGTGTGATTCTCAACTATATTTTAATGCAACTGGTAAAGTTTTAGCACACACACACTTTGCATAATTATTTGTTTTGATAGAGCGTCCTCTGTTACGTCGTCGGGGCGTCTTGAAGCACTGTACACGCGAGAAGCAGCTTGTGTGTGCGTACGTACGTTGAACTTCTTTCGCACTATCGCAAGTAGCCAACCGTGCTGAAGAACAAGAAACTAAACACAAGAACGCTCGCATCACATCTCATCTCAGATAGTTAAAATGTGGCAGCTTGTCCCTGTGTGATACAAGGTGCGAAAAAAGTTTTCAAGTTCAAGGTGGCTCGTCTTGTAAGTGAGCAGCATCTGCCAGTGGGGGGGGGGGGGATGCGATGATCGATGATTGTCACGTGTGTAATCCCAACTGAGTAATTGTGGGGTAAAATGTTTAAAATTCTGCAGATTTAGGGCATCGCATGAGCGGCGCACAACGGCTGGTCTCGTGACTGATGGCGCGGGATCTCTTAGGGTCCACTGGGAAGCAGACGGAGCGCAGTCTATGACCAACTCATCCGCGGTATTAACCAAGGTGGCCTGCCGGTCTCGAAACCACAAACCTCTTCAACGAGCGGGAAACGCCCTGTCGCTGAGCGGTGTAACTGGCTGTATACAGCATGGATATATGCAGGCTGACGAGAGCTGCCTATGGAGAATTATTGAACAGGAGCCTTGAGCATTGAGCGCAATATTCTCCAGTGAGACACTATCAATTGTAAATAAACGCTTCTGAGCATTAATTTTCACTGCTTCCCACGGGGTGAAAATGGGGCTCGGGTTGAGGGAGCTTGATGATCGTCTTGACTCAACTGCCCATAACGGCAAGAGGGAGTTGCTACCTTGCAAAATAATTCCCTTTCGTGCGGGCAGGTTAAACGGGCGTGCTGAGCGCAGAGTGAAGTCCAGTGGTGATTCTGGGTTCTTTAAGAAATGTTTACAGTGAAAGCAAAACCTTTTTAATGGGCGTTGGTAAGTCGCGAACGTGACGCCTTTCTTTCAAGGATCTCGCGAATTAATTACAGTCTCACTGATTTGGCCACAAAAATTCATCGGCCAACCCTTCTGGGTTATTAAAGGTACCGGATATTGCTGTCCGTTTGATGACCATTGAAAGAGATCTTCTTGTCTCGGGGAGCGCCTTACCTGAGCGGTCTCAGCCCTGGAGTGTCTCATCTGATTGCTGTGATCGTCTGTCGTCCTATCTTACTACAAGAGAACCTTACCATCGATTACATTTTTTGAAAGTGGCTACGCAAGTCATCATCCGCTCATTAGATTCACAGTGTTCAGACGCTGTTGCGGGTAGGCAGTGTTGAACTTTGATGTTGCTCCTAGCTGAAGCGTAATGAGATTGAGACACTTTACACAAGCCGTGTTTGTTTTTTTTTGCCGATGCAAATGCTTTCGCATGCAAGTCGCCTGCTTCCAGAGGAGGGGATTCACACTCGTTTCCTCGCGGTCAAATTCCAAGAGTGTTTTTTTTGTACCAGGCGAGAGCCACGGTTGGCGAGGTGTTAACTACCTCGCCTGGTATAAAGGAAGTTGTGGATTCGATCCCGACCCTGACGCCTGTATATTTGGAGTTTGCATGTTCTCCCCGTGGTTGCGTGGATTTTTCTCCGGGTCCTCCAGTTTTTTCCTCCACACTTGGAATCAACATGCGTTGGCTGCTATACATTTACACGCGATAAGCCACTTCGTTGAGCTATCATTTGTGACAGGTCGCTTCTGAAAAAGAGCTGCATAGCTCAGTGCGCCTTAACTTGGTAAAAACATAAAAAAAATAGTTTCGTTTTAGCCCAAGAGACCAGGAGAGTTCTGGGTTACAAGCGCGTGCAGTCGAGACTTCTTCCGTGTGCGCTCTTATTTAGCCGTGCCTACCCAGGAAAGCCTCGCAGAGCCTCTTTTTTTCCGGGAGATCCTGGCGAGTTTTTCGTAGTAGGAAGCGATGATTGCTTCTGTATAATCCCGAATGGGTCATTATGTTAATGTTATGACTTTTGTGCACGTGTGTGTTTGTGTGTGTTGTTTCGTTATCGTTTGAACTCACGTTGTAAGCCTAATTAACTTGCACATCACAAACATTAACATTTGGATGGTTCGTTTAACACATAGGCTTTCGCGGTCGATATCCATAATAAAGGTTTTTGAGTGAGATAAAGTCAAATATAAATGCGGCTCGAAAGTGACGACATCACATTTATCCCTCTATTTAAGACCGAAACAGGAAGATGTCTCTACAATTTTGGCTGTCGCCTATTAATGCTGGTTGTAATTACCGGCGAAGCGTCGTACTCGAATTGTCAATGTTTGTGGGTTTACTCTCCAACACACAAGCGGTGTGCTGAAGTCGTAACTAATTGGCACGTTTTGTTTACGTGACAAACTTTACTAATTGGCTGTGCCGGGCAGTGGTGGGTATAACGCCACATTTATATCTACCGCGATCGAACCCCCAAAAAAACCTCCGTCGTGGATTGAAGGTTCGCTGCCCCTATTTCCGAATCGCGCAGCCACTTCGCTTGCGTATGGGGAGGTCTACTGACAATGTACGCATAGGCAACGGGGGGGGGGGGGGGTGAAGACTCCATAATAATTTGTCTACATTGGCCTTCAAATGAGTTAGACAGTCCGACGGTGCACCATCTGTTTGCTTAAACACGTTAATATTATTAATCCTTGATCGTTTCTGCGTGGATTAAATATCGGCCGTTCTATAGGATTCGGGGGGGGGGGGGGTGCGTCAAGCGTACGTACGCAGATTGGGGGGGGGGGGTGTAAAAAGTACACGTGTATACAGGGAGGCGGGAGGGGTCAAGTTTTGACAGATTTTTGCGTACGTACTAAATGGATGGCCCCCTTACCGGCTACGCCAGCACGGAACTTTGCGATCTACATGACTTAAACGTCTAACGCCCAGGGCAGCACACAGGATACCTCCTGCTTGGGAAGTCGACCAATTCCTGTCTGGTGTTTGGTTCGGTGAGAAACGCGAATGCTTGTAGAAATCCTCCGAGTATGCAAACACGGGCACTTTGCACATGACGGTGCGGGACCTACTTGCTGTACTGCCTCGCACGGGCGGCACCTTGTTTCCCTAGTAGCCGGGTTCTTGTGCGCACGCTCGGTCGTTAGGTCTGCACCTCATCCACGATCCTTCCTCCGTGGCGCTGGATCGCAGACGACCACCACCACCGTCACCACGCCCGGCAATATTATAACTCGTAACCTCAATGGTCGCTCTACGTGCACGCTGTTGCTTGACGCACGCGGATGGGGCTTAAAGCAAACATCAGTGTGTCCACAACCGCTTTCACGTCCTCATTCGTTTATGATTTACAACCAATGCCTTGTCGCAAACAGGAATCGCGTCGCAAAACCAAACGGTTTGCAATGTCTTTGCGTGCCGTTTTTATTGGCCGCTCGGAACATTGCAAGTTTGCGGAAGGGAAAATGATGAAAGTGCATTTCCGTCGTTCAGAAGCGCCACACGAACTGACGTTGAGTGGTGCTTACGGTCGCTGCTGGACGTGCTGCGTTGCGCTGCTGGGACTGTGGTGCGCATTGTCCGCACAGCTCTGCGTTTCACTCGGCTTGTATGTTGAACTTGTTTCGCACCGTACATAGCCAATCTTGCTAATAGGATGTGCGGGGGAAGAATAACAAACTAAACATTAAAAGCATTTTTAAAGAAATTTGTTTTCAACATAGATGATATAAAAGTGCAAAGCTCCAATGGCTTCCTAATATCGGAAGGAAGAGCGTTCCAGACGGCCGCAGAAGCGCATCTGCGCGTGATGCGGCGACCGTCTTTGTTCGATAGCTCGCCAAAAGCCGCTGGTGCTGCGAGGATGAGCGGAGTTGGCGTGATGATGGTTTGAGGCTTTCCGCGCGCATCGTTTTCCTGTCCCGAGTCACGTTCCCCTTTTAGCCGTCGCGCGCCCCCCACCCCGATCGATCACCCTTCACGTCGCGTCAGGCCCCGAGGGATGAAGGATCTCGGTTCCGGCGAGCCTCTGTTGCTCCGATGAGATTTTTAGTTTCCTCCGTGCGCGCGGTTGAACAAGCATTCGGGTGAACACTTGAGTTTGAAGAGACGGAGAAATAAGCTCTAAGGAAATAACAGACACGGATTTGGCCGACAAGCATCTTAAGATGACGTAGACGTACTAACATGATGTTGATGGATTATAGGGTTGGGGTCACCAGTAACATTAAACACTATGTACGTTACGATGTGGAAACCACACAAACCGAGTGTAAATATTGATACAAACATTTACGCTGCTGCGTTTCCACATGCAAGCGTTTGAATATTCCCACGTTACAGCGGCAATGGGCAATAGCGCGACCTTTAGCACAGGTTAATATTTACCAGCGTTTCAATTTCACGTGCGTTTTAATTATCTGTGGCAGAACAAGGGAGATGATGTATATTTAAATGTAACGTTATCTGTGAAAACATGAGCGTCTTGCCAACATGAAGTCATCGGGGGGTTATCTTCATTGTTTCGAAAGCAAAAGCATGAACCCACCATTAGGAGAAGCTAATAACATTGGACAGGGCCGTCTGCTCGGCAATGAGCAGCGACTGATTGTGCGCAACTAATGTTGAGAATGGGAGCTAAGGGATGGGACGATGCAATGAGAGAGCGAGTGATGAAAGGGGAGGGTGCTCGCAAACAGGGTACATCGCAACTGCAAGAGTCAGGCTCGGGGTTTCAGGCGCGCCGTGTTCTGCACTTGTACGTACGCACGTATGTATGTTGAACTTCTTTCACACCGTACGTAGCCAACCGTGCTAATCGGAGGTGCGGGGGAAGGACGACAATAGTGTTTTTGGGTTTGATCGCTTAAATGTAAATGTGTTGTTAAACCTGCCACCAACCGACACAGCCAAATTAGTAAGGTTTGGCACGTAAGTGAAACATGCCAATCTAAATTTTAGGCTTTCGTGACTGCAGGAATTCATACTCTTTGATTCTTTCGGTAAAGTCACGTAGAAATAAAATAAATCACGACGTTTCGATTGCAACACAAGCAATCATCATCAGGTGGGAAAACCACAGCAAAAAAATGTATTGCTGTGGTTTTTCCACCTGATGATGTTTGCTTGTGTTGCAATCGAAACGTGATTTATTTTATTTTATACCTCCGTGACTTTACCGAAAGAACCAAAGAGTATGAAACATGTCAATTGGTTACTAGTTCAGAACACGCGCGTATTAGAGAGTAAACCCACAATACTTACAATTCGAGTGCTGGTGGTGGCAGATTCAACGACGCATTTATGTTTATGCAACTAAACCTAAAAAACCCCATCTACTTTGGATAATATTGGTTGCGAAAGCCTACTCCGTGTTAAGGAGGACAAAAGAACGAAAACACAAAAGGCAACTCTAAAAGACACGTGCCGCTCGCGGAGGCGTTGGACTGACTCGCTGGGGGTGTGGCCGCGTTTGCGTCGTCCTTTCGCGCAGACGACATAAGCGGAGCTTCCCCAGCAAAGGGGCCCCTCACACACAGCTCAGCATCGGCGGGTGTGGGGGGGGGTTCCGTTACCCCGGGCGAGCCATCCGGATCTTGGCAGCGGCTCGTCGTCAGCTGTAGCAGTGAGCCACCGCCAGGCGCTGCTCAGACCACTTACGGGGGGTGAACGACAAATACAAAATTGGAATTGCCATTGACAGAGCAACAATTGAAGATAAGACAAACTCCCAAATAGCTACATCATGGGACCTCCTTTGCCAGTACCAAAATATGAGCATAGGGTTTCCCCTTTTTTCTGGCAACAAAAACAGGTGTTAAGATGTTAAAACACCAAACTGAAACCTTTAACAAGGAATCATGTCTGCATTAACCACAATACTTGTGGTCAGAATGCAAACAAAAAACATACTCTGATAATATATGCATTGTATTTGAAACCGATTGGTCCACACCAGAGGCATCTTTCTTTTGAGCCTAGTCTCAAATGGTGTTAGACCAGAGGACGCCAAACTTTTGGTGTTTCAGTTTGGTGTTTTAACATCTTGACATCTGTTCTGTTGCTAGATTAAAAGGGAAAAACTATTCTCATCCCAAAGAGTTTTAAGGTGTGGCGACTTGACTCTTCGCGATGCTGGCTGAGGGAGCGTTTGACGACGCACGCGGTTACCGGCGGCTGTAAATAATGCAACTGCGAAAGCCGTTTTTATTAAGATCTCCATGCCCCTTTTGAATCATTTTAATTCCCCACTTGGAGCTTTGGGTTTTTTCCACTGTTGAACTTTCGATGTCGTGAGCAGTTTCGGCATCACTCGTGTTGTTTCCACCGCAGACAACACTTCTATGCAACTGCAGTTGTAAACGTGATGTCTGAAGTTTATGGGTTCCACGTTCACTCATCCATTCATTAGTTTACGTTGCGAGTATGGAAATTAACGTTGATGTCACCGTTGAAATAAAAAAAATGTGTTAAGGGGACCATGGTTGTGCGTTCCGTGTGTTGATTCCTGTGCTCTTCCATTGAGTCCATACTCATCGTGGGCCAGGTGCTGCTGACTTGTGGTTCTGCGCTGCTCTTGTGGTTAACGCTACAGACTTGGTGTCGGCCCTTTGTGCCATCACCTGGCTCACCCCCCACCCTCCACCCGCCGCCATTATCACGCACAGAACGTGGATTATTACAGCGCAGGACCGTGAGAAGTGGCGGGGCTCGGGGAGGCCTTCATCCAGCAGTGGATTGACCATGCCTGATAATAACGACGACGACGACGAATTATGTACTTGCTGCTGTGCATTGTATGAATGATCCGAAGCGCGCACGTCTGCTGTTTAACGCAAGTTTGTTTCAGATGAACGCTTCGATATCTTGGGGGGCCCTCCCCAGTAGCGCACCTGCAGTGGGGCGCTGTTGTTGCCTTCTTCAGATGGTGCGTGCGTGCCAAGACGATCCAAGAAGAGAACGCCTTAACAATAGTGTGCAACACCCCCACTCCCCTCCCCTGCCCCCCGGCGAGAGTGATTTGATGAGAAGTTCACTATCGCTCACAAAATAAATAAATACAAAATAATCACGCGCTGCTTAGGAATTAAAGTTGATTATTTTCCCAGGAAAACTGCCTCCTCGCGTCTCTGTGGGAAGGAGAGGCCCGCGATAGGGTTATTAAGTGCAGGCTAGCGCAGCACTATTTAGTAAATGGTTAATTGC
Source organism: Lampetra planeri (assembly GCF_965212315.1). Taxonomy (NCBI): domain Eukaryota; kingdom Metazoa; phylum Chordata; class Hyperoartia; order Petromyzontiformes; family Petromyzontidae; genus Lampetra; species Lampetra planeri. The sequence goes on along the minus strand of NC_136155.1, from coordinate 8,959,005 downwards.
ACAAACAGCAGGGGGGGGAAGGCGTCGTCCGGAATGTGTTTCCCCCGCCTCTTGAGTGCCTTAAAGTGTTTTTTTCCGCAGCACCCGATTGCTCGATTTGCGTCGAGTCTCCCCGTGCTAACGCGCCCGTTTGGGGCACCACCCTGGGTAGGTTGGTGGCCGGGAACCCGAAATGCCCCCCCCCCCCACTTTGGGTAACGCGGCGCTCTGCCGCGGGCCAACCGAGGACCTTCCCCTGGCCGGTCGGGTTACGTGACCCGCGAAGGAGACGCGCGAGTAACGGCCACGTGCGCGGCAGCTGTGTTTGTCGGGCAATTAAAAGGGCGCCCTCGGAGGAGGAGATTGATTTATGGCGGCACCGGCGGCTCGTGGGCAGGACGACCTAGTTCTGCATTGCCCTTCGTGTCCTAATAGAGGCATCGTTATCCAGCAACCTCCTCCTCGTTACAGCAGCGCGACGCCTCCGCTGTGTCCCCAGCTCTTAATCGGAGCCCGCGAGTGTAGTCCAAGACTTTTCCCCGTGCTCGCCAAGCTGATTTATCTCGCCCGGCTCCAGCAGGCCGCCGTAAATAATCCCACTGGGCGTTCGTGCCACACGGGAAGTCTAGACGGGCAGGGCCGGGTTGACGAGGTGGCCATGGCTGGGGCGATTGTGAGGTTGTGAGTGGTGAAGATGAGGGGTGGGGGGGGGGGTGCGCCAGGCTACCGCTCCCAGCTTGGCGCAGCGTCGTTTGCTGCTTGTGTCGTGTCGACGTTGTGTGGACCGTACCCCGTGACTCTCGTCGACTTGTATTGATTCAACTCCCGTGTCCGCGTAGCGCCTTGAGATGGGATATTTCGTTTACACGGGGTCTGTCAGCTGGCAAGGGCATAGCGAAGACACAGACACACTCGCACATAAGACGCCTTTACCTACAGTGCAAACTTTCGTGTCGAGATGCCCTCGATTGTCACCTTCACTCTCACTCGTGTGGAGTGAAAGCGACTTTAATCCCTCACCGCCAATTAGCTCACAAAAGCAACATGGCCTTTGGTACTAGACTTTGACTTGTACCATATAATCGAGAAGATTTGATCTCCCGGGGCGGCATTTTAAATGACCGGCACGCTTATTCACCGCACCGCCCTCGACTGAGCGTCTGTGTTGGTGCGCCCGCGTGTGTTGAGCGGTGACAATTGGGGTTCCATATGTTGTATGTATGTTGAACTTCTTTCGCACCGTACGTAACCAGCCGTGCCAATCGGAGTGTGGGGGGAAGGACAACAAACGAAACACAAACATCTATTCTAAAGAAATTAGTTTTCAACCTAGATGATTTAAAATTGCATAAGCTCCAGTGGCTTCCTGACATCGGAAGGGAGAGCATTCCAGACGACCGCGGCAGCGCACCTGAAAGCGCTCGATGCGGTGACCGTCTTTGTTCGATGGCTAGTAACTATATGCACTTATCGATATCTCGTGTCAGTCCAGAGGATTTAGCTCTAGATCTCTCTTTTCCGGTCAAAGGTTTTACCTCTAGATTCATCGTCAGAATCTTGATTTGAAGCTTTCGTGACTGCAGGAATCCATACTCTGGGTCTTTAGTTAAAGTCACGTAGGTAGAAAAATAATAGATCACGACGTTTCGATAGCAACACAAGCCATCGTCCTCAGGTGAAACAATACAGCAGGCGGACTGCTGAGGCAAGAGGAAATGTCGCGAGAGAGCTCCTGCCACCGGAGGTTATATTCGTGTGTGGTGGGTACACCCAAGGGTGAGTGGGTGGGGCCAGGGATGGAATTTGTAAGTAAATGTAAGGCTAGCAAACAGAAGGCGAGCAAGCGTCAGCTAATCCGAGGGGGTAGGGAGGGGAGGGGTTGCCATAACGAGCGAGCGGGTGGGGATGCAATTTACAGAGGAATCGGCGGCAGGAGGAGAGAGAGGGGGTGGGGAAGAGCTAAGAAAGGGGGGCTTGCTTGTGAGATAGGGGGGAGATCGGCGGCAGGAGGAGAGAGCGGGGGTGGGACAGAGCAAGAATGGGGGCTGCGCGTGAGGTAAGGGGGAGAGGGGGGGGGGCAGCAGGAGGAGAGAGAGGGGATGGGGCTTAGATAACACTGGTCAACAAAAAAAACATTTTTTTCTGGCCTGGACTTTTGCGGCTGTTTTAAACTAATTTCACGGTGCTGATTCCAAATCTGATCTCAGATTTGCTCTATCACATCTCATTTTTTAAATCCTTTATATTAAGTTCGCTTGCTTGCTTACGACCGTGCAAATCTTTCGGTCGTTTTTTAACCCACTTCCCGTGATCCAATCGAGCTGACATTTTGCACACAGACTCGTTGTGTGTGACAATTTATTTTCGTGAAAAAATGTTTTTCCTAAATTTTCCACTTTTTAGGAATTTATTTTTTCATATTTAATTTAAAATACCAATGTGATAAAAATGAAACTCTTACTCAAGAAAAACAGAAATGAATAATAAAATAAAACCGATGCCACGCATATAAAGGATTTATAGTGAAAAACTTTGTTTTTACGGGTTAATTTTTTTATCCTATCTCCCGTCCCAGGCCCCGCCTCCCCTGCCCTCTCCCTCCTCCAGCGTTTATGCGCGGCACATATTCTAATCAGTTCCATTCTCATGCCTCCCCATCACAATGGGTGGTCGGCTTGACTGCGCCGGTGCATGATGCCTTTGTTATGCGTATTATGCGGCGGCGTCCATCACAAAGGCTCGCCGTGGGAATTTGTGCACGGGGTCCCCGCGTGCCTCCGCCCCTCTGATTATTCGTAATTCCAGCTTTACCCTTTAATTTCCCTAATAATGGCACCTACGCGCTCGAGCCCCTTTTGTCATGCCACTTAGGCCGTCTCGCTCCTCCCCTGCCTGTCGTCGATACGTGTGCGTGTGTGGGGGGTCACAGCGCCGCGGTGCGAAGTAGCATCGGGGGAGGTCGTCCAATTCCCTGGTCGCCGGAAACCGTGAAGGTCATCCCGATAAGGGCGTCTCGGGTTAAAACCGGTCAGCCAGGTGACTTCCCCTCGGAGCTCTATGGGGGGGGTGTGTTTATGTGAGGTGAGGTGAGGGGGACGCGGGGTTGGCTCCGTCGCTTGGTGGTGGCGAGGTCGTAGATGGGGCGCCCGCCGAGCGGCTTCGTGGCGGCAGCATCACACACCTACCACAGCTGTAGGAATGGACGCGCGGCATCACGGCTGCCCGCTCGGCTGAGCCGTGCGCATTCCTCCCGAGCGTCGCGATCAGAACTCGCATCGCGGGCTGCTCCAGAGCAGGGCACCGAGCCGCGATCACCACGGTAAGTCAAACGCAACTACCGTCCTTGTGGAGAGACACGAGTAACACAATACGTAGATACGCAGGAGAATCACGCCTCCTGCGTTTGTGCACCAATAGACCCGTTTACGTAAGTCGGGGATGCGTTCATGGAAAGGAACGGGGGACGAATGTCGAAATGACGTCAATCAAAGCGATTTATTTTACAGGGTACGGTGGAGGCAAAGGCTGTCAGCGACGTTCGTGTGGGCTTGAGGTGACGCAAATCGGATGAGTGGTATTAATCACGTGACGACGTGTTTTCAAAACGACGTAAAGGGGGGAGAGGAGACGGAAATGAGGGTATTTCTGTATGTACAGGGTCGCCCAAAAGTCTGGACACATTGGATAATTTTTTGTCAATCGAATCACAAACGGTTATTTCATTTATTTTCACACGTTTAAATGACTTCCATTAACATCAACGCATAATGCATGAATTATATTTTTAAACGAACGAAGGGCTTTTCTTTCTCTCTAAAGGATTAATTCAGGGTTCTTGGTCGATTTTTGCGAACGACAGAATGAGGCGACCTCACGGGACGAAAAAAAATATATGTGTTCATGGCAGTGTTCACACTGAATGACGAAACCGGTTCGCAGTTTTTCCTGTGTTGAATCAATGCTGCTGGAAATTATTCGCTCTGAGGTCGCGTAGCTGATGAGCCGCGTGTCGTTATAACCTGCGTATATATCTATACGTATTTATTTTGACGTGGAGGGGCAGGCATGGCAAGCAGGCGGATCGCCTTCTGAGTCGATTTGGAAGTTCCGAAGGAAGTGTCTGGGTCGCCGCGTAACACGATCTGCAAAACGACTCCACGAGCGTCCTGGCTGCCACGCAACGCGCAGGTGTGTGGCCACCAATTAGAGTGGGGCTCCTTAATAAGCTTCATCACTCATCCGGAAGGGACGGACTCGCTCGCAAATTAATTATGCAAATGAGCGCGTGCCGGGCTGTGTGTGTGTGTGAGCCAGGGCTCTCGCTGTTAGTGAACGGCGAAGTCCTTGTCTTGCATGGCACGGCGCCTCACGGGAACCCTTCCCGCTCCAGCTGCCCCGTGGCTTCTAAGGACTGTCCTTGAGCTGCCCCTGAATTGCCCCTGAGCTTGCCCTCGAGCTGCCTCTCAGCTACCCTTAAGCTAACATTGAACTTCCCCTGAGCTGCCCCTGAGCTGCCTCTCAGCTACCCTTGAGCTAACATTGAACTTCCCCTGAGCTGCCCTCGAGCTGCTCCTGAGCTTGCATCGAGCTATCGCTTGAGCTGCCCATAAGCTGCCCCTGAGCTGCCTCTCAGCTGCCATCGAGTTGCCCATGAGCTGCCTCTGAGCTGCCCCTGAGATGCCCCTGAGCTGCCTCTTGAGCTTGCATCGAGCTGCCCCTGAGCTGCCTCTCAGCTGCCATCGAGCCGCCCATGAGCTGCTCTTGAGCTTCCCCTGAGCTGCCCTTGAGTTGCCCTTGAGCACTTGGCGCGTGCACGTGCGTGTCTGTGACCCCACGCTTGCCCGTCTCGGTGCGCTGCTTCTGCTGCCCTCAGTCCCCGTGGCCACGTGCTCCCCTCCCCCTGCAGGGAGAGCGCCATCATTGCGGCGTTAATCGCACCACCAGGGAGACTCAACAATTGCGGAGCGGCCCGCCCAGCCGTCCGATTGACGCAATCGCTTAACGCTGCGTCTTGCGCTGCGTTGCGTCGAGGCCCTGGGTTTATTGACGTTTTGGCGTTTGAGTCATTCGGTCCTTGTTCTGCTGCGCGTCATATTTCAGCAATTGCAGCTGCGAGTCGTGGCTCTATCGGGCTACCCTCAACAGCCGTCGGTGCATGACCGTTCAGGATTATTGCCGTCTCTGCAAGTAATGACGACGCGGTTACCTGCAGTTTTAATGCTGCAACTTTCATTTTTTAAGTTGATTTAAATGTACTGTGTATTGGACTTCTTTTGCATCGTACGTAGCAAACCGTGCTCATTGGAGTTGCGGGGGAAGGACAACACATTTGAGGGGCCGTCCATAAATGACGTCACGCACCTAGGGTGTGTGACGAGGGGGGGGGGTTGAGAAATGTGACGTCACATCAAAATGCGCAACTTTAAATAAATATAGAATTGTTATAACAACACTAATTTTTCTTCTTCTTGGTTCTTTCAGTAAAGTCACGTAGAAGGGAAGTAATAAAATAATAAAAATTAAATATAATAAAACAATTCTCACGACGTTTCGGCCACAACGCAAGCAGCCGTCCTCAGGTGAAAACAGGTCTGTCGAGGCGACAGCGTCTGAATGAAACAGCACACGTGCTTGGAGCATGTATATAAGCTGGGTTGGAAGGGGGGAAAAGGGCACCTTGACAAAAGAATATGCATATCAAGAGGAATTTAGCATATTTATGGGAAATGCAGGTATGTGATTAGTACTACTTATGCCCGTGCATTATGCAGGATTAGCAGCATCAAAGGGAGGAGATATGGGAAATGCAGGTATGTGATTAGTACTACTTATGCCCGTGCATTATGCAGGATTAGCAGCATCAAAGGGAGGGGATATGGGAAATGCAGGTATGTGAATAGTACTACTTATGCCCGTGCATTATGCAGGATTAGCAGCATCAAAGGGAGGGGATAGGGGTAGCATTAATAAAGGGAAGGAGTGTTAATAGTATGTAGCTGCAGTAACTAAAACCACCACGTAAACAACTAAAGTATAAACTACATAATATCATCAGTATACTAAATATACTCTACAATAAGCTGAGTTACTAACAGTAAGTAATACATTACAATTCTACGTCGTAAAAAAAATATATAATATGCTTCCATCTAGACTTTATTCTCTAACATTACACGAGTCTACACCGTACTATATACTACCATAGACAAACCCAACATTAAATTATATACTGTATTGCTATAAACCACCTTATACATTGTAATATTACACTATGTATTATTCTACCCACCCTAATGTATATCACACTGCTGTATATTCACTATACAATTACGATACTATATATTACTTTGTACATTGTATTAAGCATATAAATGTTATACTATTTGTTATTATACACTGTACCATTGACCGTCGTGTGAAAGATACTAAGAGGAAGCAACGAAATATGTCAATGGGAGGGTAGTTGTAGGAAACTTGCAGCGGAGCAAAGAATTCATTCCCTGCGGAGAATACAATGCCGGTGAATGGAACGCGGTCTGAAAGTCACCGTAAACGTGAACACAATCAGTTAAGATCCGAAATGGTTTATTACGTCCTTCCAATGATTGCTAAGCCAGAATCCATCTTCTCGGTTGAAATTGTCTCTGTGTTTGTATATGTGGATCGCCTCATGAACGAATCTCTCATGGTAGCCAGATGGCTTGCAGAGAACCTCTGTCTTGGAGAAGTCAATATCATGTGAGCCCACTGAATTGTAACAGTGATCTGCCACGGCTGAGGTGTTTGTCCTACCGTGTTTCAAGTCTGCTTTATGTTCACGGATGCGGTCCGAGACATGTCGTTTGGTTTCTCCAATGTAACTGCTACCACAGAGGCAACTTAGTTTGTAGACGCCAGGGTACTGTATGTCTGGAACCACATCTTTTACAGACGGGACCAGATGACGGATTTTATGTACTGTGTTGAATCGGACCTGGATCTTGTGTTTTATCAGGATTTTGGAGATCTTTTTTGTGACCCCAGCAATGTAGGGTAAGGTGATGGTCTTGAAAGGCTCCTCAACAGGATCCTTCTTGATGGTTGGAGTGAAGGCTTTGCGGATTGTGTAGTCGGAGTAACCATTAGCCTTAAGAGCTTGGCGTACGTGTTTGAGTTCACTGGCAATGTGTTCCTGGTCGGATATGCATTGGGCTCTATGGTATAGAGTCTTGATGAGGGAATTCTTCTGGGATGGATGGTGGTGGGAATCCGGTTTTAGGTAAGCATCCGTATGGGTGGCTTTCCTGTAGACAGAGTGGCTCATTGAACCATCAGGTCTCCTTTTAATTAGGACATCGAAAAAGGGTAGCTTGCCATCTTTTTCGACTTCCATGGTGAATCTGATGGCTGGGTGTATGGAATTGATGTGGTCGAGAAATTGGTCTAGAGCAGGCCGGCCATGTGGCCAGATGACAAAAGTGTCATCTACGTACCTCTTCCATAAGGTCGGGCGTAGAGTGGCAGTCAGGATGGCGTCAGTCTCAAATTTCTCCATGAAAACATTGGCTACAACCGGAGATAGGGGGGAGCCCATTGGTGTGCCCTCAGTTTGCTTGTAGAAAGTTCCATTCCAGGTGAAGTATGTATTGGTTAAGCAGTGTCTCACCAGGGGGGGTACCCCAGCGTTCAGTCCTTGATTAACCAAGTCTTCAATTATTGCGATGGTGTCAGGTACAGGAACTTTGGTGAATAAGGATACCACATCAAAACTGACAAGCAGGTCGTCTGGGGACAGGGAAATCCCCTTGATTCTCGATACCAGGTCAGTAGAGTTTAGTACCGCAGAGGTGGTTTTTCCAGTGAAAGGCCGTTGGATTTCAGACAAAAAACGAGCCAGTTTGTAGGTGGGGGAGTTGATAGTAGAGACAATGGGACGAAGAGGTGTATCTTATTTATGTATCTTTGGCAAGCTGTATAATATTGGTGGCCTGGCTGCAGAAGGTTTCAACGAGAACTGTTTGGTCTGATCAATTAATGTGGTTGAATCAGAAATGCTGTTTCATTCAGACGCTGTCGCCTCGACAGACCTGGTTTTCACCTGAGGACGGCTGCTTGCGTTGTGGCCGAAACGTCGTGAGAATTGTTTTATTATGTTTTATTTTTATTATTTTATTACTTCCCTTCTACGTGACTTTACCGAAAGAACCAATAAGATGAATCCCTGCAGTCACGAAAACTTTAAATCGAAACACTAATTTTGATTAATTTTCATTATTAACTATTTGATTATTTAAATTTACTATGGTCACCTTTTATTTATTCCATGAAGGAGCATTTTGCTTCTCCATGGGAGAATGGAGAAGCATACATTTTACACATTTTTTCAATGATTGTTATTAAACATTTTGATCCTAATGATTCTACCAGGGCTTTTCATTCTGTGGAATTAATATATGATTGTTTTAATTGTACTCTCCATTTTGCTTCGTCCTACTACAAAGTTTCAAGTATTTGTTTATAGTTATAATTACTTTTAATATTTTATAATTATAAGATGATTTCAATATAATATTCTGAACATCTGCAGTTTAGGTAGACGTTGAATATTTTCAAGTGAAATTTATGTTACAACATCAGAGTGCAGCGCCACATTAAATACGCACTACAATGACAATAGTTTAAAGCGATTTGAAGCATGTTTTATTTTCAAAATGGAAATATGGCTTTAGGGGGGGGGGGCAGAGCTTTGTGACGTCATATTTGAGGGGGGGGGGTCTGACTTTTTGTGACGCCGTGTGACGAGGGGGGGGGGGGTCAAAAATCGTCAAAAATCGCGTGACGTCGTTTATGAACGGCCCCTAACGTAAAACGCAGCTCCAAAGAAATTAGGTTTTAATGTATGTGATTTCAGATTCAGAATACTTATTTATACTGTGCATAGCTACCAGTGGCTTCCTAATGTCGAAAGAAATGTAATATTTGTCGAACGAATGTTTTGAATGTTAGAAATTTTTGAGTCACGGAAATTCCCACTACGTGCCCTCCCCCCATGCCTTTAAACCAAACCGGAAGTATTCCATCTGACACCGTGAGGTTGAAGCGCAGCCCCCGCCACCACCCCCGAAAGCGCGGGGCCCGGGGCAATCGCCCCAATTCGCCATGATAACTCGCTCGGGACGGCTCTGATTGTAGCGCGACATTTGCGTGGATCATAAATAATCGATGGTCGCACGCGCAATGTTGCTGCGGGTGTCGCGAGCGTGGCGAGCGGGCGACCTCGCGCGAGCTGAAATGATCACGTGCAGGGGTGCAGCGCGAGCCTCATGGCGAATCCGAGTCTCGAGACTCCTCGCGAGGAGCGTTGTTTTTATATATTAAGGCGTTTCAGAGCCAATTAGCGGGCATGCATCTGTGAGGAAAAATGCGGCGAGGGGGCAACACTCGATGCCACACAGACGGGACAGATTATTTAGTCTGCACTCATTGTACTGCACTCCCTCCTCTTGGCCAGGTCGCAACTGTAAAAGAGCTCTATAGCTCGGTGGGCCTTACCTGGTAAAGAAAAAAATAGTTGACTTTAGTTTGGTACAGATGCGCACCCTTATTACTGGATCCCCACCGTGCACTCACAGCCCACGATGCGCGCCCAACTGCAGGGCTCAAAAGCACACCTATCTCACGTTTCAAGCAACGTCTACCGATACTCTGCGTGGCTTGTACAAACGCGCTAAAGGTGTCGTCCTGGTTGCTCTGTTTGGTTTTCTGGCACGAGGCTGATAGAGTGCGAAGGTCAGTACTGTACATATTTCGATGGGTGACTACTCGGGCTTGCCAGGTGTTGTAGACGTGGTGCTTGAATTAACGCCTCGTATGAATATTGAACTTATTTCGCACAGTACGTAGCCAACTGTGCTAATTGGAGTTGCGGGAGGACAACAAGCTCAACACAAAAAGCAGTTCTAAAGAAATTAGTTTTCAATCTACATTTAACAGGACCCTGCGGGGTGGGCTGGTATGAACGAATAACCAAAGAATATAAACATAATGTATTATTACACTTGTTTAGCCAGGAAAGCCCCACTGAGTCTAAAGGTTTTTGTAGGGTCCTGCCAAGTGTTTGCAGTAGGGGGCGATGTTGCTACACCTAATCGGACGATACGAAGGGAGAGTTTGAGGCCTAATTCTAGGCTTTAGGCCTAGCTGTAGGCTTTAGGCCGCTGTGAGTTATTTTTTAATTTAAATGTGTTAATTATTTATGTAAAACCTTTAAATGTAAATGTTTCTATTTAAAAACATCAGGGAATGTAACATTGTTAAACATTAACTCCCTTTCACACACGCGGGGGTACGATACGAAGGGAGAGTTTGAGGCCTAGTTCTAGGCTTTAGGCCTAGCTGTAGGCTTTAGGCTGCCGTGAGTTAATTTTTTATTTAAATGTTTTTATTATTTATGTAAAAGCTTTAAATTTAAATGTTTCTATTTAAAAGCATCAGGGAATGTAACATTGTTAAACATTAACTCCCTTGCACATACGCGGGGGTACGATACGAAGGGAGAGTTTGAGGCGTAGTTCAAGGCTTTAGGCCTAGCTGTAGGCTTTAGGCCGCTGTGAGTTCAATTTTAATTTAAAAGTTTTAATTAAAAGCTATCTCAGGGAATTATAAGGGAATGTTACACTTGTTTAGCCAGGAAAGCCTCATTAATTTAAATGTTTTAATTAAAAGATATCTGAGGGAATTATAAGGGAATGTTACACTTGTTTAGCCAGGAAAGCGTCACTGAGTCTAAAGGTTTTTGTAGGGTCATGCCAAGTGTTTGCAGTAGGGGGCGATGTTGCTACACGGACGGACGGACGGACGATATAATCTATTGTAGGCTGGTTCACTTCGTTCCTACCAGTAAAAGTGCATAGCTCTAGTGGTTTCCTAATATGGGAAGGAAGACCGTTCCAGACGGACACAGAAGCGCATCTGAAAGCGCGCGGTGCTGTGACCATCCTTGATGGCCAACCAAAACTCGCTGCTGCGAGGATGACCAGAGCTGGCGTGATGGTTTATGCACCTTAACTTAACTTTAGCATTGAATGCTGGACAAACCATACATATCCCGCGTGTCTGTGTGTACCGCACGTTTTATCCCTAAGAATTCCCTAACTCAGGAATGCAGGGCAGACGATTCCCTTGAGTTGGTAGTAGGGCCCAGAATACATCGCGAAGTGGATTGTGCACCTCGTGTTCAGTTTGCTGGCCTTACCCTGCACCTCCGATTAGCGCGGTTAGCTATGACACATACATGAGCGTATTTAGTGTTAAATATCTTGTGATTATTGAAGGGGTTGTCTGTTACTCAATAGCTACTGCTATTACATAACTATTCCTATGCCAATTTTTAATCTGGTCTTCAGAAAACGTTTATAAATTAAGTATCATCAGGCCCCATGGTGTAAAGTGAAGTCTGCTAAAAAATGTTTAATCATCCACTCTGTCTCTCTGGCCCACTCCATGTATATGCTATGAAGAAGGACCGTGGCCCAAAACGTCACCTCTTATGTTTGAAAAAAGGGGCGGTCGGGTGCACACTTGAAGATGTTTGAGGGAACCGCTGGCCTACAACCATCGACTGTTGAGCTGAAACAACAGGGGGGCTTGGCTCCGCTTGGCATGGGGGACACCCGGAGCTTGGCCTCGCTCACGAAGAGGCGGCCGGGCGCACGACCACCCGGGATGAGGCCCCAGCGCGCGATGATTCTGCGGTACCCACGACTCATTGGGCGCACCCCCGAATCATCGGACGCACGCACGAATCACCGGATGCACCCACGAATCATCGGACGCTTCCATGACTCATCGGACGTGCCCACGACTCATCGGACGCGCCCGCGGATCTCTTTGGCATCCTTTGCCGTTCAGCCAGATGGCGTTGCTCGCTTGGCGATGTTCCCATGGAGAATTAGCAGGATGAGGATAACGCTGGACTGTAATCAGCAAAGCCTCAATCCAAGAGGTAAACGCAATGAAACCAGGTCTCCTGGCCTCCCGATTAAATAATACAGCGTCGCGCCCCTGTGCAGCACTGTGAGTCACACTCGCTGCGCTAACGAGGTACATTATTGTGAACAAAGCAAACAGGCGGATAATTCGCCCCCTTCACACATCTGCCCCCCTCCGCATCGAGAACAAAGAGTGTTGTTTACACATATTGGCCACAGGGTGATGTGCGTAATTTCATCAGTATTCATCTTCTTGGTTCTTTCGGTAAAGTCACGTAGAAGGGAAGTAATAAAATAATAAAAATAAACATAATAAAATTATTCTCACGACGTTTCGGCCACAACGCAAGTATCCGTCCTTAGGTGAAAACCAGGTCTGTCGAGGCAACAGCGTCTGAATGAAACAGCACACGCGCTTGGAGCATGTATATAAGCTGGGTTGGAAGGGGGGAAGAAAGGGGGAGCCTTGAAAAAGGAATATGCATATCAAGAGGAATTTAGCATATCTATGGGAAATGCAGGTATGTGATTAGTACTGCATATGTCAGTGCATTATGCAGGATTAGCAGCATCAAAGGGAGGGGATAGGGGTAGGATTAATGAAGGGAAGGAGTGTTAATAGTATGTAGCTGCAGTAACTAAAACCACCACGTAACCAACTAAAGTATAAACTACATATTATCATCAGTATACTAAATATACTCTACAATAAGCTGAGTTACTAACAGTAAGCAATACATTACAATTCTACGTCGTAAAAAAATATATATAATATGCTTCCATCTAAACTTTATTTTCTTACATCACACGAGTCTACACCGTACTATATACTGCCATAGACAAACCCAACATTAAATTATATACTGTATTGCTATAAACCACCTTATACATTGTAATATTACACTATGTATTATTCTACCCACCCTAATGTATATCACACTGCTGTATATTCACTATACAATTACGATACTATATATTACTTTGTACATTGTATTAAGCATATAAATGTTATACTATTTGTTATTATACACTGTACCATTGACCGTCGTGTGAAAGATACTAAGAGGAAGAGTAGTGGGAGGAAACTTGCAGCGGAGCAAAGAATCCATTCTCTGCGGAGAATACAATGCCGGTGAGTGGAACGCGGTCTGAAAGTCACCGTAAACGTGAACACAATCAGTTAAGATCCGAAATGATTTATTACGTCCTTCCAATGATTGCTAAGCCAGAATCCATCTTCTCGATTGAAATTGTCTCTGTGTTTGTATATGTGGATCGCCTCATGAACGAATCTCTCATGATAGCCAGATGGCTTGCAGAGAACCTCTGCCTTGGAGAAGTCAATGTCATGTGAGCCCACTGAATTGTAACAGTGATCTGCCACGGCTGAGGTGTTTGTCCTACCGTGTTTCAAGTCTGCTTTATGTTCACGGATGCGGTCCGAGACATGTCGTTTGGTTTCTCCAATGTAACTGCTACCACAGAGGCAACTTAGTTTGTAGAAGCTGGAACCACATCTTTTACAGACGGGACCAGATCACGGATTTTATGTACTGTGTTGAATCGGACCTGGATTTTGTGTTTAATCAGGATTTTGGAGATCTTTTTTGTGACCCCAGCAATGTAGGGTAAGGTTGATGGTCTTGAAAGGCTCCTCAACAGGATCCTTCTTGATGGTTGGAGTGATGGCCTTGCGGATTGTGTAGTCGGAGTAACCATTAGCCTTAAGAGCTTGGCGTACGTGTTTGAGTTCACTGCCAATGTGTTCCTGGTCGGAGATGCATTGGGCTCTATGGTATAGAGTCTTGATGAGGGAATTCTTCTGGGATGGATGGTGGTGGGAATCCGGTTTTAGGTAAGCATCCGTATGGGTGGATTTCCTGTAGACAGAGTGGCTCATTGAACCATCAGGTCTCCTTTTAATTAGGACGTCCAAAAAGGGTAGCTTGCCATCTTTTTCGACTTCCATGGTGAATCTGATGGCTGGGTGTATGGAATGGATGTGGTCGAGAAATTGGTCTAGAGCAGGCCGGCCATGTGGCCAGATGACAAATATGTCATCTACGTACCTCTTCCATAAGGTCGGGCGTAGAGTGTCAGTCTTGATGGCGTCAGTCTCAAATTTCTCGATGGGGGGAGCCCATTGGGGTGCCATCAGTTTGCTTGTAGAAAGTTCCATTTCAGGTGAAGTATGTATTGGTTAGGCAGTGTCTCTCCAGGGGGGGTACCCCAGCATTCAGTCCTTGATGAACCAAGTCTTCAATGATTGCGATGGTGTCAGGTACAGGAACTTTGGTGAATAAGGAAACCACATCAAAACTGACAAGCAGGTCGTCTGGGGACAGGGCAATCCCCTTGATTGTCGATAACAGGTCAGTAGAGTTTAGTACCGCAGAGGTGGTTTTTCCAGTGAAAGGCCGTAGGATTTCAGACAAAAAACGAGCCAGTTTATAGGTGGGGGAGTTGATAGTTGAGACAATGGGACGAAGAGGTGTATCTTCTTTATGTATCTTTGGCAAGCCGTATAATCTTGGTGGCCTGGCTGCAGAAGGTTTCAACGAGAACTGTTTGGTCTGATCAATTAATGCGGTTGAATCAGAAATGATTTGCTTGGTTTTAGAGACGAGGCGGTTGGTGGGGTCTCTTTTTATTTTTGTATAGCTGCCATCGTTGAGTAGTTCTTGGATTTTGTTGTTGTATTCTGTTTTGTCCATGATGACAGTGGCATTGCCTTTGTCGGCTGAGAGGATGACAATGTCATCCCTATTTTTTAATTGAGCTAATTCAAAACGCTCATCTTTGCTGATGTTGCTAGCTGGCATCTTAGCGTTTTTGAGGGTTGCAGAGATTTCAGATCTTGCTACGTCTGCAGCGATGTGACTCAGGCCCTTGAGAGCTACATCTACTCTAGCAATCCCTGCAGTCACGAAAGCTTTAAATCAAAAAATCCCCCGTGTAGTTTAGGTCGAGTTGGAGCAACGACGACCACCCGCTTACGAATCGAGAAGCTGGAAGAGCGCACGAGCGCTTCCATCCTCTTTGATCTCGGTGACGGCTCTCGAACGAGACCCCATTGTGACCCGTGGCGCGAACCGTTACAGGGAAGAAACCGCGGGACTTGCTGTTGCGAGACTTTGCCAGCAACCGTTGTTCTGTACGCCAGCTAAATCTACTCGTGGGTGCCTTTCATGGAACATCCCATTTGTCCCGGTATTCTCCCACATGGAGCGTGTGAACGTATACGGGACGTGGTGGCATGCGGAGGTGGGAGTGGTGGCGCGGCGAATGGCGCATTCCGACGTACGTCTCGTGACCAGAGTTCAGAATTATAATTATTTATCATGAAGAAATCCGACGAGCTATGAAGCTCTTTTGTTTCCCACAGATGCCCAGTAAGTTCGATTCCCAAGCGTGGCTGCTCTCAGTGGCCAGTGGAATATCTGAACCCTAACCCCACTCCTCACTAACCAACATTGACAATAATGGTGAAGTATGGCCCAACACGGACAAATTTGAGAGTGGGGAGGCCTTCATCCAGCAGTGGATTAAAAACGGATTTGAATAATAATAATAATTCGTGAAAATAACGAATATACTTTATATATACACACAGTTCTGGTGATTAAACCCGATTCTTATGATTGTTTTCGGTAGTTTGATGTATATTTTATTATGGCCTTGTTGGTGTGAAACGGCTCTGAGTGATTCGCCGAGCGCACGCCCCGTGCGAAACCATCAACAACAAACGCCTCGTGCTGTGACAAAATATCTAAGCGAAATGCCAAATGTGATTTTTTTTTTGGTTTACAGCTGAGACATGAATATATACGAATCGCATCACGACCGAGTCAAAGTCACCGCGAAGTCGCTTGCATGCGCTATTACCAAACCAATATAGCCCTTCATACGTCCGTAAAATTAATGCCAATTAAACAGCAATCAGTTGCCGTGCTTAAATGGCAGAAAATATCATCCCAGTTTTTTTCCCCTTCCTCAATTGCGTTCTGATGATTTTGTCCTTTCGGTGCGAGCGGACTCGCGAGATGTTTATTACCGATGTTGCCTCTACCATGCAGCAACGAGTCGCCGGCCCCATCAGCTGATGCACAATGGACGGCGGTGCAGTGGTTAACACTTGCGCCTCGCGTCAAGGAGGACCTGGGTTTGATTACTGACTTTGGGCGCCTATCTGCGTGGGGGTTGTGTGTTCTCCCTATGTTCTGCATGGGTTTTCTCTGGGTCAGTGGCGTAGTAACGACGTTATCAACTCAGGGGGTGCGGCAATCGGTCAGGTGGGGCCTCAAATATTTGATTTGTCTCGCACAGTTGCACCCAGGCTATTATATAACGCAGCGCCTCCTGCCTAATCACATCGTCATTACGCTCACGGTCTCAAACAGTTAACACTGTAGGGGCGCTCAGTCTTCGCAAAATGCAGCTACTACTGCTCCGTAGTAGTGGCGGCTGCTCCGGGTTCTCCGGTTTCCTCCTCTCACTCTGCTCAAACAAAACGTGCAGCGTAATTGTTGGCCAAACATTCCAATTCTGGACCCACCTGAAGGAGTTTTGGGACCGTGCGTCTTCACGGTGGCGACCCTGCTGCTGCACGTGGCTCTTTGTCATCCAGCGCTGTGGAAGGTGGCAGCGACGGGGTTGGTGGATCACCGCACCGATACTGTGAAACTCCCTTCCCGTGGGCGTCGAGGTGCCATTGAGCGTCTGTACGCAACCCACTCATGTTTCTAAATGTGGAAGGGGAAAGACAACGGATCTACATAGCGAGTAACCCACAAATTACGATTAACCCAGTATTTTTTTATGTTTGTTTATTTTGGACCGACTAAGCTGAATCGGTTCAAAACTAATCTCGATTCACGATCCACAATGATCATATATGGACAAAGACACGCCCCTTCAACCAAAGCTACGCCCACTTTCTTAAATATATTGGGGGGGGGGGGGGCACATCTCTGATCGGTGATCTTGTCGGGTGTACGATTGTATCGCTCGATCACAGCGCCCCTCATCTCAGGGATGGTCCTGCACGGCGCTGGAGACCGCGGTGCCCGAGCGGGTTGGCAATGCGCCACCATGGGGCTGCATCTTGGGCAGCAGGAGGCGGTGGCATTGCCCTTCGCGAGTCTCCTCTGCACCCCTATCATCTCGTACAGCGTTTGGACACCACGTGAGCTGCTGTTTTTTTCTTTTTCCACTGACAGATGGCGCGCCATGATTGTGATGGAGTTCCACTGCAGCCATGAGCGTTGGCACCTCGCTGAAAGGCCAGGACCGTCCTCCATAACCTCCTCGTCCTAGTCGTTTTGGTCGATGACGATCTCATCAACAATCTGATCAAGTCCGTCATTGCCGTCGTCTTCGGATGAAGGATGGGCAATAGGATCCTGCGCCGCTCCGGTCTTAAATGGGACCTTCAGGCAGCCGGCCACGATCCACGATCGCAAGCACATGGACTGGATGAAGAGCATCGACGACAGCGACTGGCGAACGCATGTAAACTCCCGCCCGGCTCTGCTATTCGCGCGTTCGCAGGAAGTTGATGTCGCTGGCGCTCCAAAGTAGTCACAGGCCATCTTGTAGTGGGCAGGGAGCAGCTCTTTGTGGAGAGACCACCACTGCATTACGTCAATGAAGGCGCTGGCAGTCGTGACGGTCATGCTCAGAAAACGATCAACTTCATCGCCTCCATATGGACAGCGACTGCCGTCGGCGGGATCGCAAGCACATCCGAGTAGCGATGCTGCAGGACAGAGCGGATTGTGGCCTTCAGTCTAGCCAGCTCGTCTTGGTCTGTCGTTTTCGGCAGCTGTGGATTCAAGTAGGATGACACAATGGCGGGTACCTGAACCAGGAAGTCGCGGTACTGCACCAGCTCGGCCTTCATCCCCGTCGTGGTCAAGGACTCATCGATCGCTCTAAGAGCGGCTTCACCGTGATCGCAATGACGGATCAGGTGCTCCATCATCACCGGCACGAGATCCAATGTCGACTTGCGGTCTGCCGCCAACGAGGTCATGACCTGGCGTGGCATTCACAGGAATGTTGTCACGCCCTCGATTTTTGCCCACTGCAGTTCAGAGAAAGCACCGACGCCAGTCACATCCTGGAAGCGCGCCATGATAATGTCCAATGGGACACGCTTTTTGATGGTGTCGTCGCCCATGTCAAACGTCGAATTCCACCTGGTTGGCAAGTCCTGGTGCGTCGGCTCCTTGCTGGCAAGCTTGGCGATCTTGGCTTCGCAGCGGTACGACTGCCGGATGACCTTGCTGCACCTGATATTGACGGGCGCCATGTGCAGTTCGACGTTGGTCGACTTGAATAGTTTGAGAACTTGGACGACGCCGATCTGGACCGAATGATCCACGCAGCAAATATGGTGGCAAGCCCGCAACTTGTCATATCTGGCGTCCGCATTGACCAGGGCAAACAACGTCTTGACAGCACTGAACGCATCAAAGCCATTGTCGCTGGTGACAGCGAGCAGCTTGGTCGAGACATTGTGCCCGAGGCTTTGGAGGTGCTCAAACAGAGTGGTGCCAATACGCTTGCCGACACCCCTTCCGGACTGCACATTGCTCTCGCGTAGTTAGAAGCAGTGGTGCGGGCTCAATGCTCGTGCAAGCGGCAGGCTCGCACGAGCATATTTACACTAACATGTGCAGTTAAACTCTTTACGACTGTATTTGTTTTAATAACTTCACTCCTGTACTTGGCACTCACTCACGGTGAGACGCCTTCGTTCGTGGATTTACAACATCCGTGTGAGGAAATGCAAATGAACGCACATACACAGGTTAACATCTCTGCAATGCGCAATGCGAACTCTGGATTATCGCGGCACTCAGCCAGTGTTTGTCATTCCACATTTCCACGGCTGGGGCCAGTGGCGGACTGAGACTAAAAAACGGCCCAAGGCAGTTTTTGTTTATTTAAACAGACCGCGACCCACATTGCCGCGTGGATCCCATTGGGGCACATTTTGGGGCTGGGTCCAAAAAAAGACAAATTGGATGGGGAGGGGGGTGAGAAAGAATCTTTGGGGGCTGCGAAATATCGATGGGGACTTATTGCTACCTGAGAGCATAAGCGTACACACCAGGTGTAATGCATATTTTAATTAGACTTGTGTTTTTTAAAATTCTGATCACATTTGCAATTTCCCCACATCTTATCTTAACGGAATTTATATTTACATAGAATAAAGAATGGTACAACGTGTGGATGTAATGGGTGGAGATGAGGTGAATTAAATAGATGAGAGGAAGCAATGGGGGCGAATCTGTGATGATGCGGGAATTCGGTGAAAGCGAAATTGATGACAGTCAATGATGATGCATGGATTGATTGATTGGGGAATGAGTGAAAGCCATATCATGAGATTATGAAGAGGGAAAACTAATGCTGGCGGTTTTGAGGGGGAGATTAAGGGGTCCTGGGGTGAACTTGGCAACAATGAGCGGACCGACCCCACCGGGTATTTTGCCCTACAGACTGCTGCCCCAATGGCCGGTCCGGGCCTGGATGGGGCCACGGTCTCTCCGCAGAGCGACCAAATGGAATTTCTGGGCAAGTGTCCAAGCTGCTCGCTTGCTCCTTGAGGCGCCCTTGGCGAGGTGGCGGTCTGAGTGTGGCGGCCCCCATTGTGTATCCTGTACTCGTTGAACTTCTTTCGCACCGTACGCACACAACCGTGGTAATCGGAAATGCGGTAGGAAGGAAAACAAACTAAACACAAAAAAACAATTATAAAGAAATGGGTTTTTAATCTGAATCATTTAAAAGTGCATTGCTCCAGTGGTTTCCTAATATTGGAAGGAAGAGCGTCCCATACGGCCGCAGAAGTGCATCTAAAAGCGCACGACGCGGTGACCGTCTTTGTTCGATTGTTAGCCAAAAGCCGCTGCTGCTGCGAGGATGACGAGAGTATTCGTGATGGTGTATGCTCCTTGACGAGATCAGCAATGTATTGTGGTTCATTTGTGGCAAACACTTTGTGTGCAATGAGTGCGACCTTACAATGCATTCGTTCGGCAACCAATGCAGCTCAGCCAGCACTGTATGGACACGATCGGACCTTGCAGTGCCCGTCACGACAGCAACGCGGAATGCATCCATCCCCTTTCCACACACACGCACCAGTGGCCCTGTCTACGATGCGCAGCGAGTGTCTCGCACAGCAGGACTGCGGGCTGGGACGTCCCGAGCTGTGTGCCTGCGCTCTCTCGCCGCACGGCCCATATGTTCTCCCTGACAGACAAACGCCCAGCTACTGGGGTAGTCCATTACCGCAAATTAGCTCGGTTCGGGATGGTTGCCTTCAGAAATGAGTTGCGGTCACCGCAGACCCCGCGGCTGCCGATGGGCCCGGCTCGCACGCCGCAGCCACGTTGTTCGTATATCTGTTCCCGTAAGTTCTTTCAGAAATGAGATTTATTTTTCCATCCTTAATAATCATAATAAAAAAATACCACCTGACAAAATGTGCGGTGCTAGCTTCACCCGCGTCCTCGCCTGTTCATGGTCATCGGTCTGAGACAACCCTTTGTACAGAAGAGGAAACGTCTCTCTAATCTATATCGAGTCGTGTGTGTGTGCACCGCTTCTTATCGCTTCTGTTACGTGGTTACTTTTGCACCGATTTATATTCGCTTCATTGTTTGTACTCGCGTTATGCTCCACGACGAGATAAGCGAGGTATTGTGGTTCATTTGTGGCAAGCAATGATGACCAGCAGCTCAAAACGTAAGTTTGTCATTTCGGCGACTTATGTCCAGGCTTGCAAATGAGACTCCGTCTGGTCTGAGCCCTCTGCCTGGTTGAACTCAATCACCTTGACTATCTTCACGAAGATATTCTTTTTTTTACACATTTCCCCGATGGAAACACTCAAAACAATTCCCCCTGTAAGTGTAAGTTGGACGGTCATTTAAGTTGTTATATTTTGTTGCAATGCCACGTGTGGCCAAACCGTAAGTGAATCTTGGTTTGTATAAATAAAGATGTTAATATGTTTGAACTTGGACACTTGCTGGGAATTCTTGATAACACGGTCATTAATTACCACTGTAATGAAAAATAAGGATATATGTTACCCTTTTATTTGCATGGAAATGTTTGCATGGTTTGCCACAAGTACGTGTGGTTAATGCATACGTGATGGCTTGCTAAATATATCTATTTAGCGTTTGAACATATTAACGCCTCCTGTTTTTTTGCCAGAAAGGGTAAAACCTTTTGTTTTATTTATTTAGAATTTTTTGATATTGGCAAAATGTCCCATAGTTAATTACCACTGTGTTTACAGCAACAAAAACAACAGCAGTTGCCTGGCTTGTCGACTCTTCCCCCATGACCTTGGCTGATGAGCGATGCAGTCTGCAGATAATCCACAGCTTGCGATGTTGGCGTCGCTTCAACGCGATTTAACAACACAGGAGCGCAGAGTTTGCATGTACAAGGGCTCGTCACTCAGCCTTATCCAGACCACCAACTCAAAAGAACTGAAGGTGTGGCCAGGTCGTTGAGACCACAGACACGGGTTCGGAGAGAATGTGGCCGTCCCAACAAGCAGCGGTGAATCGGATAACTGTGGAGACCGGGTTTTGTCCTCATTAGGACTCATCATCCATAACACAGCTGTTTTGCTCGTTTGTTTAGATCGCGTGTCTTTGATGTGTGTGTCTGTGTGTGAAGGTGCGCGTGTGTGTAAAGGCGCGTGTGTGTGTGAAGGCGCGTGTGTGTATGTGTTGTCGTGTGTGTAAAAGCGTGTGTGTGTAGGCGTGTGTGTAAAGGCGTGTTTGTGTGTGTGTTGGCGTGTGTGTAAAGGCGTGTGTGTAAAGGCGTGTTTGTGTGTGTTGGCGTGTGTGTAAAGGCGTGTTTGTGTGTGTGTTGGTGTGTGTGTAAAGGCGTGTGTGTAAAGGCGTGTTTGTGTGTGTGTTGGCGTGTGTGTAAAGGCGTGTTTGTGTGTGTAGGCGTGTGTGTAAAGGCGCGTGTGTGTGTAGGCATGTGTGTGTGTGTGTTGACTTGGTCAATGCCTATGATACCATCAGTAGGCCTGGGCTCTGGGTTGTTCTTCGTGCTTTCGGAGTCCCTGACCCGCTGCTCACGATCATTAAGGACCTTCATGATGGTGAGCGGGCCCGGGTAAAACTACGAGGCCGGGTGTCGGAGCCATTCCCTGTTCACTTCGGGGTGCGACAGGGATGTCCTCTGGCTCCCACATTATTTAACATCTATTTCGACCACGTAGTTCGTGAAGCCTTCAATAGCTGTACCGGAGGAATTTCCATCTGGTACAGATACAATGGGAGGCTGATCGATGCCCGTGTGCGGTCAAGAGATGGCTCCCTATTGCTCAACCATGTTACGTATGCCGATGATCTGGTAATTGCTGCTCACTCAGACGAGGAGTTGGAGGCGGTGCTGCTGAACCTGGAGCTTGCTACTAAGAGGTGGGGAATTACCACCAGCCCCACCAAAACTAAGCACCTGCCTGGGTATTTTGTACCATCGGACACTCCATACACATAACTCCCAATTGGTGATAGGGCAGTTGTGGAGAGAGTGGATAGTTTCCCATACCTGGGCAGTGTGCTCATGACCGGCTCCGGTTTGACAGCAGAGGTCTCACTCCGAATCAGTCGAGCGGCATTGTCTTTTCATCGGTTACGTAACGCTGTGTGGAAGCTGCCTGGTCTGTCGCTCCACACGAAGCTTCATGTCTTCTCGGCCACAGTCATTCCCTATCTTCTCTACGCTTGCGAAACGTAGACCCCCCCTAATGGAACATCTTCGCCGGTTAGAAACAATTAGGCTGGCCTGCCTACGATCCATCTTGGGTGTAACCAGGCTGGATTGTCTGAGGAGCTCACATATCCTTGAAATATCTGGACAAAGTCCCATCGGTGAGCTCTTCCAGCAGGCAAGGCTGCGTTGGCTGGGTCATGTAGCCTGCATGCCCAGCCACCACACGCCTAAACAGCTCTTGTTCGGCCGTATCGAGGGGGCTAAACGGGCGCGGCACGGGCTAGAGAAGAGATGAAGTGATGTGGTACAGGAGGATGTGGAGCTGAGTGGACATGCCGTTGACTGGTACCAGCTGTGTCAAGATCGGCTTCTGTGGAGGAGGCTCGTGAAGGACGCTACTGGGCAGTTGGAGGCAGTCATCCTCCAACAACAACGGAGGGGGGAGGAGCGACGGTCACAACAACGAGTGGAGCGCCGATCGGCTAAAGCACAGCAAGTTGGCACGGTAGGTGGCACAGATGGTGCATCAGCCAGTCATCTCAGTCAGTCGACCCGTGGCACCTGCTGGGTCTGCCCCGTGACCTGCCAGCGGGCGTTCGACACTTCACGTGGCCTCAAGGTGCACATAGCCTGACACAAGAGTCGTGGTGACGTCACCGCCACTTAGTGCCGAATGGCGGTTGTTGTTGTGTCTGTTGGTGTGTATGTGTAAGCGTGTGTGTAAAGGCGCTTGCGTGTATAGGCGTGTGTGTTGGCGTCTGTGTAAAGTCGCATATGTGCGTAGGCGCTTGTCTGTGTGTTATGGAGACAGCCAGATAGCCGTCCCTGTGGCTTCACGTGTCGTGTGCGCCCATCTTCCCCCATGCTTCCTCTTCTCCACATGGGGCGTAATTAACTGCTTGCAAATCTATTATATTAATAGCCTTTCCAAATGCCAATGCAACTCATTAAAGCATCGCAATACTTGTGAGGAATCTGCCTCCAATGATCTAATGGGCCATTATTATCCTGATGGCTTTGCAAATCCCGCGAGCCCCGAATAAACCTCATTAGATGGGCTACAGCGAGTAGTAATAATAATTAGCCGGCTCCTGGTCTGAATCCGCGTTTTAATATCGGTTAATTTAGTTGTATTAATAAAGCCCACATCATTAGCTTTTCCTTAAGCTGTGTTAAACGCCTTCGTGCTGATTTGTGCTTTTCTCGCGCCGAAAGTGCCGCCGCTGCCCTAAGTTCTGCTCTTTAACGCCACGTTAAGTGGATTCCAATTTGTCGCTTTAAAATCCCCGGGGTTCAGATCGTGCACTCGTGGGCCTCTGTACGGACCCCCCTCTCCGACTCCCCCGGCCCTGTCAGCCCATGGCCCTCGCAACACAGAAGCCAAAGACAAAGATCCCCCGTGCAGCTTTTCATATTCTGTTGGGGCAAGTACTGTTAGCGAGCACCTATGAAGGCCGGCACGGCAGACGAGGGGGTAGATGGCCAGCACCACGCCCGGCCGCCTTTGTCTCCCAAGTGGCGATGTTTACGCACCGCACCAAGTACTCATTTGAGGCCGAGTCGACCTAGGTGGAGGCCCAGGACCGATTCAGATATCCGTGACTGGTGTTGAACGCAAGCGGGAATCGAACTCGGGTCGCCGGGTTCGTATCTCAGCGCGCTAAGCTACACTATCGCTCCCAGAACCCAACACACACAGACACGTACGCACACGCACGGACCGTCGCCTCCATCACATAGCGCTGTTCCCCTCCACACACGCAGAAACTAAAGTAGTCTTTTTATTTAACGACATCCTATCAGCAACCCGGAATTACGTCTGGGCGTTGCACAATTGCAGCGGCCATTGCGGTCCAACGCTAACAACACACGAGACTTGTCTCAGCATTCGGCGTCTCATCGGCAGGGTCAGGTTTGGTTTCGTTGCGACGGCCACTTTACACAATCGACAATCATCATACCTGTCAACCCCTTATCAGTGCCTACCTTATTACAGACCGATTGATACCTTATTGGTCATCCCGTGCCCTTATAAATCTCAACTTTCATCCAACAAAGTCAGTCCCATCACAAGGGAGAAACAGAAAAAAAAATGCCCGTATTGAAACGGTTGTACGCCGCATGGACCTGAAAACTCAACTTCCCTGCACAAGAATACGGCTAAACCGTATGGGTTGACAGCTATGAAGCATTCATGTTCGTTGAAGCTGGCTCCCTCACAGCAGCAACAGCAGCGAGGGGTGCGGCTCGATGGCCGTACCGAGCCCTCCGTGTGGCCCGTGCCGGGTCACCAGGATTGCAGCACGGGTCACGACCCCCATCTCGAAGCACCACACCCACGCGCTATGGCTATTGTATGGTGAGATGGACCCCTGCCATAGGAACGTGGAATGGTCATTGGTGGCTCAACGCCTATGGCGGAGGAGCTCACGACTCTCCACGCTTGGCTGAGCGGAGACTCTCTCACCTACTGGTGCAAGCGCTGTCTCCACTGTGTGCCGGGAAGCGTAAGTGTCCACCAGACGGATAGAGCGTTGGAGGAGAATATCTATTTTACTAAAACCAAAAAGAGTAACAATAAATGTGATTGTCCTTTTGGAAGGAATAATTCAGAATTCCCGTATGGTCCAAAGTTAACGCTGTGCACCGGTGCTGTGTGTTGTTAAATACATTTGTTTATAGCCTCCGACACTCGTTGAGTGTTTGTGTTGCGATAAGGGTTTCGTCCTTTACGGATCTGAATCGTTCTGCAGGAAATTCCGCGATAGCCGCTCTGCTCCGTGTGGGAGGCGTGAGTTTGCCGTGCGGATCTCATTGAGGCCCTTTTGGGGCTGGGTCCAAATACACAAATGGAGGGGCCGGTGAGGAAGAATCTTTGGTGGCTGCCGAATATGGATGGATAATTAATGCCACATGAGAGCGTAAATAAGCAATGGAGCGTAAATAAGCAATGGAGCGTAAATATTCGGTGTAATGATTTTTTTTCTTTACTCTATACATATTTGCAATTTCTCCGGACAGACCGGCCCCGCAGCGGCCCTCGGAATGGACCGGCCCAACCACCCACACACGGCCAATAGCGCCGCGTCCGTCCCGGTGCACGTGAATGTAACGCATATTTGGGGCGGGGGAAGTATGTATGTATGTTGAACTTCTTTTGCGCCGTACGCAGCCAACCGTGCTAATCGGAGGCGCCAGACCTCACAGAGCAACGGAGGAGGAGAAGGAGTGATCTCCTACTGAAGCAAAAGGTTGACTCGGGGATGTGACAGAAAGCGTCCTCGCATGGTGGAGCGAATGGCGCGTGAAGGGGAGCGGAGTGGGATGAGAGGACGCCAGTGACGTAGAAGGTGGGAGCGTGCGGTCACGAGGTTGTACAGCTGGAGGGTGCGTGCGTGTGTATGTACGTGTGTGTATGTTAAACTTCTTTCACACCGTACGTAGCCAACCGTGCGAATCGGAGGTGCGGGGCAAGGCCAACAAACTTAACCTAAACGCAAAAAGCAGTTATAAAGAAATTAGTTTTCAATCGAGATAGAAAAGTCCATAGCTCCCGTGGTTTCCTAATATCAGAAGGATGATCATTCAAGACGGCCACAAAAGTGTATCTGAAAGCGTGCGATACGGTGACCGTCTTTGTTCGATGGTTAGCCAAAAGCCACTGCTGCTGCGAGGATGAACAGAGTTCGCGTGAAGATGGTCCGTCTATGTTCTTTGACGAAATCAGCTTGGTATTGTGGTTCATTTGTGGCAAGCAATGATGACCAACAGCGCCCAGTCCAACAGCCCTCACAGAATCAGAATCTGTATTTAGCCTGGAAAAATCTGATGAGCTATGAAGCTCTTTTTCACAGATGTGTGATCGGCATTGTGCTCGCTGAAGGTATGCCTTCAGGGAAGTCGTGTACTGGAAACGCAACTGCGCACAATTCTGAGTCAGTTATAACTGCTTTGCTGTTACTTATTGGCAATTATGGACTCAGACTATTGTGCTATCATCTCATAGAGTCCCTGGCACGTAATAATATGCTACACAGTGGCAGTGGGAGTCGCAAAATGCCGATTTATCTTACCTATAAGAGGCATTTTTGTCTGTGTGTGTGTCTGTAGGGGTGTCAGGGGAAGGATTCCCACCAATAGGGGGGTTAGTGGGAGGGGTGATCGAGGAGATATAAGGAGAGAACGGGCGGGAAGAGGGGGCCTTTGGCGGGAACGATATTGGGACGGCTGGGGACAGGTGTGGATGGAAGAAAAGGATTAAAGGACGAGACCCCTGCAATCTTGTGTCGGCTCTCCTTTACATGTCCATCTGTCTGTCCCTCTGTCTGTGTACACGCAACTTGTAAAGGATTTGGCTCGCGAACCGTGTGGTTTATATCGAAAAGAAATGTGCCAGGCAGCACGCCCTAAGCCCCGCGGTGGGCATAGGCTACTCCGTTTTCCCATCCGTAAACTTTAAAGTAGTTAAATTAGCAATTTAGTGCGATATATATTTAATTATTTCCTCGCCCTGCTCAAGTTGCACCGGGGTTGCCCCTGGCAACGCACGCGCGTCATCGGTGGAGGGTGGGGGCGGGATTTCTCATTCGCATTCAAAATGCAAAAAAAATACATACAACGCTGAGGTAAATTCATGTCCTCTCCCCCCCACCCCAATGTGTGCACTTAGTACTATAGCGTCAGTAGATACTAATATTATAGCGCTTAGGTAGTATTACTGTAGCGCGGGCGGGGGGATGGTGTGCGGGGGTAGTGGCCCAGCCCCCAGTCTGGCAATGTGTCACCTCCGGCTGGGCAATCTAGGCGAGGCCGCGGGCTCTCTACGGGACTAGGCCTCACCACGGCAATGTAAAGTGCAATTTTATAGAATTTCTCGCGAAGAACTCAGGTTCATTGTTTACTATTGTAATAAACGACTGGACCACGATGTCTGGCTCAGTGTCCTTTATTCGGTTCGTGCTGTACACCCACACGGCTGTCTTTACTCTGTAGCTTCTCCACGGTGCTGACTCCAATGTCGGCCCGATCCACAACAGCAGCTCCGCTGCTGTTTCTCTCACACAGCCCCCCTTGGCTGTACTCGCTGCAACTCCTCTCTCTCCACAGCTCTGACAGCCTCTTGCTGTCTCTCTCTCTCTCCGCAGCTCCTCCTGGCAGCCACACCGCTGCCTCTAACACGCAGCCCTCTCTCTCTCTCTCTCCGCAGCTCCTCCTGGCAGCCACACCGCTGCCTCTAACACGCAGCCCTTCTGGCTGTCTCCTCTGCAGCTGCACACCACTCCGCAGCTTCCTCTTATCTTCGGGGTTGGCTCCCGATGGCCGTCGGCGCCCCCCCTCTCCACACTCGCCCGCGTGGCCTCACTCTTTTCCGCTCACACCCCGACTGCCTTCCCCTTCCGGTTTACCCGCTTAAGGACCCGAACCTTCCCCCCACGTCACATGACTCCACCCCCGTGACGTCACATCCGGAAGGTCGCTTACGCCCGCATTACACCACCCTCCCCCGTAGAAAAATCCCAGCCGACCTCGGCTGACCAATAGCAAATCGTAATGCGGCGAACCGAGCTTCCCCCCCTAAAGGACACTAAGCATACAATGTAACAGCAAGAACAACAACAACAACACAATTAACATCAACGAACGTACAAAAAGCATGCAATAAATACAACTGTAAGAAAAAAATAACAAGACAGCAACAATCAACGAAACGTAAGCGATTTGGAACGTGTGCGGGTCGCCGGCCCGTCCCGGACGGTCGGCGGCCCACTCGCAGAACGGGAACGCGATGAAAGTCGAGGAATGACAGGGGGTAATCCCCCTGTCGCAGCTGGAAGTCCACCGCCGTCCCGTGTCTCTAAAGAGTTAGTCTTGGGCTTGTCCTGTGACCGTGCCCGCAGCTGGGTCGGAAGGGCTGCAGGGCTCGAAGGTCCCGCAGACCTGGCAGGCGTCCTCCGAGCAGGGCCCCTCGTCCCCCGCAATGTCACGGCCGGCCTGTCTGGAACAGGTACGACAGGCGCTCGAGCAAGATCAATGGACGCAGGCAGGGGAGAGTCAGCAGCAACAGACCCCGGCAAGGCAACATTGGGGGATGACGCATCATGTAAGGGAGCAACATATGGTTTCAAGCGCGACGTATGCACAACCCAGCGACGAGACCCAATCTGGACGCGTGCTGACTGTGGGTTGGGAACCGCAATGAGGCGTACGGGACCATGCCAGGGTTTGTGCAATTTCGGCGAGGTCCCCGGACGTACCTGTGGACAATGAAGCCAGGCTAGGTCCCCAACCTTCCAAGGGCACTCCCCCTCAGACCGTCGCGCATATCGCTCGTTCCGGGCCTGGGCTTTGGCCGTAGCCACGCGGGCATTCTCCCGCGCCTCCGTGACTCGGCGAACCGTGTCCTGAATGTATTCAGGAAGTGGTTTACGAGGTCCCTTCACCCCAGTTCCCAATTGCACATCCACCGGCGGCACGTTTTCCCGACCATACATAAGGTAAAATGGCGAATATCCTGTAGCCGCATGAGGCGTCATCCTGTACGCCGAAAGCACCCCGGGGATGTGCAGATCCCAATCTGATTGTTGTTCACTCACGGTATGGCAAAGCATGGCAGACAATGTCCTGTTCAGCCGTTCAACCATACCATCCGTCTGCGGATGGTATGGGGATGTCCGTACTTTCTTAGTCCCAAGGCCCGCGCACACTTCCGCCAATAATTTAGAAGAGAAATTCCTGCCCTGGTCCGTGAGGAGTCTCTCAGGCGCCCCCTTATCCATAATATACCCAAACAAAAAGGCGTCGGTAATGGCCGCGGCCGACTGATCGGGCAACGGCCAGGCCATCGGCCAACGGGAGAGGTACTCAACCCCTACCAGCAAATATTTATTACCCCTCGCCGATGGTGGAAAAGGTCCCAATATGTCCAGTGCCACCAATTCATTGACTCGAGACACCTGAATCGACTGGAGAGGCGGCACGTAAGGATGTTTCGGCGGCTTACGTCGTGCACACGCAGGGCACGCGCGCACGTGCCCTACGACATCTGTCGCCATGCCGTGCCAAAAATAATGACGTTGCAACGTCAACAAGGTCTTCTGCACCCCTAAATGTAAGAGAGTGTCACAATGGAGGGTTCTAATCAACTCGAATCGCAAGGACGTTGGTACCACCAGGCGCCAACGTTCCTGGAACCCCTCCCGCCACATAAGCAGACCATCTCGGAGAGCGGTTTGCGGCCCCACAGCCGTACTCGGACTCCCATTGTCCTTAGCAGACCGCTTCCGCAAGGACACCAATGACTCATCCATCATCTGTTCCCGGATCCAGACAG
Source organism: Lampetra planeri (assembly GCF_965212315.1). Classification (NCBI taxonomy): domain Eukaryota; kingdom Metazoa; phylum Chordata; class Hyperoartia; order Petromyzontiformes; family Petromyzontidae; genus Lampetra; species Lampetra planeri. The sequence goes on along the minus strand of NC_136155.1, from coordinate 8,928,960 downwards.
ACCGCGGCAGATTCAAAACCCCGTCAGCCGGTCCCGGTTCCATCGGAGTGTCCGACTTCTCGACGGCCAACGTAAGCGGCTGAGGGGGGTTTGGAATCGGCGAACACCTATGCGTCCCCGACTCACATTTACAAGGGGCGCGCCGCGGTAATCTGGAAAGTGCGTCAGCGTTCGCATGGCGCACTCCCTTCCGATGTTGAATTTGGAAGGAAAATTCCTGTAGCGTGTCCAACCAACGTGCCAACTGTCCGGATGGCTGGTCAATTTTAAGGGCATATTGCAAGGCCGCATGATCCGTACGCACAATAAAAGAACGACCGTAGAGGTATGGTCGAAATTGCCGTAGGAAAAAAACAACCGCCAATAGTTCTCTGCGAGTGACACAGTAGCGGGTTTCCGCAGGAGACAAGACTCGGCTACCATACGCCACGACACGCTCTACACCCCCTTTAGACTGTGATAACACCGCCCCAATACCTGTGTCACTCGCGTCCGTATCAAGAATGAATGGGTGATCGAAATCGGGATAATCCAATGTTGGGGCCGTGGCCAATAGATCACGCAGACTCCGAAAGGCCGCCTCCTCCGGCTGTCCCCAAACAAACTTCCGTCCTTTACCCGTAAGGAGATGCAAGGGCCTCGCAATCGTCGCAAAACCCGGCACAAATCTTCGGTAATACGAGGCAAATCCCAAAAACCGCCGAACATCCCCCACGGTGGCCGGAGTCGGCCAATCCCGGACGCACGCCGTCTTTTCCGGATCCGTGGACACTCCCTCAGCACTCACAATGTGCCCCAAATAGCGGACGGACCGTTGCAGTAGGTGACATTTCTTTGGTTTGAATTTCAATTTGGCAGAACGCATCCTCGTGAACACTGTCTCCAGCCGCGTCAAATGTTCATCAAATGTGCGGCTGAAGACAATGATATCGTCCAAATATATAAGACATGTCTCCCACTGCAACCCCGTCAAAACGAGCTCCATCAATCTTTGAAATGTAGCAGGGGCCGCATTCAATCCCATCGGGAGACAGTTGAATTGAAATAACCCCTGCGGCGTACGGAATGCGGTTTTCTCCCGTGAGGACTCGTCAAGGGGAAGCTGCCAAATCCCGAAGAGAGGTCCAGTGTGGAAAAGAACTTAGCCCCCGACAATGCGTCGAGGGAGTCATCCATACGCGGCAGGGGGTACGCATCTGCCACCGATATCTTATTCAATTTGCGGAAATCAACACAAAATCGCAATTTGCCATCCTTCTTCTTAACCAAGACGACTGGAGCGCCCCATGGGCTGTTAGATGGCGATATAATGTCCGCAGCCAACATGTCTTCCACTGCCCCCCGTACGTGTTCTCGCTCCGCAGGACTCATCCGATGCGAATTTAATCGCTTCTCCACGGTGCTGACTCCAATGTCGGCCCGATCCACAACAGCAGCTCCGCTGCTGTTTCTCTCACACAGCCCCCCTTGGCTGTACTCGCTGCAACTCCTCTCTCTCCACAGCTCTGACAGCCTCTTGCTGTCTCTCTCTCTCTCCGCAGCTCCTCCTGGCAGCCACACCGCTGCCTCTAACACGCAGCCCTCTCTCTCTCTCTCTCCGCAGCTCCTCCTGGCAGCCACACCGCTGCCTCTAACACGCAGCCCTTCTGGCTGTCTCCTCTGCAGCTGCACACCACTCCGCAGCTTCCTCTTATCTTCGGGGTTGGCTCCCGATGGCCGTCGGCGCCCCCCCTCTCCACACTCGCCCGCGTGGCCTCACTCTTTTCCGCTCACACCCCGACTGCCTTCCCCTTCCGGTTTACCCGCTTAAGGACCCGAACCTTCCCCCCACGTCACATGACTCCACCCCCCGTGACGTCACATCCGGAAGGTCGCTTACGCCCGCATTACACTATTATGAAACAAATAAGTTGGCAGATATTACAATAATAATGTTTGTGTGCAGAAATCTACTATTTCATTATGAGGTTGCTAAATATTTCCTTTTGTAGGTGTGTTTTTATGACACTGCATCGGTGTATTGCCAGTCTGTGCTGTTGCCTGCTGCCTGCTCATTAATTAACGTCAGTGCACTGGCACTCTATTATCTACACTGCCAATTTAGATTTTGCCCATTATGAGTGTATGCCAGTCTATAATCTGTTGCCTGCTTCTTTACCTCACTCAGTGTACTGCCAGCCTTTCATGTCGACTGTATCCTGATTTTTCAGCTGCTGACCGTATTGCCAGCTTTTTATGTCGACTGCAGCAATGCTTATGTCATTGAGTCGGCGAACTGGCAATCTATAATCTAGACTGTAGCCTGCTTCTCAACTTACCTGTGCATACTGCTGCTCTTTAATGTAGAATTATTTCAGATTATTTCTTCAATGCATTTCTATTGTTTCGATTGCTTACTTCACGCTATTGTACTGCGATGCTGATTAATATGTTAACTGCTAAATACGTTGGAATTTTTTAGCTACAGCCCATTGCATTTTGTCTATCGTTTTGTTACATTCGTGGGAACATCACCCATTTAAATTTTGGCATACCACACCTTTACTTTCCACCAAAGTAGGGAGCATGCAGGGAGGTTCTTTCGGTAAAGTCAGGTAGGTAGACAAATAAAATAAAACAAAAAACAATATATCACGACGTTTCAATCACAACACAAGCGGTCGTCCTCAGGCGGAAAAAATAATACAGCATTGGGACTGCTGAACCAGCGAGAGAGCTGTTACGACAAGGTTATATATGTGATCCATGTTTACCTTTATTCAAACCAAAAGCCACCAGACAGACATGACATCTTAGCGAGGGTCTTAAAACTCAAAGTTTATGACCTCATGATGCTTATTACGACCACCGAAGGCGGCATCTTTGGATAGACAAGCAGTAACTTGCACACCATTGGGTGGCAAAAACGTCGTCTTCCTCATGCTCACATTTCGCTATGGATGAGAGAAACAATTTATGCAAGTCACATTGACACATTTATCAGTGCTGAGCTACCTCACCCCATCAAGACCCTGCCCTTTTTCTATGTGGTCTGCAACAAAATGGTCCATGGCCCATGTGGCCAGTTCTATGCAAATGCGCCATGTATGCAAGACCACAGGTGTACTAAGATGTATCCACGGAACTACTTGAAAGACACTCAGTCGGCCCATGATGGCTATCCTCTATATCGTCAAAGAAATACTGAGCATGGTGGATTTCAAACAACGCTCAGACCTGCCACTTACTCGCTAATTAAGGTTCACAACCGCTGGATCGTTCCCTACTGCCCTCTTCTGTGCAAGATCTTCCAGGAGCACTTTAATGTGTTAAATTCTATTATTCTAAAAAAAGCCATCAAATATGTTTGCCAATACATCAACAAAGGCTCTGACATGGCTGTCTTTGCCTTACAAAACAGAGGGGCAAAGTGTGCATGAGCTCAAATTTTTTTCCCAAGGAAAATACATCAGCAACGATGAGGCCATTTGCAGAATTATTGGCTTCCCCATCCATGGCCGTTCCTCCACAGTCGTCAATTTGGCACTTCACCTCCAAAATGGTCAACGCATCTACGTCACCAAAGGAAATGCCCAACAACAGGCCCTGGTGTTCTTTGTTTTGTGCCCAAGTGACCCATTTGCTGCCAACCTACTCAACCATTAAGTTCTCTCCTACTATACATGGACTACTAAAAAAAATGGAAGCGACGTGCTGCAGATGGTGAATCTGATGCCTTAGGACGAGTCTACACAGTTCATTCCAACAATCAGTAGTGCTACTTTCTCCCATGTTGCCAAAGGGCACAAATCTTTCCAAGACCTATAAACAGTGGAACGAGTTGTCATACATACAGGGAAGCTTGCAATTCTTGCACATAATCACCATCTTCATAAAGCTATGACAGAAACTTCTGTTGGTCAGTCCCCTTTCCAACTGACATTGCTCTTCTGCATATATCTTCAAGTTTGCAGCCCATCTAACCCCATGGGACTTTGGCAAAAATACACATGAAGTATTGGAAAATGACGGCAGGAAACTCCTTGACGGGAACACACTTCTTTTATTAAATCTTGACTTGTAACGATACAACGCGTGGCCTCTCTTCTTCACAATGCGGTCACCATACAACGGTACAACTCGTGACCTCTTCTTCTTCACCCTACGCTTCTCTTGACTCTCTTAGATTCTGTGCTGCTGGCTCTCTGTGCCTCGTGTAGACTCCGCGCCTCGGCTACACTCTTCTCTCGTCTCGTGTAGACTCTGCGCCTCTGCTACACTCTCCACTCGCCTCGTGTAGACTTTGCATCTCTCTCTGGCTACACCGTATGCATACTCGGCTCGTGTAGACCTTTCTCTCTCTCTGGCTACACCGTATGCATACTCGGCTCGTGTAGACCTTTCTCTCTCTCTGGCTACACACTATACATCACTCAGCTCGTGTAGACCGTTCTCTCTCTCTGGCTACACACTATACATCACTCAGCTCGTGTAGACCGTTCTCTCTCTCTGGCTACTCACTTATACCTTACTCTCCTCTACTCTCCCTTACTCTCCTCTCCTCTCCATTACTCTCCTCTCCGGGCTCTATCTCTGCACCTTCGTCTTCATTCTTAGATGGTTCCACTTCTGCCCTCTACTCCTCTGTGCATCATCTTATATATTTCTTCCTCCCGGGAGACGGAGCGGATGCGGACCTCAACGTCGGCACCGCTCCTCAGTTACCCAATCACCACGCGCTATCTCTACGATCCGTTTCCGCCCAGCGCGTGTTTCCACTCCTCGACCAATCACACCACGCTGCCACCCGATCACTCCCTCTCAGCGCGTCACCGGCACACAGCCAATCAGCAGCACTACCCCCACCCGCGCACTGACGCCTGCTCCTCCCCGTCAGCGCGCGTCACCACACACACACGTACATACGCGCTGGCACATGACGTACACACCCAGCGCGTATCACCACTACATCACCCCCTCCCACATAGCTCGCAGCCGGCCCGGCTGCTAACAACAACCAACCGCGACGATAAAACGACAACCAACAAAAAAAAACCCGTAACCCCCCGAGTGTGCCCCGTAACATAACAACAACAACAACAAGAATAACTATGTACAGATTGACAATGAACACGAAAAGTCAACAATAACATGATACGAGCAAATTCCAAAAAACGAACGCGCCCCACGTCCCTGCGACTACACGCAGTGACGAGGCGCACCAACAGCCCCGACTCCTCACGAGGCGGGTCGCGCAAAGTAGCACGACTTGGCGCGAGTCCGTCTGGCTGGTCCGTCGTATGGGGCGGGACACTGACGACCGTCCGACGGTTCCGGCTGCTCCAGACGGCGCGGAACGGGCCTGAAAGGGCCGGCCCCGCCGCGGAGATCCGGCCGCCGGTGGTCGGCAGCTGTCAGATCCGAGACACCTGGGAGCAGATCAGGCGAAAATACGCGTGGATCAGGCAGAGACATTTCCCCCTGTGGGTCGCCGGTCACGTCACACGCTCGGCCATGACGACACAAGGGGAGGCCATATGGAGGCGAGAACGGTTTCAGTCGGGAGGGGTGAACGTACCAACGGCGCTTTCCCCACTTTATCTGAACGCACTGGGGTCGTGCAACGCGCACGACCTCCACGGGTCCCCTCCACGGTCTCAACAATTTAGGCGACGTAGCCAAGGGTGCCTGAGAGCAATGCAGCCAGGCCCTGTCACCTGGTTTCCAATCGTGCCCGGACACCTTCCGTGCCCGCAACCGTTCATTAGCAATTTGGCGAGCCCGGGAATTAAGCCGTGCGGCCTCCCTCGCCTCTGTCAGCTTGTGAATATTAAACTTAATATGTTCTGCCAATTTAGAATTAGTTCGTGGAGCGGACAGGCCAAGTTGCGTTTCCATTGGCGGGTCAGCTTCCCGACCGTACATCAAATAGAATGGGGAAAACCCCGTAGCTGCATGGGGGGCCATTCTATACGCGGCAAGGACTCCCGGGACCTGCAGGTCCCAATCTACATGTGCCTCGCACACCTGCTGGCACAGCATGGAAGTCAAAGTTTTGTGGAGTCTCTCCACCATCCCGTCTGTCTGCGGGTGGTACGGGGAGGTACGCACCTTCTTGGTACCCAACAGATCGCACACCTCTTGCAACAATTTACTCGAATTTTTTTTACCTTGGTCGGTCAGCAGGCGTTCGGGAGCCCCCTTGTCCAGGACATAGCCCTGGACGAAGGCGTCCGTCACAGCCGCTGCCGACTGGTTAGCGAGAGGCCACGCCATAGGCCATCGGGTAAAGTATTCGACCCCCACTAACAAATATTTATTCCCTCTCGGCGTGACTGGGAAGGGCCCCAAAATATCGAGTGCAACGAGCTCGTTAGTACGCGAGACCTGAATAGATTGCAGCGGTGGATTAGCTGCCACGGGCGGTGGTTTACGCCTGGCGCACTCAACGCACCCCTTCAGAATATTTACCACATCACTTCCCATTCCCGGCCAGTAATAGTCACGCTGAAGCAGGGCAAGCGTCTTGTTAACTCCCAAGTGCAAGAGGCGTTCGTGTGCCGCCAAGACAACCCTCCCCCTTACAGCGGAAGGCACCACGAGTGCGTTCCGCCGGGACAACCTGTCCCATCTCAATAACATGCCCTGCTCAAGTACATAGGAGCCGGTACGCTCCTGGTCCCCCTCGGGACCCCCAACCTTGCGGCGCAATGCTAGCAGCGAGCTGTCCGCCATCTGGAGACGGCCCCATTCGCTGAGCGACAACGAGAGCAGCGAGTCCCGACCCTGAGAGGCAGTGGAATCATCCACGATCGGTGCGCCCGCTGTCGCAGCCAGTGCCCCCATCTCCCCCGCAAGCGTCGGTTTACAGCGCGCCGATCCCGACAAACACGCGCATTCATCACAAGGCAACAACCGCGACAAGCAATCGGCATTTGTGTGTCGCAACCCCTTACGGTACGTAGTCGTAAACTGATAGTCCTGGAGGACTTCCAACCAACGCGACAACTGGCCCGAGGGTTGGGCGACCCTCAATGAATACTGTAGCGCCGCGTGGTCCGTTCGGACCGTAAAGTGACGACCATAGAGATATGGCCTAAACTGCTGCACAAAAAAGACAATGGCAAGCAGCTCGCGACGGGTGACGCAGTAGCGCTGCTCCGCCGGAGACAACACCCTACTACCGTAGGCGACAACTCTTTCGACACCCCCAACGACTTGGGATAGCACCCCCCCAATGCCCGTGTTGCTAGCATCCGTGTCCAGCAAAAAGGGACTCGCAAAATCGGGATAACACAAGGGTGGGGCACCCACCAAGGCGTCCCGGAGGGAGCGAAACGCGGCCTCCTCCTCCGGTCCCCATTTGAACTTCACTCCCTTCGCCGTTAGAGCGTGCAAGAGTTTTGCAATAGTGGCGAAGTGCTCAACGAACCGCCGATAATAAGAAGCAAACCCGATGAAACTACGCACGTCGGAAACGGACGTAGGTGTCGGCCACGAACCGACACAATCCGTCTTCGCGGGATCGGTGGAGATCCCCGAAGAATCGACAATGTGACCCAAGTATCTAACCGACTTCCGAAGGAGGTGACATTTGGCCGGTTTAAATTTCAGCTTAGCCGATCGCATTCGCAAGAACACCCCTCTCAATCGCTGGAGGTGTTCTTCAAACGTTTTACTGAAAACAATGACATCGTCCATATAAATCAAGCATGTATCCCACTGCAAGCCCGACAAAACCAACTCCATAAGTCGCTGAAACGTCGCTGGAGAGGAGTGAAGTCCCATGGGTAACCGGTTAAACTGGAACAGCCCCCCTGGAGTCCGAAATGCTGTCTTAGGTTTCGACTCTTCGTCGAGCGGCAACTGCCAAAACCCCGATAACAAATCAAGAGTCGAAAAATATCGCGCACCAGACAATGCATCGAGGGACTCATCCATCCTGGGGAGCGGATACGTGTCAGCCACAGAGATCTTATTCAGGCGACGGAAATCAACGCAGAATCGCAGGGACCCGTCCTGCTTCTTAACCAGCACAATAGGCGCTCCCCACGGGCTAGAGGAGGGCGAAATAATATCGGCTTCTAGCATTTCGTTAACAGCCGACTGAACATGTTCCTTCTCCACGGGACTCAGTCGGAAGGGATTTAGCTTGACCGGCGCCGCATCGCCCGTTTCAATGTGGTGGTGCAACAAATCCGTGCACCCAATGTCATACTCATGTTTACTGAACACATCAGAGAATTCTATGAGCAACTCGCGCAGCGCACCCAACTGCGCCGCCGACAAATCGTCCGAGGCGGCGCATAGCGAATGGACCCACTCAAGGTCTTCCCTTGGCTCAACGTTCCGCGCGGGGCTCGAGCCCACCTGCGCAACCAACCCATCATCCACAGGGACCCGCGCCGCGTGAGCCAGCACGGTGCCCTGTGGAATGACAGCTGGCCGCGACCCCGCGTTCAAAACCATCACAAACGGATCCCTGTCAGCCCGCACCAAAGTGTGAGCCACCGATAAATCAAGACCCCCGACAGCCTTGTTAGAAGGACCCAAAAGCATACTTTGTTCTGAAGCCTCCCTCACCCATGGTTTCCGCAACCGGAGGGGAATCAACATCTGTGAACCCGGGGGCACATGCACGGTCTGTGTCGCCACCGCTTGTATCGTAGCGCACGCCGTCCGAATGTCAGTAGGGCTCGTCAAAAATGCAATCCGGCGACCCGATGGCAGTTCAATGCATCGTTGATCGATAAGAATTTTAATGGGCATTTTAGCCAAAAAATCAGTGCCCAAAAGACACGGAACCGCCAAAGAAGACGAAACGAAAACGGGTCCCGACAATTTGATATTTCCAATGCAAATGGACGCCCTAATCTGACCGATAATGCCCAACGATCCCCCATTAGCGGCGTAAAATGGCACATCCACTGGAAGCAGCGGACGACATTGGACTGGGAGAATATCATAAATGAGGTCCGATATAATAGTTGCCGATGCCCCCGTGTCCACTAACACCCTAATCTCGACCCCATCAATAGATCCCGTAACAACGGACGAACCCGCCGAAGCAGCCACAATTCTATGCCCCAATTCCGCCCATTCAATGTCTCCCTGGTCCCGGCCGAACCCCCCTCGCCGAACCGAATCCCCGAACCTTAACCGGCCCTCCTCCGCCGCAACGCGGCGTCCCATGTGTGCCGAATAAACAGGCCGAGCGTGTGAGGTGCCGCGACTTGCCGGGGATTGTAGAGATGACTTGGGATCTCGGTCGTCGTCCAGCCGAGCACCCATGGCGCGCTGACGCGGAGCGCGGCACCCGGACGCCACGTGGCCCCGGAGGCCGCAGTTATAGCACGTGACGAGGGTCGGAGTAGATCTTGGTTGCTCCGACTTTCGGCCCGATCGCAGAGGCGACCGAGCCCCCGGCCTCCAGTCCCCTGGTCGTCCCGTGGCGAACGCCTCCTCTCGTGGGCTGACGACTTGGGGTTCGGTGACCACCGAACCCGGAGCTGCGACGACAGCAGCGTTGCAACCAACTCCTTGTTTCCGTTGTAGGGCCTCGTGCGCTTGAATACTCGTGGCGACTCTCAAAGAAGAAATATCAATCTCGTCAGCTGTGTTGATAGGGACCCCCAGGTCCTGCGCCAACTTAAGCAGCTGCTCCAAAACCATCGCGTCTTGGCCCTCCTCGTCCATCCGAGGGAACGCAGCATCAGCAAGAGCCAGCAACGCCGTGCGATAGGCCAGCGCGGTCTCCGTGGCCGCTTTCCGTCTTGCGTAGAAATGATGGCGGCACGCCGAGGGAGGTCCGTAGACCCTGGCCAACAAACCCAGCGCATCCTTCAGCGTGGAGCGGTCCGACTTCCGTGCAGACCTGAAGGCCGCGAGCGCATCGTCGTCCAGCAGGGCAGGCAACGCCCGCAGCGCCGTAGCATCGGACCACGCTGACATCTCTTGATGCGCCAAAAACCTTCGCTGAAATTTGCCCCAGTCTCCGCCTTCCGCCTTGAAGGCTGACAACGTGGGCAGACGCTGCTGAAAAATGAAGTCATCCGCCTCGTGGTTCCTCTCCGCCTCTCCGTCGGTGTGTAAGATGGCGGCTCCAGCGGCAGACGTAAAATTGCGGACCCCCTCGCGCGCTGATGACGTCGATGCGCGCGCTTGGGAACCCACCACCACGTGGCGCTCGCCGTTCCCGCCAAAAGTAGGCCCAGGCGCAATGGCGGGAATCCCCCATTCGTTTTGGCGGGAATCTGCGGGGCGACCTTGTAAAATGTCCCCCACCGTCCCCGCTCCTCCCGACGAGCTGATCTCCGCCAAGATGGACGCGGCGGCGAGCAGCAGCTCCGCCAGTCGGGAGTGCGCCTCACGAAGCACGGCCTCGGTCCCCGGTCGCTCGGCCGGCGCCGTCGACGGATCCTGTAGCGTGGGCAAGTCCTCCTCCTCACCCCCCGCCACCAGCGGCCCCGAGTCGTCCAGGTTTTCCTCGCGGTCAATCCCGTGGGTCCTACGGGTCTTCCTTGTCTCCATGCTTGGAAGCCCGTTTCACTTCTGACGCCAGATGAAGTATTGGAAAATGACGGCAGGAAACTCCTTGACGGGAACACACTTCTTTTATTAAATCTTGACTTGTAACGATACAACGCGTGGCCTCTCTTCTTCACAATGCGGTCACCATACAACGGTACAACTCGTGACCTCTTCTTCTTCACCCTACGCTTCTCTTGACTCTCTTAGATTCTGTGCTGCTGGCTCTCTGTGCGCTCGTGTAGACTCCGCGCCTCGGCTACACTCTTCTCTCATCTCGTGTAGACTCTGCGCCTCTGCTACACTCTCCACTCGCCTCGTGTAGACTTTGCATCTCTCTCTGGCTACACCGTATGCATACTCGGCTCGTGTAGACCTTTCTCTCTCTCTGGCTACACCGTATGCATACTCGGCTCGTGTAGACCTTTCTCTCTCTCTGGCTACACACTATACATCACTCAGCTCGTGTAGACCGTTCTCTCTCTCTGGCTACACACTATACATCACTCAGCTCGTGTAGACCGTTCTCTCTCTCTGGCTACTCACTTATACCTTACTCTCCTCTACTCTCCCTTACTCTCCTCTCCTCTCCATTACTCTCCTCTCCGGGCTCTATCTCTGCACCTTCGTCTTCATTCTTAGATGGTTCCACTTCTGCCCTCTACTCCTCTGTGCATCATCTTATATATCTCTTCCTCCCGGGAGACGGAGCGGATGCGGACCTCAACGTCGGCACCGCTCCTCAGTTACCCAATCACCACGCGCTATCTCTACGATCCGTTTCCGCCCAGCGCGTGTTTCCACTCCTCGACCAATCACACCGCGCTGCCACCCGATCACTCCCTCTCAGCGCGTCACCGGCACACAGCCAATCAGCAGTACTACCCCCACCCGCGCACTGACGCCTGCTCCTCCCCGTCAGCGCGCGTCACCACACACACACGTACATACGCGCTGGCACATGACGTACACACCCAGCGCGTATCACCACTACACACAGATGGCATGAGTGAAGACATCCTCCACGGAGCTTAATGACAAAATACAAACCTCGACGTCAACTTTTCTGATGTCATCTTCAAACAGGCCCTCATCCTCCTTCAGGACAAACTGCACTCCATTGCTGTAAAATACCTCACATCTATGTAACTACCAACACCCTACAGGGACAACCTGCATGCCCTTGCTCAAGAAATCCTACGTGAAATATGTTATTAGGCTTTACAGCATCTTAAATTAATTTAGGAAAATTAACCAAAGCTGATGGATGCACAAATAGAAACCTACACAAAAATTTTGGAAGACATTGAGACTACAAATCGAGTCTTCTTTTTCCTTGATGCATCTGCCAGTACTGGGTAGACCTTTGTTTTCAAACTGCTCCTCGCTAAGGCTCGCCAGAGAGAGAAAATTGCTCTAGCTGTGGCATCATTGGGGATTGTTGTGTAAGTGGAAGTGTATGTGTGAGTCGATGTGTGTGTGTTTGAGTCCATATGTGTGTGCATTTAGGTCCATGTGTGTGTAAGTCGATGTGTGTCTGTGTCATTTTTGCCCGGGCAATGCCAGATGTCTGTGCGTGTCAGTCCATGTGTGTGTCAGTCGCTGTGTGTGTTAGTTGATGTGTGTGTGTTTGTCGATGTGTGTGCATGGCTTCATGTGAGTTTGTAAGTCACTGTGTGTGTGTGTCAATGTGTGTCAGTCGATGTGTGTGTATACGTCGATGTGTATGTGTGTGTGATTCCATATGTGTGTGTTAGTCCATATGTGTGTGTATAAGTCAATGTGTGTGTGAGTCGATGTGTGTGTGTAACTCCATGTGTGTGTATTTAAAGTCCAAGTCTGTGTGTGTGAGTCCATGTGTGTGTGTGTGTAAGTCGATGTGTGTGCATGGGTCAATGTGTGTGTGTAAGTCCATGTGTGTGTCTCTTAGTCGATATGTGTGTGTGGAAGTCCATATGTGTGCTTAGGTCGATGTGTGTGTGAGAGTCTACGTATGTGTATGTGTGAGTCGCTGTATGTGTGTACATTGATTTGTGTGTATAACTCCATGTGTGTGTATCTAAAGTCGATGTCTGCGTGTGTGAGCCCATATGTGTGTGTGTGTAAGTCGATGTCTTTGTGTGTGTGGGTCAATGTCTGTGTGTGTAGGTCGATGTGTGTGTCTGTCTGTTTTGCCCGGGCAACGCCAGGTACTTCCCTCTAGTCTTATATATATGAACTAGCGGTAAGTACCCGGCGTTGCCCGGGCGAAAAAGACAGACACACACATCGACTTACAGACACTTTCAATGTACATGAGTTTAGCAGAAGAAGCAAGGAACAGAAATATCATTTGTCCGCACACAAACATCATGATTGTAATATTTCCGAGGTGATTATTTTAAAAATAGGTTTCTATCAACGTGATTTGACACAATAACAAATATATAAACGCAGAGCAAGGTATAAATAAATTGTGAGTTGTGAGCACACAAAGAAAATATGTGAATATTTGCAAGGTGATTATTAAAATACCAGGTTTGTATGTACATGAGTTGAGCAAAAGAAGCAAGGAATCAAACATTATAAATGTACATTCATTGTGTCTTTCGGTTAAGTCACGTAGATAGAAAGAAAATGAAAAGTGTAAAAAATATCACAATACCATACAACAACAACTGGCATTCGGCACTAAGTGGCGGTGACATCACCAGGACGCTTGTGGCAGGCTATGTGCACCTTGAAGCCACGAAGTGTCGAACGCCCACTCGCAGCAGGTGACGGGTCAAACCCAGATGCGACAGGTCGATTGACTGAGACGACTGGCTGATGCACCACCTGTGCCCCCTACTGTGCCAACTTGCTGTGCTTTAGCCACCCGGCGCTCCGCCCGTTGTTGTGAGCGTCGTTCCTCCGCCCTCCGTTGTTGTTGGAGGACGACTGGCTAGTAGCGTCCTTCACGAGCCTCCTCCACAGAGGCCGATCTTTACAGCACTGGTAGCAGTCATCGGCATGTCCACTCAGCTCCACATCCTCCTGTACGACATCACTCAATCTCTTCTCTTGCCCGTGCCACGCCCATTCAGCCCCGACGATCCGGCCGAACAAAAGCTGTTTAGGCATGCGGTGGCTGGGCATGCGGGCTACATGTGAAGTATTGGAAATGACGGCAGGAAACTCCTTGACGGGTAACACACTTTTTATTAAATCTTGACTTGTCACAATACAACGTGTGGTCTCTATTCTTCCGACTGCACACTTCACTTAGCTCGTGTAGACTCTCTGCCTCTGGCTACACTCTTCACTTAGCTCGTGTAGACTCTCTGCCTCTGGCTACACTCTTCACTTAGCTCGTGTAGACTCTCTGCCTCTGGCTACACTCTTCACTCGTCTCGTGTAGACCCTATGCCTCTGGCTACACACACATCACTCGTCTCGTGTAGACCCTATGCCTCTGGCTACACACACATCACTCGTCTCGTGTAGACCCTATGCCTCTGGCTACACACTCATCACTCGTCTCGTGTAGACTCTAAGCCTCTGGCTACACACTCTGCATGCTCACACTGCATGCTCACCCTACACTCCGCCTCTGGGTTACACAGAGTCCCGGTCCCCACAGGACAGCGGGACTGGGTACCGCAGGGCCCTATCTCTTCCTCTCCGTCTTCAGTCTTCGCTGGTTACACTCTCCCCTTACGCCTGCGTGCATCACCTTATATAGTCCCTCCTCCCGGGAGACGGAGAGGATGCGGACCTCGACGTGAGCATCGCTCCTTAGTGAACCAATCACGACGCGCTATCTCTACGATCCGTTTTCCCCCAGCGCGTGTTTCCACTCCCCAACCAATCACGCAGCGCTGCCACCCGATCACTCCCTCTCCAGCGCGTCACCGGCACACAGCCAATCACGACGCGCTGGCACCCGATCGCTACCCCAGCGCGTATCACCACTACACATGGGCCAGCCAACGCAGCCTTGCCTGCCGGAGGAGCTCACCGATGGGACTTTGTCAACATCTTTAAAGGAGTTGTGAAATCTTTACAATCCAGCCTGGTTAAACCCAGGATGGATCGTAGGCAGGCCAGCCTAAATGTTTCTCACCGGCGGAAATGTTCCATTAGGGGGGTCCACGTTTCGCAAGCATAGAGAAGGGAGGGAATGACTGTGGCCTAGAAGACCTGAAGCTTCCGCACAGCGTTACGCAACCGATGAAAAGACAATGCCGCTCGACTGATTCGGAGTGAGACCTCATCTGTTAAACCAGAGGCGGTCATGAGCACACTGCCCAGGTATGGGCAACTGTCCACTCTCTCCACTACCACCCATTAGCAATTGGCAGTTGTGTGGATGGAGTGTCCGATGGTACAAAATACCCAGGCAGGTGCTTAGTTTTGGTGGAGCTGATGGTAATTCCCCACCTCTTAGTGGCAAGCTCCAGGTTCAGCAGCACCGCCTCCAACTCCTCGTCTGAGTGAGCAGCAATTACCAGATCATCGGCATACGTAACATGGTTGAGCAATAGGGAGCCATCTCTTGACCGCACACAGGCATCGATCAGCCTCCCATTGTATCTGTACCAGATGGAAATTCCTCCAGTACAGCTATTGAAGGCTTCACGAACTACGTTTAAAATAGATTTAAAATAATGTGGGAGCCAGAGGACATCCCTGTCGCACCCCAAGGTGTACAGGGATTGGCTTCGACTCCCGGCCACGTAGTTTTACCCTGGTCCGCTCACCATCATGAAGGTCCTTAATGATCATGAGCAGAGGGTGAGGGACTCCGAAAGCACGCAGAACAACCCAGAGGCCAGGCCTACTGATGTTATCATAGGCCTTGACCAGGTCAATAAAGCAGAGATGTAGGTCTTGTTGGAATTCCCTACACCTCAGCTGTAGCAGATGTGTAGTGGTGATACGCGCTGGGGTAGGGATCGTGTGTCAGCGCGTAGTGATTGGCTGTGTGTGTTGGAGATGCGCGCTGACGGTGAAGGATCAGGGGTCAGCGCGGGGTCATGGGTTATGTGGTAGTGATTGGCTGTGTAGTGGTAACACGCGCTGGGGAAAACGGATCGTAGGAACAGCGCGTCGTGATTGGTCAACTAAGGAGCGATGCTCATGTCGAGGTCCGCATACACTCCGTCTCCTGTGAGCGGGGACTATATAAGGGGATGCGCACAGGCGCACGGGGAGGGAGTACCAGCGAAGACTGAAGACGGAGGAGGAGGCGGAACCCTGGGGCCCGGGGCCGAACGTCCGTGAGAGGGCCGGCTCGTGGGACTCAGAGGTTGTGGACCACGCCCAAGCTGGGGTGGGCCTGTAGGCTCCACGGACGTTACAGGGTCAAGTGAAGTGTGTGTAGCCGGAGGAATAGAAGCTACACGGGTCAAGTGAAGTGTGTGTAGCCGGAGGAATAGAAGCTACACGGGTCAAGTGAAGTGTGTGTAGCCGGAGGAATACAAGCTACACGAGTCAAGTGAAGTATGTGTAGCCGGAGGAATAGTAACTACACGTGTCGAGTGAAGTGTGTGTAGTCCGAGGAATAGAGACCACTCGTTGTCTAGTGACAAGTCAAGATTTAATAAAAAGTGTGTTACCCGTCAAGGAGTTTCCTGCCGTCATTCAAATACTTCAACTGGCGTCAGAAGTGAAACAGTCTTCCAAGCATGGATACAAGGAAGACCCGTCGGACTCACGAGATTGACCGCGAGGATAACCTTGACGACTTGGGCCAGCTGGCATCGGGGGGTGAGGAAGAAGAAATGCCGACGCCGCAGGATCCGCCGAGGGCGCCGGACGAGCGATTGGGGACCGAAGCCATGCTCCGCGAGGCGCACTCCCGTCTGGCGGAGCTGCTGCTCGCCGCCGCGTCCATCCTGGCGGAGATCAGCACGTCGGGAGGAGCGGGGACGTCGGCGGACATTCAACAGGGTCGCCCCGCGGATTCCCGCCAAAATGACTGGGGGATTCCCGCCCTTTCTACTGCGCGGCCATCTTTTGGCGGGAAAGGCGAGCACCACGTGGCGGCGGTTCTCCAAGCGCGCCCGCTTACGTCATCAACGCGCGCTGCGGACCGCCATCAGACACCCGCCATTGGGGCCGCCATCTCGCACACCGACGGAGCGGCGGAGAGGAACCATGAGGCAGAGGACGACTTCATCTTTCAACAGCGCCTTCCAACATTGTCAGCCTTCAAGGCGGATGGCGGGGACTGGGGCCAATTCCAGCGCAGATTTCTGGCGCATCAGGAAATGTCCGCCTGGTCCGACGCTACGGCGCTGCGGGCACTGCCTGCCATGTTGGACGACAACGCGCTCGCGGCCTTCACGTCAGCACGGAGGTCGGACCGCTCCACGCTTAAGGCCGTGTTGGGTCTCATGGCCAAGGTCTACGGACCTCCCTCGGCGTGTCGCCATCATTTTTACGCAAGGCGGAAGGCGGACACGGAGACCGTGCTTGCCTACCGGACGGCGTTGCTGTCTCTCGCCGACGCCGCGTTCCCTCGTATGGACGAGGAGGGCCAGGACGCGATGGTCTTGGAGCAACTGCTCAAGTTGGCGCAGGACCTGGGGGTCCCCATCAACACGGCCGACGAGATCGATATTTCTTCCTTGCGGGTCGCAACAAGTATACAGGCGCACGAGGTCCTTCAACGTAAACAGGGGGTCGTCTGCAACGCTGCCGTGGCCTCAGCTCCGGGCCCGGTGGTCACCGAACCCCAAGTTGTCAGCCTACGAGAGGAGGCGTTCACCACGGGACGACTGGGGGACTGGAGGTCGGGGGGTCGTTCGCCTCTGCGATCGGCCCGCAAGCTGGAGCAACCGAGATCTCCGACGACCCTCATCACGTGTTATAACTGCGGCCTCCGGGGCGACGTGGCGTCCGGTTGCCGCGCTCCACGTCAGCGCGCCATGGGACCTCGGCTGGACGACGACCAAGGCCCCAAGTCGTCCCTACTAACCCCGGCAAGTCGCGGCACCTCACATGCTCGGCCTACATGCACGACACACATGGGCCGTCGCGTTGCGGCGGAGGAGAGCCGAGTAGGGTTCGGGGATTCGGTTCGGCGAGGGGGGTTCGGCCGGGACCGGGGGGACATTAAATGGTCGGAGTTGATGCACAGAATAGTGGCTGCCTCGGCGGGATCATCCGTCGTTACGGGATTCATTGATGGGGTCGAGGTCAGGGTGTTAGTGGACACGGGGGCGTCGGCGACTATTATATCGGACCTCATTTACAACATTCTCCCCGTCCAATGTCAACCGCTGCTCCCAGTGGACGTGCCATTTTACGCCGCTAATGGGGGATCGTTGGGCATTATCGGTCAGATTAGGGCGTCCATTTGCATTGGAGATATAAAATTGTCGGGACCCGTTTTCGTTTCTTCTTCCTTGGCGGTTCCTTGTCTATTGGGCACAGATTTTTTGGCTAAAATGCCCATTAAAATTCTCATCGATCAGCGTTGCATTGAACTACCATCGGGTCGCCGTATTTCATTTTTGACGAACCCTACTGAAATTCGGACGGCGTGCGCTACGATACAAGCGTTGGCGACACAGACCGTGCACGTGCCCCCGGGTTCACAGATGTTAATTCCCCTCCGGTTGCGGAAACCGTGGGTGAGGGAGACCTCGGAACAAGGCATGCTTTTGGGTCCTTCAAATAGGGCTGTCGGAGGTCTCGATTTGTCGGTGGCTCACACTTTGGTTCGGGCTGACAAGGACCCGTTTGTGATGGTTTTAAACGCTGGGTCGCGGCCGGCCGTTATTCAGCAGGGCACCGTGCTAGCTCACGCGGCACGGGTCCCTGCGGAAGAGCGGCTGGTTGCGCAGGTTGATCCGAGCCCCACGCGGAACATTACAGCGAGGGAGGACCTTGGATGGGTCGATTCGCTGTGCGCGGACTCGAACGATTTGTCAACGGTACAGTTGGGTGCGCTGCGGGCGTTGCTGATAGAGTTTTCTGATGTGTTCAGTAAGCATAAGTATGACATTGGGTGCACGAACCTGTTACGCCACCATATTGAAACGGGCGATGCGGCACCGGTCAGGCAAAATCCCTTCCGACTGAGTCCTGCTGAGAAGGAACACGTTCAGTCGGCCGTCAACGATATGCTGGAAGCCGACATTATTTCGCCTTCTTCCAGTCCTTGGGGAGCACCTATTGTGCTGGTTAAAAAGCAGGACGGGTCCTTGCGATTTTGCGTAGATTTCCGTCGCCTGAATAAAATCTCTGTGGCTGACGCGTATCCGCTCCCCAGAATGGACGAGTCCCTCGATGCATTGTCTGGTGTGCGATATTTTTCGACTCTTGATTTATTATCGGGATTCTGGCAGTTGCCACTCGACGACGAGTCTAAACCTAAGACAGCATTTCGGACTCCAGGGGGCCTGTTCCAGTTTAACCGGTTACCCATGGGACTTCACTCCGCTCCTGCGACGTTTCAGCGCCTTATGGAGTTGGTTTTGTCGGGCTTGCAATGGGATACGTGCTTGATTTACCTTGACGATGTCATTGTTTTCAGTAAGACGTTTGAGGAACACCTCCAGCGATTGAGAGGGGTGTTCTTGAGAATGCGATCGGCTAATTTAAAGTTTAAACCGGCCAAATGCCACCTTCTTCATAAGTCCGTTAGATACTTGGGCCACATTGTCGACTCTTCGGGGATCTCTACCGATCCCGCGAAGATGGACTGTGTCAGTTCATGGCCGACGCCCACGTCAGTTTCGGATGTGCGCAGTTTCATCGGTTTTGCTTCTTATTACCGCCGATTCGTTGAGCATTTCGCCACCATTGCAAAACCCTTGCACGCTCTAACGGCAAAAGGAGTCAAGTTCCGATGGGGACCGGAGGAGGAGGCCGCGTTCTGCTCCCTCCGGGACGCCTTGGTGGGTGCCCCACCCTTGCGTTATCCTGACTTTGCGAGTCCCTTCTTGCTAGACACGGATGCTAGCAACACGGGCATTGGGGGGGTGCTCTCGCAAGTCGTTGGGGGAGTCGAAAGGGTGGTCGCCTATGGTAGCAGGGTATTGTCACCGGCGGAGCAGCGCTACTGCGTCACCCGTCGCAAGCTGCTTGCTATTGTTTTCTTTGTACAACAATTTAGACCGTATCTCTATGGCCGTCACTTTACGGTCCGGACGGACCACGCGGCGCTTCAGTATTCATTGAGGGTCGCCCAACCCTCGGGCCAATTGTCACGGTGGTTGGAAGTCCTCCAGGACTATCAGTTCACGACTACATACCGTAAGGGGTTGCGCCACACAAACGCCGATGCCCTGTCGCGATTGTCGCCTTGTCACAAATGTGCGTGCTTATCGGGATCGGCGCGCTGTAAACCGACAGTTGGTGAAGGTATGGGGGCGTTGGCTGCGACCGCGGGTGCACCAATCGGGGATGTTCCCGCTACCCCTGAGGGAGAGGACTCGCTACTCTCACTGTCGCTGATTGAGTGGGGCCATCTCCAAATGGAAGACAGCTCCCTGCTAGCATTGCGCCGCAGGGTGGGGGGTCCCGAGGAGGGCCGGGAGCGAACTGGCTCCTGGGTACTTAAGCAAGGCCTATTAATGAGATGGGATAGTTTGTCCCGGCGGCACGCACTTGTGGTGCCTTCCGCTGTGAGGGGGAAAGTTGTCCTGGCCGCACATGAACGCCTCTTGCATTTGGGAGTAAACAAAACGCTTGCTCTGCTTCAGCGTGACTATTATTGGCCGGGGATGGGGAGTGACGTCGTGAATATTCTAAAGGGATGTGTTGATTGCGCCAGACGGAAACCACCGCCCGTGGCATCTAATCCACCGCTGCAATCTATTCAGGTCTCGCGCACTAACGAGCTCGTTGCGCTCGATATTTTGGGGCCTTTTCCAGTCACGCCTAGGGGTAATAAGTACCTGTTGGTGGGTGTCGAATATTTTACCCGGTGGCCTATGGCGTGGCCACTCGCCAACCAGTCGGCGGCGGCTGTGACGGACGCCTTTGTCCAGGGCTACGTCCTGGACAAGGGGGCTCCCGAACGCTTGCTGACCGACCGAGGGAAACATTTTTCAAGTAAATTGCTGCAAGAGGTGTGCGACCTATTGGGTACTAAGAAGGTGCGTACCTCCCCGTACCACCCACAGACAGACGGGATGGTGGAGAGACTCCACAGGACTTTGACTTCTATGCTGTGCCAGCAGGTGTGTGAGGCACATGTTGATTGGGACCTGCAGGTCCCGGGGGTCCTCGCCGCGTATAGAATGGCCCCCCATTCAGCAACGGGATTTTCCCCATTCTATCTGATGTACGGTCGGGAAGCTGACCCGCCCATGGAAACACAGCTGGGCCTGTCCGCACCACGAACAAATTCGAAATTGGCAGAACATATTAAATTTAATATCCATAAGCTGACAGAGGCAAGGGAGGCCGCATGGCTTAATTCGCGGGCTCGCCAAATTGCAAACGAGCAGTTGCGTGCACGGAAGGTGTCCGTGCACGACTGGAAACCAGGTGATAGGGCCTGGCTGCATTGCCCTCAGGCACCTTTGGCTACGTCGCCTAAATTGTTGAAGCCATGGCGGGGACCCGTGGAGGTCGTGCGGGTTGCACGCCCCCAGTGCGTTCAAATAAAATGGGGAAAGCGCCGTTGGTACGTCCACCCCTCCCGACTGAAACCGTTCTCGCCTCCATATGGCCTCCCTTTGTGTCGTGAGGGCCGAGCATGTGACGTGACCGACGACCCAAGGGGGGAAATGTCTCTGCCTGATCCTCACATGTCTCCGCCTGATCCGCTCCCAGGTGTCTCGGAACTGACAGCTGCCGACCACCGGCGGCCGGATCTTCGCGGCGCGGCCGGTCCTTCCAGGCCCGATCCGCGCCGTCCAGAGCAGCCGGAGCCACCGGACGGTCGTCAGCGTCCCGTCCCATACGACGGACCGGCCAGGCGGACTCGCGCTAGGTCGCGCTACTTGTTATGATCTACCGATTGAGGAGTCGAGGCGGCCGGAGCACCTCGTCACTGCATGTAGTCGCAGAGACACTGGACGCGTTCATTTTCTGGAATTCGCTTTTATTGTGTTGTTCGTCGGGCTGTACATAGCTTCTTATCTAGGTGTTGTGTGTGTTGTTGTTGACTTTCATTGCGTTGGTTGTCGATTTGTACATAGGTTGTTGTTGTTGTTGTGTTGTTGTTGTTGCGTTACAGGGCACACTGGGGGGTGGGGTTTTTCCTGTGTTGACGTTGTGTTGTGTTGTTGTTTAGCAGCCGGGCCGGCTGCGAGCTATGTGGGAGGGGGTGATGTAGTGGTGATACGCGCTGGGGTAGGGATCGTGTGTCAGCGCGTAGTGATTGGCTGTGTGTGTTGGTGACGCGCGCTGATGGTGAAGGATCAGGGGTCAGCGCGGGGTCATGGGTTATGTGGTAGTGATTGGCTGTGTGCCGGTGACGCGCTTGAGAGGGAGTGATCGTGTGGCAGCGCGGCGTGATTGGTTGTGTAGTGGTAACACGCGCTGGGGAAAACGGATCGTAGGAACAGCGCATCGTGATTGGTCAACTAAGGAGCGATGCTCACGTCGAGGTCTGCATACACTCCGTCTCCCGTGAGCGGGGACTATATAAGGGGATGCGCACAGGTGCACGGGGAGGGAGTACCAGCGAAGACTGAAGATGGAGGAGGAGGCGGAACCCTGGGACCCGGGGCCGAACGTCCGTGAGAGGGCCGGCTCGTGGGACTCAGAGGTTGTGGCCCACGCCCAAGCTGGGGTGGGCCTGTAGGCTCCACGGACGTTACGGGGTCAAGTGAAGTGTGTGTAGCCGGAGGAATAGAAGCTACACGGGTCAAGTGAAGTGTGTGTAGCCTGAGGAATAGAAGCTACACGGGTCAAGTGAAGTGTGTGTAGCCGGAGGAATAGAAGCTACACGAGTCAAGTGAAGTGTGTGTAGCCGGAGGAATAGTAACTACACGTGTCGAGTGAAGTGTATGTAGTCCGAGGAATAGAGACCACTCGTTGTATAGTGACAAGTCAAGATTTAATAAAAGTGTGTTACCCGTCAAGGAGTTTCCTGCCGTCATTCAAATACTTCAGATGGACAGAACATATGGCATCTGTGCAGGACAGCCCTTTCCTAAAACCGCATTAAAACTGCACAATACCATACACACCATGCTATGCACACAACAGCATACACCCAATAGCATACACAGAAAACTGTAAACACCTGACTATACACACTGTGTGTATGGTATTGTGTGTATGGTATTGTGTGTATAGCATGGTGTGTATGGTATTGTGTGTATAGTACAGTGTGTTCAAATACACCTATTTTGGAAAATGTCACCTTCCTATTATTACATTACTTATCTTTACTTACACCTTTCATCACTGCAGGAATTCATATTCTTTGCCTCTTTCTGTTACGTCACGTAGCTACAGACATTTTAATAAATAGTCCAAACAATCATTATAGTGCTTAGATAGCATTATTGTTGCACGGGTGGGGGGATAGTGGGGGGGGGGGGGGGTTCGGGGGTAGCGGCCCAGCCCCCAGCCTGGCAACGTGCCACCTCTGCCGGATTAGCAATCTAGGCCAGGACGGGGGCTCCGCACGGGACTAGGCCTCACCGCGGCTATGGTATGTACAATATCCTTGCTTCTTACGCTACAATCACGTACGTACAAAACTGTTATTTTATTAATCACCTTGGAAATATTCTATTTTTTTGGTTTGTATCCTCACAACACATTTCTTTTGCTTCTAACTTGTGCATTACTTTCCTTTATATTATTGTGTCAACTCACCTTCAAATACACCTATTTTTGCAAATATCACCTTCTTATTGTAATGAGAGCGCCATCTGCTGTATTATATGGGGCGTTGTTTGCTATGCAGGTATTGTTTATCTGGGGTAAGGTTTTACATCTAGAGCAAAGGTGAAGGGGCGGAGAGACCCAGGAAGCCTCTGGAACGTTCCCAAAGGTTCCATGAGGGGCGTGGCCAGAGGCGGGGTTTAGTCGCCGGGGAGCGTATAGAAACGGGGGGCTGGAGCAAGGTGCGGGGTTGGTGTGAAGAATCGTCGGGGCTAAACGGGCTCGGCACGGGCTAGAGAAGAGATGGAGTGATGTGGTACAGGAGGATGTGGAGCTGAGTGGACTTGCCGATGACTGCTACCAGTGCTGTAAAGATCGGCCTCCGTGGAGGAGGCTCGTGAAGGACGCTACTGGCCAGTTGGAGGCAGTCGTCCTCCAACACAACTGAGGGCGGAGGAGTGACGCTCACAACAATGGGTGGAGTGCCGGGTGGCTAAAGCACAGCAAGTTGGCACAGTAGGGGGCACAGGTGGTGCATCAGCCAGTCGTCTCAGTCAGTCGACCTGTTGCATCTGGGTCTGCCCCGTCACCTCCTGCCAGCGGGCGTTCGGCACTTCGTGGCCTCAAGGTGCACATAGCCTGCCACAAGCGTCGTGGTGACGACACCGCCACTTAGTGCCAAATGCCAGTTGTTGTATGGTATTGTGATATTTTTTACACTTTTCATTTTTTTTCTATCTACGTGACTTAACCGAAAGACACAATGAATGTACATTTATAATTCTCGATTTGAAGCTTTCGTGACTGCCAAATTTACTGTATTAGCTGTGACGGTCCCACCTGAAGACGGAGACTTGTGTTGCCTCCGAAACGTCGTGATTTAATTTAGTTATCTTCATTTATTATTATTTTTTTTCCCTTCGTGACTTTACCGAAAAAAACCTAAGAGTATACATTTATAATGTTTGTGTGCAGACAACTAATTTTACTATTCCTTGCTTCTTTTGCTCAACTAATGTACACACAAACCTGGTATTTTAATAATCACCTTGCAAATATTCACATATTTTCGTTTGTGTGCTCACAACTCATAACTTATTTATACCTTGTTCTGCGTTAATACATGTGTTATTGTGTCAAATCACGTTGATAGTAACCTATTTTTTAAATAATCACCTGGCAAATATTAAAATCATGTTTGTGTGCGGACAAATAATATTTCTGTTCCTTGCTTCTTCCGCTAAACTCATGTACATTGAAAGTGTGTTTAAGTCGATGTGTGTTTCTGTCTTTTTCGCCCGGGCAACGCCGGGTACTTACCGCTAGTTACTAATAAACCCCAATGATCCGATCGAAATTATGAATTTCGATCGGATCATGGGGGGGGGGGGGGGGGGGGCACGTGCCACCTCACCCCCCCCCTACTGGCTCCGCCAGTGCCTACAACCAATACCACCTAGTGACAGTGACGTCATCACGGCGCCTGTGCCAGGCCAGGTGCACTTTAAGGCCACGTAAAGTGTCGAAGGCTTGCTGACAGCTTCGAGGTCACGGGACAGACCCAGGTGTCATGGGTTGACAGACTGAGATGACTGGCAGATGCACAAACTGTGCCACCCACTGTGCCAACTTGCATGAATTTTAGTGGCCCGGCGCTCCGCTCGTTGTTGTGAGCGTCGCTCCTCTGCCCTCCGTTGTTTCTGGAGGGCGACTGCCTCCAACTGCCCAGCAGCGTCCTTCATGATCCTCCTGCATAGGCTCCCCACAACACACACTCGCACACGCGTGCATAAACTATGAAGAAAAATACACTCAACACGGTCCTCAATAACACGGTGGCCTTCATCGTAAATATATATAAAATAGGTAACGTTTCGGGTAATGGCCCTTCTTCATACCACGTGCATGGGTTGAAGGGATGTTGCCCACAATGTCACCTATTGTATAATTATTTTAAGGTCGCAGTGTTCCTGTTCATTGTGTCTTTGTGCATCACTGCCAACGCAGTATCACCAGGCAATTATTTTAACGTTAATTATGGAAATGTCGAACAAATTCACTTCACACGAATGACATTAACTTCCATACAGTAACCTTTACTGCTGTTTTCATTTATACTAACAAAAAAAACAAAAAGCCCCCAGTGTAATACGTAGTAGGAGGAGTCTTTCGCGACCAATATTATCCATAATAGAGGTTTTTGGGTTAGATAGCGTAAATATAAATGGGTCGTTAACCCGCCACCACCCGACACAGCCAATTTGTAAGGTTTGTCACGTAAACAAAACGTGGCAATTCGTTACTAGTTCAGCATACCGGTGTGTTGAAGAGTAAACCCACAACCTCTACAATTGCCTCCTGAATCGGCGATGACCTCCAACTTACTCCGAGTGCGTGGCGACCGTTCCAACGCCCCCTCCTACACTGCGGGGACGACCCCGCCCCCCCGTCTCTCCCTCCCCCTACGGGGCGCCGCGCGGCGTCTGGGCCGCGTGGACCCCCGGGGCCCGACGTCTCCAGCCGCGCCCCCATCGATCGCCCCCACCCCCCGGTGTCACGTGTCGGTGCCGATAGCCACTGCGGGGAAACTCATCCCCACACACACACAGAACTGTGTCCACCCACCTCGACTGGCAGTGCGTTCGTTACTCGTGGTCCCACTGCAGGAATTGATGTGCTTTTGCACTTGGTTTCTTTTAATTTCTATTTAGTGACTTGCTTAGCGTACCTTTACTTTGCAAATATATCGTGTTTTCATACTTGTTCTTGCTGTAACTTTCTGACCCGCCCCATACTGGACATCTGTGGAAAAATAGCTTAATAGCTAATCAGATTCCAGCAGTCTAAATAAAGATTCTGATTCTGACATTTAAATATTGTCACGCTCGTTTACCCAGGAAAGTCTCACCTAGTCTCAAGACTCTTTTTCAGGAGGGTCCTGCCAAGATTTCAGAGTAAGTGGCCAATTTTACTGCTGCTGCTGTGTGTGATCCAATTGGAGCAATATGCAGCTTTGGCCAATAACCGGGTTATTATTTTAGCTGTGGGAGGCAACTGGGAGAACACCTTTTACCGAAAGGGGGGGGGGGGGGGGAGATCATACAAACTCTACACAGGAAGGTGTCTGGGTGAGGAATCAAACCCAGGCGGTTGTTGCTGTGAGACACGAGTGCTAGCACTGCAGTGCCACCCTACAACCCAAAAGTCTAGAGCAGTGTTCTTCATTGCAAGGCCCGCGACTCACCGGCGGCCCCTGGTGGCCTTTAGTGCGGCCCCCGACAATACACGAATGTGAAAACACCCCTTGGCAGGCGGTGTGGTGGCCCTCACACTGATGATGTTTTATCGGCAAAAGTGCGCCCCCCCTTTGGAAATGAGTAGCATTTTGTGGCGTTTAAAGTGGAATTTTGTGAATGGCTGTAGAATTTTGTGAATGGCTGTAGAATCACAGCAGATCAGCCGCCTCCTCGTCTATTTGCTTTCAAAAACGCCGTACATCGCGCGCTGAATGGACAAATCTGTCTCAGAGCACTACGGTCACCGGGCTTCCCCGGGTGATGATCACCGGCTACCCACATTTCACCTCTCCATTCACCAATTCTGAATTGATTGGAAATGCCCAAAACAAAAGATGCATTTTCTTGAATTCGGCGCTTGGTTTAAGTTTGTATAACTTTTAAATGTAAATTTTACAGTATTTTTTAAACAAATATTTATAGTAAAAAAACAGTTCAAAAATGTTTAGGGTGGCGCCGTGCCACCTCATTTCATGGCCTGTCCGTGAATTATTGATTTTTGTTCTTCCACGAGAGTTTTGCAAAACTTAATCCGAGCAAATTCATGGCTCTAGTGACGAGTGACTGCTACGTCGTACGTGGTCAGAAAATGCTGTAAGCACAACGCGTTCAATGCACAAACAAGGAAGCTGTTCAACTGTCATTCCGCGCAGGGGCAGCTTTTGGCTGGAGCTATGCACTTTTAAATCATCTAGATTGAAAACTAATTTCTTTATAATAGTTTTTTGTGGTTAGTTTATTGTCTTTCCCCGCACCTCCGATTAGCGCGGTTGGCTACGTGCTGTGCGAATGAAGTTAAACATGCACACGTACAACTCGACGCGTCTTGGGCATCTGCTTCTGCCATCCTCACCACTTGTAGCGCAGCAAGGCCATCTCGACCCAGTGCATCGCACTAACCACGCCAATGGTATAACTCCTGTTACCATACAGACTTCAACATCAAATATGTATAATTAACTTCGGTTTGCCGACGGTTGCATGTCAAAGGGACAAAGCCAATTTCGGTGGGGAGATTTTTTCTTTCTCCTACCAACTCAAATCCCAGCAGCACAAGAGATGAGCCCTCCAGCTGTGTCGCTGCCATGCACACCGGGGACCCAAGGAATGAGCCTGTTTCATTCCAGACTTCGCGGCAATGGTGCGGATCCGTGGGCTCACGCTCCCACTAGCGGAGATCAGGGCGTCGCCACCTCGTTGAGACCCAACCCAGACATCTCTAAATCAGCACGAGCGGTATGTGACTAAGCCAGATCGGTCCTTTTAAGAACGGGTTCCTTCATTATTATATCATCCCCACCCGCGGCCCGCCACCCCTCTCTCTGTCCACCCGGCAGTATAAATGTATTAAACCGCAGTCGTTATTCGCGATCGATTTTTGAGTTAGGCAACGTGATGGCGATTTGACCGAATTTGTTTGGGTAAAACCCTCCACCACACGGGCACAGCCGAATGAGTAACATTCGTCACGCGTTTAACGACAACAACTGATTCGGTTCCCGCGCCGATGACTTGAAGAACAATTTCTAACCACCAGATACAGCCGCGAGAGCAAGGGAACACTCCCCAGTTGGCGTTTCACCGGGACATCTGGTAACCTCTGACGACGAGCCACGTCGCCGGGGCCACGTTAAACACAGCTCTTGTGTCATGGATGTCCAGTATTTTGATGGCGCGGAGGCTTTGTCATTGGCAAGGCGAGGTGAGGCTACGGCAAATGGCACACCCCGTCGGATCCGCGTGTAGTGCCTCCTGGCAAGAGGGATGTATGCTGAGACACAGCCGGCGCGAGTGGTGCGGCGTGACACCCCATCTAACCTTCCTTGGGCTGCCGCCTTGTTCTGTGGTTCAACCGGGGTTTGAGCCAGAGAGTAATAATTGGCGTCTCGATCCGGGATGGCGGGAATGTATTTGTTGCTGCGATCTTGTAGCAGGTATTGTGTTGAACTTTATGAGACAGGATTACCGCACAGTAATCATAGACCGAGGTTGGCGGAATGACATGTCTTGGGCTTGGTCTCCAGTGGAGACTGCGGCAGCCCCAGCAGCTCCCCTCCATCGCTACCCTAATCGTCGTCTGTGAGCCAGGATCATCGCGAGGTTTCGGCCAATTTACTCTATATTTTTATTTTATTTTACCAGGTAAGGCCCACTGAGCTATTTCGCTCTTTTTCAGAAGTGACCTGGCTATCACAAATGATAGCTCAACGAAGTGGCATGTCATGTGGAAGTGTACAGTAGCCAAATACTCTAAATGCGTGTTTCTAAATGTGGAGGGAAACACCGGAGGACCTGGAGAAAAATGCACACGACCACGGGGAGAGAGACATGCAAACTCTAAATATACAGCAGGCTTCAGGGTCGGGATCGAAGCCACGACCTCCTGAATACCAGGCGGGGCCTTTAACATCTTTCTACCGTGGCTTATTCCACGCTGGCAGCAATGGTAATCTTGGCTCTAAGACCCCAGGTGGATTGTGTTATTTATTTCATTATCCTCCTTGTGATTTAAAAAAAGATAACCATTATATTTCCAGTTGGAGGAACGATTTCAAATGATGGGCTGTCATCTAGGAAGAAGCTTTTGCAATGCTGTGCTATCACCACCCACAAGCCATTCTCACAAATTGCACCTGCAAGGGGCATCTTGCAGATGCACACCCGACATCTGGGCTTAATATTCAACAATAATCAGATGCCGTAAAATGATTTTCAGTTTTTTTAAAGTGCCGCTGCTGCCGCTCTGAATGCCAGTCCTGGGCTCGAGACATCCCCTCGCTTCCTCTGCCTTGCCAAGCTGAGCAGAACGCAATTCAATGCGAACTTTAATTCGTTTAACAAAAAAAAATCTAACTCAGGTGAGTGCAGCGATCATGGCCGCGGCACGGGGAGTTCGTGCTCTCGAGAAGGCTTGGCGAGTCCACCTCAGCACTCCTCCAGGCACAGAGCACACACATCAGTAGCCACACCACGCGTACGTACGTGGGTGTACGTACGCGTGCGACTTCTGTGACACGTCGTGTAGAGGGTACTCTTATTTATTTCACAATCGGGCACAGCACAGGCTAATGTTATCTTTTCCTTCTTCCGAGTACACACTTTGGATATTAACGCTGTTACCGACTACACACACGGTTGATCACACGACGGGGCTCCACTAGTCCACTCGGTGGCTGACGGCGTGCCGGTAAGGGAGGTGGAACTCTGCAGGAGATCCGCCACGTGGCCGAACGATGGAGAGATGACGGCGAGCAGCGACGCAGTCCGGACCCAAGACTCCACACACCGACCCCGAGTTTTCCGCAGGCGCGGCTAGGCTCCGCCTCTCGCCACGCCCTCTCGTGGAACTTTCTAGCCGGTTCTCGGAGTTTCTCGGCCAGCCCCGCCCTTCACCTTTGGCCCAGATACCTCTCTCTTGGGGATTGGATAATGTTTATAGTGGTGCCTGTACCCGTGCTTCCCTTTTTCAACCAGTAGATGTCACTATCTCATTACATCACCTCCCCCCCCCCCCTGTAATAAAGTAGCCGTCCCGGATAATATTCATGTAACATGTAACATGTAAGAGCACGTACGCGCAGTATAAGATTGACAATAAAGAGATGTAAACATGACTCGCAGCATGTGCTTTAAAGAGCGGGACAACACGTGGAACAAATTTCCCGCAATAACGAGGGGACATGGCGAGAAGGGGATATATAAGGGGCATGACGGAGGAAGGGAACAAAACGCAACAACCCTAGACACACCGACATTCCCGAGCAACTTCAGAGCAAGGATCAACAGAACCGCAAGCATTTGGACCGAGTCCGTGATGCTGGTCAGTCAATGGGGACGGCCTCCTGCTCCCACTCGGGTGGCGCCCCAACCACCAGATCGTCTGGGGCCATGGACCGCAGCACAGAAGGCACAGGAGCAGCAGACTCAGCAGCAGCAGGCACATCTTCGATCCCGGCGAGGTCCCGAGCCCCGTCCATGGTTACAGGCCCGGACGCTGTGGACAGCACGACACAGTGTTTCCGACACGCCCTCCGAACGAACCATCCCCAGCCCGTCGGACACATCAGACACCGGCAGGCCAATCGTTGGAGATGAAGAGGCAATACATGGAGGGACAAACGGCTTCAACCGAGGATGGATGAACCAACGGCGATGGCCCACCTGGATACGCACACATTGTGGCCGTTTCACCTCGACCACTTCCACGGGTCCTTGCCAGGGCTTATGTAACTTAGGAGATGTACCAACCAGCACCTGGGGGCAATGCAACCATGCTTTGTCGCTGATAGACCATTGAAACACGTGATCCCGTTTCCCCGCATTACGTTCATTGCGCACCTGTGTTTTGGCAGCGCTTACTCTGGTCGCCTCTCGAGCTGTAGAAATGCTCTGTAGGGAAATTTGCACATGCTGAGACAATCTGGACTTCCCTTTATCCAATGACCCAATTGGGCATCTATAGGGGGCACATTCTCCCTCCCATACATGAGAAAAAACGGCGAAAACCCCATGGAAGTATGAGGGGCCATCCTAAACACGGCGAGTACACTCGGCACATGCAAATCTCAATCCATCTGCCCAGCGTCGACCGCCTGGTAGAGCATGGAGGTCAAACTTCTCTTCAGGCGCTCCACCATCTCATCCGTCTGTGGGTGGTATGGCGACATCATAATTTTCCTAGTACTCAAAGCATCGCAAACCTCACGCAGCAATTTAAACAAGAAATTTCGCCCCTGGTCAGTGAGAAATCACTCCGGGGCTCCCTTGTCCATCACATAACCGTACAAAAACACCTCCGCAATGGAGGCCACTAACTGGTCAGGCAGCGGCCAAGCCATAGGCCATCAGGAAAAATATTCAAGCCCCACAAAAATAAATGTATTCCCTCTTGGAGTGGCTGGAAAGGGCCCAAGGATATCGAGCGCCACCAATTCGTTGATACGTGAAACCAAAATGGATTGCAATGGCAGATTGGACTTCCGCTGCGGTGGTTTCCTGCGTGCGCATTCAACACATCCTTGGATCCATCTGGAAACATCGGCTGTCATCCCCGGCCAATAATAGTCACGCTGTAATGACAAGAGGGACTTTTGGACACCGTGGTGCCACAGCTTATCCTCGTGCAACGTGTGAACCAAGTCACCCCAGAGAGCGGTGGGGATGACACGAATCGCCAAGTGAAGGTGCTCCTTTCACCACCTGCCGCGACGAATTCTTTAACTTGAGGAAGTCTTCGAGTACGATCGGTTACACTCTGCGCGTCCTTAGTGGCGGCCGCCGTGTCTTGCGCACCATGCGTCTCTTGTAAAATGGCAGAATCCGTCTGTGCCTCTCCCGCAACGCGCAAAATGGTGGCGTCCAACTGTGTGCTTGTCTCATGCAGGCGTAATGGCGGCCATCGCACCTGCCGATGAACCCGCCGAAACTTCCACCCTGGACTCCTGGTCGCTACCTCCCGGCGATGCGTACGTTGAGCACCCTGCCATCGTAGAAGCCATGATGAGCGACACCAGCTGCACAACCACCGCTGCAATGACTCCAGTTGCTCCGCCACCTTCCCCCAACCATATTCGGGCTGCCGGTGCAGGGGTGTTGCATTCGCACCGACCGTCCCTGGTGCAGCGACCTCTCCCGACGTGGTTTCCATAACCGGGACCACAGCTCCCGGGGTCGGCAGGTCTTGGATTCCATTTTCATCGTCGTCGGAAGACGCCACCGGTGGGTTATGCTTCTTCTGATGTTAAGACACCTTCTGTTAACTTGTATTCCTTGTTTATAACCACTTTTGACTCCAATGTAACGAGCAACTTCTGCGACACGTCGTGTAGAGGGTACTCTCCTTTATTTCAAAATCGGGCACAGCACAGGCTAACGTTATCTTCTACCTCTTCCGAGTACACACTTTGCATATTAACGTTGTTACGGACTACACACATGGTTGATCACACTGCGGGGCTCCACCCGTCCACTCCTGGCCTCGCCGCTGGCTGATGGCGTGCCGGTAAGGGCGGTGGAACTCCGCAGGAGATCCGCCACGTGGCCGAATGACAGAGATAGATGACGGCGAGCAGCGACGCAGTCCGGACCCAAGATTCCACACACCAACCCCTCTGCCTCCGCTTTCTATTGCTGCAGGCGCGGCTAGGCTTCGTCTCCAGCCACGTCCTCTCGTGGAACTTTCTAGCCGGTTCTCGGAGTTTCTCGGCGTTTCTCGGCAGGCCCGCCCTTCACCTTTGGCCCAGATACCTCTCGCTTGGGGATTGGATAATGTTTATAGTGGTGCCTGTACCCATGCTTCCCTTTTCCAACCAGTAGATGTCACTATCTCATTAAACGTAGACAAAGATCCCCCTGCTGGGGCAAGGGCTGTTAGCGAGCACCCATGAGGTCTGGCTCTGTACACGAGGGGGTGGGTGGCCATCACCACGCCCGATCGCCTTTGTCTCCCCAGTGGCGATGTTTACACATCGCGCCAAGTAGTCATTTGAGGCTTAGTCGACCTAGGGGAGGCCCAGGACTGGTTCAAATAATCGTCACCGGTGTTGGCCATGAGCGGAAATCGAACCCGGGTTGCAAGGTTCGTAGCATGGAGCACTAACCGCTGCACCACCGCTCCCCACAGTGACACAACAACACACTGCTGCGCAGCCTTCGACACCCGCTGAAAATGCCCTGCCGATAATTCGGCAGGGCAATGTCACTTTGTCATTTTAAAGCAGGCGCGATGGTTTTGGTAATCACTGTGAAAATCCACAGGCGGTCGACGAAGAAGGTCGCATTCATTACACACAAAGTGCTCGGCACGATTTGTGTTACTATTAAACACTTTTATTTTATTTTACCAGGTGAAGCCCACTGAGCTATACTATGGCTCTTTTTCAGAAGCGACCTGTGACCTGGCCACACATGATAGCTCAACGAAGTGGCTTATCACGTGGAAATTTATATCAGCCAAATACTCGAAACGCATGTCGTTTCTAAATGTGGAGGATCCGAAGAAAAATCCACGCGACTACGGGGAGAGAGAGACATGCATACTCCCAATATACAATAGGCGTCATGGTCGGGATCGGACATTTAGAGCCCCAAAATACTCTAAATAATCTAAACGCATATTGCTATACACACCTTGCCCGTGACATTGGAGGCTGCTTTGGTGGAGCAAAAGTGAGAACTCGGGTTCCATGTCCCGCTGGTGGTGTGCAAGGCCGTGGTGGAGATTTAATGTTTGTTCACAAGCACCACATTTCTTACTGCAACTCGGCCCCCCGGGAATCGTTCCTCGGGTCCAGGGAGGATTGGAAGCGCCTGGTTAGAGGATGCCCCTTGCATAAGGCGAGTGTCGATAACTCTGAGACACCCCCAACCTCCTTCCTTACCCACAACCGCAACCATTGCGTTGTCCACGAGATGAGATCCATCATATGCGTGCCCTGCGACGTCACGATGGAGGTTGCCCCTATCTTCTCACATTAAAGACACGCGGCGGCGGCGTCACCGCGAGGAGGGCCTTGGGAAGTCCTCGTCGCGTGCGCAAGAGAGCGTTGGTATCGCGAGAGTTGCAATTGGCACATTTACGTGTGTATGTATGTGTGTATGTTTAACTTCGTTCGCACCGTAGGTAGACAACCGTTCTAATCGAAGGTGGGGGGGGGGGAAGGACATAAAACTAAATCGGATACCGACGCTGACTTCCCAGGGTTCCACGGTGGCGAGATGTTAACTACCTTGCCTGGTATACAGGAGGTCATGGGATCGATCCCGACCCTGACGCCTGCTGTATATATGGAGTTTGCGTCTCTCTCTCTCTCTCACTCAATGGTTGCGTGGATTTTTCTCCGGGTCCTCTGGTTTTTCCCCCCTCCACATTTAGAATCAACAACGCGCGTTCAGAGAATTTGGCCGCTATAAATGTCTACATGATGATACGCCACTTTATTGAGCTATCACTTCTGGCCAGGTTGCTTCTTAAAAAAAGAGCTATAGTATAGCTCAATGGGGCCTTACCTGGTACAATATACATATAGTTTAGTTTTAGTTTGATCGAGGGTTTTTTTCTGCAGACGCAGTGCGGGATGAGTTCCATCTCTGCTGCTGAAATGCACGGCAGATCACGTTCCCAGTTGGAAACTTCTCCACTCGCTCTCCACATCTGCCCCATCACACACAGGGTGTTGAGGAAGTGATGCATTGAATGATACAAAATACACAGGCAGGTGCTTAGCTTTTGGTGGGGCTGCTGCTAAGGCCCCACCTCTCCAGGCTCATCAGCAGAACTTCCAATTCTTTCTCATAGTGAGCACTGACCATCACATCATCAGCGGACGTCGCGTGGTTGACCAGTTATGGAGCCATTCACACGAAGGCACAGATTCCCCGTATCGCCTGAACAGACTCGTCAGGGCACGTGCTGTTAGCGAGTATACGACGAAAACAGAGGCGGCGGCGGCGGTGACCCCGGGGGTCTCGCACTGACGCGGAGTGCAACGCGCGTCACGGCATTTGCCGTCGTCACGTCGCGGTCACGTCGTGTAATTCCACCGTCGTACGCAGTGCGTCAGCATTGCCCGCGGTGCCACGCGCTCGCTCGCTCTCTCTCTCTCTTACATGGCGCGAATGCGTGCAATTCTTTTTTCCACTCTTCGTAAAGCCTGAATGCCGCCAATGATGTATGGAGAGAAAGATAAAATAAATCCACGCAAAACAGAGCGAAGAGACATGACCAGAAAAGCGAGGCTTGCTTCGAGAGCTTGGGACAGACTCATTACCCGCTACGCTCCTGGTTGTTCAAAATGCAAACGCATTCGGGTAATGGGTTCTGGCTCAAAACATATACCGAGCGTTACGTTCGGTCGACATTGTAAATGATCTCGGGGTCGGAGCAGAAATGGGTGCATATCTCTCGTCGTAACTATTTATACGGCTAGTAAATGTGAATTATAATTTGACAACCCCACTCATCTCAAATGGTTATCACATGATTAATTTTTATTGGCCACATCAGTAAATTATAATTGATAAAGCTTTGGCATCTTAAGTGGTACCGACGAGTAAGATATCTGGTCCGGACTCATGGATCAATCGACTTCACTGCCACCAAATGTTCCTGGCTCGAGCAAACTCTGAGCAACGAGCTGGCAACGTCACCAGCAATGGTGAACTGTCTGGGCCTGCACCTGAGAGAGTCGGCTCTGTTTGACCCACGGGGTCACCTCTCCAATCGCGTCCAGGCATTTTGAGAAGGGTCGCCTAGGAACGGCTCGGACCGGCTTCTTGCGTGCGTTGTGACTGAGCAGAGAGCGAGACTCGCCCAGTGAGTTCGCAGCTCCAGGCGAGAACGCAGGTGGTTGACGGTGGCTCGGAGATGTTAACTACCTCGCCAGGTATGCAGGAGGTTGTGGGTTCGATCCCGATCCTGATGACTGCTGTGTCGGTAGAGTTTGCGTGTTCGCTCTCCCCGTGGTCGCGTGGATTTTCTCCGGGTCCTCCGGTGTTTCCCCTCCACATTTAAAATCTTTGTCACGCGTTTAGAGTATTTGGCTACTATAAATGTCCACGTGATGATAAGCCACTTCCTTGAGCTATCATTTGTGGCCAGGTGGCTTATAAAACAAAATCTACATCGCTCAGTGGGCCTTACCTGGTAAATAAAATAGTTTAGTTTTAGTTTGATGGTCTCCAATCGATCACAAAAGCGCCACAACGCGATCCATCACGCGAAGTGGAATTCGCAATATCGTTTGGGTTTTTGTTCTGGCCCGGCTTTCGCAGTCGGTATCTGCACGTCCGTGAGCTGATGATCGATGTCAAGCGAATCGCTCATCGGCTACGTGCAGAGGAGCGGTGCCGTTGCGAGGGAGTTGGTTCCTGGAGCTTGGTGGCGCGGAGCAACGCGGAGACTTGATTTGTAAAAATATTGCGCTGGCGGTACGTATGTTGAACTTCTATTGCACCGTACGTAGCCAACCGTAATAATATGAGGTGCGGGGGACGACGACGACAAATCAACTAAACACAAACGGCAGTTCTAAAGAAATGAGTTTGCAATCTAAGAAAACATTTTGTTCAATCTAGGAAACAGGAGTATCTTTCCTCTCCCTTGGCGCACGGCTGCATAGGATGACGACGGCGATGCTGATGATTGTCAAGAGACCGAGGACGTGCAGGAGCGCAGCTGCGTTGACCGGGAGACGATTCGTGACTCGCTCGTTCAAGGCGCACACAACTGTTCATCTGGAGACACTCGTGAACACGTCACCTCGTGAACACGCCACCTTTGCCCGGCAGTCGTGTCTCGTGCTGTACTCCAACTGAATATTCACGACGTCTCTCTCTGGTTTCTGTGCTCGATGTCGAAGGGCCATTGTCTTCAATCGTCACCTGCGATGCGTTCTACAGCATGCGGCGTTTCCTCCCTTGCGCACGGGGTGCGATTACGCCCCGTGCAGCGCAGGGAGCCCCGGGAGAGTTCCGACTCACGGCAAGGGATGACGTCACCACGCTCGCCCCCCTGCCCCCCTCCCCCATGGACCGAGGCGATCAACCAGGGCCCCGTCCACCTTATACACTCACCATCAAATAAAAAGATCCCCCCCCCGGTGTAGTCTTAACAAACCGTTGGGGCAAGTGCCGTTAAGCGATTAGCAGCACCTATGACGGCCGGTACTGTGGCACACGACGGCGGCAGTGGGTGAGCAGCGCCACGCCCGGCCGCCTTTATTTCTCCCGAGAGACGATGTTTACACATCAAGCCAGGTACTCATTTGAGGCTGAGTCGACCGAGGGGAGGCCCAAGACCAGTTCAGACAATCATCACTGGTGTTGTCCGTGAGCGGGAATCGATCTCGGGTCAACGGGTTCGGTAGGATTCATGTGCTATGAAGAAGGGCCATTGCCCGAAACGTTGCCTATTATATATTTTTTCCCCTTTCAAGGCCACACTGTTTTTGACGAAAGCGTCAGGTCAAGTGTTGTATAGGGTTCGTAGACTCTAGTTAAACATCACAGCGACGTTTGCCTTCAAACCGCTGTTTTAACCAGAACGCTCGTTTTACCCAGGAGCGCCTCACTGAGGCCTGTGACTCAAATGTGGACCACGACCGCTGGTACACCGTAGCCGACCGCCAGAATGTAAAACTGTCGTTGCTGCTCTGCGTCTACATCAGCCGTACGGAAGTAGAAGAAGAAGAAATAGAAGTAGGAGACGAAGTAGCAGAAATAGTAGAAGTGGCCGACGCTTGCGAAAAAAGGTCACGTGGTCGTTAACGTCACTCACGCACGTGAAGGAGACGGCGCTTGGTATTTCTATCACGGTTACTTCAACCCGCAGTATTAACCAGGGCGGCCGCTGGACATCGAATCGTGAACTTTCGCAACAGTGAGGGGCACTCGCCTTGTGAGCCGCGATCCAGGGCTGCGTGAGCCTCCGAGTTGCAGCTCAGCCCGTGCCTCTCGCGGATCGATTTTCGGACATATGAATGTACAGTATGCACGTTGAACCTTTTTCGCAGCGTACGTAGCCAACCGTGCTCATCGGAAATGCAGGAGATGGACAACAAACTAAAAACTAAAAGCAGTTCTAAAAAAATGAGTTTTCAATCTAGCTCCAGTGGCTTCATAATATCGCAAGGAAGAGCTTTCCAGACGGCTGCTGGAAGGGCATCTGAACGCGCATGATGCGGTGACCGTCTTTGTTCGATGGTTAGCCAAAAGCCGCTACTGCGAGGATGACCAGAGTTGGCGCGATGGTTTATGCTCCTTGACTAGATCAGCAAGGTATTGTCGTTCATTTGTGGCGAGCACTTTGTGTGTAATGAGTGCGACCTTTATAATGTATTCGTTCGGCAACCGGGAGGCAATGCAGCTCGGCGAGCACTGGACAGACATGGTCGGATCTTGCAGTACCGGTCGCGACATGTGCGAGAGAAGTTTGTACACGCTGTAGCTTGGTAATCTTCTTGCCAGACGTTCCGTAGAGCAGTCAGTTGCAATAATCGACCCTTGTCGATACTATGCTACACATTTGGCTACGTCACGACTCAATAGTGGTCGAATGTGTCGTAGAGCCCTGATATGAAAATTGCTGGACCTGACGATATTTGTTATTATTATCATCACAAACCACGAGACCCACCCCTCCCACATGTCCACAGGTAAGTGACAATAATACCAGCGCGATTACACCGTTAATGCATTTGTAATGCGTTTCAATATTCAACGCAAACTCAAACTTCCTAATAAAATTCGTGTCATGGTGATAAACACGCGAACGCACATTCCTAATTGGCCACCGCTCCACGGCGTAAACCAAACAGTCGAGGCTAAATTAGCCGAGATAATTGCATCACACACTTAAGAATCATGGACGTTACGCGGCCCATTAATAGCAACACCCTTTATTGTCTTCATCAATCACGCGCGGAGAGCAGGTACTAATTACGGTAATGAGATCACAGGTAGGCTTGCCGCGGCCATCCTTCACGGCCGTTATTAAATGCGGTAAGCAATACCTGTAATTTATGCTCGCCTGTTTGGGGCCCGGCAATTAGGAGGAAGGCGCCGCGCGAAGCTCAGCAGAGACATTCGCGGAGGAGGCCAGGGGCCAACTGAGGCTCGGGCGGGTCGCAGCCCCCAGCCCCCAGCCCGCGGCTCGCGGCCCCCAGCCCGCGGCGCCCAGCCCGCGGCTCGCTGCCCCCAGCCCGCGGCTCGAAGCCCGCAGCAGGAGCAGCAGGGAGGGCCTCAGTTCGCGAGAAGACAAATTATAGGAGAGACTTTGAGCATCGCGTGGAGGTTATAAATAATAATGCGCGCTTAATGAATGTGGGGGAATGTTCGACTGACCCAAGCTGGCGCGAGGATTGGGGCTTAGTGGGGATGCCGCGCTTTAGTCGCTGACAAGAAACTTCTCCAAGTTTGTTTGTCGTAAGAGTGCAAGCGATAAGGGTTGCCTATAACTGTATGGCTTTGAAAGGTGGCAATGCTACCATTCCCGCACTCACCCACTCACTCATCCACACACCAACTCACTAACCCACCCATCAATTCACTCACATGTTGATCCACCCACTCACCCACTAATGCACTCATCCACTCACCCATTCACTCACCCACCAACTCACCCAACCAATTAGGGTTGCCACCTGTTCAGGAATTGACATCTGTTTGTCGGGTGCTAGGAAATGCTTTGTCGCGAGGACTGGTACCGCCATTGTGTTGAACTTTATTGTAGTAACACTGCAGATGTTTCATAATAGACCGAGGCCGGCTTGGCCTGTGGAAATGTTGGCAGCCCCGAGCCGGCAGACAAGCAACGTCGTCTCTCTCGCATGTCAGGGGCATTCGAATAATGAGCGCGGTGAGATTGCAATTTCTCTTGATTCACGTTCCAGCTGTGGTGGGAACAGCACGAGGACCCCGTTGCCAGCCATCCCCATTTAGTAGCCAAGGCATATTTATCAATTCTATTGTGCTCACTTTTAAGTGTAGCCTACAATTATGGTAATAATAATAATGCGCAAGATTTACGAGGGTGCTTTGTGCAAGGTTGTGAGTAATAGCGCCTTCAAATTTTATTCAAAAAGTTGAAGAGTCCAATAAATAGAGTAATCTAATATCGCATCTCTTCTGGATAAAAAAATGTGATGTGAAGGGCGGTGTGGAACGCACGTGTGTGTAACAGGCGCGTGTGTGACGCACGTGTGTGTGAAAAACCCACGTGAGTGTGTGACGTGCGTGTGTTTATAGCACACGTGTGTGTGACACAATGAGTAACATCAATAGGCTTTCATTCTACTGACGTTACTCAAATAGCCACGATTGAGAGCGTTACTCTTCTTCATCTGTTTAACACAACTCGTCGCGAGGTTGCAAAGAATGCAATTGCAACCCTCCACGTGCGGTGTGCGATGTGTGGCCAGTTGCACTGATGTGGTGGGGTTGGCTACTGTCTGGGTTTGAGAGCGTCACCCCTTCCTGGGAGAGTCGCCCCTCTCCGTAGAGCCACCCCTGTCTGGTTACATGCGCGCAATTGATTAGGCCCAGGCAGGGGTGGCTCTCCACGTGCTGACCGCACGCCCCTCGAAGTCAGTGGTAAATCACGGCAGTGCTGATGCCCACATCGTTTCTTATCTTCCACATCCCGAGTTGTGCTGATGCTAACATGTCAATAGATGCCTCTTGACACATCGCATCCTGACTGCCAACTCTCTCCTCTATCACCTCAATACACTGTTCCAGGTGACTGAACGCCTGCACTCTCCGGCACCTGCTCATTCCCAACGCGACCCCAGATCAAACCACAAGATCCACCCTCCATGGACTCGCCCCTCCCCGCTCGTCCTCCTCGTCCTCACCTCATGTCGCCAATGTTCCCCACTCCAGTAACCAAGGTCTCCTGTCAAAGGCCCCAGTCAAGCACCGCTCAATGGGAGGTCACTTCTCCTCCGCTGTCCCTGCGTCTATCACTCCCCTCCCTCTGGACATTCGCGCCGCTAACTCCATCTGCTCTCAAGTCCAAGACTCGGCAATACTCGGACGTTTCCCTCTCTGCGTTTGACCGTCTCTCTAACTCTTACCGACCAATCGCCCTCATCCTCACTACCGATCATTACCCCCCTCCCACCTCCCAGCGTGCCCCCCACTCCTGAGATACGCGCGGTCGCATTATAAATCCAAAATCAGAACATTTATTTATACTGGAGGAGGAATCCGATGAGCTATAAAGCTCTTTTCCGCAGATGTCCATTAGAGTAGCGCCGATGAGAGCGTAATTGGCGAGAAGGCTGCTGATGCAGAGGCTGAGTAACAACTACAGTTTCACATTCAGGTGGGCAAGCCCGCACTCCGCGTCAGGAGCAGCGGAGTGTATCATCGCTGTGATGTCTCCTTTGTATTTGTGGATCGGGGCATTGCGCCGTTGTACGTTGTACGCTCTGTTGCGGATGACCACAGTCGTGCGTTACGACTGGAGAGTTTTTTTTAAAATTTCCATTTGTGCATCGTCAGCTATCCGCATCCGCTGCTGCCATGGTATATGCAGTGGGTGGACCATGAGCAGCTTCTTGGAAGATCAAAACCGGGGGTAGTATCGTCTGCGTTGACTCTTTCACAACAACGTGGCGGTGTTTGTGAGTTATTTTGAACTCCATCGCTCGGCTGATTGCAGAGCGAAGGGGCCCAGCGCGAATCTCGCGTTTGTTGTTGCAGCCGGGACTCGCTGGCAGAGCGAGAGCCACTCCTGCGCTGGTGTCCAGTTCGTTGTTCTTCCCCCCGCGCCTTCGATTAGCGCGGCTACGTATGGTGTGAAAGAAGTTCA
Source organism: Lampetra planeri (assembly GCF_965212315.1). Lineage (NCBI taxonomy): Eukaryota > Metazoa > Chordata > Hyperoartia > Petromyzontiformes > Petromyzontidae > Lampetra > Lampetra planeri. Next base: position 8,887,080 of record NC_136155.1, on the reverse strand, counting down.
ACACACGTACATACACTCACACAGAGACCCATAGACACACACAGAGTCCCACAGATTCACAGAGAGAGCCATAGACTCATCACACAGAGACCCATAGATTCACACAGAGAGCCATAGACTCGCACAGAGACCCATACGCAGACCCATAGACTCAAACATATATGCATAGACTCATCACACAGACCCATAGACTAAAACAGAGACATGTAGACTCAACACACAGAGAGCCATAGACTCGCATAGAGGTGCATAGATTCATCACACAGAGAGCTTTGTGCTCACACAAAGACCCATACGCAGAGACCAATAGACTCACATATATGCATAGACCCATCTCACAGAGAACCATAGGCTTATCACACAGAGCCATAGACTCATCACAGAGAGAGCCATAGGCTCACACAGAAACCCATAGACTCACACAGAGACCAATAGACTCATTATATTATCAGACATCTATAGACTGACACAGAGACCCATAAGAAATATAACTTAAATATAAATAAACCGTAATTTAAACAAATAAAACTCAACCGAAGAGAAACACCAACTATAAATCTGTGTGGTTCACCCGAATTCCCCACACAACAGAGGGGGGGTTGGGGGGTGGGGTGCGATTTGTTTTTTTTCCGAGCGGCGTCCTCTCCTCCCTGCGTCCTCTCCTCCCTGCGCCTTCGCGAGGCCACTCCCCGGCCCCGCCGCCACTACCGCTCAGTTGCACGGGGCCCAGCGTGCGGCCGCTGACGACGCTGAGCGAGTGGCGTATGAGGGGAATGCAAATGAAGAGGCTTTCCAATTCTGCGAATCGGTGCCGCATCAGTGAGTACCTGGCCCAGGAGCGATCCATCAATCTTCCCGCATTTTGTGATCCATTGAGACGCTGCGTGCCTTTCGTCGTGTGCTGGGGAAGGATGGAACAGACGCCCGTGTTGATGCCGGATGTGTTTGTATGTATGTATGTGTGCTCAACTTCTTTGGCACCGTACGTAGCCAACCGTGCTAATCGGAGGTGCGTGGGAAGGACAACAAACTAAACACACAAAGCAGTTGTAAAGAAATTCGTTTTCAATCGAGATTTTAAAGTCCATAGCTCCAGTGGCTTCCTAATATCTGAAGGAAGAGCGTTCCAGACGGCTGCAGAAGCGCATCTGAGAGTGCCACGCGATGCGGTGACTGTCTTTGTGCCATGGCCAGCCAAAAGCCGCTGCAGTGAATATGAAGGGAAGGCACATTTTAAGAGAAAATGGACATAACTGTAACAACATAGCTCGAGACCAGTCCCTCCATAAATAATCCGTGTTATGGGACAGGAAAGGGCCCAGCATCGTTGCGAGGGGGCGCTGGCAGGATAGGTGAAGGGAGGTGAAAAAAAAAACCCAACCGTAAGCCATAATCTTTCTTTTGTTTTGGACTGAATAATGTCCAGGGCACGAATTGTTTGGATGAAGCCGAGGGCTTCTGTTGTTACCGGAACCACTTGAGTAAACTTTTATTATTTGATATATAAGTAGCCTCTTACCAAACTTGTTGAAGATTAAACTATTGCGCATAATGGCGGCATCGCGTACAGGAGCTCGATGCCAACGTGGGGGTTTGCCAGCCGTGACGAGAGGGCTGAGGGCCTCGGGAGAGAGTTCGCGTCGTTCTTGCTCCGTTGAAGGAGCGCAGACTACAGCGGTTTCACCGCATGTTCCATAATGTGTGTTGCATGGTCATAATAGGACGACTGTGGCTCGTCTGTAATGTGACTATATATGTGTCTATGAGTCGATATGAGTATCTTAGTATATCTGTGTGTGTTTATACGTATCTCTATGCGTCTCTATGGATTTACTATATGGTCCATTGTATGGGTTGCATTGTTACAATTGCACTACTTTGGTTTGCCTTCAATGCATCTCTATGGGTCTCTGCATTTATACGGGTCTATGTGTCTCTCTCTGTGTCTGAAGCACTGCAGACCGCAATGGTCCACGATACGGCCCCACAGTGTGGGTTACTGATGTTAATGATGAGCACGTAGCTCTCATGCACAACAGGCAGAAGTGGGTTTTGTGCTTCGTCAGTTCTGACCTAACCTTGCAAGGCATGCATTCTCTATTTATGGTGTCTACCAATGATTTCCTGTGATAATGAGCCACGGAAATCCGCGTGCCATCCTCGGTAAGGGCAGTGGCAATTCGACCTTTGGGTGGTGAGTCCAGGGACACTCCATCACTCGCCCGCCATCACTAACTTGAATGGTATGTACGTATGTTGAACTTTTTTCGCGCCGTACCTAGCCAACTAAGCTAATCGGAGACGTAGTGCTTGTATCACAGTGGTACATTTAGAATCAACATCACGCGTTCAGAGTATTTCGCTACTGCTATAAATGTCCACATGAAACGCTCCTTCGTTGAGCTATCATTTGTGGTCTGGTCACTTCTGAAAATGAGCTACATAGCTCAGTGGGCATTACCTGGTAAAATAAAAAAGTAGTTTAATAGTTTAGTTTACATTCCGTGCCTACTGGATATGTGAAAAATAGCTTCATACCTTATCGAATTCCTTCAGTCTAAATAAAGATTCTGATTCTGCCTTATATTGGAAATGTAGCAGTGCCGGTGTGAAACCTCTCATCCCGCAGCCAATTTCTCCTCTGCAGAGACATCACGGCTTGAGTACAGGAACTGTCATGACAACGTGCCGATTTAAGTGTTTGTGGTCCGGGGAAGCTGCCAGCAGGGCGCACCCATCGTATACCTGCCCATTGTCACCACGGGGTTCATTCATCCATACTATGACCCTCCTGCAGGTGTGGATGGAATTTAATGACCACCTAAAATATCAGCAAAATAACAGCCGAATGGGCACGAAGCAGCAACAATTCTGGACACTTTCCCATCAAACATTTGGGACAAATCTATAATTTCCACCGATGAAATGAACCCCCTCGTTCAGAGCCTCCCAGCCTCCAAGCCGTCACGCTGCCCCTACCACTCCAACAGATCCACATTTGCATTTTTACCAATCATCAGATGCTTGCAACGCCTCATTACTCGATATGCATTTCAACGGCGGAGAATGGTAGCAATGTACATACATCTAGAAACGAATTCTTTTTATTATCATTTAATCAGGTGAGGCCCACTGAGCCATATAGCTCTTTTGTCAGAAGCGACCTGGCCACAAATGATAGCTCAAATAAGTTTCTTATCATGTTGACATTTAAAGCATGATAAGCTACTTATGATTAAACAAAAATTATAGAATGTTTCTAAATGTGGAGGGAGAATCGTAGAATTGGAGAACCCGGAGAAAAATCCACGTGACTATAGGGAGAGAGACATGTAAACTCCAAATATACAGCAGGCATAAGGGTCAAGGATCGAATTCTGACCTCCTGTATACCAGGCGAGACCCCACTCAGAGACCCCACCCAGAGACCCCACCCAGAGACCCCCACCCAGAGACGCCACCCAGATTTGCCACTGGCAACGAGAAAAATGGCGTGGGGCCACAAAACCGCAGCGAGTTCCAAACAACAAAGGGAGGGCCGGTGCCGCTTGCGCTTTCGCGATCACCGCCGCTCGCGCCATACCCCTAGCGCCCGTGCAAGGGGGGCCTCGCGTCGTTCGCGAGGTCTCCCCCCCCCCCTCGTTGGCCCGTGCCTAGCAGATGGTGCGCTCCCCGCTAATTCACTCGCGAGGCCGAGTGATGAATGGGCTCCTCCGTTGGCTCTTGACGCCGCTCAAATTATCGTCGGCGAGCACCTCCGACGCCGTGGAGATGCGCGCCAAACGTTCGAGGCGCGTGTGTTGTTTGTAACGTCGCCTACGTGTCCCGACACTGCAACAAACTGATGGGCGCCGTAATTTAGTATTTGTTTAGCGGGACCTGCCACACGGCATCCCAACGCGCTCTTTCTGAGCCGCCTCGCTGATTGTATACAAGCTAGAAATAATTTATGAAGCCTATACTATTATTATTATTATTAAACACTGCAATTCAATTATGTAAAATTAAATGACCTTGCAGCTTTGAACTCTGGAGCTGTCAGATTATATCAGGGAAACATGTTATTTTATGTTGCCAGGACCATTACAATTATTAAAATAACAATGCGCGTGTAATGAACATCGATAATTGTAATTTACTGCGTAACTTTTTTTTTATATGGTAGCAGTGTTACTCTCTTCGTTATGTAGTGATGAATGTCTTTTATGTCTCGGTGATTTTAGTGATAACTTTGAACTAGAAATGTGTGGCGAGTGGTCGTGCCGCATGGGAGCCATTTCCAGCCCTGGTGTGGGTAATGCTCAGTCTTCGGGCAGTGATAAGTCTATGGGCAGTATCGAGTCTATGGGCAGTGTTGAGTCTATGGGAAGTGTGAGTCTATGGGCAGTCCCGAGTCTATAGGCTGTGTTGAGTGTATGGGCCGTGTTGATTATGTGGGTAGTGTTGAGTCTACGGGCAGTGCTGAGTATACGGACAGTCTTGGGTCTATGAGCAGTGTAAGTCTATGGACAGTGTGAATCTATGGGCAGTGATAATAGGGTTTTCCCCTTTTTGTCTGGCAACAAAACAGATGTTAAGATGTTAAAACACCAAACTTAAACCTCTTACAAGGAACCATGTCTGCATTAACCACAATACTTGTGGTCAGAATGCAAACAAAAACCTACTCTGATAATATATGCATTGTATTTGAAACTGCTTGGTCCACACCAGAGACAGCTTTGTTTAGAGCCTAGTCTCAAAACGGTGTTAGACCACAGGACGCCAAAAGTATGTTTTTTGTTTGCATTCTGACCACAAGTATTGTGGTTAATGCAGACATGATTCCTTATAAAAGGTTTCAGTTTGGTGTTTTAACATCTCAACACCTGTTTTGTTGCCAGAAAAAAAATTGTAAAAGCTATTCTCATATATGGGCAGTGTTGAGTTTATGAGCAGTGTTGACTATGGGCAGTATTTAGTCTATGGGCAGTGTTGAGTCTATTGGCAGTGTTGAGTCTATGAGCAGTTAAATTTCGTCTGATAATATATGCATTGTATTTGAAACTGTCTTTCCGACAGACCTGTTCTTCACCTGATGACGGCTGCTTGCGTTGTGGCCGAAACGTCGTGAGAATTATTTTATTATGTTTTATTTTTATTATTTTATTATTTCCCTTCTACGTGACTTTACCGAAAGAACCAAGAAGATCTATGAGCAGTGTTGAGTCTATGGGCAGTGCCGAGTCTTTTGGCACTGATGAGTCTATGGGCAGTATTTAGTCTATGGGCAGTGCTGAGTTTATGGGCAGTGCCGAGTCTATTGGCAGTGATGAGTCTATGGGCAGTATTTAGTCTATGGGCAGTGTTGAGTCAATGCCCAGTGTGAGTCTATGGGCAGTGTTGAGTCTATGGGCAGTGTGAGTCTATGGGCAGTGTTGAGTCTATGGGCAGTGTTGAGTCTACGGGCAGTGCTGAGTCTATGCCCAGTGTGAGTCTATGCAGTGTTGAGGTTATGGGTAGTGCTAAGTCTATGGGCAGTGTGAATCTATGGGCAGTGTGAGTATATGGGCAGTGTGAGTCTATGGGCAGTGTGAGTCTATGGGCAGTGTTGAGTGTATAGACAGTTTAGGTAAAGTCACGTATGTATAAAATAAATTAAATCACGACGTTTCGATTGCAACACGAGCAATCATCATCAGGTGGAAAAAACCACAGCAATTTTTTTTTGCTGAAGTGAGAGAGAGAGTTGCCGTGGTAAGAGGTTATATATATAAGAAAGGGGGAGGAGCAAGGAGGGGGAGGGAGGGGTGGGGGTATGGGGTAGGGGGGAGGGAGAGCTAGGAGAGAGAGAGGTGGGGGGTTCGGGGGGTGGTTGCAGAGCAAGATCTGCGGCGGCAACGGGAGAGCTGGGAAAAGTGAGGTGGGAGGTTGGGAGCGAGGCAATGGCGTTACCGTAGTGCCGCTATTGTCTGCGCAGTGCGCAATCTGCCAGTGCTAAAACTGTACTTACTTATCTACCAGTTATATGTTACTTATTTATTGGATATTTACTTTTGTTACTTTTTTAAGTTCACTCGTTTCAGGTTAGTTTGTTTTCTTTGTGCACGTTATGATTTTAATGTTAACAATTGATAGCGGAATGTATTACAAATGTTAACTTCGTATTAATGATGGAATTAAGCTGCGGTAATGACGTTAAAGATAGTAATGCATGCCGGGTATATGGAGGTGCAGGCTATCTGAAATTTGTTTGACACAAAATGCTATTTTTGCAGGGTATATGCGTCTGCGGGTTATATGCGTGAAAATACGGTAGTACCTGGCAGATATGTTAGACGACAACCACTACAAAGCAGTAGGGTTTTACCTGGTTAATAACATCCTTCCAATGATTGCTCAATTTGTATCCATCTTCTCGGTTGAAGTTATGTCTATGTTTATATATCTGGATGGCTTCATGAACAAACCTTTGATAGTCGCCCAAAGGTTTGCAGAGTACCTTGGTCTCGGAAAAAACAATATCATGTGAGCCCACAGTGTTATAACAATGGTCAGCCACGGTAGAGGTATTGGTTCTGCCGTGTTTCAGATCTGCCTTGTGTTTGCGAACACGATCCGAGATGTCGTTTCGCTTCCCCGAGATATTGCATGTTAGGAATGACATCCTTCACAGATGGGATTAGATCACGGATTTTGTGTACTGTATTGAATATCAGACCTGGATGTTGTGTTTGTTTAAGATTTTGGAAATCTTTTTGGTAACACCTGCTATGTATGGTAACGTGATGGTTTTGATCAGCATCTCAGGGAGTTGTTTCTCCATGGTTGGAGAAACAGCTTTGCGAATAATTCGGTCCGAGTACCCATTCATCTGGAGGGCCTGGTGTGCGTGTTCCAGTTCACTGGCTAGGTGGTGTTGGTCAGAAATGCAGTGGGCCCTGTGGTGTAGTGTTTTGATGAGGGAATTTTTCTGTGCTGGGTGGAAGTGGGAATCAGGTTTCAGATAGGAATCTGTGGGTGGATTTCCTGTAGACAAAGTGTCCCAAAGAGCCGTCAGGTCTCTTCTCAAACAAAACATCCAGGAATGGTAGCTTAACATCCTTCTCCACTTCCAATGTGAATTTTATGGATGGGTGTATGGAATTAACGTGGTTGAGAAATTGGTTCAATGCTGGAAGGCCATTGGCCAAATGACAAAAGTGTCATCTACATATCTGTTACACAAGGAAGGACGTAGGGTGGATGTCTGGATGGCATCTGTTTCAAATTTCTCCATAAAAACATTCGCTATCACTGGTGATGAGGGGGAACCCATGGAGGTACCTTCATTTTGTTTGTAGAAAGTACCATTCCAGGTGAAGTAAGTGTTGGTAAGGCAGTGCCTAACCAGAGTAGGAACATCAGGATTCAGTCCATGTTGGACTAAATCTTCAAATATTGCTAAGGTGTCAGGCACAGGAACCTTGGTGAACAGAGAAACTACATCAAAGCTGACGAGAAAATCATCTGGGGACAGTGAAATGCCCTTGATTAGAGAGACCAAGTGAGCTGAGTTACGTACTGCTGAGGTAGTCTTGCCAGTGAATGTGTAATGTAGTAACTTGGCGGGAGACGACCTTACGGGTAGCACACTCTTTATTAACACCAACTTATATTACACGGGTGGCTAACTGCAGCCTTAACCCACGGGGTTCCCCTGGCTACCCCCAAAGGGCTCTTACCTTCTCGGAACCCACCCGGCTGGGGTGTCCACCTCGACTCTGGGTCCCACAGTCTCGCCCCACATGGACGTCAGACCACGGGTCCCACAGTCTCGCCTCCGAGCCACACAGGGTCCCTGCCCTTACAAGGACAGCGGGACTAGGGGTCTCAGGGCCCTACCTCTTCAACTCCGTCTTCGATCTTCCACTGGTTATCAACTCCCCGAGTGCTCCCGCGCGTCCCCCTTTATAGTCCTTCATGCGGACGTCGCTGAGAGCACCCACCCCAGTTGACCAATCACTGCGCGCTGCCCACAATCCTATTTCCCACCTTGTGTCAGCGCGCACAACCACGCACCCCGCGCCGCCCCGTGATCTATCACTGTCGGCGCGCGTCAACACCACCACTACATCACCCCCTACCACATAGCTCGCAGCCGACCCGGCTGCTATAAAAATTTTTTATTACCCCCCCCTCCGTGTGTGCCCCGTAACACAAGCAACAATCAAAACAACACAACAAGAACTCCGCCATCCGCAAGAATCAGAACATTATGTACAACCCGGCGAGCGACAACAATAAATGTGTATGCAAAAAAAAAAAAATGACTCGTGCAGCGTCCCTTCATTTCCGAGCGCCCCTTGAACGGGACATTATACCGGGCAGAAGGGGAACGCGGCGACGAACTGCAACCTCGGGCCCCCCCTCTTTTTTTTTTTTTCATGAAAAGTGTCGTGTCTTAGCACGAGTCCGCCTGGCCGGTCCGTCGTACAGCACCAGACGCGGTTGACCGTCCGGTGGCGGCGGCAGTCCAGGAAGGCACGGGCCAGGCATCGGAGATCCGCGCGTGCCTCGGGGTTCCGGTTCACGACGGTCAACAGCTGTCAGGTCCGAGACACCTGGGAGTGGGTCAGGTGGAGACACGTGAGGATCAGACTGCGACACATCCCTCCCCGAGTCGATGGCCACATCACACGCTCGGTCGTTACGGCACAAAGGGAGGCCATGTGGTGCCGCGAAGGGTTTCAGCCGGGAGGGGTGTACTTACCAACGGCGTTTTTCCCATTTAATCTGGATACTCTGGGGTGGCGCAATACGCACGATTTCCACCGGTCCCCTCCATGGTCTCAACAATTTAGGGGACGTAGCCAACGGTGCATGTGGGCAGTGCAGCCAGGCCTTATCGCCGGGTTTCCAATCGTGCGTATACACCTTTTGTGCATGCAATCTTTCGTTAGCGATCTGGCGAGACCTTGAATTCAACCTCGCAGCCTCTCGCGCTTCAGCCAGTTTGGCGATATTAAATTTGATGCAGCTAATTCGGCTGTGACGGTCCCACCTGATGACGGAGACTTGTGTTGCCTCCGAAACGTCGTGATTTTTGTTTTTATTTTATTTTCATAAATTTTGATGTTTTACCGAGAAAAAACCTAAGAATAGAATTTGATGTGGTCGGCCAATTTAGATTTCCCACGTGGCTGGGAAATCCCCAGTTGGACATCCATGGCCGGATCGGCCTCCCGCCCATACATGAGAAAAAATGGGGAAAACCCCGTCGCCGCATGGGGGGCCATTCGATAGGCTGCGAGTACCCCAGGTACCTGTAAGTCCCAATCAACCTGATCGTTGCAGACCTGTTGGCACAGCATAGAAGTAATCGTCCTGTTTAGACGTTCAACCATTTCATCAGTCTGCGGGTGGTACGGGGAGGTATGCACTTTCTTCGTACCCAACAGGTCGCACACCTCGCGCAACAAAACGCTCGAAAAATTCTTTCCTTGGTCCATCAGCAAGCGTTCGGGGGTGCCTTTGTCCAAAACATAGCCCTGGACAAAGGCGTCCGCCACTGCCGCAGCCGACTGGTTGGCGAGTGGCCACGCCATGGGCCATCGGGTGAAGTATTCTACGCCAACCAGCAGGTACTTGTTACCCCTAGGTGTAGCGGGAAAGGGCCCCAAGATGTCGAGCGCAACCAGTTCGTTCGTGCGCGAAACTTGAATGGATTGTAGCGGTGGATTAGCCGCTATTGGTGGCGGTTTTCTTTGAGCGCACCCCACACATCCCTTGAGGATGTTTGCCACGTCGCTGCCCATACCCGGCCAATAATAGTCCCGTTGGAGTAGGGCGAGCGTTTTATGAAATCCCAAATGCATGAGTCGTCCTGAGCAGCCAGAACGACCCTACCCCGCATAGCAGATGGCACAACGAGCGTATGACGCCGGGACATATTGTCCCACTTCATCAGGAGGCCCTGTCTGACCACCCAGGAACCGACCCGCGTCTCCCCCCCCCCGGGAGCGTCTGCCTTCTGACGCAACGTGAGTAGGGAGCTGTCGGCCATTTGGAGACGGCCCCACTCGATAAGAGGCAACGCGAGTAACGAGTCCCCGCCCGTGGGCGCGGCGGGCGCGTCGACCCCCGGAGCGTCAGTGGCGGCGAGCAAAACTTCCGCGGGGACGGCGACAGGGGGTTTACACCGCGCCGATCCCAGAAGACATGCGCATTCCGAGCGAGGCGACAACCGCGACAAGGCATCCGCATTCGAGGGCCGCAATCCCTTACGGTAAATCGTCGTGAATTGGTAGTCTTGGAGGACCTCCAGCCATCGGGACAATTGGCCGGAGGGTTGCGCCACCCGCATAGCGTATTGGAGAGCCGCGTGGTCCGTACGAACAGTAAAATGACGGCCGTAGAGATACGGCCTGAATTGCTGTATAAAAAAAAGATCGCTAGCAATTCACGACGTGTCACACAGTAGCGTTGTTCCGCAGGTGACAAAACTCTGCTACCGTAGGCGACCACCCGTTCGACCCCCCCGACCACCTGTGAGAGCAATCCCCCGATACCCGTGTTACTGGCATCCGTGTCAAGCAGGAACGGTTGCGTGAAATCGGGGTAACACAAGGGAGGAGCCCGCACCAAGGCGTCCCGAAGGGAGCAGAACGCAGCCTCCTCTTCCGGCCCCCAGTGAAACTTTACCCCTTTAGCCGTCAAAGCGTGTAGGGGCCTGGCTATGGTGGCAAAATGTTCGACAAAACGGCGGTAGTAGGAGGCGAATCCTATGAAGCTGCGGACTTCAGTGACTGAGGTTGGCGTTGGCCATGAGCTGACGCAGTGCATCTTAGCAGGGTCTGTAGAGATCCCTGAACGGCCAACGATATGCCCCAAGTACCTGACCGATTCCCGAAGCAGGTGACATTTAGCCGGTTTAAATTTTAATTTAGTGGAACGCATCCTGAGGAACACCCCTCTCAATCGCTGGAGGTGCTCCTCGAAAGTCCGGCTGAAAATGATGATATCATCGAGGTAAATCAAACAGGTGTCCCATTGGAGTCCTGACAAAACCAATTCCATGAGCCTCTGGAACGTGGTGGGAGTGGAATGTAAGCCCATGGGCAATCGATTGAATTCAAATAGGCCTCCTGGTGTCCGGAAAGCGGTCTTTGGTTTCGATTCCTCATCGAGGGGCAATTGCCAAAATCCCGAAAGCAGGTCAAGCGTCGAAAAAAACTGTGCTCCCGCCAAGGCATCCAGCGACTCATCCATCCTGGGGAGTGGATACGCGTCGGCCATCGAGATTTTATTTAGGCGGCGGAAATCCACACAAAACCGCAAGGACCTGTCCTGTTTTTTAACAAGGACGATGGGAGCACCCCACGGACTGGAAGAGGGCGAAATGATGTCGGCAGCCAACATGTCATTAACAGCCGACTGCACATGCTCCTTCTCAGCTGGGCTGAAGCCGGAAGGGATTCTGCCGAATAGGGGCCGCGTCACCCATTGCTATGTGGTGGCGCAACAGGTCCGTGCAGCCAATATCGTACTTGTGTCTGCTAAACACGTCAGCGAATTCGAGTAGCAGGTCCCTCAACGCTCCCAACTGCACACTAGACAAGTTACTAGACCCAGCACACAACGAGTCCAACCATTCTGTCCCCTCCTCCAATGGAGGATGCGTATCGAGGCTAGAATCCGCATGTGCAACGAGCTGTTCATCGACGGGTAGCGGCGCCGCGTGAGCCAGCACCGTGCCCTGTGTAATTACAGCTGGCCGTGACCCCGTATTCAGAACCATAACGAACGGATCCCTGTCCGCCCGCACCATAGTCTGAGCTACCGCTAAGTCGAGGCCCCCAACAGCTCTGTTTGACGGCCCCAACAGAACACCTTGTTCCGCCGCATCCACCCCGAGGGGTTTTCGCAATCGAAGGGGTACCAACATTTGCGATCCCGGGGGCACCCGCACAGTCTGAGTTGCCAGCGCCTGAACCGTTGCACAAACCGTGCGTATTTTGGTAGGACTCGTTAAAAATGCAACCCGCCGACCCGATGGAAGCTCAATGCAGGCCTGATCGACGAGAATTTTAATGGGCATTTTAGCCAGAAAGTCCGTACCCAGTAAACAAGGAACTGCCAGAGATGATGACACAAAAATAGGACCCGCCAATTTGATATCGCCAATACAAATAGTCGCCCGAATCTGTCCGATGATTCCCAAAGATCCCCCGTTCGCTGCGTAAAACGGTACGTCCACCGGAAGAAGGGGTCGACATTGGACGGGGAGGATGTTATAAATAAGGTCCGAAATGATAGTGGCCGACGCACCCGTGTCCACCAGCATCCGGACCTCAACCCCGTCAATAAAACCCGTTACTACGGACGACCCGGCCGACGCAGCCACTATCCTGTGGGCCAACTCGGACCACTTGACTGCTCCCGGGCCGTGTACGAACCCCCCTCGCCGAACCGAATCCCCGGTACCCATACGTGGTCCCCCCACCGCGAAGCGGCGACCCGAGTGTGCCGTGTATGTGGACCGAGCGTGTGGGGTGCCGCGACTTGCCGGGGTTAGCTGGTACGACTTGGGGCCTTGGTCGTTGTCCGGACGTGGTCCCGTGGCGCGCTGACGCGGAGCCCGGCACCCGGACGCGACGTGACCCCGAAGGCCGCAGTTGTAACACATGACGAGGGACGTCGTAGGTTTCGGTTGCTCCTGCTTGCGGGACTATCGTATGGGCGAACGACCTCCCGATCTCCACTCCCCCGGTCTCGACACGGTGAAGGCCTCCTCCCGAGCCGTAGCAGTCTGAGGCTCGGCGACAGTCGCGGCAGGTGTCGCGATCCCCGCCGATGCACAGACGACCGTCCGCTTGCGCTTGAGGACCTCGTGTGCGTGGATACTTGTAGCAATCCCCAAGGAGCTGATGTCTATTTCGTCCGCCGTATTGATGGGGACTCCCAGGTCGTGAGCCAACACCAGCAGCTGCTCTGTCACCATGGCGTCCTTCCCCTCCTTGTCCATGCGGGGAAAAGCGGCGTCCGCCAGGGCGAGCAGCGACGTGCGATAGGCGAGCGTAGTTTCTCCATCCATCTTACGCCGTTCTTAGAACTGGTGGCGACAGGTCGAGGGCGGTCCGGACACCTTAGCCATGAGATGTAGCGCGGCCTGGAGCGTTGAGCGGGACGACCTTGGGGCGGATGTGAAGGCCGCAAGTGCGTCGTCGTCGAGCGTCGCCGGCAGTGCGCGTAGGGCAGTGGTGTCGGACCACCCCGACATCTCTTGATGTGCGAGGAACCTTCGTTGGAAGGCCCCCCAGTCACCCCCGTCCGCCTTGAACGCCGTCAGCGCGGGCAGTCTTTGTTGGAAGACCTGGTCGTCGTCCTCCGATGAATGCTTTTCCCGCGCGCCGCTGTGGTTGACGAAAATGTCGGCTCATCGGCAGGCGCCTGGTGGAGAGTTTTGGCGCGCGCCGATGACGTGGGCTGTGTAGAGTGGAGGTCCCCGACCACGTGGTGTCCACGCTTCCCGCCAATCGATGGTGGACCCTCAAAGATGGCGCCAATTTCAAAACTTTCGGCGCGGAGCGCGTTCTGGCGGGATCCCTCCGGCCGCGCTCCCTCCTCCAACCTCGTAGTCGTCCTCCCGCCTCCTGAAGCGGTGATTTCTGCCAAAATTGAAGCGGTGGCGAGCAGCAACTCCGCCAGGCGGGAGTGTGCATCCTGGAGGGCGGTGTCGGAGGCGAGCGGAGCGTCGGCCATCGCCGGCCATCGCCGCGAAGTGCATCAGCGGCCATCGCCGCGAAGTGCATCAGCGGCATCTCTTCGTCCTCGCCTTCCGAGGCTTGTGGCTCCGGTACGCCGTCGTCTTCCCGATCTCGCTCGTGGGTACGGGTAGTCTTCCTAGTATCCATCCTTTTGAAGACAGGTTTACTTCTGACGCCAGTTGTAACGTAGTAACTTGGCGGGAGACGACCTTACGGGTAGCACACTCTTTATTAACACCAACTTATATTACACGGGTGGCTAACTGCAGCCTTAACCCACGGGATTCCCCTGGCTACACCCACACGGGCTCTTACGCCCCATAGCTTCTCGGAACCCACCCGGCTGGGGTGTCCGTCTCGACTCTGGGTCCCACAGTCTCGCCCCACATGGACGTCAGACCACGGGTCCCACAGTCTCGCCTCCGAGCCACACAGGGTCCCGGCCCTAAGAAGGTCAGCGGGACTAGGGGTCTCAGGGCCCTACCTCTTCAACTCCGTCTTCGATCTTCCACTGGTTATCAACTCCCCGAGTGCTCCCGCGCGTCCCCCTTTATAGTCCTTCATGCGGACGTCGCTGAGAGCACCCACCCCAGTTGACCAATCACTGCGAGCTGCCCACGATCCTATTTCCCACCTTGTGTCAGCGCGCACAACCACGCAACCCACGCCGCCCCGTGATCTATCACTGTCGGCGCGCGTCAACACCACCACTACAAATGGAAGCAAGGTATCAAACAGAAAACGGGCCAGTTTGTAGGTAGGTGAGTTGATGGTGGAAACGATGGGTCGAAGTGGAGTACCTTCTTTATGGATTTTAAGAAGACCACAGAATCTGGGTGGTCTAGTAGCAGAAGGTTTTAGGGAGAGCCATTTGAATGAATCGATTAGAGAAGTCGAACTGGTAATGCTATTGTTGGTTTTTGTAGCTAGGCGGTTGGTAGGATCTTTGTTGATTTTGGTGTAACTGCCATCTGCCATCATTAAGAAGGTCCTGATTTCGTTGTTGTATGTGGTTTTATCCATGACAGTAGCATTGCCCTTGTCGGCTGAGAGGATGACTATGTCATCTCTCTTTTCAAATTTTGCGAGTTCAGAGCGCGCGTCTTTGCTGATGTTACTAATGGGTTTCTTAGCATTTTTAAGGATTATGGCAATTTCAGATCTAGCAACGTCTGCCACGATGTGTCCCAAGCCTTTAAGGGTTACGTCGACCTGGGAGATTATATCATCCACTGGGATATGTTTAGGGGTGACTGCGAAATTCAACCCTTTAGCTAGTACCGATTTTAGGCTGTCGGAAATTGGGATGTTACTCTGATTGATGACAACCTTGTTGACATCTAACTTTTTAACGTGTCTCTGGCTTCTTTTTTGACAGGAGGTTGAATTTAGCGATCAAGTTAACTTTACATTTGGTTGACATTGAATTAGCAAAGGAGACTGTCATGTTATCTACATGGTCCCAATCAGAAGTGTACATTTTTTCTGTTTATTTTAAGTGTGATTATAAGGGTCTTGTCTAAATGATCAAGTTCAAATCGGAGTAATCTTATTCTCTCTGCGATTAGTGATAGGCGGACTTTAAACAAGATCCGTTTAGCGTTAGGAGAAGTAACAGCAGCAAATGTGAGTGTAAATGCGATCGGTATTACCTTATTATCGCGGCATCTCTTGAGAAAGGTTTGCGACTTGATCAGTTGAGGATTCTTGTCTCGCAGTCTGTTACAAGCTCTGTGTGAAAACCCTCCCCGTAGAGGCGGTTCAATCTAGATTTGAAGTTTTCGTGACTGCAGCGATCCATACCCTTTGGTTCTTTCGGTAAAGTCACGTAGCTATAAAATAAAATAAATTAGATAACGACGTTTCGATTGCAACACAAGCAGATATTGCTCTGCAACCACCCCCCAACCCCCCACCTCTCTCTCCCCCAGCTCTCTCTCCCCCGACCCCACACCCCTCCCTCTCCCCCCTTGCTCCTCCCCCTTTCTTACCTATATAACCTCTTACCATGGCAACTCTCTCCCACTTCAGAAAAAAAAAACTGCTGTGGGTTTCCCACCTGATGATGATTGCTTGTGTTGCAATCGAAACGTCGTGATTTAATTTATTTTATTTTATACCTACGTGACTTTACCAAAAGAACCAAAGAGTATGGATCCCTGCAGTCATGCAAACTTCAAATCTAGATTGTATAGACAGTGTTTCGTCTATGAGCAGTTACATCATGCGAACTCCTTTGCCAGTACCAAAATATGTGAATATGTTTTCCCCTTTTTTCTGGAAATAAAACAGGTGTTAAGATGTTTAAACACCAAACTGAAGACTTTTACAAGGAATCATGTCTGCATTAACCACAATACTTGTGGTCAGAATGCAAACAAAAACATACTTTGATAATATATGCATTGTCTTTTAAACTGATTGGTCCACTCCCAGAGACAGCTTTCTTTAGAGCCTAGTTTCAAACGGTGTTAGACCAGAGGACGCCAAAATTATGTTTTTTGTTTTAGGTCAGTACCAACACTAACGTCCCCACACCTCTCTTCTGGATCCTGTGGTAATGGTACCAAACCAATTCCTAGTTCCTCGCCTACCTCCCCATCTTCAGCCAAGCAGCTGTTATGCCTGCCCCCATCACTACCTCCAAGTGGGTGATGCCACATGCATTCACCTCCATATCAGGCTTCAAAACAGGGGGCGTTCCTCTCTTAATATATTTCTTTAGGATGTTGGCATGGTACAGGCGTTCAGTCCCGTTGACCTCTACTCTGTAATCTGCCACTCCCACTTTTCATATTCCCTTATATGGACCTTTCCATCTCAGCAGCAGTTTGTTTTGCTCAGTAGGCAACACCAGTAGAACGAAATCACCTGCTATAAAGCTCCGGTCTTTAGCCCGTCTATTATATAATCACTTCTGCTTCTCTGCGGCTGTCCTTAATGACTCTCTAGCCAATTGGCAGGTTTGCTCCAGCCTCTGCCGGGGCTCAAAAACACGGTGATCGGTCGTCTTCACCTCTTCCTCAGTCTCGTCTTTTGACCAGTGTTTTAAGTATGCTTAGGGGTCCATGCACCTAACGACCATGTAAGAACTCAAATGGGGCAAACCCCAAGCTTTCTTGTGGTGCTTCTCTGAAGTCAAAAAGTAATTGCTGGTAAATATCTGTCTCACATACGAGGCTGCTCTGACGATATACGTCGCAGCATGTTCTTCAACGTCCCATTGCATCTTTCGACCAGCCCATTACATTTTGGGTTATAAGGGGTCCTCCACAGTTGCCCGACAGACAGGAGTCTACCGATATCCTTCTTCAAATCTGCCGTATATTGTGCCCCTCTATCCGTCAAAATCTCAGTGGGTACCCCAACGCGACTGAAGATTTCGACCATAGCTTCTGCCACTTCAGCTGTCTCAATCGTTTTTAATGCCACAGCCTTGGGGTAATGTGTAGCGTAATCCAAAGTTTAAATATATCGGTGTCCCCTTTCTGTCACTGGAAGAGGTCTGACTAAATCAACACCCACCTCAATCAATAGCATATGTCCTAATAGTACCTTACTTACTCTGCCCTTTGCAACTCTCCGTTGACAGATATCGCACGTTGACAGTAGCGCTCTGTCTCTGGCCATTCCGGGCCAATACGTGAGTCAGCGTCCGCTTGACGCCCATGTGCTCAGCCATCAAAGAATCATGTGCTAAACCCATCACTTGATTCCGTAATATCTGTGGGACATTCAACTGCATAAACATTTTCCCATTGTCCACCCTTGGACTCTGGAATTTTCTCTGTAAAACAGCATTGATTACCATAAGTTGGCTAGAAGTCCCATTTGCTGTTTCAAGAGCCCGACCTAGCTTAGATTTTTCCTACAAAGTTGTTAAACTCGGATCCTAGGTCTGTAGTTCCTTCATCTCTTGTGATGTCATCTGCTGCCCTCACATGGCTACCACCTTTAAGGGTTTCACCGGCATTTTGGCCTTCTTTGCTTGTTTATGAATAACCGCAACTTGGGAAATGTCCGCCTCTCTAGTGGTCACACTAGCTTCACGTTGCTGCAGCCAAGTTGTATCAGGGTCTCCCGGCTGCCGTGCCCCCGACACATTTGTAGTGATATAAGAAGGGAGGGGCTGCTGGGGGCTCTGGGACCCTGGGAGGGCCAGGCGCTTAAGCCTCTTGGCGCCAGGCGTGGGTTCCCAGGCGGGTCAGACGCTTAAGCCTCTTGGCGTCAGGCGTTGGGTTCCTGGGTGGCCCAGGCACTTAAGCCTTGGCGCCGCCAAAGGTGGGGGGGCTGTGTGTGCTCTGTGGGAGATCTGGGGGCGCACACGGCCCCACCCCTCGTTGGGGACTAGGCATAAAAGCGGAGCTCCCTGGACGATCAGGGCCAGTCGTAGCTCAAGACCCAAGACCCAAGACCAGATCTGAGGACCCTGGGACGATGTGAGAGCCAGTGGTGGGACTCTGGAACTCCCGACTCTACGACCTTGTGAGGGCGAGTTCCAGAGCGTAGCCAGAGTAGAGTATCTAGGCTGTGTACCTAGGCTGTGTACCTAGGCCGTAACAGAGTATCAGGACTGTTGGAGTGTTGTATTGTAATAAAGAAGTTACCTCTACAAGTGTCTCCGGAACCCGTTACACATTCACAATCACTACATGAAACAATGGGTGGTCCATGCATAACACTTGCACAACCCCCTTTAAGAATAGAGAGTCTATTTCCACTCTTGCAAGTGGACATTGACGTGCTGTCGCATCCATCAATAAGCACTAGCTTGTTCTCCCTTCCAAGCAGCATTCCTCCACATACTTCCGATCCACCACGATCCCACTACATCCTGTGTCTCTCAGGACAGAGACTGCATGCTTTACTACCCGAATGAATAAACCCTGCTTGCGTCGGGTAGTGCCGACTGTCCACCCACATTCCTAACACGGGAATTGCTGTTCCATCTTGCAACATGGCGGACTGCCTAGCCCTCACAGATGTCACCCCTGCTTCTCCCCCCAAGCCAGTGTGGGGCTTTAGATCTCTGCCCACTGGTCCCGGTTGGTCTCTTTTTTGACAAAATCTCACAATATGCCCTGCTCTCCCACAGGAGGTAACATTTCATGGGTTTATAAGAGTCCCCCTTTGCCACATGTCCTCTAACCGGTTTCTCCTCTGTACCTGGTTTGCCAAATCCAGGCCCACTTTTGGAAAGCTGTCGTGGACAAATGTCGTAGGTTGTCCCGTGCTGCGAGGAAATGTTCTGCCAATGTTACCACTGTTTTTGGTTATCTCTGGGGATCCGCTCTCGCAGGAATATTGCTAAGTCCTTTGGGCATGCTTGCAAGGCTTGCTCTGTTAACAATAGATCGACCAGACCTTCGTATGTATTTTCAACCAGAGCCAGTTCGATTCATCTGGTCACCTCAAACTGGCTAAAGTTTTCCCCTCTACCCGGTTTAGCACCCCGGAATTTCTATGAAAACCCTCTTAATTTAGCTCATACCGCTCCATCAATGCAATCTTCAATTTCTGATAATCATATGCGTCCTCCCCACTCAACTGATGGTACACTAGCAGTGCCTTTCCACTCAGCAGAGCACCCAAATTAACACCCCAGTCATTCATTGACCACTTGTAGCACTTGGCATATTGTTCAAACCACTGCAGGTAAGAATCCATATCATCCACGTTCTTATAGAACTGAGGAAGCTTGGGCGCTGCGGCTTATGGAAAAGCTGCTGTGGGAGTAGTCAGTACCCCTGCCTCTAGCTTCTTATGCTTCAATTCGATTTTACACCGTTCAACCTGCAGTCTCTCTTCTCTTTCCAGCGTTTACCTCCTGATTGGGTCCTCACTTTCCACCTCTTCTCTTCTAATTCTCTCCTCCCTTTCCACCTCTTCTCTCCTAATTATCTAATCTGATACTAATTCTTTCAGCACACTGTCCTTTTGCATCCGCTCCATTTCTATCTCTCTAGTCACCTCCAGCTTCATTTTCTCCTTCTCCAGTTCTATTAATCCGAGTGTTTCTCTTCAGTGCGCTCTCATCTCTTAGAAATTTCTCCAGAGCGTGCCCTTGTAGCCCTACATCGAGCATACTGTAACGCCTCCTTAGTGTAATGCGAGCATATGCTGGGTTTCGCCGCCCCAACCCCTAAGCCAACCAGGCGCCACGAACCATCGGGGGCAGGGTTTAAGGGCAGAGCCCGCGGGCGTTAGGGGGTGGTATTATCTGGAAAGTTCTTAAGGGGTGTGGCGAAGGGCAGAGTCTGGGTGACGTGGAAAGGGTATATAATCGGGAGCCATAAGGGGCTCGTGGTCAGTTGGTGAGAGCTGGAAGCTGGGCTACATCAGGAGTCTCCGTGAGCCATCGACCACGTGGCAACGCGGAGATGGCTCCCAGCGCGCCGTCTCCCAGCGGGGCGCGGGAGTGAGGGAAGCGCGAGAGCGGCGCGAGAGCCGCGCGGGAGCGGGGCGTCAACTCTGCGACGTGCCGCGGAGTAACCGGGAGAGCGGAACGCGAGCTGTCCATAACGAAGAAATAAAGAGATGGAGACACAGTCGCTTGCCATCGACCTGTTGTATTACAATTGGCATCAGAAGTGGACTTTTTCAAGGCAAAGTAACATGAAGAAAGATGGCCGAGCACTTGAAAAAGCGTAACCCACCTGTTGCGTCTTCGGACGACGAAGAGGCGGCAACCAAAGACCGGCTGACCCCGGGCTCCGTGGTCCCGGTTATTGCGACCACGGCTGGTGTGTCTACCGCACCAGAGGAGGACATCGAGCGCGCTGGGAAGACGGCCGCCAGCACACGTCCTCCAGCGACCACGGGGCAGGCTGCCGCCATCTTGAACATCGCGGCGGAGAAGCGGCTGGGCGCTGCCATTTCAGAGGCACCGCGTGGTGTACATCCTGCTGCTGATGCAGCTGTTGCGCGGGAAGGAGCCAGAAGGAGAGGACACCGACGCTGCTTCACCACCTTCAAAGAGAGAGCGCCGGAGCAGCGGGGGAAG
Organism: Lampetra planeri; assembly: GCF_965212315.1. Taxonomy (NCBI): domain Eukaryota; kingdom Metazoa; phylum Chordata; class Hyperoartia; order Petromyzontiformes; family Petromyzontidae; genus Lampetra; species Lampetra planeri. The sequence continues at coordinate 8,866,350 of NC_136155.1, read as the reverse complement.
CCGCCGTTGCTGCTGCTGCTAGGCGGGAGCACCCCCGCCCTGGCTCGTGTGCGAGACACCGGAGCAGTTCGCAAGAGGACGCCGCGCTCACCGTTCGAGTTCTTCGAGGCGTCTCAAGTCGCCACCCTGCCGTCCTCTGCTCGCCGCAGCCCCCCGGGCGAGTCGTGACGATACGCACCCGGCCCTAACACACACCTCACCCATCTTGCATGCGACGGGTTGCGATTGCGTTGTTTATGGCTCGAGGTTGCTGAGCGTGGTTCGGGCTGTGTGTGTGTGTTGAGGATGGACGCGCTGTCTGTGCAGGTGCTTGCACTGTGTCAAAAAGTGTTTATGCGTTGCGGCGTCGGGATCGTTATCTTGATGGGGAAGTTAATGATTAATTCGGTTGCGTCGAGTGTCCCGAGCCCCGTTACCATTCCGTGGGTTGCCATGTGCGACGGGTTTTTTTGTTTGTTTTTATTTTGTTGTTATTGTTGCGATGTGCGACATGGGTAACGGTGTGTTGTCTGCCTGCAGCTCTGCTCGCGATTGTTCACAATGTACGAACTGTATAGAACTTTGCTGCTTGTGATCGTGATATGCTGACTGCACGTACTGTATATGTTGCACACTTGAAATGAAGGACGTGGGCAGGTGCTCCAAATCGAGGGCAAGCACATTTATTTATTGTGGTTAATATTAATCTTGGGAAGAACAGCACTGTCACTCTGTAAAATGCAACAACACGTGTGTTACAACCAGCCTTGCTCCCGAGCCGCCATTAACCATGTCGCTGGTTTACACGTACGGTTATTCATTAACCCTTTCTCTTAAACCCAATTCTACCACTGATAAACCATTCTTGTCTTTGACAATCACATTTGCACATCATTATTCGACTATTACTTTAATCCTAAGCTGTATGTCTATCTATACCATCCACTTATATCGGTATATTACACCCATTATCCGTACTGTATCTCACCATTGTACAGCTTACTACTTTACATGTGTTCTATTCTCAATAGTATTACAATGACAGTAACTAATTACAGTGCGTCATCCCTTTACAATGCACAGTACTAAAACGCTTCTAATTGCATATATCACAAATGAACAATTCAAAGCAAAGGCTTAACGTCTAGAACAAGTCTAGAACAAGTCTAGAACATTTATATAACGATCAAAAACAACCTTTGGGTCCTTTACCTGTAAAATGCAACAACACGTGTGTTACAACCAGCCTTGCTCCCGAGCCGCCATTAACCATGGTATATCCGCGTGGTCAATCAATAACCCTGCCAGCCACCTACAGGCCCGACTCAGTCATCACATGCTGCTGTACACACATGCATTGATGCACTGCACAGCAAATCAGGACTTTCACAGAAACACACTTTACTCCCTTGCTGCACAAGGACATACTTAAAAGAGTGATCCATTCCTAATGTGTCACACTCTCCCCCACAGAATGAGTGTCGTCTCGACACTCCACCTTTCTCCTTGCAAACATTTTGCAGTCTTTTCCCTTAAATTGGTCATGAAAGGAGTTTATGAAATCGTGAACACAATTTCTCTAGGGATCATATCCCTTCCAAGATAGCGCCACTCCAGAAGCTCTCTATTTTGGGGTGAGTTCCAACTCTTTGTGCACGAAGAGATAGGAGCCCAAGCATTGTATTATGCTTTTGGAATTACCAGACAATCTGGTATTATTAAACCATGCTTCACATTTTACTGACCAGAAATGGTTAGGATTCTTTTCCTAGTACCTGTCAAGATAAAATCCTTTACAGCTTGTCAATGCCATGTGGAATTTACCTCTTAGGTATTTACTTATCGGCCTACCAACATAGTTGAAACCTTTTCCTCACCATTTTTTCTCCTCTTAGGCAATGACCCCTTCTTAACATATTAAACACAACACTAACAAACAAAAACATTTTAAACAACTAACAACTATATGACCACAGCTTATATCTTGTCTTGATCACGCATGTTGTAGGGCTTCTTCTTCACCGCCAGCTCCGTCGTCAGCAGGAACTTGATGATGGCGTAGTGGCCCATCTTGTTGCGCGTAGGTGTGCTCTTGCCCGGGGACTTGGGTTGCAGCTGCAGACACAGCATGTGAGGCCTGCAGAACGTGGGGAAGGTGTGCACCTTGTGGTGGCTCACCGCGTATACCCTGTGCAGCACCTTCTTCTTGACCTTCTGTGCCTTGGCCCTCACCCCGCCCTTGGGCTGCGCCTCGGCCCCGCGGGCCTTGCTGCCCTCAGGATACCCCTTGCCTTTGACCCCCTCGGGCTTGTTTTGTCCCTCAAATTCCAAGCTGGCTGCTTCATTGACTTTTTCAATCAGCATCGCATCAGTGACAGTGATGTCATCAGGATGGGGCTTTATTTGGAATTTTATAGAGTCACTGAGCAATCCTGTGCCAATCGATCTCAGGGACTTCCTGCGTACCAAATCTGGATTGTACTGGTCATCAGCTCCTTTTTCTTTAGATGCAAATAATAGTCTGTCCTTTAATTCGATAGCTCGGAACAGAAAGTTATGTGCAGTTTCTCTTGGCTCCTGAGAGATGTTCATCAACTTCTGATAGAGATCAGATGTGCTTTCTTCTCTATAGTGTCCTTTCAAAATGATTTTTAACTTGTAAATAGTCAAATCATTTTTTATTTCTAGCATGTCCCTCAAATTTACACCAGGACTGATTGCTCTGACTACTGCCTAAATGATGTCAGACTCGGCATGTCCCTTACAGGTTCCTGTGTCGATCTGGTGCATAAGATTGGTGTAAGATAACTTGTCTTTCTGCCCTCTTTCACCAATCTGCCCGCAGATCCTGAATTCTCTCCATATTGTGACTTCCGGCACATTTCCTAGTCTGACCATTCGTATGGGATTCAATGCTGCTGTGGTTTTTGTTCCACCTTCACTTGAGATTTTCTTTTCCTCAAGGGTTTTTCTGGATTTTTCTTGTGACTCTTGTATTTCACCATCCATATCTTCAGAAAGTTTTGATGGTGGCAGTGTTTGACTTGTTCCATTCCTGTCTTTCTCTTTCTGCTGTATTGTTTCAATGAAAGACAGCAGGTTTTGAATATATGCACAGGCCTCATCATCTTCTTCTTGGTCTTCAACTTCATCAAGTACTTTTTCTGCCATACGAATCAAAACCCGTCTGCTTTTATCTTCACCAGTCTCATCATCATTGAAACACTTCAAATATCTGCATGTTTCCATGAGCTGGGCTTCTGCAGCTGATCCAAAGCAGTACTGGCCTTGTCCTGCAGCTGTTCCAGTGCCATGATGTGAAGACCGTTCAGATCCTTGTACGAATATCTTTATATATTCTGCCTTTACAATTGCTTGGTCCGTCTTATTGGAAGAGTTGATCCCCGTCAGTGAACTCAGGGAAACTCTCCTGCCAGGCTCGTCAAAATATGTTGCACACTCGAAATGAAGGACGTGGGCAGGTGCTCCAAATCGAGGGCAAGCACATTTATTTATTGTGGTTAATATTAATCTTGGGAAGAACAGCACCGTCACTCTGTAAAATACAACAACACGTGTGTTACAACCAGCCTTGCTCCCGAGCCGCCATTAACCATGTGTCTGGTATATCCGCGTGGTCAATCAATAACCCTGCCAGCCACCTACAGGCCCGACTCAGTCATCACATGCTGCTGTACACACATGCATTGATGCACTGCACAGCACATCAGGACTTTCACCGAACCACACTTTACTCCATTGCTGCACAAGGACATACTTAAAAGAGTGATCCATTCCTAATGTGCCACATATAGACTGTCTTTCTGTACGGATACGGATTGCGGTGCATCGTTCTGACCATTGGGTTTCGGGATTGTTATTAGTTGTGCGTACCTGTTTGGCAATTGGTTAATTCAATGGGGGATCCTAATTTTTGGTTGTATGGGTGTTCGGGCGCATGAGATTGTATGTGTGTTCATATGAAATTGCGATTGTATGAGGGTTGAGGGCGTTGATTGGTGCATGGGGCCGTAAATTGCCGCCAAGTGGCGTCGCTCTTTCCGGTTGATTGCGTGCAGCCAGGGGTCGCGTTGCGAGTTGGTGTGTATGAGCAATGTGTCTTGGTCAAAGAATGGGTTAAAAATTCCCCTGATATGACTGCTGTGCGCAGCGAGCTGTGGCGATGCGTCGTATCGTTGGGGGTTGTTAACACGTGACAGGGGATGTGTGTTGTGACCCCCAGCAAGGGGCAGCTGGAGTGCACGCATGGAAAAACTGCGGAAATGGTCGGACGTTGGGCCGCCATTATTGACTAGCGCGAGAAATCGCAGAGATGCTCTTGCGCGATTTGGGCGCGTGCGGGAAACCGTGGTAGGGTGCTACGCGCGTGCCGCCGCCATTTTGAGCGCGCGCGGGAAACCGTGGTGGGGCGCTTTGCGCGTGCCTGCCGCCATGTTGGGCGCGCGCGGGAAACCGCGGTGGGGCGCTTTGCGCCGGCGGCCGCCATTTTGAGTGTACACGTAAAACCGCGGAGATGCGGTTATGGAATTCGTCCCCTGACGCTCGTGTTGCGATCTAAATTGTGTGTGTGCATTGCGCGTTGTGTGTAATGCTGGCTTGTTGACGCCCATTGGGATAATGGGAGCGTAGTGGCCCGTGTCAGATAAAGGGGGGGCATGACATTGCACCAGCAATTGGGGATAGAGATGCTGGCTGTGACCTATTCTGGGGCACAGATTTCACCAGTATACGCCTGTCATTGTTGAGTGGGTGACGCACGAGTTGTGGTCCCGTCGTGCGGTGGCAGATGGTTTAACCTGGTGGGCCAGAGGCTCACAGAATTCAGGGGTAGGGGTTCCATTAAGTTGCAGCGAACGGTGAGAACTGGCTAACATGAGGCAGGGATTCCCCTTGCGTGTCTGCCAGTGAAGGGCCGCGGACTTGTTCCGCTCTGGTTTAAAATGGTATTGAATGTATAGGGGAACTAGTCCTGCAGATCCTATTCGGGGATATGGATTGTGGGGGTTCAAGTGAATGGAATATTGCTTAGGTTAGCGGAATGCGACGGGTCTGGGTTGAATGCTAGGATGGGAGTGAGGACACATGCTGGACAGAAAGTTCAGCCTATTGGTGATAGTAAGTCTAAGTTGTTCGGAATGCATGTTGTGGAGTGCGACTCCATGTCGTCAGAATATTGGCCATAGAAATTCGCCCCGTGGGGGTTGATGGGGTCTGGCCTTAGGTGGGGACGAACCTTCTCTTGTCTGTAAAGCGTCAGACTGTGAGATGCTGGGGTGTGTCCATTGGAGAAGGGATAGTACGGGATAGAGCATGGCTGAGTCGTTGCGATGTGCCTTTGTCTCGTCCCCGAACTTGCACTGGCCGAGTGAATGGTCAATTAAAATTAATAAAAGTAAAATAAAAATAAAATAAAAATCACGACGTTTCGGAGTTGCACTTTAACAACTCTGGCACCTTACCATAATAATAAAAAATTAACCCGTAAAAACAAAGTTTTTCACTATAAATCCTTTATATGCGTGGCAGCTAGAGTCCTCTGGCTTGAGATGGCTGCCACCTATGGGTCAGATGATTGCCTGCCACCATTAAGCAATTGGTAATTAAATATAATTTTTTTCCCTAAAAAGTGTAACATTTTTGAGTCTGTGTGCAAAATGTCAGCTCGATTGGATCACGGGAAGTGGGTTAAAAAACGACCGAAAGATTTGCACGGTCGTAAGCGTGCAAGCAAGCAAGTGAACTTAATATAAAGGATTTAAAAAGGGGGCCTGTCCTGGCCCATTCCCCCCCTCAACCAGTATATATACGGGGTAGTATCTCTTGGAATCTCTCATTTACTTGATACAGCAAGCGTGCTGTGACGGTTCCACCTGAAGACGGAAGCTTGGGTTGCCTCCGAAACGTCGTGATTTTTATTTTATTTTACTTTTATTAATTTAAATTTTTTACCTACGTGACTTTACCGAAAAAACCTAAGAATATGAATCCTTGCAGTCACAAAAGCTTCGAATCTAGAATGTTGGTTGTGCATCCAACGCGTCGATTTCTGTGTATTTTATTAATTTTTTCTCCTTCCGCCGGGCGGATTACGATCATCTCCACTACCCTGGGGCCGGGTGGCTGTCGTGTACGACATGCTGAGGTGCGTTTCGTGGTACTGTGCCTCAGGAGGTTGGGTTCTCCTTCTCGTCACAGATTTTCGGCGCCTGCCACACTGGGTGTCACCAGTTGTGCTGACCGGATGTGGACTTGAAGGGGGAGTGGAGCGCCTGTCCGTCACTCCTGCTCTACCAGTTGTTCTCTGAAGTTGGACTTGAGCCAGGCGGATGGACCAGCAACACGGACACGCTCTAAGACACCGCATTCCTGATTTATGCGCGTCTGCCGTTCTTGCGCGTCGGTTACCGTTGTTGTTCATTGCCTTTCCATTCCTTAATTTTTTTCTTGCTTGTTGCACAAAGGATGGCCCAGCATCCCGTACCAGATCCAAGTCTCTTCCCTTCCGTTGACTGCTGCTGTTCTTATTGTTACGTGTTGTTCTTTGTTCGGGTTGTCCGTTACGGTGTCACTGTCGGCTCGCATTGTGGTCTTGTCTTGATTTAGCCGGGACGGCTAGTCTTTTACACTGGCGGGGGGGGGGGGGGTGATGTCTGTGGGCAGCCAAGCAGCCACCCCGGTAACCAGATAGCAACAGACTCCACTCTTGGCCAGTGCCAAGCTGCAGCCAGCTTGGTTCCTTGCTCCTGTCGCTCCTGGCATGCTCTTGCTCTATCCCAAACGTCCCACCTGCCCTGGCTCAATCCCCAGGTCGGCCGAGTGAAGATCCCCTAGTCCTCATTCGCGTCGCTGCTTGAGGGTGTGCGCTCGCCCAGCCGCCACCGCTGCCGCCGCCGTCACCGCTTCTTCATTCAGCTCCCTACCGATTTGGGTGCCCCTTTTATAGTGCTGCTCAGGTCCATTGTTTAATCCCTGGGCCAATCACGTGAGAGGTCCGTCTATAAATGGTCTAAGATTTCCTACCCCTGGTTGTCGTGTTCTCCTCAAAACCTGTTCCCACACTGGTCTGACCACGCTGTGGTGGTTCCAGGCTCCACACGAAGGACCGTACCCAAAACCACGAGTTTCTCTCTCCAGCTCACGGAGTATGTTTCACGCACTACGCCACAATGGTATAAACCAGAGAGTGGGCAACCTGTGGTTCCGGGGCTTGCATGCTGTGGCTCTTTAAGGGGCTGCTGCTTCGTGACCGTTATGTATTAAGGACCACCATAATTTCGTATTCACCACAGTGCATTGGCGGCTCTTGAAATATTGATTTGAATTTTTTACTGAAATTTAAAACAAATGTTTATCTTATTGTTATTTTGGTTGCCAACCCCTGGCATGCACAATAACTTGGCTGCGATTAGTCCTGACCAAACACGCGACTATATCGTGACCTGTGACGTCAGCTGACCCAGCCATATCGGCGGCTGTAATCAATGCAGCTTCCGTGCGTTTGAAAATACTAGTCCAAACACGTTCCTTTGGAGTGAGCAGGTAGGAACTTGGTTGAACAGCGCATTCGTGCGATCCGTGTCACGCGGCGCAAGCTGTGTGGGGCGGCGCGTCACGTGGTGCTGAGCCCGCCCGAAGCGCTCTATGAAATACAAATCGAGGGCGTGGCTATGCACGACAGACGGACAAATAATCCCTGGTGGGCAGGGAGGAACTGTTGGTCCTACCTGTAATATCATTGTCATTAGGACTGCAGAGTAGCTCTTGCAAGCAGCGCGGAGTGCGTAGGCGGTTCACCCCCCACTCGGCTCGCGACACCGCGCCTATGACAGATGGCACAGCATCCCTTCACAAACGAACGGCACGTGAGGAGCGTACAGGCGTGCCGACATTATTTCCCCCTCCATAAATGTGCCTAAAAAAGTAATTAAAACCGAGTTGCTTTTTTTGTTTGTTTGCAATCGTCGGTGTTGAAGTCGTTGGGCAACGGCGGAGGAGCCAGCAGCCCTCCAAAAATCTGGTTTCTCCACTGCGCCAAACTCGCAGACGCACCCCACACGCTGGACATTGGTGAAAAAAGAGCTTCATAGCTCATCGGATTCTTCCCATTTAAAATAACGATTCTAATGCTGATTTCCGCGCCCGGAGCTCTTCGCCGATCAGTGTCTGCTCGGGCTTGGTGAGGACCGACTCTGATTTTAGCGCGGTAGGCTACGTACGGTGCGAAAGAAGTTCAACGTTCACACGAGACCATTTTCATTACACCCTTAATTTAAAGCCCATGGGTTATGCGATTAAACGATAAACTTCACAAGTCAACTTTTGTTGTCCTCACACTCTTAACACATTCCTCTAACTTGCTAACGATTTAACTCACTATATACCGTACGTAGGTACAAGGGAGCGCTCGTCGCGTTCCAGCGTCGGCCGAGATTTCTGCCCCCCCCCCACCCGTTCGCACGCAACCCCCATACGACCGCCTGCCTTTTGCGAAGGGAGCGACCCCTCTAAGCGTGCCTGTGTCGGGGCAGAGCGCCGCGCGTTTCTCGACCTCGGTGACAAAGTGGCCCCGACGGGAGTAATTAAAAGCAGCGGCAGATTACAGGGGACCTCGAGCGGTGCAATCGGCGTGCGCCCTCCCTGAGCACGCGAATTTGCCCTGCCGGGTGATTAAAACGCACACCGCGTCCCTTGGAGCAGCGGGCCCGCGTTTTAAATGAAACTGCACCTGGGAATGTGCATCTTTTTGTTTTATTCGTCGCGTTTTGTTGCGTGCACTCCTTTCAAGCACATTATTCGCTTGGTTGTCGGTGGCCTTATTGGCCACGCGGGTCGCAAGATAAGCGGGATACGTAGGTCATTGTGCCCATTCCGAGGCAGCGGATCAAACCCGGTCCGTCCGGGTCAATTCTCACCTCGACATCTTCTGTCGACTCAGCGCATATAATCTCTGTAGGGTTGGTAAAATGAGTACCAGTTCGTGGGAAGTATATGCTAAGTCATGCTTATGTGTGTGTATGTGTACACGTCATCACGTGTTCGCTGTGCACGTGCGTGAAGTGACACCCTGGACACTAATGCAGACGAGATTGTTCCACCTCAAGGAAGTTTGCGGGTGAAATATTGTAATAAACTATTTAAACAAAGCCCCGCGAACACCAAGAGAGGTGATGGAGTGACACCCCAATGCTGGTGTGAGCTCAGAGATTGTCTCGGGCTTCCGAGTGGGACAGCGCGAGGGGTTCACACTGCCGTGGTGAGGACCCTGCGATCTCGTCATTGGCTGAGCTTCCGGTGCCATTGGATCCCCTTGCGTGTTGCTGAGCACGTGGGCTCAAGTTGAGTGTTGGCAGTAGCTGCGGCCATTGCAGATTTGTGAAACTGAGTCTGGATCAACACGGGCGATGCTCCTTGTCAGTGTGTGGCTGCCGTTCATGTTAGCCGGCGGTGGAGAGGCCAGTAATATTGACAATATTTTGCTCGTTCGTCAACGTTCTTCCAGTTTTGCTGAAAAAAAGTATTTGCCCACGCTGTAACAAACTTAATAATAATGATTTACATTTGTAAGGATTATTTCATCCAAGAATCCCAATGCGCCGTGTACAGAAAGCAAGGAAATAAGATGGAGCCAGCAGCGTAAACGACCAAAACTCTGGGGAAAAGGCCATTGTTATAAAGGTGAGTTTTCAGTGAAAGATTAAATCGCTCTAACAATTCTGTTTGTTTATTTATCAGAGACCAACGCGCTCCATAGTCTTGGAGCTGCACTGGCAAAAGCTCCATTCACCCACAGGAACGGAGCCGTGACTTTGATTTGATTGGCTCTGTCGCATGGTGGAGGGTCATGGTTAAAACCTGCAGAACGATCTCGCCCTAAAGAAACTAATTACGTATCATAATAATGGTCGCGGAAGCCCTCGTATAAAAATTAGTCACCCTAATCGTTGTCGTTGGGAAACAAAAAAAACGAATTCCCACAATGTTGAATCGGGAGGAATCGTTTGCCTCCAGAGTCTCGCTCGACTGCAGCGCTCTGCTCGCACAGCAAGCGTCCGAACCAGGCGGCTGTGCACCGGCTGCCCTTTGCCGGTCGCAGTTCCCTCCGCTGCCGCTCACTGTGCGTGCGGAATCATTGCCGATCTGTCGTGCAAATGCGTTTGATGGTGGGCCACTTGTTTTCAAAACATTTCACAGGGCAGTGATTTCAGGGTTTCTTGATTTGTTTCTGGTCACAGACCATGTGGTAATTCACCGCCGTCGCCAAAAAGACGTCGCACCGATATCACAATTCTAAATAAGACCGCATGGCTCCGATTAGCACGGTTGGCTCCGATTAGCACAGTTGGCTACGTGCGGTGCGAAAGAAGTTCAACATAGTACATAATGTACATACATGTTGATGTACCGAGCGAGCAGCCAGTCCATGACGCGGTGAGATTCTCTGCCGTGCGGTGTAGATTACAGCAACAATATTAGGTGCTTGCGTAAATTACTCAAATTAAAATGTGTCAGATTTCATCATCCATAATACAGTTTTCTTTGGGTTCGATCGCGTAAGTATAAATGTGTCATTACCCCGCCACCACCCGACACAGACAATTAAGTAAGGGTTGTCACGTAAACAGAACGTGCCAATTAGTTACTAGTTCAGCACATCAGGGTGTTGGAGAGTAAACCCACAACATTTACAATATCATTACCATGATGTTTCGCTGGTAATTACAACCAGCATCATCGGGCGATTTTTCCAGAATTAGCGAAAGCCTTCGTGTCGGAATCCCGACACACCACCAGCCCGGGGACTATGGCTCATTATCGCCATCGTTCATGCAGCCCTGGTCCAGCCAGGGCCAAGTCATCCCACAGATGACCTTCCAACTCATCCGCAACGTTTAAACGCGCCAGATGATTCACGCATTGTGTTGTGTTTTAACGTGCACATAGCCTGGCACACCCCCCGTGGTGACGTCACAGTGGTTGTCTTTGTTGTTTTATACATCTTCTTGGTTCTTAAATATATTTATGCATGCCCACGTCGTTAATATTTACCGCGTAGTAACTGTTTAAAACATTTTTGGGAAAGTGCGAGGCTTTTGGCAAGCGGAGCCGTAATGAGCTCCGGTCGGTGGGTTGGTGTGCGATGTCGGTGCCGGATTGGGCGCCCGTACCTGCCGAGTGATTGATGTGAGTAATAATGGCTGAGTTTGCCAGCGGTCAGCAGAACTGCATGAGCCGAGTCATGCGGCTCGCTGATTAATTTACCGCTAACTATCTGCAGCACAGGCTTTATCCATTACATGTCCGGCTGGGCACGGGCCCTGGAGGGGTGCGGGGTAGGGTGGGGGGGATGCTCGCTGTATATTTCTCTCCTTATCCTGCGCCAATTATTAACCGAACTGGGGGTCTCAAATCAGCAACTCTGGAAGTTTGCGCAGGAATAAATGATTTGTGCGATGTCATTACGCGTTTACTGAGAGGAGACGGCGGATTTTACGTGTCCAGCCTGCAGCAATTTTACCCTCGTTATGAGCACGACATAGCGCCCGTTACATATTTAAGAGTTTATAATCATTGCAGTTAAGGGCGACAAATGTGTCGTAAAGTATGTAACTTAATTATAAATATGACAAAATTGTTCACAACCGGGCTGCATGACATACAGATTCATAGCCCGATTAGAGAAGCATGAAATTACCTGTTTTATGTGCTATGTATAAGAGTTATTGTCCGAAACGTTGCCCCATAACAATGCGTATATTTTCTTGTTTATGAGGCCACACCTCCGATTAGCATGGTTGGCTATGTACGGTGCGAAATAAGTTCAATATGCACACATACATACACTTACAGACCCATAAACCTTCGATTAACCCGTTTGGCTCCATACGGTGCGAAAGCCGTTCAACGTCCAGACAGACGTACGTACGAACCACCAGGGATGCACCGTCGTGTGAGACGCGGCCTGCCAGAAAACAGCGGTCACGGCCCCACGCCGGGGAACCGCTCACAACTAAACAACAGCAATGTGTGTACCGCTCTCTTCCTTGCACGATAACCCAGCCGTTGTCGTCGTTGTTGTGCTGTCTTGAACCCAGCTTGCATTTGGTGTTGACAAATCGGCAGGAGTTTACGCACACCACTTGTGCAATTTGTATTTCAAATTTTTCGTATATTTCCGCGGGGTTGTCTGCCCCCCTCACCTCCTTAGCAAGCAGGACGCGTCGTGAACGCAGTGCACGGGCCGGCCGATATTCGTCGCGTGCCGTTGTCTTTTTGTCGCCCAACATCCTGCAGCGGCGGCCTTTGTTCTTGTGTGCAGCAAAAGTCTAATATTTTTTTAAAGAACGGTATGTGGCGCTGCACTCTGATGTTGTAGGAGTGTTGTTATAACAATTAGTGTTATAACAATTCTATGTTGATTTAAAGTTGCGCATTTTGATGTGACGTCACATTTCTCAAAACCCCACCCCTCTCGTCACACAACCTAGGTGCGTGACGCAATTTATGGACGGCCCATTATATCGTGTGTGTTGTATTGTTTGTTGTTGTAACTTGCTGGACCCGCCCCTGCCGGACATCTTGTGAAAAAAGCTTTGTATTCTTGGTCTTTCGGTAAAGTCACGTAGATAGGTTCAAAGAAAATAACAAAAAATAACAAAAACTACGACGTTTCGATCGCAACACAAGCGGTCGTCTTCCTTGTTATTTTTTGTAATTTTCTTTGAACCTATCTACGTAACTTTACCGAAAGACCCAAGAATATGAATTCGTGCAGCCACGAAAACTACGACGTTTCAATCGCAACACAAGCGGTCGTCTTCACTTCAGATTAAGACGACCGCTTGTGTTGCGATCGAAACGTCGTAGTTTTTGTTATTTTTAGTTATTTTCTTGGAACCTATCTGCGTGACTTTACCGAAAGACCCAAGAATATTATTACTGCAGGCACGAAAGCTTTAAGTCAAGATAATAGCTTTGTAGCTCATCGGATTCCACCAGGAAAATATAGATTCTGATTAGAAACTGGCTGAGTATCTCGTTGGCCTATCACCTAAATAATCGGAAGAAAGCCTGGGTGGTTAGGGGGAGGAGGGGCCGAGGAGAGCTATATGGTGAGTGCCTGGTATGGAGGAGGTCGTGACAACGATCCCCACCCTCACGCCTGCTGCATATTTTCGAGTTTGCGTGTCTCTCTCTCCCCGTGGTCGCGTTAATTTTTTTCCGGTTCCTCCGGTATTTAAATATTTCCCTACCATTATTACAATATATTAGCACCTCTATTGTGTACGCTTCATTGCTTATTTACGCTCTCAGTTGGCATCAAGTCCCCCTATATTCGGCAGCCCCCAAAGATTCTTCCCCACCGGCCCCTATTTATTTTCTGGACCCAGCCCAAAGTGGGCCAATGAGATCCGAACGGAAAAATCACGCCCATACAGTCACATCGCAAATCTAGTCACGAGTAATTGCACAATGTTTTTTTTATATCGCACAACCAATTTTAAATATACCCAGAACTTAGGCCAGCGGGTTTACAAATGCCTGGGCCGAAGTGTAGTCCCAGACCGTCACTGGACACGGCTCTCGGCGGAATGTGGAGATCATCAACTCCGAGCTGCTGTCATTCACGTGCGTGGCGAGCGTGCGGCGAAAGCTTGGAGATACGGGCAGGGCGGGCAGGCGTTAGCGGGGCGAGCGGGCTGGGCCCTGCACCACCGGTGTCCCACAGCACCACCCTACTTTCATTCTCCCCCCGAGCCGGCGAAGCTCTGCTACGGAGTGCCCTCTACTCTAAACTAAAACTAAACAACTTTTATTTTTACCAGGTAAGGCCCACTGAGCTATGTAGCTCTTTTTTATAAGCGACCTAGACATTACAAATTATAGCACAACGAAGTGGCTAATCATCGTGGGCAAATTTATAGCAGCCAACTACTCTCAACGCATGAAGTCGATTCTAAATATGGAGGGGAAAAACCGGAGGACCTGGATAAAAATCCACGCGACCACGGGGAAAGACACAAACAAACTCCAAATATCCAGCAGGCGTCATGGTCGGGAGCGAACCCATGACCTCCTGCATACCAAGCGGGGGAGAAAACATCTGCTAGCTACCGCCACGACCAGGCCCTTCCATCCATTCGCGCGCTCTCCTGCACGGCGCGGGCTCCAAACAACAACGATGGCTACCTTTCGACACTTCCCCATCCTATGGCAGAGCCTCTGCTTCGTACAAGGTCCGTTAGACGAAACGTCGGCGTGAATGCGGTGTTTTTTTCGGGGCATGCATTAAGTACCTGTGGGTGTTTGTATTCAAATATGCAACTAAGCTGCAGACAATACGCACCTCCTCGTTACAAACAGCTGATGCATTCCTCTTTGTGGATGTCATCAAATTGCAACTTGCTTATTAAATCGATCGCTGGAGCATATGTATTTATATTTATTTCTGTGTATTTATATATTTATTTTGGGCCATGTACCGGGAGATTTGCATGGGATTGAACAGTGAGTTTCTCCAATGTCTGGTCAGGCCATCACGTGTTGAAGCGCTGCAGCTAACATCACGACAGCAATGAATTAATGCCTTCGTGCGTTTGTCTCTCACTCATATCCGGCGAGTCCAATGCAGATGCGAGCTCTGTTCGTCCTAGAATGGGGGTGGTGGGGAGGGGTTGTGCTTCGACTGAGGCTCAGCAGATCAATCTGTGCCCAGATCGCGCATAATTGAAATAACAGGGAGAGTTAGAGGGAGCCGCGTTAAATGGACTGTTTTGGTGCTGATCGCCACGTTGCGTGCACTAAAACGTGGAAATAAATTGCCTTGCAAAGAGGCAGCTCTGTGTAAATCCGAGTCAGAAATAAAAGAATCAAGTGAATAAGAAATAAAACGGCGAATAACGATGCATCCTATTAAAACAATTATTTTTAGGCATGTTTATGTTTACAGGCTGCTGTAATATGTGTATACATTTAACAAAATGATAACAATAACAACCCCCATTAAGAGATATGCATCAATAACCAGAGTAGAGACGTGAAGCAGGTCACCTGAAATAAGTCCCGGCAACTTCTTATTAAAATAATAACATTGTGATATGATCTATAATATAAACGCTTACAACTGGCACACAAGCATACCATGAATAACCCCCGCGTGTGTGCCTATTGTGGCGTGGATTTGTGAGGTAAAGGCTGGATGTACGTATGTTGAACTTCTTTCTCACCGTACGGAGCCAACCGTGCTAATCGGAGGCGCGGGAAAAGGACAACAAACTGAACACAAAAAGCAGTTCCAAAGAAATTAGTTTGTCAATCTAGATTATTTAAAAGTGCATAGCTCAAAAGTGCATAGCCTCCTAATATCGGAAGGAAGAGCGTTCCACACGGCCCCAGAAGACCGAGACTTTAAGCTGCCAGTACCCCAGGATCCTGCCGATAGGATTACACACACGACCCGATAATTGGCCTGAGCTAAGATTTGTCACAGCTCCATCCGGGAGTGAACAGACTAAAGTCTCGTGAGATAGGGGGAGACCCTTAGGGGTGGTCAGGGCCACTCGTACACAATGCCTTTGTACGTGAAAAAATCGGCCTGTTGATTTCCCCTGCGTGTACACCGGTCCGCGTGGAGACACCGGTCTGTCCGTGCACCCAGCTCCGCTTGGGAGCCCACTCTGCACCCGGGTCTTCTCGTCCGCGCTGGTTGTGTGCGCGCTCGTGTCTTAGTTGACCGCAGTCACTGGAATATGACAGCTGTGGCATTGCAGGTATCCACGCACGATACGTCTCTGTGCCCTTGCCTGTGGATATTTTCCGACCCCCTCCACCTGCCCCTAATGGACATTAGTGAATAAAGAGCTTCACAACTCATTGACTTTCCCCAGGGTAAATGAGGATTCTGATTCTGAACTTTCGTAATTCACAGGCGATCGTGGCTACGCCACCCAAACGATGGGCCGTGGAGTAAAGCACGTTCGTCTGCGCTCCTTCATTAGATGAACAGAGAAACGACACGAACTCTTCTTCTTGGTTCTTTCGGTAAAGTCACGTAGAAGGGAAATAATAAAATAATAAAAATAAAACATAATAAAATAATTCTCACGACGTTTCGGCCACAACGCAAGCAGACGTCCTCAGGTGAAGAATGAAACACCACCAAGCTTGGAGCGTATATTTAAGCTGGGTTGGAGGGGGAAGAAGAGCGCCTTGACAAAATAATTTGCATATCAAGAGGAATTTAGCATATTTATGGGAAATGCGTAGGAGGTGGGCGGGGGTTTTAAAGTCATATTATGCCCGTGCATTATGCAGGATTAGCAGCATCAAAGGGAGGGGATGGGGGTAGCATTAATAAATGGATGGAATGTTAATAGTACGTAGCTGCAGTAACTAAAACCACCACGTAAACAACTAAAGTATAAACTACATAGTATCATCAGTATACTAAATATACTCTCCAATAAGCTGAGCTACTAACAGTAAGTAATACATTACAATTTTATGTCGCAAAAAATATAATATGCTTCCAGCTAAACTTTTTTCTCTTACATCACACGGATCTACCCCGTATTATATACTACCATAGACAAACCCAACATTACATTATATACTGTATTACTATACACCACTCTATACCTTCGACTATAATATTACCCTAAGTATTATTCTACCCACCCTACTGTATACCACACTGCTGTATATTAACTATACAATTATGATACTGTATATTACCTTATACATTGTATTAAACATTACAATTTTATACTATTTATACAATCTGCTATACACTATACCATTGACCGTCGCGTGAAAGATACTAAGATGAAGCAACGAAATATGTCAATGGGAGAGTGGTGGTAGGAGACTTGCAGCGGCGCAAAGAATCCATTCCCTGTGGAGAATAAAATATATATAGTCAATGCCAGTGAGTGGACTGCGGTCTGAAAGTCACCGTAAACGTGAACACAATAAGTTAAGATCCGAAATGGTTTATTACGTCCTTCCAATGATTGCTGAGCCAGAATCCATCTTCTTGGTTGAAATTGTCTCTGTGTTTGTATATGTGGATCGCCTCATGAACGAATCTACCATGGTATACCATGTGTTCACGTTTACGGTGTAGTTTATACTTTAGTTTTATGTAGTTTATACTTTAGTTTTTTTACGTGGTTGTTTAGTAACTGTAGCTACATACTATTAACATCCCTTCCCTTTGTTAATGCTACCCCCCCATCCCCTCCCTTTGATGCTGCTAATCCTGCATAATGCACGGGCATAATATGAATTTGAAACACCCTGCCCACCTCCTACGCATTTCCCATAAATATGCTAAAGTCCTCTTGATATGCAAATTATTTTGTCAAGGCGTTCTTCTTCCCCCTCCAACCCAGCTTAAATATATGCTCCAAGTTTGGTGGTGTTTCATTCTTTACCTGAGGACGGCTGCTTGCGTTGTGGCCGAAACGTCGTGATAATTATTTTATTATGTTTTATTTATATTATTTTATTATTTCTCTTCTACGTGACTTTACCGAAAGAACCAAGAAGATGAATCCCTGCAGTCACGAAAGCTTTAAATCGACACAAACTCTCTTTTCGAAAGCCCTCTTGTGACTGGCAGACCTCGACGTTGGCACCCATGTCCTGAATAATATTGCTGCTGCCATCACGGGCAAGAATGGAATAGCTCACCCAGCATTAGTTCAAGCAAGCCTGACTCTGCTGCTGATGTGGTGGTGAACGTTAAAAGCGGTCCAGAGTTTGCTTGTTGTTGAACACGAGTTGCTGTAATTACGTTCTTCCAGATGGTTCGAGTGCCTGCCATTGAGGTTCGTGTGTCTGATAAAATGTGTAAAAAGAGACTTCATATATTACGTGGAGGTACAGATGTGGCAAGGAGGTTTATCGTCTGCCTGCTTATTTCATACTCCGGTTATGAGTGATGTACTGTATGTATGATGAACTTCTTTCGCACCGTAAGGAGCAAACCGTGCTAATCGGACCTTGTAGGATTGCAGCCACTGGACAGTTGTGTTGGGTTCATCACCGAAGGAGCTAAGGATGACTGCTGTTATAAAAAGGGTTCTGATACCACATATGGGGAGCAGAGGCGCAGTGGTTATCACACTGCACTTACACCCGGTGACCAGAGTTTAATTCCCAGCCACGGCTAACATCCGTGGCGAGTGATGACCGGACCGGTTCTGGGCAACCCCCGTCTTCACCAAAGCCACACTGACCAGCCGTGGTGAAGTATAGTTAAATAACACACGGCGTGGGGAGGCTTTCATTCAACAGTAGATTGACAGAGGAGGGTTAATCTCCGAGAAGACACTTAACTCAGAGACACAACGCGGTAGTTGCTGTGACTGCTTTTGCCTAACAACTGTAAAAACCCCGCGTAGCCAGTCCTCCAAGAAAGCTGTTAAATTATCCAGGGAGAGAGAAACTAATTTTCTCAACAGTTACATAAAGCACCGTTTTGCTAGCACTGCCCCCCCCCCACGCACGCAATTCAACCTATTAATCAAAGTGCCCTCTGTGAGTTATTAGTTTAAGTTTACAAGCTTATAAATAAACATGCTTAATTTATGCTCAACGTATGTCCATTAAAATGTACTGGGGGTAGTGAAGGCGCAGTGGTGAGCACATTGGGCGAAGAACTAACACAAACGCAATTTCCAATCCCAGGCACAGTGAGTGTATAGCGATACTTCAACTGATCCTGGACCCCGTCTGCCACCACCACCACCCTTTTAGCAACTTGCACTGACCCGCGTCGTGAAGTATGGCCAAACAACTCCCATGGCACGCATTGGATTGACAAACAGGCTGCGAATTAGTATTTTATTTTGTTATTCATAACCGGCGCAATTGGAAGGTGTTGAGATTTAATCCCAGTCGGGTGACGAGCCAGCCCATCATCCATATCCGGTCGATAAAGTATCATTTTGTGGTGACGTCAGTCGTGGTCCTCTGGGAATGTTTGGCCCCGCCATAGGATTGTGGAATTTCCACCACTAGCTCAGGGCTCTAAACTTAAAATGAGCACTGCGTCATGCTCAATATAACAGAGCATCGCTCTGGCTTGTTTTACTCATCGTATCTTATTTTATATTTATATAGAGAGCGCCTTAGCTCAAGGCGCTTCACGTAGTTTTAGAAAGCTCTAACGGCAATCGAGTGATTTAGATGCAAGGGCAGAACAATTGCCGAAGAATCAGAATATTTATTTTTACTGGAGGAATCCAATGAGCTATATATCTCTTTTTTTTTTTACAAATGTTCAGTAGGGGCGAGTAAGAACGTTACAACAAACAGTACAAAACACGATAGTCGTGCAAAGTACAAGAACGGTAAACAAATCACCCAAAAAACATACAAATTAAACTAAACCATCCCCATCCTAACAGACAAAGCCCATTGAGGTATTAACTTATTTTTCAGAAGCGATCTGGTCACAAATGATAGCTCAACAAAGTTACTTCTCACGTGGACATTTACATGCAGTAAAGTAATCTAAATCAGTGGTTCTTAACCTTTAATGCAGCCTTGCACCCCTTTGGTTCTCAAGCGTTAAAACAGGTATGATGATAATAAATACGTAGGTCTGATGAAACAAAGTAGTTTTACTTATGTGCCTGTGCTTAATTTGTGTTTCGATGATTTACCTTCTAACAAAAAGCTGGCCATGTCACGCACCCCTAAAAGGTCATCTCGCACCTCCAGAGGGTGCATGCACCCCGGGTTAAGAACCACTGATCAAAATAATATTAATGCAACGGAGGGGCACGTGGGGGGGGGGGGGGGGGGTCACGAAAGAGCTATAAAAGAGGGATGTGATGGCGTGGAGGGCCGGGGGGAGGGAAGAGGAAGGGAATCTGCGGCACTTTTGGCTCACACAAACACTGCCCGCTGGGAGCTTTCGGGTGCGGCACTGGCTGCTCTGGGATACGGAACTACTCCTGAGACGGGGAGTTCCTCCTGAGATGCGGAACTCCTCCTGAGACGGGGAGTTCCTCCTGAGACGCGGAACTCCTCTTGAGACGGGGAGCTCCTCCTGAGACGGTCGGCCACGTTGCTCTGCTGGGCAAGCACTGAACGTTGTAATTTCGTGAAACTGATTTTATTAATAAAACACAAATTTGAGACCATAAAATATCGAATGCAGTTTGGGTTTCTCTCTTTGGTGTTGACGCGGTGGTAACACTCGTGGTTCACAGCAAGACGGGTCTGGGGTCGATTCCCGAATCAGGCATCTCTCAGTGTGGAGTGTGTATATTCTCTCCCCCTGACTAAAAGCTTTCATGACTGCAGGAATTCATATTCTTGGGTATTTTGGTAAAGTCACGTAGATAGGTTCAAAGAAAATAAGAAAAAAATACGAAAAAACTACGACGTTTCGATCGCAACACAAGCAATCGTCATCAGGAGAAAATTAGCGGGAAAGCTGCTGAGGCAGGATGTTTTAAAGGTTTGAAATGGGTGTAGCCCAAGGGTTGTAAACGAAGTGGGCGTGGCTAGTGATGTTAAAGTGAGAAATTTGCATGTCAATGTAATATCGGAGAGCTACCTCCATGACAACGAAGCTGCGGAGGTGGCCATTGTATTGTGAGAGATTAGCATGTCAATGTAAGATCGCAGAGCCACCGCCACATTGAGGAAAACGAGCAACGGTGGCTGTGTTAGTGAGACATTTAACCTGTTAATGTAAGGACATTTAACCTGTTAATGTAAAACCAGAGAGTCGAAAATAACTACTTACATCGGAAGGTAGGATGGAAACATCACAGCCAGTTATGACTTAAACTGGTTACTCTTTGGTTCTTTCGGGAAAGACATGTAGGTAGAAATAAAATAAATTAAAACAAATCACGACGTTTCAATCACAACACAAGCGATCCTCATCAGGTGGGACAACCACAGCAATAAAATGCTGAAGTCGACGGGAGAGTTGCCGGGGCAAGAAGTTATATAGGTAAGAAAGGGGGGAGGTGGCAAGGGGGGAGAGAGAGAGGGGGGGGGGGGTTTGGGGTAGGGGGGGGCCGCGTGAGTGCTCGGGGAAGAGGACGTGAGGCGGGGGGGGGGGGAAGTGGGCAGAACCAATACCTCTGCCATCTCTGACCATTGTTATAACGCTGTGGGCTCGCATGATAGCAGTAAACCGGCAAGTAATGATGGAAACAACAAGCATCATGATGCCTGCTTTTGCCAGTATCAAAATATACTAATAAGGTTTTTACCCTTTTTCTGTCAACAAAACTGACACATTTTGCAAGGAATCATGTTTACATGAACCACAATACTTGTGTAGTAGGTTCCAGGAGACTTGGATGACGTAGTTGGAGGCACACTTATTTATTAAGCACAAAGTACATAACAGGCCGAGATGTATAACACTCGAAGGGGTATTGGCCCCTTCACCCGTCTAACTGGGAGATCAACACTCTATGTCACAGCTAGCCTACTCCTAGGTCCTCCACTACCGGGCTAGGGGAGGCTAGCTAACCCAGCCCTGGTGAAGCTGGGATTACGGCACCCTGAGTCCCCAGACCGGCTCTTACAAGAGCATCGGCTCTGGGCTCTTGGGGCCACGCCACTGGCTTGCCCTGGTCGGTCCTGAGAAGGACAGCGATCCAGGGGAGTCCCAGGGCCTATCTAGCAGGTCTTCTTGCTTCACTGGTTAAGGCTGAACACTGAACCCCGAGCCCTCCGGCTCACCGCCTTATATAGCAACTCCCCCACTGAGGGGTGGGGCCGCAGGGGATCCCAGCGCTGTGTTAGCCCCCCAGGCTAAATGGTGCGGACGTGGATGTAAGCACCTCTCGGCGTACGGGCATAACCACGCCCAGTGTGTTTGTTTGCCCTCCATAACACCTCTACTTGTGCAGTCAAATGCAAACAAAAAACAATACTCTGATAATTTATGCATTGTCCTTGAAACTGATTGGTTATGCATTGTCCTTGAAACTGACTGGTCCACACCAGAGACAGCTTTGGTGTGGATGGTATTGGATGTTTTAATTGAAAAGAGACCAGATGGCTCAATGGGCAATGGGACACTGTCTACAGGAAAGCCACCCATACGTATGCCTACCTAAAACCTGACCCCCACCACCATACATCCCAGAGTAATTTCCTCATCAAAACTCTACACCATAGAGCTCGATGTATTTTCGACCGTCATCACCTAGCCAGTGAACTGGAACACGTACACCAAGCTCTCAAGATGAATAGATATTCAGACCACACAATCCGTAAAGCTATCACCCCAACCGTTGGGAAAGAACCATCTGAGGACCCAATCAAAACCATCACCTTGCCATACATAGCAGGGGTCACTAAAAATATTTCCAAAATCATGAGCAAACACAAAATCCAGGTTCGATTTAACACAATATATAAAATTCTTGATCTGATCCCATCAGTGATGGATGTGATCCCTGACATGCAATACCATGGTGTCGACAAACTAAGCTGTGTCTGTGGCAGTAGTTACATTGTGGAAACTAAGCGGCATATCTCGGACCGTGTTCGTGAACATCAGGCAGATCTGAAACACGGTAGGACCAATACATTTGTAATGCGAGCATAAACGGGGTGGTTGTTGGCCTCCGCGCCAATCACGCGGGCCGGAGCATTGGGGGGCGGAGCCGGGTCGACGGAGCATGTGGGAGGAGCCACTGCTCATCTCGGCTCCAATGGGAGACGGGGGCAGTACGGGAAGGAGGAGTCAGTGGTCACGTGATGGGAAGGATATAGGGAGAGAGCCGGAAGAGATCGGGAGTTGGAACGGAGTGAGAATAGGGGGGAGCCACGCTGGGCGGAACAGGAGCAGCGACGCCATCTGCCACGTGGTGTGCGGCGACGGGGCTAGAGGGGTGTGAGGACTAGCCGAGTGTGCGGGGCACACATAGCTAGGAAGTGACTAGCGGAGTGTGCGGGGCACACGGAGTGAGCGGTATGGCTGGCGCGTGTGCGGGGCACACGGAGAGAGGGAGCGGAGTGGCCACCAGTGGAGTGCGGCCCACACGGAGCGTGCGCGGAGGGGTGCGGTACGAAGAACCTAATAAACGACACAACGGAGACCAAGAAAGCCTGACCGAGTCGTTTATTACACTGGGGTCAGAAGTGGAACGTGATGTCTAAACACCTCAAGAAAAAGAATATACCAGCACCATCTTCAGAAGACGAAGAGGATCTTCCTCCGGCGGTAGCAGTCCCGACCATGGAAGGCGTGGGCGAAGCCGCGGCGAGCGACACGCCAGGAGTACAGGATGTCGTCATGGCGGCCGGACCGCCTGCGCCGACGGGCGTCGAGGACGGCTGGCGACACGTCGCAGTCCAGCTGGATTCGCTGCGGGCCGTTCTGCTGCAATTACTCACCCTGGTGGCGCCAGCGACGATGTCGGATCGACTAAGCGGAGAGCCTTCGAGTGGGGCCGAGCCATCCGCCATTGGGGCCTATGCGACGCTTCCCGCCCTCTCCGACACGCGGCACGACGCCGCCATCTTGGGCGTGGTCGGGGACGAACGGCGGGAAGCCGCCATCTTGTCGCCTTCACCGCGGGAAGCCGCCATCTTGCCCCCGCCGCATGGAGACGCCATCTTGTCGCCACCGCGTGGAACACCTGCAGCGGGAGACGGCGACTCTGGGACCCGCAGCCATCGTCTGACAACAGTTAAGGAATTCTCAATCGGCGGGGATTGGAGTGCATTCGCCTGCTGTTTTGAGGCGGCAGTCCGATCCGCCAAGTGGACGGATGCAGAAGCCCTGGAGGTCCTGCCGACGCTCCTGGACGACGAGTCTGTCAGATTCTTCCGTTCCATCAAGGCCACGAGGAAGACGACGCTGAAGGGAGTGTTTGAGGAAATGGCGGAGGCTTATGAGCCCCCGGACGACGCACATCGCAGATTCGTGCAGCAGCAACGGGCACCAGAAGAATCTCCAGTGGCTTTCCGGGGTGCTGTGTTGGAGCTGGCTATGGCCGCATATCCGGACACGGAGCCCGACTTGCTGGAGCCTTTAATATTGGGCAAGATGTTGGAGCTGTCCAGGGATTTGGGCGCCGACGCTGGACTATCCTGATTTTACTCGGCCTTTTATTCTGGATACTGACACGAGTGACACTGGGATTGGGGCTGTCCTGTCCCAGTCTAAGGGCGGTGTTGAACGCGTCGTGGCTTACGATAGCTGCGTGCTATCTCCAGCGGAGACCCGCTACTGCGTTACTCGTCGGGAACTCTTGGCAATAGTGCATTTTCTTCATCAATATTGCCCGTATTTATACGGCCGTAAGTTTATTGTGCGCACGGATCATGCAGCTTTGCAATATTCCCTGAGGGTTGACCAACCGTCTGGCCAATTGGCACGATGGTTGAAAACCTTGTAGGAATTTTCGTTTGAGATTCAGTATCGTAAAGGATTGCGTCACGCAAACGCAGATGCGCTCTCCAGATTGCCGCAGGGGCCCCCTTGCGCCTGTGCTTCGGGCATGAATAGGTGCATGCGGGTTCCGCAGCCCCCGCGGCCTGTTATGTCCGCAGTGGAGGTGCCTGAGGCTCCTGCGTGTCCGGAACCGGCTGATGGGGTTTGGAATTTGCCGCGTTCTGTATGGGTTCGCGAGCAATTGCTCGATGAGTCACTGGGGGCCTTGCAGGGTCGGGCCGTGAAGGAGAGGGGTGGGCCACTGTCCGATGGGCCACCGGGAGCTGCTCTCCATGATGGCTTGTTGTTGTGGAGGGAAGGCTTGCACGATCCCTGGCGTCTTGTTGTGCCCTCGTCGTTGCGATATGAGTTGACTCGGACTCTGCACTCTGAGAAGTTGTTACATCTCGGGGTGCAGAAAACCTTGTTGACGTTACAGCGGGATTATTTTTGGCACGGCATGACGACTGATGTCGTCGGGCACATTCGGGCGTGCTCCGACTGTGCCCGGCGGAAGCCGCCTAAACACCCATATGTCCCACCAGTGCAGTCCATACAGGTGTCGCGGATTAACGAGTTGGTGGCGTTGGATATTTTGGGGCCCTTTCCGCCGTCCGCTCGGGGGACTAAATTTTTGTTGGTCGGGGTGGAATATCTTTCCCGCTGGCCGATGGCCTGGCCCTTGGCCGACCAGTCAGCGGTGTCTATCACGGAGGCCTTCCTGTTCAGATACGTCATGGACAAAGGGGCACCGGAGAGGTTGCTCACGGACCAAGGGCGAAATTTTTCTTCCAAATTGTTGAGCGACGTGTGTGCTGCACTGGGGACCAAGAAGGTTCGGACGTCTCCCTACCATCCGCAAACGGATGGGATGGTTGAACGGCTGAATCGGACCCTGTGGACCATGCTGTCAAACGGTTAGCGAAAAGCAGGCTGATTGGGATTTGCATATCCCTGGGGTGCTCTCCGCATACCGGATGACACCACATGCGTCGACGGGGTAATCACCGTTCTTTTTGATGTACGGCCGTGAGAACGTGCCGCCGGTGGAAGTGCAACTGGGCACGTGGGCGAAGGGTCCTGTGAAGCCTCTCCCTGAGTATATTCGGGACACCGTTCATCACGTGGCAGAGGCGCGGGAGGCGGCCCGATTGGCTACGGCCAAGACCCAAGCCCGGAACGAACGTTGTGCACGGCGCTCGCATGGTGAGTCCCCCTGGCGGGTAGGGGACATGGCCTGGTTGCACTGTCCACAGGTACCGGTGGGGACCTCCCCTAAGTTACACAAACCGTGGCAGGGGCCGGTTGTGCTTATTGAGGTTCCTAGTCCGCAGTCCCCGCGTGTTCGGATCGGATCGCGGCGCTGGTTCGTTCATACGTCTCGATTGAAACCCTACGTGGCCCCGTGGGTGGATGCGTCATCTCCTAACGTTGCCTTGCTGGTGTCTGTCGCGGCCGACGTGCCACTGACTTTGCCTGTTCAGCCTGCAAGCGTGCCTGTCGTGCCTCCTGTAGACGGACCGGCTGTGATCCTGGCGGACACAGGGATTCCTGCACTGGGTGGGCCTACCACGGCGACGGGGACACTTGACCCCGCTGCCCTTCCAACCCCGCCGCGGGTGCAGTTGTAGGAGGCCCCGATGACGGGCCTCTCTGGGGAACGAGATGCTGGGATTGACAGGCCTCCACCAGCGGCGTACGGTTCCGGTTCCGCCGCTCCTAAAACACTGTCCAGATCACGGTCGGTGCGGGGGCCGGGCCCCGTGCAGGACGGGCCAGCGACCCGCACTCGTTCGAAGTCCCTTCCCTTTCGTTAATTGTTGTTGTTCTAATCTCCGTTGTGTCTTGTGAGTCCTGACTGTTATGTTTTGCTCGCATTATTATTGTTCTGTTGCAGCCGGGGACGGCTGGCTTTTTCATCTGGGGGGGGGGTCATGTAATGCGAGCATAAACGGGGTGTTTGTTGGCCTCCGCGCCAATCACGCGGGTCGGAGCATTGGGGGGCGGAGCCGGGTCGACGGAGCGTGTGGGAGGAGCCACTGCTCATCTCGGCACCAATGGGAGACGGGGGCAGTACGGGAAGGAGGAGTCAGGGGTCACGTGATGGGAAGGATATAGGGAGAGAGCCGGAAGAGATCGGGAGTTGGAACGGAGTGAGAATAGGGGGGAGCCACGCTGGGCGGAACGGGAGCAGTGACGCCATCTGCCACGTGGTGTGCGGCGACGGGGCTAGCCGAGTGTGCGGGGCACACGTAGCTAGGAAGTGACTAGCGGAGTGTGCGGGGCACACGGAGCGAGCGGTGTGGCTGGCGCATGTGCGGGGCACAAGGAGAGAGGGAGCGGAGCGGCCACCAGCGGAGTGCGGCCCACACGGAGCATGTGCGGAGGGGTGCGGTACGAAGAACCTAATAAACGACACAACGGAGACCAAGAAAGCCTGACCGAGTCGTTTATTACACATTGGCCATGGCTGATCATTGTTTTAATGCGGTGGGCTCACACGAAATTGATTTCTTTAAGACGAAGGTACTTTGCAAGCCCACTGACTATCAACAAAAATTCGTTCATGAAGCCATCCATATACAGTGAGGAAAAAAAGTATTTGATCCCCTGCTGATTTTGTACGTTTGCCCACTGACAAAGAAATGCTCAGTCTATAATTCTAACAGTAGCTTTATTTGAACAGTGAGAAACATAATAACAACAACAAAAAATCCAGAAAAACACATGTCATTTTTTTAATAAATTGATTTGCATTGTAATTAGGGAAATAAGTATTTGACCCCTCTGCAAAACATGACTTAGTACTTGGTGGCAAAACCCGTGTTGGCAATCACAGAGGTTAGACGTTTCTTTGTAGTTGGCCACTAGGTTTGCACACATTTCAGGAGGGATTTTGTCCCACTCCTCTTTGCAGATCTTCTCCAAGTCATTAAGGTTTCGAGGCTGACGTTTGGCAACTCGAACTTTCAGCTCCCTCCACAGTTTTTCTATGGGATTAAGGTCGGCAGACTGGCTAGGCCACTCCAGGACCTTAATGTGCTTCTTCTTGAGCCAATCTTTTGTTGCCTTGGCCGTGTGTTTTGGGTCATTGTCATGCTGGAATACCCATCCACGACCCATTTTCAATGCCCTGGCTGAGGGAAGGAGGTTCTCACCCGAGATTTAACGGTACATGGCCCCGTCCATCGTCCCTTTGATGCGGTGAAGTTGTCCTGTCCCCTTAGCAGAAAAACACCCCCAAAGCATAATGTTTCCACCTCCATGTTTGATGGTGGGGATGGTGTTCTTGGGGTCATAGGCAGCATTCCTGTGGGGGCCGTTGGCCCCCGGGGTCTCCTCCGCCTGCATCTCCTAGTTCGTTTGCGTTACCGCACCGCCCTAATACCCGCTAGGGTTTCGCCGGTATTCGAACGTGACGCCCTTACTCATACAACCCCATGCAGTGTTCCCACGCTGCGAGCGTACGTATGCACAGCATCATCAATCAAACGCAATACTCCTCCTCACTCAGCTTCGCGCAGAACTCACTCGCTACGAGTATCCGTATACACAGCCCCGCTTGCGTTCGTACTCCCTCTTTACGCAGCCCCACACGGCACTCGTCTCAACACTGAATACTCACTTTATGATCGCGCACCTGTGGAACGCCGATTACGCACGCCGCGAGCTTATGCACACACAGCACCACGCACTCCAAACGCAACACCTTCTCTTGCGCCGCGCCACGCTCACATGTGGCGAGAAAATGTTACCCAGCACCACACGCGTTCACACTTCTCAGCGAGATCACACGAGGCCACGATCAGTTATAATAATTTATTATCGGCTGCCTGCGAATTGTTAAATCAGTGGGAATCGACAAGGCTGGCCTACTCCGATGCCCCTGGGTCTATTCTCGATTTATCCGCTTACAATACGCTTTTACCTCCTTACGGTTTGAAGCACTCGGCGTTCCGTTTGTTTTCCTGGCTGCTCACCTCGACACGTCGCACGGACGTCCGGATAGCCGAGCTGGGAGCCGCCTCGAACGCTGGCTTCTTGGAGTGAGAGAGCGTTCACCTCTCTGTATCCTCTTTTTATACCCGAAACTACAAAGAAATTCCGACTCGCCTGCCTTCCTAGCCAAACAGGTCGTGGCGTTCCCCAGCTTCATCTTTTAATTGCCCTAACAATGGGTGCATACGCGCCCGAGCAGCCTTTTGTTATGCCAATTATGCGGCGGCGTCCATAACAAAGGTTTGCCGTGGTCGCACGCTGCGGGTCCCTGCGTACGTCGGGCACTCTAATTAGCCTTATCCCCACGCTTCCCTAATCATGGGCCCTGCCGGTTGCCTGCAATGGAGCCTGGTGTCTTTGTTATGTCAATCAGCCATCTCGCTCCTCCTCTGCCGGCCTTGTCGATATGTGTGTGTGTGTGGGGGTGCGTTTCAACCGTGGGGGCTGGGTGGCCCCCGCCGTGACCGTGCATTCTCAACTCAGGTCACAGCGCCACGGTGCGAAGTAGCACCGGGAGAGGTCGTCCAATTCCCTGGCCGCCGGAAACCGTGAAGATTATCCCGATAAGGGCTTCTCGGGTTAAAACCAGCCAACCAGGTGACCTCCCCTCGGAGCTCTATGGGGGGGGGGGGGGAAATGCATTCGGGTGTGTTTATGTGAGGTGAGGGGGAAGCGGGGTCGGCTCCGTCGCTTGGTGGTGGCGAGGTCGGGGATGGAGCGCCCGCCGAGCGGCTCCGTGGCAGCGGCATCACATTCCTCCTCCTCCAAACACGGCGAGTTGAGTTGATGCCAAAGAGCTCCATCTGACCACAACACTTTCACCCAGTTGTCCTCTGAATCATTCAGATGTTCATTGGCAAACTTCAGACGGGCATGCGCTTTCTTGAGCAGGGGGACCTCACGGGCGCTGCAGGGCAGGATTTCAGTCCTTCATGGCGTAGTGTGTTACCAACTGTTTTCTTGGTGACTATGGTCCCAGCTGCCTTGATATCATTGACAAGATCCTCCCGTGTAGTTCTGGGCTGATTCCTCACCGTTCACATGATCATTGTAACTCCACGAGGTGAGATCTTGCATGGAGCCCCAGGCCGAGGGAGATTGACAGTTCTTTTGTGTTTCTTCCATTTGCGAATAATTGCACCAGCTGTTGTCACCTTCTCACCAAGCTGCTTGGCGATGGTCTTGTAGCCCATTCCAGCCTTGTGTAGGTCTACAATCTTGTCCCTGACATCCTTGGAGAGCTATTTGGTCTTGGCCATGCTGGAGAGTTTGGAATCTGATTGATTGATTTCTTCTGTGAACAGGTGTCTTTTATACAGGTGTAGGACTTGAGATAATACGCGTCACGCGTTTTGTTGTGATACGAACATGCAGCGAACAGTGGGGCAACCGGGGACACGGACAGTGGGGCGCGCAATACAGTTGTTGTTGCGCCAATTAAGGGGATGAGGTAATTAAGGGACGCTGCAGGTGTTAGGGGTAACTGAGGACGCTGGCGGGTGATTGGTCGAGAGGGTGAGTGGTTGATGACTGGCGCCGGGGTGTCTACGATAACAGCATCATGTGAGGCTGGGGGCCTGGGAGCAAGTAGTGAGGAGGGGGATGACATAATTAATTGGGGCTAATTGGTTCGGGGATAAAGGCAGAGAGCGTATGGAGATACGGGAGTCATTATTAGTGTTGGAGTCGCAGTTGGAGTTAGCGTTGGAGTTGGTGCCTGGAACAAGAGTGTATAGTATAATCTAGCAGTGGACAAGAGTGTATAGTATAAGGTAGCAGTGGATAAGAGTGTATAGTATAAGGTAGCAGTGGACAAGGAGAATACAGTATACGGTAGCAGTGGATATAGAGAGTACGGACAGAGTAGCAAGGACGGAGCGAGTACAGCGTAGCGAAGAAGCGGAGTAATGTACCTTGGTGGAGAGAGAGAGAGCGAGCGAAGCAGCGAAGCGGATCGAGCGAACAGAGGGACATTGAGTGGGGTCGATGGAGAGTTGTGCATTGAAGAGCATGGAGGAACATTGAGTGGTGCTGTGGGAGATGTGAACTATATGCGAAATAAAAGAGAAAAACAAAGAAGTTGTCGCGTCAGTAACAGTCTTACAACTGGTGTCAGAAGTGATTAAAAGAACTACGCCGATATGTCAAAGAAAGTTACGAAGAAGAAGAACTTGCCGGCGGCCTCGTCGGCCGACAGCAGCGATGCGGACGTGATACCTTCGTCGGGATTGGGGGACGCGGCTGATGGGGCGCCGCCGTGGGACGAGGGCGACCCGAACGACAAGGATGAGCCGAGCCCGCCTCATGTATGGAGAGCTGCGATGGCGGCGTGGGAGGTCAGGATGGCGGCGCTTACGAAATAATTTGAACAGTTTATGCAAACGATATGGACGGCTCCGACGGGATCGGATCAGCTGCCGCACGAGCTCGTCACATCTGCGGAGGCCGGCGGCGCGGCTGTATCTCCCGATGCGCCAGGTGCACAGCTGGACGCCGTGGAGGAGCCGGAGTCACTGACTTCGAGCACGCGACGCCGACTGCATGTGTGTAATGGGTTCCGGAGACACTTGTAGAGGTAACTTCTTTATTACAATCCAACACTCCAACAGTCCTGATACTCTGTTACAGCCTAGGTACACAGCCTAGGTACACAGCCTAGGTACACAGCCTAGATACACTACTCTGGCTACGCTCTGGAAATCGCCCTCACAAGGACGTAGAGCCGGGAGTTCCAGAGTGCCACCACTGGCCCTCACATTGTCCTAGGGTCCTGAGATGGCTGGTCTTGGATCTTGAGCTACAACTGGCCTCGATCGTCCACGGAGCTGCCCTTTTATGCCTCGTCCCCAACGAGGGGTGGGGTTGTGTGCACCCCCAGATATCCCACAGAGCACACACAGCCCCGCCCCATTGGTGGCGCCAAGGGGCTTAAGCGTCTGGGTTGCCTGGGAACCTAGCGCCTGGCGCCAAGGGGCTTAAGCGTCTGGGTTGCCTAGGGTCCCAGAGCCCCCAGCAGTCCCTCCCCTCTTATGTCACTACATTACACTCCTCTATGTAGCCTCCAGCCGTCCCGGCTGTCAATAATTAGAAAGTTTAAATTAACGAAAGGGAGAGAAGAAAAAAAAATACGCGAGCCTCAACAGGAAAAGAAAAAAGAACAAGAAAGCAACCATAAATACCCTAACCAACCTGTACAACTTTACACAATATACAAGCTGAGACGACCCATCGTTCACTCAGTGCACAACATGCACCCTAACAACTGAGGGATACAGTCCCAACATAACGGGACAACTACATCTGAACACTACGAATCTCCAGCCCACTGTTTCAACGCGCCTCGGAGTGTTTCAATCTTTGAGCCGTCAGGGCGAGCCTACAGCTCCAGACGCACCACGGAGGGTCTCAACCTCCAGGCCGTCAGGTCAAGCCGTCAGCCATTGCATGACGGGACCACACTCTCCGAGCCCTGTGAGCGCACAGCCCACTAGGCTAGACATGCCACGGAGTGTCTCTATCTCCGGGCTGTCAGGTCAAGCCGTCAGCCATAGCATGACGGGACCACACTCTCCGAGCCATGTGAGCGCACAGCCCACTAGGCTAGACATGCCATGGAGTGTCTCTATCTCCGGGCTGTCAGGTCAAGCCGTCAGCCATAGCATGATGGGACCACAACTCTCGTATTAGACACGCAACACCCACTGGGCCATCCTGGTCAAGATCTGCACCCCAAGATATTTGAGAGCCAGCACGACAATTCCAAATCCCTGGCAGCATGTCACCATCTCAAGATAAATGCCCCATACAGTCTATACATCGTTAACAATGACAGCACAAGCTATACATTAACAATCACGAACAAAGCTCCATACAAATCATACATTGTTAACAATCACAAGCAAAGTTTCGCACACACATTGACAACACTCACGAGCGAAGCTCCACACAGTTTACCCAACAACAATCATGACTCCCCAACGACAACGAAGAAAATGTCAACAAAAATCATTAACCCGGAGCACGTAAATGGACGAAGTGTCAGGGGCATGGTCTCCCGACCTCCAACCTTTGGCCAGAGCAAAGGTGACGACCAGCGTGTCGATCGATGTGCTGGCCCCGGCGCCGGTTACAGTAAGAATGGCGCCCTCACTGTCCGGTCGCAGCGCTGATGACGCGGTATGCTAGGTTGAAGCCAGCTGTCGTCCGGCGGTGAAGGTCGCAGTGCTGATGATGCGGCGTTGTTTGGTTGGACCACGCTGGGCCCGGAAGTGACGTTGCTCCCAGCGGTCATTGCTCCCCCGGCGGTAGTGACGACACACCCGGAAGTATCCCCCACATTTGTGGCGGGAATGCCGGTGGCGGGAACGGCGGTGGCGGGCTCGGGCAAGCGCTGCGCCTCTTCTCTCCCTCCCACCATCGCATGTGAGCATCGCATCTTGCCCAGAAGGCACAGAGCAGCTCTGCGAGGCGAAGCAGCGCCTCCTCCATCCCTGCTCCCGACGCTGGAGATTGGACGGTCGGCGGAGCAGACAGCTGCTCAGCCGGTGGTGCGCGTCGCCGTCGGTCGGCGGTGTGGCGTCGTCGTCGGCTGGCGGTGCAGCGTCGCTGTCGGCCGGCGGTGCAGCGTCGCTGTCGGCCGGCGGTGCGGCGTTGTTGACGGCCGGCGGTGCGGCGTCGTTGTCGGTCGGCGGTGCGGCGTCGCTGTCGGCCGGAGGTGCGGCGTTGCTGTCGGCCGGTGGTGCGGCGTCGCTGTCGGCCGGCGGTGCGGTGTCGTTGTCGGCCGGCATTGGCCGCCCCATCGCTGCTTGCTCCTCGACATCGCCGTCAGGACTGAAGGTACGTGGCTTACTTCTTGTCTCCATGGCCACTTCTGACTCCAAATGTAATGTGTTCCGGAGACACTTGTAGAGGTAACTTCTTTATTACAATCCAACACTCCAACAGTCCTGATACTCTGTTACAGCCTAGGTACACAGCCTAGGTACACAGCCTAGATACACTACTCTGGCTACGCTCTGCAACTCACCCTCACAAGGACGTAGAGCCGGGAGTTCCAGAGTCCCACCACTGGCCCTCACATCATCCCAGGGTCCTGAGATGGCTGGTCTTGGGTCTTGGGTCTTGAGCTACAACTGGCCTCGATCGTCCAGGGAGCTGCATTTTATGCCTCGTCCCCAACGAGGGGTGGGGTTGTGTGCGCCCCCAGATATCCCACAGAGCACACACAGCCCCCCCGTTGGTGGCGCCAAGGGGCTTAAGCGTCTGGGTTGCCTGGGAACCTAGCGCCTGGCGCCAAGGGGCTTAAGCGTCTGGGTTACCTGGGAACCTAGCACCTGGCGACAAGGGGCTTAAGAGTCTGGGTTGCCTAGGGTCCCAGTGCCCCCAGCAGCCCCTCCCCTCTTATGTCACTACACGTGGAACGCTTCGAGGTTAAAGTCGGCGACTGGACGGCGTTTACACAACGGTTTCGGGCAGCGTACGAGTCGCTCGAGTTGACGGAAGCTGAAGCGCTACGGGCCCTGCCAACGGCCTTGGACGACGATGCGCTGGCGACATTCTATGGCCTCCCTGGGGGGGTTCGCTTGTCGTTGTCAGAGACATTCACGGCGATGCAGGACATTTACGAACCTCGATCGGTCGCCAAGCACAAATTTCAGTTGAGACAGCGGGCGGAGATGGAATCTCCCCTTGCGTATCGCAGTGCGCTATTGACCCTCGGCCAAGCAGCTTACCTGGCGAAGGATCAGGCCGCCCTTGATTCCTTGACCCAGGAGAAGCTGTTGCAGATGGCAAAGGAGCTACGAGTCATCCTCTCACTTCCCAGCAACAGTGACGACGACGGGTCGTCTTTGCAGATTGCCAGGAACATCCAGGCCAACCTGGATCTTCGTGACGAGCCATCGGCGGTGCCACCACAGTCCCTGGTGGTGTGCACCGGTGCGGATGGAGACCTGTCGGAGTTGGAGCCGAGGTCGCTGACGGCGGCGGCCGCACGACCGCTGTTGGGCCCACCTCGACGCCCCGGGACGTTCGGACGGGGTGGTCCGCTGACGTGTTACGAGTGCGGGCGTCGAAAACACTTCGCACGAGACTGCTGGAGATGGAGAGGCGTCTTCCCGCGATCATCAGGAGGCTACAACCACGGATTCTACCCAGCGCAGGATTATCAGGTGAGTCGCGACACATGCAATACACGGCCGTATCCTACACCTCACCCATCCACGACACCACACACTGTTGATCCCCCTTCGTATGACGCATATGGGAATGCTGTATGGGAATGCTGTATGGGGTGCGTTGGCTCATTTTGTTTTGGGAGCTGCGCCGGCTTCGTCGGATGTGATGGCGCTTGTTCAAGGGGTTCAGGTTCGAGTCATTGTCGATACGGGGGCTTCTGCGACCCTCATTTCCTTGCAAACTTTCCGATTATTACCAACCTCGCCCCATGTTTTGGAACCAGTGGATGGCCCGTGTATAGTGGCAAATGGGGGCAGTTTGGGAATTTTGGGTCGAATACTTGCAACGATACAAGTCGGGGAGGTGTGCGTAACGGGATACATTTTGGTTTCGTCTGTTCTGGCCGTACCTTGTTTGTTGGGCACGGATTTTTTGCAAAAGATGCCAATTTAAGATTTCGATTGAGAAGGGACGATTGGAATTGCCATTGGGGAAGTGCCTTAAATTTTTGGGAAATTTGCTCGTGTCAACGCTGTGGTTCAGGCGGTGGTTAGCCGCACGGTGTGTGTTCCGCCTGCGACGCAGATGCTTGTGCCGTTAAGGTTGAAAAAAGGGCTGTCAGTGGGTAACTTGAAGGAAGGCATTCTGTTGACACCGTCGAATGCCGTGGCACGAACGCCCTCTTTGGTGGGTGCTTTTACGATGGTGCCGGCGACGACCGAACCGTTCATCCAGATTGTGAACACGGGGCACGAGCCGGTCGTTATTCAAGAGGGGACTACGTTGGCGCACGCGTCAGTCACGTGGGACTCGGAAGGGGATGCGTGCTTGGCAGCTGGGGAAGGAGACACGCTGCCACGGGATGAGGAACTGAGCTGGTTTCGCGATTTGTATGAATGCAATGGCGATTTGACACCCGAGCAGCGGACGCGTCTAAGGGGGTTGCTTTGGGAATTCAGGGACGTTTTAAGCTCAGGAAAGTTTGATGTCGGTCGCACGACCCTATTGCGGCATCACATTGATACTAGGGATGCATCCCCAATTCTATTAAATCCTCACCGAGTAAGCCCGCTGGAGAAGGATTGCATTCGGAAAACGGTTGACGAGATGTTGCAACAGAATATCGTCTCTCTTTCTTCCAGCCCATGGGGGGCTCCGATCGTATTGGTTAAAAAACGAGATGGTTCTCTACGATTTTGTGTGGATTACCGCAAATTGAATAAGGTTTCGGTGGCGGATGCATACCCACTCCCGCGCATTGACGACTCATTGGACGCATTGTCCAGTGTGAAGTTTTCTTCACTTTTGATCTTTTGTCGGGCTTTTGGCAATTGCCCTTGGACGAGGAATCTAAACCGAAGATGGCCTTCCGCATGCCGCAAGGGTTGTTCCAATTTAACGTACTACCGATGGGGCTGCACTCCGCGCCAGCCACCTTTCAAAGATTGATGGAACTTGTATTGTCCGGATTGCAGTGGGAATCATGTTTGATATACCTCGACGATGTCATTGTGTTCAGTAAAGATTTTGAGGGACACTTGCAGAGGCTACGGGCTGTGTTTGGCAGGGTACGGGACGCCAATTTGAAATTTAAACCCCAGAAATGCCAATTGTTGAAAACATCTGTTAAATACTTGGGGCATGTGGTCAGTGAAGCGGGGGTCACTATAGACCCGGAGAAAACCAGTTGTGTACGTGCGTGGCCAGTGCCTAAGACTGTGTTGGAAGTGCGAAGCTTCGTGGGGTTTGCGTCATACTACCGTCGATTTGTTAAAGATTTTGCCACAATTGCGAGGCCGCTGCACACGCTGACTGCTAAGGGTAAGAAGTTTCTGTGGGGTGACGAGGAACAGCGTTCGTTTGAGACGCTCTGGGACGCTTTGGCTGACGCACCGCCGCTCGGATATCCAAATTTTGCGGAAATGTTTATTTTGGACACTGATGCCAGTGACACGGGCATCGGCGCTGTATTGTCACAAACGATTGATGGAGTTGAAAGGGTCGTCGCGTATGGCAGCCGTGTACTGTCTCCGGCGGAGCAAAGATATTGTGTGACACACAGGGAGTTGTTGGTGATTGTACACCTTGTGCAGCTGTATCGATCATATTTGTACGGGAGACATTTTTTGGTCCGCACTGACCACGCGGCGCTGCAGTACTCCTTGTGGATCGATCAACCCTCGGGTCAGATGGCCCGGTGGCTTGAGGTCCTGCAGGGATACTCCTTCACGGTCCAGCACAGGAAGGGGACGCGTTATGTTAACGCGGATGCTCTGTCCCGATTGCCTCAGTTATCGGGCTTGTGTAGATGCTCCAAGGGATCGCTGCGCTGCGGGCCG
The DNA here is from genome assembly GCF_965212315.1 of Lampetra planeri. Lineage (NCBI taxonomy): Eukaryota > Metazoa > Chordata > Hyperoartia > Petromyzontiformes > Petromyzontidae > Lampetra > Lampetra planeri. The sequence goes on along the minus strand of NC_136155.1, from coordinate 8,829,408 downwards.
CCGCTGCAGGGCATTCCGGCCATGGCCACTGCAGCCGATTCAGACTGGGTTGACGAAGCACCGGCTAAGGAGCCTGGGTTGTTTGGACGGGAGTGTTGGGCGCGCTTCCAAGCAGACGATCCTTCGCTTACCAGAATGAGGCTTCGGGCCTCCCGTTCCAAACAGTCGGATGATCGGGCTTTTCTTCGACTCATGGACGACCTCCTGGTCAGATGGGATGTCGTCTTACAGAAGTTTTGTATTGTGGTGCCACTATGTTTGAGAGGGGAACTTATTCGCGACACGCACGAGCGATTGATGCACTTGGGTGAAAAGAAAACCGCCTTGACTTTGAGTAACGATTTCTATTGGCCGGGATTGCAAAATGATGTTCATTTGTATGTTAAGGCTTGTCACCAGTGTGTGCACGGCGAAAGGCACCGGCACAGCCATATCGAGTACCATTGCAGTCGATACGGGTTTCGCGGGTGAACGAGATTGTAGCCCTTGACATTCTGGGACCATTCCCCGTTACCCCACGGGGTCACAAATACTTGCTTGTTGGGGTTGAGTACCTCACTCGGTGGCCTATGGCATGGCTGCTAGTGGACCAATCGGCAGGATCAATCGTGGAGGCCTTCCTGCAGGGTTACGTTTTTGACAAAGGTGCCCCGGAGCACCTGCTTGCTGACCAGGGTAAAAAAATGTCGTCCCGCCTATTGAAGGAAGTGTGTGATTTATTGGGTACGAGGAAAATTCAGACATCCCCATACCACCCGCAAACCGACGGGATGGTCGAGCGTCTTCATCGAACATTAACGTCTATGTTGTGCCAACAGGTTAATTCGGCTCAGACAGACTGGGACCTACATGTACCGGTGGCCTTGGCCGCTTATAGATTGGCCCCACACGCCTCGACAGGGTATTCACCCTTCTATTTGATGTATGGTCGTGAACCGGAAGCCCCGGCCCTGGTCAAGCTGGGGGTGAAAACTAAAGGAAAGTCGTCAGCGGCGCCTGTCCCCATGCTTTGAGGCATAAGCATCGTCTGAAAGAGGCTAGGGAGGCCTCACTGGGAAATACGGAACGGAGGCAAGCGGCTAACGAGTGCCTGCACGGTACACAGCCCCCACGGGAGCCATGGCAGGTGGGGGACAAGGCTTGGTTACATTGTCCGATGGTGCCGGTAGGTACATCACCGAAATTCCATCGGCCCTGGCAGGGGTTCGTTGAGATTGTGGAAGTTCGCTGGGATCAGAGTGTGAGGATTCGCTACGGTTGCCAATTGTGGCATATTCACCCGTCGCGCTTGAAGAAATATGTGATGCCTTATGATGCGTCATCTCCCATCCCGGAACGGCCTGTATTGGATGTGTCCGATGAGCGTACTGTGCGGCGACGGGAGAACGCACCTCAGCAGTCTACCCCCCGTGTGTCTGCAGGATCGCCATTTTTGAGTCAGGAGCCACCCCGGGACGCACGCGGCTGTGTAATGTAGTAACTCGGCGGGAGACGACTTCACGGGTAACACACTCTTTATTTTACCAAACTCGTTCACAGGTGACTAACACCCACTTAGTATCTCGGGTGACAAACACCCACTTAGCTACCCTGGCGACTAACGCCCACTGAGCTCCTCGGGTGACCAACACCCACTTAGCTACCCTGGTGACTAACGCCCACTGAGCTACTCGGGTGACCAACACCCACTTAGCTACTCGGCGACTAACGCCCACTGAGCTACTCGGGTGACCAACACCCACTTAGCTACTCGGCGACTAACGCCCACTGAGCTACTCGGGTGACCAACACCCACTTAGCTACTCGGCGACTAACGCCCGCTGAGCTACTCGGGTGACCAACACCCACTTAGCTACCCTGGCGACTAACGCCCACTGAGCTACTCGGGTGACCAACACCCACTTAGCTACTCGGCGACTAACGCCCACTGAGCTACTCTGGACACTCCCTGCCCGGGGTGTCCGTCTTGACTGTGGGTCCCCAGCCCGACCCACGTGGGCGTCGGACCCCGGGTCCCACAGTCTCGCCTCCGAGCCACACAGGGCCCCGGTCCCTACAAGGACGGCGGGACTAGGGGTCTCGGGGCACTAGGTCTTCAACTCCGTCTTCGGTCTTCAACTGGATAACTCTCCCCGAGTGCTCTCGCGCGTCCCCCTTTATACCCCACCTGCGGACGTCGCTGCGAGCACCCATCCTATTCGACCAATCACTGGGCGCTGGCTACGATCCTGTTTTCCCACATCTCAGCATGCCTCACCACCCACGCCGTGCCGCCCCGTCATCTGTCACTCCCGGCGCGCGCGTCCACACCACGCCCACAACGCGTGCCCAACCCCGCACCCCGCGCCGCCCCGTGATCCATCACTGTCACAGTCGGCGCACGTCAACACCACCACTACATCACCCCCTACCACATAGCTCGCAGCCGACCCGGCTGCTATAAAAATATACAAACCCCCCTGTGTGCCCCGTAACACAACACAACAACAAGAACAACAACTAACGTAACAACACAACACAACGCGAACACTACCATCCGCAACCATCAACCAATGCCACCGCGACAACAGAACAATATATACAATCCGGCGAGTGACAATAGCAATGTGTATGCAGAAAAAAAAATAAATGGAATTATTTTTTTTTTTTTCTCGACTCGTGCAGCGTCCCATTCTTTCCGAGCGTCCCTACAACGGGACATTACCCCGGCAGAGGGAAACACCGGGCGAGCTCGGTGTCGAAAAAAAAATGTCTTCATGAAAATTGTTGTGCCCTAGCCCGAGTCCGCCTTGCCGGTCCGTCGTACGGCACCAGACGCGGTTGAACGTCCGGTGGTGCCGGCAGTTCAGGAAGACATTGGCCAGGCATCGAGGACCCGTGCGTGCCGCGGGGTTCAGGTTCCCGACGGTCAGCAGCCGTCAAGCCCGAGGCACCTGGGGGTGGGTCAGGTGGAGACACGTGAGGATCAGCCTGCGACACCTCCCTCCCCAAGTCGACGGTCACATCACACGCCCGGTCGTTACGGCACAGAACGGGGTCACACGGTGCCGCATAGGGCTTCAGTCGGGAGGGGTGCACGTACCAACGGCGTTTTTCCCATTTAATCTCTCGTTCGCGATTTGCCGAGACCGCGAATTCAACCTCGCCGCCTCCCGCGCTTCAGTCAATTTGGCGATATTAAATTTGATGTGGTCTGCCAATTTTGATTTTGCACGTGGCTGGGAAATCCCCAGTTGGACGTCCATGGCCGGATCGGCCTCCCGCCCATACATAAGAAAAAATGGGGAAAACCCCGTCGCCGCATGAGGGGCCATTCGATAGGCCGCGAGTACCCCCGGCACCTGTAAGTCCCAATCAACCTGATCGTCGCAGACCTGTTGGCACAGCATAGACGTAATCGTCCTGTTCAGACGCTCAACCATCCCGTCAGTCTGCGGGTGGTAGGGGGAAGTACGCACTTTCTTTGTACCCAACAGGTCGCACACCTCGCGCAACAAAACGCTCGAAAAATTCTTTCCTTGATCCGTCAGCAAGCGTTCGGGGGCGCCCTTGTCCAAAACATAACCCTGGACGAAGGCGTCCGCCACCGCTGCAGCCGACTGGTTGGCGAGTGGCCATGCCATGGGCCATCGGGTGAAGTATTCTACGCCAACCAGCAGGAACTTATTTCCCCTCGGTGTAGCAGGAAAGGGCCCCAAGATGTCCAACGCAACCAATTCGTTTGTGCGCGAAACTTGAATGGATTGCAGCGGTGGATTAGCTGCCAATGGTGGCGGTTTTCTTTTGGCGCACCCTACGCATCCCTTAAGAATGTTCGCCACGTCGTTACCCATCCCCGGCCAATAATAGTCTCGCTGGATTAGGGCGAGCGTTTTGTGAAAACCCAGATGCATGAGCCGTTCATGAGCTGCCAGAACGACCCTACCCCGCATAGCAACAGGCACAACGAGCACGTGACACCGGGACATGTTGTCCCACTTCATCAAAAGGCCCTGTCTGCACACCCAGGAACCGACCCGCGCATCCCCTACCTCGGGAGCGCCAACTTTTCGACGTAGCGTAAGTAGGGAGCTGTCGGACATTTGGAGACGGCCCCACTCAATGAGGGGCAACGACAACAGCGAATCCCTCCCCGTGGGAGCGTCGACTCCCAGGGTGTCAGTGGCGGCGAGCGCAACTCCCGGGGTGTCGGCGACCGGGGGTTTGCACCGCGCCGATCCCAACAAACATGTGCAGTCCGTGCACGGTGGCAACCGCGACAAGGCGTCCGCATTTGAGTGTCGCAATCCCTTGCGGTAAATCGTCGTGAATTGGTAGTCCTGAAGGACCTCTAACCATCGGGACAATTGGCCCGATGGCTGTGCCACGCGCATAGCGTATTGTAGAGCCGCATGGTCCGTACGGACCGTAAAATGACGGCCGTAAAGATACGGCCTGAATTGCTGTGTAAAAAACACAATCGCTAACAATTCACGACGAGTCACGCAATAGCGTTGTTCGGCGGGGGAAAGAACTCTACTACCGTAGGCGACCACCCGTTCAACCCCCCCGACCACCTGTGAGAGCACCCCCCCGATACCCGTGTTGCTGGCATCTGTGTCAAGCAAAAACGGTTGTGTGAAATCGGGGTAACACAAGGGGGGAGCCTGCACCAAGGCGTCACGAAGGGAGCAGAACGCAGCCTCCTCTTCCGCCCCCCAGTGAAACCGCACACCCTTAGCTGTCAAAGCGTGCAGGGGCCTGGCTATGGTGGCAAACTGCTTGACAAAACGACGGTAATAGGAGGCGAAACCAATAAAACTGCGAACTTCCGTGACCGAGGTTGGCGTTGGCCATGAGCTGACGCAGTGCGTCTTAGCAGGGTCTGTCGAGATCCCTGAACGACTCACGATATGGCCCAAATACCTGACCGATTCCCGAAGCAGAAAACATTTAGCCGGTTTAAATTTAAGCTTAGCGGAACGCATCCTGAGGAACACCGCTCTCAGTCGCTGGAGGTGCTCCTCAAAAGTCCGACTGAAGACGATGATGTCGTCGAGATAAATCAAACAGGTGTCCCATTGGAGGCCCGACAAAACCAATTCCATGAGTCTCTGGAACGTGGCGGGAGCGGAATGTAAGCCCATGGGCAAACGGTTGAATTCAAATAGGCCACCAGGTGTCCGGAAAGCGGTTTTAGGTTTAGACTCGTTATCGAGTGGCAATTGCCAAAATCCGGAAAGCAGATCGAGTGTGGAAAAAAACTGTGCTCCCGCCAAGGCATCCAGCGACTCATCCATCCTGGGGAGCGGATACGCATCCGCCATCGAGATTTTGTTTAAGCGGCGGAAATCGACACAAAACCGCAAGGACCCGTCCTGTTTTTTAACTAGGACAATAGGAGCACCCCACGGACTAGAAGAGGGTGAAATGATATCGGCCGCCAACATATCATTAACCGCCGATTGCACATGCTTCTTCTCGGCTGGGCTGAGCCGGAAGGGATTCTGTCGAATAGGGGCCGCGTCCCCTGTAGCTATGTGGTGGCGCAAGAGGTCCGTGCAGCCGATATCGTACTTATGTTTGCTGAACACGTCAGCAAACTCGAGTAGCAAACCCCTCAATGCTCCCAATTGCACTTTGGACAAGTTAGCAGAACCGGCACACAACGAGTCCAACCACTCTGTCCCCTCGTCACTTGGAGGATGCGACTCGACAGTGAAATCTGCTTGAGCCACGAGCCGTTCCTCAACGGGTAGCGGCGCGGTGTGAGCCAGCACCGTTCCCTGCGCAATTACGGCCGGCCGCGACCCCGTATTCAGGACCATTACGAACGGCTCACTGTCCCCTCTCACCATGGTTTGAGCAACCGCTAAGTCGAGGCCCCTTCTGGCCCTGTTAGACGGCCCCAACAGCACCCCCTGTGCCTCCGCACCCACCTCGAGTGGTTTCCTCAACCGAAGGGGTACCAACATTTGCGATCCCGGGGGCACCCGTACAGTCTGAGTTGCCAGCGCCTGCACCGTCGCACAAACCGTGCGTATTTTGGTAGGGCTCGTCAAGAACGCAACCCGCCGACCTGACGGAAGCTCAATGCAGGCCTGATCTATGAGAATTTTGATGGGCATTTTGGACAAAAAGTCCGTACCTAGCAAACAGGGAACGGCCAGCGATGATGATACAAAAATAGGGCCCGCCAATTTGATGTCACCAATGCAAATAGTCGCCCGAATCTGGCCGATGATCCCCAGGGATCCCCCATTCGCCGCATAAAATGGCACGTCCACTGGCAGATGGGGTCTACTTTGGACGGGAAGAATGTTATAAATAAGGTCCGAAATGATAGTGGCCGACGCACCCGTGTCCACAAGCACCCGGACCTCAACCCCGTCAATAAACCCCGTTACCACGGACGACCCAGCCGACGCAGCCACTATCCTGTGGGCCAATTCGGACCATTCGACTGCTTGCGGGCCGTGTACGGACCCCCCTCGCCGAAGTGAACCCCCGGCACCCAGCCGCGAACCCACCACCGCCAAGCAGCGACCCGAATGTGCCGTGTTAGTGGACCGAGCGTGTGAGGTGCCGCGACTTGCCGGGTTTTGTTGGGATGACTTGTGGGCCTGGTCGTCGTCCCGACGTGGTCCTGTGGCGCGCTGACGCGGGGCCCGGCACCCGGCTGCGACGTGACCCCGAAGGCCGCAGTTGTAGCAGACGACGAGGGACGCCGTAGGTTTCGGTTGCTCCAGCTTGCGGGATGAACGTGTGGGCGAACGACCTCCCGTTCTCCACTCCCCCGGACGCGATGCAGCGAAGGCCTGCTCCTGATCCGCAGCTGGCTGAGGTTCGGCGATCGTGGCGGCCAGTGCCGCGTTCCCCGCCAATTTGCAGACGACCCCCGGCTTGCGTTTGAGGACCTCGTACGCGTGAATGCTCGTGGCGATCGCCAGGGAGCAGATATCTATTTCGTCCGCCACATTGATGGGGACCCCCAACTCGTGGGCCAACGCCAGCAGCTGCTCCGTCACCATGGCGTCCTTCCCCTCCTTGTCCATGCGGGGAAAAGCTGCGTCCGCCAAGGCGAGCAGCGCCGTGCGATAGGCGAGCGTCGTTTCTCCAGCCACCTTTCGCCGATCGTAGAACTGGTGGCGACAGGTGGAGGGCGGTCCGAACACCTTCGCCATCAGGTGTAGTGCGGCCTGGAGCGTAGAGCGGGACGACCTTGCAGCAGATGTGAAGGCTGCAAGCGCGTCGTCGTCGAGCATCGCTGGCAACGCACGCAGGGCAGTGGTGTCGGACCACCCCGACATTTCCTGATGAGCGAGGAACCTTCGTTGGAAGGCTCCCCAGTCGCCCCCATCCGCCTTGAACGCCGACAGCGCGGGCAATCTTTGCTGGAGGACCCGATCGTCGTCGACGTCGGAGAGATTTTCCCGCGCTCCGCTGTAGTTGTGTAAAATGTCGGCTCGGTCGTCAGGCGCAAAATGGAGAGCTCCGGCCCGCGCTGATGACGTGGGCTGCGCTGAGCGGAGGTCTCCGGCCACGTGGTGTCCGTGCTTCCCGCCAATCAATGGCGGCCCCTCAAAAACGGCGGCAACTTCCAGACTTTTGGCGCGAAGCGCCTTTTGGCGGGATCCCTCCAACCTCGCTTTCTCCACCAACCCCGCAGCCGTTTTTTCGCTCGCCGGAACGGAGATGTCCGCCAAGACAGCGGCGGCGGCGAGTAGCAACTCCGCCAACCTGGAGTGTGCATCTTGGAGGCTGGTGTCGGAGGCGAGCGGAGCGTCGGCCATCACCGCGAAGTGCTGCATCGGCGGCAACTCCTCGTCCTCTCCTCCCGAGGTTGGTGTCCCCGGTACGCCGTCGTCTTCCCGACCTCGCTCGTGGGTACGGGTAGTCTTCCTCGTGTCCATTCTTCTTGAAGACAGGTTTACTTCTGACGCCAGTTGTAATGTAGTAACTCGGCGGGAGACGACTTCACGGGTAACACACTCTTTATTTTACCAAACTCGTTCACAGGTGACTAACACCCACTTAGTATCTCGGGTGACAAACACCCACTTAGCTACCCTGGCGACTAACGCCCACTGAGCTACTCGGGTGACCAACACCCACCTAGCTACCCTGGCGACTAACGCCCACTGAGCTACTCGGGTGACCAACACCCACTTAGCTACTCGGCGACTAACGCCCACTGAGCTACTCGGGTGACCAACACCCACTTAGCTACTCGGCGACTAACGCCCACTGAGCTACTCGGGTGACCAACACCCACTTAGCTACTCGGCGACTAACGCCCGCTGAGCTACTCGGGTGACCAACACCCACTTAGCTACCCTGGCGACTAACGCCCACTGAGCTACTCGGGTGAACAACACCCACTTAGCTACTCGGCGACTAACGCCCACTGAGCTACTCTGGACACTCCCTGCCCGGGGTGTCCGTCTTGACTGTGGGTCCCCAGCCCGACCCACGTGGGCGTCGGACCCCGGGTCCCACAGTCTCGCCTCCGAGCCACACAGGGCCCCGGTCCCTACAAGGACGGCGGGACTAGGGGTCTCGGGGCACTAGGTCTTCAACTCCGTCTTCGGTCTTCAACTGGATAACTCTCCCCGAGTGCTCTCGCGCGTCCCCCTTTATACCCCACCTGCGGACGTCGCTGCGAGCACCCATCCTATTCGACCAATCACTGGGCGCTGGCTACGATCCTGTTTTCCCACATCTCAGCATGCCTCACCACCCACGCCGCGCCGCCCCGTCATCTGTCACTCCCGGCGCGCGCGTCCACACCACGCCCACAACGCGTGCCCAACCCCGCACCCCGCGCCGCCCCGTGATCCATCACTGTCACAGTCGGCGCACGTCAACACCACCACTACATCACCCCCTACCACATAGCTCGCAGCCGACCCGGCTGCTATAAAAATATACAAACCCCCCTGTGTGCCCCGTAACACAACACAACAACAAGAACAACAACTAACGTAACAACACAACACAACGCGAACACTACCATCCGCAACCATCAACCAATGCCACCGCGACAACAGAACAATATATACAATCCGGCGAGTGACAATAGCAATGTGTATGCAGAAAAAAAAATAAATGGAATTTTTTTTTTTTTTTCTCGACTCGTGCAGCGTCCCATTCTTTCCGAGCGTCCCTACAACGGGACATTACCCCGGCAGAGGGGAACACCGGGCGAGCTCGGTGTCGAAAAAAAAATGTCTTCATGAAAATTGTTGTGCCCTAGCCCGAGTCCGCCTTGCCGGTCCGTCGTACGGCACCAGACGCGGTTGAACGTCCGGTGGTGCCGGCAGTTCAGGAAGACATTGGCCAGGCATCGAGGACCCGTGCGTGCCGCGGGGTTCAGGTTCCCGACGGTCAGCAGCCGTCAAGCCCGAGGCACCTGGGGGTGGGTCAGGTGGAGACACGTGAGGATCAGCCTGCGACACCTCCCTCCCCAAGTCGACGGTCACATCACACGCCCGGTCGTTACGGCACAGAACGGGGTCACACGGTGCCGCATAGGGCTTCAGTCGGGAGGGGTGCACGTACCAACGGCGTTTTTCCCATTTAATCTCTCGTTCGCGATTTGCTGAGACCGCGAATTCAACCTCGCCGCCTCCCGCGCTTCAGTCAATTTGGCGATATTAAATTTGATGTGGTCTGCCAATTTGGATTTTGCACGTGGCTGGGAAATCCCCAGTTGGACGTCCATGGCCGGATCGGCCTCCCGCCCATACATAAGAAAAAATGGGGAAAACCCCGTCGCCGCATGAGGGGCCATTCGATAGGCCGCGAGTACCCCCGGCACCTGTAAGTCCCAATCAACCTGATCGTCGCAGACCTGTTGGCACAGCATAGACGTAATCGTCCTGTTCAGACGCTCAACCATCCCGTCAGTCTGCGGGTGGTAGGGGGAAGTACGCACTTTCTTTGTACCCAACAGGTCGCACACCTCGCGCAACAAAACGCTCGAAAAATTCTTTCCTTGATCCGTCAGCAAGCGTTCGGGGGCGCCCTTGTCCAAAACATAACCCTGGACGAAGGCGTCCGCCACCGCTGCAGCCGACTGGTTGGCGAGTGGCCATGCCATGGGCCATCGGGTGAAGTATTCTACGCCAACCAGCAGGAACCTATTTCCCCTCGGTGTAGCAGGAAAGGGCCCCAAGATGTCCAACGCAACCAATTCGTTTGTGCGCGAAACTTGAATGGATTGCAGCGGTGGATTAGCTGCCAATGGTGGCGGTTTTCTTTTGGCGCACCCTACGCATCCCTTAAGAATGTTCGCCACGTCGTTACCCATCCCCGGCCAATAATAGTCTCGCTGGATTAGGGCGAGCGTTTTGTGAAAACCCAGATGCATGAGCCGTTCATGAGCTGCCAGAACGACCCTACCCCGCATAGCAACAGGCACAACGAGCACGTGACACCGGGACATGTTGTCCCACTTCATCAAAAGGCCCTGTCTGCACACCCAGGAACCGACCCGCGCATCCCCTACCTCGGGAGCGCCAACTTTTCGACGTAGCGTAAGTAGGGAGCTGTCGGACATTTGGAGACGGCCCCACTCAATGAGGGGCAACGACAACAGCGAATCCCTCCCCGTGGGAGCGTCGACTCCCAGGGTGTCAGTGGCGGCGAGCGCAACTCCCGGGGTGTCGGCGACCGGGGGTTTGCACCGCGCCGATCCCAACAAACATGTGCAGTCCGTGCACGGTGGCAACCGCGACAAGGCGTCCGCATTTGAGTGTCGCAATCCCTTGCGGTAAATCGTCGTGAATTGGTAGTCCTGAAGGACCTCTAACCATCGGGACAATTGGCCCGATGGCTGTGCCACGCGCATAGCGTATTGTAGAGCCGCATGGTCCGTACGGACCGTAAAATGACGGCCGTAAAGATACGGCCTGAATTGCTGTGTAAAAAACACAATCGCTAACAATTCACGACGAGTCACGCAATAGCGTTGTTCGGCGGGGGAAAGAACTCTACTACCGTAGGCGACCACCCGTTCAACCCCCCCGACCACCTGTGAGAGCACCCCCCCGATACCCGTGTTGCTGGCATCTGTGTCAAGCAAAAACGGTTGTGTGAAATCGGGGTAACACAAGGGGGGAGCCTGCACCAAGGCGTCACGAAGGGAGCAGAACGCAGCCTCCTCTTCCGCCCCCCAGTGAAACCGCACACCCTTAGCTGTCAAAGCGTGCAGGGGCCTGGCTATGGTGGCAAACTGCTTGACAAAACGACGGTAATAGGAGGCGAAACCAATAAAACTGCGAACTTCCGTGACCGAGGTTGGCGTTGGCCATGAGCTGACGCAGTGCGTCTTAGCAGGGTCTGTCGAGATCCCTGAACGACTCACGATATGGCCCAAATACCTGACCGATTCCCGAAGCAGAAAACATTTAGCCGGTTTAAATTTAAGCTTAGCGGAACGCATCCTGAGGAACACCGCTCTCAGTCGCTGAAGGTGCTCCTCAAAAGTCCGACTGAAGACGATGATGTCGTCGAGATAAATCAAACAGGTGTCCCATTGGAGGCCCGACAAAACCAATTCCATGAGTCTCTGGAACGTGGCGGGAGCGGAATGTAAGCCCATGGGCAAACGGTTGAATTCAAATAGGCCACCAGGTGTCCGGAAAGCGGTTTTAGGTTTAGACTCGTTATCGAGTGGCAATTGCCAAAATCCGGAAAGCAGATCGAGTGTGGAAAAAAACTGTGCTCCCGCCAAGGCATCCAGCGACTCATCCATCCTGGGGAGCGGATACGCATCCGCCATCGAGATTTTGTTTAAGCGGCGGAAATCGACACAAAACCGCAAGGACCCGTCCTGTTTTTTAACTAGGACAATAGGAGCACCCCACGGACTAGAAGAGGGTGAAATGATATCGGCCGCCAACATATCATTAACCGCCGATTGCACATGCTCCTTCTCGGCTGGGCTGAGCCGGAAGGGATTCTGTCGAATAGGGGCCGCGTCCCCTGTAGCTATGTGGTGGCGCAAGAGGTCCGTGCAGCCGATATCGTACTTATGTTTGCTGAACACGTCAGCAAACTCGAGTAGCAAACCCCTCAATGCTCCCAATTGCACTTTGGACAAGTTAGCAGAACCGGCACACAACGAGTCCAACCACTCTGTCCCCTCGTCACTTGGAGGATGCGACTCGACAGTGAAATCTGCTTGAGCCACGAGCCGTTCCTCAACGGGTAGCGGCGCGGCGTGAGCCAGCACCGTTCCCTGCGCAATTACGGCCGGCCGCGACCCCGTATTCAGGACCATTACGAACGGCTCACTGTCCCCTCTCACCATGGTTTGAGCAACCGCTAAGTCGAGGCCCCTTCTGGCCCTGTTAGGCGGCCCCAACAGCACCCCCTGTGCCTCCGCACCCACCTCGAGTGGTTTCCTCAACCGAAGGGGTACCAACATTTGCGATCCCGGGGGCACCCGTACAGTCTGAGTTGCCAGCGCCTGCACCGTCGCACAAACCGTGCGTATTTTGGTAGGGCTCGTCAAGAACGCAACCCGCCGACCTGACGGAAGCTCAATGCAGGCCTGATCTATGAGAATTTTGATGGGCATTTTGGACAAAAAGTCCGTACCTAGCAAACAGGGAACGGCCAGCGATGATGATACAAAAATAGGGCCCGCCAATTTGATGTCACCAATGCAAATAGTCGCCCGAATCTGGCCGATGATCCCCAGGGATCCCCCATTCGCCGCATAAAATGGCACGTCCACTGGCAGATGGGGTCTACTTTGGACGGGAAGAATGTTATAAATAAGGTCCGAAATGATAGTGGCCGACGCACCCGTGTCCACAAGCACCCGGACCTCAACCCCGTCAATAAACCCCGTTACCACGGACGACCCAGCCGACGCAGCCACTATCCTGTGGGCCAATTCGGACCATTCGACTGCTTGCGGGCCGTGTACGGACCCCCCTCGCCGAAGTGAACCCCCGGCACCCAGCCGCGAACCCCCCACCGCCAAGCGGCGACCCGAATGTGCCGTGTTAGTGGACCGAGCGTGTGAGGTGCCGCGACTTGCCGGGTTTTGTTGGGATGACTTGTGGGCCTGGTCGTCGTCCCGACGTGGTCCTGTGGCGCGCTGACGCGGGGCCCGGCACCCGGCTGCGACGTGACCCCGAAGGCCGCAGTTGTAGCAGACGACGAGGGACGCCGTAGGTTTCGGTTGCTCCAGCTTGCGGGATGAACGTGTGGGCGAACGACCTCCCGTTCTCCACTCCCCCGGACGCGATGCAGCGAAGGCCTGCTCCTGATCCGCAGCTGGCTGAGGTTCGGCGATCGTGGCGGCCAGTGCCGCGTTCCCCGCCAATTTGCAGACGACCCCCGGCTTGCGTTTGAGGACCTCGTACGCGTGAATGCTCGTGGCGATCGCCAGGGAGCAGATATCTATTTCGTCCGCCACATTGATGGGGACCCCCAACTCGTGGGCCAACGCCAGCAGCTGCTCCGTCACCATGGCGTCCTTCCCCTCCTTGTCCATGCGGGGAAAAGCTGCGTCCGCCAAGGCGAGCAGCGCCGTGCGATAGGCGAGCGTCGTTTCTCCAGCCACCTTTCGCCGATCGTAGAACTGGTGGCGACAGGTGGAGGGCGGTCCGAACACCTTCGCCATCAGGTGTAGTGCGGCCTGGAGCGTAGAGCGGGACGACCTTGCAGCAGATGTGAAGGCTGCAAGCGCGTCGTCGTCGAGCATCGCTGGCAACGCACGCAGGGCAGTGGTGTCGGACCACCCCGACATTTCCTGATGAGCGAGGAACCTTCGTTGGAAGGCTCCCCAGTCGCCCCCATCCGCCTTGAACGCCGACAGCGCGGGCAATCTTTGCTGGAGGACCCGATCGTCGTCGACGTCGGAGAGATTTTCCCGCGCTCCGCTGTAGTTGTGTAAAATGTCGGCTCGGTCGTCAGGCGCAAAATGGAGAGCTCCGGCCCGCGCTGATGACGTGGGCTGCGCTGAGCGGAGGTCTCCGGCCACGTGGTGTCCGTGCTTCCCGCCAATCGATGGCGGCCCCTCAAAAACGGCGGCAACTTCCAGACTTTTGGCGCGAAGCGCCTTTTGGCGGGATCCCTCCAACCTCGCTTTCTCCACCAACCCCGCAGCCGTTTTTTCGCTCGCCGGAACGGAGATGTCCGCCAAGACAGCGGCGGCGGCGAGTAGCAACTCCGCCAACCTGGAGTGTGCATCTTGGAGGCTGGTGTCGGAGGCGAGCGGAGCGTCGGCCATCACCGCGAAGTGCTGCATCGGCGGCAACTCCTCGTCCTCTCCTCCCGAGGTTGGTGTCCCCGGTACGCCGTCGTCTTCCCGACCTCGCTCGTGGGTACGGGTAGTCTTCCTCGTGTCCATTCTTCTTGAAGACAGGTTTACTTCTGACGCCAGTTGTAATGTAGTAACTCGGCGGGAGACGACTTCACGGGTAACACACTCTTTATTTTACCAAACTCGTTCACAGGTGACTAACACCCACTTAGTATCTCGGGTGACAAACACCCACTTAGCTACCCTGGCGACTAACGCCCACTGAGCTACTCGGGTGACCAACACCCACCTAGCTACCCTGGCGACTAACGCCCACTGAGCTACTCGGGTGACCAACACCCACTTAGCTACTCGGCGACTAACGCCCACTGAGCTACTCGGGTGACCAACACCCACTTAGCTACTCGGCGACTAACGCCCACTGAGCTACTCGGGTGACCAACACCCACTTAGCTACTCGGCGACTAACGCCCACTGAGCTACTCTGGACACTCCCTGCCCGGGGTGTCCGTCTTGACTGTGGGTCCCCAGCCCGACCCACGTGGGCGTCGGACCCCGGGTCCCACAGTCTCGCCTCCGAGCCACACAGGGCCCCGGTCCCTACAAGGACGGCGGGACTAGGGGTCTCGGGGCACTAGGTCTTCAACTCCGTCTTCGGTCTTCAACTGGATAACTCTCCCCGAGTGCTCTCGCGCGTCCCCCTTTATACCCCACCTGCGGACGTCGCTGCGAGCACCCATCCTATTCGACCAATCACTGGGCGCTGGCTACGATCCTGTTTTCCCACATCTCAGCATGCCTCACCACCCACGCCGCGCCGCCCCGTCATCTGTCACTCCCGGCGCGCGCGTCCACACCACGCCCACAACGCGTGCCCAACCCCGCACCCCGCGCCGCCCCGTGATCCATCACTGTCACAGTCGGCGCACGTCAACACCACCACTACAGCTGCGTTGGAGTCTCATCGGGGAATGGCCGGTGTAACAAAGATGGGCACACGTTTCGGGCAGGACGCTGGCCCGCGCCCACGGACAGATATACCTGCCCCCTGTTCAGTCGAGCCGGGGTGACGGACCGGCTGCGGGAACCCGCTCAAGAAGATTGACTTTTTCGTAAAACTTTGGGTGACATGGACGTTGGGGGTCTTGTCCGGGGGGGGGGGGGGGGGTTCGTGTACATTTTATTGGGATATTGTGTTTTGCCGCGTGACGCGTTGTTTTTAGCCGGGACGGCTAACTCTTTAAACGGGGGGGGGGGGGGGCGGAGGGGGGGGGGGGGGGGCGGGGGGGGGGGCTGATGTAGGACTTGAGATAACACGCGTCACGCGTTTTGTTGTGATACGAACATGCAGTGAACAGTGGGGGCAACCGGGGACACGGACAGTGGGTCGCACAATACAGTTGTTGTTGCGCCAATTAAGGGGATGAGGTAATTAAGGGACGCTGCAGGTGTTAGGGGTAACTGAGGACGCTGGCGGGTGATTGGTCGAGAGGGTGAGTGGTTGATGACTGGCGCCTGGGTGTCTACGATAACAGCATCACGTGAGGCTGGGGGCCTGGGAGCAAGTAGCGAGGAGGGGGATGACATAATTAATTGGGGCTAATTGGTTCAGGGATAAAGGCAGAGAGCGTATGGAGATACGGGAGTCATTGTTAGTGTTGGAGTCGCAGTTGGAGTTAGCGTTGGAGTTGGTGCCTGTGTAATGTAGTAACTTGGCGGGAGACGACCTTACGGGTAGCACACTCTTTATTAACACCAACTTATATTACACGGGTGGCTAACTGCAGCCTTAACCCACGGGGTTCCCCTGGCTACCCCCAAAGGGCTCTTACCTTCTCGGAACCCACCCGGCTGGGGTGTCCACCTCGACTCTGGGTCCCACAGTCTCGCCCCACATGGACGTCAGACCACGGGTCCCACAGTCTCGCCTCCGAGCCACACAGGGTCCCGGCCCTTACAAGGACAGCGGGACTAGGGGTCTCAGGGCCCTACCTCTTCAACTCCGTCTTTGATCTTCCACTGGTTATCAACTCCCCGAGTGCTCCCGCGCGTCCCCCTTTATAGTCCTTCATGCGGACGTCGCTGAGAGCACCCACCCCAGTTGACCAATCACTGCGCGCTGCCCACGATCCTATTTCCCACCTTGTGTCCGCGCGCACAACCACGCACCCCGCGCCGCCCCGTGATCTATCACTGTCGGCGCGCGTCAACACCACCACTACACCTGGAACAAGAGTGTATATTACAGGGTAGCAGTGGACAAGAGTGTAGCAGTGGACAAGAGTGTATAGTATAGGGTAGCGGTGGACAAGAGTGTATAGTATAAAGTAGCAGTGGATAAGAGTGTATAGTATAAGGTAGCAGTGGACAAGGAGAATACAGTATATGGTAGCAGTGGATATAGAGAGTACGGACAGAGTAGCAAGGACTGAGCGAGTACAGCGTAGCGAAGAAGCAGAGTAACGGACCTTGGTGGAGAGAGAGAGCGAGCGAAGCAGCGGAGCGAGCAAACGGAGGGACATTGAGTGGGGTCGATGGAGAGTTGTGCATTGAAGAGCATGGAAGAACATTGCGTGATGCTGTCGGAGATGTGAACTATATGCGAAATAAAAGGAACGAGAAAGACAAAGAAGTTGTCGCGTCCGTAAGAGTCCTACACAGGTAACAAGCTGAGATTAGGAGCACTCCCTTTAAGAGTGTGCTACTAATCTCAGCTCGTTACCTGTATAAAATACACCTGGGAGCCAGAAATGTTTCTGATTGAGAGGGGGTCAAATACTTATTTCCCTCATTAAAATGCAAATCTATTTATAACATTTTTTTACATGCGTTTTTCTGGATTTTTGTTGTTGTTATTCTGTCTCTCACTGTTCAAATAAACCTACCATTAAAATTATAGACTGATCATTTCTTTGTCAGTGGGCAAACGTACAAAATCAGCAGGGGATCAAATACGTTTTTCCCTCACTGTATATAGGCACAGATACAATATCAACCGAGAAGATGGGTACAAACTGAGCAATCATTGTCAGGCCGTTATTAATCAGTTTAAGTCATAGCTGGCTGTGATGTTTCCATCTTACCTTCCGATGTTAGTAGTTATTTTCGACTCTCTGGTTTTATATTAACAGGTTAAATGTCTTTACATTAACAGGTTAAATGTCTCACTAACACAGCCACCGTTGCTCGTTTTCCTCGACATGTCGGTGGCTCTGCGATCTTACATTGACATGCAAATTTCTCACTTTAACATCACTAGCCCCGCCCACTTTGCTTATGAACATTGGGCTACACCCATTTCAAACCTTTAATACATCCTGCCTCAGCAGCTTTCCCGCTATTATTTCTCCTGATGACGATTGCTTGTTTTGTGATCGAAACGTCGTAGTTTTTTGTTGTTATTTTTTCTTTTTTTCTTTGAACCTATGACTTTACCGAAAGACCCAAGAATATTCTCTCCCCCTGTTCTGCATGGGTTTCCTCCAGGTTTTCCGGGTTCCTCCTAACGTTAAACAACAAAAATGCACACAATCTAACTACTGGTATTAGCCAAAACATCCCAATCTATTAAACATTTATATACCTAAAAATAATACTCAACTAGGATTACACACACAGCAACATCGCCCCTCTGCTGCGCAATCTTGGCAGGATCATCAGGACAAAGAGTCTTGGGACTTGGTGAGACTTTGCTGGGAACACAATGACAAGCATTGGTGTTGTCCGATTCAAATCCTCCAGTGAGTTGATCCATGCACAACGGAGGATTCGCGCTCATTCACTCGTAAACAACATGCTTTACTTTGCAGCTGAGCTTACTGTCTTCCCACTCTCCCAACGGATCTTGAGTCAAACCCGCTCTCTATCGAGTTGTACGTTTGGGCCGGACGCTTTCCCACTCCCAGAATCCTCGGATGAGAAGCCGGGCAAAGCAGCGGCGCAGCTGCGTCGGCGCTGCGCAGATTTCGTTTTGAATGTTACGAGAGGCTAATAAGCTCCGACTATAATTGGAATGTGTTGCTGGATGGACTTGAGAGCTTTCCGTTCACATCTGCGCTTTAATTTAAACGCCCCAATCCCTTCTTGTGACATCCTTTGCAAGCAGTTTGCGAGCACGTCAGATTGATTAATGACTTGAGAAATGTCGCAATAAAGAAATTATTTGTTCTAATTGAATAGCAGATGCTGCCCACGGCCACGTCCGCTGTTATATATCGTCGGCTTTTAATATTATACGCGTGTTTGTCATTTTATAATAAGTTCATAAAAAATAAAAATTTGATTAAAACAGAAAATTGTTTTCAAAGTACGGTACTCTGCTAATGCGCGCACGTGCAGAGTGAACACGTGCAGTAAACGCGTGCAGAGTAAATGCGTGCAGAGAAAACACGTGCAGAGTGAACGCGTACAGAGTGAAGACGTGCGGAGTGAACACCTGCAGAGTGAACACGTGCAGAGGTGAACACGTGCAGATGGAATGCGTGCAGAGTGAACGCGTGCAGAGTGAACGCGTGCAGAGTGAACGCGTGCAGAGTGAACGCGTGCAGAGTGAACGCGTGCAGAGGGAATGTGTGCAGGGTGAACACGTGCTCACGGCGTATGCTGAGCTGTGCGCAACCAAAACATGCACCAGAAAGATTTGCCCAATTGCCAAAACATTTATAAATGAACACCGAGTGCGTTGCTGGAGCTCGGTTTATGAGACCCATGGGGGAGAACGGACGATTCTCGCTCAGAGCACCCTTCTCGCTCGCTTGTCTTTGTTTAACGTCGCGTTGAACTTCTTTTGCACCGTGCGTTGTCAACCGCGCTAATCGGAGGTGTGCGAGGAGAAGGACAACAAACTAACACACACAAAGCAGTTCTAAAAAAATTAGTTTGCCAATTGAGATCATTGAAAAGTGCATAGCTCCCAGTGGATTCCTAATATCGGAAGGAAGAGCGTTTCAGACGGCCCCACAAACGCATTTGAAAGCGCCGCGCGATGCGGTGACCGTCTTTGTTTGATGGTTATCCAAAAGCCGCCACTGCTACGGGGATGACCGGTGTTTGCGTGATGGTCCATGCTCCTTGACGAGCATAAGCCATCACCGCTTCTGATGAGACCCAGGAAGGTTAAAGCCGCTTTGGGGTGTTTACCGCTCATAAGCGAATGCTGCCAGTGGAATGCAGCGCATCCAAAGCTGCTCGGCACTGTGCGGGCAAGACATTGATTGGGGGGGGGGTCCAGTGATCGATGGATTGACAGCTATTTTCATATCAGCGATGGACAAATCAATGGTCTATTTGTCAGCATCCCGCACGCACGCTGACGCAGGTGCAACCGGCATGTGGAGACGAGAGGTAGAATTTCACGAGGAGTGCCGTGGATGTCGCGGTGCGTGAGCCACACGGAGGGCGGGCGATGAGTGGGTGGCACTCGGGCTGCCACCTCTCCGGGTTTAACCCGGGCCGTCCTGACATTGGCATCGGTGTGTCTGTCAGATGGCAGGAATTTTTTTGTACAGAGATCTTGTACCGGTGCTGTGCTGAAGTTTATTGCAGGAAACTTAGTCGCGTCACGAGCGTGGGGGTGCCTTGGCCCTCCCCTAGTGGCCAAAGATATGAGTTGGGGCGCCCATTTACGTTCCACCTTTAATTTAAATTTCATTAGAGCAGTAACGTAATATTGCAAAGAGGCACTACGACGGAGCTGCAGTGGCTGCATTTTGCGACGACGAAGCGCCCCGACGGCGTTAAATGTTCGAGACCGTGAGCTTAATGATGATGTGATTGGACGAGATGAGCCTCGATATATAGATAGCCTGGGTGCGACCGTGCTAGACACATCAATTATTGGGGGCCCCGACCTGACCGATTGCCGCACCCCCTGAGCTGATAATGTAGCTACGACACCACCGAGGAGACTGCGCGGTGTTGATAGAACCTCAGCTGACTGATCGATACGTCTTGGTTTAGTCTGCGGTGGTGGGACGGGCGGCGGGCCCCTCGGTGGCACTGAGAGGCAGTGACCAATGCCGGATGGTGGGAGTCTGTAAACGCATTTTGTAGTAGGTCATGCGTTGCCTGGGATCTGGTAGAAGGAAGGCAGAGAGGGCGCGGTGTGGTGGCCCGCTGGGGAGGGCCGCATTTTTCTCGGCTCTTTGGGTCGGTGGTCTAAAACGAGAACATTGCCGCGTGTTCACTTCTCTTGAGCCTGTTGCTCTGTATGAGGCCGAGCAGCAGCAGTGGTACATGCGGACGCTGCACACCTGCGTGCGTTGATGAATCTACGCGGTGGCACCCAGGTGCGTCTGAAGGCGACGGCCTCTTTCATGCTCCCTTGACGGTTTTCCCCTGCCCCCTGAGAAACTCCCAGAGAGGGGGGCAAGGGTTGGTGTTGCTATTTATTGGGGGGGGGGGGGGCGGGTTGGAGTTGGGGAGACAGCACACGACCTCCGAGGCTACGCCACAGAATCGCTCGGCGCGCAGCTCCTACGACTACGACGACTCCGACCACCACGACGACAGCGCCGTGATGGGCACTTTGCTCGCAAGTGCGGTAATGCAAGTTGAGAGTGTGACCCACTTTTCCGCTCACATTTACATCGCGGGCGTTCTGCGGGTTTTAGCGCGAGTCTGCAGTTCATGGACGACTCGCCGCACCCCGTGGCGGCTTTTCAACGAACTCGACGCGGAATGAGAGCCGCCGCGATCAACTTCGGCGCGCGCGTTCCCGGTGGGGACGGGGCTGTGACAGGGGGTTGTGACAGGGGGCTGAAACAGGGGTCTGTGACAGGGGTCTGGAATAGGGGGCTGTGCGGGCCACCAGCGGAACAGCGGGCGCCTCGTAGTCGCGTTTGAGAGAGGGAGAGAAAAAAACGCGCGCGGTTGTTGAAGACGGCGCTTTCACTGCCGTGACCATTGCACCGCCACCACCTCCTTCACCACCGCCACCATTACCGCCACTGCCAACGCCCCCACCACCACCACCGCCACCATTACTGCCAACGCCACCACCGCACCACTACCACCACCACTGCTAACGCTACCGCCACCACCGCCACCCGGGGCGGTTGGACGCTGTGAAAAGCGGGATAGAAGCGGGTGGCGACGTAACTCGCTGACCCGGCCACACTGGGCAGTCAGTGAAGAAGAGCTTCACAGCCCATCGGATTCCTAATGCAGTCTAAATAAAGATTCTGATCCTCATCTGAGCCCCAATTTGTCGCTGCTCCATGGCGGCCTGGGGCTAAACATTGCGGGAAGGCGTCCAACGAGACGCCGCCTCGCCGGGGCGTCCGGCACGCGAGGCGTCGCTGTGCGTAACGCGCCGCTCGCCGCTACGTTGCCGAGGTTCCAGGGTCGGCGGGTGCCATTGAAGTGAACGTTCTAATTGCCAATTATGGGTTGCGTTGCCCGGCCGTTTGCAGCGCAACGTGCAGCGATGCTTGGGCGCGTGGCCGTTTCACTCGGTGAAGACGCCTGAGCCTCGGTCATTTACAACCAATACCATCATCATGAGCCACGATCAATCCACTGCTGGATGAAGGCCTCTGGAAGCTGCCCGCTACCTCTCACGATGTTGGGATGAATCAATCCATCCAGCCCCAGCACATGAAGTGATGTCATCACTCCGTCTCCCCGGGGTGGACGTATCCCCCCTCGGACGCGTTCCATTCCGTGGCCGCCACTCCATCATAACTCTTGACCATCGTCCTGCCCAAGCCCACGAATTCTTTCCCAACAGGTAGAATGAAGGCATTCGCCTGCGCGTGTTCCCCGACCCACGTTGTTGCGGGAAACGAGGTTGTTCCAAAGCTTTGGTGCTGCTGTGCGGCTAATGGGGAATGTTAAAGAAAAAGAGAAAATATAAAAAAACAAACGAAGCTGTATCATGGGAACTTTTTTGCCAGTATCAAAGTATGACACGTAAGAATAGGCCTTTTGGCGTTCTCTGGTCTGATACTGAAGGCTGTCTCTGGTGTAGGCCAATAAGTTTCAAAGACAACGCATATATGATCAGAGCATTTGTGTTTGCATGTTCACCACAAGTACACGTGTGTGGCTAATGCCGACTTGATTCCTTGCAACAGGTACCTATTTGGGTAAAATCTATTGTTATTTTTAATACTTTTATACTGGCAAAAAAGGTATCCCATGATATAGCTGCTCACTCCGAGCTATTAACGCTCTGATAGGTGCATTGTCTTTGTGCTGTTCGCCTATTGGCGTTCTCTGGTCTGACACTGGTTGAGACTAGGCCCAAAAGAAGGCTGTCTCTGGTGTCGGTCAATCAGTTTCAAAGACAATGCCATATATTATCAGAGCATGTTTGTGTGCATGTTCCCCACAGATACGTGTGGTTAATGCAGATTGGATTCCTTGGAGATTAAACCCGCAACATTTACAATTCGAGTACGACGTTTCGCCAGTAGTTACAACCAAAATCATCAGACGACATCCAGATTTGTCGAAATTCGCCTCCTGTTTCGGCCCTAAATAGAGAGATAAATGTGATGTCGTCATTGTGAGCCAATCAGGTGCGAAGCCCCCAGAGGGAGGAGGCGGGGGGGCTAAACTGGCATCTATTTGGTGTTTGAACATCTTAAAACGAAGTTGCGTTGGTTTGTTTGTGGAGGGACAGATAACGTTTGCGGGCGTGTTAAATGCAGTGCCCATGTGAGTCGATGGAATAAGTGTGGCCTTCCTGGTTAAATTAGTAATAATAATACAAAATAAATAATGTGTGTTGTAATAAGATGAGCCAACGAATGTCATAGGAGATGTTGAAATCGGTGTTCAATGCAAATTGACCCCGCGACACGCGACGCAATTATCTGACTCTGCCTCGGCTCCTCGGCTGAAATAGTTTGCGCTGATGACGGGATCGAGCGAATTCTACAATCGATGGTGGGGGATCCATACTCCATACCTCCCCCACCAACTGCACCGCCGATAGGTTCGCCAAAATAGTATGCGGCCAACATGTAAGATGTGTGGGGCGGTGTTACTGTTAAAAATAACCGCGCCGAATGTGGCCCCTTGGGGTAGTCGCGCCGGGAGGGCCGCTGTCACCGCCGTGGGAACGCGGCAATCGCGTGGCTCTCGCGCTTCGTGGGGGAGTTCTAGGTCGACTCGGCCTCAAATGAGTACCCGGTGCGGCGTTGTTCACTTGGCCACCGGGGAGACAAAGGTTCGGCTGGGCGTGGTGCTGGCCAACACCACCTCCATCGTGTGTCACAGTGCCGGCTTTCAAAGGTGCTGCTACTCGCTACTAACAGCACTTGCTCCATAAAAGGACCTTTATTTCCAGTATCAAAAGACAATGCATATATTATCAGAGCATGTTTGTTTGCATGTTCACCACGAGTACGTGTGGTTAATGCGAATTTGAGTCCTTGCAAAAGGTTTCTATTTGGTGTCTGAACATCTTAACACCTCCTGTTTTATTGCCAGAAAGGGTAAAACCTATTCTTATTTTTCAGCACTTGCCCCAGTCTGTTAAGGCTCTATTTGCGGGGAACGGTGGTGTAGCAGTTAGCGCACTGCGCTATAACCCTGGCGACCCGAGTTCGATTCCGGCTCACGGCCAACACCGCTGACAATTATACGAATCGGTGCTAGTTCTCCCCTAGGTAGACTCAGCCTCAAATGAGTACCCGGTGCGGTGTGCAAGCATCGCCACTAAGGTGCTGACCACCCCACCCTCTAGTGTGCTGTTGCACCCTTCATAGGCACTGCTACTCGCTACTAACAGCACTTGCCCCAAGAGTTTGTTAGAGGCTACACGGGGGGGGGGGGGTGGAGGATCTTTGTTTGCGCAAGGCGGCTGGCGCTCGTGGATTAACGGATGACGCGAGAGTGGAGGGGGCTCGGCTCCACACGCCCCCCCCCGCGTCTCGGCGAAGTTCCCCGCGTGTCGCGGTCGAGCACGCGGCTGTCTGCCGGCTTGACCACCTGCATGTGAAATTGTAGTTGTTGCTCTTCCATCTACATCGGCAGCCATACGAAAGGAGACAAAATCGGTATCGCGACCTCTCGCTCAGACAGCGCTGTCGTGAGACCGGCCCTGTGCGCGCGCCGTGCCATTTCTCTATTGAATGACAATGCTCCCGAATTGATAGTTATTAGTTTGGAATGCTTATTGACAAATACGAAACCACAGATTTTAGTTACTGCGTGAATGTTATTCACGCGATCACGGAATCAATACGCACTGGAAGCCAGAGAGGCTCAGGGCCTGTAGGTTTGTTGGGCATTGCGCACATCTCTCATGGTGGAAAATCCACATTTAAACTAACGCAATGCAAGACATCCTAATTGTTATTACGCTTATTAGGTTGTATTCTTAGGTTTTTTCGGTAAAGTCACGTAGGTAAAAACATTAAAAAGTAAAATAAAATAAAAATAAAAATCACGACGTTTCGGAGGCAACACAAGCTTCCGTCTTCAGGTAGTACCGTCACAGCCACGACAGCTGTATCAAGTAAATGAGAGATTGCAGGAGTTACCACTGCGTTTATATAATGGTTGGAGAAGGTGGTGGGGCAAGGGCCGCATACTTATTATTAATATCGTAAGGTGAGGCTTGAGACTAAGAATAGACTGCATTACAAAGGCTGAGCCTTTGTCATGGAGAGGTGCGGTTTGTGACTCAACCTGTAACAGGGAGACCACCACTAAACATGGTAAAACAGTAATGGTTGTCTGTCAAATAAGATTGGCAAATAAGTGTAGTTAAATCTTTTTGCATGGTTAATCACATCTTTCCAATGATTATTTTATTTTATTTTACTTTTTAATGTTTTTACCTACGTGACTTTACCAAAAAAACCTAAGAATATGAATCATTGCAGTCACGAAAGCTTCAAATCTAGTATTAGGTTGTAGTTTAGTTGTGAGCAGTTGCCCGTGTGGGGCTGTGACCGCTGTTTTCTGGCAGGGTGCCTCTTGGTGGCTCGCTCCGCACGTGGCATGGCCGCATCTCCACAGCGGTTCAACCCTGGTGGTTTGTACGTACGTCTGTCTGTACGTTTAACTTCTTTCGCACCATACTTAACCAACCGCGCTAATCGGAGGTGCAGGGGAAGGACAACGAACTATGGGTCTCTGTGAGTCTATGGGTCTCTGTGTGAGTCTATGGATATCTGTGTGAGGAGTCGATAGGTCTCTGTTTAATGAGTCTATGGGTATCTGTTTGAGTCTATGTATGTGTAGTGTCAACGATTCAGAAGACAAAGTTTTTGGAGGCACTTTATTAACAACTTTCACGGTCTCGTCCGCACACTCTCCACAGTAGCTCAGCCCAGCCTGTACACAACACTAGCCATCTAACACTGACGACGCTGACTTACATAGCTAACAACTATCCTTCGTAGCGTAATATCTAACGGAGACGTTGAGCGACGACGGCGAGGAGACGACAGCAACGACGAGACGAGTTTACCCCCAGAACCGGCAGCCTCGAGCTCCCCGCTCTCAGCTTCTCTTATGCTCCCAGCGCGGCCTGGCTCCGCCCTGACCGCGCCTCCCTTCTCGAACCCGCTAGCAGGTTCCAGGGGCCTCCAGATGGGGTTCTCCATTACTCTTACCCTAGTTCCTCCCTCTGCCCACACACCGTGCACGCCGTCACCGGTGCCTGTACTGTCTGTCCACCACAGTTGCCACTGCTGTCCACCAGCTGGTGCTATTGCACTATATATGTATGTTGAATTTATTTCACATCGTACGTAGCCAACCGCACTTATCGGAGGTGCGAGGGGAAGGACAACAAACTACCAACACAAAAAGCAGTTCTAAAGAAATGAGTTTGTCAATCTAGATGATTTAAAAGTGCGTTGCTCCCAGTGGCTTCCTAACATGGGAAGGAAGAGCATTCCAGACGGCTGCAGAAGCGCATCTGAAAGTGCTTCTGCGGCAGCTGTACAGTTTACAATGTGCGGTGTAATTCTGTAAAGGATACCAGCAATGGTTCTTTAGAGGTTTTATTTGTATTATATTCTAACAATTCATAAACAACAATAAACTACAATAAACAACAATATATATGTGCCTGAATGGGTAGTACACGTGGCAATCCAGGACTTCCCTTGTAACAGCCACACATTTGTGGGGTAAATGCTAAACATATTAAACTTTTTTTACCAAGTACTGTAAATCCCACTGAGTTACATAGCTCCACGAAGTGGCTTATCATGTGGACATGTATAAGAGTCAAATACTCTTAACCCACGTTGATTTTAATTGTAGAGGGAAAAACCCGGAGAGGACCCAGATAAAAATTTACGCGAACACGGGGAGAGAGAGATATGCAAACTCCAAATATACAGCAGGCGACAGGGTTGAAATTGAACCGACAACCTCCTGTATGCTAGGCAAGGTAGTTAACATCTCGGCACCGTCAGCTGGCGGTTCGGTGATACGCGGTTACAGGCGCCTGCCTTTCAGGTGAGTAAATAAGTTTAATCCCCCTGCCCAAATTACGCTCGGTAATGTCGAATGAATACTCTGCCAGCGGCGCGGCGATTATTCTTCGTGGCGAGTAAATGTTTAAAGTCGCCACTCTCTCTGTAAGGGGTGCCACACGCGCAGAGGCGACGTGAACATCAACCCAGGGGGGTCGCAGTGCGCACCGCCGTCAATGAAGAACGCGTGGCAATTACGCGAGGGCATAGCCCCAGCCCTAGCAGCAGCAGCGGCAGCAGCGATCATCACGACGGAATCTTCATTCGGTTTTACTTCTCACAACAACAACAAATAATTAACTCTCACACCAATTACTGTCGCAACCAGCGGCTAAACAAAAATCACCCCTAATTTCACCCAAAAAATAAACGTAAACCCACCGAATGCCAAAACGACGCAATAATGTGAACCATTCATCACGGTGGCCTGCGTTCAATTGCCATTAACAGCTCACAGAAGGCGTCACCGTCTCTAACAAAGACAAAGATCCCCCATTTAGCCTTAACAGACTGTAGGGGCAAGTGCTGTTAGCGAGCACCTAAACACACACAAACGAACAAACACACAAACACACAGCAATAACAACCGCCATTCGCCACTAAGTGGCGGTGACGTCACCACGACGCTTGTGCCAGACTATGTGCACCTTGAGGCCACGTGAAGTGCCGGAGATCACGGGGCAGACCCAGATGCCACAGGTCGACTGACTGAGACGACTGGCTAATTCATCACCTGTGCCCCCTACTGTACCATCTTGCTGTACTTTTTCCACCAGGCGCTGCGCTCATTGTTGTGAGCGTCGCTCCGCCGCCCTCCGTTGTTGTTGGAGGGCGACTACCTCCAACTGCCCAGTAGCGTCCTTCATGAGCCTCCTCTACAAAGGCCGGTCTTGACACAGCTGGTACCAGTCATCGGCAAGTCCACTCAGCTCCACATCCTCCTGTACCACATCACTCCATCTCTTCTCTAGCCCGTGCCGCGCCCGTTTAGCCCCCTCGATCCGGCCGAACAAAAGCTGTTTAGGCATGCAGTGGCTGGGCATGCAGGCTACATGGCCCAGCCAACGCAGCCTTGCCTGCCAGAGGAGCTTACCGATGGAACTTTATCCAGATATTTCAAGGATTTGTGAGCTCCTCACACAATCCAGCCTGGTTAGGGGGGTCCACGTTTCGCAAGCATAGAGAAGAGAGGGAATGACTGTGGCTGAGAAGACCTGAAGCTTCGTCTGGAGCGACAGACCAGGTAGCTTCCACACAGCGTTACGCAACTGATGTTGTATATGCCGGATTATGAAATGTTGATAAAAAATAATAAAAATTAATAAACTTGCCCAAAAAATGCGTAATTCGCATAAATTATGCAATGTATATATTTATATGCATAAATTATGATAATCACTGCGATAATCGAATTAATTTATGAGAATGCTTGCGATTATGTTAATGTGTTCAGTTATGATAACTAGGCTTAGTTTCGTTATCCAGAGTTGTATCAATCGGGATAAACGATTATCTTTGATAAAAACATTTATTAATTATCTTAGTGTGTTTATGTTATGTTAGGTCTCCAAATTCATATCTCAACGCAGGTTACAGTTCTTATGAATGAGACAGTTTTGCATGGACTGGGAAAGAAGCACTCGAACACTTGGTGTTAAGCAATTTTAATTCTAAACAAACATATGCAAAGGCAAAAGTATACGTCAATAGATTCATTGGCAAGATTATGCAATTAACGAAAATAAATGACTAAAACATTTCTTATTCATGTAACTCGATGGCAGCAACTGTTTTGCACGATCAGTTGATATTGAACGTACCAACTTGAAATTGCAACCCTTTTCGAAACACAAAGATAACTTTTTGAAAGTCTTATTCGTGTGCGTGTTGTGTGTGCGTTGTCTCCTTGAAACATTCATTATTATTTTTTTTAGATCCGGGAGTTGTGTCGTTAGCTTGCAGGGGGTGGGGGAGGGGAATACAACCAGCTCTTCAGAGGTTCTCTCTCGCTTGGGCGTGGCCGCAGCGAGCCCGTCCTGCTTTCTCTCTCCACTGCTAGATTGAGCGGCGTTGGCAGGATGTTCCTTGAAGAACTTGGTTGCTTGGCGCTTGATGGTTCCGGAGGCTTGGTGCTGCTCGTGCACTCTCTCTCTTCACTGCTTGATGAGTGGCGTCGGCACGACGCTCGCCGTCGTGGTGCGCGATGATTCCGTCGTCGGATAGCGCAAAGCTCATCCGCTGCTTGATGACGAGTCGGCACGACGCTTGGTGACGCCCGGGTGGTGCTGCTCGTGCGCTCTCTCTCTCCTTGATCGCTGCCAACTTCAAACGGACACCCGCCCTTACTTCAGGGCTGTGTTGGCTCAGGCTCTGGACGACGCGGCTGTGCGCGCTCACCGGCTTGGAGCGCTCTGGCGATGAAC
This sequence comes from Lampetra planeri, assembly GCF_965212315.1. Classification (NCBI taxonomy): domain Eukaryota; kingdom Metazoa; phylum Chordata; class Hyperoartia; order Petromyzontiformes; family Petromyzontidae; genus Lampetra; species Lampetra planeri. The sequence continues at coordinate 8,800,276 of NC_136155.1, read as the reverse complement.
GATGGCTCTCGTTGCTTATCCGCTGCTGCTCGTCCTTTGCAATGCTCACTTGGTCGATGCTTGGCGATTTCCGCCCTTTTTTCCAGGTTGATTGCTTGTTGTCACTCGTCACTCTCTCTCTCATTTCTCCGTGCTTTCCTTTGTTCGTGCAGCTGCCAGCTTCACTCGCACTTAACCACACCTCGCCACTTCGTTCCATCTCTCCTCGAGGCACGACCCATGGTTTGTTGATGCCTCGGCAAGCCTCCGCCCTGTCTCCCTCATGAGCCTCCCTCGCAACTCTGCGTCGCAAGCTTGAGTCACACCGAACACGACTCGAACCAGACAGCCCTCAGACTGTCATTCTAACGACCCCTCGTCGTCCCATCTTTCCTCGAGGCACGACGCGCCCCAACTCCCTTGCGAGCCTCCTCCGCCACTCCGCGTCGCAAGCCGAGAGCAAGACTGAGCGCGACTCGAACCAGCCTGCACTGCGTGATGTGTGCTTGTTTAAAAACCCAAAAACGTGAAAAAAACAGATGTTAGGGATGCCAGGCACAGACCCCCCCTCGCGACCCTTTAACCCCTCCTCCCTCTGAGTGGGTCATCCCGAGGCCAGACCCCCAATACGTATTCAGGCTGGTATGTGTTTGTGCCAAACCGTTGGAAGACAAAGGTGGCGGGGAGGTTTATGCAATACATTTATGTGGTCCTGTGTGTTACATTTATTCTCGGTATTTCTTATGAGTTCCCTCGGTTCTTAGTATACCGTGGTTATTATTCGGTTTATGTTTAATGAATATTAGTAATGATCGTCGTTACATCATTATTTTGGGGGTTTTGCCAAGCTTTGTTATGCGTTTGTCTCCTGGGATTGATGTTTTATTCTGAGTTATATTTCAATGTTCTGAGGTTAAGTGTAACTAAGTTTCCACTTAAGCTTTCTTGACTGCTGGAATTCGTATTCTTTAGTTTTTGGTAAGGTCAAGTAGATAGAAACATACAATACAAAATAATATATATGCGGTGAGTACGAGTAAAATAAGGGAATTACGAATACAAAGCCCCTATTGTAGGCTGCAGTCTTATACTGTTGGTTGATTCTTTTTGTTAAGTTTCCACTTTTACCGTTAAGAAAAACCGTTAAAGAAAACGCAACAGTTTTTTTTCTGTTCTGCACGTTATCGGTGCATCTGCAGACCGTCTTGTGAAGGTTAGGCCATCGACCTTTCGCCCATCTGGATATCTCTAGATAGTTTCTGACCTCTCTTTGCTCCGAAGTCTTGCCGTTTAATGGCATTGGTGTGGCCTGTGGGGAGTAGATGTTCTTTTCATTATTTAATTAAAAAAAGGAATATATATTGGCTTAAGTATTCTTAATATACATTTTTGAGAAAATGGGCATATATACAACACTGATGAAAAGATAATGCCTCTCTACTGATTCGGAGTGAGACCTCTGCTGTTAAACCAGAGCCGGTCATGAGCACACTGCCCAGGTATGGGAAACTCTCCATTCGATCCACAACTGACCTATCACCAATTGGGAGTTGTGGGGGTGGAGGGCCCGATGGTACAAAATACCCAGGCAGGTGCTTAGTTTTGGTGGGGCTGATGGTAAGTCCCCACCTCTTAGTGGCAAGCTCCAGGTTCAGCAGCAGCGCCTCCAGCTCCTCCTCTGAGTGAGCAGCAATTAACAGATAATTTCGATTTAAAGCTTTCGTGACTGCAGGGATTCATCTTCTTGGTTCTTTCGGTAAAGTCACGTAGAAGGGAAATAATAAAATAAAAAAAAACATAATAAAATACAATTCTCACGACGTTTCGGCCACAACGCAAGCAGCCGTCCTCAGGTGAAGAACAGGTCTGTCGGAAAGACAGCGTCTGCATGAGCACCACCAAGCTTGGCAGCGTATATTTAAGCTGGGTTAGAGGGGGAAGGGCGCCTTGACAAATGAATTTGCATATCAAGAGGAATTTAGCATATTTATGGAAAATGCAGATATGGGATTAGTCACTACTTGTGGAATGCATAAAATTCGTGATCTGGTCCCGTCTGTAAAAGATGTGGTTCCAGACATACAATACCCTGGCATCTACAAACTAAGTTGCCTCTGTGGTAGCAGTTACATCGGAGAAACCAAACGACATGTCTCGGACCGCAACCGTGAACATAAAGCAGACCTGAAACACGGTTGGACAAACACCTCAGCCCTGGCAGATCACTGTTGCAATTCAGTGGGCTCACATGACATTGACTTCTCCAAGACAGAGATTCTCTGCAAGCCATCTGGCTACCATGAGAGATTCGTTCATGAGGCGATCCACATATAAAAACACAGAGACAAGTTCAACTGAGAAGATGGATTCTGGCTCAGCAATCATTGGAAGGACGTAATAAACCATTTCGGATCTTAACTGATTGTGTTCACGTTTACGGTGACTTTCAGACCGCAGTCCACTCACTGGCATTGACTATATATCTTTTGTATTCTCCGCAGGGAATGGAGTCTTTGCTCCGCTGCAAGTCTCCCACCACCACTCTCTCATTGCCATATTTCGTTGCTTCCTCTTAGTACCTTTCACGCGACGGTCAATGGTATAGTGTATAGCAGATTGTAAAATAATAAATAGTATAAAAGTGTAATGTTTAATATTATATATAAGGTAATATATAGTATCGTAATTGTATAGTGAATATACAGCAGTGTCAGTGTGGTATACAGTAGGGTGGGTAGAATAATGCACAGTGTAATATTACACTATGTATTATTCTAAGGTATAGGGTGGTGTATAGTAATGCAGTATATAATTTAATGTTGGGTTTGTCTATGGCAGTATATAGTACGGGGTAGACCAGTGTGATGTAAGAAAAAAGTTTAGCTGGAGGCATATTATATTTTTTGCGACATAGAATTGTAATGTATGACTTACTGTTAGTAGCTCAGCTTATTGGAGAGTATATTTAGTATATTGATGATACTGATGTAGTTTATATTTTAGTTTTTTACGTGGTGGTTTAGCTGCTGCAGCTCCTTACTATTAAAAAACCTTCCCTTTATTACTGCTAACCCTACTCCCTCCCTCTGATGCTGCTAATCCTACATAATGCACGGGCATAATATGACTTTGAGACCCCCCCACCTCCTATGCATTCTACAAGTAGTGACTAATCTCATATCTGCATTTCCCATAAATATGCTAAATTCCTCTTGATATGCAAATTCATTTGTCAAGGCTCTCTTCCCCCTCTAACCCAGCTTAAATATACGCTGGCAAGCTTGGTGGTGCTCATTCAGACGCTGTTTTTCCGACAGACCTGTTCTTCACCTGAGGACGGCTGCTTGCGTTATGGCCGAAACGTCGTGAGAATTATATTTTATTATGTTTTATTTTTATTAGTTTATTATTTACCTTTTACGTGACTTCACCAGATCATTGGCATATATAACATGGTTGAGCAATAGGGAGCCATCCTTTGACCGCACCCGGGCATTGATCAGCCTCCCATTGTATCTGTACCAGATGGAAATTCCTCTGGTACAGCTATTTGAAGGCTTCACAAACTACGTGGTCGAAATAGATGTTAAATGACGTGGGAGCCAGAGGACATCCCTGTCGCACCCCAAGGTGTACAGGGAATTGCTCCGACTCCCAGCCACGTAGTTTTACCCGGGCCCGCTCACCATCATGAAGGTCCTTAATGATCATGAGCAGAGGGTCAGGGACTCCGAAAGCATGAAGAACAACCCAGAGCCCAGCCCTACTGATGGTATCATAGGACTTAACCAGGTCAATAAAGCAGAGATGTAGGTCTTGTTGGAATTCCCTATACCTCTGCTGTAGCAGACGGACAGAAAATATGGCATCTATGCAGGACCGCCCTTTCCTGAAACTGCATTGTGGCTCCGCAAGCCTCTCCTCAGCGTGCCTAGCAAGGCGATGTTGAATAATCCTTGCCAGGACGTTTCCCGGCACACTGATGAGTGAGATGCCCCTGTAGTTGTTACAGTCTGTGCGGTCCCCCTTGTTAAAGATGGGGACCACCAGAATATCCTTCCATTCCTGCAGAACCTGTCCAGTGGTCCAGACTGTTGTTATGATGTCATGTCGGGCAGTCTGTGCACAATCGCCACCCTCCCTCAGCATTTCGCTTGGGAGATCATCTCTGCCCGGTGCCTTTTCTGGTCGCCTTCAGTACTTCCTCAACAGATGGTACCTTAGCCAGCCACTCACAGGGGGTGACTTCTTCCAATATTTGAGGCACCACAGCCTCGGCAGGGTCATCTCCACTCTTTCCCGCGTTGTTATCCAGGCTGAAGGATGTCCCCTCCCCCATGACCTCACAGAAATGTTCAGCCAATCTGCAAACCTGTTCCTGGGGGTCGGAGATTGGATCACCGTTCTTCTACCTAATGATGGTATTAGGTGTGGCGCTGCAGGTTACTTTTTTATGGAATTAAAGATCGATATGTGATCGCGGGTCATTGAGACAGACTCCATCTCCTCAGCAACCCGCGACCACCACCCATCATTGCAGTGCCTCACAGCTTTTCGAACTTCCGAGCGAAGGCTGCAGTAAGCCTCCTCATTCTCTGACGTGGGATTCTGTAGCTGATGAGAGTGGGCCTGTTGCTTTTTCTCAGCCATCTTGAATACCTCCTCTTTCAGCCAGGGTCTCTGGTGGAGGTCTGGACCGAGTACCCAAAGGAGCCATTGCAGCTGCATGAACCACAGTCCTAAACTTGGCCCATTTACCTTCGACATCAGGAGGAGTGGGGGACAATGTTATCCCCAGCCACAAGCGATGATTCAATTCTAGCTTGCAACTTTCATCAGCTAGCGTGCCAATAATGGGTTGAATGGGGTCCTGGGTGTACACCCACCACTGGAGTGGAAGAATGGCAGGTGCATCTTACAGATGACAAGTCGAGGGTCAGTGGGCAGATCAGCTCCGCGGTAGGTCCTGGTGTCAAGGACATGGGCCCTCATCCAGTGTTCCATCACTATGTAGTCCAGCACATGTTCTTGCTTGGACCCGGCATGCATCCATGATGTTGTGTGGATGCGCCGATGCCGGAACAGCGTGTTGGTAATTACAAGCCCATGGGCTGCACAAAAATCTAGCAGCCTCCTGGCATTATTATTGAGCTGATCTGGCCCATGCCTTCCAATCATTCCAGACCAGGTGCCAGCATTATGACCAACTCGTGCATTGAAATCATCCAACAAGATGACTCTATCCCGAGGGGCCACTTTAGCTAGCACCTGTGACAGGAAGTCATCAAAGGCATCTGACTCATCGGCCTTGCCTGCATCCCTCCACGGATGTTCGTCTTCAGTGGGGGCATAAGTAACCACGACCACCACTCCTCGCCTCTGGTTGATGGGAAGGCGAGCCCAAAGTAGCCTGGGGCATACAGCTTCCCACACCTCACCGCCACGCTCCCACGCCCCCTTTATTATTTTGTTCAGAAGAAGAGCCACTCCCTGTTGTTTGGCAGTCTCCTGCCTGAGAAGAGTACTTTCCACCCCTCATGGTGGCAGGAGCCAGAGCCTTTCCACCGGACCTCCTGAATACCACCGAGATCCAGGTGGTACTGGTCCAGCTCCCGATAGAGGAGTGGCAGCCTCTCCTCCGCAGTGAGCGTTCGAACATTGCACGTGGCCACACGTAGTGGTTTTTTGTTGTTTCTGGTGGAGCCCCGAGGGTAAGGATTCAGTCTCCTAGCTTCGCCAAATGGGGTTTAGCCAGGAGACGTCATCGACGCCTGTCCCCCCGGGGCCTCCGGCACAAGCTTATTAATTAAATGTTTCTGTCGTGGTGTCACGGTAATTAATTGAAGGTGGAGGGGTTACCAGCCCCTCGCATCCGTCCAGAGTCCCCTTTTGGCCACTGTGGTGGTCACAAACGCCATGAGGGTAAAGGCCAATCGGAATTGGCCCTCCCCCCACAGCACTGCCCACGACAGCGTTGCCCGTCCGGCACCACGAGGAGGTAGGGGATTGTTTTGACGGACATACAAACACACACACAAACACACACGCACTAATTATGCCTCGCTGGCCACAACGTGCTTTGGTTAAATCTTTTTCAGCAATCCAGGAGATTCTCCTAAAAATCCTTCACGCCAAAATGGTTCAGTCGTCGATTGTCCGCGGTGTCCCGAGTCGGGACAGTGGAGCCGTGCCCGGCGCAAGAGGGCCCAGTGCTGGGGTTGGCAAGATGGCCCAGTGCTGGGGTTGGCGTAATGGGCCCTGTGCTCACTAGGGCAACGGGCCCTGCGCTAGCTCGGTATCTGGGCCCTCAGCCTTTGCACAGCCACTCAACGTTAGCGTCACTCTGCGTGCCCTATGCACAACGATGGCAGAGGCTCCGGCGGAGTGGGACGCGGAATGGTCAAACGGTACGGGGCACTAACACTGAGACAAGTGGCACGGCAAGCGACCTGGTGGCACGGTGATGGTGCAGTGGTGACGCTTGTGCCGCACAGCAAGAAGGTTCTGAGTTTGATTCTCGACTTGGGCGCCTTCATGCAGTTTGTATGTTTTCTCCCCGCACTCCCTGTTCTGCGTGGGTTTCCTCTGGCTTCTCTGGTTTCCTTCCCTTAGCTAAATAAAAAGCATTCAATGTACCTGGTGTTGGCCAAAACATCTCAATGTTGAAACAAATCGTGCACATTAGTCAATGGAGATCACACAGCAGCAACATCTCCACCTACTGTGACTATGCAGGACCGTCCTGCAAAATAGCCCTGAGACTCATGCCTTCCTTGGTAAATACGCATAATAGTAAGAATCAAGCGGAATTATAACAATAATAATAAACTGTCAGCTCCCACGTCCCTATGGCAAGCATGATTTAATACACAGGACAAGCACTGGAGGCTTCTTGCAGAGTGATACTCATTGTATCCACCCGAGAGAGATGAAGGGCTGATGAAATGTGCATCTGAGTTCATTATTAATGTAAAGCCCGACACTCTTCCTCCCATGATTGCCAGGGGGCTGCACAGGCCCAGGCTTGTAAATGACACCACCTTACACCAGAAGCGGCGTACACACTCTTAGAGGCTCACATTTTTGGGCAGTTGTCCACTTTAAGAGTAGAGGCAGGGAAAAGAGATCGCCCGATGTTGAGGTTTGGTGGATCACAGTATTGGTGTGAAACTTCCTTCTCATGGCTCTCCAGGAGAAGGCGGTACAGCAAAGATATGGACGCCACCTGCGCCGTCTACGTGGGATACAGCGTTGCCTCCTCGCACTCGTGGGTTTTATCCAGGTACTCCAGTTTGTTTTTGCCACGTGTAAACATTCGTTGATTGGCTGATAACACCTCAATGTATGTTGAAGTTATTTTTAACCGTACGTAGCCAACCGTGCTAATGGAAGGAAAGGGAAGAGACATGCAACATATGACTACCTCAATGTACAGAGGACCGCAGATCTTTGGCAATTGTTGGTGCCGGCTCACCACCTGGATGCTGCTGCCTTCCCCGCTGCTCGTCTGTGGTTCCTCTCCTCGCGCCTTTGAGTCGTTCTCTCTCTCTCTCTCGCTATGAGAGCGAGCCCGGCAGCGCAGTGTTACAAGTTGGTTTTACAGGTAGGAACAACAGGTTCCACAGTGCCCACCAGGGATTATTTGTCTGTCTGTCGTGCATATTTGTCTGTCGTGCACGAATGCGCTGTCCAACCCACTCCGAAGGAATTATTTATTTTATGATTGCACTGGTTGTGGTGCCACGGTGGCGAGATGTTAACTACCTCGCCTGGTCTGCAGGAGGTTGTGGGTTCAATCCCGACCCTGACGCCTGCATTTTTAGAGTTTACATGTCTCTCTCCCCGTGGTCGCGTGGATTTTTCTACCGCTTGCACCAGGCGTGTCTAACATAGAAGCAGACTATATAGAGACGTCCAGGCGCACCCTTGTGGTGCTGCCACTGCGGTGACGCGTTACAAAGAACCACAGTCGTGCCGCGAGTCACCTTCCTGCACAAGTGCCATGGTGACGTCTCGCGACTCCCAATAAAGATCCCCCGTGTAACCTGAACAGACCGTTGGGGTAAGTGCTGTTAGCGAGCACCTATTTAGGTTGGAACGGCACACGAGGGGGTGGGTGGCCAAAACCACGCCCGGCCGCCTTTGTCTCCCCATTGGCGATGTTTACACATAGCACCAGGTACTCATTTGAGGCTGAGTCGACCTACGGGAGGAAGTGCAAAACCGGTGCAGGTAATCGCCACTGGTGTTGACGGAGAAGGTAATCGAACCCGGGTCGCCGGGTTCGTAGCACAGGACGCTCACCACTGCATGACCGTTCGTTACGACCAATATCCACTGTGGCAGAGGCATCTACAAGAGGAAGAGCTCGATGGGCAGCAGCATGCGTGGTGCCACGTGTTCATCATGCACCTCGTCCGTGTCGTGGCGTGCGGGGCAGACGAGCTTTTAAATCACACGGACCTTGGCTATAGGAGCTGTCCTGTTTAGTAGGTCATGGGTACTGCAGGGTACAGTAGTCACGTGACTGGATCTGGAACTGTGGTGCAATTGTTCTCACACTGGACTTGCAGTCCATAACACAACCCCCAACCCCTTCTTCCCTTGCCGCCTCTATCCAGCCAGCAGTGTACATGGGTACAACCACGGTGAGTTGATTGACAGGTTGCTTATGGTAGGGTAAAGTGTGGGCACATTCACCTCCGCCCACCTCTGCTAACATGCATCTATGTTGAAATTATTTCGCAACGTACGCAGCGAACCGTGCTAATCGGAGGTGAAAATGTAAGCCGAGACCAAATTCCCTAAAGCGTTTGTTCTGATGGAGATCCGTCCGCCAGCAGTGCGGTGAGGAAGCAGTTGCGGGGCCGCACCTTTACCTGTGCACGGTGCACCCCACACAATCCGTGCCACGCGCGGGTCAATGTTGGGGCCCTCTTTACTTTTGACGGCACGCAGCCGCCGCGACTTACTCGGTGGCGAGATGTTAATGGCCTGGTATACACAGGAAGCCGTGGTTTCGATTCCGGCCCTGACGCCTGCTGTATATTTGGAGTCTGAAGTGTCTCATCCCCGTGGTCGCGTGGATTTCTCTCGGGGTCCTCCAGTTTTTCCTTCCATATTTATAATCAACATCATTCGTTTAGAGTATTTGGCTGCGATACATGTCCACGCGATGAATGTTTGTATGTTGAATTTCTTTCGCACCGTACGTAACCAACTGTTGAGCTAATATTTGTAGCCAGGTCGCTCCTGAAAAAAGAGCTACACAGCTCAGTGGGACCTCTTGCGTTTGGTAAAATAATAATTGTTGAATTTAGTTTACTCGTCCGGTCCTCGTACAAAAAGATCTCGTGAATCTCATTAACAACTCAATCACAGCCAAACGCCGAGAAGGAGCCCGCGCATGGCCAATCAATATCGCATAACTGAGACGTCAGACGGATAAAGATGGATAGTGTGAGCTCAACGTATTGGCCTTCGTCATGATTCTACAAAAGCAACAACAATAATAATAATGCTGTGACCTTTTCTGGGACGCGTGCATGTTTATTTTTTAAAGATTGTAGATTAGCGAACGCAGAGGCTTGGGGTTGTTATTAGCGAGGTGTGGGGCAAGCCGCTGCGCGCGTGCGAGTGCACGGCCCCGGTCACACGCGCACGAGAGTCGGGCTTTGATCGTATGAATGAAGGTTCCCCATGAATGTTTTTGTCGGGGTTAATTTACGGCCCGCGAGGTCGTGTCGCGTCTCCGCTGGAGGACGATTACCGGCCGCTCTCGTCTCGTCACTGCTGCTCCTCCTCCACCTCCTCACACGCGGGGATCGCCAGAGCCTCCGTTCATCCGCGGACATCCACACAAGTAAAACGATAACGGCGGGACGGTGGCACGGTGACAGCACCCACGACAAGAAAGGGACCCGAGTTAGATTCCCGATTAGGATGCCTTCCTGTGTCGTGTTCGTGTGTTCTCCCCTGGTCTGCGTTGGTTTTCTCCGGGTTCTTCGGTTTCCTCCCAGATATAAATGCAAAAACCCCACACAATGTAACTGATATTGACCAAACATCGGAATTCTGAATAATTACTTCAAATTAAAGTAATTTGGGGTTAGATCGCGTAAATATAAATGTGTCGTTAACCTACCACCATCCGACACAGCCCATCAGTAAGGTTTGTCACGTAAACAAAACGTGCCAATTAGTTTCTAGTTCAGCACACCGCTTGTGTGTTGGAGAGTAAACCCACACAACATTTACAATTTGAGTACCGTGACGTTTTTATGGTGATTACAAATGCCGGCTTCATTAGGCGCTTTAACCTGAACTAACTTTATCGTGAATACCATTGGTCGCGAAAGCCCAACGTGTAAAATCACTTGCATGTTATTCAGTTGGGATGACAGACAGCAGCATCTTCCCCCTACGGTGGTGAAAAACTTGGCAGGACCTTCCAAAATAACGAGTCACGAGCCTCAGCAAGGCGCTCCTTGGGAAAGCAGGCACGACAATAGCGATATTTGGTATCCCACGTCACGGGATTCGCGTTAGTTAATTGGCCACCCGTTACCGCCTCTGCACTTGGTCAAACGTTACGTCTCAATCTAGATTTTAAGTTTTCGTTACTGCAGGGATCCATACTCTTTGGTTCTTTCGGTAAAGTCACGTAGATATAACATAAAATAAATTTAATCAAATCGTTATTTCTCACTCGTTAATTTCATGAAACATTTATTCGTTTGGGAGACCGACCGAATTCGGACATTTTATCTGAGGTCAGAGCATTGTATATAAGTCACCCAATGCATTTGTGGGGTTTTTTCGTGTCCCCTTTCAAGTATTTTTTGTTATTTCCGTGCCGCCCTCCGTAGTGGAGGTGACCCAAACAGCGCTTCCGGCAACGAGCGCCGTAAGACGATCTTCTCGCCCGCCGTGAATATTGAACCGCGAGGCTCGTCTGCGTCCGACGGACGAGCGCTTAGAGCCGAGGTCCGAATGGTGTGAGCGGATGTCGAGGGCTGCGGCGCGGCCGTGTTTGAAGCCGAACTGCCATTGGACCGGCTCGCGGCGAGCCGGACACCCGGCGATCGACTGCGCTGCCGGGCGCCGGCCGTGATTGATGCGGCCGCGGAAATGAGTTTCATCCCACAAAAATTAGCTGCGCGGCCACAGCGGTTCAAAAGCCAACCTCTGTGCGAAGCAATATCGCGAGCAGTTCATCATCCGTCGGGGCCAAAGCGAATTAGAAGAATGCACCATCTGGACGCGATGCATTAATGCCGCAGCCGCCGCTGCCGCTGCTCCAATCCTCGCGATGAGAGCGAGCGGGCGGTAAACAGCTCCATCACCTCGCGGGCCGTGTGCGCGATGCACATGCAGAGGTGGGGATCGCGTTAATCACCCGGCGCAGAGCAGGCTCCCCCCACCATCCCGAAAGCAGGTCATTGTTATTCATGCGGTGCTTTTGCAAGAGCGGAATTGTGTAAACACGCATTAGCCGCAAAAAAGTGACATGCGCAACATTGGTGATGTTTATTTAATGAATGACCGCATCATATTCATAGCCCCCCCGACAATGAGCGTGCACGTTAATACCCGCCGAACATGACGGTGTATTTTCTAATTCACAATTAAACAGCCGTACAACAAGTTGTGGAATAAATAAATAGGTAAGTAAAGAATGAGTTGCGTCTTCTGTTCCCAAATGCTTAGATTACCTCGAGCGTGATGTTTTTTTTCTTTCTCCGAAGTGTCCATATTCAACGAGTGCCGTTGCCTGCAGTGCCGTCGGTGGATTGCATTCCCTGCACAGACATCGGTGCTTGCCAAGGTGGCGGCGGCCGGATGGGTGTGTGGTTGGGTAGGTGGTCGGGTGGGTGGTCGGGTGGGTGATCGGGTGGGTTGTTGGGTGGGCGGTTGGGTGGGCGGTTGGGTGGTTGGGCGGGCGAGCGGTTCCGTGGTCGAGATTTGAGTGACGAAGGCTCCCTTCCTTGACGCCAGGCGTCTGTCCCACAGACGCGCTGCGATTCTCGTGTCTCTGGTTTGGAAAAGGCCCCCACCAATAGCGGCTCTCCCCGTGGGGCTCAAGGTGACACGAGCACATGCCTTGCGAATGGGCATTAGTTTGCCAGTCGGGGGGGGGGCTATGGTTTGCTGCTGTATGATCCAAATCGAGTTTAAATTATCGAGGTCATTTGTCGACTTCGCCCAAAAAATGTGGGACCCTAATGCCGGCGTACAATGACCTCCTCGTTTTTGGATGACGTCGGTGAATCTCTCAGGTCCACCGTTAGCGGCAGTATTATTAACCACTAGCCTTTTGCCCGTCTAAGGACAAGTGTATTGCAGTACATTTGAAACTTGCAAGTGAAAAGCAGACTGCGACGTGATATTCATTGCATTAATGCGTGTGTACTTTGTAAGGGGGCGCTGACACAGACCTATTTAATTTTAAGGTGATAATCTCTTGTTCATCGTGACGTCCTTTTTACTTTGATGTCTCAATAGCGTTACGGAGATCGCGTTGCGCCTTTGTAGTGAGGGTTGTAAGTTGACGCCGAGGAGGGGGAAGGAGGCGCCTCGGCCCCCCATGTGGAGTGACGTTAGCCGCTAAATATTATGAATGGGGGGGGGGGGGGGTGACCATTTGGGGGACGTCACCTTATGCTTATTAATGAGGGGGGGCTGTTCGATGTGGAGTGACGTCACCTGCTCATGATTGTTAATGAGGGGGGAGGATGCTCCATGTGGATTGACGTCACATGCTCATGATCATTAATGAGGGGGGTGGTCCATGTGGAGGACGTAACCTGTTCATGATTATTAATAAGTGGGGTTATTCGATGTGGAGTGATGCCACTTGCGCATGATTATTAGTGAGGGGGGGAAGTACTCCACATTTAGTGACGTCATCCGCTCATGATTATTAATAAGAAGGGGTGGGGGGGTGTCCAGTTGGAGGACGTCACCTTCTCTTGAATATTATTGAGGGGGGCTGGTCGATGTGGAGTAATGTCACGAACGTCAATGACAAACATTCCTGGGTGATTATATTATAGTAGGTATGGGCGGCCGCTGGGTTAAGTTGAAACCGCGAACCTCCACGACAAACGGCGATGGCGCTATGCCGCCGGGCGGCACTGCGGAGACTGCGTTTATGGAACTGGGCTAGCTGCATCCCACAGGCTTCGGGTGAAGTCTGGCTCGGCTCCACTCTGTGCAAGAAGAGAGTCCCCTTGGGCACTTGTTGAACAAACTATGAACTATTTATTTTATTTTACCAGGTCAGGCTCACTGAGCTATATAGCTCTTTTCAGAAGCGGCTTGACCATCACAAATGATAGCTCAACGAAGTGGCTTATCGTCGTTGTAGAAATTGATGGCAGCCAAACACTCTAAACACCTCCAATTAGAACGGTTGGCTATGCACGGTGCGACAGAAGTCCAATATACATACATAAATGCACGATGATTTCTAAATGTGTGGTGGGGAAACCCGGAGGACCCAGAGAAAAATCTGCACGACCACGGGGAGAGAAATATACACAAACTCCAAATATATAGCAGGCGTCAGTGTCGGGATTGAACCTACCACCTCCTGTATACCAGGCGAGGTAGTTAACATCTCCTAGCCACATTGGCACTCGAATGCAGGACGGGACATTCCCTTGAGAGAAAATCAACAGAAATCTAGCTGTGTGGATGAGGTGGTAGCATTTACTACCACCCTCTGTCACCTGGGTTTAACTTCTGACCACAGCCAACACCAGTGGAGTTCATATCTCTATCGGTCTTAGATCCATTATAAGGTTTTTTTTTGGGTTAAATCGCGTAAATATAAATGTGTCGTTAAACCCGCTACCACCCAACACAGCCAATTAGTAAGGTTTGTCGCGTAGATTAAACGTGCCAATTCGTTCCTACTTCAGCACACCGCTTGTGTGTTGGAGAGTAATGTCCCATTTACAATTCGAATACGTTTCGCTGATGATTAAAACCAGCTTCATCAGACGATAGCCGGAATTGTGAAGAAGCCCTCGGCAGTCGCATCGAAGTAGGGAACACTACCATCAGGTGTAATGTTGAAAACCGCATGGTTAAACCTAAAACTCAAGGTGGCCAGGTAACTCAAGAGTGAGCAACACTGAACATTCAACATTTCAGATGGATTGATATTCGACAGACACCTTTCAAACGTCTTTAAAGGGTGTGCTCGTGTTGTGAATATGAATGCCCGTAGAAGTGGCTTCAGAAGTAGTTCTGTGAGATCTTCCAGGGCTGTTATCCGATACAAGGAGATGCACTGTTAAAAAAATAATTCGTGAAATAACATTAAAGATTCAAACCGACGTCAGAACTGTAAACATTTTGTTTATTGTAGTAGGTTTTTACCCTTTAAACTGGTACAAAAACTGACACCTTTATACAAGGCATCATGTTTGCAATAACCACAACACAAGCAGTCAAAATGCAAACAAAAATAAACAACTCTGATGATGATAATTATATGCACTGTCCTTGAAGTTGATTGCATGGTCCACACCCGAGACAGCTTTTCTTAGAGCCTAGTCTCCATTGGTGTTGGACCAGATGACGCCAAAAGGCGTACAACTCAAGAACAGCGCACTATCAGAGTATTGATAGCTCGGGGTAAGCATTTACACTATGAGACCTCCTTTACCAGTGGCAAAATATAGTAGTAGGTTTTTACCCTTTAAACTGGTACAAAAACTGACACATTTATACAAGGCATCATGTTTACAATAACCACAACACAAGCAGTCAAAATGCAAACAAAAAGAAACAACTCTAATGATGATAATTATATGCACTGTCCTTGAACTTCAAGTTGTTTCGGACCCCCCTGCCCAGTGTTTGCCAATGCTGGTAGTCAGGTCGCTTCTGAAAAAGAGCGATACAGCTCAGTGGACCTTAATTGGTAAAATAAAAAAATGATAAAAAAATAGTTTTAGTTTACGTGGAAGCAAATTATCTGCTTAGTAATTTTTCTATATATTAATAGGTTCCTTCAGAGCGGCTGAATACCCCATCAGAGATTTGGTTCCTCTGCGTGTGACGAAGGCTGGAGGTTACTGGCGTGGCGCTAGTAGTGCGAGCGCGTTGGGCGCTGCACCAACGTTGTCCACGTGGCACCTCCCCATGTTCACTCTGCTCCCAAGCCAGTGAAGCTCTGCTAGGTAGTGGCCTCCACTCAACACCTCGCCTGGACCCCACCCCTCCATTATCATCATCATCAAGGAGCTAGGCCTGGCCGCGAGTGGCCGAGGCTCGTGAGCGGTGGCTCTGCAGCTACTGCCGGAAGCGCTCCGAATTAAATTTGCGCGGCCCAATTGGTTTTTGGAGGCGACCAGTAGCGCTTGATTCGTGACGTTAATTGACGGCCCGATTCATGAAGAGTGACGGCGATTCATGACGACTTCGTCAACGCAAATCCAATTGGGGTAATTGGAGCGGCGCCCCGCCGCGGTGTTCGTTGCACCTTGCGGTTTTGTAGTCGCAAAACCAAACTCGGGTCTCGAGGGGAACGCCGCCTCCCGTCCACATGGGCTGAGGAACCTTTGCTGCGTCGCAGCCGATCCACGGCTGAGTTTCCATCCTGTTTGTTAAACAAACAAAGCTACAAATCCACAGCACAATAAGAGCATGACGCTGCGGATTGTCGTTTGAATGTGTCACCCGGCTCCTCTTAAATGCATTGAAATCTGAACCGCACACAAATATGGAGTAAGAAGTCTGCTTGGTTATTCATCAGATCGTGGTGCTCGCGACGCTACGCGGTTGCGAAGCGTCGTGGACACCGACGGAGAATATACAACAACCCGCGGATTAAAGAACACACACACACAGATTAAAGACATCATCCAGACATGTCAACAGTATGTGATCATAGGCAGGACGCGTTGCTAATGAGATGATCGATCATGTTCGAGAACTGTGATGGAGCAGCAGTCAAGGAATAGAGTGTGCGTCACGAGAGGACATCCGCCGATGGGAGTCGTGGGACGTGAATTTGAAAGTGCCACGTGGGTGTTGAGAGGAGTATTGCACACGGCAGGATCATAAGAGGTGGCGGCAGCTTGAGGAGGTTTACATCCAGCAGCGGATTGGCCATGGCTACTGGTGATGTTCTTAGTTTCTCGTGATCATTGAGAGTGTACGCAGCACGGTATTGTATATATGTATGATAAACTGTTTTCGTACTGGACGTAACCAAGCGTGCTAATCGGAGCTACGTGGGGAGGACAATAAACTAAACACAAAAAGCAGTTCTAAAGAAATTAGTTTTCAATCGAGATAATCTTAAAGTGCATAGCTCCAGTGGCTTCCTAATAATAATGTCGTGGCTGCAAGGGGGTCGCATGAACCCGTTACACACACAGTGCATTCGAATCGGAGGGCGTGCATTGTTGTATAGAACGTTCACCGTGAACAACAGAATTGGCATGACTCGATGAATGAAGGCATCGTTCTATGAATCGATGAATGAATGGATGCTTCGTTCCATGAATCGATGAATGGATGCAACGTTCCATGAATCGATGGAGGAATGGATTAATTAATGGATGCATCGTTCCACCTGAAACTGAAGTGGTTTGCGGGGGAGAGGCGATTCCGTCCGGTTTGCATAGATTAACAGCGACGTTCGGGTTTGTCAGCTCATCCCACGGAGCAAACCTCAAACACACCTCACAGTGAGCCCAGGTATATCGTGAAAACGTGTGCAGTAGTTCACTGCGATAAAGTGGAACACTGCAATATCGGTATGAGATCCCGGCACAAATCGCTTCCTGCCACCCGACACATTGATGCCCGTCACACCTGGACAGGTGGCACCACTCGGGGAGTGGTAGTGCATCGGATAGCGCTACGCTCCGCTAGGAACTCGGCGACCAGAGGTCGCTTCCCGCTCACGGCCAACACCAGTGACGATTATGTGAACCGGTCCTGGGCCTCCCCTAGGTCGACTCAGTCTCAAATGTGCCATGCCGGCCTTCATATGTGCTCGCTAAGAGCACTTGCCCCAACAATCTGTTAAGGCTATGTGGGGGATCTTTGTCTGTGTTTTGTGGCACCCATATGTAGGGGTGATTAGGCTGGATCGTTATAGCGATTTGAAATGATAATTACCTCGCCTGGTATGCAGGAAGTCGTGGGTTTGATCCCGACCCTGCCACTTGTACATTTGGAGGTTGTACGTTTTCCCCGTGGTCGCGTGGATTTCTCTCCCGGTCTTCCGGGTTTTCTCTCCACATTAGAGTCAACGTGCGTTTAGAGCATTTGGCTCCTGATACATTTCCACGTGATATGTCACTTCGTTGAGCTATCATTTGTGGCCAGATTGCTTCTGAAAAAATAGCTACATAGTTCAGTGGGCTTTACCTGATAAAATAAAAAAATAGTTTAGTTTATAGTTTAAAAATTAACGCGTCCACGGCGCCGGTGAATCGTTCCTACGATACTCAAGCAAAATATAAAAAAACCACGCTGACAAATAGTCACAGCCAATAATAAAACTGATGTTTGCGTTTGATGTAAGAATCTTGTTATTGGACGTGAAAATAGCCTTCTGCGCTGGCGTTGCTATTTTCTCGCCGCGTGTTGTGTAATACGATTATGTTTTGTACCCGTCACGAATGCGACGCTAATTTGCACCGCGTACTGGTAACGTCGCTACCGCTCCGTGGCCCAGACGCAGGTTCATTGCGCATATTGAGCGAGCGATCGATGATTTTTTTAATCTAACGAGGTGAGAGGAAACTGCGCATCGCTCAGGAGGGGCTGAGCCTGTGAAATTATCGGGTTAAACCGGGAGAGCGAGAAAGAAGAGAATGCAAATGCACTACGCAAAATAAACGTTTACTACGCATCACCAGTTGTAATCACATCTCGAAGTGAACACATTCTCGATGTGCGCCGCACCGCTTTCGCAACGACACTCTGCGCTTAAGCGAATCGCCGTCGTCGTCGGGCGATACTGCCACTGCGTTGACAGCGGTGCATAAGCACAATTAACAACAACAACAAACACTCGACACATTCGTCAATGACAAGAGCGTGACCTTAAAATAAAAAAAAATTAGGTGGTGTCATTTGGGCAATGACCCTCCGTGCTATGAAGAAGGGCCATTACCCGAAACGACGTCGATGATAAATTTAAAATGCCATTGTGGCCAAAAACACACGCAGATGGAATTGGTCAAACATGCCGATGCAGGACCCTCCTGACAAAATCGTCTTGAGACTCAATGAGACTTTCCTGGATCAGCAGACATTGCCATGTCTATAAAGCAGCTTCACAGAGCAGCAGCCGCTTAACCCCGGGTGTCTCTGTCTACCCCGGGTGTTTCTGCGTACCCCGTGCTGTGTACGCTTTACACACGTGGGCGTGGCACGTGCGCGTGGCACGTGCACGCGGTAGGCTAGCCGTGGACGGGATGTACAAATCATGGCTGTGGATGAGTTCGGTCGCTGGCCGCGCCGGAGAAAATTACCCGGCGGTCAGCCAAGAGTGTCGGCCCTTCGTGCCGCATCAATAACATCGCAAACCACCGCCCGGTACCGCATCGGCAATGGCACAAAACGGCGGGGGGGGGGGGGGGTTGCAGCTACCGATGGTGGTGGCGACCTGGAGTGACACGCGGCGTAGTGTCAACGGTGGTGATGTATAATGGATTGATGTGTCTGCTCGAGTAGCTCAAGTCGAGGGAGTCTGTGTGTCCTCGTGGCTCGAGAGGAAATGATTTCAGCAGAAGTATTCTCTTTGCGAGTGCGCCTTGAGAAGGACCTCAAGGATGCACGACCACAAATAATGTGGCGACAACGCGTTGGCAACGGTGGATAAACAAAACGGTCTCCCTGGCCTCTCTGCATGCTGTGCTGAAGGGCCATTCCCCGAAACGTCGCCTATTATATACTTTTCTTTTAAAGGTCGCAATGTTATTGACGAACGTGGGGTTGTGTTCATTTTTATACACAAGCAGAGTGGCTTTGTTTTATAAATCTGCTACTACCTCGTGTGTACAAGCGCATTCCTTCCCTACATAATTCATATCGTGGAAGCATATGATAACGTACCCAGGTACGAATGTTGCTGAAAATGTATTTACTCCCACGTCTGTACGCATTGCCAGAGACTCTCGCTCCCAATACGACAGTTTCAAATCCCTGTTGGGCATCTTACTCCAAAGCCCGTCGTTCTCCCGCAGTCGACATGCCAAGCACCTGCCATAGCAATGTGGAATTTTCACCAGCGGTCGTCCCTGACTATTCTCTCCACCCCTGACAAACCCCCCTCACCCCCCCGTCTCTCTCTCTCCGGAAAACAAATGTTCTCCGCAGCGGAAATCAACAAAGCGGGGAATTTGATTCCAGGCGACGCGTCGCACATTTGGACGTCGGTAGAAGGTCGCGTCGAGGAGCGATCGCGACCGCACGGCCAAGCCAAAGCGCACGGGCCAAGCAAATTAACGCAGTTCCGCGTAATTAACAGGTCCGCGGCGAACGCGCGCGCAACCATCGGACGCGGCCGCGGCCGGAGACATCGATCGCCGGTGATGGATCGGCTCGTTGTTCCCGCCTCTCCGGTTGGTCGCGCGCAATGCCGATCGCGGCCGGGGTCGTCCGGGCTGCGAGAGCGCCGCAACCACCGTCGCGCCGTCGCTTGCCGCCCGCTGCATTAGTCAAGTGACAAAGAATGAAATGGTCAAGCTCAGATTGACGCGGGGTGAATGTGAATGAATGTGTGCACGTCATCAAGGATGTCATAATTTGTAGTCGCGGATCAGATGTGCCATTATGTTTTTAAGGCGACGGTATGTTGTGCAGATTGTGGAAATTCGGACGAGTTTGGAGAGGTACGCTTAAATCGGTTTGTACTTATCGTGCGTAGTCGTGTGTGCTGCAGACGATGTTTAACCAAGTAAATAAAAATATACACAGCCAAGGTCAAGAGGTCACGATGCCAATCCTTGCCATTGCCTCTCTCTATCTCTCGTTTGATAGCTGCAGCAAACACCCGGTAATACTTTTAATTCCTCACGCGACACAGCAGCTGTGTTTGTTCTCAGGGTGTATTTGTTCTGCTTTTGTCATTTTGGTTACCCGGGGTCCCTCTGAGACTCCTCCTCCTGGCTTCACATCTCACCTGGCGATACACTGTTAAAAAAAACCAACACGTACTTAAATTTAATTTTCGAAATTCATTTGTTTGACATTTAAACCAAACTTTAAGTGGGGACATCGGATCAAACATCCCAATCCCGGCAGCAGCCACCACTGGGTTTGTGAATGAGCTCTAACGGTCCACAACCTGTGGCTGGAGGCCGCACGTTGCCCAACGCTCTCGGCACACAGCGGAGGAGGTTCCATCAGCCACAGTACAAGGCCACCACCGCGCAACCCACGTGTACCCCCCCCCCCACCCCCCGTGTAGCCTTAACAGACTGTTGGGGCAAGTGCCGTTAGCGAATAGCACCTATGAAGGCCGGCACGACACACGAGGGAGTGGGTGGTGAGCACCACGCCCTGCCGTCTTAGTCTCCCTACTGGGGATGTTTACTACACACCGCACGAGGTATTCATTTGAGGCTGAGTCGACCTCGGGTAGACATTGGCATGTACATATAATCGTCACTGGTGGTAGCTGTAAGTGGGAATCCAACTCGGGTGCCTGGGTTGCTAGTGCAGCGAACTAACCGCTACACTACCGCTCCAAAACAGTCTGTTAAGGCTATAGGGATGATCTTTGTCTTTGTCTCGCGTTCACACACACACCCGTGCGTAACACACACGCTTGCGCTAGACACACACACGTGCAGAATCAGAAGCTTTAGACTGGAGGAATCCGATAAGCTCTGAAGCTGTTTTTCACAGATTTCCAGGAGGGGCGGGTGTGCGCGAGACACACGCGTGCGCTTGACACACACACACACGTGCGCAAGACCAGGGCCGAATTAAGGTTCTTGTAGGCCCTAGGCACTTCTGTTTCTTCGGCCTTCAGTGATAACTCTCGACAGCTGGTTACTGCTGCCCCATGTCACTACTACCGCCGCTGTCACTCCGTTTGTTTCACGCGTTGGTACTTCGTCCAGCCGCTGGACAGATGTTGTTTCTGGTGACACATTCATTGTTTTGTCGGTGCCCTCATTCGATGGGTAGCGCGCTGTGTGCCGCAGATAAGCAGATTTAATGTGAAATTATTGAAGAAGAAAAAATACAACGTAAGCCTAAGCATATTATAAGCAAAGCTTTTTTCAACTATTTGTTACTATGATTATCATATGGGATGACGCAGTAGCTTTAAAAGGGTGTCGTTCATTTTCATCGATCACAAATTCAAAGTTCATGCATGACGACCGCGTGGCAAGCGCCATGATGCTTTACTCTTGTTTAAGTTAAAATATTGTACTCTTATTTTAGGTGTAACATGCCTCACTTGCAACGAGTGACCGACTTGTTACAACTGCAAAGAAATTGCAACGAGCAGTCAACAAATTTTGGTAAAAAAACATTAAATTAGCAATTTTTTTCTAAAATGCAAAAGGTTGTCAAAATTACTGATAGTAAAAATAAGTTTCTATATTGCCCCAGTTGACCTTATATATTACTAGCTTTACTATCCGGCCTCACCCGGGACTTGGATTCTTGTCTTGGATTAATACACGGCCGATGCGGAGGGTGGGAGGGAGGATGCGTGACGTCAGCAGGCACACTGCGTAACGCTGCCGCATGCGGGTGACATCACAGATGTGACGTCACCGCTTTACTTGCCGTGCAATACAATATATTATATACATTATTGCGCCCCCCCCCCCCAAAAAAAAAAAAATGTTTCGAACAGACACATTTTCACAAATTTCCCTTTTACATATATATATAGATCATTTCAGAAGTGGCAGGGACTAGGGCTACTTGGTTGCTATTTTAGGCTAAATTAGAAAAAACACATTTAGCGCCTTAGCCCTTAGGCCTATACTTAATAAAATTCTAGTATCATTGCATTTTACCTTTCCTAGGAGTTTCTGTCTTATATTCCTGCTTGGTCGAGCTGTTCACAGATCGTTATTGGCCTCTTGCTTTGTGTATTTATTATTTCAAATAATTTACTCACAAGTAATTTCTTACACTAAAATGTAGCAATATTTTTGAGAATGTTTTATGTTTTTATTTTTTTTATTTTAGGTGATTCCACCCTCCCCAGTTTTCCAATATGTCAGATGGATATAAAATAAAGCATGAGGCAGGACACGAGAAGATGAAGAAACGAAAAAAATGATTAAGCATGAAAAGAGATCAAGGGATCTATTGTGAAGTTCATGAACAAGGAAGTGAAGAGTTGACAGTGCAACACCTCCAATGGAATCATCACCATTAATGATACAGTTGGATCATGATAATAGTGAACCTTGCGAAAATGTTGTTCATGAAGCAACATCTCATTCGCACATAGAGGGTAGATCAAGTGAAGAACAGGCTAATGCCCCTTCGTAAGCAGATGATGTCGTGGGAAAAAAGATCACAGAGACTACAAAGCTAACATCAGATGCTGAGTTTACTAGTAGGCCTGCCAGTGATCCTGCACTCTGGACAGAAGTCACTGCAGATTTGAGATCCGATTTTGCTGATATAACGCCATCTCAGAATATTTATGATTTTGACTTTTCCATGTCAGGTATAAAGTTTGGTGAAAAGAACAGGTTTGTTAACAAGGAATTGTTCTGCAGGCACATGGGAGAATGTCTCGAGATACTGGCTGGTTTACTCACCTTCAACTGGTCAAGTGTATTGCTATGTGTGCAAACTATTTGGCAGCAGCAAGTGTCTTTGATGATTGGAAGAATGCAAACACCAGGGTTACTCAACAGTCATAGGATCACACCAAAGCATTGTCCATGATGCTGGAGCACCAAAAAATTGTCTAAATTGATAAAGAACTATAGATCTTGAAAACTAATTCACTGATGAATGCATGTTGTTCTTGACAGATATGCTCAAACCCGAAATATCTGACAAGCTTACCAGCAGCTTTCCGAATGTTTACATTGGTCTAAGGATGTTTGTTGTCATCTTGGGAGCAAAATGTGAAGGTGGGGAGCATTCTTTTTCACGAAAATTAATTGTCACGCACAACGAGTCTGTGTGGAAAATGTCAGCTCGATTGGATCACGGGAAGTTGGTTAGAAAACGACCGAAAGATTTGCACGGTCGTAAGCGTGCAAGCAAGCAAGCGAACTTAATATAAAGGATTTAAATAAAAAACGACCGAAAGATGTGCACGGTCGTAAGCGCGCGCGCAAGCGCGCAAGCAAGCTAGCAAGCAAACTTAATATAAAGGATTTTTTTTAAAAATTAACCCGTAAAAACAAAGTTTTTCACTATAAATCCTTTATATGCGTGGCGGCTAGAGTCCTCTCGTCCTCTGGCTTGAGATGGCTGCCACCTATGGGTCAGATGATTGCCTGCCACCATTAAGCAATTGGTAATTAAATATAAAAAAAATTCCAAAAAAGTGTAAAATTTAGGATTTTTTTTCACGAAAATACATTGTCACGCACAATGAGTTTGTGTGCAAAATGTCAGCTCGATTGGATCACGGGAAGTGGGTTCAAAAACGACCGAAAGATTTGCACGGTCGTAAACGCGCAAGCAAGCAAGCAAGTGAACTTAATATAAAGGATTTAAAAACTGTCTCCGATCAACTGCGACTCTCTATTGAGAATGAGATTGTCCGAAACACACAATTTTAAGATGTCATTTGCTCATTTTGCAATGAACAAATCTCGAAAAGTTCATCTCCGGTGTTAATTTCTCTCGCATGAAAAATAACCGATTGACATTGACATGACCGGCCCCTTTGTATAAACGCAGTGCGCTATCCTTGCTATATTCAGATTCCAAAGAACACAGGATGAGATGTTACTATCCTTTGTGCAAGCACTTCCAAGAGTTCATGAACAGTAAGCCTGGTGAAATTTGGGGAGCGCATCGTCAGTAGTGAACCTTTGGTTCCTAGGGTGTTTCGGCCTTTCATACTATACACCCTCCCCAAAGGCGGCCAGCGACAGGGTGATCAATCCTACGCTTGCGTCCCATTCCCAATTAGTCATAGGAGTTGCCTTGTTGTTGATAGCCAACATCCCATGGGACTATGCATGGCAGGGGCGTCCTCCTCCCTGAGTCAAGCATTGTTGACTGCATACCTCCTGGCCCTCTCACTTTGGGGCCCAGCTGGGGTCTTTCCTCTTCATCCAGAGCCACTGACTGCTGCCTTCTGCCGCCTCCGATACAGCTCTGATTGCCGAACGCTGGCTCTGGCCCTTAATTCCCAGGTCTCTAAGCAGTCTGGTTGTAGATGTTGCCACAAAACCTCTGCAGCCCACCTCCACTGGTCGGACTTCTGTGTTCCAGCCATGATGAATATATTTATTCAAGAATATATCTTAATTCTAGATTTGAAGCTTTCGTGACTGCAAGGAATCATATTCTTAGGTTTTTTCGGTAAAGTCACGTAGGTAAAACATCAAAATTAATTAAAATAAAATAAAAACAGTCTTGATGCAGCTAATTCGGCTGTGACGGTCCCACCTGATGACGGAGACTTGTGTTGCCTCTGAAACGTCGTGATTTTTGTTTTTATTTTATTTTCATTAATTTTGATGTTTTACCTACGTGACTTTACCGAAAAAACCTAAGAATAGAATATATCTTAGTTACATTTTTATCACACAAATAAATAAAGGTCACATTTTAGTTTTTGTAAGCCCTTCAGTTTTCGTAGCCCCTAGGCACACTCCTTATTGGCGAATACGGCCCTGCGCGAGACACACACACGTGCTCTTGACACACACACGCGCGTCACTGAAGCCGTCGCCACATCTCCCTCATCCCCCCCCCCCATTCCTTGCGCGATCCTACGGCTCGAGCGGTGTTCCCTAGGACTCGGTGCCACTGGCGCTGCGCGCTCTGGACGCTGACCTCTGGGCGACCAATGCGGCGCCGACCCTCCATCCATCCTGCCTCCCTCATCCTCATTCACACGCCACCTGCGTGGCTACAAAGGGCGCGAGACTGTAATCATATTACAGCAAGGGAGTGGCCGTAATCCGGTGTGATTGGGCACGTCCAGTGTGTAATCGTGTTACCGTTCATTATCATTCATGAGATGATTCGATTTTAGGATTGTTTTTGATGCATGATTACGTGAAACTCTATGCATGTTGAGTCCAGGTGTTTCTCTCTCTCTCCGTGTCTCCGAGTCTCGCTCTCCACGTCCCACACCTATCCGTGTTCATGTCCCTCTCTCTGCGGCTCTCTCCCATGTCTCTCTCCCGACATTATATCTTCATGTCCCCGTACCTCTGTTGCTGTGTCCATGTCTCTCCATATCTACATTCCCCTACCGATGTCTACATTTGTCTCTGCACCTCTCTCCCCAGTTCCGTGTCTTGCTCTGCGTCTCTCTGTATCCACCCGCATCTCCGATTAGTACGGTTAGCTATGTATGGTGTAAAATAAGTTCAACATACATTCAAGTATTCAACATACATTCAACATATGTCTACGCCTCTCGCCCACACATCTTTCTCTCTGTTTACATATTTCCGTGTCTCCCCACGTGGATGTGCGTGTGTGGATGTGCGTGTGTGTCTTTATCTGCGTGGGAGGTAGTGTAGCGGTGAGCGCGCTGCGCTCCGAATTCGGGGATCCGTGTTCGGTTTCCGGTCATGGCCAACACCAGTGACAATCATCCGGTCCTGGGCCTCGCTAACGTCAACTCGGATTTAAATTAGTTCCTGGTGCGGTGTGTAAACATCGCCACTCGGGAGACAAAGTTGCCCGGGCGTGGTGCTGGCCACCAATCGCGTGCCATGCCGGCTTTCTTAGACGCTCGCTAACAGCACAGTCTGTTCAGGCTACACGGGGGAATCTTTATCTTTGTTGTATGTGTGGGCAGAGGACAACAACTAGCGGAGCGCCGGGCGGCTAAAACACACCAAGTTGGCACAGAAGGGGGCACAGGTGGCGCATCTGCCGGTCATCTCGGTCAGTCAACCCCATGTTCCGTGACCTACCAGCAAGCGTTCAACACTTCACGTGGCCTTAGTGTGCACCTAGTCAGGAACAAGCGCTGTGGTGACGTCACCACCACTTAGTGGCGAATGGCGGCGGTTGTTGTGCTACTGGCTGATTTGATATGCGAATTCAAGACGAGGTCAGGTGGCTGAAACGTCGGGATCGGTATCTTCCCTCTAGCGCTGCCTCCGACCACAGGGCCCTGACTGAAAGGTGCACTTTCCTGACTCGGTGTGGTCACGGGTCTCTCCAGTTAGAGTGGCATAGACTCGTTAAGTCAAGGGTTGGAATATAAAGTGCGAATTTTGATGTCTCTTCCTCAGCTTTACCCTAGTGGCGCTGCTGGCATCACGATACTAACAGGGAGCAGTGCATCGCCACCCCCACGTGAGAGAACGGCCCACGCAAGGCGACATCACAGATATCTTATCAAAGCGCTTTACAATAATTATAAATGGTACATTAGTATTGGTTGATGTTGACTTAAAGCTTTCGTGACTGCAGGAATTCATATTATTTGGTCTTTCGGTAAAGTCACGTAGATAGGTTCAAAGAAAATAATAAAAAAACAACGTTTCGATTGCAACTGATGACGACCGCTTGTGTTGCGATCATAACGTCGTAGTTTTTTGTTATTTACTTTGAACCTATCTACGTGACTTTACCGAAAGATCCAAGAATATTGGTTGATGGAGAAAGGGGATGGGGTTTGAGTGTTAGGAAAGGGATGGCAAGGAAGCCAAGCCGTAGCCATGGAGTCAACATTGGGGGGGGGGGGGGGGGAAATCTTCCAGGGGGTCTGGGGGTCCCTCCCAGAAAAACAATCTAAATTTGAAAGCTAATTTCCTGCCATTTCTTGCCTGCAATATAAACAAAATGCACTAACACATGGGATGGACTTTTTATTTATTTTTTACAATAATGTCTAATAGTGCATTGTAGTACATTGCTCTGTTTTTTTCTTTTTTTTACCTTTTCTTGTTTCATTGTATGTAATGGCAGAGATAAGGGATTAATAAAGTACAACCATAACCACAATCATATCCACAGAAATGTATGCATTGTTAAATGAAGACAAGTCCAGATATTGTGGCCAAGGTTTAGAAAATTGTTGTTTTATTTACATATTTACAAGTAAACTTGGGTGGGCAGCAGGGGTGTTTGCTCTGCTCTCCTCTCCTATCTTCCCCTCGCCAGCCCCCTCTCCTCTCCTCTCTTCTCCAGTCATCTCTTTCCTTCTCCCCTGCTCTCCAGTCATTTCTGCTCATTTCCTCTGCTCTCCTCTCCTATCCTCTCATCTCCGTTTCAGGCAATGACAAGTGTTCTGACTTGCCATTCTTCAAGCAAATTTTCAAGCTACTGCAGCTGGTGGAATCCAGCTTGATCAACCCTTTCTATGAATTGAGTATTCACTGTGTCCAAGGCGTTGTAGAATTGGGCTCTGTACAAAGACTGGGCATCCGAATGGATATGGGCTGCAGTGTGACCGGTGTAAGGCTTTGTAGGTTTGTGGGCATGAGGGATCTGAATAGGTTGTAGGTCCAACTTTATTTCCATAGCAGTTACTTTTGCGAACAAGACATCAAAGTGCTCCTCCGCTTGTCCTGCATGCTTGTTTGACATGGACCACAGCCTCCAACATAGGCACTCCAGGCACTCCAAATCCCCCATCAGATCTTCAGCCATTACAAGGCCGAGCACAGTGTTCCCTTTTAGAAATATTCCATGGAGACCATTGGTCTTAGTTGAAGTGTCAGATGAGCTGCATGATGCCATTTCTTCAAGGGCTGTCAGCACTGACTCATACTGGCTGAGAACTGAGCGGATGGTAGGGGTGTGAACAGTCCACCTGGTGGGACAGAGAGGTTTCAACGAGGTGAAACCATGCTCTGATTTTGCGATTTCCTGGAAAATCACCATGAACTTGCCAGATTGATTAAAGAAGGTCCCCCAATTCATGCACCAGCCCGATTACTAGTGAATAAGCTACACAGGCAGCCTGCATAACTAAGTTCATGCAGTGTGGACCACAGTGACAATACATAGCCAGCGGTTGTTCTTTCCTTAAAATAGCATCCTCTTGCTCTCTCTCTCCCTCTCTTTCTTTACTCTGAATGCACCAGGATAGATATGAAATAAATATGATCAGTAAACAAGTGGTGTTTCTTGCCATGATGTTCAGGTATGGATTAATAACCATTTCTGATCTGAATGGCAATTATTATTATATCGAGAAACATTGACTCATCTCTTGTACTACTGTATACTTCTATCATCTGACTGGTACTCATTTTCTCACTGCTCTCAAAATACTTTTCTTCTTTTTTGAGGCTGCCCAAAAATTGACGAATGTCAGTGCCACCCTTCCTCGTGCTCATGATGACACTCACTGTGAATGAAAGCTGACTAATAAAACTGCTTGCACTTTAATCAAATAAACACTAATAATGCTATTTATCATAAGCAAGTACAGCTATACACTATACTATACGAATATGCAATAAATGAAAGCGACTACTATCTACAAATATTACACATGCAGTGCAACATAAATGATTGACACTTTACTCAGACTTTACGTGGGCTTTATGACAAATATAACGTAAAAAAGACGTTAACATACTTTTTGGTTATTTCGGTAAAGCAGTAGGGGGGGAGAGAGAAGGGGAGGAGGCAGGGCAGAAATTGGACCCCGTGGCAGCACCCGGGTCACTGGAGTAAAGTGGACCACCGTGGCAGCACTGGAGAAATCGGCTGCAGGGGGGGGGGAGAGAGAAAGGAGGGAGGGCGGCAGAAAGTGGACCCCGCGGCAGCACCCGGGTTACTGGAGTAGAGATCGGAGAGAGAGAAAAATACACACGGAGAGTCGGAAATAACAGCTGACATCGGCGGTAGGATGCAAACATTAAGTCAGTTAATACTTTACCTGGTTAATAACGTCCTTGCAATGATTGCTCAATTTGTACCCATCTTCTCAATTGAAGTTGTGTGGGTATTGAAATATCTGGATGGCTTCATGAACAAATCTCTGATAATAGCTGGTGGGTTTGCAGAGTACCTTCGTATTGGAAAAGTCAATTTTGTGTGAGCCCACTGCGTTAAAACAATGATCAGCAACGACAGAGGAATTGGACCTGCCGTGTTTCAGATCTGCCTTGTGTTCGCGAACGCGGTCCGAAACATGTCGTTTCATTTCCCCAATGTAACTGCTGCCATAGCCAGAACTCAGTTTGTAGACACCCGGGTATTGCATATCAGGAATCACATCCTTTACAGATTGTGTACTGTGTTGAAACGAACCTGGATCTTGTGTTTGTGTAATAAAGGACTCTTCCACAGTGTCGATCTCCATTGTCCTTTATTTGTGTTCGTGTAAATCTCGCTCCCACGGCGTCTTCGCTCAGGCCCGCGTCTCCTCCGTCGAGCACTCCGCAGCCACCCTGCTGCTCCGCTCTGCAGCCACCCTGCTGCTCCGCTCTGCAGCCACCCTGCTGCTCCGCTCTGCAGCCACACTGCTGCTCCGCTCCTCCTCGCTCACGGCCAGCCTTCCACAGCCCGCTAGCCCCCCTGCGCCCGGACACCGATAGCCGATGGTGCCGAGGTCTCCCAACACGTGGCGATCGCGCCACCCTCCCAGTACTGCCCAGCATGGTCTCCTCCCGTTTTCACTCCGTCTTAACTCCCCGATCCCTTCCGGTTCTCTCCCTAAATCCTCTCCCTCACGTGACCCTAACTCCTCCCTCTCCTCACGTGACCCAGACTCCGCCCCCCTCAATCCTTGCTCGCATTACACGACCCCCCCCCCTGATGAAAAACCCAGCTGTCCCCGGCTGCAACAGAACAAAATAATGCGAGCAACTTTCAACCATCGGGCATCACCGGACAACGGAGATTATAACAAGACGATAACAAAGAACAACAAGAACAAGAACAACAATCAACGAAAGGAAAGGGATTTGGAACGCGTGCGGCTCGCCGGCCCGTCCCGAACGGGCGGCGGCCCCCCCACAGACCGAGAACGCGATGGGGTTTTAAGAGCGATGGCATTAGAACCGCCCGCCGCCGTTGGAGGCCCGTCAACGCCAATGTCCCGTTCCCCAGAGAGACCAGAGTCCGGGGTCTCCCGCAACCGTGTCTGTGGTGGGGTTGGAGGGGCAGCGGGGTCAAGTGTCCCCGTCACCGTGGTAGGCCCACCCAGAGCAGGATTCGCAGCATCCGCCTGTGTCACGGCCGGTTCGTCTGTAGAAGGCACGACAGGCGCGCTTGCAGGGTCAACAGGCAAAGGCAGAGGTGCGTCGGATGCAACAGACACCGGCAAGGCAACATCAGGAGATGACGCATCCGTCAGCGGGGCCACGTAGGGTTTCAACCGAGACGTATCGACGTACCAGCGCCGCGATCCGAACCGAACACGCGCGGACTGCGGGTTAGGAACCTCAATAAGCTTAACCGGCCCCTGCCATGGTTTGTCCAGCTTAGAGGAGGTCCCCGCCCGCACCTGCGGGCAGTGCAGTCAGGCCATGTCCCCCACTCGCCAGGGGCATTTCCCATTCGAGCGCCGAGTGCAACGTTTGTTCCGGGCCTGGGTCTTGGCAGTAGCCAATCGGGCCCCCTCCCGTGCCTCGGTAACGCGTCGAACAGTGTCTTGAAGGTACTCGGGGAGAGGCTTAACAGGACCCTTCAACCCCGTACCCAGCTGTACATCCACCGGCGGCACATTCTCGCGGCCGTACATTAGAAAAAATGGAGAATACCCTGTCGACGCATGAGGCGTCGTCCGATATGCGGAGAGTACCCCAGAGATATGCAAATCCCAATCAGCTTGTTTCTCGTTAACCGTGTGACATAGTGAAGTACCGTTGATGACTCTTGGACACCGTTGGTGAGGCACACGTATTTATTCCGTACAAGTAGTCACAACTGTGGACATACAATACTAGAGGGGGTATCGGCCCCCTCACCCGGCTAGCTGGGAATACAGTGCTAGCTATCTCTGACCTACCTCCTAGTCCTCCACTAACGGGCTAGGGGAGGCTGTCTGGCCCGACACTGGTAAGTCGGGCTACGGTACCCGGAGTCCCAGAGCACTAGCTCTGGTTCTCGGGACCACGCCGCTGGCTCGGTCCTGCGCGGCCCTGACAAGGGCGGCGTCCCAGGGGAGTCCAGGGCTCTAGCTAGACGATCTTCGGTCTTCACTGGTTTAGCTTTAACATTCTGCCCCGAGCCCTCTGACACATCCCCCTTTATACTCCACCCCCGCTGAGGGGTGGGGCCCCGGGCTGCCTGGTGCGGACGTCGTTGAGAGCACCCCCCCCGTGCACTCACGTAGCCCCGCCCACTGTGTTTGTTTCCCATACCCCTACATCACCCCCCCCCCGCATAGCTTGCAGCCGTCCCTGGCTGCCAACATACAAAAAAAACGACAATAAAAGCGCATTTACCCCCTGACCGCGCATGTGCCTCACTATTTTTCAACATAACGCGAAGAGAACAACAACAAGAACCAGAAAACCCCGAAGGGAAAACAACCCGACGCACCCCCCCCAAATAAATACGAATTCCGTAAAAGCAACGTATATACAAATCGCAAGGAACCCCCAACACACACACAACACAACACAATGTGCCAGGAGCACACCACCGACGCAGCGCACAGTAACCATACACGTGAAAATAAAAAAAGTAAAAAGAATTTCTCCTTTTTGTGCATCACAAGAGTCTGCGCATTCTTGCGCGCGTCCTTGCCGCAGGCCCGTCACACGGGGCAACCCCGGATGGCGGACCATCCGGTGGCAGCTGTCCATTTCGAAGTGAGTCTGCGCTTGATGTCGCGAGACCCTCGGCATCCCCCGTAGGGGTTGTTGGGCGGGAGCCCGTCATTCCTGGTGCACCTGGGGGCGGGACAGCCGGCAACACGTCAGGCGAGAGCAGCAGAGACGGACCCTTTGAGTCGGCCGACCCCCCACATGTTTGGCCACGCGTGTGTGGAGTGGGGCCTCGCACCGCAACGAAGGGTTTCAGCCTAGAGGGGTGCACAAACCACCGGCGCTTCCCCCATTTGATGCGAACGCACTGAGGCCGCAAAACCTCGACCACCTCGACGGGGCCCCGCCACGGCCGCACCAGTTTTGAGGAGGTCGCGAGTGGTACCTGGGGACAGTGCAGCCATGCCCTGTCCCCCGGCTTCCACTGTAGCACGTGCGCGCGACCCAGTCTGAGGCGCTCATTCGCTTTCTGACGCCTGTCGGAATTTAGCATGGCAGCATCCCGTGCCTCAGTCAATTTCGCAAGGTTAAATTTAACATGGTTGGCCAATTTAGTTTTTCCCAGCGGCGCGGGGATCTGCAGCTGTGCCCGAACAGGTGGGTCAGGTTCGCGGCCATAAATGAGGAAGAAGGGTGAAAATCCCGTCGCAGCATGGGGGGCCAATCTGTATGCTGCCAGGACCCCTTGAATTTGCAAGTCCCAATCGGTCTGTGAGTCCGAAACCTGCTGCGACAACATAGACGTGATGGTTCGATGCAGACACTCGACCATCCCGTCAGTTTGCGGGTGATAGGGAGAGGTACGAATTTTTTTCGTTCCCAGGAGCTCACAGACCTGTTGGAG
The DNA here is from genome assembly GCF_965212315.1 of Lampetra planeri. NCBI lineage: Eukaryota > Metazoa > Chordata > Hyperoartia > Petromyzontiformes > Petromyzontidae > Lampetra > Lampetra planeri. The sequence goes on along the minus strand of NC_136155.1, from coordinate 8,767,600 downwards.
GAGTTTGCCGGAAAAATGTTTTCCCTGGTCGGTCAGCAGCCGCTCCGGAGCACCTTTGTCCATGACGTAACCTTGGACAAAGGCCTCCATGATGGCTGCTGCCGACTGGTTGGCCAGGGGCCAGGCCATAGGCCAGCGCGTAAAGTATTCCACCCCGGTCAACAAATATCTATTGCCCCTAGGGGTGGCGGGAAATGGCCCCAGAATATCCAGCGCGACAAGTTCGTTCACTCTGGAGACTCTGATAGACTGCAAAGGCGGGTTTGACTCCCGTGCTGGTGGTTTTCGCTGCGCACACCGAGGGCATGATGCCAACAGATCTGCGACATCCCTCGTCATGCCTGGCCAAAAAAAATCAAGCTGGAGCAAGGCGAGGGTCTTTTGGGTACCCAGGTGGAGGAGGCGCTCATGAGCAGCCCACACCACCCTACCCCGTAACCCAGAAGGGACCACCAGCCGGTGTCGATGGGATTTCCCGTCCCAATGCATCAGCAACCTCGCGTGCATTTCCCATGCGTCGGCATCACCCGTCCCCCGCCCCGCCTCCCCGGCGCGACGACGCGACGCGAGGAGGGAGGTATCCTCCATCTGGAGGCGCCCCCATTCATTAACAGGAAAACCCAGCAGGGAATCTTTTCCCTGTTGTGCGATAGAATTTGGAAGCAATGTTTCGTCGTCGGCGGCGGCCGCCAGGACCGGAACTGGCATGTCCCCTGCTGGCTTGCATCGTCCCGACCCCAGGAGGCATGCACATTCGGAGGTGGTTGGCATGCGCGACAGAGCGTCCGCGTTGGTGTGGCGAACGCCCTTACGGTAGGTGGTTTCGAAATCAAAATCCTGGAGGATCTCCAACCATCGGGACAATTGTCCCGATGGCTGTTGAACTCGCAGGGCGTACTGCAGTGCCGCATGATCTGTGCGAACGGTGAAATGCCGACCGTACAGATATGGGCGATACTGTTGGATGAAATAGACAATTGCCAACAGTTCCCTACGGGTGACACAATATCTTTGCTCCGCTGGAGACAACACCCGACTGCCGTACGCAACCACCCGTTCCACGCCATCAACCACCTGGGAAAGCACGCCCCCAATACCCGTGTTGCTCGCATCGGTGTCGAGCAAAAATGGTTCCGAAAAATCGGGGTAAATCAAGGAAGGAGCTTTTACCAGGGCGTCCCGAAGGGAGCAGAAAGCAGCCTCCTCCTCCTGACCCCAGTGGAACCGAACCCCTTTTGATGTTAAAGCATGTAGGGGTTTGGCAATCGTCGCAAAATCAGCGACGAACCGTCGGTAATACGACGCGAAGCCAATGAAACTCCTGACCTCTCCCACCGAGGTGGGAGTCGGCCAGGAGCTGACACACTGCGTTTTGGCGGGATCGGTAGCAATACCTGAGCGCCCCACAATGTGCCCCAAATAACGCACCGAATCGCGTAACGAATGACATTTTTGGGGTTTGAATTTCAAATTAGCAGCCCGCATCTTTAGGAAAACCGCCCGCAACCTCTGGAGATGTTCGTCAAAAGTTTTACTAAAGACGATAACGTCATCCAAATAAATCAAGCACGACTCCCATTGCAATCCAGCCAAAACCAATTCCATCAAACGCTGGAAAGTTGCCGGCGCTGAGTGTAAGCCCATCGGCAACCGGTTGAATTGGAACAGGCCGTGCGGTGTACGGAAAGCAGTTTTAGGCTTTGAATCATCGTCCAGAGGAAGCTGCCAGAATCCCGAAAGTAAATCCAGTGTGGAGAAGAATCGCGCTCCCGCCAAGGCGTCCAGCGATTCGTCCATCCATGGGAGCGGGTATGCGTCGGCAACCGAAACTTTGTTAAGGCGCCGAAAATCAACGCAAAACCGCAACGAGCCGTCCTGCTTTTTAACCAGGACGATCGGCGCTCCCCAAGGGCTGGTGGAAGGAGAAATGATGTCGGCGGCTAACATGTCATCAATAGCCGATTTGACATGGTCCTTTTCGGCGGGACTTAACCGAAACTTATTCTGGCGTATTGGCGCGCTGTCACCCGTGTCAATATGGTGACGCAGCAGATGAGTGCAACCCAAATCGTATTTGTCCCGACTGAAAACGTCGGAAAATTCCCGCAGTAGCGTTCTAAGCTGTTGGCGCTCTGAATTTGACAGGTCCGTCGATCCCGCACAAAGCGCATCGAGCCACCCTCCATCGCTGTCCGAATGTGGGTGCGGCCGGGGAGCAGTGCCGACGTGATTTGCAACAGGTTCCTCGCAGGGCACCGGCGTCGCGTGAGCAAGCACCGTCCCTTGAGGAACTACCACTGTCTGCGACCCCACATTGAGGACCGCGATGAAAGGTTCCCCGTCCCCTCTTACGACGGTCTGGGCCGGAATCAAATGAGGTCCACTAACCCCGGCCCTAGATGGTCCCAGCAGAATTCCCTGGTCCCCAATGCCCTCAGCGAAGGGCCGACGAAGTTTTAGAGGCACCAACATTTGAGCTCACGGCGGCACACGAACTGTTTTAACGACGAACGCTGGTACTGTTACGAACGCCGTCCGAGCCGCAGTAGGGGAAGGCAGGAACGCCATGCGTCGTCCCGACGGGAGCTCAATGCATCCCTGGTCTATTAAAATACGAATCGGCATTTTGCCCAAGAAGTCCGTCCCCAGCAGGCACGGAACCGCCAGCGAGGAGGAAACAAAAATCGGGCCCGACAATTTGATATCCCCGATACAAATTTGCGCTCGTATCTGTCCAATGATGCCAAGAGAGCCCCCGTTAGCAGCATAGAATGGGACGTTAATCGGCAGTAAAGGACGGCTCTGGACAGGTAGAATATTGTAAATGAGTTCGGAAATGATGGTCGCCGATGCCCCCGTATCGACCAGGATGCGTACCTCCACCCCGTCAATGTGTCCCACCACGGCCGACGACCCCGACGAGGCGGCCACAACGCGATGGGCCAACATGGACCACTGCCTGGGTTCGATTTGAGTCCCCATAGTGGTGCGTGTTGGCCCGTCGCAGCGCAATGTCGGCCCCCCGTTTGTTGCGGTGTGCGAATGTGTGACGAGTGTGTGCTTGGGCCAAACATGAGGGGTGCTGCGACTCGCCGGATTATGTTGATGGAGCTTGGGAGGAGGAGGGCCGGCGTCCTGTCGAGGTGTCGTCCCGCGCTGCCGAGGAGAGCGGCACCCCGAGGCGACATGGCCCCGGACGCCGCAGTTGAAGCAACGCGGGAGCGCCAGCGGCGATGACGGACGGTCGAAGCGGCTCGACCCATCCCGGCCTGACCGTGCTCCCGTCCCCTGCTGCCATCGACGGTCGACGGCGTAAACCTCCTCCGCCAGGAGGGTGGCTGCAGCCACCGCACGCCCGGCCGCTGCCCTGCTGGCTTTCCGACGCTGTGACAGCAGGTTGGCGTGGAGGAGCCGCGCAGCCTGGAGGGTACTCATCTCCGTGTCCTCCTGTGCAACGACGGCGATGTCCAGGTCGTCTGCCAGCAGGAGGATTTTTTTTGTGACCATGGCGTCCATGCCGTCGTCGTCCATTCGAGGGAAGGCCGTCTTCGCCAGTGCCAGGAGACTCGTCCTGTACGCCAGGGGCGACTCCTTTGCACCCCGCTGGTGATCGTAAAACTGCTGCCTGCATTCCGCTGAAGGTCCGTAGACCCCGGCCAGCAACTGCAGCGCCATCTGTAGCATGGAGCGCTTCTCCCTCGGCGCCGATGTAAGGGCGGCGAGTGCGTCGCTGTCGAGGAGCGCCGGCAGCGCGCAGAGAGCCTCAGCATCCGACCACCGTGCCATTTCTTGGTGGGCGAGGAAGCGTCGCTGGAAGCCGCCCCAGTCGCCCTCCGCGCCAACAAACTCTTTGAGCGGAGGCAGCCGTTGGTGCAGCGCAGCGGTCGCCATGGAAGCTCGCAGGCTGCTGTCCCCGTAACTCGGCTGCGCTTCGGCGCGAACGGCAGATGGTATCGCCTGTCGCAGCCGTGATGACGCTCCCTCCACTGGCGGTGACGCGGCAGCCCCAGCGAGAGATGTTGGACCCGAGGTTCAGGCCGGCCACGCCCTCAGCAGCTGCTGCGGCGATGGCGGGAGATTCAAAGTTTGAATCCGTTGAGATGGCGGGAAGGCGCATCGGACGTCGGTTCTCCTCGCCCCGTGGTGGTCCACCAGCCCCCAGCCGCGTGATGTGTTCGAGTGTGGCGGCAGCGGCGTAAAGCAGCTCCGCCAGCCTCGCGTGAGCCAGCCTCAGCCCTTCTGATGGCGGCTCCTCTTCATCCTGATGCCCCGGTAAGAATGCGTCCAGCCCCGGCTGCACGATGTCTTGTTGAGCCGTCTCGGGCTCGACAATTTCAGCGGTGTCCTCCACCTGCGGTACTCCGGCTCGAGCTGTCCGGCGCGTGTCCATGTTCGTAGTTGTTCTGACACCAGATGAAGTACCGTTGATGACTCTTGGACACCGTTGGTGAGGCACACGTATTTATTCCGTACAAGTAGTCACAACTGTGGACATACAATACTAGAGGGGGTATCGGCCCCCTCACCCGGCTAGCTGGGAATACACTGCTAGCTATCTCTGACCTACCTCCTAGTCCTCCACTAACGGGCTAGGGGAGGCTGTCTGGCCCGACACTGGTAAGTCGGGCTACGGTACCCGGAGTCCCAGAGCACTAGCTCTGGTTCTCGGGACCACGCCGCTGGCTCGGTCCTGCGCGGCCCTGACAAGGGCGGCGTCCCAGGGGAGTCCAGGGCTCTAGCTAGACGATCTTCGGTCTTCACTGGTTTAGCTTTAACATTCTGCCCTGAGCCCTCTGACACATCTCCCTTTATACTCCACCCCCGCTGAGGGGTGGGGCCCCGGGCTGCCTGGTGCGGACGTCGTTGAGAGCACCCCCCCGTGCACTCACGTAGCCCCGCCCACTGTGTTTGTTTCCCATAAGCTGCCATGCATAACGGCTCTCTCTCTAACACCCCTACAATAGCATGGCCGACAGCGTCCGATTAAGCCGTTCCACCATGCCATCCGTCTGCGGGTGGTAGGGAGACGTACGAACCTTCTTGGTTCCCAGAGCAGCGCACACTTCCGCCAACAATTTAGAAGAAAAATTTCGCCCTTGATCCGTGAGCAGCCTTTCCGGCGCCCCTTTGTCCATTACATATCCAAACAGGAAGGCGTCCGTGATAGACGCCGCCGACTGGTCGGGTAAGGGCCAAGCCATCGGCCAGCGGGAAAGATATTCCACCCTGACCAGCAAAAATGTATTGCCCCTAGCGGATGGCGGGAAGGGTCCCAAAATATCCAACGCCACCAACTCGTTAATCCGAGACACCTGTATGGACTGCACTGGCGGCACATATGGGTGTTTAGGCGGCTTCCGCCGGGCACACTCGGGACATGCCCGAATGTGTCCGACAAACATCCGTCACCATGCCGTGCCAGAAAAAGTCTCGCTGCAACGTCAACAGGGTCTTCTGCACCCCGAGATGTAATAGAGTGTCGGAGTGCAGAGTCCGAACCAATTCGTACCGTAACGACGACGGTACAACCAGATTTGAAGCTTTCGTGACTGCAAGGATTCATATTCTTAGGTTTTTTCGGTAAAGTCACGTAGGTAAAGAAATTACAATTAATAAAAGTAAATAAAAATAAAAATAAAAATCACGACGTTTCGGAGGCAACACAAGCTTCCATCTTCAGGTGGAACCGTCACAGCCCGACAGCTGTATCAAATAAATGAGAGATTACAGGAGATACCACTCCGTATATATAATGGTTGAGGGGGGCAGGGCCAGGAACGGCACACTTTTATTAATATGATAAGGTGAGGCTTAAGACTAGGAATAGACTGCATAACAAATGACTGAGCCTTTGTTATGGAGAGGTGCGGTTTGTGACTAACGCCTAGCCTACATAACAAATGCTGCAAATGAGACCGAGCCTCTGCCATGTAGATGGTAATAGGCTACATAACAAAAGACTGAGCCTTTATTATGGAGAGGTTCGGTTTGTGACTAAGCCTGGTCTACATAACAAAAGTGTGAAAAAAGATAGCTAAACCTGGTAAAACAGAACTGGCTGTCTATCAGTAACCTGTAATAGTTGTCTGTCAAATAAGATGGTCCAAATAAGTGTAGTTAAATCTTTTTTGCATGGTTAATCACATCTTTCCAATGATTACTCAGTTTGTAACTATCATCACGGTTGAAATTATATCTGTGTTTGTATATTTTTATTGCTTCGTGTACAAACCTTTGATGGTAGCCAGGAGGTTTGCAGAGCACCTTGGTCTCGGAAAAGACAATTTCATGAGAGCCCACAGAGTTGTAGCAATGATCGGCAACGGCCGAAGAATCAGTTCTGCTGTGTTTGAGATCTGACTTGTGCTCGCGGACACGATCAGAAACATGACGTTTCGTTTCTCCAATGTAGCAATCACCACAACTGCAACTCAATTTGTAGACTCCAGGATACTGTAAGTCAGGAACGACATCCTTCACAGATGGAATCAGATCACGGATTTTATGCACTGTACTGAATCGGACTTGGATCTTATGTTTGTTTAGAATTTTGGAGATATTTTTGATCATGCCTGCTATGCATGATAACGTGATAGTTTTGGTCGGAGTTTCATGTGGCTGTTTCTGCATGAGCCAAAACCGTTCCGGCCGGTACGCTAACATTATCCACACTATTTCGATTTAAAGCTTTCGTGACTGCAGGGATTCATCTTCTTGGTTCTTTCGGTAAAGTCACGTAGAAGGGAAGTAATACAATAATAACAAAATAAAATAATTCTCACGACGGTTCGACCACAACGCAAGCAGCCGTCCTCAGGTGAAAACCAGGTCTGTCGGGAAGACAGCGTCTGAATGAAACAGCACACGAGCTTGGAGCATATATATAAGCTGGGTTGGGAGGGGGGGAAAGGGCGCTTCGACAAAATAATTTGCATATCAAAAGGAATTTAGTATATTTATGGGAAATGCAGGAATGTGATTAGTACTACATATGCCCGTGCAATATGCAGGATTAGCAGCATCAAAGGGAGGGGATATGGGAAATGCAGGTATGTGAATAGTACTAATTATGCCCGTGCATTATGCAGAATTAGCAGCATCAAAGGGAGGGGTAGCATTAATAAAGGGAAGGAGTGTTAATAGTATGTAGCTGCAGTAACTAAAACCAACACGTAAACAACTAAAGTATAAACTACATAGTATCATCAGTATACTAACTATACTCTACAATAAGCTGAGTTACTAACAGTAAGTAATACATTACAATTCTACGTCGTAAACATTATATTATATGCTTCCATCTAAACTTTATTCTCTTACATTACATGGCGTCCACCTGGCCCACAATGCCCATACTTCCCCCGTTCGCCGCTATGCAAGAGTCATAAACCGGTCGCACCCTTCCCGGCGGAAAGCCTAAGAGATGAAAAATGACGACTGAGATAATGGTCGCGGACGCACCTGAGTCCACCAAAATGCGCACCTCGACCCCCTGAATAGAACCAGGCACAGTGGATGACCCAGTAGCGGCCGCAACCACCCTCCGTGCCAATGTCCGCCACTGCGTCAGCGAGCGACATGGGTCAATCGGCGGCCCCCCGTTGTTAATGACACACGGACCCCGCGGCGATGGTGATGCATGAGGTGACAGGCCTTGCCGGGTGTCTGATGCGCACCAACTTGCCTGTCCTGGATGGTCCTTTCACGTCACATCCGTTGCAGAGGCCTCCTGCTGGGGCGGCCCCGGGATGCGAGCCCAACAATCCCTGGCGAAGTGGCCCTTACGGCCGCAGCGGAAACACTCCAAGTCGTTTCGGCGCGCAGCACCCCCTCTGTCCCGACGCTCCCGCGTCGGCAGCCTGGAGCGCACCCCCGCTCCCCCTCGAGCAGGCCACTGGGCGGACGCGGCCGTCAACTCCTGCGGACCCCTGTCGTCAGGAACGTAGACAGCCTTCTTGGGGTCCCACCCTGTAGCACTGCCTTCGACGATGGGGCCCCCCGTCCAAGCCGACACCTGTTTCCACCGTCGAAGGTTAAATTGGGCATCCAAGCACCTAGCCGCAACACGGGACGTCAACTTCTCATGGCCGCACACCGGCATGGGAATCCCCAAGTCCTTAGATAACTCCAGCATCTTGCCCAATATGAGGGGTTCCAACAAAGCAGGCTCCGTTTCAGGATACGCAGCCATAGCTAGTTCCAGAACTGCGCCTCGGAATGCCACCGGCGATTCTTCCGGCGCCCGTTGCCGCTGTACGAATCTACGATGAGCATCGTCCGGAGGCTCATACGCGTCCGCCATTTCCTCAAAGACCCCCTGTAGCATCCTCTTCTTTTCGGCCTTGATGGAGCAGAAGAACCTGACGGATTCGTCGTCGAGAAGTGTTGGCAGGACTTCCACGACCTCCGCGTCCGTCCATTTGGCGGATCGTACAGCCGCTTAAAAACGGCAGGCGAACGCGCTCCAATCTCCACCAATGGAGAACTCTTTAACAGTTGTTAGATGACGGCTGCGGGTCCTTGCTCCGCCGTCCTCCGTCGATGGTGACTTGTGCGGCAGCGACAAGATGGCGTCACTCCGCAACGTGTTCAAGATGGCGGCTCCCCGCGGTGGAGGGCGTAAGATGGCGGCTTCTCGCCGTTCCTCCTCGGCCACACCCAAGATGGCGGCTTCGTGCCGCGTGGTGGAGAGGGCTGACGGTGTTGGCAAGGCCCCGGCCCGCTGTTCCCCGCTGGGCCTCCCCGAAGTCGTCGCCGGCGTCACAAGGTCGCACAACTGCGTCAACACCGCCTTCAGTGCCTCCAGTTGGGCCGCCACCTGTCGCCATCCTTGGTCGGCGTCCACTTGCGCGGATGGACCCACCGAAGCGGCAACGTCCTGCACCCCCGGACTGTCGCTCGTCCCTGCGTCGCTTCCCCCCTCCATCGTCGGTAGCGCCACCGCTGGAGTGAGGTCGTCTTCAGAAGATGGTGCAGGGACATTCTTTCTTCTGAGCTGTTTTGACATGCCGTTTCACTTCTGACACCAGTGTAATAAAGGACTCTTCCACAGTTTTGATCTCCGTTGTCCTTTATTTGGGTTCGTGTAAATCTCGCTCCCACGGCGTCCTCGCTCAGGCCCGCGTCTCCTCCGTCGAGCACTCGCAGCCACACTGCTGCTCCGCCCTGCAGCCACCCTGCTGCTCCGCTCTGCAGCCACACTGCTGCTCCGCTCTGCAGCCACACTGCTGCTCCGCTCCTCCTCGCTCACGGCTAGCCTTCCACAGCCCGCTAGCCCCCCTGCGCCCGGACACCGATGGCCGACGGTGCCGAGGTCTCCCAACACGTGGCGATCGCGCCACCCTCCCAGTACTTCCCAGCGTGGCCTCCTCCCGTTTTCACTCCGTCTTAATTCCCCGATCCCTTCCGGTTCTATCCCTAAATCCTCTCCCCCACGTGACCCTAACTCCTCCCTCTCCTCACGTGACCCAGACTCCACCCCCCTCAATCCGTGCTCGCATTACATTTGTTTAAGATTTTGAAATCTTTTTAGTAACCCCTGCTATGTATGGCAAAGTGATGGTATTGGTTGGATCCTCAGATGGTTGTCTCCCCATGGCTGGGGAGACAGCTTTGCGGATGGTACGGTCAGAATATCCGTTCATCTTGAGGGCTTGGTGTACGTGCTCCAGCTCACTGGCTAGGTGATGCTGGTCGGAGATGCAACGGGCCCTATGGTGTAGTGTTTTGATGAGGGAATTCTTCTGGGCTGGATGGTGGTAGGAGTCAGGCTTTTAGCTAGGCATCCGTGTGGGTGGCTTTCCTGTAGACAGTGTCTCAACGAGCCATCAGGTCTCTTCTCGATCAAAACATCCAATAATGGTAGCTTGCCATCCTTTTCCACTTCCATGGTGAATTTGATAGATGGGTGTATGGAATTGATGCGGTTGACAAATTGGTTCAGTGCTGGCAGGCCATGCGGCCAGATGACGAACGTGTCATCAACGTATCTCTTCCACAAGGAAGGACAGAGGGTCGATGTCTGGATGGCATCTGTCTCAATTTTTTCCATGAAAACATTCGCTACCACTGGCGACAAGGGAGAACCCAATGGGGTACCCTCATTTTGTTTGTAGAATTCCAGGTGAAGTAAGTCTGTATGAGACCCTGCTTCCTTTAACGGGCAAAACCACCTCAGCTGTACTTAACTCAGCTCACTTGGTTTCTCTAATCAAGGACATCTTCCTGTCTCCAGATGATTTACTTGTCAGTTTCGATGTAGTCTCCCTGTTCACCAAGGTACCTGTACCTCATAGCATTGCAATCATTGAAGGCTTGGTCTAACAGGGACTGAACCAAGATGTACCAACTTCGGTAAGGCTCTGCCTTACCAACACTTACTTCATCTCCGACCAGCATCACCTAGCCAGTGAGCTGGAGCACGTACACCAAGCCCTCAGGATGAACGGATATTCGGACTGAACAATCCGCAAAGCTGTCTCCCCAGCTATGGGGAGACAACCATCTGAGGATCCAACCAATACCATCACTTTGCCATTCATATCAGGGGTTACCAAAAAGATTTCCAAAATCTTCAACAAACACAAGATCTTTTATTTTTCGATTTAAAGCTTTCGTGACTGCAGGGATTCATCTTCTTGGTTCTTTCGGTAAAGTCACGTAGAAGGGAAGTAATAAAATAATAAAAATAAAACATAATAAAACAATTCTCACGACGTTTCGGCCACAACGCAAGCAGCCGTCCTCAGGTGAAAACCAGGTCTGTCGAGGCGACAGCGTCTGAATGAAACAGCACACGTGCCTGAAGCATATATATAAGCTGGGTTGGAAGGGGGGAAATGAGCCCCTTGACAAAAGAATATGCATATCAAGAGGCATTTAGCATATTTATGGGAAATGCAGGTATGTGATTAGTACTACTCATGCCCGTGCATTATGCAGGATTAGCAGCATCAAAGGGAAGGGATATGGGAAATGCAGGTATGTGATTAGTACTACTTATGCCCGTGCATTCACATACCTGCATTTCCCATATCCCCTCCCTTTGATGTTGCTAATCCTGCATAATGCACGGGCATAATTAGTACTAATCACATACCTGCATTTCCCATATCCCTTCCCTTTGATGCTGCTAATCCTGCATAATGCACGGGCATAAGTAGTACTATTCACATACCTGCATTTCCCATATCCCCTCCCTTTGATGTTGCTAATCCTGCATAATGCACGGGCATAAGTAGTACTAATCACATACCTGCATTTCCCATATCCCTTCCCTTTGATGCTGCTAATCCTGCATAATGCACGGGCATAAGTAGTACTATTCACATACCTGCATTTCCCATATCCCCTCCCTTTGATGTTGCTAATCCTGCATAATGCACGGGCATACGTAGTACTAATTACATACCTGCATTTACCATATCCCTTCCCTTTGATGCTGCTAATCCTGCATAATGCACGGGCATAAGTAGTACTATTCACATACCTGCATTTCCCATATCCCCTCCCTTTGATGTTGCTAATCCTGCATAATGCACGGGCATAAGTAGTACTAATCACATACCTGCATTTCCCATATCCCTTCCCTTTGATGCTGCTAATCCTGTGTAATATCGTTGAGGACTCTTGGACGCCGGGGTTGGAGGCACACGTATTTATTCCACGTCAGTTCGCACAATCACGGACATACAACACTGGAGGGGGTATCGGCCCCCTCACCCGGCTAGCTGGGGATACACTTGCTAGCTATGCCTAACCTACCTCCTAGTCCTCCACTAACGGGCTAGGGGAGGCTATCTGGCCCGACACTGGTAAGTCGGGCTTACGGTACCCGGAGTCCCAAGATCCGGCTCTGATAAGAGCACCGGCTCTGGCTCTCGGGACCACGCCGCTGGCTCGGTCCTGTGCGGCCCTGATAAGGGCGGCGATCCAGGGGAGTCCAGGGCTCTATCTGGACGATCTTCGGTCTTCACTGGTTTAGCTTAACATATCTCCCCGAGCTCTCCGGCTCATCCCCTTTTATACCAAACCCCCCGCTGAGGGGTGGGGCCCCGGGGGATCCCAGCTCCGAGTCAGCACCCCCAGGCTGCCCGATGCGGACGTCGCTGGGAGCACCTGCCCGTGCACCGACATAGCCACGCCCACTGTGTTTCTTTCCCATCTGATCCCATTGTATACAGCCCCTCCGTAACACCCCTACATCACCCCCCCCCCTGTACAGCTCGCAGCCGTCCCGGCTGCAAAAAAACAACAATAAAAGTGTATTTTACCCCTTGAACCCGCGTGTGCCTCACAATTTTTTTTTCAACAATAACAATAACAAGAACACCAACAGAACCGCAACAGCAAGAATAGAATTAACCCGGCGCACCCCCCCTGAATAAATACGAATACCGTAAGAGCACCCTATATCCAATATGTAGGAGAACACACCACACACACAACCCACAATGAACACAACATATGTTCAATCCAGTGTGCAGGAACCACACCACCCACACAACACACAATGAACACAACATATGTACATTTCTCCGGCCCTCACAAAAGTCTGTGCATTTTTGCGCACGTTCTTGCAGCGGGCCCTTCACACGGGGCAACCCCGGATGGCGGACTGTCTGGTGGCAACTGTCCCTCTCCGAGTGAGAGTCTTTTTGATGCCGCGAGACCCTTGGCATCCCCAGGAGGGGTTGTAGGGCGTGAGTTCGTCACTCCTGGTGCACCTGGGGGCGGGACAGCCGGCAACACGTTAGGTGAGAGCAGCGGAGACGGACCCTGTGAGTCGGTCGACCCCCCACATGTTTGGCCACGCGTGTGTGAAGTGGGAATTTGTACCGCAACGAAGGGTTTTAATCTGGACGGGTGCACAAACCACCGCCGCTTCCCCCATTTGATGCGTACGCACTGAGGCCGCAAAACCTCAACCACCTCCACAGGGCCCCGCCACGGCCGCACCAGTTTAGAGGAGGTTGCAAGTGGTACCTGTGGACAGTGCAGCCATGCCTTGTCCCCCGGCTTCCACTGCAGCACGTGCGCCCGACCCAGTCTGAGCCTCTCATTAGCTTTCTGACGGAGGTCGGAATTTTGCATGGCAGCATCCCGTGCCTCTGTTAATTTAGCAAGATTAAATTTAACATGGTCGGCCAATTTAGTTTTACCCTGCGGCGCGGGGATCTGCAGCTGGGCCCGAACAGGCGGGTCAGGTTCGCGGCTATACATCAGGAAGAAGGGGGAAAATCCCGTTGCCGCATGGGGGGCCATTCTATATGCTGCCAAGACCCCTTGAATTTGCAGGTCCCAATCGGTCTGTGAGTCCGAAACCTGCTGTGACAACATCGACGTGATGGTTCGATGCAGACGCTCGACCATCCCGTCAGTTTGCGGGTGATACGGGGAGGTACGAATTTTTTTCGTGCCCAGGAGCTCACAGACTTGTTGGAGTAGTTTGCCGGAAAAATTTTTGCCCTGGTCGGTCAGCAGCCGCTCCTGAGCACCTTTGTCCAGGACGTATCCCTGGAGAAAGGCCTCCATGATGGCTGCTGCCGACTGGTTGGCAAGGGGCCAGGCCATAGGCCAGCGCGTAAAGTATTCCACACCGGTCAACAAATATCTATTGCCCCTGGGGGTGGCGGGGAATGGGCCCAGAATATCCAGTGCGACAAGCTCGTTGACTCTGGAGACTTTGATAGATTGCAAAGGCGGGTTAGACTCCCGTGCTGGTGGTTTCCGTTGCGCACACCAAGGGCATGACCCCAACAGATCCGCGACATCCCTTGTCATGCCTGGCCAAAAAAAATCAAGCTGGAGCAAGGCGAGGGTCTTTTGGGTCCCCAGGTGGAGGAGGCGCTCATGAGCGGCCCACACCACCTTACCCCGCAACCCAGAAGGGACCACCAGCCGGTGTCGATGGGATCTCCCGTCCCAATGCATTAGCATACCCTGGACCATTTCCCATTAGTCGGCATCACCCCTCCCCCGTCCAGCACCCCCGACGCGACGACGCAACGCGAGGAGGGAGGTATCCTCCATCTGGAGGCGCCCCCATTCAGTGACAGGCAACCCCAACAGGGAATCTTTTCCCTGTTGTGCGTTCGAATTCGTCATTGACGCTGCGTCGTCGGCGGCCGCCAAGACCGGAACGGATATCTGACCCGGAGGCCTGCAACGTCCCGACCTCAGGAGGCATGCGCATTCGGAGGTGGTTGGCATGCGCGACAGAGCGTCCGCATTGGTGTGGCGAACGCCCTTACGGTACGTAGTTTCAAAATCAAAGTCCTGGAGAATCTCCAACCATCGAGACAATTGTCCCGATGGTTGTTGAACTCGCAGAGCGTACTGTAGTGCCGCATGATCTGTACGGACGGTGAAACGCCGACCATACAGATACGGGCGGTACTGTTGGATGAAATTGACAATTGCCAACAGTTCCCGACGGGTGACACAATATCTTTGCTCCGCTGGAGACAACACCCGACTACCGTACGCGACTACCCGTTCTACGCCAACAACCACCTGGGAAAGCACGCCCCCAATACCCGTGTTGCTCGCATCGGTGTCGAGCAAAAAGGGTTTAGAAAAATCGGGGTAAACCAAGGGAGGAGCTTTTACCAGAGCGTCCCGAAGGGAGTGAAAAGCAGCCTCCTCCTCCTGTTCCCAATGAAACCGGACCCCCTTTGACGTCAAAGCGTGTAGGGGCTTCGCAATTGTCGCAAAATCCGCGACAAACCGTCGGTAATACGACGCGAATCCAATGAAACTCCTGACCTCTCCCACAGAGGTGGGAGTCGGCCAGGAGCTGACGCACTGCGTTTTGGCGGGATCGGTAGCAATACCTGAGCGTCCGACGATATGTCCCAAATAACGCACAGATTCGCGTAACAGATGACATTTTTGGGGTTTAAATTTCAAATTAGCAGCCCCCATTTTGAGGAAAACCGCCCACAACCTCTGGAGATGTTCGTCAAATTTTTTGCTAAAGACGATAACGTCATCCAAATAAATCAAGCACGAGTCCCATTGCAATCCAGCCAAAACCAATTCCATCAATCTCTGGAAAGTTGCCGGCGTTGAGTGGAGTCCCATCGGCAACCGGTTGAATTGGAACAGGCCGTGCGGTGTACGGAATGCAGTTTAGGCTTTGAATCATCGTCCAGAGGAAGCTGCCAGAATCCCGAAAGCAAATCCAATGTGGAGAAGAATCACGCTCCCGCCAAGGCGTCAAGCGATTCGTCCATCCGTGGGAGCGGGTATGCGTCGGCAACAGAAATTTTGTTGAGGCGACGAAAATCGACGCAAAAACGCAACGAGCCGTCCTGTTTCTTAACCAGGACGATCGGCGCTCCCCAAGGGCTGGTAGAGGGAGAAATGATGTCGGCGGCTAACATGTCATCAACGGCCGATTTGACATGGGCCTTTTCGGCGGGACTTAACCGAAAAGGATTCTGGCGTATTGGCACACTGTCACCTGTATCAATAGGGTGACGCTGCAGGTGAGTACAGCCCAAATCGAATTTGTTCCGACTGAAAACGTCGGAAAATTTACGCAGCAGTGTTTTAAGCTTTTGACGCTCTAAATCCGACAGGTCCGTCGATCCCGCACAAAGCGCCTCGAGCCACCCTTCATCGCTGTCCGAATGTGGTCGCGGCAGAGGGACAGTGCTTACATGATTCGCGACGGGTTCCTCACAGGGCACCGGCGTTGCGTGAGCAAGCACGGTCCCCTGTGGAACCACCACCGTCTGCGACCCCACATTGAGGACCGCGATGACAGGATCCCCGTCCCCTTTAACGATGGTCTGGGCCGGAATTAAATGAGGTCCGCTAACCCCGGCCCTAGACGGCCCCAGCAGAACCCCCTGGTCCCCAATGCCTTTAGCGAAGGGCCGACGAAGTTTAAGAGGCACCAACATTTGTGCCCCTCGGCGGTACGCGTACCGTTCTATCGACGAACGCCGGTACCGTCGCGAACGCCGTCCGACCCGCAGCGGGGGACGGCAGAAACGCCATGCGTCGGCCCGACGGGAGCTCAATGCAGCCCTGGTCGATCAAAATACGAATCGGCATTTTGCCCAGGAAGTCCGTCCCCAGCAAGCACGGAACCGCCAGCGAGGAGGAAACAAAAATCGGGCCAGATAATTTGATATCACCGATACAAATTTGCGCTCGAATTTGTCCAATGATGCCAAGTGAGCCCCCGTTAGCAGCATAGAATGGAACGTTAACGGGCAGCAAAGGACGGCTCTGGATAGGAAGAATATTGTAAATTAGTTCTGAAATGATGGTCGCCGATGCTCCCGTATCGACCAGGATGCGCACCTCAACCCCGTCGATGTGCCCCACAACGGCTGACGACCCCGACGATGCGGCCACAACGCGATGGGCCAACACGGACCACTGGCTGGGTTCGATATGAGTCCCCACAGTGGTGCGTGTTGGCGCGACGGTGTGCAATGTCGGCCCCCCGTTCGCTGCGGTGTGCGAGTGTGTGACGGGTGTGTGCGTGGGCCAAACATGAGGGGTGCCGCGACTCGCCGGGTTATGTTGATGGAGCTTGGGAGGAGGGCCAGCGTCCTGTCGAGGCGTCGTCCCGCGCTGCCGAGGAGAGCGGCACCCCGAGGCAACATGGCCCCGGATGCCGCAATTGTAACAGCGCGGAAGCGCTGGCGACGACGATGGATGGTCGAGGCGGCTCGACCCGTCCCAGCCCGCCCGTACTCCCGCTCTCTGCTGCATTTGACGATCGACGGCGCAAATGTCCTCCGCCGGGAGTGTGGCTGCAGCCACAGCTCGCCCAGTCGCTGCCTTGCTGGCCTTCCGTCGCTGCGAGAGTAGGTTGGCGTGGAGGAGTCGTGCAGCCTGGAGGGAACACATTTCTGCGTCGTCCTGTGCCACGACGATGATGTCTAAGTCGTCCGCCAGCAGGAGGATCTTCTCGGTTACCATAGCGTCCACGCCTTCGTTGTCCATTCGTGGGAAGGCCGTCTTTGCTAGTGCCAGGAGACTCGTACGATACGCCAGGGGCGACTCCTTTGCACCTCGCTGGCGATCATAAAAGAGCTGCCTGCAGTCCGACGGTGGTCCGTAGACTGCAGCAAGCAGCTGCAGTGCCATCTGCAGCGTGGAGCGTTTGTCCTTCGATGCCGATGTAAGAGTGGCGAGGGCGTCGCTGTCGAGGAGCGCCAGCAGCGCGCGGAGAGCCTCGGCATCTGTCCACTGCGCCATTTCCTGGTGCACGAGGAAGCGCCGCTGGAAGCCGCCCCAGTCGCCATCCTCGCCAACAAACTCCTTGAGTGGAGGTAGCCGTTGGTGCAATGCAGCGGCCGCTGTGGAAGGTCGCTCTTCGTTGTCACCGTCACTCTGCTCGGCTTCGGCGCGAACGACGGATGCCATCGCCGGTCGCACCAGTGGTGACGCTCTGTCCGCTGGTGATGATGCGGCAGCCACTGTACGTCCGTTGCTGAGGTATTGGTCCCACGGTAGGACCAATACCTCTGCCGTTGCTGATCATTGTTTAACGCAGTGGGCTCACACGAAATTGACTTTTCCAAGATGAAGGTACTCTGCACACCCAACAGATATTATCAGAGATTTGTTCATGAAGCCATCCAGATATATAAACACAGACACAACTTCAACCGAGAAAATGGGTACAAACTAAGAAATCATTTCAAGGACGTTATTAACCAGGAAAAGTCTTAACTGACTGTGATGTTTCCATCCTACCTGCCTATGTCAATTGTTATATCCGACTCTTTTTGTGTCTTTCTCTCTGTCTTTGTGCAACTCTCTCCGATCTTTATTCCAGTGACCCGAGTGCTGCCGCAGGGTCCACTTTCTGCCCCGCCTCCCCCCTCCCCCCTTTCTCTCTCCCCCCCTGCAGCCGATCTCTCCAGTGCTGCCACGGTGGTCCACTTTACTCCAGTGACCCGGGTGCTGCTCCAGGGTCCACTTTCTGCCCAGCCTCCTCCCCCTTCTCTCTCCCCCCTACTGCTGAGGCCTATATAACCTCATGCCACGGCAGATCTCTCACCTACTTCAGCAGTTTTTTCTTGCTGTGGTAGTCCCACCTGATGACGATTGCTTGTGTTGCGATCAAAACGTCGTGATTTGTTTTATTTTATTTCCAACTACGTGACTTTACCAAAAGAACCAAAGAGTATGGATTCCTGCACTCACGAAAGCTTCAAATCAAGATTAAATTAGAAAGAAATGAAATGGAGAGACAGTACAGTGTTTGACATTGATTGTACCTACCCACGGCAGTCGAGCAATGGCTATTGCTGGGGTACGGCAACACCACTTGGACAAACCACACGCAGAACTGCAGTACACCGTACTACTAGAACCGGTAGTAATATAATGGCAATTTGTTAAGTTTAGTTATGATTACATTTGCTCATGATTATTTCGGACAGTGGTGCGTGGTTGCCCGTCGTAGCATAGCAATTCTTAT
Source organism: Lampetra planeri (assembly GCF_965212315.1). Classification (NCBI taxonomy): domain Eukaryota; kingdom Metazoa; phylum Chordata; class Hyperoartia; order Petromyzontiformes; family Petromyzontidae; genus Lampetra; species Lampetra planeri. Next base: position 8,749,146 of record NC_136155.1, on the reverse strand, counting down.
TTTTTAAATATTTTTTATTTCAATATATTGGGGCACATTATGAGCATAGATTGGAAGCTTTCGTGACTGCAAGGATTCATATTCTTAGGTTTTTTTCGGTAAAGTCACGTAGGGAAAAATAAATAATAAAATACTTGATATAAAAATAGAAATAAAATGATAAATTACGACGTTTCGGAGGCAACACAAGTCTCCGTCATCAGGTGGGACCGTCACAGCTAGTTAAGGACGAGGGGGGAGGGGCTTATCTGAATGTGGTAGCCAATTAATGGAATGTGTTGGGGGGGTGGGCTGGGCTAAAAGAGAACAATCGGTGCACCTCGACTTAACCGGTGTTGGCTGACAATCCAAATACAAAAATAGCAGTACTGTTAAACGCTGGGGATGTCAACACTCAGTAAAGTAGAATAGTACCTGTCAAATAAGATGGTACAAATATGTGTAGTTAAATCTTTTTTACATGTGTAGGGCTTGAGTATAGTGCGCCACGCATCCCCCGCCTCTGTTGCTATGCAAGCAAGCACAGTACAGTGGGGTGATGTGAGGTAATGGTTGTTGTTGTGACTTTAGGCGAAGTGGGTTGTTAAGGGTTGAAACAGGTGTCAGGGTAGCCGGGAGGACTCAGGCCAGTGATTGGCTGGAAAGGTAATTGGGCATTAGCTGGCGTCGCTCCCGCGGCGATAACAAGGCCACGTGACACGGGGGGCCAGGGTGCGAGCGATAAGCGGGGGGAGATTAATTAGTGTGGGGATATAAGCCAGAGCACAACGGAGAGAAGGGAGTCCTGTACGAGTCGGCGTCGTGGATGGAGCTGCAGTAACGGTGCCCAGAGAGTCGCAGAGCAAGTGATAGTAGAGTAAAGCATAGAGACAGTGTTAGTAGAGTAAAGCGCGGAGAGACAGTGGTAGCGAGAACGCAGTGAGTAACCAGGTTAGCCATGCATTGGAAGGATGCAGAGTAGAAGAAACCGTAGAGACGACAAGCGTAGCGATAGTGAGGTAGAGGGCACGGAGATACGCGGAGCGGTGGCGCAGCAGAGAGATGCGGAGTGGAGCGAGGCCGCGCCGAGACGCGGAGCGGTGGCGCGGCGAAGGTGGACTCTAAGAGGAAAATAAAGAGGAGAGAAAGACAACCCTTGTACGAGTCCTACAACTGGTGTCAGAAGTGATAACGGACCTGCACCGAGATGTCCAAGAAAGTCATGAAGAAAAATAACTTACCGGCAGCCTCGTCGGCGGAGAGCAGCGATGCGGACGTAATACCTCCATCAGGAGCGGGTATGCCCCCGCATCGCTGGAGGACGTGATGGAGCAAGCACCGCCGCACGACGAGGTCGACACGCACGACGAGGAGGAGCCGAGCCCGCCGCACGTGTGGAGAGCTGCGATGGCGGTGTGGGAGGCCAGGATGGCGGTGCTTGCGCAAGAATTTGATCGAGTTCTGCGGTCGATGCGGGAAGCGCCGACGGGATTGGATCCGCAGCCGCACGACCTCGTTACATCTGCGGGGGCTGACGGTGCGGCTGGATCTCTCGAGGCGCCAGGTGTGCCGCTGGACAAGGAGGAGGAACCGGAGTCGCTGGCCTCGAGCACGCCACGGCTGCACGTGGAACGCTTCGAGGTCCCGGTCGGCGACTGGACGGCGTTTACACGATGATTTCGGGCAGCGTATGAGTCGCTCGGGTGGACGGAGGCTCAAGCGCTACGGGCGCTGCCAACGGCTTTGGACGACGACGCGTTGGCGACGTTCTACGGTCTCCATCGAGGGGTTCGCTTGTCCTTGCCAGAGATATTTGTGGCGATGCAGAAGATTTACGAACCTCGCTCGGTCGCCAAGTGCAAGTTTCAATTGAGGCGACAGGCGGAAGGAGAATCTCCCCTCGCGTATCGCAGTGCGCTGTTGACTCTTGGCCAAGCAGCTTACCTGGCAATGGACGAAGCGGCCCTTGATTTTTTGGCCCAGGAGAAGCTGTTGCAGATGGCGAAGGAGCTACAAGTCGTCCTCTCACTTCCCAGCGACAACGACGACGACGGGTCATCCTTGCAGCTTGCCAGGAACATCCAGGTCAACCTGGATCTTTGCGACGAGCCATCGGCGGGGCCATCTCGGCCCCTGGTGGTGGGCGTTGGATAAGACGGTGGTCTACCGGAGGGAGAGCTGACACCGCTGACGGCAGCGGCCGCACGACCACCGTTGAGCCCACACCGCCGCTCGGATGCGGGTGGACGTGGCGGTCCGTCACGCTGCTACGAGTGCAGGCGGCGAGGACACTTTGCGCGGGACTGCTGGAGACGGAGACGTTTCTTCCCACGTTCATCGGGACCCTACAATCGGGGATTCTACCCAGCGCAGGATTACCTGCGCTGGGTAGTCGCGACACATGCAATACATGGCCGTATCTTACACCTCACCCATCCGCGTCGATACATAATGTTGATCCCCCTTCGTATGATGCTCAAGGTAATGCAGTACGGGGTGCGTTGGCTCATCGTGTTTTGGGAGCTGCGCCGGGTTCGTCGGATGTGATGGCGTTTGTTCAAGGGATTCAAATTCGTGTTATTGTTGACACGGGGGCATCCGCGACGCTTATTTCTTTGCACACCTTTTGATTGCTCCATGTTTCGGCCCATGTTTTGGAACCGGTGGAGGGCCCGTGTATAGCGGCAAATGGGGGTAGTTTGGGAATTATTGGTCGTATACTAGCAACGATACAGGTCGGGGAGGTGTGTGTAACGGGGTACATTTTGGTTTCGTCTTTTCTGGCTGTGCCATGTTTATTGGGCACGGATTTTTTGCAAAAGATGCCGATTAAGATTTCGATTGAAAGGGGACAGTTGGAATTGCCGTCAGGGAAGGGCATACATTTTTTGGGTACTCCGTCTAAATTTGCTCGTGTCAATGCTGTGGTCCAGGCGGTGGTTAGCCGCATGGTGCGCGTTCCGCCTGTGACGCAGATGCTTGTCCCGTTTAAATTGAAAAAGGGGCTGTCAGTAGGTAACTTGGAGGAGGGTATATTATTGTCACCTTCAAATGCCGTGTCACGAATGCCCTCTTTGGTAGGGGCTTTTACGATGGTGCCAGCGATGGCCGAACCGTTTATTCAGATTGTAATAAAGGACTCTTTCACAGTGTCGATCTCCGTTGTCCTTTATTTGGGTTCGTGTAAATCTCGCTCCCACGGCGTCCTCGCTCAGGGCATTGTCTCCTCCATCGACCACTCCGCAGCCACACTGCTGCGCCGCCCTGCAGCCACCCTGCTACTCCGCTCTGCAGCCACACTGCTGCTCCGCTCCTCCTCGCTCACAGCCAGCCTTCCACAGCCCGCTAGCCCCCCTGTGCCCAGACACCGATGGCCGACGGTGCCGAGGTCTCCCAACACGTGGCGATCGCGCCACCCTCCCAGTACTGCCCAGCGTGGCCTCCTCCCGTTTTCACTCCGTCTTAACTCCCCAATCTCTTCCGGTTCCTTACCCTAAATCCTCTCCCTCACGTGACCCTACTCCTCCCTATCCTCACGTGACCCAGACTCCGCCCCCCTCAATCCTTGCTCGCATTACACGACCCCCCCCCCTGATGAAAAACCCAGCCATCCCCGGCTGCAACAGAACAAAATAATGCGAGCAACATTCAACCATCGGGCATCACCGGACAACGGAGATTATAACAAGACGATAACAAAAAACAACAAGAACAAGAACAACAATCTATTAAAGGAAAGGGATTTGGAATGCGTGCGGCCCGTCCCGAACGGGCGGCGGCCCCCCCACCGACCGAGAACGCGACGGGGTTTTAAGAGCGATGGGATTAGAACCGCCCGCCGCTGTTGGAGGCCCGTCAACGCCAAGGTCCCGTTCCCCAGAGAGACCCGAGTCCGGGGTCTCCTGCAACCGTGTCTGTGGTGGGGTTGGAGGGGCAGCGGGGTCAAGTGTCCCCGTCGCCGTGGTAGGCCCACCCAGAGCAGGATTCGCTGCATCCGCCTGTGTCACGGCCAGTTCGTCTGTAGAAGGCACGACAGGCGCGCTTGCAGGGTCAACAGGCAAAGGCAGAGGTGCGTCGGATGCAACAGACACCGGCAAGGCAACATCAGGAGATGACGCATCCGTCCGCGGGGCCACGTAGGGTTTGAACCGAGACGTATGGACGTACCAGCGCCGAGATCCGAACCGAACATGCGCGGACTGCGGGTTAGGAACCTCAATAAGCTTAACCGGCCCCTGCCATGGTTTGTGCAGCTTAGGGGAGGTCCCCGCCCGCACCTGCAGGCAGTGCAGCCAGGCCATGTCCCCCACTCGCCAGGGGCATTTCCCTATCGAGCGCCGAGCGCAACGTTCGTTCCGGGCCTGGGTCTTGGCAGTAGCCAATCGGGCCCCCTCCCGTGCCTCGGTGACGCGGTGAGCAGCGTCTTGAATGTACTCGGGGAGAGGCTTAACAGGACCCTTCGCTCCCGTACCCAGCTGTACGTCCACCGGTGGCACATTCTCGCGGCCGTACATTAGAAAAAATTGGAGAATAGCCTGTCGACGCATGAGGCATCATCCGAAATGCGGAGACTACCCCAGGGATATGCAAATCCCAATCAGCTTGTTTCTCGTTAGCCGTGTGACATAGCATGGCCAACAGCGTCCAATTAAGCTGTTCCACCATGCCATCCGTCTGCGGGTGGTAGGGAGACGTACGAACCTTCTTGGTTCCCAGAGCAGCGCACACTTCCGCCAATAATTTAGAAGAAAAATTTCGCCCTTGATCCGTGAGCAGCCTTTCCGGCACCTCTTTGTCCATTACATATCCGAACAGGAAGGCGTCCGTGATAGACGCCGCCGACTGGTCGGGTAAGGGCCAAGCCATCGGCCAGCGGGAAAGATATTCCACCCCGACGGAAGGGTCCCAAAATATCCAACGCCACCAACTCGTTAATCCGAGACACCTGTATAGACTGCACTGGCGGCATATATGGGTTTTTAGGCGGCTTCCGCCGGGCACACTCGGGACACGCCCGCATGTGTCCGACGATATCCGTCGTCATGCCATGCCAGAAGTAGTCTCGCTGCAACGTCAACAAGGTTTTCTGCACCCCGAGATGTAATAGAGTGTCGCAGTGCAGAGTCCGCTTCAATTCGTACAGTAACGACGACGGTACTACCAGACGCCAGCGATCGTGCAACCCCTCCCTCCACATCAGCAACCCATCCCGGAGAGCGGCCCCCGGCGTCCCACTGGACAGCAGTCCCCCCGTTCCCTTCACAGCCCAACTCAGTAAGGCCCCCAGCGAGTCATCAAGCAACTGCTCGTGAATCCATACCGAGCGCGGTAGGTTCAGAACCCCATCGGCCGGTCCCGGGCATACGGAAGCCTCGGGCACCTCGACAGCTGACACAACAGGCCGAGGGGGTTGCTGAACCGGCGTACACCTATTTGCACCCGAAGCGCAAGCGCAAGGGGACCCCTGCGGCAACCTGGAGAGCGCGTCCGCGTTCGCGTGACGCGACCCCTTCCGGTACTGAATTTCGAAGGAAAATTCCTGCAGGGTTTCCAACCATCGTGCCAGTTGGCCAGATGGTTGGTCAACTCTCAGGGCATATTGCAAAGCCGCATGGTCCGTGCGAACAATAAACGACCGGCCGTATAGATACGGGCGATATTGGCGGAGAAAGTAGACAATAGCCAACAGTTCGCGGCGAGTAACGCAGTAGCGGGTCTCTGCCGGAGACAGCACGCGGCTACCGTAGGCTACCACGCGTTCCACGCCGCCCTTGGACTGTGACAGAACGGCCCCGATCACGGTGTCACTAGCGTCCGTATCCAGAATAACAGGGCGATCAAAATCCGGATAATCCAATGTCGGCGCCGTCGCCAAACGATCACGTAGGCCTTCAAACGCCGCTTCCTCCGGCGGTCCCCAGCTGAACCTCCGGCCCTTCCCCGTAAGGAGGTGCAAGGGCCTAGCGATCATAGCAAAGTTCGGAACGAACCTGCGATAATATGAAGCGAACCCAAGGAAGCGACGTACGTCCCCCACCGAGGCCGGGGTTGGCCAGTTGCGAACGCACGCCGTCTTCTCTGGGTCCGTGGCCACCCCGTCCGCACTGACTATGTGTCCCAAATAGCGCACGGATCGTTGCAGTAGGTGACACTTTTTGGGTTTAAATTTCAAATTGGCGGAGCGCATCCTAGCAAACACCGCTTCCAATATTCTCAGGTTTTTTCGGTAAAGTCACGTAGGTAAAACATTAAAAGTAATGAGAGTAAAATAAAACAAAACAAAAATAAAAATAAAATTCACGACGTTTCGGAGGCAACACAAGTCTCCGTCATCAGGTGGGACCGTCACAGCCAGATCAGCTGCATCAAGTGAAGCAATGATTCAAAATGTAATCCCTTATAAGCAAGTTGAAGGGGGGGGGAGGAGAGGGGGGGGGAGTTCATCAGAATGTGGTAGCCAATGAATGGAACGTATCGGGAGGGAGGGGGGTGGGAGGGGGAGGGAGCCAACAAAACATTTGGCGACGGCTTGGACGCGGCTGCTGCGCACGCCAACACAATGGCCAGAAAGGGGGGAGGGGAGGTCTGATACACATGATAGAACAAAGGAACGAAAATGCCCATGTTTATACCAATGCAGGCTGAAAAATGAAGAGAGTACTGTTAAAAATAACTGGGGATGTTAACACTCGGTGAAGTAAATTAAAATAGTGCCTGTCAGATAAGATGGTCCAAAAAGTGTAATTAAGTCTTTTTTGCGTGGTTAATAACATCTTTCCAGTGATTACTGAGTTTGTACCCATCATCACGGTTGAAATTATGTCTGTGTTTGTATATTTGTATGGCTTCGTGTACAAACCTTTGATGGTAGCCAGGAGGCTTGCAGAGAACCTTGGTCTCGGAAAAGACAATATCATGAGAGCCCGCCGAGTTGTAGCAATGATCGGCAACGGCCGAAGAATCAGTTCACCGCTTCCAATCTCTGTAGATGTTCTTCTTGGTTCTTTCGGTAAAGTCACGTAGAAGGGAAGTAATAAAATAATAAAAATAAAACATAATAAAACAATTCTCACGACGTTTCGGCCACAACGCAAGCAGCCGTCCTCAGGCGAAGAATGAAGCACCTCCAAGCTTGGAGCGTATATTTAAGCTGGGTTAGAGGGGGGGAGGTGGGAAGAAGAGCGCCTCAACAAAATAATTTGCATATCAAGAGGAATTCAGCATATGGAAAATGCGTAGGAGGTGGGCGGGGGGGGGGGTTCCAAATCAATACTATGCCCGTGCATTATGCAGGATTAGCAGCATCAAAGGGGGGGGGGAGGGGGGTAGCATTAACAAAGGAAAGGAATGTTAATAGTATGTAGCCGCAGTTACTAAACAACCACGTAAAAGACTAAAGTAAAAAACTGCACAACAAACTAAAGTATAAACTACATAGCATCATCCGTATACTTACTATACTGTACAATAAGCTGAGTTACTAACAGTAAGTAATACATAAAAATTCTACGTTGTAAAAAATTATATAATATGCTTCCATCTAAACTTTATTCTCTTACATCACACGTGTCTATACCGTACTATATACTGCCATAGGCACACCCAACATTAAATTACATACTGTATTGCAATAAACCACCCTATACCTTATACATTTTAATATAACACTATGTATTATTCTACCCACCCTAATGTGTATCGAAATGGTTTATTACGTCCTTCCAGTGATTGCTAAGCCAGAATCCATCTTCTCGGTTAAAATTGTCTCTGTGTTTGTATATGTGGATCGCCTCATGAACGAATCTCTCATGATAGCCAGATGGCTTGCAGAGAACCTCTGTCTTGGAGAAGTCAATGTCATGTGAGCCCACTGAGTTGTAACAGTGATCTGCCACGGCTGAGGTGTTTGTCCTACCGTGTTTCAGGTCAGCTTTATGTTCACGGATGCGGTCTGAGACATGTCGTTTGGTTTCCCCAATGTAACTGCTACCACAGAGGCAACTTAGTTGTAGACACCAGGGTACTGTATGTCTGGAACCACATCTTTTACCGACGGTACCAGATCACGGATTTTATGTACTGTGTTGAATCGGACCTGGATCTTGTGTTTAATCAGGATTTTGGAGATCTTTTTTGTGACCCCAGCAATGTAGGGTAAGGTGATGGTCTTGAAAGGCTCCTCAACAGGATCATTCTTGATGGTTGGAGTGATGGCTTTGCGGATTGTGTAGTCGGAGTAACCATTAGCCTTAAGAGCTTGGCGTACGTGTTTGAGTTCACTGGAAATGTGTTCATGGTCGGAGATGCATTGGGCTCTATGATATAGAGTCTTGATGAGGGAATTCTTCTGGGATGGATGGTGGTGGGAATCCGGTTTTAGATAAGCATCCGTGTGGGTGGCTTTCCTGTAGACAGAGTGGCTCATTGAGCCATCAGGTCTCCTTTTGATTAGGACATCCAAAAAGGGTAGCTTGCCATCATTTTCGACTTCCATGGTGAATCTGATGGCTGGGTGTATGGAATTGATGTGGTCGAGAAATTGGTCTAGAGCAGGTCGGCCATGTGGCCAGATGACAAAAGTGTCGTCTACGTACCTCTTCCACAAGGTCGGGCGTAGAGTGGCAGTCTGGATGGCGTCCGTCTCAAATTTCTCCATGAAGATGTTGGCTACAACCGGAGATAGGGGGGAGCCCATTGGAGTGCCCTCAATTTGCTTGTAGAAGGTTCCATTCCAGGTGAAGTATGTATTGGTTAAGCAGTGTCTCACCAGGGGGGGTACCCCAGCATTCAGTCCTTGATGAACCAAGTCTTCAATGATTGCGATGGTGTCAGGCACAGGCACCTTGGTGAACAAGGAAACCACATCAAAACTGACAAGCAGGTCGTCTGGGGACAGGGCAATCCCCTTGATTGTCGATACCAGGTCAGTAGAGTTTAGTACTGCAGAGGTGGTTTTTCCAGTGAAAGGCCGTAGGATTTCGGACAAAAAACGAGCCAGTTTGTAAGTGGGGGAGTTGATAGTAGAGACAATGGGACGAAGAGGTGTATCTTCTTTATTTATCTTTGGCAAGCCGTACAATCTTGGTGGCCTGGCTGCAGAAGGTTTCAACGAGAACTGTTTGGTCTGATCAATTAATGCGGTTGAAGCAGAAATGATGTTGTTGGTTTTAGACTCATCAAGACTCTATATCATAGAGCCCAATGCATCTCCGACCATGAACACATTTCCAGTGAACTCAAACACGTACGCCAAGCTCTTAAGGCTAATGGTTACTCCGACTACACAATCCGCAAAGCCATCACTCCAACCATCAAGAATGATCCTGTTGAGGAGCCTTTCAAGACCATCACCTTACCCTACATTGCTGGGGTCACAAAAAAGATCTCCAAAATCCTGATTAAACACAAGATCCAGGTCCGATTCAACACAGTACATAAAATCCGTGATCTGGTACCGTCGGTAAAAGATGTGGTTCCAGACATACAGTACCCTGGTGTCTACAAACTAAGTTGCCTCTGTGGTAGCAGTTACATTGGGGAAACCAAACGACATGTCTCAGACCGCATCCGTGAACATAAAGCTGACCTGAAACACGGTAGGACAAACACCTCAGCCGTGGCAGATCACTGTTACAACTCAGTGGGCTCACATGACATTGACTTCTCCAAGACAGAGGTTCTCTGCAAGCCATCTGGCTATCATGAGAGATTCGTTCATGAGGCGATCCACATATACAAACACAGAGACAATTTTAACCGAGAAGATGGATTCTGGCTTAGCAATCACTGGAAGGACGTAATAAACCATTTCGATACACATTAGGGTGGGTAGAATAATACATAGTGTTATATTAAAATGTATAAGGTATAGGGTGGTTTATTGCAATACAGTATGTAATTTAATGTTGGGTGTGCCTATGGCAGTATATAGTACGGTATAGACACGTGTGATGTAAGAGAATAAAGTTTAGATGGAAGCATATTATATAATTTTTTACAACGTAGAATTTTTATGTATTACTTACTGTTAGTAACTCAGCTTATTGTACAGTATAGTAAGTATACGGATGATGCTATGTAGTTTATACTTTAGTTTGTTGTGCAGTTTTTTACTTTAGTCTTTTACGTGGTTGTTTAGTAACTGCGGCTACATACTATTAACATTCCTTTCCTTTGTTAATGCTACCCCCCTCCCCCCCCCCTTTGATGCTGCTAATCCTGCATAATGCACGGGCATAGTATTGATTTGGAACCCCCCCCCCGCCCACCTCCTACGCATTTTCCATATGCTGAATTCCTCTTGATATGCAAATTATTTTGTTGAGGCGCTCTTCTTCCCACCTCCCCCCCTCTAACCCAGCTTAAATATACGCTCCAAGCTTGGAGGTGCTTAATTCTTCGCCTGAGGACGGCTGCTTGCGTTGTGGCCGAAACGTCGTGAGAATTGTTTTATTATGTTTTATTTTTATTATTTTATTACTTCCCTTCTACGTGACTTTACCGAAAGAACCAAGAAGATGAATCCCTGCAGTCACGAAAGCGTTAAATCGAAATCTGTAGATGTTCTTCAAACGTGCGGCTAAGCATGATAACATCGTCTAAATATATCAAACATGTCTCCCACTGCAGACCCGTTAACACCAGCTCCATCAACTACTGAAAAGTGGCGGGGGCAGCATTCAAGCCCATAGGAAGACAATTAAACTGAAATAAGCCCTGCGGCGTACGGAAAGCCGTCTTTTCCCTCGAGGACTCATCCAGGGGAAGCTGCCAGAATCCCGAGGAGAGATCAAGCGTAGAAAAAAAATTCGCCCCGGACAAGGCATCGAGGGAATCATCCATACGCGGCAGGGGGTACGCGTCTGCCACGGACACTTTGTTTAATTTGCGAAAATCGACACAAAACCGCAATTTCCCATCCTTTTTCTTCACAAGGACCACCGGCGTGCCCCACGGACTGTTAGACGGGGAAATTATGTCAGCAGCCAGCATGTCCTCCACTGCGCCGTGAACATGATTCCGCTCCGTCGGGCTCAACCGATGCGGGTTTATCCGAATTGGAGCGGCATCCCCCGTATCAATGTGGTGGGAAAGCAAGGAGGTGCGTCCCAAGTCAAAATCATCCGAGCTGAGAACGTCGGAATAGCTTAGCAACAGCGTGCGAAGCGCGGACCGTTGTTCCCCAGTCAGGGATGAATTTTCCCCGCACAACTCGGCAACCCAGCGATCATCCTGCCCCGTGGGGCCCAAAACCCCCCCCTACCAGGTCCCGGCGGCCCCGGTCGTCATGGGCCGTGAAAGCAGTTGTGGCATGAGCCAAAACCGTTCCGGCCGGTACGCTAAGATTATCCGCACTCCCATTCAGCACTTGTAAAAACGGAGGCTGACCCGGCCGGACAATCGTCTGTGCCCCGACCAGCGCCGAGCCGGCCGTTATAGCCGTGGACGGCGATAACAAAACACCCGCCACTCTCTGAACGCCAGGCACTGGTTTCCGATACCTCAACGGAATAAGCATCTGCGAACCAGGTGGAATATCAACAGATACCTCGGACAGCGCCTGCACCTGGCAGACAGGGGCAGACTGGCCCGAGGGCGACGGCAAGAACGAAATTTTCCGACCCCCTGGCAATTCAATGCAATTTTGATTCACCCTTATTTGAATGGGCATTTTTGCCAGTAAATCGGTCCCAATCAAACAGGGCACCGCGAGGGACCTGGAAATCAACACGGTCCCTGAAGCAGACACCCCCCCGATCGATATGTTGGCGTCCACCTGGCCCACAATGCCCATACTTCCCCCGTTCGCCGCTATGCAAGAGTCATAAACCGGTCGCACCCTTCCCGGCGGAATGCCTGAGAGATGAAAAATGACGTCTGAAATAATGGTCGCGGACGCACCTGAGTCCACCAAAATGCGCACCTCGACCCCCTGAATAGAACCAGGCACAGTGGACGACCCAGTAGCGGCCACAACCACCCTCCGTGCCAATTTCCGCCACTGCGTCAGCGAGCAACACGGGTCAATCGGCGGCCCCCGTTGTTAATGACACACGGACCCCGCGGCGATGGTGATGCATGAGGTGACAGGCCTTGCCGGGTGTCTGATGCGCACCGACTTGCCTGTCCTGGATGGTCCTTTCGCGTCACGTCCATGGCAGATGCCTCCTGCTGGGGTGGCCCCGGGATGTGAGCCCAACAATCCCTGGCGAAGTGGCCCTTACGGCCGCAGCGGAAACACTCCAAGTCGTTTCGGCACGCAGCACCCCCTCTGTCCCGACGCTCCCACGTCGGCGGCCCGGAGCGCACCCCCGCTCCCCCTCGAGCAGGCCACTGGGCGGACGCAGCCGTCAACTTCTGCGGACCCCTGTCGTCAGGAACGTAGACAGCCTTCTTGGGGTCCCACCCTGTAGCACCGCCTTCGACGATGGGGTCCCCCGTCCAAGCCGACACCTGTTTCCACCGTTGAAGGTTAAATTGGGCATCCAAGCACCTAGCCGCAACACAGGACGTCAACTTCTCATGGCCGCACACTGGCATGGGAATCCCCAAGTCCCTAGATAACTCCAGCATCTTGCCCAATATGAGGGGTTCCAACAAATCAGGCTCCGTTTCAGGATATGCAGCCATAGCTAGTTCCAGAATGGCGCGTCGGAATGCCACCGCGATTCTTCCGGCGCCCGTTGCCGCTGTACGAATCTGCGATGAGCATCGTCCGGAGGCTCATACGCGTCCGCCATTTCCTCAAAGACCCCCTGTAGCGTCCTCTTCTTTTCGGCCTTGATGGAGCGGAAGAACCTGACGGATTCGTCGTCGAGAAGTGTTGGCAGGACTTCCAGGGCCTCCACGTCCGTCCAGATCGTACAGCCGCTTGAAAACGGCAGGCGAACGCGCTCCAATCCCCGCCAGTGGAGAACTCTTTAACAGTTGTTAGATGATGGCTGCGGGTCCTTGCTCCGCCGTCCTCCGTCGATGGTGACTCGTGTGGCAGCGACAAGATGGCGTCACTCCGCAACGTGTTCAAGATGGCGGCTCCCCGCGGTGGAGGGCGTAAGATGGCAGCTTCCCACCGTTCCTCCTCGGCCACGCCCAAGATGGCGGCTTCGTGCCGCGTGGCGGAGAGGGCTGACGGCGTCGGCTAGGCCCCGGCTCGCTGTTCCCCGCTGGGCCTCCCCGAAGTCGTCGCCGGCGTCACGAGGTCGCCCAACTGCGCCAACACCACCTTCAGTGCCTCCAGTTGGGCGCCACCTGTCGCCATCCTTCGTCGGCGTCCACTTGCATGGATGGACCCACCGAAGCGGCCATGTCCTGCACCCCCGGACCGTCGCTCGTCCCTGAGTCGCTTCCCCGCCTCCATCGTCGGTTGCGCCACCGCTGGAGGGAGGTCGTCTTCAGAAAATGGTGCAGGGATGTTCTTTCTTCTGAGCTGTTTTCACATGCCGTTTCACTTCTGACACCAGTGTAATAAAGGACTCTTTCAAGTGTCGATCTCCGTTGTCCTTTATTTGGGTTCGTGTAAATCTCGCTCCCACGGTGTCCTCGCTCAGGGCCGCGTCTCCTCCATCGAGCACTCCGCAGCCACACTGCTGCGCCGCCCTGCAGCCACCCTGCTGCTCCGCTCTGCAGCCACACTGCTGCTCCGCTCTGCAGCCACACTGCTGCTCCGCTCTGCAGCCACACTGCTGCTCCGCTCTGCAGCCACACTGCTGCTCCGCTCTGCAGCCACACTGCTGCTCCGCTCCTCCTCGCTCACGGCCAGCCTTCCACAGCCCGCTAGCCCCCCTGCGCCCGGACACCGATGGCCGACGGTGCCGAGGTCTCCCAACACGTGGCGATCGCGCCACCCTCCCAGTGCTGCCCAGCGTGGCCTCCTCCCGTTTTCACTCCGTCTTAACTCCCCGATCCCTTCCGGTTCCTCTCCCTAAATCCTCTCCCCCACGTGACCCTACTCCTCCCTCTCCTCACGTGACCCAGACTCCGCCTCAATCCTTGCTCGCATTACAAGATTGTAAACACGGGGCACGAGCCGGTCGTTATTCAGGAAGGGACCACGCTGACACACGCGTCAGTGTGTTTGGCAGCGGGGGGGGGGGTGGTAATACGCTGCCTCGACCGGAGGAGGAACCGAGTTGGTTTCGCGAATTGTATGATGGTAATGATGATTTGACACCCGAGCAGCGGACGCGGTTAAGGGAGTTGCTTTGGGAATTTAGAGATGTGTTTAGCTCGGGGAAGTTTGACGTCGGTCGTATGACCTTGTTGCGACATCACATTGACAGTAGAGATGCGGCCCCTGTTCGATTGAATCCTCACCGGGTGAGCCCGCTGGAGAAGGATTGCATTCGGAGGACGGTTGACGAGATGTTGCAACAGGATATCGTATCTCCTTCGTCCAGCCCATGGGGAGCCCCAATCGTGTTGGTAAAAAAAGGGACGGCTCTCTGCGATTTTGTGTAGATTACCGGAAATTGAATAAAGTTTCGGTGGCGGATGCTTATCCGCTTCCGCGCATTGACGACTCATTGGACGCATTGTCCGGCGCTAATTTTTTTTCCACATTAGACCTCTTATCGGGCTTTTGGCAATTGCCCTTAGACGAGGCATCTAAACCGAAGACGGCTTTTCGCACGCCGCAAGGATTGTTTCACTTTAATGTATTGCCGATGGGGCTGCACTCCGCACCAGCCACTTTTCAACGACTGATGGAGCTGGTGTTGACGGGATTGCAGTGGGAGTCGTGTTTGATTTACCTGGACGACGTCATTGTGTTCAGTAAGGATTTTGAGGGACATTTGCAGCGGCTGCGAGCTGTGTTTGGCAGGGTAAGGGGCGCCAATTTGAAGTTTAAACCCCAAAAGTGTCATCTGTTGCGAACTTCCATTAAATATCTTGGTCATGTGGTCAGCAAAGCGGGGGTCGCAACGGATCCGGAGAAAACTAGTTGTGTTCGTGCGTGGCCAGTGCCTAAAACGGTGTCGGAAGTACGCAGCTTCGTGGGCTTTGCGTCATATTATCGGCGATTTGTTAAGAATTTTGCTATGATTGCGAGGCCACTGCACACGCTACGCTGATTGCTAAGGGTAAAAAGTTTATATGGGGTGATGAGGAGCAGCATTCATTTGAAATGCTCCGGGACGCGTTGGCGGATGCACTGCCTCTCGGGTATCCAAATTTTGCGGAAATGTTTACGTTGGACACGGATGCCAGTGACACGGGCATCGGAGCTGTGTTGTCGCAAACGATTAACGGTGTTGAAAGGGTCGTCGCGTATGGCAGCCGGGTACTGTCCCCGGCGGAACAAAGGTATTGCGTAACACGCAGGGAATTATTGGCGATTGTTCAGTTTGTGCAGTTGTATCGACCATACTTGTACGGGTGACAGTTTTTGGTCCGCACCGACCACGCGGCATTGCAGTACTCCTTGCGGATCGATCAACCCTCGGGCCAAATGGCCCGCTGGCTTGAGGTCCTGCAGGGATACTCATTTACGGTCCAGCACAGGAAGGGTACGCGTCACGTTAACGCGAATGCTCTGTCCTGGTTGCCTCAGGCATCGGGCTCGTGTCGGTGCTCCGAGGGATTGCCGCGTTGTGGGCCGCCGCTGCAGAGCGAGCCGAGAATGGCCGCTGCAGCTAATTCAAACCGGGTTGACGAGACACCGGATACTGAGCCTGGGTTGTTGGGTTTGTCACGGGGGCGTTGGGTGCGGTTGCAAATAGACGATCTATCGCTTACCAGGATGAGGCTACGGGCCTCTCGCTCCAAGCAGTCGGATGATCGGCCTTTTCTCCAACTCATTGACGACCTCCTGGTCAGATGGGATGTCGTCCTACAGAAATGTTGTATAGTGGTGCCGCTGTGTTTACGAGGGAAACTCATTTCCGACACGCACGCGCGGTTGATGCACTTTGGGGAGAAGAAAACCGCTTTGACTTTAAGTAATGATTTCTATTGTCCGGGGTTGCAGAATGACGTTCATTTGTACATTAAAGCTTGTCACGAGTGTGCACGGCGGAAGGTGCCAGCCCAACCATATCGGGTACCATTGCAATCGATACGTGTTTCGCGGGTTAACAAAATTGTGGCCTTTGATATTTTGGGACCGTTCCCCGTTACCCCGCGGGGTCACAAATACTTGCTCGTGGGGGTCGAATACTTAACTCTGTGGCCTATGGCATGGCCGTTAGTGGACCAATCAGCGGGATCAATTGTGGAGGCCGTTCTGCAGGGTTACGTTTTCGATAAAGGGGCCCCGGAGCACCTGCTTACAGACCAGGGAAAAAATTTTCGTCCCGCCTTTTGAAGGAGGTGTGTGACGCAGTGGGTAAGAGAAAAATCCGGACATCCCCATACCACCCGCAAACCGACGGGATGGTCGAGCGTCTTCATCGAACATTGACATCTATGTTGTGCCAGCAGGTTAATTCGGCTCAGACGGATTGGAATTTACATGTCCCGGCGGCTTTGGCCGCTTATAGATTGGCCCCACACGCTTCTACAGGATATTCGCCCTTTTATGTGATGTATGGGCGTGAACCAGAAGCCCCGGCCTTGGTCAGGCTGGGTGTGAAATCTAAGAGCAAGTCGCCAGTGGTGGCTGTCCCCATGCGCGATTCATTGGATCGGTTGAACGAGGCCAGGGAGGCCTCGCTGCGGAATACGGAACAAAGGCAAGCAGCTAATGAGCGTCTGCACGGGGGGCAGCCTCCACGGGAACCATGGCAAGTGGGGGACAAGGCTTGGTTACATTGTCCGATGGTGCCGGTGGGCACGTCACCAAAGTTCCACCGGCCCTGGCAGGGGCCCCTTGAGATTGTGGAAGTTCGTCGGGATCAAAGTGTAAGGATTCGCTACGGTCGACGGTTGTGGCACATTCACCCGTCACGGTTGAAAAGATATGTTGTGCCATATGATGCGTCATCTCCAATCCCGGAACGGCCTGTATTGGATGTGTCCAATGAGTGTCCTGGGGGGCGATGGGAAGATGCACCTCAGCGGTTTACCCCCCGTGTGCCTGCAGGAACACCATCTTTGAAGCGACGGACACGCCGGGACGCACAAGGCCGTGGGTGGCTCTCGTCGAGAGATGGACAGGGGGATGGAGATGGATGCACGGTTCGGGCAGAACGCTGCCCTGTGGCCATGGACGGGGATGCCCTAGCCCCTGTTCCATTGAGTCGGGGAGACGGACCGGCCGCGGGAATACGTTCACGACGATTAATTTTAACTTAAATTCCTGGGACTCGGGGTTGTATATATATTGTGCATCTGTTGAACTTTTCGTGACCCTGTGGGTTTCGCGTTTCGCGTTGTTTTAGCCGGGATGGCTAGTTTTTTTCACAGGGGGGGGGGGTGATGTAGGGCTTGAGTATAGAGCGCCACGCATCCCCCGCCTCTGTTGCTATGCAAGCAAGCACAGTACAGTGGGGTGATGTGAGTTAATGGTTGTTGTGACTTTAGGCGAAGTGGGTCGTTAAGGGTTGAAACAGGTGTAGTACCGTTGAGGACGCGTGGACACCCGAGTAGAGGCACACGTATTTATTTCACAACAGTCACTGGGGACATACAGTACTGGAGGGGGTATCGGCCCCCTCACCCGGATAGCTGGGAACACACGGCCTTCAAGAGTTTACTTAACCATTCTGCCCCGAGCCCTCTGACACATCCCCCTTTATACTCCACCCCCGCTGAGGGGTGGGGCCCCGGGCTGCCTGGTGCGGACGTCGTTGAGAGCACCCCCCCCGTGCACTCACGTAGCCCCGCCCACTGTGTTTGTTTCCCATAAGCTGCCATGCATAACGGCTCTCTCTCTAACACCCCTACACATACAGCTCCTCCGTAACACCCCTACACAGGTGTCAGGGTAGCCGGGAGGACTCAGGCCAGTGATTGGCTGGAAAGGTAATTGGGCATTAGCTGGCGTCGCTCCGGCGGCGAAAACAAGGCCATGTGACACGGGGGGCCAGGGGGCGAGCGATAAGCGGGGAGTAGAGATAATTAGGGAGATTAATTGGTGTGGGGATATAAGCCAGAGCGCAACGGAGAGAAGGGAGTCCTGTACGAGTCGGCGTCGTGGATGGAGCTGCAGTAACGGTGCCCGGAGAGTCGCAGAGCAAGTGATAGTAGAGTAAAGCGTAGAGACAGTGTTAGTAGAGTAAAGCACAGAGAGACAGTGGTAGCGAGAACGCAGTGAGTAACCAGGGTAGCCATGCATCGGAAGGATGCAGAGTAGGAGAAACCATAGAGACGACAAGCGTAGCGATAGTGAGGTAGAGGGCACGGAGAGACGCGGAGCGGTGGCGCAGCAGAGAGACGTGGAGCGGAGCGAGGCAGCGCCGAGACGCGGAACGGTGGCGTGGCGAAGGTGGACTCTAAGAGGAAAATAAAGAGGAGAGAAAGACAACCCTTGTACGAGTCCTACACATGGTTAATAACATATTTCCAATGATTACTCAGTTTGTACCCATCATCATGGTTGAAGTTATGTCTGTGTTTGTATATCTGGATGGCTTCGTGTACAAACCTTTGATGGTACGCCAGAAGGTTTGCAGAGCACCTTGGTCTCGGAAAAGACAATATCATGATAGCCCACAGCGTTATAGCAATGATCGGCAATGGTGGAAAACTCAATTTTGCCACGTTTCAGATCTGACTTGTGCTCGAGGACACGATCGGATACATGACGTTTCGTTTCCCCAATGTAACAATCACCACAGCTGCAACTCAGTTTATAGACTCCAGGGTATTGCAAGTCAGGAATGACATTTTGTACAGATGGGATTAGATCACGGATTTTATGTACTGTACTGAATCGGACTTAGATCTTATGTTTGTTTAGAATTTTGGAGATCTTTTTGGTCACGCCTGCTATGTATGGCAACGTGATAGTTTTGATCAGAGTTTCAAGTGGTTGTTTCTGTATGGTGGGAGAAACAGCTTGGTGGATAGTACTGTCAGAGTATCCGTTCATCTTGAGGGCCCGATGTATATGTTTTAATTCACTGGCCAGGTGGTGTTGGTCAGAGATGCCATGAGCTCTGTGGTATAGTGTTTTAATGAGAAAATTCTTTTGAGCCAGGTGGTGGTGGGAATCAGGTTTCAAGTAGGAATCTGTGTGGGTGGCTTTCCTGTAGACAGAATGTCCCAAGGATACATCAGGTCTCCTCTCAAACAGAACATCTAAGAATGGTAGTTTGACATCTTTCTCCACTTCCATGGTGAATCTGATGGATGGGTGTCTGGAATTGATGTGGTCCAGGAAATAGTTAAATGCTGGGAGGCCATGTGGCCAAATAACAAAAGTGTCATCCACATACTTCTTCCACAGGGAAGGACGCAGGGTGGACGTCTGGATGGCGTCTGATTCAAACTTTTCCATGAACACATTGGCTATCCCTGGTGACAAGGGGGAGCCCATAGGGATACCTTCATTCTGTTTGTAGAAGGTGCTATTCCAGGTAAAATAAGTGTTGGTGAGGCAATGCCTAACCAGCGCAGGTACATCCGAATGCAATCCATGTTGGACCAAGTCCTCAATTATTGTTTGGGTGTCAGGCACTGGGACTTTGGTAAACAGAGATACCACATCAAAACTGACGAGGATATCGTCAGGAGATAGTATTATGTCCTAGACCATAGAGACCAATTGGGTTGAATTAAGTACTGCTGAAGAGATCTTGCCAGTGAAGGCAAGCAGAGTATCTGATAGAAAACGGGCTAGTTTGTAGGTAGGAGAGTTGATCGTGGACATGATGGGCCGTAGTGGGGTGCCTTCTTTAGGGAGGGACGTTTGGTTGGTTCGATTAGGGAAGTCGTACTCGTGATGATTTTGTTGGTTTTTGTCGTTAGGCTGTTAGTAGGATCGCTTTTTAATTGTTCTATTTTAGCCCCGCCCACCCCCCCCCAACACGTTCCATTCCCTGGCTACCAC
Organism: Lampetra planeri; assembly: GCF_965212315.1. Lineage (NCBI taxonomy): Eukaryota > Metazoa > Chordata > Hyperoartia > Petromyzontiformes > Petromyzontidae > Lampetra > Lampetra planeri. The sequence goes on along the minus strand of NC_136155.1, from coordinate 8,729,237 downwards.
ATTCAGATAAGCCCCTCCCCCCCCCCTTAACTTGTATTTAATAGCTTGTTTGTTGGAGTTTTGCCTCACTTGATACAGTAAATTTAGCTGTGACGGTCCCACCTGATGACGGTGACTTGTGTTGCCTCCGAAACGTCGTGATTTATTATTTTATTTCTATTATTATTTCTATTATTTTGTTATTTACTTTTTACCTACGTGACTTTACCGAAAAAACCTAAGAGTATGACATTTTGAGCATATTTTAATATTGGGGTGGGGGGGGGGGTCCCGGCCTTGCAAGGGTGACGGTAGAAAAGGGAGGGCTGGCGAGGTTAGGAAGGGGAAGGGGGAGGATGGTGAAGGCTTTAAGGACAAGGACAGGAAGTCGTCGAGGGATACGCTATTGAAAGAAGATGAGTCTTAAGGGAGGAACGAAAAATGGTATGGGATATCATCTTTGATGCACGTACGGGGGAAGAACTTTTCCACCCACCCTGCCAAAGAGATGAATGTTCATCACAATCTTTTTTCACTTTAAGAAATGCTTTTTAGCCAAATTAAATTATGGAAACAAATATTATGAATTTGGTTGAATGTTCAGTCGCTGGTGGATGGGCTGAGACCATTAACTGAGGTCATCAGCACAGCATCGGTCACCGCATTGCACGCTTTCACATGCACGTCTGCGGCCGTCTGGAACCTTCTTCCTTCCGAAATTAGAGAGCCACTGAAGCTATGCACTTTTAAATCTCCATTGAAAACTAATTTATTTTGAACGGCATGTTGTTGTGTTTAGTTTGTTGTTCTTCCCCCACACATCCGATTATCACGGTTGGCTACTTACGGTGCGAAAAATAAGTCGAACATACACTGGAAATCCAGTTTACTCACAGGCCCGAATTCGAGCCCAGATTTAGGCAGTGCTAGCCCAGTATTCTGACCTTTGCGCCACCTAGCTCCATCAGAAAGTGAAGGGCTACATATGAGGTGTGTCAAACGATAACCGGTCAACCAGTAACTGCTTTCAAATTTGGTTACCAGTTAAAAAAGATACGAACCAGTAACCGATCCCAGTATAATTATTGCAATGAATACGCTGATTGGAAAGCGTGGACGTGCTGGGTGGACGCGCTGGGTGGACGTGTGAGGTGGACGTGCGGGGTGGATGTGTGGGGTGGACGTGTGGGGTGGACGTGCGGGGTGGACGTGCGGGGTGGACGTGCGGGGTGGACGTGCGGGGTGGACGTGCTGGGTGGATGTGCGGGGTGGATGGAGGGAAGGCTTTAAGACGTTTAATCCGCCGATGCGAGGTCATCTTCGCAGTAGCAACTTTTGGCTAACCATCGAACAAAGATGGTCATTGCATCGCGCGCGTTGAGATGCGGTTCTGCAGCCGTCTGGAACGCTCTTCCTTCCAATATTAGCAAGCCACCGGAGCCATGCACTTTTAAATGATCTACATTGAAAACTCATTCCTTTAGAACTGCTTTTATTTTTGCGTGTGTTTAGTCTGTTGTCCTTCCATCGCACCTCCGATTCGCACGGCTGGCTTCGTACGGTGCGAAAGAAGTCCAACCTACAGACACACGCGCGCGTGCGTGCATGCGCGCGTGCGTGCGAGATTGCGAGCGAGGCTCCCGTGGCCCGGGACGGCATCGGCGGTGGCAGCGAGCGGTTCTGGCCGCGCCGTTCCCCGCCGAGACGGCGCGCGTGAGAGGAGCCCCCCGCACGGGGATCGTCTGCCCAGCCGTGACAAAAGCCAGGAAATTAATGCGAGGCTCCCAGCAGCAGGACATGCTGTCATGCCATTTGTTTATGGGAACGGCTTTTATGAACTTCATCAATCATCTGTCAGGATGTGTCATTAATTATGCAAATGAGTTGCTGCACACTTTGCAAGTAACTTCATTTTCGGTTGTTATTTACCAAAGGGCTGCTGTCTGAAAGTGAAAAAAAAACGCTTCAGGACAATACAACTTCGCGCACATCTGCCGAGTTATTAATGCACAATTAAATTTTCATAAGTCAAAAGCAATGAACTGAAGTGCGTTCTAAATCATATCTGTCACACAGCGCTCGGCAGAAACTCTCGACGGCCACAGAGCGCGGAGCGCGCTCCGCGTGCGCGTGACGGAGTCAGAAGTTCACGAGAGGTGATACGAAGCACGCAGCTGAGTGGGTGGAGAGCACAACGATGATGATTATAATGATGACGACGATGATGGTGACAACGACGATGATGGTCATGACAATTATGATGACGATGATGATAGTGGCAGCGACGACGATGATGATGATGACAATAATGATGATGATAGTGACAACCATGATACTCATGACGATGATGACAGTGATTCACACTGGCGCGCCGCGGTGGCTAGGAGATGATAACTCTCTCGCCTCGTCTACAGGAGGCCGTGGGTTCGATCCCGGCCCTGACGCCTGCTGCTGCATATTGGGAGTTTGCATGTCTCTCTCTCCCCGTGGTCGCGTGGATTTTGCTCCGGGTCCGGGTTTTACCTCCACAATTAGAATCAACATCACGCGTTTAGAGTATTTCGCTGCTCATCATTTCCACGTGATGAGTCACTTTGTTGAGCTGTCATTTGTGGTCAGGTTGCTTCTGAAAAAGAGCTACATAGTTTAGTGGGACTTAACTTGGGAAGAAATTGTTGAGTTTAGTGAATCATTGTTGCCCGAATACAATCAGGACATGGCCACCCACCGTCCCCGGGACCGTTGAGCGGGCGGTGTGGTTGTGTGGCAGTCTGGAGTGGGCTCTGCTTGAGGACACCCGAGTGGAGAGAGAGGGAAACCGAGGGAGATGATGCAGTAGAGATGTTTTTTTTACGGAGTATGGCACGTGGGCAAGGAATAACAAGATGGCGTTTCAACACGAGATTTGTTGTAATCCCAGGCCAAGAGAGTGGAAGTCATCATCATGTGGAGCAGAGATATAACTGCTCAGCCCGAGCTATAAATGCTCTGATACATGCATTGTATTTGTGCTGTTGGCCTTTTGGAGTTCTCTAGTCTGACACTGGTGAGACAAGGCCATAAAGAAGGCTGTCTCTGGTGTAGGTCAATCAGTTTCAAAGACAATGCCATATATTATCAGAGCATGTTTGTTTTCATGTTCACCACAAGTACATGTGGCTAATGCCGACTTGATTCCTTGCAAAATGTACCTATTTGGTGTTTGAACATCTTAACACCTGTTTTATTGCCAGAAAGGGTAAAACCTATTCTTATTTTTCATACAGAGATATCTTCATTTGAAGATATGTCTCCTGGACATCTAATGAAAAAGAGCTTTTTAGCTCATCGGATTCTCCCAGTATAAATATTCCGATTACATTTTTTTTACACAGTTGCTGAGCACAGGCTCAGAACCTCAAGGGGACAGTAACGACGAGCAATGGAGAAGTTGCAAGATCCCGGGAAAAAAAGAGGCTATGAGTTGAAACCTCTTCTTGTCTATGAGTAGTGTGCTCCTGTCAATGAGAAAGCACATTCACGGACGAGAGCAGTTTGAGCCCGTGTTCGAGTATCTGCTGTAATTGTCAATGGTGGATCAAACTGCCATATGATCCCTCGTTTCCACTCTTATTATGATTATTATGATTCTGCTTGTTTACCCAGGAGAGTCTCACCGAGTCTGAGGACTCCTTTCCCCGCACCTCCGATTAGCGCGGTTGGTTACGAATGGTGCGAAATAAGTTCGACATACAAACTTTCCAGGAAGGTTCTGACATATTTTCATAGTAGGAAAAACATTACCACGTGTAATCTTAATTTCAGCAGTGGGTGTTTGTCCGATATCGGAAAACCTGGAGGAAACCCGTGCAGAACACGGGGAGCTCATACAAAATTGGCAGAGAAAGGTGCCCGAGTCGGGAATCGTGTTAGACCAGAAGACGCAAAAATGCGAACTTTTGGCGTCCTCTGGTCTAAAACTGTTTGAGACGAGGCTCTAAAGAAAGCTGTCTCTGGTGTGGACCAATCAGTTTCAAAGACAATGCATATACTATCAGAGCATGTTTTTTGTTGTTTGCATGTTCAACACAAGTATATGTGGTTAATGCAGACATGATTCTTTGCAAAAGGTTTCAGTTTGGTGTTTAACATCTTAACACCATCTAGATTTGAAGCTTTCGTGACTGCAGGAATCCATACTCTCTGGTTTTGTCGGTAAAGTCACGTAGGTAGAAAATAAAATTATTTTTATTTAAAATAATTTTTATTTTACGTAGGTAGAAAATAAAATTATTTTTATTTAAAATATTTTTTATTTTGTACCTACGTGACTTTACCGAAAGAACCAGAGAGTATCTTAACACCTGTTTTATTGCCAAAAAAGGGTACAACCTATTCTTATAAGTTCTTACATCTTGGCGGCAGGGGTGGTGGCGCAGTGGGAACACTTCGATTCCCAATATCAGTTGCATAAAGTCTAACTCGTATTGGCCAAACATCCACATACCGAGACATTACCTGTAAATTACTCAGTTTGGATTACACACAGCAACAACAATTGCCCCGTGAAGAGGAAAAACAACCTTGGTCAGGACCCTCCTGAAAAAAAGTCTTGAGACTCAGTGAAACTTTGCTGGGTAAACAAGTGTAATAGTAATGATACACGATCATCATACCCATCATAAACACCGTCGTTGTATCTATTTTACAGGCTTAGAACGCCCTTGGAGCATGCTTTTAATCCAGTATTACGTTTGAAACACACATAGGCAAGGGCAATTAGTCGAGCATGTTTCACCTCAGTAGAAGAATATCTTTGGTTTAAAAGGTGCTCTTCCATCTTCCCTTCTATCTCAACCTGGCACCTCGTTTGATAAAATTAATCATGGGTGATTTGAATGCCTTGTATGAATGATGTTGCAATCCAAAAGAAGCAACTGACTTGGCCATAACACGTTCCAAATGTTGCGGAAAGGCTTGGTACAATGTCGTTCGTCTGCCACTTGAATTACAGTGGTTGCTGGCAGTTCGAAGGCGCGGCCAGAAAATGTGGATGATGACTTTTCAGCTATTACGCAGCTTAGGGCCACTGCTTTTGGCAAAAATTGTTTAAAAAAATTACGATGAGCGTCACCACCTTTTCCACTGTGGACCAGGCAGCCTAGGGAATATCGACACTGTGCAGCGGTCTGCTGCAATAAAGTTCAACGCAATTCCCGGTACCACATCTCAGTTAAAATCTACTCCTGCTGCCAAAACACAAACGCCAGTTCCTGGACTGTCCAGATCAAACCTAGAGATGTGGCAACCCTAGTGGGTGAGCGAGCGAGTGAGTGGTTTAGTGAGTGGGTTAGTTACTGAGTGACTTGGCAAATCAATGAGTGAATTAATGAGTGGGCAAGTGGCTAAGTGGGTGGCTGGTTGGGTTTGGGGGAGGTGGTGGCAGCGCGGTTAGTGCGCTGCGCTATGAATCTGACGACCAGAGATCAATTCCTGCTCATGGCCAACACCAATGACGATTATCTGAACCGGTCCTGGGCCTCCCCTAGGTCGACTCAGCTTCAAGTGGGTGCCTGGTGCGGTGAGTACCAAAACATTGCCACTGGGGAGACAAAGGCGGCCTGGCGTGGTGCTGGCCACCCATATCCTCGTGTGCCGTGCCGACCTTCATAGGTGCTTGCTAACAGCACTTGCTCCAACAGTCTGTTACAGGCTTAACGGGGAATCGTTGTCTTTGGGTGGGTGAGTGGGTGGGTAGGTGAGTGAACTGAGTGGGTGCGAGAATGGGTGAGTGGCAGTATGGGTAGGTGGGTGAGTGGTAGGGTGGGTTTCCACCTTTTCTACGGATCCACACTGGGACATATTTCCATGCCTATAAACGCCTTATCAGTGCCAACTTTATTACAGGCCAATTCAGACCTCATTGGTCACCCCTTGCTCTTATACATCTCAACGTTCATCCTACAAAGTCCCATCACAAGGGAGAAACACAAAGACAAAATAAATTGCCCGTATTGAAACGGCTCTACGTCGTATGGACCTGAAAACTCAATTTCCCTGTACAAGAAGACGGATGTAGTGACTAACTCGGAGACACTAAGAGTTGGAGTCACTTCTTTATTAACAAGCACCATCGGGGTTAACATTTTTCGAATAAGTCCGTCTATGGTTGGTGACGTTACTCAGTCAGGACAGTTGGTAGGCTTCCTGACTGGTGACGCCCCGAGATGGTGAAGAGGGAGACGACGACAAGAAGAATGGTGAATAACGACAAGAAGGATGGTGAAGAACGACAAGAAGGATGGTGAAGACTTGACCCACTCTATACGACAGCCCTGAGGTCCCCTAAAGGGGCACTTCCTATACTGTCAGCGTGGCCTGGCTCCGCCCCCGGCCACGCCCCCTTTCTAAAACCTACCAGCGGGTTCTTGGTGTATCCCTTCTATCACCGTTCCCCTTGATCCCCCTCTGGTGTATAACCTGGCCTGCTGACGTCAGAGCTGCTGTGAGCCGCAGATCCCCGCCAGCAGCCAGCGCTATGCTGCTACATTACTATTATTCTATGCCACTACACGAGTAAACCGTATGAGTTGACAGCTACGTGTTTCTCGGTCAGAAACTCCGTCTGTTATTAAAACTGCGTGGTAAAACTGCAAAAAAGTTCAACCCTATACAAGTACACCAGTTCTCGCTCCGCAGAGAATCAATTCCTGCCACCCGACACACGGACGCCAATTTCCCGGACAGCCTGACTCGAACGCAGACACGTGGCAACCCTGGTTGACGTTGGCAATGGGCGATGGCGACCTTTATCAACCCACTCGCTTATCATTTCTCATTTGTGTTACGTTCATGATGATAACTTTTAAACGGGTATGATTTGGCCCTCAATTCGCATTCATCAAAACGAGAAAAATGTATTTGCGCGAACCGAAGGAAAAATAACGCAAATTTTCATGTAGTGTATATCAAAACAAAAAATGAATTGAACTTCATCACACGCATAGAAGCGGCCGTTAAACCGTCACGTGTGAAGTGCTGACATTTTCAAACCGAATGCAAGTTTTTTTTTGCCTAAGCACAGATGGTGAAGGAGGCTACCCCGAGGCGGTGGCGGCGTCTCTGCTGGGGAGTGCAGCAGTGCGACCGTGCGGACTGCAAATTAGCACCGCAAAGTGCAAAATAAAATAATTAAGTCTTTAAAAACAGAAAATGTAAATAACAACCCCCCCCCTCTATTTGATTGCACCTCATCCAAAGTACCAAACACCCGCGACGGCCATTCCAGCTCCTGCACCATCGTACAACGTTGACAAGTGCCTCCGTCAACCCCCAGACGGAAATTATCTCTGTCTGGTACCTGCCGCATTATCAGAGGCAGTGACCACGGCTCTAGGTCACTCAAAATATAAACAAACATTGAAAACCTGCCAGCCTGACAACGGTCGACGTTTCGCACCCAATGCCCAGATAAAATACACAGTTCTGCAACATATGTGACTGCAAGTTTAAGGAGTGCAGGATTGTCACATTGCTGAGGTGGTGCTGCGATTAGAGTGGTTCAAGTTTTGAAATAAACTTGGGCTGGCAATGATGGAGATGTGCCTCAGTGCTAACACGTGTGTGTACATCGCAGCAAAAAGCGCCTGGGTTCGAATCCCGACTCGGAAATCTTTATTAGCGGAGTTTGTAAGTTATCTCTCTCGTCTTGCTTTACAACGTAAAACCTGTATTTAGGACCAACATTCCAATGCTGAAAATAAAATCTGCAATTGCACTCGATTGGGATAACACATGGCAGCAACATCGCCCCCTACTGCCACAACTGAGTCTCCTGCCAAAAAGAGTTTGAGGCTTCCGAGGTAAACAGGCGTAGTAATAATACTGCACGTGTAGCAGTGCAGTACTGATAACGTGGAAACCGTAGGTCATAACAGGAGTCGACTGGCAGTGAGAACGCAACGAGTTAATATCCTGATTGGAAGTTGACTCGGCCGATGATTTTTTCTGTAGTAATTCAACTATTGTTTATCTTTGTGTAATGCGGGCGTAAACGGCCTTGCGGATATGACGTAACGGGGGGAGGGGTTAGGTCACGTGGGGGAGAGGGGTAAGCTCTTAAGGGCGGTAACCGGAAGAGACGGGGGGAGAGTGTAAGAATAAAGACGGGAGGAGGCCACGCAGGGCAGAGGGTGGAGAGTGGCGCGATCGCCACAGGACGGGACTCGGCACCGTTGGCCAGCGGTGTCCGGGCACGGGGGAGACGGAGAGCAGCGGTGGGGCTGCAGCGAGAGCAGCTGAGAGAATACACAAAGGCGGAGAGGCTAAGAGGGAAGCCAGCAGCGGAGCTGCATCGGGAGCGGGGAGAAAAGGCTACGTGAGCGACGGCAGCTGTCAAGCTGCCAAGCGGAAGGCTCTGAGCGAGGGCAGTGTGGGGCAAAGTTGTAAGAACCCAAATAAAGGACAACGGAGACAGACACAGTGAAAGAGTCCTTTATTACATTTGTATAGACATCGCAGGATGTCAATGTGTAGTGCCGGCCCTAGAGAGGCACGGTGTGCGCTGGATGGCACCACGCTTTGCGTGCAGTGCCAACCCTACAGGACAGGGTGTGTGGGTGGATGAGGTTACTCGAGGCCATGGCACTCTGGTTGACCTGGGAGGCACGTGACCAGTTAAGTCTACAAAGAGGCCCCAAGTGCGGGCTAGGGGTGGTCACGTGGTTAAGTTACAGATCCTTCCCGAGGATGGTGGTCATGGCCAAGGGTGGAGCTGGCAACGCCATAGGGAATATAAGCCGGGTCCCGAGAGGGACCGGGGTTGTTATTCATCCTGGAAGAAACCCTTCGTCTCCGTTCAACGAGTCTCCAACACGTGGACATCTTGAACCTCCGATGGACAGACAAAACACGGCAAGAAGAGCGATGGATGGACAGCAAACGGCAAGTCGAGTTTTGGATGGACAGCACACGGCAAGAAGAGCGATGGATGGACAGCACACGGCAAGAAGAGCGATGGATGGACAGCACACGGCAAGTAGAGCGATGGATGGATAGCACACGGCAAGTAGAGCGATGGATGGACAGCACACGGCAAGTAGAGCGATGGACGGACAGCACACGGCAAGTAGAGCGATGGATGGACAGCACACGGCAAGAAGAGCAATGGACGGACAGCACACGGCAAGAAGAGCGATGGACGGACAGCACACGGCAAGAAGAGCGATGGATGGACAGCACACGGCAAGAAGAGCGATGGATGGACAGCACACGGCAAGTAGAGAGATGGGTCCGTGTCGTACACCCCTCTCTCGCAATCTCTCTTATGAATTATTTTATGGTTTAGGAAGCATCCGACCAAGTGTGGGGCACGAGGAGTCAAAAACACGGAGCAGCCGATCGTCATCGTCGCTAGGCTGGGTGCTGCTATGCGGCAACAGGCTGTGAAGCGTCTTCGTGTTCAGCCGCTCATATAAACGTTCGTCTATTCGACTGCTTCGACATCACGAGAACTGATTCTGATTCGCACTACCACCACCACCACCACCCCGGAAATATTTTCTGACCCGGGTTGTGAATCGCGGGAAAATAATAATTATTGCGAATAATTTGATCGTTTTTACTATGCCATAGGTGTACCCCCGATACTGTTCATGTATAGCAGTAGCCAAAGACTCTAAACGCGTGATATTGATTATAAATGGGGAGGGAAACACCGGAGAAAAATCCACGCGACCACGGGGAAAGACACCGCAGACTACAAATATGCAGCAGGCGTCAGAGTTGGGATTGAACCCACGATCACCTGCATACGAGGCAAGGGAGTTAACATCTCGCCCCCGCGGCGCCCCGACAATCACACAGCCAAGGGAGGAGTGCATGCCTCTCGTGGCGTACTCCCCGTGTCGCGGCATGCAGAGCGGCAATGCAAGGAGGATGATAACGATGAGCCCGGGTTACCTCGAGACGATATCTCGGCGAGCGAAGAGCACCAGGGATCGTGCAAACGCCATTGCGGTCACGGTGCAACAAAGGAGGCGATGTGTGCATCATCATCATCGTCACCACCAGCAGCAGCAGCGCTCTCGAGATGCATCACTCCGTGTTGTTGCTATTGCTGTTGAACCCAGTGCCATGGGATGGGATGAATCTTAAGAATAAAACACCCTCGACCGACGCAGGATACGGTGACGTACGGTACAATACTTGACATACAAATTGTACAATAGAATGGCCGTGCCCTCAATGCGTATGTTCTCTTTTCTTTGCCGGAGTCTGTGTTGCTGATCTCCTGCTGGTTGAATACCTCCTCAAGGCGGTCGCCATCTCCTCGCGGTCTGGCGAGGGAGAAAGCCATTAAAAATTAATTTAAAAAAAAATAGAAATAATAATAAAAATAATAGAAATAAAATAATAAATCACGACGTTTCGGAGGCAACACAAGTCTCCGTCATCAGGTGGGACCGTCACAGCTAAATTTGCTTTATCAAGTGAGGCAAAATTCCAAGAGACAAGCTCTTATTATTTTTATTTCTATTATTATTTATATTATTTTTATTATTTATTTTTACCTACGTGACTTTACCGAAAAAACCTAAGAGTATAAATCATTGCAGTCACGAAAGCTTCAAATCTAGAGGTAGAAAGCCGTCCAGCTCGTGCCCATGAGGTGAGAGCTCATCCCTCATCCGTGCAGCAGGAAACTCTTGGATCTATGACTTCCTTTGGCTGCTACCGTGATCTCAGTTTCAACCGTCGAACGCCACCATCTCACCCAGGCCCACTTTTCTTCACAGTCAACATGATATGTCTCTGACTTGCGTGTTGTTCTTTAATCCACGTGTTCCTCTGCCTGTCTCCAATGCGGCCCCTCACAGTGCTTCTTTGCACAATTTTAAACTTACGTTACATTTTATTTTCCAGAGCCAATAATTGCCATGTGTATCATCATCAGTCCTGATCTATCCACTGCTGGATCAACGTCTCCCAATTTTCCACAGTCTGGCAATGTAGCAGTCCATCTAGCACCGGCACACGAGCCAATTTCATCACTTCGCTCCATCTCCTGGGTGCGCGTATTTCAGGCGTGCTCCTTCCTTTGACTGCTTCCCTCATTTGGCTGGGGGTGTCGCCGTGGCTAGGAGATGTTAAGTACATCGCCTGGTACGCAGGAGTTCGTAGTTTTGATCCTAACCCTGACACTTGTATATTTGGAGTTTGCATGGCTCTCTCCCCGTAGTCGTGTGGATTTGTCTCTGTGTCCTCTGGTTTTACCCTCCACACTTAGAAACGTGCGTTTAAAGTATTTGCGATAAATGTCCACGCGATAAGCCACTTCGCTGCGCTATCATTTGTGGCCAAGTCGCTTCTAAAAAAACCCGGCTATATAGCTCAGTGGGCCTTACCAGTTAAAATAAAAATAGTTTAGTTTTATCTTGCTACTCTGTCGTTGGTTTTGACCACGTCCCGTCACGGATCCTTCCCAAGCCACTCTTGTTCACGATGTGAACGTCTCGTTCGTCTGTTTTCTGATCTACGTTGCTCCTCCTACCTCTCAATGTCGTTCCAAGCGCACAACAATATGTGTGTGTTCCTTTGGGCACCTGCTCGGTGCTTCTTCAATTTTTAAAATTCAGGTTTCGCTCGTGGTTTCTTGTCCTTATGCCATAGCGGGTAATACTCAATCGCACACTCCCTCATGGGTTTCACCAGGTGTACCTTTTTTTGCTCATCAATCTTTGTGTCGTTCTAATTCAAATTCAATAATTAACATCACTGTCGCCAGCGACACAAACAGAGAATGCTTTGTCTGAAAGCACAAACTAGGTGGAACTGAGGAGGAGAGATGCAGAGGGAGGAAATGCCAAACAAAAGAGATGAGGTACGGATTTATGTCAATCGATTTTTAAAAGTATGACTGAAGATGTCACAGCAAGAAACTGGAGCTTGAAGGAGGCTGAGGATTGCTCATTCACGAATGGGCAGCAGGGTGGTGGTGCAGTGGTGACATCCGTGCCTCACAGCAAGAAGAACCTGGGTTCGACTCCTGGCTCGAGCGCCTTTCAGTGTGGAGTTTGTAACTTTTCTTCACTCATTGGCGTGGGTTTCTTACTGGGTTCTCAGGTTTACTGTCGTAGATGAAGTCATAACATGTAACTGGTATTGGCCAATTACCCCGCAGATTAATCTATTGGGACCGCACACGGCAGCACCTTTTGAACGACGTCACGGGATCTTTAGCGTCCACGGTGAAGCAGGCGACGCAACACCTTGCGGTGAATACACCCCGCGGTGATTACCAGGGGCGAGCGGGCGGGCGGCCTGCCAGATTCAAACCACGAAGTCCTCAACAAGCGGAGAATGCGCTCCCTCGGGGTCACGCCACTGTGGCGAGATGTTAACGACCTCGCCTTGTGTACAGGAGGTCGTGGGGTCGACCCTGACGCCTGCTATATATTTGGAGTTTGCGTGTCTCTCTCCCCGTGGCCACGTGGATTTTTCTCCGGGTCCTCCGGTTTTTTCCTCCACATTTGAATCAACACGCGTTTAGAGCATTTGTCTGCGATAAATTTCCACGTGATAAGCCACTTCGTTGAGCTATCATTTTTGATAGCCAGGTCGCTTCTGAAAAATAGCTATAGAGCTCAGTGGGCCTTACCTGTTAAAATAACAAATAGTTCGTTTTAATTTTAAGTCATATCCCAGGGGAAAAAAAAACATTTTGTCAAATGAACGTGAGGAATTTCTGGATGTCATGCAGGAAAAAGCCAACTGTGCCTTGCGCAGTGTGGAAAAGGGGGAAACGCTTCATTGGAGTAACAAGACGCAAAACGAACTGACGAATATATGAATTGTAATCCTTATGCATCCGTGTTGAGTAAAGGTGGATGAAACGGTGGTGTAGTGGTGAGCAAACTGCCCGAGCAATTCTGTTACCTGAGTTTGAGTCCCATCCGTGGTTCCCATCAGTGGCAGCTGATATCTGAAATGGCTTTGCCGCCCGCCTCCTTCGCCAATCTACCTTGACTAGTTTTGATGAAGTATGGTCGATCGTGATCAGCGCTCCTGCGTTTAAAAACAACTTCCCAAGACGAAGGCAAATAATGCAATGAGAGTTTGTGGACAAAATTTTGTCCAACAGGGCAACTGAGCTTCGCACCTCTGGCCACTACCAAAACAAAGTGTTCGGCTGACAAATGTAACGCCTGCACGGGCAGGAACAGCACGCTTTTCAATTTCACTGTTACACTCCATTGAACATTGAGAGCGTAAATATCTTGAGGGTCGATTTCCTCATTTCTGAGCAATTTCAATGCACACCGCCAAGTCTCCACGCTCACGGGGGCAGCAGCAGCAGGGACGGCAAGGGAGGTATGCCCCACTCATTTAAATTAAACGAAACTGTTTTTTATTTTACCAGGTAAGACCCCACTGAGCTATGCTATAGCTCTTTTTCAGAAGCTACCTGGCCACAAATGATAGTGGCTTGTCGCGTGGAAATGTATAGCGGCCAAATACTCCAAACTCACGTTGATTCTAAATGTGGAGGGAAAACCCGGAGGACTCGGAGAAAATTCCACGCGACCACGGGGAGAACATAGAAACGCCAAAATGTAGAGGCATCAGGGTCGGGATCCAACCCAAGACCTCCTGCATACCAGGCGAGGTAGTTAATATCTCACCACCAATTATGTTTTTGTAACATAAATTCCTCGACCACTGACACCACCGTAGCTCGCCGAGCAGAGACACTGCAGCGTCTCCCTCGTTGGCACAATAGCTGATGCTTTTCTGCAGTTTTTTAGAAGAATGTCGCTCACTGAGAAGCCGCAGTGAGTGGCACGCGGTGATGTTGCCCTGAGCACGAAGCAAGAACCGCAAGGCACGCTGAGTTATCATCCGTTCTCTGGCTCAATCACCTCAATGTAACATTACTGCTACTACTCTGCGTCAACATCGGTCGTACCAAGAGGACGTCATGCATGTTATTTAATCACGGCTGTCAAAAAAACCCAATTAACGACACTGAGACCAACAAGCTTGCGGATATAACATCTACTGCCACATGCACTTGTGTTAGACTGTGGCATCCAGAGATAAACTACACCTATGCGTTTCCCAAAGCCTCATGGAATGGCACGCGGGGGCTTTGGCCCAGCTCTAGAAAGGGCGCTTTTCACTTCATTGCATTCTAGAAGTTTTCATGAATAAGAATAATAATGAAAATACTTTAGTCCATCAGGTGTCCCGCGCCATTCATACAAAGTGCACGGCTATCACGAACGAGGGCCCTGTGTTTCACAGACGGCGTGGCTCTGTGTAATCCCAATTGAGTAATTTGCAGTACATTTTTCAAACTTGGCAAAATTGGACCGCGATGCCAGCAGCACGCAACATCCGGCTCATTTCGAACGACGTCGCGGGATCTTTAGCGTCCACGGTGAAGCAGGCGGTGCAACACTTTGCGGGAGGCAGTGTATTAATCCAAGACAAGAATCCAAGTCCCGGGCGAGGCCGGGTAGTAAAGCTAGTTTAGTTAAATAACAACACGAGCATTTCCATCTCCTAGATCCGTCCGCCGCCTTCTCCTGTGCACGGTGGTTCGCTCGACTGTCTCACTGCATCTCAGCGGCCATTCCCTTCGCTTTGACACCGCAGAGACAGTATCAGGCTGGATCCGAGCGAGCCTCGATCTCCGCTTTTGAACGTCAAGAAATTTCTGCTTTGGAAACACAAAATACTTCGCCGCATTTCTTGCCCGAGATACTTAACCAAACTTTTATTTTTAACGCTGCGTGCGATTATTAAACATCGCCTACAGTTACTGAATTTGCGCTTCATTTGGGTCATTTTTATGCACGGCGTTACGTAGCAGGTAAAGTGTTGTTTTTTTGTGCTGGTGGATATTAATAGACGTCTGCATATTTGTTTCCATGTCATTAATTCACCTTGAAGTATTAATTTGTTTTCCCAGCATGCCGTGTGGCCAGGAAGCTGGCAAGAACCCTCAGCCCAGCAGGGTGACGGAGACCCCGCTGGGGCAGTGGATCGCGTCTCATCTTCCATCAGCAGCCCATCCGTACGCCAGTTGCGCTCGCTGAATTTAACACTTGTCAGGCACACCAGTGGCACGCACCGACTGTGCACGCAGCACATACTCACCACTGCGCCCAACTACCACA
The DNA here is from genome assembly GCF_965212315.1 of Lampetra planeri. Taxonomy (NCBI): domain Eukaryota; kingdom Metazoa; phylum Chordata; class Hyperoartia; order Petromyzontiformes; family Petromyzontidae; genus Lampetra; species Lampetra planeri. The sequence continues at coordinate 8,714,097 of NC_136155.1, read as the reverse complement.
CCAACACGACCAGCTACACTCGCCACACTCACCACTGCGCACCACTACCACACCAACACGGCCAGCTACACTCACCACACTCACCACTGCGCACCACTACCACACCAACACAGCCTGCTACACTCACCACACTCACCACTGCGCACCACTATCACACCAACACAGCCAGCTACACTCACCACGCTCACCACTGTGCACCACTACCACACCAACACGGCCAGCTACACTCACCACACTCACCACTGCGCACCACTACCACACCAACACGGCCAGCTACACTCACCACTGCGCACCACTACCACACCAACACGGCCAGCTACACTCACCACACTCACCACTGCGCACCACTACCACATCAACACAGCCAGCTACACTGACCACACTCACCACTGGGCACCACTACCACACCAACACAGCCAGCTACACTCACCACACTCACCACTGCGCACCACTACCACACCAACACGGCCAGCTACACTCACCACACTCACCACTGCGCACCACTACCACACCAACACGGCCAGCTACACTCCCCACACTCACCACTGCGCACCACTGCCACACCAACACGGCCAGCTACACTCACCACACTCACCACTGCGCACCACTACCTCACCAACACGGCCAGCTACACTCACCACACTCACCACTGCGCACCACTACCACACCAACACAGCCAGCTACACTCACCACACTCACCACTGCGCACCACTACCACACCAACACGGCCAGCTACACTCACCACACTCACCACTGTGCACCACTACCACACCAACACAGCCAGCTACACTCACCACACTCACCACTGCGCACCACTACCACACCAACACAGTCAGCTACACTCACCACACTCACCACTGCGCACCACTACCACACCAACACGGCTAGCTACACTCACCACACTCACCACTGCGGACCACTACCACACCAACACGGCCAGCTACACTCACCACACTCACCACTGCGCACCACTACCACACCAACACGGCCAGCTACACTCATCACACTCACCACTGCGCACCACTACCACACCAACACAGCCAGCTACACTCACCACACTCACCACTGTGCACCACTACCACACCAACACAGCCAGCTACACTCACCACACTCACCACTGTGCACCACTACCACACCAACACAGCCAGCTACACTCACCACACTCACCACTGCGGACCACTACCACACCAACACAGCCAGCTACACTCACCACACTCACCACTGCGCACCACTACCTCACCAACACGGCCAGCTACACTCCCCACACTCACCACTGCACACCACTACCACACCAACACAGCGAACTACACTCACCACACTCACCACTGTGCACCACTACCACACCAACATGGCCAGCTACACTCACCACACTCTCCACTGCGCACCACTACCTCACCAACACAGCCAGCTACACTCACCACACTCACCACTGCGCACCACTACCACACCAACACAGCCAGCTACATTGACCACACTCACCACTGCGCACCACTACCTCACCAACACAGCCAGCTACACTCTCCAAACTCACCACTGCGCACCACTACCACACCAACACAGCCAGCTACACTCACCACACTCACCACTGCGCACCACTACCACACCAACACAGCCAGCTACACTCACCACACTCACCACTGCGCACCACTACCACACCAACACAGCCAGCTACACTCACCACACTCACCACTGCGCACCACTACCACACCAACATGGCCAGCTACACTCACCACACTCACCACTGCGCACCACTACCACACCAACACAGACAGCTACACTCACCACACTCACCACTGCGCACCACTACCAAATCAACACAGCCAGCCCCGTCAGCACTACCACATTGCTGAGAGGCACGAGGAGTTCATAGCCTTCCCCAAAAAAGTGCTGATTGCTGTGGAGTCAGAGGCCTAATGCACGGTCGAACTGCTGCCAACACTTCAGTATTTGCACCCCCGATTAGAACGGTTGGCTATGTACGGTGCGAAAGAAGTTCAACGCACGTACATTCATTCGTCAGTATTGCAGCTGCATGACAAAGACGAGACGTGTAATCTCATTCCATTTTCCGACGGAGCGGGGCAAGGTGTTTGTGATCAGCTTTCAGCAAAAAAAAACAGGCAAGGGAGGGACTCTCGCGGTGGCTTCCAGCGGCAACGTCCATCGCCCGAGACCTCTGAGCCGCCCCGGCCATTTCTCTGCCGTCCCGTCAGAGCCGCAATGGGCCTCGAAACATGAGGGACCTGCTCGAGGTATTTGGCAATCTCCACTTTTACGGTTTCGCTTGCAGGTGGGAGGAGTGCCTCGAGAAGCATGCACAGCAGTGCGTAGAACTTAATTTGCACCGTACGTCGCCGACCGTGCCAATCGGAGGTGCGAATGCCGACGTGTCGTGAGCAGGTCGACCACGCGTCGAGAGAATACCCCGTGCGCGCGTGCACGAGCGACTCACGAGATCCCGTGAGCAAAAAATATGCCGGGCTCGTGGGGTTGATCCCAGGTCGCAGTTCTAAACGGCCCGGACAAGCAGCGCGCTCGCCCCCAGAGTGAAAGCCGAGCGGCTAATTGGGGCCGACAGAAACAACGCCGCCCTCGTTGCCGAGCACCCGGGAACACGAGCGCTGACTGACTGGGCGCCGTCGATGCCCTCCCGCTGCACGCCACTCCCGTAATTAAGATATCAGTGGAGTGTAGTTGCACTTGTGCCACGGAAGGTCTAATTTCTTCCAACAAAAAAAGCGCATCGACTCTCCGAGTGCGTCGTCGTTTTTAATTGCCGTCTGTGGTGGTAACGTTCCATTATCGTTGAACTCCCGATCGAGGCTGCTCTGCTCAGGCACCAAGAGATGTCACCGCACCTCGCTCGAACACGCCCCAGATTCGGCCCAATCGCTGCTCGGCGCTGATGGGAATCACTGGTGCAAGTAGGTCACTGGTGTCTGGACGTAAATGGTGATGCTACACAGTGACAATAATTTAATATATTATTTTATGAGATTTTATAATTTATCTTTTAATAAGAATTTGTTTATTTCGTCGTAAATACCATTTAAAATTATTATTATATTTGTAACTATTCATCTGCCAATTAATAAAAATGGGCATCATAAAACATTTTTTTAAATCTAATTCTTCTCAGGCCCCATAGTGTCATTGTTCAGTCTCCAACTACGATGTTCCACTCTGTCTCTCTGGCCTCTCCAAAATCCACGAAGTCTTCCACTTTCTCCACTCATACTACCAACACCTTTGAGGAATGGCAGTCATCCCTAACGAATTTCATCGACTCACCGGATCCCAGAAGCTAAGCAGGTATTTCCAGCCTTGTTAATACTTGGATGGGCGACCACCAGCCGTTGCCGGGTGCTGGAGGCGTGGGTCACTGAGGTGTACGGGAAATTGCAGTGCCAAGTGTCACCCGTTCATGTGCGGGGTTTTTTCTTCCACGCACTGCAGTTTCTTCCCACTTGCGACTTGGTGACGAAGGGTTAAGAAGCAGTGAAACCGTCTATTTGCGGTTGAGCCAAAGTCAAATACGAAGAACTGAAATAATAAACTACAAACACAGTGGAAGTAGGCGGCACGCGGATGCTGTATGGTTGTTTCCACAGAGTGAACGTAACGTTACGCCATTGCACGATCACCGGACTCCAATCGGAGGCCATTGCACGCGATGGTCATCTGCATACTCGACCCTGCAGCCAGAACTCACCGCAGCACCCAGATGCTGCACCACTGCCCGTCTGTCAATGCAGTTGTGGCACGGGATCTGGAAAACTCAAATCAAGATTAAACTAAACAATGTTTTATTCTACCAGGTAAGGCTCACTGAGCTACATAGCTCTTTGCCAGAAGCGATCTGGCCATCGCAAATAATATCTAAATGAAGTGGCTTATCGTCCCGTGTAAATTTACAGCAGCCAAAGAATGAAGGCATGCTGATTCTAAATGTGGAGGGAAAAACCGAAGGCCCCGGAGAGACGCGAAAACTCCAAATATACAGGCGTCGGGGTCGGGATCGAATCCACGACCTCCTGTATACCAGGCGAGGTAGTTAACATCTCGCCGCCGATGTGACACCCATCCACGGTACAGCACGCTAATGTCACTCGCGAGGAATGCAATCGAGTAACTCGACTTGTGTGTTTTTAAAAACACAAAACAAAGAACGGCACCAGGCGAGGTTGCCTGCTGAGCTCCTGGGTTCAAATCTGAGCAACCACTCGCAATTAAACCTGGCTTGCAAGTGGTCATCATCGACACTGCTGCATTCATTGCACAACATCTTATCTCCGATAATTGCAGATGTTAAGCTTTTTTTAGGGAATTTAGCAACAATGTGCGTGACTTGACGTGGTAAACAGCACGGTACGAGCACTAAATTGAACCGCCTCTGGACATTCCATATTCCCATGGCAGGGGCCATCCTATCCATAGGATGACCGCTGATTGCATTCCTTTAGACCACCGAATGGGATTTTAACTTGGAATCTTGAAATTGTGAGCGTGAGCGTTCTCATCGCAGTTGTCACGTAGCCAAGAGAGCAATGTTGCGATCTAGTTCGTATCATTCTCGGCTGTTGTCCTCAGCCAGAAGTTCATTTTACAACGGGCAAATACCGTGATTGACAACTGAATCGGTGAAAATCTAAATGAATATTGTTTTTGGCTCATTCATCATGGTGTGGCGTACATTAATGCATTGTTTCTTTGTGTATTTAATATGTTGTTACAGTGGGAAAGAAAAACACTCGTAAAACCCCTAGGTTTGTTGTGCTATCCATCAGTCAGGCACACAAGACACAAATCACATTAACAATGCTGAGATCCAGATGTTATCCTTCAATAAATTAACTTTAATGAGAATTTTGGGGTGAAAAAAAAATCACAAATGAGGCAAGATTGGTATCCGGTTCACATATGCAGGGGAGAAAAGAGAGACTACGTAGTGATTCACAGACACCGGTGCGTAAATACCAAACCTCACATTTCATACATTGCGAGTTCACGTGAACGCCATACCATCTTTGATTTGATAACTTTTATTGTTGTTTTTTGTTTGTTTTGGCGCCACTTCATTTGTTTATTCATTTCTGATTTTGCTCGGTAGTAGTAGGGGTTTTCAATTGCTCAGTACGTACGTGTGCATGTTGGGCTTCTTTCTCGCCGTGCATAGCCGACCGCGTGCATGGGATTCGGTCCTTATATATATGATTAATGTACAGCGTTGTGGGATGATGTTGGCATGAATGACGACGCTATATAAACATGAAATGAAAATGTTACATTCCGGGCTATATTGCCCTTCAGAGCCCACTGGGCAGAGAGTTTGACTTGCCTTAATTGTTGGAGGTTACACTTCACAGCGCGGTGGCCGGAGAAAAATTGGGAAATGCCCGAGGGTGTAGAACAACCAACAACACAAGCCAGTCGGGACACGCGGAGCACCACGCATCACCGCACGTCGCTGGGTTCGCGTGAACGTCGTCCGATCCACTTCACCGCGTCGCCAGCAAATGCTGTGCCGTTGGCCATGATACATCGGACGTCCGGGAGACAGGACGAACGCAACTTGTTCAACAGTCGGTGCGTGTCCTCGATGACGCGTAGAGTGCAGCGGCTTCTCGCTTGAATCCAAACAAATTTAAGCGGGGAGTGATTTTCTGCTCAAATGAGCATTGAGGCGGCGCTCGTCTTCTGTTTGCAGCCCTGAATGAATCGGGAAACGACAAAGAAATCCCCGTCATCATCATGCCCATCATCATCATCCCCATCATCCCCATCATCATCCCCATCATCATCATCATCATCATCGTCATCATAACTAGAGGATAACAGTGCAGGCCCGGAGAAGCACACGTTTCGAGCAACGCACAGAAACGTGCGGAAAGCGCACAGCCTCCGTGCTTCATGCGAGACACCGTCGGCATTTGATGATTGTTGGCATTCGCGAAGCAGATGGGCGCTGTATTGTGGACGTGCGGACTCAACATGCACGGTTTGCAGAAGGCAGACTTTGCAGGAGTGTGAGAGTCGTCGTTTGGGTTTGGTTTAGAATCCTGATAATAGTGTTGATGCGCATTCCCAATAATTTCTGTATTAAATTCCAGTCTAACTCAGCATGTACCGACCATATACCGAGTGAAGCGACGTTTGTTGGAAATTGGATGATCGCGTGTGTTTAAATACACCACGCCGAGATCCAATCCCGAGTTGCAAAACCCAGGCCACCTCTGTTTGCTGTGAACATCACACCAAGCGCCCGTGTCGATTCAGCCCTCATGGCATAGGCATTTTGAGCAGCGCCGAATAAGTAATGATTATTATTAACTCATGAGGAGACGTCACGCTGGGCCGCAAAAAAACCTGTCTGGTATCGATTTACAGAAATGTTATTGTTAACGTACACCAGCAGAGCTCTTTCTATGCACAGCAATGAGGCCTCAATCAGAAGGCCGCGTGGCCGATGGGATGTGCAAACAAAAATACTTAAATATTTGTAGGTTGAGAAACAATCGTGGGGATGTGTCATTTTGTGCGCTTATGTATTTTGTTCCTTATAATAATAATTTTGATGTATAAAGCGCCCTTAATCGTTCTCAGCTAGCTATGAGGTATTTTCCATCGTACTGCGCCAAGTGATTTGTGGATAATGCCAAATGGGTCACCATCTGTACCGGGTTTGAGCCGTGCAGTCCCGGAATCGGCATCCGTGTGTCGGACGGCAGGAATTGGTTCGCACGGTGATCTCATACCGGTGTTGTTTTGAGCTTTATTACACTAGACTTCTATGCAGCTTCATTAACAGACTAGTGATGGCTGAGATAATATGCGCGGGTTTGATCTACAGTATAAAAAGATGGCAAGCCTAATGCCAAACCTTACATCCTCTTGTGTTTAGAGAGCTTCATGCAATGCAGTGGAGTACAGACCACTTGGAGGAACACGAAATGTCACGGGGAGAGGCTGGGTTGCAGCGTTGGCTGTAGATAAAGATGTGTTGTCAGCTTTCCACGTGCATTGATCCTTCAATTACCGTGATCAGTTATCGATCAATCTAGGCAGCGCATTCTTGACGGTGTGTGCCGAGAGCTCAAACCTTATGGCGCAACGTGAGGTGGCGTCTTTTCTTTTTTAACGTACAGAACGATCAAGTAAAATAAGCCGAACATCGGGAACGCTCTAACGAGTACGTCGCAGCTGCCAACGTGAACATTGTCCCCTACAAGTTTATTCCACAGAAGCCATCCTGGGGGACTCTGCTTCGTTGACGTCCTTTGGGGAGTTATAACTGTCACACGTATTCGCTTGGGCTGAGTTATTCACACACCACAGAGCTGCCGAGAGGATCATGTGAACCCATTCACACACACACACGTAGCAGAATCAAGCAGCAATAATAATGATTTATTTTCAAGTCGCATCATTCATGCAAATTGAATCTAAAATCGCTGCTGTAGAATTTGTAAATTTCTGTTGTTGCTGCACGCATGCTCGGGAGAAACCTCAGACTAGCAGGAATGCAACCAGAGCCAGAGACCCATCAATTACTAAACCTCTGCGGTCCTATGCTGCGATGTTTTGCCAACTCCATTATTGAGTGTTTTTGCAAGCGTGAGGAAACCAGAGTACCCGGAGAAAACCCATGTAGGACTCACCAACTAACTTTACTTTTAATTTTACCAGGTAAGGTACACTACGTGATATAGCTCTTATTCAGAAGCGACCTGGCAACACATGATAGCTCAACGAAGTGGTTTCTCACGTGGAGATGTATTGCAGCCGAATGCTCCAAACGCGTGTTGATTCTAAATGTGCAGGGAAATCCCGGAGGACCCTGAGAAAAATCCACGCGACCACGGCAAGAGAGACACGCAAACTCCAAATATACAGCAGGCGTCAGGGTCGGGATCGAACCGCCGACCTCCTGTATACCAGTCGAGGCAGATAAAATCTTGCCACCGAGGCGCCCCATTGCCACGGACAAACTGAAATCACCGCCGCAAAGATTTTTGTCTGAAATGTTCGACTGCGCATCGGCATGGCCGCTGTGCGTCCCGACGTCGAGCGGTGGAGCCATCCCACTGTCAACTCTTCCCACGGCATCCCCGCAGGGACGGCTCGGAGATTCTCACGCTGGCGATCCGCGCAGCCTCGCTCGCTGCTGTTCCAAACTGCGCGCGACGCTGTGGATCCTCAGTGAGTCGTCGGCGCGACGTGGATCTATGCAGTTGTCGACAAACCAAAACGGTCGTGCTCGTGTTTTAATTTTGATATAGACATCAAGGACGGAAACACGGTGTTACGAGTGCGTAACGAACCCAGAGCGATATTCCCTGAAATGAGGGACCCGTTGGAGGCACTTTGTCTCACTGCCCTGCCACAGGAGGGGCAACGATGGGGGTGGGGGTAGCGTGTTTTAGTTTCACGCTGATTTCTCGCAGAGCAAACTATACTCAACGGCAGCCGCCCCGATTGTGCGTAGTGATGGCGACGGTTGCCGTGCAGAGGAGAGAGGCTTTTTAACAAGCAGTGCACATTGAGAACAGCTGTTGAGCATCATTATCATCATTATGAGCTATGTTCTATCCACTTTTGGATGAAGGCCTCGACGCCCCCTCCCCATCCGACACCTTACAGCGGTGCTACAATCATCCTCACTCGAATGCGCGAGCCGCCGTCATTTCTCTCTCTCTCTCTCTGCGGTGGTCATCCTCTCCGACACGTCCTCTACCTCGCGTCCTCCTCCTCGCTTCCTCTCCCGCCCGTCCTCTCCTCTTGCTGCCATTCCATCACTCGTCTCTTCCATCACCCCTTCTAGCGACGCGTCCTGCCCGGCCCACTTCTCCCCCCTAACGCGTCAATCAGAGATCTCTGATTAAATGTGGTTGCTGCTGTGATTCGCGTGTTCCACTTTCGGCCCTGCACCGCAATTTCCGTGTTTCCACTTTGACCGCTTGTTGTTGCAGAGGGTCATGATTCGAGTCCAGTGGCCCGCCCTCATTAACACTGCGCGCGCGTTATCCATAAAATGCGCGCCGCCTGAGTCACGGTGGATGTCAAGAGATGCCGTGATGTTGTTAAAAACGAGCAGGCCGTCTTGTGCCGGCGTCACGGTCCAACATTTGCCAAGTTGGAAAATTAGACGAATTTGCTTAATTGGGATTCCACACGTGGTAGCAGCATTGCCCCTGCTCCGAAACACGGCGGCGTCGTCTTTCGCGATAGCCCTGTGCGATAAGAATGATCGGGTCAAAACCTAAAGCACTTACTCATTATTCTAGTTATAGTATAGCGGCACAGAGGTAGTACTGAAAGCAAATTGACTTTGCCACGGCCCACGCCGCTTCATGACGAGTAAAAACGCATTGTGCGCACACACCGTTTATTTGGAAATCTTGTGAATCCTCTGGTGAGTCTCAGATGGCAGGAAGAGCGATGTTAGAGGGTGGTCCCTGCTGCACGCAGAGCGAGAGTCATTGGCGGGAGGGCGCTCGTGAGTGAACGATGGCCGTGGGACTGGCTGCTAAAACTATTTGTGAAACTTTAAACTATTTTATTATTTTTATTTTACCAGGGAAGGACCATTGAGATATGTAGCTATTTTCCAGAAGCGACCTGGCCACAAATGATAGCTCAACGAGGTGGCTGATCACGTGGAAATATATGGCAACCAAATACTCTAAACGCGTGTTTCTAAATGTGGAGGGAAAAATCAGAGGCCCCGGAGAAAAATCCATGCGACCACGGTGAGAGAGACACGCAAACTCCAAATATACAGCAGTAGGCGTTAAGGTCGGGATCAAACCCATAACCTCCTGTATACCAGGCGAGGGAGTTAACATCTCCTAGCCACCGTAGAGGCCGGTGGCCATGCGCGGAGCTCTGGCAGAAACCACGCGCACACCCAGACCCCACTCACAGTGCTCAACCAGACCCCACTCACAACGCACTCACCCAGACCCCACACACAGCGCACTCACCCAGACCCCACTCACAACTCACTCACCCAGACATCACTCACAGCACACTCACTCAGACCCCACTCACAGTGCACTCACCAGACCCCACTCACAGTGCTCACCCAGACCCCACTCACAGCACTCACCCAGACCCCACTCACAGCGCACTCACCCAGACCCCACTCACAGTGCTCACCCAGACCCCACTCACAGCACTCACCCAGACCCCACTCACAGCACTCACCCAGACCCCACTCACAGTGCACTCACCAAGACCCCACTCACAGTGCACTCACCCAGACCCCACTCACAGTGCTCACCCAGACCCCACTCACAGCACTCACCCAGACCCCACTCACAGCGCACTCACCCAGACATCACTCACAGCACACTCACTCAGACCCCACTCACAGTGCACTCACCCAGACCCCACTCACAGTGCTCACCCAGACCCCACTCACAGCACTCACCCAGACCCCACTCACAGCGCACTCACCCAGACCCCACTCACAGTGCACACCCAGACCCCACTCACAGCACTCACCCAGACCCCACTCACAGCACTCACCCAGACCCCACTCACAGTGCACTCACCCAGACCCAACTCACAGCGCACTCACTCAGACCCCACTCACAGTGCCCTCACCCAGACCCCACTCACAGTGCACTCACCTAGACCCCACTCACAGTGCTCACCCAGACCCCACTCACAGCACTCACCCAGACCCCACTCACAGCACTCACCCAGACCCCACTCACAGTGCACTCACCCAGACCCCACTCACAGTGCACTCACCCAGACCCCACTCACAGCACTCACCCAGACCCCACTCACAGTGCACTCACCCAGACCCCACTCACAGTGCACTCACCCAGACCCCACTCACAGTGCACTCATCCAGACCCCACTCACAGTCCTCACCCAGACCCCACTCACAGTGCACTCACCCAGACCCCACTCACATCACTCACCCAGACCCCACTCACAGTGCATTCACCCAGACTCCACTCACAGCACTCACCCAGACCCCACTCACAGTGCACTCACCCAGACCCCACTCACAGTCCACTCACCCAGACCCCACTCACAGCACTCACCCAGACCCCACTCACAGCACTCACCCAGACCCCACTCACAGCACTCACCCAGACCCCACTCCCAGTGCACTCACCCAGATCCCACTTACAGTGCACTCACCCAGACCCCACTCACAGCACTCACCCAGACCCCACTCACAGTGCACTCACCCAGACCCCACTCACAGCACTCACCCAGACCCCACTCACAGTGCCCTCACCCAGACCCCACTCAGAGCACTCACCCAGACCCCACTCACAGTGCACTCACCCAGATCCCACTCACAGCACTGACCTAGACCCCACTCACAGTGCACTCACCGAGACCCCACTCACAGTGCACTTATCCAGACCCCACTCACAGTGCACTCACCCATACCCCACTCACAGTGCACTCACCCAGACCCCACTCACAGCACTTACCCAGACCCCACTCACAGTGCACTCACTCAGACACCACTCACAGCACTCACCCAGACCCCACTCACGGTGCACTCAACCAGACCCCACTCACAGTGCACTAACCCAGACCCCACTCACAGCACTCACCCAGACCCCACTAAAAGTGCCCTCACCAAGACTGCACTCACAGCACTCACCCAGACCCCACTCACAGCACTCATCCAGACCCCACTCACAGCACTCACCCAGACCCCACTCACAGCACTCACCCAGACCCCACTAACAGCACTCACCCAGACCCCACTCACAGTGCACTCACCCAGACCCCACTCACAGCACTCACCCAGACCCCACTCACAGCTCTCACCCAGACCCCAATCACAGTGCCCTCATCCAGACCCCACTCACAGGGAACTCACCCTGACCCCACTCACAGCACTCACCCAGACCCCACTCACAGTGCACTCACCCAGACCCCACTCACAGTGCACTCACCCAGACCCCACTCACAGTGCACTCATCCAGACGCCACTTACAGTCCTCACCCAGACCCCACTCACAGCACTCACCCAGACCCCACTCACAGTGCACTCACCCAGACCCCACTCACAGCACTCACCCAGACCCCACTCACAGCACTCACCCAGACCCCACTCACAGCGCACTCACCCAGACATCACTCACAGCACACTCACTCAGACCCCACTCACAGTGCACTCACCCAGACCCCACTCACAGTGCTCACCCAGACCCCACTCACAGCACTCACCCAGACCCCACTCACAGCGCACTCAATCAGACCCCACTCAGAGTGCTCACCCAGACCCCACTCACAGCACTCACCCAGACCCCACTCACAGCACTCACCCAGACCCCACTCACAGTGCACTCACCCAGACCCCACTCACAGCGCACTCACTCAGACCCCACTCACAGTGCCCTCACCCAGACCCCACTCACAGTGCACTCACCTAGACCCCACTCACAGTGCTCACCCAGACCCCACTCACAGCACTCACCCAGACCCCACTCACAGCACTCACCCAGACCCCACTCACAGTGCACTCACCCAGACCCCACTCACAGTACACTCACCCAGACCCCACTCACAGCACTCACCCAGACCCCACTCACAGTGCACTCACCCAGACCCCACTCACAGTGCACTCACCCAGACCCCACTCACAGTGCACTCACCCAGACCCCACTCAGAGCACTCACCCAGACCCCACTCACAGTGCACTCACCCAGATCCCACTCACAGCACTCACCTGGACCCCACTAACAGTGCACTCACCGAGACCCCACTCACAGTGCACTTATCCAGACCCCACTCACAGTGCACTCATCCAGACCCCACTCACAGTCCTCACCCAGACCCCACTCACAGTGCTCACCCAGACCCCACTCACAGCACTCACCCAGACCCCACTCGCAGTGCACTCACCCAGACCCCAATCACAGCACTCACCCAGACCCCACTCACGGTGCACTCACCCAGACCCCACTCACAGTGCACTAACCCAGACCCCACTCACAGCACTCACCCAGACCCCACTCACAGCACTCACCCAGACCCCACTAAAAGTGCATTCACCAAGACCCCACTCACAGCACTCACCCAGCCCCCACTCACAGCACTCATCCAGACCCCACTCACAGCAGTCACCCAGACCTCACTCACAGCACTCACCCAGACCCCACTCACAGCACTCACCCAGACCTCACTCACAGTGCACTCACCCATACCCCACTCACAGCGCACTCACCCAGATCCCACTCACAGTGCAATCACCCTGACCCCACTCACAGTGCACTCACCCAGACCCCACTCACAGCACTCACCCAGACCCCACTCACAGCTCTCACCCAGACCCCAATCACAGTGCCCTCATCCAGACCCAACTCACAGGGAACTCACCCTGACCCCACTCACAGAACTCACCCAGACCCCACTCACAGTGCACTCACCCAGACCCCACTCACAGTGCACTCACCCAGACCCCACTCACAGTCCTCACCCAGACCCCACTCACAGCACTCACCCAGACCCCACTCACAGTGCACTCACCCAAACCCCACTCACAGCACTCACCCAGACCCCACTCACAGCACTCACACAGACCCCACTCACAGCAATAGCAGACCCCACTCACAGTGCACTGACCCAGACCCCACTCACAGTACTCACCCAGACCCCACTCACAGCACTCACCCACACCCCACTCACAGCACTTACCCAGACCCCACTCACAGTGCCCTCACCCAGACCCCACTCACAGCACTCACCCAGACCCCACTCACAGCACTCACCCAGACCCCACTCACAGTGCCCTCACAAAGACCCCACTCACAGTGCACTCACCCAGACCCCACTCACAGCGCACTCACCCAGACCCCACTCATAGCACTCACCCAAACTCCACTCACAGTGCCCTCACAAAGACCCCACTCACAGCACTCACCCGGACCCCACTCACAGCACTCACCCAGACCCCACTAACAGTGCACTCACCCAGACCCCACTCACAGCGCACTCACCCAGACCCCACTCACAGCACTCATCAAGACCCCACTCACAGCACTCACCCAGACCCCACTCACAGCACTCACCCAGACCCCACTCACAGCACTCACCCAGACCCCACTCACAGCACTCACCCAGACCCCACTCACAGTGCACTCACCCAGACCCCACTCACAGCACTCACCCAGACCCCACTCACAGCTCTCACCCAGACCCCAATCACAGTGCCCTCATCCAGACCCCACTCACAGGGAACTCACCCTGACCCCACTCACAGCACTCACCCAGACCCCACTCACAGTGCACTCACCCAGACCACACTCACAGTGCACTCACCCAGACCCCACTCACAGTGCACTCATCCAGACCCCACTCACAGTCCTCACCCAGACCCCACTCACAGCACTCACCCAGACCCCACTCACAGTGCACTCACCCAGACCCCACTCACAGCACTCACCCAGACCCCACTCACAGCACTAACCCAGACCCCACTCACAGCGCACTCACCCAGACATCACTCACAGCACACTCACTCAGACCAAACTCACAGTGCACTCACCCAGACCACACTCACAGTGCTCACCCAGACCCCACTCACAGCACTCACCCAGACCCCACTCGCAGCGCACTCACCCAGACCCCACTCAGAGTGCTCACCCAGACCCCACTCACAGCACTCACCCAGACCCCACTCACAGCACTCACCCAGACCCCACTCACAGTGCACTCACCCAGACCGCACTCACAGCGCACTCACTCAGACCCCACTCACAGTGCCCTCACCCAGACCCCACTCACAGTGCACTCACCTAGATCCCACTCACAGTGCTCACCCAGACCCCACTCACAGCACTCACCCAGACCCCACTCACAGCACTCACCCAGACCCCACTCACAGTGCACTCACCCAGACCCCACTCACAGTGCACTCACCCAGACCCCACTCACAGCACTCACCCAGACCCCACTCACAGTGCACTCACCCAGACCCCACTCACAGTGCACTCACCCAGACCCCACTCACAGTGCACTCATCCAGACCCCACTCACAGTCCTCACCCAGACCCCACTCACAGTGCACTCACCCAGACCCCACTCACATCACTCACCCAGACCCCACTCACAGTGCATTCACCCAGACTCCACTCACAGCACTCACCCAGACCCCACTCACAGTGCACTCACCCAGACCCCTTTCACAGTCCACTCACCCAGACCCCACTCACAGCACTCAACCAGACCCCACTCACAGCACTCACCCAGACCCCACTCACAGCACTCACCCAGACCCCACTCCCAGTGCACTCACCCAGATCCCACTTACAGTGCACTCACCCAGACCCCACTCACAGCACTCACCCAGACCCCACTCACAGTGCACTCACCCAGACCCCACTCACAGCACTCACCCAGACCCCACTCACAGTGCCCTCACCCAGACCCCACTCAGAGCACTCACCCAGACCCCACTCACAGTCCTCACCCAGACCCCACTCACAGTGCTCACCCAGACCCCACTCACAGCACTCACCCAGACCCCACTCGCAGTGCACTCACCCAGACCCCAATCACAGCACTCACCCAGACCCCACTCACGGTGCACTCACCCAGACCCCACTCACAGTGCACTAACCCAGACCCCACTCACAGCACTCACCCAGACCCCACTCACAGCACTCACCCAGACCCCACTAAAAGTGCATTCACCAAGACCCCACTCACAGCACTCACCCAGCCCCCACTCACAGCACTCATCCAGACCCCACTCACAGCAGTCACCCAGACCTCACTCACAGCACTCACCCAGACCCCACTCACAGCACTCACCCAGACCTCACTCACAGTGCACTCACCCATACCCCACTCACAGCGCACTCACCCAGATCCCACTCACAGTGCAATCACCCTGACCCCACTCACAGTGCACTCACCCAGACCCCACTCACAGCACTCACCCAGACCCCACTCACAGCTCTCACCCAGACCCCAATCACAGTGCCCTCATCCAGACCCAACTCACAGGGAACTCACCCTGACCCCACTCACAGAACTCACCCAGACCCCACTCACAGTGCACTCACCCAGACCCCACTCACAGTGCACTCACCCAGACCCCACTCACAGTCCTCACCCAGACCCCACTCACAGCACTCACCCAGACCCCACTCACAGTGCACTCACCCAAACCCCACTCACAGCACTCACCCAGACCCCACTCACAGCACTCACACAGACCCCACTCACAGCAATAGCAGACCCCACTCACAGTGCACTGACCCAGACCCCACTCACAGTACTCACCCAGACCCCACTCACAGCACTCACCCACACCCCACTCACAGCACTTACCCAGACCCCACTCACAGTGCCCTCACCCAGACCCCACTCACAGCACTCACCCAGACCCCACTCACAGCACTCACCCAGACCCCACTCACAGTGCCCTCACAAAGACCCCACTCACAGTGCACTCACCCAGACCCCACTCACAGCGCACTCACCCAGACCCCAATTATAGGACTCACCCAAACTCCACTCACAGTGCCCTCACAAAGACCCCACTCACAGCACTCACCCGGACCCCACTCACAGCACTCACCCAGACCCCACTAACAGTGCACTCACCCAGACCCCACTCACAGCGCACTCACCCAGACCCCACTCACAGCACTCATCAAGACCCCACTCACAGCACTCACCCAGACCCCACTCACAGCACTCACCCAGACCCCACTCACAGCACTCACCCAGACCCCACTCACAGCACTCACCCAGACCCCACTCACAGTGCACTCACCCAGACCCCACTCACAGCACTCACCCAGACCCCACTCACAGCTCTCACCCAGACCCCAATCACAGTGCCCTCATCCAGACCCCACTCACAGGGAACTCACCCTGACCCCACTCACAGCACTCACCCAGACCCCACTCACAGTGCACTCACCCAGACCACACTCACAGTGCACTCACCCAGACCCCACTCACAGTGCACTCATCCAGACCCCACTCACAGTCCTCACCCAGACCCCACTCACAGCACTCACCCAGACCCCACTCACAGTGCACTCACCCAGACCCCACTCACAGCACTCACCCAGACCCCACTCACAGCACTAACCCAGACCCCACTCACAGCGCACTCACCCAGACATCACTCACAGCACACTCACTCAGACCAAACTCACAGTGCACTCACCCAGACCACACTCACAGTGCTCACCCAGACCCCACTCACAGCACTCACCCAGACCCCACTCACAGCGCACTCACCCAGACCCCACTCAGAGTGCTCACCCAGACCCCACTCACAGCACTCACCCAGACCCCACTCACAGCACTCACCCAGACCCCACTCACAGTGCACTCACCCAGACCGCACTCACAGCGCACTCACTCAGACCCCACTCACAGTGCCCTCACCCAGACCCCACTCACAGTGCACTCACCTAGATCCCACTCACAGTGCTCACCCAGACCCCACTCACAGCACTCACCCAGACCCCACTCACAGCACTCACCCAGACCCCACTCACAGTGCACTCACCCAGACCCCACTCACAGTGCACTCACCCAGACCCCACTCACAGCACTCACCCAGACCGCACTCACAGTGCACTCACCCAGACCCCACTCACAGTGCACTCACCCAGACCCCACTCACAGTGCACTCATCCAGACCCCACTCACAGTCCTCACCCAGACCCCACTCACAGTGCACTCACCCAGACCCCACTCACATCACTCACCCAGACCCCACTCACAGTGCATTCACCCAGACTCCACTCACAGCACTCACCCAGACCCCACTCACAGTGCACTCACCCAGACCCCTTTCACAGTCCACTCACCCAGACCCCACTCACAGCACTCACCCAGACCCCACTCACAGCACTCACCCAGACCCCACTCACAGCACTCACCCAGACCCCACTCCCAGTGCACTCACCCAGATCCCACTTACAGTGCACTCACCCAGACCCCACTCACAGCACTCACCCAGACCCCACTCACAGTGCACTCACCCAGACCCCACTCACAGCACTCACCCAGACCCCACTCACAGTGCCCTCACCCAGACCCCACTCAGAGCACTCACCCAGACCCCACTCACAGTGCACTCACCCAGATCCCACTCACAGCACTCACCTAGACCCCACTAACAGTGCACTCACCGAGACCCCACTCACAGTGCACTTATCCAGACCCCACTCACAGTGCACTCATCCAGACCCCACTCACAGTCCTCACCCAGACCCCACTCACAGTGCTCACCCAGACCCCACTCACAGCACTCACCCAGACCCCACTCACAGTGCACTCACCCAGACCCCAATCACAGCACTCACCCAGACCCCACTCACGGTGCACTCACCCAGACCCCACTCACAGTGCACTAACCCAGACCCCACTCACAGCACTCACCCAGACCCCACTCACAGCACTCACCCAGACCCCACTAAAAGTGCACTCACCAAGACCCCACTCACAGCACTCACCCAGACCCCACTCACAGCACTCATCCAGACCCCACTCACAGCACTCACCCAGACCCCACTCACAGCACTCACCCAGACCCCACTCACAGCACTCACCCAGACCCCACTCACAGTGCACTCACCCAGACCCCACTCACAGCGCACTCACCGAGACCCCACTCACAGTGCAATCACCCTGACCCCACTCACAGTGCACTCACCCAGACCCCACTCACAGCACTCACCCAGAACCCACTCACAGCTCTCACCCAGACCCCAATCACAGTGCCCTCATCCAGACCCCACTCACAGGGAACTCACCCTGACCCCACTCACAGAACTCACCCAGACCCCACTCACAGTGCACTCACCCAGACCCCACTCACAGTGCACTCACCCAGACCCCACTCACAGTCCTCACCCAGACCCCACTCACAGCACTCACCCAGACCCCACTCACAGTGCACTCACCCAGACCCCACTCACAGCACTCACCCAGACCCCACTCACAGCACTCACCCACACCCCACTCACAGCACTTACCCAGACCCCACTCACAGCACTCACCCAGACCCCACTCACAGCACTCACCCACACCCCACTCACAGCACTTACCCAGACCCCACTCACAGTGCCCTCACCCAGACCCCACTCACAGCACTCACCCAGACCCCACTCACAGTACTCACCCAGACCCCACTCACAGCACTCATCCAGACCCCACTCACAGCACTCACCCAGACCCCACTCACAGCACTCACCCAGACCCCACTCACAGCACTCACACAGACCCCACTCACAGTGCACTCACCCAGACCCCACTCACAGCGCACTCACCGAGACCCCACTCACAGTGCAATCACCCTGACCCCACTCACAGTGCACTCACCCAGACCCCACTCACAGCACTCACCCAGAACCCACTCACAGCTCTCACCCAGACCCCAATCACAGTGCCCTCATCCAGACCCCACTCACAGGGAACTCACCCTGACCCCACTCACAGAACTCACCCAGACCCCACTCACAGTGCACTCACCCAGACCCCACTCACAGTGCACTCACCCAGACCCCACTCACAGTCCTCACCCAGACCCCACTCACAGCACTCACCCAGACCCCACTCACAGTGCACTCACCCAGACCCCACTCACAGCACTCACCCAGACCCCACTCACAGCACTCACCCAGACCCCACTCATAGCAATAGCAGACCCCACTCACAGTGCACTCACCCAGACCCCACTCACAGTACTCACCCAGACCCCACTCACAGCACTCACCCACACCCCACTCACAGCACTTACCCAGACCCCACTCACAGTGCCCTCACCCAGACCCCACTCACAGCACTCACCCAGACCCCACTCACAGCACTCACCCAGACCCCACTCACAGTGCCCTCACAAAGACCCCACTCACAGTGCACTCACCCAGACCCCACTCACAGCGCTTACCCAGACCCCACTCACAGTGCCCTCACCCAGACCCCACTCACAGCACTCACCCAGACCCCACTCACAGCACTCACCCAGACCCCACTCACAGTGCCCTCACAAAGACCCCACTCACAGTGCACTCACCCAGACCCCACTCACAGCGCACTCACCCAGACCCCAATTATAGGACTCACCCAAACTCCACTCACAGTGCCCTCACAAAGACCCCACTCACAGCACTCACCCGGACCCCACTCACAGCACTCACCCAGACCCCACTAACAGTGCACTCACCCAGACCCCACTCACAGCGCACTCACCCAGACCCCACTCACAGCACTCATCAAGACCCCACTCACAGCACTCACCCAGACCCCACTCACAGCACTCACCCAGACCCCACTCACAGCACTCACCCAGACCCCACTCACAGCACTCACCCAGACCCCACTCACAGTGCACTCACCCAGACCCCACTCACAGCACTCACCCAGACCCCACTCACAGCTCTCACCCAGACCCCAATCACAGTGCCCTCATCCAGACCCCACTCACAGGGAACTCACCCTGACCCCACTCACAGCACTCACCCAGACCCCACTCACAGTGCACTCACCCAGACCACACTCACAGTGCACTCACCCAGACCCCACTCACAGTGCACTCATCCAGACCCCACTCACAGTCCTCACCCAGACCCCACTCACAGCACTCACCCAGACCCCACTCACAGTGCACTCACCCAGACCCCACTCACAGCACTCACCCAGACCCCACTCACAGCACTAACCCAGACCCCACTCACAGCGCACTCACCCAGACATCACTCACAGCACACTCACTCAGACCAAACTCACAGTGCACTCACCCAGACCACACTCACAGTGCTCACCCAGACCCCACTCACAGCACTCACCCAGACCCCACTCACAGCGCACTCACCCAGACCCCACTCAGAGTGCTCACCCAGACCCCACTCACAGCACTCACCCAGACCCCACTCACAGCACTCACCCAGACCCCACTCACAGTGCACTCACCCAGACCGCACTCACAGCGCACTCACTCAGACCCCACTCACAGTGCCCTCACCCAGACCCCACTCACAGTGCACTCACCTAGATCCCACTCACAGTGCTCACCCAGACCCCACTCACAGCACTCACCCAGACCCCACTCACAGCACTCACCCAGACCCCACTCACAGTGCACTCACCCAGACCCCACTCACAGTGCACTCACCCAGACCCCACTCACAGCACTCACCCAGACCCCACTCACAGTGCACTCACCCAGACCCCACTCACAGTGCACTCACCCAGACCCCACTCACAGCACTCACCCAGACCCCACTCACAGCTCTCACCCAGACCCCAATCACAGTGCCCTCATCCAGACCCCACTCACAGGGAACTCACCCTGACCCCACTCACAGCACTCACCCAGACCCCACTCACAGTGCACTCACCCAGACCACACTCACAGTGCACTCACCCAGACCCCACTCACAGTGCACTCATCCAGACCCCACTCACAGTCCTCACCCAGACCCCACTCACAGCACTCACCCAGACCCCACTCACAGTGCACTCACCCAGACCCCACTCACAGCACTCACCCAGACCCCACTCACAGCACTAACCCAGACCCCACTCACAGCGCACTCACCCAGACATCACTCACAGCACACTCACTCAGACCAAACTCACAGTGCACTCACCCAGACCACACTCACAGTGCTCACCCAGACCCCACTCACAGCACTCACCCAGACCCCACTCACAGCGCACTCACCCAGACCCCACTCAGAGTGCTCACCCAGACCCCACTCACAGCACTCACCCAGACCCCACTCACAGCACTCACCCAGACCCCACTCACAGTGCACTCACCCAGACCGCACTCACAGCGCACTCACTCAGACCCCACTCACAGTGCCCTCACCCAGACCCCACTCACAGTGCCCTCACCCAGACCCCACTCACAGCACTCACCCAGACCCCACTCACAGCACTCACCCAGACCCCACTCACAGTGCCCTCACAAAGACCCCACTCACAGTGCACTCACCCAGACCCCACTCACAGCGCTTACCCAGACCCCACTCACAGTGCCCTCACCCAGACCCCACTCACAGCACTCACCCAGACCCCACTCACAGCACTCACCCAGACCCCACTCACAGTGCCCTCACAAAGACCCCACTCACAGTGCACTCACCCAGACCCCACTCACAGCGCACTCACCCAGACCCCAATTATAGGACTCACCCAAACTCCACTCACAGTGACCTCACAAAGACCCCACTCACAGCACTCACCCGGACCCCACTCACAGCACTCACCCAGACCCCACTAACAGTGCACTCACCCAGACCCCACTCACAGCGCACTCACCCAGACCCCACTCACAGCACTCATCAAGACCCCACTCACAGCACTCACCCAGACCCCACTCACAGCACTCACCCAGACCCCACTCACAGCACTCACCCAGACCCCACTCACAGCACTCACCCAGACCCCACTCACAGTGCACTCACCCAGACCCCACTCACAGCACTCACCCAGACCCCACTCACAGCTCTCACCCAGACCCCAATCACAGTGCCCTCATCCAGACCCCACTCACAGGGAACTCACCCTGACCCCACTCACAGCACTCACCCAGACCCCACTCACAGTGCACTCACCCAGACCACACTCACAGTGCACTCACCCAGACCCCACTCACAGTGCACTCATCCAGACCCCACTCACAGTCCTCACCCAGACCCCACTCACAGCACTCACCCAGACCCCACTCACAGTGCACTCACCCAGACCCCACTCACAGCACTCACCCAGACCCCACTCACAGCACTAACCCAGACCCCACTCACAGCGCACTCACCCAGACATCACTCACAGCACACTCACTCAGACCAAACTCACAGTGCACTCACCCAGACCACACTCACAGTGCTCACCCAGACCCCACTCACAGCACTCACCCAGACCCCACTCACAGCGCACTCACACAGACCCCACTCAGAGTGCTCACCCAGACCCCACTCACAGCACTCACCCAGACCCCACTCACAGCACTCACCCAGACCCCACTCACAGTGCACTCACCCAGACCGCACTCACAGCGCACTCACTCAGACCCCACTCACAGTGCCCTCACCCAGACCCCACTCACAGTGCACTCACCTAGATCCCACTCACAGTGCTCACCCAGACCCCACTCACAGCACTCACCCAGACCCCACTCACAGCACTCACCCAGACCCCACTCACAGTGCACTCACCCAGACCCCACTCACAGTGCACTCACCCAGACCCCACTCACAGCACTCACCCAGACCCCACTCACAGTGCACTCACCCAGACCCCACTCACAGTGCACTCACCCAGACCCCACTCACAGCACTCACCCAGACCCCACTCACAGCTCTCACCCAGACCCCAATCACAGTGCCCTCATCCAGACCCCACTCACAGGGAACTCACCTTGACCCCACTCACAGCACTCACCCAGACCCCACTCACAGTGCACTCACCCAGACCACACTCACAGTGCACTCACCCAGACCCCACTCACAGTGCACTCATCCAGACCCCACTCACAGTCCTCACCCAGACCCCACTCACAGCACTCACCCAGACCCCACTCACAGTGCACTCACCCAGACCCCACTCACAGCACTCACCCAGACCCCACTCACAGCACTAACCCAGACCCCACTCACAGCGCACTCACCCAGACATCACTCACAGCACACTCACTCAGACCAAACTCACAGTGCACTCACCCAGACCACACTCACAGTGCTCACCCAGACCCCACTCACAGCACTCACCCAGACCCCACTCACAGCGCACTCACCCAGACCCCACTCAGAGTGCTCACCCAGACCCCACTCACAGCACTCACCCAGACCCCACTCACAGCACTCACCCAGACCCCACTCACAGTGCACTCACCCAGACCGCACTCACAGCGCACTCACTCAGACCCCACTCACAGTGCCCTCACCCAGACCCCACTCACAGTGCACTCACCTAGATCCCACTCACAGTGCTCACCCAGACCCCACTCACAGCACTCACCCAGACCCCACTCACAGCACTCACCCAGACCCCACTCACAGTGCACTCACCCAGACCCCACTCACAGTGCACTCACCCAGACCCCACTCACAGCACTCACCCAGACCGCACTCACAGTGCACTCACCCAGACCCCACTCACAGTGCACTCACCCAGACCCCACTCACAGTGCACTCATCCAGACCCCACTCACAGTCCTCACCCAGACCCCACTCACAGTGCACTCACCCAGACCCCACTCACATCACTCACCCAGACCCCACTCACAGTGCATTCACCCAGACTCCACTCACAGCACTCACCCAGACCCCACTCACAGTGCACTCACCCAGACTCCTTTCACAGTCCACTCACCCAGACCCCACTCACAGCACTCACCCAGACCCCACTCACAGCACTCACCCAGACCCCACTCACAGCACTCACCCAGACCCCACTCCCAGTGCACTCACCCAGATCCCACTTACAGTGCACTCACCCAGACCCCACTCACAGCACTCACCCAGACCCCACTCACAGTGCACTCACCCAGACCCCACTCACAGCACTCACCCAGACCCCACTCACAGTGCCCTCACCCAGACCCCACTCAGAGCACTCACCCAGACCCCACTCACAGTGCACTCACCCAGATCCCACTCACAGCACTCACCTAGACCCCACTAACAGTGCACTCACCGAGACCCCACTCACAGTGCACTTATCCAGACCCCACTCACAGTGCACTCATCCAGACCCCACTCACAGTCCTCACCCAGACCCCACTCACAGTGCTCACCCAGACCCCACTCACAGCACTCACCCAGACCCCACTCACAGTGCACTCACCCAGACCCCAATCACAGCACTCACCCAGACCCCACTCACGGTGCACTCACCCAGACCCCACTCACAGTGCACTAACCCAGACCCCACTCACAGCACTCACCCAGACCCCACTCACAGCACTCACCCAGACCCCACTAAAAGTGCACTCACCAAGACCCCACTCACAGCACTCACCCAGACCCCACTCACAGCACTCATCCAGACCCCACTCACAGCACTCACCCAGACCCCACTCACAGCACTCACCCAGACCCCACTCACAGCACTCACCCAGACCCCACTCACAGTGCACTCACCCAGACCCCACTCACAGCGCACTCACCGAGACCCCACTCACAGTGCAATCACCCTGACCCCACTCACAGTGCACTCACCCAGACCCCACTCACAGCACTCACCCAGAACCCACTCACAGCTCTCACCCAGACCCCAATCACAGTGCCCTCATCCAGACCCCACTCACAGGGAACTCACCCTGACCCCACTCACAGAACTCACCCAGACCCCACTCACAGTGCACTCACCCAGACCCCACTCACAGTGCACTCACCCAGACCCCACTCACAGTCCTCACCCAGACCCCACTCACAGCACTCACCCAGACCCCACTCACAGTGCACTCACCCAGACCCCACTCACAGCACTCACCCAGACCCCACTCACAGCACTCACCCACACCCCACTCACAGCACTTACCCAGACCCCACTCACAGCACTCACCCAGACCCCACTCACAGCACTCACCCACACCCCACTCACAGCACTTACCCAGACCCCACTCACAGTGCCCTCACCCAGACCCCACTCACAGCACTCACCCAGACCCCACTCACAGTACTCACCCAGACCCCACTCACAGCACTCATCCAGACCCCACTCACAGCACTCACCCAGACCCCACTCACAGCACTCACCCAGACCCCACTCACAGCACTCACCCAGACCCCACTCACAGTGCACTCACCCAGACCCCACTCACAGCGCACTCACCGAGACCCCACTCACAGTGCAATCACCCTGACCCCACTCACAGTGCACTCACCCAGACCCCACTCACAGCACTCACCCAGAACCCACTCACAGCTCTCACCCAGACCCCAATCACAGTGCCCTCATCCAGACCCCACTCACAGGGAACTCACCCTGACCCCACTCACAGAACTCACCCAGACCCCACTCACAGTGCACTCACCCAGACCCCACTCACAGTGCACTCACCCAGACCCCACTCACAGTCCTCACCCAGACCCCACTCACAGCACTCACCCAGACCCCACTCACAGTGCACTCACCCAGACCCCACTCACAGCACTCACCCAGACCCCACTCACAGCACTCACCCAGACCCCACTCATAGCAATAGCAGACCCCACTCACAGTGCACTCACCCAGACCCCACTCACAGTACTCACCCAGACCCCACTCACAGCACTCACCCACACCCCACTCACAGCACTTACCCAGACCCCACTCACAGTGCCCTCACCCAGACCCCACTCACAGCACTCACCCAGACCCCACTCACAGCACTCACCCAGACCCCACTCACAGTGCCCTCACAAAGACCCCACTCACAGTGCACTCACCCAGACCCCACTCACAGCGCTTACCCAGACCCCACTCACAGTGCCCTCACCCAGACCCCACTCACAGCACTCACCCAGACCCCACTCACAGCACTCACCCAGACCCCACTCACAGTGCCCTCACAAAGACCCCACTCACAGTGCACTCACCCAGACCCCACTCACAGCGCACTCACCCAGACCCCAATTATAGGACTCACCCAAACTCCACTCACAGTGCCCTCACAAAGACCCCACTCACAGCACTCACCCGGACCCCACTCACAGCACTCACCCAGACCCCACTAACAGTGCACTCACCCAGACCCCACTCACAGCGCACTCACCCAGACCCCACTCACAGCACTCATCAAGACCCCACTCACAGCACTCACCCAGACCCCACTCACAGCACTCACCCAGACCCCACTCACAGCACTCACCCAGACCCCACTCACAGCACTCACCCAGACCCCACTCACAGTGCACTCACCCAGACCCCACTCACAGCACTCACCCAGACCCCACTCACAGCTCTCACCCAGACCCCAATCACAGTGCCCTCATCCAGACCCCACTCACAGGGAACTCACCCTGACCCCACTCACAGCACTCACCCAGACCCCACTCACAGTGCACTCACCCAGACCACACTCACAGTGCACTCACCCAGACCCCACTCACAGTGCACTCATCCAGACCCCACTCACAGTCCTCACCCAGACCCCACTCACAGCACTCACCCAGACCCCACTCACAGTGCACTCACCCAGACCCCACTCACAGCACTCACCCAGACCCCACTCACAGCACTAACCCAGACCCCACTCACAGCGCACTCACCCAGACATCACTCACAGCACACTCACTCAGACCAAACTCACAGTGCACTCACCCAGACCACACTCACAGTGCTCACCCAGACCCCACTCACAGCACTCACCCAGACCCCACTCACAGCGCACTCACCCAGACCCCACTCAGAGTGCTCACCCAGACCCCACTCACAGCACTCACCCAGACCCCACTCACAGCACTCACCCAGACCCCACTCACAGTGCACTCACCCAGACCGCACTCACAGCGCACTCACTCAGACCCCACTCACAGTGCCCTCACCCAGACCCCACTCACAGTGCACTCACCTAGATCCCACTCACAGTGCTCACCCAGACCCCACTCACAGCACTCACCCAGACCCCACTCACAGCACTCACCCAGACCCCACTCACAGTGCACTCACCCAGACCCCACTCACAGTGCACTCACCCAGACCCCACTCACAGCACTCACCCAGACCCCACTCACAGTGCACTCACCCAGACCCCACTCACAGTGCACTCACCCAGACCCCACTCACAGTGCACTCATCCAGACCCCACTCACAGTCCTCACCCAGACCCCACTCACAGTGCACTCACCCAGACCCCACTCACATCACTCACCCAGACCCCACTCACAGTGCATTCACCCAGACTCCACTCACAGCACTCACCCAGACCCCACTCACAGTGCACTCACCCAGACCCCTTTCACAGTCCACTCACCTAGACCCCACTCACAGCACTCACCCAGACCCCACTCACAGCACTCACCCAGACCCCACTCACAGCACTCACCCAGACCCCACTCCCAGTGCACTCACCCAGATCCCACTTACAGTGCACTCACCCAGACCCCACTCACAGCACTCACCCAGACCCCACTCACAGTGCACTCACCCAGACCCCACTCACAGCACTCACCCAGACCCCACTCACAGTGCCCTCACCCAGACCCCACTCAGAGCACTCACCCAGACCCCACTCACAGTGCACTCACCCAGATCCCACTCACAGCACTCACCTAGACCCCACTAACAGTGCACTCACCGAGACCCCACTCACAGTGCACTTATCCAGACCCCACTCACAGTGCACTCATCCAGACCCCACTCACAGTCCTCACCCAGACCCCACTCACAGTGCTCACCCAGACCCCACTCACAGCACTCACCCAGACCCCACTCACAGTGCACTCACCCAGACCCCAATCACAGCACTCACCCAGACCCCACTCACGGTGCACTCACCCAGACCCCACTCACAGTGCACTAACCCAGACCCCACTCACAGCACTCACCCAGACCCCACTCACAGCACTCACCCAGACCCCACTAAAAGTGCACTCACCAAGACCCCACTCACAGCACTCACCCAGACCCCACTCACAGCACTCATCCAGACCCCACTCACAGCACTCACCCAGACCCCACTCACAGCACTCACCCAGACCCCACTCACAGCACTCACCCAGACCCCACTCACAGTGCACTCACCCAGACCCCACTCACAGCGCACTCACCGAGACCCCACTCACAGTGCAATCACCCTGACCCCACTCACAGTGCACTCACCCAGACCCCACTCACAGCACTCACCCAGAACCCACTCACAGCTCTCACCCAGACCCCAATCACAGTGCCCTCATCCAGACCCCACTCACAGGGAACTCACCCTGACCCCACTCACAGAACTCACCCAGACCCCACTCACAGTGCACTCACCCAGACCCCACTCACAGTGCACTCACCCAGACCCCACTCACAGTCCTCACCCAGACCCCACTCACAGCACTCACCCAGACCCCACTCACAGTGCACTCACCCAGACCCCACTCACAGCACTCACCCAGACCCCACTCACAGCACTCACCCACACCCCACTCACAGCACTTACCCAGACCCCACTCACAGCACTCACCCAGACCCCACTCACAGCACTCACCCACACCCCACTCACAGCACTTACCCAGACCCCACTCACAGTGCCCTCACCCAGACCCCACTCACAGCACTCACCCAGACCCCACTCACAGCACTCACCCAGACCCCACTCACAGCACTCATCCAGACCCCACTCACAGCACTCACCCAGACCCCACTCACAGCACTCACCCAGACCCCACTCACAGCACTCACCCAGACCCCACTCACAGTGCACTCACCCAGACCCCACTCACAGCGCACTCACCGAGACCCCACTCACAGTGCAATCACCCTGACCCCACTCACAGTGCACTCACCCAGACCCCACTCACAGCACTCACCCAGAACCCACTCACAGCTCTCACCCAGACCCCAATCACAGTGCCCTCATCCAGACCCCACTCACAGGGAACTCACCCTGACCCCACTCACAGAACTCACCCAGACCCCACTCACAGTGCACTCACCCAGACCCCACTCACAGTGCACTCACCCAGACCCCACTCACAGTCCTCACCCAGACCCCACTCACAGCACTCACCCAGACCCCACTCACAGTGCACTCACCCAGACCCCACTCACAGCACTCACCCAGACCCCACTCACAGCACTCACCCAGACCCCACTCATAGCAATAGCAGACCCCACTCACAGTGCACTCACCCAGACCCCACTCACAGTACTCACCCAGACCCCACTCACAGCACTCACCCACACCCCACTCACAGCACTTACCCAGACCCCACTCACAGTGCCCTCACCCAGACCCCACTCACAGCACTCACCCAGACCCCACTCACAGCACTCACCCAGACCCCACTCACAGTGCCCTCACAAAGACCCCACTCACAGTGCACTCACCCAGACCCCACTCACAGCGCATTCACCCAGACCCCACTCATAGCACTCACCCAAACCCCACTCACAGTGCCCTCACAAAGACCCCACTCACAGCACTCACCCGGACCCCACTCACAGCACTCACCCAGACCCCACTAACAGTGCATTCACCCAGACCCCACTCACAGCGCACTCACCCAGACCCCACTCACAGCACTCATCCAGACCCCACTCACAGCACTCACCCAGACCCCACTCACAGCACTCACCCAGACCCCACTCACAGCACTCACCCAGACCCCACTCACAGCACTCATCCAGACCCCACTCACAGCGCACTCACCCAGACCCCACTCACAGCACTCACCCAGACCCCACTCACAGTGCAATCACCCAGAACCCACTCACAGTGCACTCACCCAGACCCCACTCACAGCACTCACCAAGACCCCACTCACAGCGCTCATCCAGACCCCAATCACAGTGCCCTCATCCAGACCCCACTCACTGCACTCTCCCAGTCCCCACTCACAGTGCACTCACCCAGACCCCACTCACAGGGAACTCACTCTGACCCCACTCACAGTGCACTCACCCAGACCCCACTCACAGCACTCACCCAGACCCCACTCACAGTGCACTCACCCAGACCCCACTCACAGTGCACTCACCCAGACCCCACTCACAGTGCACTCATCCAGAACCCACTCACAGTCCTCACCCAGACCCCACTCACAGTGCACTCACCCAGACCCCACTCAGAGTGCACTCACCCAGACCCCACTCACAGTGCACTCACCCAGACCCCACTCACATCACTCACCCAGACACCACTCACAGTGCATTCACCCAGACCCCACTCACAGCGCACTCATACAGATCCCACTTACAGTGCACTCACCCAGACCCCACTCACAGCACTCACCCAGACCCCACTCACAGTGCACTCACCCAGACCCCACTCACAGCACTCACCTAGACCCCACTCACAGTGCCCTCACCCAGACCCCACTCAGAGCACTCACCCAGACCCCACTCACAGTGCACTCACCCAGATCCCACTCACAGCACTCACCTAGACCCCACTCACAGTGCACTCACCGAGACCCCACTCACAGTGCACTTATCCAGACCCCACTCACAGTGCACTCACCCATACCCCACTCACAGTGCACTCACCCAGACCCCATTCACAGCACTTACCCAGACCCCACTCACAGTGCACTCACCCAGACCCCACTCACAGCACTCACGCAGACCCTACTCACGGTGCACTCACCCAGACCCCACTCACAGTGCACTAACCCAGACCCCACTCACAGCACTCACCCAGACCCCACTCACAGCACTCACCCAGACCCCACTCACAGCACTCACCCAGACCCCACTCACAGCACTCACCCAGACCCCACTCACAGTGCCCTCACCCAGACCCCACTCACAGCACTCACCCAGACCCCACTCACAGCACTCACCCAGACCCCACTCACAGTGCACTCACCCAGACCCCACTCACAGCACTCACCCAGACCCCACTCACAGCACTCATCCAGACCCCACTCACAGCACTCACCCAGACCCCACTCACAGAACTCACCCAGACCCCACTCACAGCACCCAGACCCCACTCACAGTGCACTCACCCAGACCCCACTCACAGCGCACTCACCCAGACCCCACTCACAGTACGATCACCCAGACCCCACTCACAGTGCACTCACCCAGACCCCACTCACAGCACTCAACCAGATCCCACTCACAGCACTCACCCAGACCCGACTCACAGCACTCACCCAGTCGCCACTCACAGTGCACTCACCCAGACCCCACTCACAGGGAACTCACCCAGACCCCACTCACAGTGCACTCACCCCACTCACAGTCCTCACCCAGACCCCACTCACAGCATTCACCCAGACCCCACTCACAGTGCACTCACCCAGACCCCACTCACAGCACTCACCCAGACCCCACTCACAGCACTCACCCAGACCCCACTCACAGCAATCAGGCAGACCCCACTCACAGTGCACTCACCCAGACCCCACTCACAGCACTCACCCAGACCCCACTCACAGCACTCACCCAGACCCCACTCACAGCACTTACCCAGACCCCACTCACAGTGCCTTCACCCAGACCCCACTCACAGCACTCACCCAGACCCCATTCACAGTGCACTCACCCAGACCCCACTCACAGCGCACTCACCCAGACCCCACTCATAGCACTCACCCAGACCCCACTCACAGCACTCACCCAGACCCCACTCACAGCACTCACCCAGACCCCAATCACAGTGCCCTCATCCAGACCCCACTCACAGGGAACTCACCCTGACCCCACTCACAGAACTCACCCAGACCCCACTCACAGTGCACTCACCCAGACCCCACTCACAGTGCACTCACCCAGACCCCACTCACAGTCCTCACCCAGACCCCACTCACAGCACTCACCCAGACCCCACTCACAGTGCACTCACCCAGACCCCACTCACAGCACTCACCCAGACCCCACTCACAGCACTCACCCAGACCCCACTCACAGCAATAGCAGACCCCACTCACAGTGCACTCACCCAGACCCCACTCACAGTACTCACCCAGACCCCACTCACAGCACTCACCCACACCCCACTCACAGCACTTACCCAGACCCCACTCACAGTGCCCTCACCCAGACCCCACTCACAGCACTCACCCAGACCCCACTCACAGCACTCACCCAGACCCCACTCACAGTGCCCTCACAAAGACCCCACTCACAGTGCACTCACCCAGACCCCACTCACAGCGCATTCACCCAGACCCCACTCATAGCACTCACCCAAACCCCACTCACAGTGCCCTCACAAAGACCCCACTCACAGCACTCACCCGGACCCCACTCACAGCACTCACCCAGACCCCACTAACAGTGCATTCACCCAGACCCCACTCACAGCGCACTCACCCAGACCCCACTCACAGCACTCATCCAGACCCCACTCACAGCACTCACCCAGACCCCACTCACAGTGCCCTCACCCAGACCCCACTCACAGCACTCACCCAGACCCCACTCACAGCACTCACCCAGACCCCACTCACAGTGCCCTCACAAAGACCCCACTCACAGTGCACTCACCCAGACCCCACTCACAGCGCATTCACCCAGACCCCACTCATAGCACTCACCCAAACCCCACTCACAGTGCCCTCACAAAGACCCCACTCACAGCACTCACCCGGACCCCACTCACAGCACTCACCCAGACCCCACTAACAGTGCATTCACCCAGACCCCACTCACAGCACTCACCCAGACCCCACTCACAGTGCAATCACCCAGAACCCACTCACAGTGCACTCACCCAGACCCCACTCACAGCACTCACCAAGACCCCACTCACAGCGCTCATCCAGACCCCAATCACAGTGCCCTCATCCAGACCCCACTCACTGCACTCTCCCAGTCCCCACTCACAGTGCACTCACCCAGACCCCACTCACAGGGAACTCACTCTGACCCCACTCACAGTGCACTCACCCAGACCCCACTCACAGCACTCACCCAGACCCCACTCACAGTGCACTCACCCAGACCCCACTCACAGTGCACTCACCCAGACCCCACTCACAGTGCACTCATCCAGAACCCACTCACAGTCCTCACCCAGACCCCACTCACAGTGCACTCACCCAGACCCCACTCACAGTGCACTCACCCAGACCCCACTCACAGTGCACTCACCCAGACCCCACTCACATCACTCACCCAGACCCCACTCACAGTGCATTCACCCAGACCCCACTCACAGCGCACTCATACAGATCCCACTTACAGTGCACTCACCCAGACCCCACTCACAGCACTCACCCAGACCCCACTCACAGTGCACTCACCCAGACCCCACTCACAGCACTCACCTAGACCCCACTCACAGTGCCCTCACCCAGACCCCACTCAGAGCACTCACCCAGACCCCACTCACAGTGCACTCACCCAGATCCCACTCACAGCACTCACCTAGACCCCACTCACAGTGCACTCACCGAGACCCCACTCACAGTGCACTTATCCAGACCCCACTCACAGTGCACTCACCCATACCCCACTCACAGTGCACTCACCCAGACCCCATTCACAGCACTTACCCAGACCCCACTCACAGTGCACTCACCCAGACCCCACTCACAGCACTCACGCAGACCCTACTCACGGTGCACTCACCCAGACCCCACTCACAGTGCACTAACCCAGACCCCACTCACAGCACTCACCCAGACCCCACTCACAGCACTCACCCAGACCCCACTCACAGCACTCACCCAGACCCCACTCACAGCACTCACCCAGACCCCACTCACAGTGCCCTCACCCAGACCCCACTCACAGCACTCACCCAGACCCCACTCACAGCACTCACCCAGACCCCACTCACAGTGCACTCACCCAGACCCCACTCACAGCACTCACCCAGACCCCACTCACAGCACTCATCCAGACCCCACTCACAGCACTCACCCAGACCCCACTCACAGAACTCACCCAGACCCCACTCACAGCACCCAGACCCCACTCACAGTGCACTCACCCAGACCCCACTCACAGCGCACTCACCCAGACCCCACTCACAGTACGATCACCCAGACCCCACTCACAGTGCACTCACCCAGACCCCACTCACAGCACTCAACCAGACCCCACTCACAGCACTCACCCAGACCCGACTCACAGCACTCACCCAGTCGCCACTCACAGTGCACTCACCCAGACCCCACTCACAGGGAACTCACCCAGACCCCACTCACAGTGCACTCACCCCACTCACAGTCCTCACCCAGACCCCACTCACAGCATTCACCCAGACCCCACTCACAGTGCACTCACCCAGACCCCACTCACAGCACTCACCCAGACCCCACTCACAGCACTCACCCAGACCCCACTCACAGCAATCAGGCAGACCCCACTCACAGTGCACTCACCCAGACCCCACTCACAGCACTCACCCAGACCCCACTCACAGCACTCACCCAGACCCCACTCACAGCACTTACCCAGACCCCACTCACAGTGCCCTCACCCAGACCCCACTCACAGCACTCACCCAGACCCCATTCACAGTGCACTCACCCAGACCCCACTCACAGCGCACTCACCCAGACCCTACTCATAGCACTCACCCAGACCCCACTCACAGCACTCACCCAGACCCCACTCACAGCACTCACCCAGACCCCACTCACAGTGCACTCACCCAGACCCCACTCACAGCGCACTCACACATACCCCACTCACAGCACTCACCCAGACCCCACTCACGGTGCACTCACCCAGACCCCACTCACAGCACTCACCCAGACCCCACTCACAGTGCACTCACCCAGACCCCACTCACAGCACTCACCCAGACCCCACTCACAGTGCACTCACCCAGACCCCACTCACAGTGCACTCACCCAGACCCCACTCACAGTGCACTCATCCAGACCCCACTCACAGTCCTCACCCAGACCCCACTCACAGTGCACTCACCCAGACCCCACTCACATCACTCCCCTAGACCCCACTCACAGCACTCACTCAGACCCCACTCACAGTGCACTCACCCATACCCCACTCACAGTCCACTCACCCAGACCCCACTCACAGCCCTCACCCAGACCCCACTCACAGCACTCACCCAGACCCCACTCAAGCACTCACCCAGACCCCACTCCCAGTGCACTCACCCAGACCCCACTCACAGTGCCCTCACCCAGATCCCACTTACAGTGCACTCACCCAGACCCCACTCACAGCACTCACCCAGACCCCACTCACAGTGCACTCACCCAGACCCCACTCACAGCACTCACCCAGACCCCACTCACAGTGCCCTCACCCAGACCCCACTCAGAGCACTCACCCAGACCCCACTCACAGTGCACTTATCCAGACCCCACTCACAGTGCACTCACTCATACCCCACTCACAGTGCACTCACCCAGACCCCACTCACAGCACTTACCCAGACCCCACTCACAGTGCACTCACCCAGACCCCACTCACAGCACTCACCCAGACCCCTCTCACGGTCCACTCACCCAGACCCCACTCACAGTGCACTAACCCAGACCCCACTCACAGCACTCACCCAGACCCCACTCACAGCACTCACCCAGACCCCACTCACAGCACTCACCCAGACCCCACTCACAGCAATCACCCAGACCCCACTCACAGTGCACTCACCCAGACCCCACTCTCAGCACTCACCCAGACCCCACTCACAGCACTCACCCAGACCCCACTCACAGCACTCACCCAGACCCCACTCACAGTGCCCTCACCCAGACCCCACTCACAGCACTCACCCAGACCCCACTCACAGCACTCACCCAGACCCCACTCACAGTGCACTCACCCAGACCCCACTCACTGCACACTCACCCAGACCCACTCACGGCACTCACCCAGACCCCACTCACAGCACTCATCCAGACCCCACTCACAGCACTCACCCAGACCCCACTCACAGCACTCACCCAGACCCCACTCACAGCACTCACCCAGACCCCACTCACAGTGCACTCACCCAGACCCCACTCACAGCGCACTCACCCAGACCCCACTTACAGTGCAATCACCCAGACCCCACTCACAGTGCACTCACCCAGACCCCACTCACAGCGCACTCACCCAGACCCCACTCACAGCGCAATCACCCAGACCCCACTCACAGTGCACTCACCCAGACCCCACTCACAGTGCTCACCCAGACCCCGCCCACAGCGCGTGGATTCTCAGAATTCAGAAGACTAATTGATTTACTACGCTAATGAGATTATCGATCGTGCAAAGCATTTACGATGCGTCCGAGTAATTGCAGCTCCATTAGATGCAGCCAGAATCAGTGAAAGCGACGCTTAACACATTATTCTTCGGGGAAAAAAAAACTTGTCAGCCAAATTGATGTTCGTGGCCATTTTTTTCAACTTTTCATTATTATTTTTTGCTTGACACTGAAAAGTCAAAGTTTACATTGAACTCCGCTGCTGCATTCCGGATGAAAAAGTTCCTCACCAAGCCGTAACTATTACTCCACCGTGTGCAGGGACCGAGCACCGTAAATCACGTGACAATCAGGGTAATTGCTGATGCAAATGAGATGCAAATGAGGTGTTACGCCGTCACAACGCCCGCGTAACGAGTGGCGGCAGCGTGTTATCGAAGTGGGGAGCGGTGGCGCAGTGGTTAGCGGCAGCGCGCTACGAACCCGGCGACCCGAGTTCGATTTCCGCTGACGGCCAACGCCAGTGACAATGATGAACCGGTCCTGGGCCTCCCCGAGGTCGACTCAGCCTCAAATGCGGTGTGTGAACGTCGCAAACTGGGGAGGCAAAGGCGGGCGGGCGTGATGCCGGCCACCCACACCCCCGTGGTGCCGTGGCGGCCTTCGCAGGTGCATCCCTAACGGCACTCGCCCTGACGGCCACTTCGAGGCTACCCGGGGCACCCTCTGGCCTCTGCCGCCGCAGGCACGCACTGGCAACACCGCCGCCTGCCACCGCGCCATCGCGTGGCAGGCGCGCGTGGCCACGCGGCCCCCTTCATTAGCGCCCTCAGCGAGACGACACTTACCCAACCCGCCCTCAGCCGCGGCTGATTTATCAGAGAGTCTCTGCGATGAAAGTACCTTCACGTACCTGCGTGGACCAGATGGCGGTGTAAATTATGCCGCATAATGGTTCGGCGAGCAGCCGATTATGGCCATTGTGATTGCGAGCGCCGTGTCTTTTGGGGGGTTTTGTTTGTTGTTGTTTTGCGTCGCGCTCGTTTTTCTTGTGCAATCACGAAGCCGTGTTGGCTCTGCCGCATAAATCACGGCGGCGGCTGCTAATGCGAACATCCGGAGGCTGGTGCAACTCATTTGCTGGGGATGCGTTCGCATTAAAGTGTCCAGATGTTCAATGGTACGTAATTATGCGACGTTGCTATTATTTAGCCTCCACTTCATTAACGTGTTTCGCGAAGAGTCGAGAGTGCGGCCGTGCTTTGAGCGCGTGCGTCCACATGCGCGCGTCTCTGCCTGGGTCTGCGGCTTACGGGGACACTTTTTGGCTCGCAAATCGCTCGAGAGATGCGCAGCTTTACGTAACCGCGGTGAACGGCACGGAAGCACGACGAATCGTCGCCAGCTCCGGTGCGATGTAATATCCACCGTGTTGCATCTTTAAAAGGAAGCGGGATCGGCAGAGTGGCTGACCCCCCCCTCCTCCTGGTTCAGCCGGGGAGGCATTCCCCTCCATGCCGCTCCGCAACGGCGAGACTCCAGGCGACGACTCGAGGTTCCCAGTGAGTGCATTAACACGCTGCACCCACGTGTCCCCTCAAGGTCTCTAAGATGTGGGGATTCAGATCTTCTCTGCATTCCCAGGTCGAGGTTTCGGCTTATTGGCGACCGAGATTTTTCCCGTGTAGCCCCCAGGCTACGGAATGCTCTTCCACGATATATCAGGGATCTCAGTCTGTGGACATTTCAATAATTAGTTTAAACATTCTTCTTTGGTTCTTTCGGTTAAGTCACGTCTAAAAATAAAATAATAAATTAAAATAATAGCGACGTTTCGATTGCAACACAAGCAATCATCATCAGGCATAAAAGAAATAGCAATAAAAATCTAACTAGAAAACTATAGACAGACATAAGCAGACAGACATCACAAGGACACACAGCGAGAGGACACATATTGGCACAGAGAGAGGGGTCGTTTCTGTGACGGTCCCTTAAATATAGAGAGGGGGGGCGGGGACGGAGAGAGGGAGGGGGCAGAGAAAATTGGCATATCAATGAGTGTACGGCAACGTGTTGCTGCTGCGCAAGTAAGATGACGACGTGGCACGGCACACAAGCTTGAACATTAGGAGAAAGGCACACTAAAATTAAATAACCTCGCAAAATATCGAAATGTGATGTAATACAACACAAAGAGTCGGTCAACACACAATTAACGCATAGCCTGGTTGATTACGTCTTTCAAAGATTGCTAAGTTAGAATTTAAGTGTGAACATTCCAAAAGAGAGGACACAGGCAGAGAGAACAAATAGCCAAAGAGAGAAAAAAGATACGCTTAAACGGCAACGTGTTGCTGCTGCGCAAGTAAGATGACGACGTGGCACGGCACAACAAGCTAGTGCCGTGCCACGTTCTAACTTAGCAATCTTTGAAATACGTAATCAACCAGGCTATGCGTTAATTGTGTGTTGACCGACTCTCTGTGTTGTATTACATCACATTTCGATATTTTGCGAGGTTATTTAATTTTAGTGTGCTTTTCTCCTAATTTTCAAGCTTGTGTGCCGTGCCACGTCGTCATCTTACTTGCGCAGCAGCAACACGTTGCCGTACACTCATTGATATGCTAATTTTCTCTGCCCCCTCCCTCTCTCCGTCCCCGCCCCCCCTCTCTATATTTAAGGGACCGTCACAGAAACGACCCCTCTCTCTGTGCCGATATGTGTCCTCTCTCTGTGTGTCCTTGTGATGTCTGTCTGCTTATGTCTGTCTATAGTTTTTTAGTTAGATTTTTATTGCTATTTCTTTTATGCCTGATGATGATTGCTTGTGTTGCAATCGAAACGTCGCTATTATTTTAATTTATTATTTTATTTTTAGACGTGACTTAACCGAAAGAACCAAAGAATAATTCCTGCAGTCACGAAAGCTCCAAATTAAGATAGTTTAAACATATACGCTTTCGCGACCAATATCCACAATAGAGTTGTTTTGGATTAGATGGCGTAAATATATAAATGTGTCGTTAAAACCTGCCACCACCCGACAAAGCCAAATAGTAAGGGTTGTCACGTAAACAGAACATGGCCAATTCGTCACTAGTACAGCACACCGGTGTGTTGGAGAGCCAAGTCACAACATTTACAATCTGAGTACGACGTTTCGCCAGTAATTACAACTAGCTTCATCAGGCGACAGCCAGATTTGTGGAGAAGTATAATTGTATCGTTCCTTATATATAAAAAAAAATCGCCTTAAAACCTACTTATACACTTCCGCTTATGAAACTTTTAGTTTATTTAGTTCATTTAGTAAATGGATTAAATAATGCCTATGCTGAGTGTCTGCTGCTGCTGTGTCCTGTACAGCTCTATGAGATCATTGATGAGAAGCGCTTTATACATGGCATTATTATTATTATTGCAGCCTGCTTTGATTTGCTGCAATCTAACGCGACGCTCATTTACCCAGGCAACTCTCGCCGAGTCTCAAGACTCTTTTAAGATTATTTGGTTCTTTTCGGTTAAGTCACGTCTAAAAATAAAATAATAAATTAAAATAACATATTATGACGTTTCGATTGCAACACAAGCAATCATCATCAGGTATAAAAGAAATAGCAACAAAAATCTAACTAGAAAACTATAGACAGACATACAAGCAGACAGACATCACAACGGCACATAGAGAGAGGACACACATCGGCACAAAGAGAGGGGTTGTCTCTATGACGGTCCCTTAAATATAGAGAGGGGGGGCGAGAACGGAGAGAGGGAGGGGGCAGAGAGAATTAGCATATCAATGAGTGTACGCCAACGTACTGCTGCTGCTGCAAGTAAGATGACAATGTGGAACGCGCACGCAAAATTGAAAACTAGGAGACAGGCACACGAAAATTAAATAACCCATCAAAATATCGAAATGTGATGTAATACAACACAGAGAGTCGGTTAACACACAATTAACGCATAGCCTGGTTGATTACGTGTTTCAAAATTTGCTAAGTTAGAATTTTAAGTGTGAAAATTCCAAAGAGAGGACACAGGCAGAGAGAGCAAATAGCCAGAAAGAAAAAGGATAAGCTTAAAACTTCTCCGTAGAAGTGGTTCAATCTTAATTTAGGAGCTTTCGTGACTGCAGGAATTATTA
The DNA here is from genome assembly GCF_965212315.1 of Lampetra planeri. NCBI lineage: Eukaryota > Metazoa > Chordata > Hyperoartia > Petromyzontiformes > Petromyzontidae > Lampetra > Lampetra planeri. Next base: position 8,673,220 of record NC_136155.1, on the reverse strand, counting down.
TTTGGTTCTTTTCGCTCCCTCTCTCCGTTCTCGCCCCCCCTCTCTATATTTAAGGGACCGTCATAGAGACAACCCCTCTCTTTGTGCCGATGTGTGTCCTCTCTCTGTGTGCCGTTGTGATGTCTGTCTGCTTGTATGTCTGTCTATAGTTTTCTAGTTAGATTTTTGTTGCTATTTCTTTTATACCTGATGATGATTGCTTGTGTTGCAATCGAAACGTCGTAATATGTTATTTTAATTTATTATTTTATTTTTAGACGTGACTTAACCGAAAAGAACCAAATAATAATTCCTGCAGTCACGAAAGCTCCTAAATTAAGACTCTTTCAAGACTATGCCCAGTTGGCACAGTAGGGGGCGATGCTGTTGCTGCACGCGATCCCAATTGAGTAATTTTTCGATAAGTTTTCAGCACGGTGATGTTTGACCAATACCAAGGCCACTTTGGGTTTTTGTTTTAGCTATTGGAGGAAACTCACGCAGACAAGGGGCTGATAATGTACAAACTACACGCAAAAAGGTGCCCACGTCAGGAATTGAACTCAGGACCCTTTTTGCTGTAAAGTCGCGAGCATTACCACAGCACTGTCACCCTGCGGCCCTGCCTCCTTAGTGCAGAAAAGTCTGGTAATCTTACAACGCGGAATGTACCCCGTTATAACACAGTACGCGCACCCTTATAACGTCGGAACGCGCACCGTTATAACGCGGAACGCGCACCACAATAACGCAGTTCATGAGCGGTCGACGACGAACTACTTTCTCGAGCTACGCAGCTGAGCGATACGATACAGCTAGCGGAATGATACAGTAAGCACGGCGGTGTTGTCAGTCCCGCCAGCTCACCGCGTGTACGGGCATCGTATCTCGCCAAACTGATGAAGGAAAATAGTTTTTTTTTCGCTTAACGCATTACCTCTCAGGAACGCGTCGCATTAAATGAGGACTCTCGTTCAACGAGGGCTTCTGCATCCTCGGTGTTGTGGTTCGATGCTCCTGGCTAGACCGCTGGCTCTGTAGCCGGCGGGAGATCGTGGACCGCTCACTGTTCCCAGTCGTCCGCCAAGCAGCGCCACATCCACCGACTGCCTCCCTCGTTCCTGTCTAAATGTCGTTGCGGTACAGCCAATGAGCCCAGGAGCAGGTATCGAACTTGTCGGTTACCACCTCAATGGTTCGTATGCCTCTAATGTGGGCCGTGACGGTGACTTGCGCGATTAACCGGGTTATCGGACAGCTCGCTGTTATTGGGCACGTAAATAAATCGGTACGACAGACGTGTTGCTGCCCACGTGCGGTGGTGCCGATTTCCCGTGTGGCCCCACGGACGAATGGGAATAGGAACCTGAAGTGCCGGTGAGGTGAACCGTCGGGTACCAGCGTGATGATTACCCCACGAAGTATGTACGTTGAACTTCTTTCGTACCCTACGTAGCCCACCGCGCTCATCGGAGGCGCAGGGGGGAAGGACAACAAACTACGGTAAACACAAAAAAGCAGTTCTAAGGAAATTAGTTTGCAGAACGAGGTGATTTAAAAAGTGCATACGCTCCAGTGTCTTCCTAATATCGTGTGACGGATAGCAGGCACCCAGAGTGAGTCACGTTGGCATTTCAACTTTTTTGCTATTTTGGCAGGAAGGGGCCCAAATGGAGATCGTAGGTGGCCAGGAAACAAACGCGGACGTAAGAAGGTTCAGGCGGTCGTGGTGGATGGAGCGCGTGGGCAGGACGGGGGGGGGGCAAGCAGGTAACGGGACAGGACGCTGGGGCGAGGGGGGAGAAACTGGAGCTGAACGCTGTGACGCAGCCGGAGCGCGCCGTGTGGTAGTCGTGCGTCAACTTGCGCAAAAGTTGGGGACGCCGTGGAGCGGCGGGCGGTCTCCGTGACGACCTCCACCTCCCCTGGAATCGATTTCTCTTGGCCTCGTTCAGGTCACCGCATGAGCGGCTGCGCGTGGGTTTCTCGGGTCAAGCCCCATAGATCGACGCCGGGAAGTTGTTGGCAGTCGGCAGGCCCCTCTCACCGGGAGGTGACCGCGGGCGGCGGAGGTGATGCTCTCTCTCTCTCTGTGTTACCTGCGGGGCTCACGCGTGGAAGAGGTCTGCTTGTGGAGGCCTGCGCAATGGTGCCGCGTTATTTGGAGGCCCTGCTCCTGCGTTGGCAGTGGTGCACGAGCAGAAATAACAAAAACTCAACATGTTTGCAAGTAACGCCGTGGCATTGAAAGGAACAAAATATATATAACAGGCGACATTTCAAGAAAAATCCCGATGATTTGTGCTTTGAAGAAGGTCAGTTTGCCTATTATATATTCTATTGCTTTCAAGGTAATGGTGTAAATAGCTGTAACTTTCGTTTTTTTTTCATCAGCTTACAAAATTCACATTGGAATAGACAACTGAAAATGTTCATTTGAATTGGGTGCTCGTATCAAAGAATGAGAAACAACTCCGTGCAAACACGCGTGTGTGTCTCTCAGCTCGATATAATAGGCGAAGTGTGTACGTCGGGGGGAGTGGCAACGTAGTGGTTAGCGCACTGCGCTCTCACCCTGGCCTACGGCTGCCATCGGTGGTGGTGCGCGACATTCCCTTCTCTTCCCCAGACTCGCACTGACCCGTGGTGTGGTGAAGTATAGTCACACAACTCTCACGAATAGCTTGGTGTGTGCTATACTTCATCCGCAGTGGCGAGATGTTGAATACCTCGCCTGACATACAGGAGGTCGTGGGTTCGATCCTGACTCTATATTTGGAGTTTGCATGTTCTCCCCGTGGTCGCGTGGAATTTTCTCCAGGCCCTCCGGTTTTCCTCTGCACATTAAGAATCAACGTCACGCCTTCAGAGTATTTGGCTGCTATACATTTCCACGTGATAAGCCACTTCGTTGAGCCATCATTTTTGGGCATGTCGCTTCTGAAACAGAGAGCTATATAGCTCAATGGGCCTTATCTGGTAGTAAAAAAAATCCAGCAGTAGTTTGAATAGGGGTGAATATATTTTTTTAAAATAATTATAATGTTGCTGTTTGAATGTGAATGAAACCTGACTGATAAACAAAGGAATGCTCCTCGATGGGGTGGCACTAACACGATGTCGACACACGGAGCGATGTCCACACACGGAGCGATGTCCACACACGGAGCAATGTCCACGCACGGAGCGATGTCCACGCACGGAGCGATGTCCACACACGGAGCGATGTCCACGCACGGAGCGATGTCCACGCGTGGAGCGATGTCCACACAGAGAGCAATGTCCACACACAGAGCGATGTCCACGCACGGAGCGATGTCCACACACAGAGCGATGTCCACAGACAGAGCGATGTCCACGCATGGAGCGATGTCCACACACAGAGCGATGTCCACACACACAGCGATGTCCACACACGGAGCGATGTCCACGTACAGAGCGATGTCCACGCACGGAGCGATGTCCACGCACGGAGCGATGTCCACACACGGAGCGATGTCCATGCATGGAGCGATGTGCACACACGGAGCGATGTCCACGCACGGAGCGATGTCCACACACGGAGCGATGTCCACGCAAGGAGCGATGTCCACGCACGGAGCGATGTCCACTCACGGAGCGATGTCCACGCACGGAGCGATGTCCATGCACGGAGCGATGTCCACGCACGGAGCGATGTCCACAGACGGAGCGATGTCCACGCACGGAGCGATGTCCACACACGGAGCGATGTCCACACACGGAGCGATGTTCACACACGGAGCGATGTCCACACACGGAGCGATGTCCACGGACGGAGCGATGTCCACACACGGAGCGATGTCCACACACGGAGCGATGTCCACACACGGAGCGATGTCCACGCACGGAGCGATGTCCACGCATGGAGCGATGTCCACACACAGAGCAATGTCCACAAACAGAGTGATGTCCACGCACGGAGCGATGTCCACACACAGAGCGATGTCCACAGACAGAGGGATGTCCACGCATGGAGCGATGTCCACACACAGAGCAATGTCCACAAACAGAGCGATGTCCATGCACGGAGCGATGTCCACACACACAGCGATGTCCACACACGGAACGATTTCCACACACGGAGCGATGTCCACGCACAGAGCGATGTCCATGCACGGAGCGATGTCCACACACGGAGCGATGTCCACGCACGGAGCGATGTCCACACATGGAGCGATGTCCACGCAAGGAGCGATGTCCACGCACGGAGCGATGTCCATGCACGGAGCGATGTCCACGCACAGAGCGATGTCCACAGACGGAGCGATGTCCACGCACGGAGCGATGTCCACACACGGAGCGATGTCCACACACGGAGCGATGTCCACACACGGAGCGATGTCCACACACGGAGCGATGTCCACACACGGAGCGATGTCCACGCACGGAGCGATGTCCACGCACAGAGCGATGTCAACAGATGGAGCGATGTCCACGCACGGAGCGATGTCCACACACAGAGCGATGTCCACGCACGGAGCGATGTCCACGCACGGAGCGATGTCCACAGATGGAGCGATGTCCACGTACGGAGCGATGTCCACGCATGGAGCGATGTCCACGCACGGAGCAATGTCCACGCACGGAGCGATGTTCACACATGGAGCGATGTCCACGCACGGAGCGATGTCCACGCATGGAGCGATGTCCACACACGGAGCGATGTCCACGCACGGAGCGATGTCCACAAACAGAGCGATGTCCACACACGGAGCGATGTCCACACACAGAGCAATGTCCACGCACGGAGCGATGTCCACACACAGAGCAATGTCCACGCACGGAGCGATGTCCACGCACGGAGCGATGTCCACGCATGAAGCGATGTCCACAGATGGAGCGATGTCCATGTACGGAGCGATGTCCACGCACGGAGCGATGTCCACGCACGGAGCAATGTCCACGCACGGAGCGATGTCCACACATGGAGCGATGTCCACGCACGGAGCAATGTCCATGCACGGAGCAATGTCCACGCACGGAGCGATGTCCACGCACGGAGCGATGTCCACGCACGGAGCGATGTCCACGCACGGAGCGATGTCCACGCACGGAGCGATGTCCACGCACGGAGCGATGTCCACGCACGGAGCGATGTCCACACACGGAGCGATGTCCACGCACGGAGCGATGTCCATGCACGGAGCGATGTCCACACACGGAGCGATGTCCACGCACGGAGCGATGTCCACACACGGAGCGATGTCCACGCAAGGAGCGATGTCCACGCACGGAGCGATTTCCACGTACGGAGCGATGTCCACGCATGGAGCGATTTCCACGTATGGAGCGATGTCCACGCACGTAGCGATGTCCACACACGGAGCGATGTCCACGCACGGAGCGATGTCCACGCACGGAGCGATGTCCACGCACGGAGCCATGTCCACAGATGGAGCGATGTCCACTCACGGAGCGATGTCCACACACAGAGCGATGTCCACGCACGGAGCGATGTCCACGTATGGAGCGATGTCCACACACAGAGCGATGTCCACACACGGAGCGATGTCCAAGCATGGAGCGATGTCCACGCACGGAGTGATGTCCACACACGGAGCGATGTCCACACATGGAGCGATGTCCACGCACGGAGCGATGTCCACGCACGGAGCGATGTCCACGCATGGAGCGATGTCCACACACAGAGCGATGTCCACACATGGAGCGATGTCCACGCACGGAGCGATGTCCACGCACGGAGCGATGTCCACACACGGAGCGATGTCCACACATGGAGCGATGTCCACGCACGGAGCGATGTCCACGCATGGAGCGATGTCTACACACGGAGCGATGTCCACGCATGGAGCGATGTCCACAAACAGAGCGATGTCCACACACGGAGCGATGTCCACACACGGAGCAATGTCCACGCACGGAGCGATGTCCACGCCCGGAGCGATGTCCACGCACGGAGCGATGTCCACGCACGGAGCGATGTCCACGCACGGAGCGATGTCCACGCACGGAGCGATGTCCACGCACGGAGCGATGTCCACGCACGGAGCGATGTCCACACACGGAGCGATGTCCACGCACGGAGCGATGTCCACACACGGAGCGATGTCCACGCACGGAGCGATGTCCACGCACGGAGCGATGTCCACACACGGAGCGATGTCCACGCACGGAGCGATGTCCACGCAAGGAGCGATGTCCACGCACGGAGCGATTTCCACGTACGGAGCGATGTCCACGCATGGAGCGATTTCCACGTATGGAGCGATGTCCACGCACGTAGCGATGTCCACACACGGAGCGATGTCCACACACGGAGCGATGTCCACGCACGGAGCGATATCCACGCACGGAGCGATGTCCACAGATGGAGCGATGTCCACTCACGGAGCGATGTCCACACACAGAGCGATGTCCACGCACGGAGCGATGTCCACGCATGGAGCGATGTCCACACACCAAGCGATGTCCACACACGGAGCGATGTCCACGCATGGAGCGATGTCCACGCACGGAGTGATGTCCACACACAGAGCGATGTCCACACATGGAGCGATATCCACGCACGGAGCGATGTCCACGCACGGAGCGATGTCCACGCATGGAGCGATGTCCACACACAGAGCGATGTCCACACATGGAGCGATGTCCACGCATGGAGCGATGTCCACGCATGGAGCGATGTCCACACACGGAGCGATGTCCACACATGGAGCGATGTCCACGCACGGAGCGATGTCCACGCATGGAGCGATGTCTACACACGGAGCGATGTCCACGCATGGAGCGATGTCCACAAACAGAGCGATGTCCACACACGGAGCGATGTCCACACACGGAGCAATGTCCACGCACGGAGCGATGTCCACGCCCGGAGCGATGTCCATAAACAGAGCGATGTCCACAGACGGAGCAATGTCCATGCACGGAGCGATGTCCACACACGGAGCGATGTCCACACACGGAGCGATGTCCACGCACAGGGCGATGTCCACACACGGAGCGATGTCCACACATGGAGCGATGTCCACGCACGGAGCGATGTCCACGCATATAGCGATGTCCACTCATGGAGCGATGTCCACGCACGGAGCGATGTCCACAAACAGAGTGATGTCCACACACGGAGCGATGTCCACACACGGAGCAATGTCCACGCACGGAGCGATATCCACGCACGGAGCGATGTCCACACACAGAGCGATGTCCACACACGGAGCGATGTCCACACACAGAGCGATGTCCATGCACGGAGCGATGTCCACACACGGAGTGATGTCCACGCACGGAGCGATGTCCACGCACGGAGCGATGTCCACGCACGGAGCGATGTCCACGCACGGAGCGATGTCCACGCACGGAGCGATGTCCATTCACGGAGCAATGTCCACGCACGGAGCGATGTCCACGCACGGAGCGTTGTCCACACACAGAGCGATGTCCACACACGGAGTGATGTCCACACACGGAGCGATGTCCACACACAGAGCGATGTCCACGCACGGAGCGATGTCCACGCACGGAGCGATGTCCATGCACGGAGCGATGTTCACACACGAAGCGATGTCCACGCACGGAGCAATGTCCACGCACGGAGCGATGTCCACACATGGAGCGATGTCCACGCACGGAGCGATGTCCACGCACGGAGCGATGTCCACGCATGGAGCGATGTCCACACACAGAGCGATGTCCACACACGGAGCGATGTCCACGCATGGAGCGATGTCCACGCACGGAGTGATGTCCACACACGGAGCGATGTCCACACATGGAGCGATATCCACGCACGGAGCGATGTCCACGCACGGAGCGATGTCCACGCATGGAGCGATGTCCACACACAGAGCGATGTCCACACATGGAGCGATGTCCACGCATGGAGCGATGTCCACGCACGGAGCGATGTCCACACACGGAGCGATGTCCACACATGGAGCGATGTCCACGCACGGAGCGATGTCCACGCATGGAGCGATGTCTACACACGGAGCGATGTCCACGCATGGAGCGATGTCCACAAACAGAGCGATGTCCACACACGGAGCGATGTCCACACACGGAGCAATGTCCACGCACGGAGCGATGTCCACGCCCGGAGCGATGTCCATAAACAGAGCGATGTCCACAGACGGAGCAATGTCCATGCACGGAGCGATGTCCACACACGGAGCGATGTCCACACACGGAGCGATGTCCACGCACAGGGCGATGTCCACACACGGAGCGATGTCCACACATGGAGCGATGTCCACGCACGGAGCGATGTCCACGCATATAGCGATGTCCACGCATGGAGCGATGTCCACGCACGGAGCGATGTCCACAAACAGAGTGATGTCCACACACGGAGCGATGTCCACACACGGAGCAATGTCCACGCACGGAGCGATATCCACGCACGGAGCGATGTCCACACACAGAGCGATGTCCACACACGGAGCGATGTCCACACACAGAGCGATGTCCATGCACGGAGCGATGTCCACACACGGAGTGATGTCCACACACGGAGCGATGTCCACACACAGAGCGATGTCCACGCACGGAGCGATGTCCACGCACGGAGCGATGTCCACGCACGGAGCGATGTCCACGCACGGAGCGATGTCCACGCACGGAGCGATGTCCATTCACGGAGCAATGTCCACGCACGGAGCGATGTCCACGCACGGAGCGTTGTCCACACACAGAGCGATGTCCACACACGGAGTGATGTCCACACACGGAGCGATGTCCACACACAGAGCGATGTCCACGCACGGAGCGATGTCCACGCACGGAGCGATGTCCATGCACGGAGCGATGTCCACACACGGAGTGATGTCCACACACGGAGCGATGTCCACACACAGAGCGATGTCCACGCACGGAGCGATGTCCACGCACGGAGCGATGTCCACGCACAGAGCGATGTCCACAGACGGAGCGATGTCCACGCATGGAGCGATGTCCACAGAGGGAGCGATGTCCACGCACGGAGCGATGTCCACACACTGAGCGATGTCCACACACGGAGCGATGTCCACGCATGGAGCGATGTCCACACACGGAGCGATGTCCACACATGGAGCGATGTCCACGCACGGAGCGATGTCCACGCATGGAGCGATGTCCACGCACGGAGCGATGTCCACGCACGGAGCGATGTCCACAAACAGAGCGATGTCCACAAACAGAGCGATGTCCACACACGGAGCGATGTCCACACACGGAGCAATGTCCACGCACGGAGCGATGTCCACGCACGGAGCGATGTCCACACATGGAGCGATGTCCACGCACGAAGCGATGTCCACAGATGGAGCGATGTCCACGTACGGAGCAATGTCCACGCACGGAGCGATGTCCACGCACGGAGCAATGTCCACGCACGGAGCGATGTCCACACATGGAGCGATGTCCACGCACGGAGCGATGTCCACGCACGGGGCGATGTCCACGCACGGAGCGATGTCCACGCACGGAGCGATGTCCACACACGGAGCGATGTCCTTGCACGGAGCAATGTCCACGCACGGAGCGATGTCCACGCACGGAGCGATTTCCACACACGGAGCGATGTCCACACACGGAGCGATGTCCACACACAGAGCGATGTCCATGCACGGAGCGATGTCCACACACGGAGTGATGTCCACACACGGAGCGATGTCCACACACAGAGCGATGTCCACACACAGAGCGATGTCCACGCACGGAGCGATGTCCACGCACGGAGCGATGTCCACGCACGGAGCGATGTCCACAGACAGAGCGATGTCCACGCATGGAGCGATGTCCACAGAGGGAGCGATGTCCACGCACGGAGCGATGTCCACACACTGAGCGATGTCCACACATGGAGCGATGTCCACGCATGGAGCGATGTCCACACACGGAGCGATGTCCACGCACGGAGCGATGTCCACATACAGAGCGATGTCCACACACGGAGCGATGTCCACACACAGAGCGATGTCCATGCACGGAGCGATGTCCACACACGGAGTGATGTCCACACACGGAGCGATGTCCACACACAGAGCGATGTCCACGCACGGAGCGATGTCCACGCACAGAGCGATGTCCACAGACGGAGCGATGTCCACGCATGGAGCGATGTCCACAGAGGGAGCGATGTCCACGCACGGAGCGATGTCAACACACTGAGCGATGTCCACACACGGAGCGATGTCCACGCATGGAGCGATGTCCACACAAGGAGCGATGTCCACACATGGAGCGATGTCCACGCACGGAGCGATGTCTACGCATGGAGCGATGTCCACGCACGGAGCGATGTCCACGCACGGAGCGATGTCCACAAACAGAGCGATGTCCACACACGGAGCGATGTCCACACACAGAGCAATGTCCACGCACGGAGCGATGTCCACGCACAGAGCGATGTCCACAAACAGAGCGATGTCCACACACGGAGCGATGTCCACTCACGGAGCAATGTCCACGCACGGAGCGATGTCCACGCACGGAGCGATGTCCACGCACGGAGCGATGTCCACGCACGGAGCGATGTCCACGCACGGAGCGATGTCCACACACGGAGCGATGTCCACGCACGGAGCAATGTCCACGCACGGAGCGATGTCCACACATGGAGCGATGTCCACGCACGGAGCGATGTCCACGCACGGAGCGATGTCCACGCACGGAGCGATGTCCACGCACGGAGCGATGTCCACGCACGGAGCGATGTCCACGCACGGAGCGATGTCCACGCACGGAGCGATGTCCACGCACGGAGCGATGTCCACGCACGTAGCGATGTCCACGCACGGAGCGATGTCCATTCACGCAGCAATGTCCACGCACGGAGCGATGTCCACGCACGGAGCGTTGTCCACACACAGAGCGATGTCCACACACGGAGTGATGTCCACACACGGAGCAATGTCCACACACAGAGCGATGTCCACGCACGGAGCGATGTCCACGCACGGAGCGATGTCCACGCACGGAGCGATGTCCACAGACGGAGCGATGTCCACGCATGGAGCGATGTCCACAGAGGGAGCGATGTCCACACACAGAGCGATGTCCACGCACGGAGCGATGTCCACGCACGGAGCGATGTCCACGCACGGAGCGATGTCCACAGACGGAGCGATGTCCACGCATGGAGCGATGTCCACAGAGGGAGCGATGTCCACACACGGAGCGATGTCCACACACTGAGCGATGTCCACACACGGAGCGATGTCCACACATGGAGCGATGTCCACACACGGAGCGATGTCCACACATGGAGCGATGTCCACGCACGGAGCGATGTCCACGCATGGAGCGATGTCCATGCACGGAGCGATGTCCACGCACGGAGCGATGTCCACAAACAGAGCGATGTCCACAAACAAAGCGATGTCCACACACGGAGCAATGTCCATGCACGGAGCGATGTCCACGCACGGAGCGATGTCCACGCATGGAGCGATGTCCACGCACGAAGCGATGTCCACAGATGGAGCGATGTCCACGTACGGAGCGATGTCCACGCACGGAGCGATGTCCACGCACGGAGCAATGTCCACGCACGGAGAGATGTCCACACATGGAGCGATGTCCACGCACGGAGCGATGTCCATGCACGGAGCGATGTCCACACACGGAGCGATGTCCACGCACGCAGCGATGTCCACGCACGGAGCGATGTCCACGCACGGAGCGATGTCCACGCACGGAGCGATGTCCACACACGGAGCGATGTCCTTGCACGGAGCAATGTCCACGCACGGAGCGATGTCCACGCACGGAGCGATGTCCACACACAGAGCGATGTCCACACACGGAGCGATGTCCACACACAGAGCGATGTCCATGCACGGAGCGATGTCCACACACGGAGTGATGTCCACACATGGAGCGGTGTCAACACACAGAGCGATGTCCACGCACGGAGCGATGACCACGCATGGAGCGATGTCCACGCACGGAGCGATGTCCACAGACGGAGCGATGTCCACGCATGGAGCGATGTCCACAGAGGGAGCGATGTCCACGCACGGAGCGATGTCCACACACTGAGCGATGTCCACACACGGAGCGATGTCCACGCATGGAGCGATGTCCACACACGGAGCGATGTCCACACATGGAGCGATGTCCATGCACGGAGCGATGTCCACGCATGGAGCGATGTCCACGCACGAAGCGATGTCCACGCACGGAGCGATGTCCACAAACAGAGCGATGTCCACACACGGAGCGATGTCCACACACAGAGCAATGTCCACGCACGGAGCGATGTCCACGCACAGAGCGATGTCCACAAACAGAGCGATGTCCACACACGGAGCGATGTCCACACACGGAGCAATGTCCACGCACGGAGCGATGTCCACGCACGGAGCGATGTCCACGCACGGAGCGATGTCCACGCACGGAGCGATGTCCACGCACGGAGCGATGTCCACACACGGAGCGATGTCCACGCACGGAGCGATTTCCACGCACGGAGCGATGTCCACGCACGGAGCGATGTCCACAAACAGAGCGATGTCCACACACGGAGCGATGTCCACACACAGAGCAATGTCCACGCACGGAGCGATGTCCACGCACAGAGCGATGTCCACAAACAGAGCGATGTCCACACACGGAGCGATGTCCACACACGGAGCAATGTCCACGCACGGAGCGATGTCCAAGCACGGAGCAATGTCCACGCACGGAGCGATGTCCACGCACGAAGCGATGTCCACAGATGGAGCGATGTCCACGTACGGAGCGATGTCCACGCACGGAGCGATGTCCACGCACGGAGCGATGTCCACGCACGGAGCAATGTCCACGCACGGAGCGATGTCCACGCACGGAGCGATGTCCACGCACGGAGCGATGTCCACGCACGGAGCGATGTCCACGCACGGAGCGATGTCCATTCACGGAGCGATGTCCACGCACGGAGCGATGTCCACGCACGGAGCGATGTCCACGCACGGAGCGATGTCCACGCACGGAGCGATGTCCACACATGGAGCGATGTCCACGCACGGAGCGATGTCCACGCACGGAGCGATGTCCACACACGGAGCGATGTCCACGCACGGAGCGATGTCCACGCACGGAGCGATGTCCACGCACGGAGCGATGTCCACGCACGGAGCGATGTCCACACACGGAGCGATGTCCTTGCACGGAGCAATGTCCACGCACGGAGCGATGTCCACGCACGGAGCGATGTCCACACACAGAGCGATGTCCACACACGGAGCGATGTCCACACACAGAGCGATGTCCATGCACGGAGCGATGTCCACACACGGAGTGATGTCCACACACGGAGCGATGTCCACACACAGAGCGATGTCCACGCACGGAGCGATGACCACGCATGGAGCGATGTCCACGCACGGAGCGATGTCCACAGATGGAGCGATGTCCACGCATGGAGCGATGTCCACAGAGGGAGCGATGTCCACGCACGGAGCGATGTCCACACACTGAGCGATGTCCACACACGGAGCGATGTCCACGCACGAAGCGATGTCCACGCACGGAGCGATGTCCACAAACAGAGCGATGTCCACACACGGAGCGATGTCCACACACAGAGCAATGTCCACGCACGGAGCGATGTCCACGCACAGAGCGATGTCCACAAACAGAGCGATGTCCACACACGGAGCGATGTCCACACACGGAGCAATGTCCACGCACGGAGCGATGTCCACGCACGGAGCGATGTCCACGCACGGAGCGATGTCCACGCACGGAGCGATGTCCACGCACGGAGCGATGTCCACACACGGAGCGATGTCCACGCACGGAGCGATTTCCACGCACGGAGCGATGTCCACGCACGGAGCGATGTCCACAAACAGAGCGATGTCCACACACGGAGCGATGTCCACACACAGAGCAATGTCCATGCACGGAGCGATGTCCACGCACAGAGCGATGTCCACAAACAGAGCGATGTCCACACACGGAGCGATGTCCACACACGGAGCGATGTCCACGCACGGAGCGATGTCCACGCACGGAGCGATGTCCACGCACGGAGCGATGTCCACGCACGGAGCGATGTCCACGCACGGAGCGATGTCCACACACGGAGCGATGTCCATTCACGGAGCGATGTCCACGCACGGAGCGATGTCCACGCACGGAGCGATGTCCACGCACGGAGCGATGTCCTTGCACGGAGCAATGTCCACGCACGGAGCGATGTCCACGCACGGAGCGATGTCCACACACAGAGCGATGTCCACACACGGAGCGATGTCCACACACAGAGCGATGTCCATGCACGGAGCGATGTCCACACACGGAGTGATGTCCACACACGGAGCGATGTCCACACACAGAGCGATGTCCACGCACGGAGCGATGTCCACGCACGGAGCGATGTCCACGCACGGAGCGATGTCCACAGATGGAGCGATGTCCACGCATGGAGCGATGTCCACAGAGGGAGCGATGTCCACGCACGGAGCGATGTCCACACACTGAGCGATGTCCACACACGGAGCGATGTCCACGCATGGAGCGATGTCCACACACGGAGCGATGTCCACACATGGAGCGATGTCCATGCACGGAGCGATGTCCACGCATGGAGCGATGTCCACGCACGAAGCGATGTCCACGCACGGAGCGATGTCCACAAACAGAGCGATGTCCACACACGGAGCGATGTCCACGCACGGAGCGTTGTCCACACACAAAGCGATGTCCACACACAGAGTGATGTCCACACACGGAGCGATGTCCACACACAGAGCGATGTCCACGCACGGAGCGATGTCCACGCACGGAGCGATGTCCACGCACGGAGCGATGTCCACAGACGGAGCAATGTCCACGCATGGAGCGATGTCCACAGAGGGAGCGATGTCCACACACAGAGCGATGTCCACGCACGGAGCGATGTCCACGCACGGAGCGATGTCCACGCACGGAGCGATGTCCACAGACGGAGCGATGTCCACGCATGGAGCGATGTCCACAGAGGGAGCGATGTCCACACACGGAGCGATGTCCACACACTGAGCGATGTCCACACACGGAGCGATGTCCACACATGGAGCGATGTCCACACACGGAGCGATGTCCACACATGGAGCGATGTCCACGCACGGAGCGATGTCCACGCATGGAGCGATGTCCATGCACGGAGCGATGTCCACGCACGGAGCGATGTCCACAAACAGAGCGATGTCCACAAACAGAGCGATGTCCACACACGGAGCGATGTCCACACACGGAGCAATGTCCACGCACGGAGCGATGTCCACGCACGGAGCGATGTCCACGCATGGAGCGATGTCCACGCACGAAGCGATGTCCACAGATGGAGCGATGTCCACGTACGGAGCGATGTCCACGCACGGAGCGATGTCCACGCACGGAGCAATGTCCACGCACGGAGCGATGTCCACACATGGAGCGATGTCCACGCACGGAGCGATGTCCATGCACGGAGCGATGTCCACACACGGAGCGATGTCCACGCACGGAGCGATGTCCACGCACGGAGCGATGTCCACGCACGGAGCGATGTCCACGCACGGAGCGATGTCCACACACGGAGCGATGTCCTTGCACGGAGCAATGTCCACGCACGGAGCGATGTCCACGCACGGAGCGATGTCCACACACAGAGCGATGTCCACACACGAAGCGATGTCCACACACAGAGCGATGTCCATGCACGGAGCGATGTCCACACACGGAGTGATGTCCACACACGGAGCGATGTCCACACACAGAGCGATGTCCACGCACGGAGCGATGTCCACGCACGGAGCGATGTCCACGCACGGAGCGATGTCCACAGACGGAGCGATGTCCACGCATGGAGCGATGTCCACAGAGGGAGCGATGTCCACGCACGGAGCGATGTCCACACACTGAGCGATGTCCACACACGGAGCGATGTCCACGCATGGAGCGATGTCCACACACGGAGCGATGTCCACACATGGAGCGATGTCCATGCACGTAGCGATGTCCACGCATGGAGCGATGTCCACGCACGAAGCGATGTCCACGCACGGAGCGATGTCCACAAACAGAGCGATGTCCACACACGGAGCGATGTCCACACACAGAGCAATGTCCACGCACGGAGCGATGTCCACGCACAGAGCGATGTCCACAAACAGAGCGATGTCCACACACGGAGCGATGTCCACACACGGAGCAATGTCCACGCACGGAGCGATGTCCACGCACGGAGCGATGTCCACGCACGGAGCGATGTCCACGCACGGAGCGATGTCCACGCACGGAGCGATGTCCACGCACGGAGCGATGTCCACACACGGAGCGATGTCCACGCACGGAGCGATTTCCACGCACGGAGCCATGTCCACGCACGGAGCGATGTCCACAAACAGAGCGATGTCCACACACGGAGCGATGTCCACACACAGAGCAATGTCCACGCACGGAGCGATGTCCACGCACAGAGCGATGTCCACAAACAGAGCGATGTCCACACACGGAGCGATGTCCACACACGGAGCAATGTCCACGCACGGAGCGATGTCCAAGCACGGAGCAATGTCCACGCACGGAGCGATGTCCACGCACGAAGCGATGTCCACAGATGGAGCGATGTCCACGTACGGAGCGATGTCCACGCACGGAGCGATGTCCATGCACGGAGCGATGTCCACACATGGAGCGATGTCCACGCACGGAGCGATGTCCACGCACGGAGCGATGTCCACGCACGGAGCGATGTCCACGCACGGAGCGATGTCCACGCACGGAGCGATGTCCACGCACGGAGCGATGTCCATTCACGGAGCGATGTCCACGCACGGAGCGATGTCCACGCACGGAGTGATGTCCACGCACGGAGCGATTTCCTTGCACGGAGCAATGTCCACGCACGGAGCGATGTCCACGCACGGAGCGATGTCCACACACAGAGCGATGTCCACACACGGAGCGATGTCCACACACAGAGCGATGTCCATGCACGGAGCGATGTCCACACACGGAGTGATGTCCACGCACGGAGCGATGTCCACGCACGGAGCGATGTCCACGCACGGATCGATGTCCTTGCACGGAGCAATGTCCACGCACGGAGCGATGTCCACGCACGGAGCGATGTCCACACACAGAGCGATGTCCACACACGGAGCGATGTCCACACACAGAGCAATGTCCACGCACGGAGCGATGTCCACGCACAGAGCGATGTCCACAACCAGAGCGATGTCCACACACGGAGCGATGTCCACACACGGAGCAATGTCCACGCACGGAGCGATGTCCACGCACGGAGCGATGTCCACGCACGGAGCGATGTCCACGCACGGAGCGATGTCCACGCACGGAGCGATGTCCACGCACGGAGCGATGTCCACACACGGAGCGATGTCCACGCACGGAGCGATTTCCACGCACGGAGCCATGTCCACGCACGGAGCGATGTCCACAAACAGAGCGATGTCCACACACGGAGCGATGTCCACACACAGAGCAATGTCCACGCACGGAGCGATGTCCACGCACAGAGCGATGTCCACAAACAGAGCGATGTTCACACACGGAGCGATGTCCACACACGGAGCAATGTCCACGCACGGAGCGATGTCCAAGCACGGAGCAATGTCCACGCACGGAGCGATGTCCACGCACGAAGCGATGTCCACAGATGGAGCGATGTCCACGTACGGAGCGATGTCCACGCACGGAGCGATGTCCACGCACGGAGCGATGTCCACACACGGAGCGATGTCCACGCACGGAGCGATGTCCACGCAGGGAGCGATGTCCACGCACGGAGCGATGTCCACGCACGGAGCGATGTCCACGCACGGAGCGATGTCCATTCACGGAGCGATGTCCACGCACGGAGCGATGTCCACGCACGGAGCGATGTCCACGCACGGAGCGATGTCCTTGCACGGAGCAATGCCCACGCACGGAGCGATGTCCACGCACGGAGCGATGTCCACACACAGAGCGATGTCCACACACGGAGCGATGTCCACACACAGAGCGATGTCCATGCACGGAGCGATGTCCACACACGGAGTGATGTCCACACACGGAGCGATGTCCACACACAGAGCGATGTTCACGCACGGAGCGATGTCCACGCACGGAGCGATGTCCACGCACGGAGCGATGTCCACAGACGGAGCGATGTCCACGCATGGAGCGATGTCCACAGAGGGAGCGATGTCCACGCACGGAGCGATGTCCACACACTGAGCGATGTCCACACACGGAGCGATGTCCACGCATGGAGCGATGTCCACACACGGAGCGATGTCCACACATGGAGCGATGTCCATGCACGGAGCGATGTCCACGCATGGAGCGATGTCCACGCATGAAGCGATGTCCACGCACGGAGCGATGTCCACAAACAGAGCGATGTCCACACACGGAGCGATGTCCACAAACAGAGCGATGTCCACACACGGAGCGATGTCCACACACGGAGCAATGTCCACGCACGGAGCGATGTCCACGCACGGAGCGATGTCCACGCACGGAGCGATGTCCACGCACGAAGCGATGTCCACAGATGGAGCGATGTCCACGTACGGAGCGATGTCCACGCACGGAGCGATGTCCACGCACGGAGCGATGTCCACGCACGGAGCGATGTCCACGCACGGAGCGATGTCCACGCACGGAGCGATGTCCACGCACGGAGCGATGTCCACGCACGGAGCGATGTCCACGCACGGAGCGATGTCCACGCTCGGAGCGATGTCCATTCACGGAGCGATGTCCACGCACGGAGCGATGTCCACGCACGGAGCGATGTCCACACACGGAGCGATGTCCTTGCACGGAGCAATGTCCACGGACGGAGCGATGTCCACGCACGGAGCGATGTCCACACACAGAGCGATGTCCACACACGGAGCGATGTCCACACACAGAGCGATGTCCATGCACGGAGCGATGTCCACACACGGAGTGATGTCCACACACGGAGCGATGTCCAAACACAGCGATGTCCACGCACGGAGCGATGTCCACGCACGGAGCGATGTCCACGCACGGAGCGATGTCCACAGACGGAGCGATGTCCACGCATGGAGCGATGTCCACAGAGGGAGCGATGTCCACGCACGGAGCGATGTCCACACACTGAGCGATGTCCACACACGGAGCGATGTCCACACACAGAGCGATGTCCATGCACGGAGCGATGTCCACACACGGAGTGATGTCCACACACGGAGCGATGTCCACACACAGAGCGATGTCCACGCACGGAGCGATGTCCACGCACGGAGCGATGTCCACGCACGGAGCGATGTCCACAGACGGAGCGATGTCCACGCATGGAGCGATGTCCACAGAGGGAGCGATGTCCACGCACGGAGCGATGTCCACACACTGAGCGATGTCCACACACGGAGCGATGTCCACGCATGGAGCGATGTCCACACACGGAGCGATGTCCACACATGGAGCGATGTCCATGCACGGAGCGATGTCCACGCATGGAGCGATGTCCACGCACGAAGCGATGTCCACGCACGGAGCGATGTCCACAAACAGAGCGATGTCCACACACGGAGCGATGTCCACAAACAGAGCGATGTCCACACACGGAGCGATGTCCACACACGGAGCAATGTCCACGCACGGAGCGATGTCCAAGCACGGAGCGATGTCCACGCACGGAGCGATGTCCACGCACGAAGCGATGTCCACAGATGGAGCGATGTCCACGTACGGAGCGATGTCCACGCACGGAGCGATGTCCACGCACATAGCGATGTCCACACACGGAGCGATGTCCACGCACGGAGCGATGTCCACGCACGGAGCGATGTCCACGCACGGAGCGATGTCCACGCACGGAGCGATGTCCACGCACGGAGCGATGTCCACGCTCGGAGAGATGTCCATTCACGGAGCGATGTCACGCACGGAGCGATGTCCACGCACGGAGCGATGTCCACACACGGAGCGATGTCCACACACGGAGCAATGTCCACGCACGGAGCGATGTCCAAGCACGGAGCGATGTCCACGCACGGAGCGATGTCCACGCACGGAGCGATGTCCACGCACGGAGCGATGTCCACGCACGGAGCGATGTCCACACACGGAGCGATGTCCACGCACGGAGCGATTTCCACGCACGGAGCGATGTCCACGCACGGAGCGATGTCCACAAACAGAGCGATGTCCACACACGGAGCGATGTCCACACACAGAGCAATGTCCACGCACGGAGCGATGTCCACGCACAGAGCGATGTCCACAAACAGAGCGATGTCCACACACGGAGCAATGTCCACGCACGGAGCGATGTCCACGCACAGAGCGATGTCCACAAACAGAGCGATGTCCACACACGGAGCGATGTCCACACACGGAGCAATGTCCACGCACGGAGCGATGTCCAAGCACGGAGCGATGTCCACGCACGGAGCGATGTCCACGCACGAATCGATGTCCACAGATGGAGCGATGTCCACGTACGGAGCGATGTCCACGCACGGAGCGATGTCCATACACGGAGCAATGTCCACGCACGGAGCGATGTCCACATATGGAGCGATGTCCACGCACGGAGCGATGTCCACGCACGGAGCGATGTCCACGCACGGAGCGATGTCCACGCACGGAGCGATGTCCACGCACGGAGCGATGTCCATTCACGGAGCGATGTCCATGCATGGAGCGATGTCCACACACGGAGCGATGTCCACACACGGAGCGATGTCCACACACAGAGCGATGTCCACGCACGGAGCGATGTCCACGCACGGAGCGATGTCCACGCACGGAGCGATGTCCACAGACGGAGCGATGTCCACGCATGGAGCGATGTCCACAGAGGGAGCGATGTCCACGCACGGAGCGATGTCCACACACTGAGCGATGTCCACACACGGAGCGATGTCCACGCATGGAGCGATGTCCACACACGGAGCGATGTCCACACATGGAGCAATGTCCATGCACAGAGCGATGTCCACGCATGGAGCGATGTCCACGCACGAAGCGATGTCCACGCACGGAGCGATGTCCACAAACAGAGCGATGTCCACACACGGAGCGATGTCCACACACAGAGCAATGTCCACGCACGGAGCGATGTCCACGCACGGAGCGATGTCCACGCACGGAGCGATGTCCACGCACGGAGCGATGTCCACGCACGGAGCGATGTCCATTCACGGAGCGATGTCCATGCATGGAGCGATGTCCACACACGGAGTGATGTCCACACACGGAGCGATGTCCACACACAGAGCGATGTCCACGCACGGAGCGATGTCCACGCACGGAGCGATGTCCACGCACGGAGCGATGTCCACAGACGGAGCGATGTCCACGCATGGAGCGATGTCCACAGAGGGAGCGATGTCCACGCACGGAGCAATGTCCACACACTGAGCGATGTCCACACACGGAGCGATGTCCATGCATGGAGCGATGTCCACACACGGAGCGATGTCCACACATGGAGCGATGTCCATGCACGGAGCGATGTCCACGCATGGAGCGATGTCCACGCACGAAGCGATGTCCACGCACGGAGCGATGTCCACAAACAGAGCGATGTCCACACACGGAGCGATGTCCACTCACAGAGCAATGTCCACGCACGGAGCGATGTCCACGCACAGAGCGATGTCCACAAACAGAGCGATGTCCACACACGGAGCGATGTCCACACACGGAGCAATGTCCACGCACGGAGCGATGTCCACGCACGGAGCGATGTCCACGCACGGAGCGATGTCCACGCACGGAGCGATGTCCACGCACGGAGCGATGTCCACGCATGGAGCGATGTCCACGCACGGAGCGATTTCCACGCACGGAGCAATGTCCACGCACGGAGCGATGTCCACAAACAGAGCGATGTCCACACACGGAGCGATGTCCACACACAGAGCAATGTCCACGCACGGAGCGATGTCCACGCACAGAGCGATGTCCACAAACAGAGCGTTGTCCACACACGGAGCAATGTCCACGCACGGAGCGATGTCCACGCACAGAGCGATGTCCACAAACAGAGCAATGTCCACACACGGAGCGATGTCCACACACGGAGCAATGTCCACGCACGGAGCGATGTCCAAGCACGGAGCGATGTCCACGCACGGAGCGATGTCCACGCACGAAGCGATGTCCACAGATGGAGCGATGTCCACGTACGGAGCGATGTCCACGCACGGAGCGATGTCCATACACGGAGCAATGTCCACGCACGGAGCGATGTCCACACATGGAGCGATGTCCACGCACGGAGCGATGTCCACGCACGGAGCGATGTCCACACACGGAGCGATGTCCACGCACGGAGCGATGTCCACGCACGGAGCGATGTCCACGCACGGAGCGATGTCCACGCACGGAGCGATGTCCACGCACAGAGCGATGTCCATTCACGGAGCAATGTCCACGCACGGAGCGATGTCCACGCACGGAGCGTTGTCCACACACGGACCGATGTCCACACACGGAGTGATGTCCACACACGGAGCGATGTCCACACACGGAGCGATGTCCACGCACGGAGCGATGTCCACGCAAGGAGCGATGTCCACAGACGGAGCGATGTCCACGCATGGAGCGATGTCCACAGAGGGAGCGTGGTCCACGCACGGAGCGATGTCCACACACTGAGCGATGTCCACACACGGAGCGATGTCCACGCATGGAGCGATGTCCACACACGGAGCAATGTCCACACATGGAGCGATGTCCACGCACGGAGCGATGTCCACGCATGGAGCGATGTCCACGCACGGAGCGATGTCCACGCACGGAGCGATGTCCACAAACAGAGCGATGTCCACACACAGAGCGATGTCCACACACAGAGCAATGTCCACGCACGGAGCGATGTCCACGCACAGAGCGATGTCCACAAACAGAGCGATGTCCACACACGGAGCAATGTCCACGCACGGAGCGATGTCCACGCACGGAGCGATGTCCACGCACGGAGCGATGTCCACGCACGAAGCGATGTCCACAGATGGAGCGATGTCCACGTACGGAGCGATGTTCACGCACGGAGCGATGTCCACACACGGAGCGATGTCCACGCATGGAGCGATGTCCACACACGGAGCAATGTCCACACATGGAGCGATGTCCACGCACGGAGCGATGTCCACGCATGGAGCGATGTCCACGCACGGAGCGATGTCCACGCACGGAGCGATGTCCACAAACAGAGCGATGTCCACACACAGAGCGATGTCCACACACAGAGCAATGTCCACGCACGGAGCGATGTCCACGCACAGAGCGATGTCCACAAACAGAGCGATGTCCACACACGGAGCGATGTCCACACACGGAGCAATGTCCACGCACGGAGCGATGTCCACGCACGGAGCGATGTCCACGCACGGAGCGATGTCCACGCACGAAGCGATGTCCACAGATGGAGCGATGTCCACGTACGGAGCGATGTCCACGCACGGAGCGATGTCCACGCACGGAGCAATGTCCACGCACGGAGCGATGTCCACACATGGACCGATGTCAACGCACGGAGCGATGTCCACGCACGGAGCGATGTCCACGCACGGAGCGATGTCCACGCATGGAGCGATGTCCACACACGGAGCGATGTCCAAGCACGGAGCGATTTCCACGCACGGAGCGATGTCCACGCACGAAGCGATGTCCACAGATGGAGCGATGTCCACGTACGGAGCGATGTCCACGCACGGAGCGATGTCCACCCACGGAGCGATGTCCACGCACGGAGCGATGTCCACACATGGAGCGATGTCCACGCACGGAGCGATGTCCATGCACGGAGCGATGTCCACACACGGAGCGATTTCCACGCATGGAGCGATGTCCACACACGGAGCGATGTCCACGCAAGGAGCGATGTCCAAGCACGGAGCGATTTCCACGTACGGAGCGATGTCCACGCACGGAGCGATGTCCACACACGGAGCGATGTCCACACACGGAGCGATGTCCACGCACGGAGCGATGTCCACGCACGGAGCGATGTCCACGCACGGAGCGATGTCCACAGATGGAGCGATGTCCACTCACGGAGCGATGTCCACACACAGAGCGATGTCCACGCACGGAGCGATGTCCACGCATGGAGCGATGTCCACGCACGGAGTGATGTCCACGCATGGAGCGATGTCCACGCACGGAGCGATGTCCACACACGGAGCGATATCCACACATGGAGCGATGTCCACGCACGGAGCGATGTCCACGCACGGAGCGATGTCCACACACAGAGCGATGTCCACACACGGAGCGATGTCCACACACAGAGCGATGTCCACGCACGGAGCGATGTCCACACACGGAGCGATGTCCACACACGGAGCGATGTCCACACACGGAGCGATGTCCACGCACGGAGCGATGTCCACGCACGGAGCGATGTCCACTCATGGAGCGATGTCCACAGATGGAGCGATGTCCACTCACAGAGCGATGTCCACGCACGGAGCGATGTCCACGCATGGAGCGATGTCCACACACAGAGCGATGTCCACGCACGGAGCGATGTCCACGCATGGAGCGATGTCCACACACAGAGCGATGTCCACACACGGAGCGATGTCCACGCACGGAGCGATGTCCACGCACGGAGCGATGTCCACGCACGAAGCGATGTCCACAGATGGAGCGATGTCCACGTACGGAGCGATGTCCACGCACGGAGCGATGTCCACGCACGGAGCGATGTCCACGCACGGAGCGATGTCCACGCACGGAGCGATGTCCACGCACGGAGCGATGTCCACGCACGGAGCGATGTCCACACACGGAGCGATGTCCACGCACGGAGCGATGTCCACGCACGGAGCGATGTCCACGCACGGAGCGATGTCCACACACGGAGCGATGTCCACGCACGGAGCGATGTCCACGCTCGGAGCGATGTCCACGCACGAAGCGATGTCCACAGATGGAGCGATGTCCACGTATGGAGCGATGTCCACGCACGGAGCAATGTCCACGCACGGATTGATGTCCACGCACGGAGCGATATCCACACACGGAGCGATGTCCACGCACGGAGCGATGTCCATGCACGGAGCGATGTCCACACACGGAGCGATGTCCACGCACGGAGCGATGTCCACACACGGAGCGATGTCCACACAAGGAGCGATGTCCACGCACGGAGCGATTTCCACGTTCGGAGCGATGTCAACGCACTGAGCGATGTCCACACACGGAGCGATGTCCACACACGGAGCGATGTCCACGCACGGAGCGATGTCCACGCACGGAGCAATGTCCACGCACGGAGCGATGTCCACAGATGGAGCGATGTCCACTCACGGAGCGATGTCCACACACAGAGGGATGTCCACGCACGGAGCGATGTCCACGCATGGAGCGATGTCCACACACAGAGCTATGTCCACACACGGAGCGATGTCCACGCATGGAGCGATGTCCACGCACGGAGCGATGTCCACAGATGGAGCGATGTCCACTCACGGAGCGATGTCCACACACAGAGGGATGTCCACGCACGGAGCTATGTCCACGCATGGAGCGATGTCCACACACAGAGCTATGTCCACACACGGAGCGATGTCCACGCATGGATCGATGTCCACGCACGGAGCGATGTCCACACACGGAGCGATGTCCACACATGGAGCGATGTCCACGCACGGAGCGATGTCCACGCATGGAGCGATGTCCACACACGGAGCGATGTCCACGCATGGAGCGATGTCCACAAACAGAGCGATGTCCACACACGGAGCGATGTCCACACACGGAGCAATGTCCACAAACAGAGCGATGTCCACAGACGGAGCAATGTCCACGCACGGAGTGATGTCCACACACGGAGCGATGTCCACACACGGAGCGATGTCCACGCACGGAGCGATGTCCACGCATGGAGCGATTTCCACTCACGGAGCGATGTCCACGCACGGAGCGATGTCCACAAACAGAGTGATGTCCACACACGGAGCGATGTCCACACACGGAGCAATGTCCATGCACGGAGCGATGTCCACACACAGAGCGATGTCCACACATGGAGCGATGTCCACACACAGAGCGATGTCCATGCACGGAGCGATGTCCACGCATGGAGCGATGTCCACACACAGAGCGATGTCCATCCACGGAGCGATGTCCACGCATGGAGCGATGTCCACGCACGGAGCGATGTCCACACACGGAGCGATGTCTACGCACGGAGCGATGTCCACGCATGGAGCGATATCCACACACGGAGCGATGTCCACGCACGGCGCGATGTCCACAAACAGAGCGATGTCCACACACGGAGCGATGTTCACACACGGAGCAATGTCTACGCACGGAGCGATGTCCACGCACGGAGCGATGTCCACAAACAGAGCGATGTCCACACACGGAGCGATGTCCACACACGGAGCGATGTCCACACGGAGCAATGTCCACGCACGGAGCGATGTCCACGCACGGCGCGATGTCCACGCACGGAGCAATGTCCACGCATTTAGCGATGTCCACGCACGAAGCGATGTCCACACATGGAGCGATGTCCACGCACGGAGCGATGTCCACGCACGGAGCGATGTCCACGCACGAAGCGATGTCCACAGATGGAGCGATGTCCACGTACGGAGCGATGTCCACGCATGGAGCGATGTCCACGCACGGAGCGATGTCCACGCACGGAGCGATGTCCACACACGGAGCGATGTCCACGCACGGAGCGATGTCCATGCATGGAGCGATGTCCACACACGGAGCGATGTCCACACACGGAGCGATGTCCACGCACGGAGCGATGTCCATGCACGGAGCGATGTCCACACACGGAGCGATGTCCATGCACGGAGCGATGTCCACACACGGAGCGATGTCCACGCACGGCGCGATGTCCACACACGGAGCGATGTCCACGCAATGAGCGATGTCCATGCACGGAGCAATGTCCACGTACGGAGCGATGTCCACGCACGGAGCGATGTCCACGCACGGAGCGATGTCCACACACGGAGCGATGTCCACGCACGGAGCGATGTCCACGCACGGAGCGATGTCCACGCACGGAGCGATGTCCACGCACGGAGCGATGTCCACGCACGGAGCGATGTCCACACACGGAGCGATGTCCACGCACGGAGCGATGTCCACGCACGGAGCGATGTCCACGCACAGAGCGATGTCCACAGATGGAGCGATGTCTACTCACGGAGCGATGTCCACAAACAGAGCGATGTCCACGCACGGAGCGATGTCCACGCATGGAGCGATGTCCACACACAGAGCGATGTCCACGCACGGAGCGATGTCCACACACGGAGCGATGTCCACGCACGGAGCGATGTCCACGTACGGAGCGATGTCCACACACGGAGCGATGTCCACACACGGAGCGATGTCCACGCACGGAGCGATGTCTACGCATGGAGCGATGTCCACACACAGAGCGATGTCCACCCACGGAGCG
Organism: Lampetra planeri; assembly: GCF_965212315.1. NCBI lineage: Eukaryota > Metazoa > Chordata > Hyperoartia > Petromyzontiformes > Petromyzontidae > Lampetra > Lampetra planeri. The sequence continues at coordinate 8,645,883 of NC_136155.1, read as the reverse complement.
ATGTCCACGCATGGAGCGATGTCCACGCACGGAGCGATGTCCACACACGGAGCGATGTCCACGCACGGAGCGATGTCCATGCATGGAGCGATGTCCACACACGGAGCGATGTCCACACATGGAGCGATGTCCACGCACGAAGCGATGTCCATGCACGGAGCGATGTCCACACACGGAGCGATGTCCATGCACGGAGCGATGTCCACACACGGAGCGATGTCCTCGCAATGAGCGATGTCCACGCACGGAGCGATGTCCACGTACGGAGCGATGTCCACACACGGAGCGATGTCCACGCACGGAGCGATGTCCACGCACGGAGCGATGTCCACGCACGGAGCGATGTCCACGTACGGAGCGATGTCCACGCACGGAGCGATGTCCACGCACGGAGCGATGTCCACGCACGGAGCGATGTCCACGCACGGAGCGATGTCCACGCACGGAGCGATGTCCACGCACGGAGCGATGTCCACAGATGGAGCGATGTCCACTCACGGAGTGATGTCCACAAACAGAGCGATGTCCACGCACGGAGCGATGTCCACACACGGAGCGATGTCCACGCACGGAGCGATGTCCACGTACGGAGCGATGTCCACGCACGGAGCGATGTCCACACACGGAGCGATGTCACAAACACGGAGCGATGTCCACGCACGGAGCGATGTCCACGCACGGAGCGATGTCCACGCACAGAGCGATGTCCACAGATGGAGCGATGTCCACTCACGGAGCGATGTCCACAAACAGAGCGATGTCCACGCACGGAGCGATGTCCACGCACGGAGCGATGTCCACGCACGGAGCAATGTCCACGCACGGAGCGATGTCCACACACGGAGCGATGTCCACGCACGGAGCGATGTCCACGCACGGAGCGATGTCCACACACGGAGCGATGTCCACGCACGGAGCGATGTCCACGCACGGAGCGATGTCCACGCACGGAGCGATGTCCACACACGGAGCGATGTCCACGCACGGAGCGATGTCCATGCTCGGAGCGATGTCCACGCACGAAGCGATGTCCACAGATGGAGCGATGTCCACGTACGGAGCGATGTCCACGCACGGAGCGATGTCCACGCACGGATCGATGTCCACGCACGGAGCGATGTCCACACACGGAGCGATGTCCACGCACGGAGCGATGTCCATGCACGGAGCGATGTCCACACACGGAGCGATGTCCACGCACGGAGCAATGTCCACACACGGAGCGATGTCCACGCAAGGAGCGATGTCCACGCACGGAGCGATTTCCACGTTCGGAGCGATGTCCACGCACTCAGCGATGTCCACACACGGAGCGATGTCCACACACGGAGCGATGTCCACGCACGGAGCGATGTCCACGCACGGAGCAATGTCCACGCACGGAGCGATGTCCACAGATGGAGCGATGTCCACTCACGGAGCGATGTCCACACACAGAGGGATGTCCACGCACGGAGCGATGTCCACGCATGGAGCGATGTCCACACACAGAGCGATGTCCACACACGGAGCGATGTCCACGCATGGAGCGATGTCCACGCACGGAGCGATGTCCACACACGGAGCGATGTCCACACATGGAGCGATGTCCACGCACGGAGCGATGTCCACGCATGGAGCGATGTCCACACACGGAGCGATGTCCACGCATGGAGCGATGTCCACAAACAGAGCGATGTCCACACACGGAGCGATGTCCACACACGGAGAAATGTCCACGCACGGAGCGATGTCCACGCACGGAGCGATGTCCATGCACGGAGCGATGTCCACACACGGAGCGATGTCCACGCACGGAGCGATGTCCACACACGGAGCGATGTCCACGCAAGGAGCGATGTCCACGCACGGAGCGATTTCCACGTACGGAGCGATGTCCACGCATGGAGCGATTTCCACGTATGGAGCGATGTCCACGCACGTAGCGATGTCCACACACGGAGCGATGTCCACACACGGAGCGATGTCCACGCACGGAGCGATGTCCACGCACGGAGCGATGTCCACAGATGGAGCGATGTCCACTCACGGAGCAATGTCCACACACAGAGCGATGTCCACGCACGGAGCGATGTCCACGCATGGAGCGATGTCCACACACAGAGCGATGTCCACACACGGAGCGATGTCCACGCATGGAGCGATGTCCACGCACGGAGCGATGTCCACACACGGAGCGATGTCCACACATGGAGCGATGTCCACGCACGGAGCGATGTCCACGCACGGAGCGATGTCCACGCATGGAGCGATTTCCACACACAGAGCGATGTCCACACATGGAGCGATGTCCACGCATGGAGCAATGTCCACGCACGGAGCGATGTCCACACACGGAGCGATGTCCACACATGGAGCGATGTCCACGCACGGAGCGATGTCCACGCATGGAGCGATGTCTACACATGGAGCGATGTCCACGCATGGAGCGATGTCCACAAACAGAGCGATGTCCACACACGGAGCGATGTCCACACACGGAGCAATGTCCACGCACGGAGCGATGTCCACGCCCGGAGCGATGTCCATAAACAGAGCGATGTCCACAGACGGAGCAATGTCCAGGCACGGAGCGATGTCCACACACGGAGCGATGTCCACGCACGGAGCGATGTCCACGCACGGAGCGATGTCCACGCACGGAGCGATGTCCACGCACGGAGCGATGTCCACACATGGAGCGATGTCCACGCACGGAGCGATGTCCACGCGCGGAGCGATGTCCACGCACAGAGCGATGTCCACAGATGGAGCGGTCTACTCACGGAGCGATGTCCACAAACAGAGCGATGTCCACGCACGGAGCGATGTCCACGCATGGAGCGATGTCCACACACAGAGCGATGTCCACGCACGGAGCGATGTCCACGTACGGAGCGATGTCCACACACGGAGCGATGTCCACACACGGAGCGATGTCCACGCACGGAGCGATGTCTACGCATGGAGCGATGTCCACACACAGAGCGATGTCCACCCACGGAGCGATGTCCACGCATGGAGCGATGTCCACGCACGGAGCGATGTCCACACACGGAGCGATGTCCACGCACGGAGCGATGTCCATGCATGGAGCGATGTCCACACACGGAGCGATGTCCACACATGGAGCGATGTCCACGCACGGAGCGATGTCCATGCACGGAGCGATGTCCACACACGGAGCGATGTCCATGCACGGAGCGATGTCCACACACGGAGCGATGTCCACGCACGGAGCGATGTCCACACACGGAGCGATGTCCACGCAATGAGCGATGTCCACGCACGGAGCGATGTCCACGTACGGAGCGATGTCCATGCACGGAGCGATGTCCACGCACGGAGCGATGTCCACACACGGAGCGATGTCCACGCACGGAGCGATGTCCACGCACGGAGCGATGTCCACGCACGGAGCGATGTCCACGTACGGAGCGATGTCCACGCACGGAGCGATGTCCACGCACGGAGCGATGTCCACGCACGGAGCGATGTCCACGCACGGAGCGATGTCCACGCACGGAGCGATGTCCACGTTCGGAGCGATGTCCACGCACTCAGCGATGTCCACACACGGAGCGATGTCCACACACGGAGCGATGTCCACGCACGGAGCGATGTCCACGCACGGAGCAATGTCCACGCACGGAGCGATGTCCACAGATGGAGCGATGTCCACTCACGGAGCGATGTCCACACACAGAGGGATGTCCACGCACGGAGCGATGTCCACGCATGGAGCGATGTCCACACACAGAGCGATGTCCACACACGGAGCGATGTCCACGCATGGAGCGATGTCCACGCACGGAGCGATGTCCACACACGGAGCGATGTCCACACATGGAGCGATGTCCACGCACGGAGCGATGTCCACGCATGGAGCGATGTCCACACACGGAGCGATGTCCACGCATGGAGCGATGTCCACAAACAGAGCGATGTCCACACACGGAGCGATGTCCACACACGGAGAAATGTCCACGCACGGAGCGATGTCCACGCACGGAGCGATGTCCATGCACGGAGCGATGTCCACACACGGAGCGATGTCCACGCACGGAGTGATGTCCACGCACGGAGCGATGTCCACGCACGGATCGATGTCCACGCACGGAGCGATGTCCACACACGGAGCGATGTCCACGCACGGAGCGATGTCCATGCACGGAGCGATGTCCACACACGGAGCGATGTCCACGCACGGAGCAATGTCCACACACGGAGCGATGTCCACGCAAGGAGCGATGTCCACGCACGGAGCGATTTCCACGTTCGGAGCGATGTCCACGCACTCAGCGATGTCCACACACGGAGCGATGTCCACACACGGAGCGATGTCCACGCACGGAGCGATGTCCACGCACGGAGCAATGTCCACGCACGGAGCGATGTCCACAGATGGAGCGATGTCCACTCACGGAGCGATGTCCACACACAGAGGGATGTCCACGCACGGAGCGATGTCCACGCATGGAGCGATGTCCACACACAGAGCGATGTCCACACACGGAGCGATGTCCACGCATGGAGCGATGTCCACGCACGGAGCGATGTCCACACACGGAGCGATGTCCACACATGGAGCGATGTCCACGCACGGAGCGATGTCCACGCATGGAGCGATGTCCACACACGGAGCGATGTCCACGCATGGAGCGATGTCCACAAACAGAGCGATGTCCACACACGGAGCGATGTCCACACACGGAGAAATGTCCACGCACGGAGCGATGTCCACGCACGGAGCGATGTCCATGCACGGAGCGATGTCCACACACGGAGCGATGTCCACGCACGGAGCGATGTCCACACACGGAGCGATGTCCACGCAAGGAGCGATGTCCACACACGGAGCGATGTCCACACACGGAGCGATGTCCACGCATGGAGCGATTTCCACGTATGGAGCGATGTCCACGCACGTAGCGATGTCCACACACGGAGCGATGTCCACACACGGAGCGATGTCCACGCACGGAGCGATGTCCACACACGGAGCGATGTCCACACATGGAGCGATGTCCACGCACGGAGCGATGTCCACGCACGGAGCGATGTCCACGCATGGAGCGATTTCCACACACAGAGCGATGTCCACACATGGAGCGATGTCCACGCATGGAGCAATGTCCACGCACGGAGCGATGTCCACACACGGAGCGATGTCCACACATGGAGCGATGTCCACGCACGGAGCGATGTCCACGCATGGAGCGATGTCTACACATGGAGCGATGTCCACGCATGGAGCGATGTCCACAAACAGAGCGATGTCCACACACGGAGCGATGTCCACACACGGAGCAATGTCCACGCACGGAGCGATGTCCACGCCCGGAGCGATGTCCATAAACAGAGCGATGTCCACAGACGGAGCAATGTCCAGGCACGGAGCGATGTCCACACACGGAGCGATGTCCACGCACGGAGCGATGTCCACGCACGGAGCGATGTCCACGCACGGAGCGATGTCCACGCACGGAGCGATGTCCACGCACGGAGCGATGTCCACGCGCGGAGCGATGTCCACGCACAGAGCGATGTCCACAGATGGAGCGGTCTACTCACGGAGCGATGTCCACAAACAGAGCGATGTCCACGCACGGAGCGATGTCCACGCATGGAGCGATGTCCACACACAGAGCGATGTCCACGCACGGAGCGATGTCCACGTACGGAGCGATGTCCACACACGGAGCGATGTCCACACACGGAGCGATGTCCACGCACGGAGCGATGTCTACGCATGGAGCGATGTCCACACACAGAGCGATGTCCACCCACGGAGCGATGTCCACGCATGGAGCGATGTCCACGCACGGAGCGATGTCCACACACGGAGCGATGTCCACGCACGGAGCGATGTCCATGCATGGAGCGATGTCCACACACGGAGCGATGTCCACACATGGAGCGATGTCCACGCACGGAGCGATGTCCATGCACGGAGCGATGTCCACACACGGAGCGATGTCCATGCACGGAGCGATGTCCACACACGGAGCGATGTCCACGCACGGAGCGATGTCCACACACGGAGCGATGTCCACGCAATGAGCGATGTCCACGCACGGAGCGATGTCCACGTACGGAGCGATGTCCATGCACGGAGCGATGTCCACGCACGGAGCGATGTCCACGCACGGAGCGATGTCCACGCACGGAGCGATGTCCACGCACGGAGCGATGTCCACGTACGGAGCGATGTCCACGCACGGAGCGATGTCCACGCACGGAGCGATGTCCACGCACGGAGCGATGTCCACGCACGGAGCGATGTCCACGCACGGAGCGATGTCCACGCACGGAGCGATGTCCACGCACGGAGCGATGTCTACAGATGGAGCGATGTCCACTCACGGAGCGATGTCCACAAACAGAGCGATGTCCACGCACGGAGCGATGTCCACGCATGGAGCGATGTCCACACACAGAGCGATGTCCACGCACGGAGCGATGTCCACACACGGAGCGATGTCCACGCACGGAGCGATGTCCACGTACGGAGCGATGTCCACGCACGGAGCGATGTCCACACACGGAGCGATGTCACAAACACGGAGCGATGTCCACGCACGGAGCGATGTCCACGCACGGAGCGATGTCCACGCACAGAGCGATGTCCACAGATGGAGCGATGTCCACTCACGGAGCGATGTCCACAAACAGAGCGATGTCCACGCACGGAGCGATGTCCACGCACGGAGCGATGTCCACGCACGGAGCAATGTCCACGCACGGAGCGATGTCCACACACGGAGCGATGTCCACGCACGGAGCGATGTCCACGCACGGAGCGATGTCCACGCACGGAGCGATGTCCACGCACGGAGCGATGTCCACGCACGGAGCGATGTCCACGCACGGAGCGATGTCCACGCACGGAGCGATGTCCACACACGGAGCGATGTCCACGCACGGAGCGATGTCCATGCTCGGAGCGATGTCCACGCACGAAGCGATGTCCACAGATGGAGCGATGTCCACGTACGGAGCGATGTCCACGCACGGAGCGATGTCCACGCACGGATCGATGTCCACGCACGGAGCGATGTCCACACACGGAGCGATGTCCACGCACGGAGCGATGTCCATGCACGGAGCGATGTCCACACACGGAGCGATGTCCACGCACGGAGCGATGTCCACACACGGAGCGATGTCCACGCAAGGAGCGATGTCCACGCACGGAGCGATTTCCACGTTCGGAGCGATGTCCACGCACTCAGCGATGTCCACACACGGAGCGATGTCCACACACGGAGCGATGTCCACGCACGGAGCGATGTCCACGCACGGAGCAATGTCCACGCACGGAGCGATGTCCACAGATGGAGCGATGTCCACTCACGGAGCGATGTCCACACACAGAGGGATGTCCACGCACGGAGCGATGTCCACGCATGGAGCGATGTCCACACACATAGCGATGTCCACACACGGAGCGATGTCCACGCATGGAGCGATGTCCACGCACGGAGCGATGTCCACACACGGAGCGATGTCCACACATGGAGCGATGTCCACGCACGGAGCGATGTCCACGCATGGAGCGATGTCCACACACGGAGCGATGTCCACGCATGGAGCGATGTCCACAAACAGAGCGATGTCCACACACGGAGCGATGTCCACACACGGAGAAATGTCCACGCACGGAGCGATGTCCGTGCACGGAGCGATGTCCATGCACGGAGCGATGTCCACACACGGAGGGATGTCCACGCACGGAGCGATGTCCACACACGGAGCGATGTCCACGCAAGGAGCGATGTCCACGCACGGAGCGATTTCCACGTACGGAGCGATGTCCACGCATGGAGCGATTTCCACGTATGGAGCGATGTCCACGCACGTAGCGATGTCCACACACGGAGCGATGTCCACACACGGAGCGATGTCCACGCACGGAGCGATGTCCATGCACGGAGCGATGTCCACAGATGGAGCGATGTCCACTCACGGAGCGATGTCCACACACAGAGCGATGTCCACGCACGGAGCGATGTCCACGCATGGAGCGATGTCCACACACAGAGCGATGTCCACACACGGAGCGATGTCCACGCATGGAGCGATGTCCACGCACGGAGCGATGTCCACACACGGAGCGATGTCCACACATGGAGCGATGTCCACGCACGGAGCGATGTCCACGCACGGAGCGATGTCCACGCATGGAGCGATGTCCACACACAGAGCGATGTCCACACATGGAGCGATGTCCACGCATGGAGCGATGTCCACGCACGGAGCGATGTCCACACACGGAGCGATGTCCACACATGGAGCGATGTCCACGCACGGAGCGATGTCCACGCATGGAGCGATGTCTACACATGGAGCGATGTCCACGCATGGAGCGATGTCCACAAACAGAGCGATGTCCACACACGGAGCGATGTCCACACACGGAGCAATGTCCACGCACGGAGCGATGTCCACGCCCGGAGCGATGTCCATAAACAGAGCGATGTCCACAGACGGAGCAATGTCCAGGCACGGAGCGATGTCCACACACGGAGCGATGTCCACACATGGAGCGTTGTCCACGCACAGGGCGATGTCCACACACGGAGCGATGTCCACACATGGAGCGATGTCCACGCACGGAGTGATGTCCACGCATATAGCGATGTCCACGCAAGGAGCGATGTCCACGCACGGAGCGATGTCCACAAACAGAGTGATGTCCACACACGGAGCGATGTCCACACACGGAGCAATGTCCACGCACGGAGCGATGTCCACGCACGGAGCGATGTCCACACACGGAGCGATGTCCACGCACAGAGCGAGGTCCACGCACGGAGCGATGTCCACGCATGGAGCGATGTCCACGCACGGAGCGATGTCCACACACGGAGCGATGTCCATTCACGGAGCAATGTCCACGCACGGAGCGATGTCCACGCACGGAGCGTTGTCCACACACAGAGCGATGTCCACACACGGAGTGATGTCCACACACGGAGCGATGTCCACACACAGAGCGATGTCCACGCACGGAGCGATGTCCACGCATGGAGCGATGTCCACAGAGGGAGCGATGTCCACGCACGGAGCGATGTCCACACACTGAGCGATGTCCACACACGGAGCGATGTCCACGCACAGAGCGATGTCCACACACTGAGCGATGTCCACACACGGAGCGATGTCCACGCATGGAGCGATGTCCACACACGGAGCAATGTCCACACATGGAGAGATGTCCACGCACGGAGCGATGTCCACGCATGGAGCGATGTCCACGCACGGTGCGATGTCCACGCACGGAGCGATGTCCACAAACAGAGCGATGTCCACACACGGAGCGATGTCTACACACAGAGCAATGTCCACGCACGGAGCGATGTCCACGCACAGAGCGATGTCCACAAACAGAGCGATGTCCACACACGGAGCGATGTCCACACACGGAGCAATGTCCACGCACGGAGCGATGTCCACGCACGGAGCGATGTCCACGCACGGAGTGATGTCCACGCACGAAGCGATGTCCACAGATGGAGCGATGTCCACGTACGGAGCGATGTCCACGCACGTAGCGATGTCCACGCACGGAGCGATGTCCATGCACGGAGCGATGTCCACACACGGAGCGATGTCCACGCACGGAGCGATGTCCACGCACGGAGCGATGTCCCACACACGGAGCGATGTCCACGCACGGAGCGATGTCCACGCACGGAGCGATGTCCACGCACGGAGCGATGTCCACACACGGAGCGATGTCCACGCATGGAGCGATTTCCACGCACGGAGCGATGTCCACGCACGAAGCGATGTCCACAGATGGAGCGATGTCCACGTACGGAGCGGTGTCCACGCACGGAGCGATGTCCACCCACGGAGCGATGTCCACGCACGGAGCGATGTCCACACATGGAGCGATGTCCACGCACGGAGCGATGTCCATGCACGGAGCGATGTCCACACACGGAGCGATGTCCACGCATGGAGCGATGTCCACACACGGAGCGATGTCCACGCAAGGAGCGATGTCCACGTACGGAGCGATTTCCACGTACGGAGCGATGTCCACGCACGGAGCGATGTCCACACACGGAGCGATGTCCACGCACGGAGCGATGTCCACGCACGGAGCGATGTCCACGCACGGAGCGATGTCCACGCACGGAGCGATGTCCACAGATGGAGCGATGTCCACTCACGGAGCGATGTCCACACACAGAGCCATGTCCACGCACGGAGCGATGTCCACGCATGGAGCGATGTCCACGCACGGAGTGATGTCCACGCATGGAGCGATGTCCACGCACGGAGCGATGTCCACACACGGAGCGATGTCCACACATGGAGCGATGTCCACGCACGGAGCGATGTCCACGCACGGAGCGATGTCCACACACAGAGCGATGTCCACACACGGAGCGATGTCCACACACAGAGCGATGTCCACGCACGGAGCGATGTCCACACACGGAGCGATGTCCACACACGGAGCGATGTCCACTCACGGAGCGATGTCCACAGATGGAGCGATGTCCACTCACGGAGCGATGTCCACACACAGAGCGATGTCCACGCACGGAGCGATGTCCACGCATGGAGCGATGTCCACACACAGAGCGATGTCCACGCACGGAGCGATGTCCACGCATGGAGCGATGTCCACACACAGAGCGATGTCCACACACGGAGCGATGTCCACGCACGGAGCGATGTCCACGCACGGAGCGATGTCCACGCACGAAGCGATGTCCACAGATGGAGCGATGTCCACGTACGGAGCGATGTCCACGCACGGAGCGATGTCCACGCACGGAGCAATGTCCATGCACGGAGCGATGTCCACACACGGAGCGATGTCCACGCACGGAGCGATGTCCATGCACGGAGCGATGTCCACGCACGGAGCGATATCCACGCACGGAGCGATGTCCACGCACGGAGCGATGTCCACGCACGGAGCGATGTCCACGCACGGAGCGATGTCCACACATGGAGCGATGTCCACGCACGGAGCGATGTCCACGCACGGAGCGATGTCCACGCACAGAGCGATGTCCACAGATGGAGCGGTCTACTCACGGAGCGATGTCCACAAACAGAGCGATGTCCACGCACGGAGCGATGTCCACGCATGGAGCGATGTCCACACACAGAGCGATGTCCACGCACGGAGCGATGTCCACGTACGGAGCGATGTCCACACACGGAGCGATGTCCACACACGGAGCGATGTCCACGCACGGAGCGATGTCTACGCATGGAGCGATGTCCACACACAGAGCGATGTCCACCCACGGAGCGATGTCCACGCATGGAGCGATGTCCACGCACGGAGCGATGTCCACACACGGAGCGATGTCCACGCACAGAGCGATGTCCATGCATGGAGCGATGTCCACACACGGAGCGATGTCCACACATGGAGCGATGTCCACGCACGGAGCGATGTCCATGCACGGAGCGATGTCCACACACGGAGCGATGTCCATGCACGGAGCGATGTCCACACACGGAGCGATGTCCACGCACGGAGCGATGTCCACACACGGAGCGATGTCCACGCAATGAGCGATGTCCACGCACGGAGCGATGTCCACGTACGGAGCGATGTCCACGCACGGAGCGATGTCCACGCACGGAGCGATGTCCACACACGGAGCGATGTCCACGCACGGAGCGATGTCCACGCACGGAGCGATGTCCACGCACGGAGCGATGTCCACGTACGGAGCGATGTCCACGCACGGAGCGATGTCCACGCACGGAGCGATGTCCACGCACGGAGCGATGTCCACGCACGGAGCGATGTCCACGCACGGAGCGATGTCCACGCACGGAGCGATGTCCACAGATGGAGCGATGTCCACTCACGGAGCGATGTCCACAAACAGAGCGATGTCCACGCACGGAGCGATGTCCACGCACGGAGCGATGTCCACACACGGAGCGATGTCCACGCACGGAGCGATGTCCACGTACGGAGCGATGTCCACGCACGGAGCGATGTCCACACACGGAGCGATGTCCACACACGGAGCGATGTCACAAACACGGAGCGATGTCCACGCACGGAGCGATGTCCACGCACGGAGCGATGTCCACGCACAGAGCGATGTCCACAGATGGAGCGATGTCCACTCACGGAGCGATGTCCACAAACAGAGCGATGTCCACGCACGGAGCGATGTCCACGCACGGAGCAATGTCCACGCACGGAGCGATGTCCACACACGGAGCGATGTCCACGCACGGAGCGATGTCCACGCACGGAGCGATGTCCACGCACGGAGCGATGTCCACGCACGGAGCGATGTCCACGCACGGAGCGATGTCCACGCACGGAGCGATGTCCACGCACGGAGCGATGTCCACGCACGGAGCGATGTCCATGCTCGGAGCGATGTCCACGCACGAAGCGATGTCCACAGATGGAGCGATGTCCACGTACGGAGCGATGTCCACGCACGGAGCGATGTCCACACACGGAGCGATGTCCACGCACGGAGCGATGTCCATGCACGGAGCGATGTCCACACACGGAGCGATGTCCACGCACGGAGCGATGTCCACACACGGAGCGATGTCCACGCAAGGAGCGATGTCCACGCACGGAGCGATTTCCACGTTCGGAGCGATGTCCACGCACGGAGCGATGTCCATGCTCGGAGCGATGTCCACGCACGAAGCGATGTCCACGCACGGAGCGATGTCCACGCACGGATCGATGTCCACGCACGGAGCGATGTCCACACACGGAGCGATGTCCACGCACGGAGCGATGTCCATGCACGGAGCGATGTCCACACACGGAGCGATGTCCACGCACGGAGCGATGTCCACACACGGAGCGATGTCCACGCAAGGAGCGATGTCCACGCACGGAGCGATTTCCACGTTCGGAGCGATGTCCACGCACTCAGCGATGTCCACACACGGAGCGATGTCCACACACGGAGCGATGTCCACGCACGGAGCGATGTCCACGCACGGAGCAATGTCCACGCACGGAGCGATGTCCACAGATGGAGCGATGTCCACTCACGGAGCGATGTCCACACACAGAGGGATGTCCACGCACGGAGCGATGTCCACGCATGGAGCGATGTCCACACACAGAGCGATGTCCACACACGGAGCGATGTCCACGCATGGAGCGATGTCCACGCACGGAGCGATGTCCACACACGGAGCGATGTCCACACATGGAGCGATGTCCACGCACGGAGCGATGTCCACGCATGGAGCGATGTCCACACACGGAGCGATGTCCACGCATGGAGCGATGTCCACAAACAGAGCGATGTCCACACACGGAGCGATGTCCACACACGGAGAAATGTCCACGCACGGAGCGATGTCCACGCACGAAGCGATGTCCACAGATGGAGCGATGTCCACGCACGGAGCGATGTCCACGCACGGATCGATGTCCACGCACGGAGCGATGTCCACACACGGAGCGATGTCCACGCACGGAGCGATGTCCATGCACGGAGCGATGTCCACACACGGAGCGATGTCCACGCACGGAGCGATGTCCACACACGGAGCGATGTCCACGCAAGGAGCGATGTCCACGCGCGGAGCGATTTCCACGTTCGGAGCGATGTCCACGCACTCAGCGATGTCCACACACGGAGCGATGTCCACACACGGAGCGATGTCCACGCACGGAGCGATGTCCACGCACGGAGCAATGTCCACGCACGGAGCGATGTCCACAGATGGAGCGATGTCCACTCACGGAGCGATGTCCACACACAGAGGGATGTCCACGCACGGAGCGATGTCCACGCATGGAGCGATGTCCACACACAGAGCGATGTCCACACACGGAGCGATGTCCACGCATGGAGCGATGTCCACGCACGGAGCGATGTCCACACATGGAGCGATGTCCACACATGGAGCGATGTCCACGCACGGAGCGATGTCCACGCATGGAGCGATGTCCACACACGGAGCGATGTCCACCCATGGAGCGATGTCCACAAACAGAGCGATGTCCACACACGGAGCGATGTCCACACACGGAGAAATGTCCACGCACGGAGCGATGTCCACGCACGGAGCGATGTCCATGCACGGAGCGATGTCCACACACGGAGCGATGTCCACGCACGGAGCGATGTCCACACACGGAGCGATGTCCACGCAAGGAGCGATGTCCACGCACGGAGCGATTTCCACGTACGGAGCGATGTCCACGCATGGAGCGATTTCCACGTATGGAGCGATGTCCACGCACGTAGCGATGTCCACACACGGAGCGATGTCCACACACGGAGCGATGTCCACGCACGGAGCGATGTCCACGCACGGAGCGATGTCCACAGATGGAGCGATGTCCACTCACGGAGCGATGTCCACACACAGAGCGATGTCCACGCACGGAGCGATGTCCACGCATGGAGCGATGTCCACACACAGAGCGATGTCCACACACGGAGCGATGTCCACGCATGGAGCGATGTCCACGCACGGAGCGATGTCCACACACGGAGCGATGTCCACACATGGAGCGATGTCCACGCACGGAGCGATGTCCACGCACGGAGCGATGTCCACGCATGAGCGATGTCCACACACAGAGCGATGTCCACACATGGAGCGATGTCCACGCATGGAGCGATGTCCACGCACGGAGCGATGTCCACACACGGAGCGATGTCCACACATGGAGCGATGTCCACGCACGGAGCGATGTCCACGCATGGAGCGATGTCTACACATGGAGCGATGTCCACGCATGGAGCGATGTCCACAAACAGAGCGATGTCCACACACGGAGCGATGTCCACACACGGAGCAATGTCCACGCACGGAGCGATGTCCACGCCCGGAGCGATGTCCATAAACAGAGCGATGTCCACAGACGGAGCAATGTCCAGGCACGGAGCGATGTCCACACACGGAGCGATGTCCACACATGGAGCGATGTCCACGCACAGGGCGATGTCCACACACGGAGCGATGTCCACACATGGAGCGATGTCCACGCACGGAGTGATGTCCACGCATATAGCGATGTCCACGCAAGGAGCGATGTCCACGCACGGAGCGATGTCCACGCACGGAGCGATGTCCACAGATGGAGCGATGTCCACTCACGGAGCGATGTCCACACACAGAGCGATGTCCACGCACGGAGCGATGTCCACGCATGGAGCGATGTCCACACACAGAGCGATGTCCACACACGGAGCGATGTCCACGCATGGAGCGATGTCCACGCACGGAGCGATGTCCACACACGGAGCGATGTCCACACATGGAGCGATGTCCACGCACGGAGCGATGTCCACGCACGGAGCGATGTCCACGCATGAGCGATGTCCACACACAGAGCGATGTCCACACATGGAGCGATGTCCACGCATGGAGCGATGTCCACGCACGGAGCGATGTCCACACACGGAGCGATGTCCACACATGGAGCGATGTCCACGCACGGAGCGATGTCCACGCATGGAGCGATGTCTACACATGGAGCGATGTCCACGCATGGAGCGATGTCCACAAACAGAGCGATGTCCACACACGGAGCGATGTCCACACACGGAGCAATGTCCACGCACGGAGCGATGTCCACGCCCGGAGCGATGTCCATAAACAGAGCGATGTCCACAGACGGAGCAATGTCCAGGCACGGAGCGATGTCCACACACGGAGCGATGTCCACACATGGAGCGATGTCCACGCACAGGGCGATGTCCACACACGGAGCGATGTCCACACATGGAGCGATGTCCACGCACGGAGTGATGTCCACGCATATAGCGATGTCCACGCAAGGAGCGATGTCCACGCACGGAGCGATGTCCACAAACAGAGTGATGTCCACACACGGAGCGATGTCCACACACGGAGCAATGTCCACGCACGGAGCGATGTCCATGCACGGAGCGATGTCCACACACGGAGCGATGTCCACGCACGGAGCGAGGTCCACGCACGGAGCGATGTCCACGCATGGAGCGATGTCCACGCACGGAGCGATGTCCACACACGGAGCGATGTCCATTCACGGAGCAATGTCCACGCACGGAGCGATGTCCACGCACGGAGCGTTGTCCACACACAGAGCGATGTCCACACACGGAGTGATGTCCACACATGGAGCGATGTCCACACACAGAGCGATGTCCACGCACGGAGCGATGTCCACGCACGGAGCGATGTCCACGCATGGAGCGATGTCCACAGAGGGAGCGATGTCCACGCACGGAGCGATGTCCACACACTGAGCGATGTCCACACACGGAGCGATGTCCACGCACGGAGCGATGTCCACACACTGAGCGATGTCCACACACGGAGCGATGTCCACGCATGGAGCGATGTCCACACACGGAGCAATGTCCACACATGGAGCGATGTCCACGCACGGAGCGATGTCCACGCATGGAGCGATGTCCACGCACGGTGCGATGTCCACGCACGGAGCGATGTCCACAAACAGAGCGATGTCCACACACGGAGCGATGTCCACACACAGAGCAATGTTCACGCACGGAGCGATGTCCACGCACAGAGCGATGTCCACAAACAGAGCGATGTCCACACACGGAGCGATGTCCACACACGGAGCAATGTCCACGCACGGAGCGATGTCCACGCACGGAGCAATGTCCACGCACGGAGTGATGTCCACGCACGAAGCGATGTCCACAGATGGAGCGATGTCCACGTACGGAGCGATGTCCACGCACGGAGCGATGTCCACGCACGGAGCAATGTCCACGCACGGAGCGATGTCCACACATGGACCGATGTCCACGCACGGAGCGATGTCCACGCACGGAGCGATGTCCACGCACGGAGCGATGTCCACACACGGAGCGATGTCCACGCACGAAGCGATGTCCACAGATGGAGCGATGTCCACGTACGGAGCGATGTCCACGCACGGAGCGATGTCCACCCACGGAGCGATGTCCACGCACGGAGCGATGTCCACACATGGAGCGATGTCCACGCACGGAGCGATGTCCATGCACGGAGCGATGTCCACACACGGAGCGATGTCCACGCATGGAGCGATGTCCACACACGGAGCGATGTCCACGCAAGGAGCGATGTCCACGTACGGAGCGATTTCCACGTACGGAGCGATGTCCACGCACGGAGCGATGTCCACACACGGAGCGATGTCCACACGGAGCGATGTCCACGCACGGAGCGATGTCCACGCACGGAGCGATGTCCACGCACGGAGCGATGTCCACAGATGGAGCGATGTCCACTCACGGAGCGATGTCCACACACAGAGCCATGTCCACGCACGGAGCGATGTCCACGCATGGAGCGATGTCCACGCACGGAGTGATGTCCACGCATGGAGCGATGTCCACGCACGGAGCGATGTCCACACACGGAGCGATGTCCACACATGGAGCGATGTCCACGCACGGAGCGATGTCCACGCACGGAGCGATGTCCACACACAGAGCGATGTCCACACACGGAGCGATGTCCACACACAGAGCGATGTCCACGCACGGAGCGATGTCCACACACGGAGCGATGTCCACACACGGAGCGATGTCCACGCACGGAGCGATGTCCACGCATGGAGCGATGTCCACTCACGGAGCGATGTCCACAGATGGAGCGATGTCCACTCACGGAGCGATGTCCACACACAGAGCGATGTCCACGCACGGAGCGATGTCCACGCATGGAGCGATGTCCACACACAGAGCGATGTCCACGCACGGAGCGATGTCCACGCATGGAGCGATGTCCACACACAGAGCGATGTCCACACACGGAGCGATGTCCACGCACGGAGCGATGTCCACGCACGGAGCGATGTCCACGCACGAAGCGATGTCCACAGATGGAGCGATGTCCAGGTACGGAGCGATGTCCACGCACGGAGCGATGTCCACGCACGGAGCAATGTCCACGCACGGAGCGATGTCCACACACGGAGCGATGTCCACGCACGGAGCGATGTCCATGCACGGAGCGATGTCCACGCACGGAGCGATATCCACGCACGGAGCGATGTCCACGCACGGAGCGATGTCCACACACGGAGCGATGTCCACACACGGAGCGATGTCCACGCACGGAGCGATGTCCACGCTCGGAGCGATGTCCACGCACGAAGCGATGTCCACGTACGGAGCGATGTCCACGCACGTAGCAATGTCCACGCACGGATTGATGTCCACGCACGGAGCGATATCCACACACGGAGCGATGTCCACGCACGGAGCGATGTCCATGCACGGAGCGATGTCCACACACGGAGCGATGTCCACGCACGGAGCGATGTCCACACACGGAGCGATGTCCACGCAAGGAGCGATGTCCACGCACGGAGCGATTTCCATGTTCGGAGCGATGTCCACGCACTGAGCGATGTCCACACACGGAGCGATGTCCACACACGGAGCGATGTCCACGCACGGAGCGATGTCCACGCACGGAGCAATGTCCACGCACGGAGCGATGTCCACAGATGGAGCGATGTCCACTCACGGAGCGATGTCCACACACAGAGGGATGTCCACGCACGGAGCGATGTCCACGCATGGAGCGATGTCCACA
This sequence comes from Lampetra planeri, assembly GCF_965212315.1. Taxonomy (NCBI): domain Eukaryota; kingdom Metazoa; phylum Chordata; class Hyperoartia; order Petromyzontiformes; family Petromyzontidae; genus Lampetra; species Lampetra planeri. The sequence goes on along the minus strand of NC_136155.1, from coordinate 8,627,358 downwards.
CACAGAGCTATGTCCACACACGGAGCGATGTCCACGCATGGAGCGATGTCCACGCACGGAGCGATGTCCACAGATGGAGCGATGTCCACTCACGGAGCGATGTCCACACACAGAGGGATGTCCACGCACGGAGCGATGTCCACGCATGGAGCGATGTCCACACACAGAGCTATGTCCACACACGGAGCGATGTCCACGCATGGAGCGATGTCCACGCACGGAGCGATGTCCACACACGGAGCGATGTCCACACATGGAGCGATGTCCACGCACGGAGCGATGTCCACGCATGGAGCGATGTCCACACATGGAGCGATGTCCACGCATGGAGCGATGTCCACAAACAGAGCGATGTCCACACACGGAGCGATGTCCACACACGGAGAAATGTCCACGCACGGAGCGATGTCCACGCACGGAGCAATGTCCACAAACAGAGCGATGTCCACAGACGGAGCAATGTCCACGCACGGAGTGATGTCCACACACGGAGCGATGTCCACACACGGAGCGATGTCCACGCACGGAGCGATGTCCACGCATGGAGCGATGTCCACTCACGGAGCGATGTCCACGCACGGAGCGATGTCCACAAACAGAGTGATGTCCACACACGGAGCGATGTCCACACACGGAACAATGTCCATGCACGGAGCGATGTCCACACACAGAGCGATGTCCACACATGGAGCGATGTCCACACACAGAGCGATGTCCATGCACGGAGCGATGTCCACGCATGGAGCGATGTCCACGCACGGAGCGATGTCCACAGATGGAGCGATGTCCACTCACGGAGCGATGTCCACACACAGAGGGATGTCCACGCACGGAGCGATGTCCACGCATGGAGCGATGTCCACACACAGAGCTATGTCCACACACGGAGCGATGTCCACGCATGGAGCGATGTCCACGCATGGAGCGATGTCCACACACGGAGCGATGTCCACACATGGAGCGATGTCCACGCACGGAGCGATGGCCACGCATGGAGCGATGTCCACACATGGAGCGATGTCCACGCATGGAGCGATGTCCACAAACAGAGCGATGTCCACACACGGAGCGATGTCCACACACGGAGAAATGTCCACGCACGGAGCGATGTCCACGCACGGAGCAATGTCCACAAACAGAGCGATGTCCACACACGGAGCGATGTCCACACACGGAGAAATGTCCACGCACGGAGCGATGTCCACGCTCGGAGCGATGTCCACGCACGAAGCGATGTCCACGTACGGAGCGATGTCCACGCACGTAGCAATGTCCACGCACGGATTGATGTCCACGCACGGAGCGATATCCACACACGGAGCGATGTCCACGCACGGAGCGATGTCCATGCACGGAGCGATGTCCACACACGGAGCGATGTCCACGCACGGAGCGATGTCCACACACGGAGCGATGTCCACGCAAGGAGCGATGTCCACGCACGGAGCGATTTCCATGTTCGGAGCGATGTCCACGCACTGAGCGATGTCCACACACGGAGCGATGTCCACACACGGAGCGATGTCCACGCACGGAGCGATGTCCACGCACGGAGCAATGTCCACGCACGGAGCGATGTCCACAGATGGAGCGATGTCCACTCACGGAGCGATGTCCACACACAGAGGGATGTCCACGCACGGAGCGATGTCCACGCATGGAGCGATGTCCACACACAGAGCTATGTCCACACACGGAGCGATGTCCACGCATGGAGCGATGTCCACGCACAGAGCGATGTCCACAGATGGAGCGATGTCCACTCACGGAGCGATGTCCACACACAGAGGGATGTCCACGCACGGAGCGATGTCCACGCATGGAGCGATGTCCACACACAGAGCTATGTCCACACACGGAGCGATGTCCACGCATGGAGCGATGTCCACGCACGGAGCGATGTCCACACACGGAGCGATGTCCACACATGGAGCGATGTCCACGCACGGAGCGATGTCCACGCATGGAGCGATGTCCACACATGGAGCGATGTCCACGCATGGAGCGATGTCCACAAACAGAGCGATGTCCACACACGGAGCGATGTCCACACACGGAGAAATGTCCACGCACGGAGCGATGTCCACGCACGGAGCAATGTCCACAAACAGAGCGATGTCCACAGACGGAGCAATGTCCACGCACGGAGTGATGTCCACACACGGAGCGATGTCCACACACGGAGCGATGTCCACGCACGGAGCGATGTCCACGCATGGAGCGATGTCCACTCACGGAGCGATGTCCACGCACGGAGCGATGTCCACACACAGAGTGATGTCCACACACGGAGCGATGTCCACACACGGAACAATGTCCATGCACGGAGCGATGTCCACGCACAGAGCGATGTCCACACATGGAGCGATGTCCACACACAGAGCGATGTCCATGCACGGAGCGATGTCCACGCATGGAGCGATGTCCACGCACGGAGCGATGTCCACAGATGGAGCGATGTCCACTCACGGAGCGATGTCCACACACAGAGGGATGTCCACGCACGGAGCGATGTCCACGCATGGAGCGATGTCCACACACAGAGCTATGTCCACACACGGAGCGATGTCCACGCATGGAGCGATTTCCACGCATGGAGCGATGTCCACACACGGAGCGATGTCCACACATGGAGCGATGTCCACGCACGGAGCGATGGCCACGCATGGAGCGATGTCCACACATGGAGCGATGTCCACGCATGGAGCGATGTCCACAAACAGAGCGATGTCCACACACGGAGCGATGTCCACACACGGAGAAATGTCCACGCACGGAGCGATGTCCACGCACGGAGCAATGTCCACAAACAGAGCGATGTCCACAGACGGAGCAATGTCCACGCACGGAGTGATGTCCACACACGGAGCGATGTCCACACACGGAGCGATGTCCACGCACGGAGCGATGTCCACGCATGGAGCGATGTCCACTCACGGAGCGATGTCCACACACAGAGGGATGTCCACACACGGAGCGATGTCCACGCATGGAGCGATGTCCACACACAGAGCTATGTCCACACACGGAGCGATGTCCACGCATGGAGCGATGTCCACGCACGGAGCGATGTCCACACACGGAGCGATGTCCACACATGGAGCGATGTCCACGCACGGAGCGATGTCCACGCATGGAGCGATGTCCACACATGGAGCGATGTCCACGCATGGAGCGATGTCCACAAACAGAGCGATGTCCACACACGGAGCGATGTCCACACACGGAGAAATGTCCACGCACGGAGCGATGTCCACGCACGGAGCAATGTCCACAAACAGAGCGATGTCCACAGACGGAGCAATGTCCACGCACGGAGTGATGTCCACACACGGAGCGATGTCCACACACGGAGCGATGTCCACGCACGGAGCGATGTCCACGCATGGAGCGATGTCCACTCACGGAGCGATGTCCACGCACGGAGCGATGTCCACAAACAGAGTGATGTCCACACACGGAGCGATGTCCACACACGGAGCAATGTCCATGCACGGAGCGATGTCCACACACAGAGCGATGTCCACACATGGAGCGATGTCCACACACAGAGCGATGTCCATGCACGGAGCGATGTCCACGCATGGAGCGATGTCCACACACAGAGCGATGTCCATCCACGGAGCGATGTCCATGCATGGAGCGATGTCCACGCACGGAGCGATGTCCACACACGGAGCGATGTCCACGCACGGAGCGATGTCCACGCATGGAGCGATGTCCACACACGGAGCGATGTCCACGCACGGCGCGATGTCCACAAACAGAGCGATGTCCACACACGGAGCGATGTTCACACACGGAGCAATGTCTACGCACGGAGCGATGTCCACGCACGGAGCGATGTCCACAAACAGAGCGATGTCCACACACGGAGCGATGTCCACACACGGAGCAATGTCCACACGGAGCAATGTCCACGCACGGAGCGATGTCCACGCACGGCGCGATGTCCACGCACGGAGCAATGTCCACGCATGGAGCGATGTCCACGCACGAAGCGATGTCCACACATGGAGCGATGTCCACGCACGGAGCGATGTCCACGCACGGAGCGATGTCCACGCACGAAGCGATGTCCACAGATGGAGCGATGTCCACGTACGGAGCGATGTCCACGCATGGAGCGATGTCCACGCACGGAGCGATGTCCACGCACGGAGCGATGTCCACACACGGAGCGATGTCCACGCACGGAGCGATGTCCATGCATGGAGCGATGTCCACACACGGAGCGATGTCCACACACGGAGCGATGTCCACGCACGGAGCGATGTCCATGCACGGAGCGATGTCCACACACGGAGCGATGTCCATGCACGGAGCGATGTCCAAACACGGAGCGATGTCCACGCACGGAGCGATGTCCACACACGGAGCGATGTCCACGCAATGAGCGATGTCCATGCACGGAGCGATGTCCACGTACGGAGCGATGTCCACGCACGGAGCGATGTCCACACACGGAGCGATGTCCACACACGGAGCGATGTCCACGCACGGTGCGATGTCCACGCACGGAGCGATGTCCACGCACGGAGCGATGTCCACGTACGGAGCGATGTCCACGCACGGAGCGATGTCCACGCACGGAGCGATGTCCACACACGGAGCGATGTCCACGCACGGAGCGATGTCCACGCACGGAGCGATGTCCACGCACAGAGCGATGTCCACAGATGGAGCGATGTCCACTCACGGAGCGATGTCCACAAACAGAGCGATGTCCACGCACGGAGCGATGTCCATGCACGGAGCGATGTCCACGCACGGAGCAATGTCCACGCACGGAGCGATGTCCACACACGGAGCGATGTCCACGCACGGAGCGATGTCCATGCACGGAGCGATGTCCACACACGGAGCGATGTCCACGCACGGCGCGATGTCCACAAACAGAGCGATGTCCACACACGGAGCGATGTTCACACACGGAGCAATGTCTACGCACGGAGCGATGTCCACGCACGGAGCGATGTCCACAAACAGAGCGATGTCCACACACGGAGCGATGTCCACACACGGAGCGATGTCCACACGGAGCAATGTCCACGCACGGAGCGATGTCCACGCACGGCGCGATGTCCACGCACGGAGCAATGTCCACGCATGGAGCGATGTCCACGCACGAAGCGATGTCCACACATGGAGCGATGTCCACGCACGGAGCGATGTCCACGCACGGAGCGATGTCCACGCACGAAGCGATGTCCACAGATGGAGCGATGTCCACGTACGGAGCGATGTCCACGCATGGAGCGATGTCCACGCACGGAGCGATGTCCACGCACGGAGCGATGTCCACACACGGAGCGATGTCCACGCACGGAGCGATGTCCATGCATGGAGCGATGTCCACACACGGAGCGATGTCCACACACGGAGCGATGTCCACGCACGGAGCGATGTCCATGCACGGAGCGATGTCCACACACGGAGCGATGTCCATGCAGGTAGCGATGTCCAAACACGGAGCGATGTCCACGCACGGAGCGATGTCCACACACGGAGCGATGTCCACGCAATGAGCGATGTCCATGCACGGAGCGATGTCCACGTACGGAGCGATGTCCACGCACGGAGCGATGTCCACACACGGAGCGATGTCCACACACGGAGCGATGTCCACGCACGGTGCGATGTCCACGCACGGAGCGATGTCCACGCACGGAGCGATGTCCACGTACGGAGCGATGTCCACGCACGGAGCGATGTCCACGCACGGAGCGATGTCCACACACGGAGCGATGTCCACGCACGGAGCGATGTCCACGCACGGAGCGATGTCCACGCACAGAGCGATGTCCACAGATGGAGCGATGTCCACTCACGGAGCGATGTCCACAAACAGAGCGATGTCCACGCACGGAGCGATGTCCATGCACGGAGCGATGTCCACGCACGGAGCAATGTCCACGCACGGAGCGATGTCCACACACGGAGCGATGTCCACGCACGGAGCGATGTCCATGCACGGAGCGATGTCCACACACGGAGCGATTTCCACGCACGGAGCGATGTCCACGCACGGAGCGATGTCCACGCACGGAGTGATGTCCACGCACGGAGCGATGTCCACACACGGAGCGATGTCCACGCACGGAGCGATGTCCACGCTCGGAGCGATGTCCACGCACGAAGCGATGTCCACAGATGGAGCGATGTCCACGTACGGAGCGATGTCCACGCACGGAGCGATGTCCACGCACGGATCGATGTCCACGCACGGAGCGATGTCCACACACGGAGCGATGTCCACGCACGGAGCGATGTCCATGCACGGAGCGATGTCCACACACGGAGCGATGTCCACGCACGGAGCGATGTCCACACACGGAGCGATGTCCACGCAAGGAGCGATGTCCACGCACGGAGCGATTTCCACGTTCGGAGCGATGTCCACGCACTGAGCGATGTCCACACACGGAGCGATGTCCACACACGGAGCGATGTCCACGCACGGAGCGATGTCCACGCACGGAGCAATGTCCACGCACGGAGCGATGTCCACAGATGGAGCGATGTCCACTCACGGAGCGATGTCCACACACAGAGGGATGTCCACGCACGGAGCGATGTCCACGCATGGAGCGATGTCCACACACAGAGCGATGTCCACACACGGAGCGATGTCCACGCATGGAGCGATGTCCACGCACGGAGCGATGTCCACACACGGAGCGATGTCCACACATGGAGCGATGTCCACGCACGGAGCGATGTCCACGAATGGAGCGATGTCCACACACGGAGCGATGTCCACGCATGGAGCGATGTCCACAAACAGAGCGATGTCCACACACGGAGCGATGTCCACACACGGAGAAATGTCCACGCACGGAGCGATGTCCACGCACGGAGCGATGTCCACGCACAGAGCGATGTCCACAGATGGAGCGATGTCCACTCACGGAGCGATGTCCACAAACAGAGCGATGTCCACGCACGGAGCGATGTCCATGCACGGAGCGATGTCCACGCACGGAGCAATGTCCACGCACGGAGCGATGTCCACACACGGAGCGATGTCCACGCACGGAGCGATGTCCATGCACGGAGCGATGTCCACACACGGAGCGATTTCCACGCACGGAGCGATGTCCACGCACGGAGCGATGTCCACGCACGGAGTGATGTCCACGCACGGAGCGATGTCCACACACGGAGCGATGTCCACGCACGGAGCGATGTCCACGCTCGGAGCGATGTCCACGCACGAAGCGATGTCCACAGATGGAGCGATGTCCACGTACGGAGCGATGTCCACGCACGGAGCGATGTCCACGCACGGATCGATGTCCACGCACGGAGCGATGTCCACACACGGAGCGATGTCCACGCACGGAGCGATGTCCATGCACGGAGCGATGTCCACACACGGAGCGATGTCCACGCACGGAGCGATGTCCACACACGGAGCGATGTCCACGCAAGGAGCGATGTCCACGCACGGAGCGATTTCCACGTTCGGAGCGATGTCCACGCACTGAGCGATGTCCACACACGGAGCGATGTCCACACACGGAGCGATGTCCACGCACGGAGCGATGTCCACGCACGGAGCAATGTCCACGCACGGAGCGATGTCCACAGATGGAGCGATGTCCACTCACGGAGCGATGTCCACACACAGAGGGATGTCCACGCACGGAGCGATGTCCACGCATGGAGCGATGTCCACACACAGAGCGATGTCCACACACGGAGCGATGTCCACGCATGGAGCGATGTCCACGCACGGAGCGATGTCCACACACGGAGCGATGTCCACACATGGAGCGATGTCCACGCACGGAGCGATGTCCACGAATGGAGCGATGTCCACACACGGAGCGATGTCCACGCATGGAGCGATGTCCACAAACAGAGCGATGTCCACACACGGAGCGATGTCCGCACACGGAGAAATGTCCACGCACGGAGCGATGTCTACGCACGGAGCAATGTCCACAAACAGAGCGATGTCCACAGACGGAGCAATGTCCACGCACGGAGTGATGTCCACACACGGAGCGATGTCCACACACGGAGCGATGTCCACGCACGGAGCGATGTCCACGCATGGAGCGATGTCCACGCACGGAGCGATGTCCACGCACGGAGCGATGTCCACAAACAGAGTTATGTCCACACACGGAGCGATGTCCACACACGGAGCAATGTCCATGCACGGAGCGATGTCCACACACAGAGCGATGTCCACACATGGAGCGATGTCCACACACAGAGCGATGTCCATGCACGGAGCGATGTCCACGCATGGAGCGATGTCCACACACAGAGCGATGTCCATCCACGGAGCGATGTCCACACATGGAGCGATGTCCACACACAGAGCGATGTCCATGCACGGAGCGATGTCCACGCATGGAGCGATGTCCACACACAGAGCGATGTCCATCCACGGAGCGATGTCCACGCATGGAGCGATGTCCACTCACGGAGCGATGTCCACACACGGAGCGATGTCCACGCACGGAGCGATGTCCACGCATGGAGCGATGTCCACACACGGAGCGATGTCCACGCATGGCGCGATGTCCACAAACAGAGCGATGTCCACACACGGAGCGATGTCCACACACGGAGCAATGTCTACGCACGGAGCGATGTCCACGCACGGAGCGATGTCCACAAACAGAGCGATGTCCACACACGGAGCGATGTCCACACACGGAGCGATGTCCACACGGAGCGATGTCCACGCACGGAGCAATGTCCATGCACGGAGCGATGTCCACACACGGAGCGATCTCCACGCACGGAGCGATGTCCACGCACGGAGCGATGTCCACGCACGGAGCAATGTCCACGCATGGAGCGATGTCCACGCACGAAGCGATGTCCACACATGGAGCGATGTCCACGCACGGACCGATGTCCACGCACGGAGCGATGTCCACGCACGAAGCGATGTCCACAGATGGAGCGATGTCCACGTACGGAGCGATGTCCACGCACGGAGCGATGTCCACGCACGGAGCGATGTCCACGCACGGAGCGATGTCTACACACGGAGCGATGTCCATGCACGGAGCGATGTCCACGCACGGAGCGATGTCCACGCACGGAGCGATGTCCACAGATGGAGCGATGTGCACTCACGGAGCGATGTCCACACACAGAGCGATGTCCACGCACGGAGCGATGTCCACGCATGGAGCGATGTCCACACACAGAGCGATGTCCACCCATGGAGCGATGTCCACGCATGGAGCGATGTCCACGCATGGAGCGATGTCCACACACAGAGCGATGTCCACGCACGGAGCGATGTCCATGCATGGAGCGATGTCCACACACGGAGCGATGTCCACACACGGAGCGATGTCCACGCACGGAGCGATGTCCATGCACGGAGCGATGTCCACACACGGAGCGATGTCCATGCAAGGAGCGATGTCCACACACGGAGCGATGTCCACGTACGGAGCGATGTCCACGCACGGAGCGATGTCCACACACGGAGCGATGTCCACACACTGAGCAATGTCCACGCACGGAGCGATGTCCACGCACGGAGCGATGTCCACGCACGGAGCGATGTCCACGTACGGAGCGATGTCCACGCACGGAGCGATGTCCACACACGGAGCGATGTCCACACACGGAGCGATGTCCACGCACGGAGCGATGTCCACGCACGGAGCGATGTCCACGCACAGAGCGATGTCCACAGATGGAGCGATGTCCACTCACGGAGCGATGTCCACAAACAGAGCGATGTCCACGCACGGAGCGATGTCCACGCATGGAGCGATGTCCACACACAGAGCGATGTCCACACACGGAGCGATGTCCACGCATGGAGCGATGTCCACGCACGGAGCGATGTCCACACACGGAGCGATGTCCACACATGGAGTGATGTCCACGCACGGAGCGATGTCCACGCATGGAGCGATGTCCACACACGGAGCGATGTCCACTCACGGAGCGATGTCCACACACGGAGCGATGTCCACACACGGAGCAATGTCCACACACGGAGCAATGTCCACGCACGGAGCAATGTCCACGCACGGAGCGATGTCCACAAACAGAGCGATGTCCACACAAGGAGCGATGTCCACACACGGAGCGATGTCCATGCACGAAGCGATGTCCACAGATGGAGCGATGTCCACGTACGGAGCGATGTCCACGCACGGAGCAATGTCCACGCACGGAGCAATGTCCACGCACGGAGCGATGTCCACGCACGGAGCGATGTCCACACACGGAGCGATGTCCACGCACGGAGCGATGTCCATGCACGGAGCGATGTCCACACACGGAGCGATGTCCACGCACGGAGCGATGTCCACGCACGGAGCGATGTCCATGCACGGAGCGATGTCCACGCACGGAGCGATGTCCACGCACGGAGCGATGTCCATGCACGGAGCGATGTCCATGCACGAAGCGATGTCCACAGATGGAGCGATGTCCACGTACGGAGCGATGTCCACGCATGGAGCGATGTCCACGCACGGAGCGATGTCCACGCACGGAGCGATGTCCACGCACGGAGCGATGTCCACGCACGGAGCGATGTCCACGCACGGAGCGATGTCCACGCACGGAGCGATGTCCACGCACGGAGCGATGTCCACGCACGAAGCGATGTCCACAGATGGAGCGATGTCCACGCACGGAGCGATGTCCACGCACGGAGCGATGTCCACGCACGGAGCGATGTCCACGCACGGAGCGATGTCCACGCACGGAGCGATGTCCACGCACCGAGCGATGTCCACGCACGGAGCGATGTCCACGCACGGAGCGATGTCCACGCACGGAGCGATGTCCACGCACGGAGCGATGTCCACGCACGGAGCGATGTCCACGCACGGAGCGATGTCCACGCACGGAGCGATGTCCACGCACGGAGCGATGTCCACGCACGGAGCGATGTCCACGCACGGAGCGATGTCCATGCACGAAGCGATGTCCACAGATGGAGCGATGTCCACGTACGGAGCGATGTCCACGCACGGAGCGATGTCCACGCACGGAGCGATGTCCACGCACGGAGCGATGTCCACGCACGGAGCGATGTCCACGCACGGAGCGATGTCCACGCACGGAGCGATGTCCACGCACGGAGCAATGTCCACACATGGAGCGATGTCCACACACGAAGCGATGTCCACAGATGGAGCGATGTCCACGCACGGAGCGATGTCCACGCACGGAGCGATGTCCACGCACAGAGCGATGTCCACAGATGGAGCGATGTACACTCACGGAGCGATGTCCACAAACAGAGCGATGTCCACGCACGGAGCGATGTCCACGCATGGAGCGATGTCCACACACAGAGCGATGTCCACACACGGAGCGATGTCCACGCATGGAGCGATGTCCACGCACGGAGCGATGTCCACACACGGAGCGATGTCCACACATGGAGTGATGTCCACGCACGGAGCGATGTCCACGCATGGAGCGATGTCCACACACGGAGCGATGTCCACTCACGGAGCGATGTCCACACACGGAGCGATGTCCACGCACGGAGCGATGTCCACGCACGGAGCGATGTCCACGCACGGAGCGATGTCCACGCACGGAGCGATGTCCACGCACGAAGCGATGTCCACAGATGGAGCGATGTCCACGCACGGAGCGATGTCCACGCACGGAGCGATGTCCACGCACGGAGCGATGTCCACGCACGGAGCGATGTCCACGCACGGAGCGATGTCCACGCACCGAGCGATGTCCACGCACGGAGCGATGTCCACGCACGGAGCGATGTCCACGCACGGAGCGATGTCCACGCACGGAGCGATGTCCACGCACGGAGCGATGTCCACGCACGGAGCGATGTCCACGCACGGAGCGATGTCCACGCACGGAGCGATGTCCACGCACGGAGCGATGTCCATGCACGAAGCGATGTCCACAGATGGAGCGATGTCCACGTACGGAGCGATGTCCACGCACGGAGCGATGTCCACGCACGGAGCGATGTCCACGCACGGAGCGATGTCCACGCACGGAGCGATGTCCACGCACGGAGCGATGTCCACGCACGGAGCGATGTCCACGCACGGAGCAATGTCCACACATGGAGCGATGTCCACACACGAAGCGATGTCCACAGATGGAGCGATGTCCACGCACGGAGCGATGTCCACGCACGGAGCGATGTCCACGCACAGAGCGATGTCCACAGATGGAGCGATGTACACTCACGGAGCGATGTCCACAAACAGAGCGATGTCCACGCACGGAGCGATGTCCACGCATGGAGCGATGTCCACACACAGAGCGATGTCCACACACGGAGCGATGTCCACGCATGGAGCGATGTCCACGCACGGAGCGATGTCCACGCACGGAGCGATGTCCACGCACGGAGCGATGTCCACGCACGGAGCGATGTCCACGCACGGAGCGATGTCCACGCACGGAGCGATGTCCACGCACGGAGCGATGTCCATGCACGAAGCGATGTCCACAGATGGAGCGATGTCCACGTACGGAGCGATGTCCACGCACGGAGCGATGTCCACGCACGGAGCGATGTCCACGCACGGAGCGATGTCCACGCACGGAGCGATGTCCACGCACGGAGCGATGTCCACGCACGGAGCGATGTCCACGCACGGAGCAATGTCCACACATGGAGCGATGTCCACACACGAAGCGATGTCCACAGATGGAGCGATGTCCACGCACGGAGCGATGTCCACGCACGGAGCGATGTCCACGCACAGAGCGATGTCCACAGATGGAGCGATGTACACTCACGGAGCGATGTCCACAAACAGAGCGATGTCCACGCACGGAGCGATGTCCACGCATGGAGCGATGTCCACACACAGAGCGATGTCCACACACGGAGCGATGTCCACGCATGGAGCGATGTCCACGCACGGAGCGATGTCCACACACGGAGCGATGTCCACACATGGAGTGATGTCCACGCACGGAGCGATGTCCACGCATGGAGCGATGTCCACACACGGAGCGATGTCCACTCACGGAGCGATGTCCACACACGGAGCGATGTCCACACACGGAGCAATGTCCACACACGGAGCAATGTCCACGCACGGAGCAATGTCCACGCACGGAGCGATGTCCACACATGGAGCGATGTCCATGCACGGACCGATGTCCACGCACGGAGCGATGTCCACGCACGAAGCGATGTCCACAGATGGAGCGATGTCCACGTACGGAGCGATGTCCACGCACGGAGCGATGTCCACGCACGGAGCGATGTCCACGCACGGAGCGATGTCTACACACGGAGCGATGTCCATGCACGGAGCGATGTCCACGCACGGAGCGATGTCCACGCACGGAGCGATGTCCACAGATGGAGCGATGTGCACTCACGGAGCGATGTCCACACACAGAGCGATGTCCACGCACGGAGCGATGTCCACGCATGGAGCGATGTCCACACACAGAGCGATGTCCACCCACGGAGCGATGTCCACGCATGGAGCGATGTCCACGCATGGAGCGATGTCCACACACAGAGCGATGTCCACGCACGGAGCGATGTCCATGCATGGAGCGATGTCCACACACGGAGCGATGTCCACACACGGAGCGATGTCCACGCACGGAGCGATGTCCATGCACGGAGCGATGTCCACACACGGAGCGATGTCCATGCAAGGAGCGATGTCCACACACGGAGCGATGTCCACGCACGGAGCGATGTCCATGCACGGAGCGATGTCCACGTACGGAGCGATGTCCACGCACGGAGCGATGTCCACACACGGAGCGATGTCCACACACTGAGCGATGTCCACGCACGGAGCGATGTCCACGCACGGAGCGATGTCCACGCACGGAGCGATGTCCACGTACGGAGCGATGTCCACGCACGGAGCGATGTCCACACACGGAGCGATGTCCACACACGGAGCGATGTCCACGCACGGAGCGATGTCCACGCACGGAGCGATGTCCACGCACAGAGCGATGTCCACAGATGGAGCGATGTCCACTCACGGAGCGATGTCCACAAACAGAGCGATGTCCACGCACGGAGCGATGTCCACGCATGGAGCGATGTCCACACACAGAGCGATGTCCACACATGGAGCGATGTCCACGCATGGAGCGATGTCCACGCACGGAGCGATGTCCACACACGGAGCGATGTCCACACATGGAGTGATGTCCACGCACGGAGCGATGTCCACGCATGGAGCGATGTCCACACACGGAGCGATGTCCACTCACGGAGCGATGTCCACACACGGAGCGATGTCCACACACGGAGCAATGTCCACACACGGAGCAATGTCCACGCACGGAGCAATGTCCACGCACGGAGCGATGTCCACAAACAGAGCGATGTCCACACAAGGAGCGATGTCCACACACGGAGCGATGTCCACGCACGAAGCGATGTCCACAGATGGAGCGATGTCCACGTACGGAGCGATGTCCACGCACGGAGCAATGTCCACGCACGGAGCAATGTCCACGCACGGAGCGATGTCCACGCACGGAGCGATGTCCACACACGGAGCGATGTCCACGCACGGAGCGATGTCCATGCACGGAGCGATGTCCACACACGGAGCGATGTCCACGCACGGAGCGATGTCCACGCACGGAGCGATGTCCATGCACGGAGCGATGTCCACGCACGGAGCGATGTCCACGCACGGAGCGATGTCCATGCACGGAGCGATGTCCATGCACGAAGCGATGTCCACAGATGGAGCGATGTCCACGTACGGAGCGATGTCCACGCACGGAGCGATGTCCACGCACGGAGCGATGTCCACGCACGGAGCGATGTCCACGCACGGAGCGATGTCCACGCACGGAGCGATGTCCACGCACGGAGCGATGTCCACGCACGGAGCGATGTCCACGCACGGAGCGATGTCCACGCACGAAGCGATGTCCACAGATGGAGCGATGTCCACGTACGGAGCGATGTCCACGCACGGAGCGATGTCCACGCACGGAGCGATGTCCACGCACGGAGCGATGTCCACGCACGGAGCGATGTCCACGCACCGAGCGATGTCCACGCACGGAGCGATGTCCACGCACGGAGCGATGTCCACGCACGGAGCGATGTCCACGCACGGAGCGATGTCCACGCACGGAGCGATGTCCACGCACGGAGCGATGTCCACGCACGGAGCGATGTCCACGCACGGAGCGATGTCCACGCACGGAGCGATGTCCACGCACGGAGCGATGTCCATGCACGAAGCGATGTCCACAGATGGAGCGATGTCCACGTACGGAGCGATGTCCACGCACGGAGCGATGTCCACGCACGGAGCGATGTCCACGCACGGAGCGATGTCCACGCACGGAGCGATGTCCACGCACGGAGCGATGTCCACGCACGGAGCAATGTCCACACATGGAGCGATGTCCACGCACGAAGCGATGTCCACAGATGGAGCGATGTCCACGCACGGAGCGATGTCCACGCACGGAGCGATGTCCACGCACAGAGCGATGTCCACAGATGGAGCGATGTACACTCACGGAGCGATGTCCACAAACAGAGCGATGTCCACGCACGGAGCGATGTCCACGCATGGAGCGATGTCCACACACAGAGCGATGTCCACACACGGAGCGATGTCCACGCATGGAGCGATGTCCACGCACGGAGCGATGTCCACACACGGAGCGATGTCCACACATGGAGTGATGTCCACGCACGGAGCGATGTCCACGCATGGAGCGATGTCCACACACGGAGCGATGTCCACTCACGGAGCGATGTCCACACACGGAGCGATGTCCACACACGGAGCAATGTCCACACACGGAGCAATGTCCACGCACGGAGCAATGTCCACGCACGGAGCGATGTCCACAAACAGAGCGATGTCCACACAAGGAGCGATGTCCACACACGGAGCGATGTCCACGCACGAAGCGATGTCCACAGATGGAGCGATGTCCACGTACGGAGCGATGTCCACGCACGGAGCAATGTCCACGCACGGAGCAATGTCCACGCACGGAGCGATGTCCACGCACGGAGCGATGTCCACACACGGAGCGATGTCCACGCACGGAGCGATGTCCATGCACGGAGCGATGTCCACACACGGAGCGATGTCCACGCACGGAGCGATGTCCACGCACGGAGCGATGTCCATGCACGGAGCGATGTCCACGCACGGAGCGATGTCCACGCACGGAGCGATGTCCATGCACGGAGCGATGTCCATGCACGAAGCGATGTCCACAGATGGAGCGATGTCCACGTACGGAGCGATGTCCACGCACGGAGCGATGTCCACGCACGGAGCGATGTCCACGCACGGAGCGATGTCCACGCACGGAGCGATGTCCACGCACGGAGCGATGTCCACGCACGGAGCGATGTCCACGCACGAAGCGATGTCCACAGATGGAGCGATGTCCACGTACGGAGCGATGTCCACGCACGGAGCGATGTCCACGCACGGAGCGATGTCCACGCACGGAGCGATGTCCACACACGGAGCGATGTCCACGCACGGAGCGATGTCCACGCACGGAGCGATGTCCACGCACGGAGCGATGTCCACGCACGGAGCGATGTCCACGCACGGAGCGATGTCCACGCACGGAGCGATGTCCATGCACGAAGTGATGTCCACAGATGGAGCGATGTCCACGTACGGAGCGATGTCCACGCACGGAGCGATGTCCACGCACGGAGCGATGTCCACGCACGGAGCGATGTCCACGCACGGAGCGATGTCCACGCACGGAGCGATGTCCACGCACGGAGCGATGTCCACGCACGGAGCGATGTCCACGCACGGAGCGATGTCCACGCACGAAGCGATGTCCACAGATGGAGTGATGTCCACGTACGGAGCGATGTCCACGCACGGAGCGATGTCCACGCACGGAGCGATGTCCACGCACGGAGCGATGTCCACACACGGAGCGATGTCCACGCACCGAGCGATGTCCATGCACGGAGCGATGTCCACACACGGAGCGATGTCCACGCACGCAGCGATGTCCACACACGGAGCGATGTCCACGCAAGGAGCGATGTCCACGCACGGAGCGATGTCCACGTACGGAGCGATGTCCACGCACGGAGCGATGTCCACACACGGAGCGATGTCCACACACGGAGCGATGTCCACGCACGGAGCGATGTCCACGCACGGAGCGATGTCCACACACGGAGCGATGTCCACACACGGAGCGATGTCCACACACGGAGCAATGTCCACGCACGGAGCGATGTCCACGCACGGAGCGATGTCCACAAACAGAGCGATGTCCACACAAGGAGCGATGTCCACACACGGAGCAATGTCCACGCACGGAGCGATGTCCACGCATGGAGCGATGTCCACGCACGGAGCGATGTCCACGCACGAAGCGATGTCCACAGATGGAGCGATGTCCACGTACGGAGCGATGTCCACGCATGGAGCGATGTCCACGCACGGAGCAATGTCCACGCACAGAGCGATGTCCACGCATGGAGCGATGTCCACACACGGAGCGATGTCCACGCACGGAGCGATGTCCACACACGGAGCGATGTCCATACACGGAGCAATGTCCACACACGGAGCAATGTCCACGCACGGAGCGATGTCCACGCACGAAGCGATGTCCACAGATGGAGCGATGTCCACGTACGGAGCGATGTCCACGCACGGAGCGTTGTCCACGCACGGAGCGATGTCCACGCACGGAGCGATGTCCACACACGGAGCGACGTCCACGCACCGAGCGATGTCCACGCACGGAGCGATGTCCACGCACGGAGCGATGTCCACGCACGGAGCGATGTCCACGCACGGAGCGATGTCCACGCACGGAGCGATGTCCACGCACGAAGCGATGTCCACAGATGGAGCGATGTCCACGTACGGAGCGATGTCCACGCACGGAGCGATGTCCACGCACGGAGCGATGTCCACGCACGGAGCGATGTCCACACACGGAGCGATGTCCTCGCACCGAGCGATGTCCATGCACGGAGCGATGTCCACACACGGAGCGATGTCCACGCACGGAGCGATGTCCACACACGGAGCGATGTCCACGCAAGGAGCGATGTCCACGCACGGAGCGATGTCCACGTACGGAGCGATGTCCACGCACGGAGCGATGTCCACACACGGAGCGATGTCCACGCATGGAGCGATGTCCACGCACGGAGCGATGTCCACACACGGAGCGATGTCCACACACGGAGCAATGTCCACACACGGAGCAATGTCCACGCACGGAGCGATGTCCACGCACGGAGCGATGTCCACAAACAGAGCGATGTCCACACAAGGAGCGATGTCCACACACGGAGCAATGTCCACGCACGGAGCGATGTCCACGCATGGAGCGATGTCCACGCACGGAGCGATGTCCACGCACGAAGCGATGTCCACAGATGGAGCGATGTCCACGTACGGAGCGATGTCCACGCATGGAGCGATGTCCACGCACGGAGCAATGTCCACGCACAGAGCGATGTCCACGCATGGAGCGATGTCCACACACGGAGCGATGTCCACGCACGGAGCGATGTCCACACACGGAGCGATGTCCATACACGGAGCAATGTCCACACACGGAGCAATGTCCACGCACGGAGCGATGTCCACGCACGAAGCGATGTCCACAGATGGAGCGATGTCCACGTACGGAGCGATGTCCACGCACGGAGCGTTGTCCACGCACGGAGCGATGTCCACGCACGGAGCGATGTCCACACACGGAGCGACGTCCACGCACCGAGCGATGTCCATGCACGGAGCGATGTCCACACACGGAGCGATGTCCACGCACGGAGCGATGTCCACACACGGAGCGATGTCCACGCAAGGAGCGATGTCCACGCACGGAGCGATGTCCACGTACGGAGCGATGTCCACGCACGGAGCGATGTCCACACACGGAGCGATGTCCACACACGGAGCGATGTCCACGCACGGAGCGATGTCCACGCACGGAGCGATGTCCACGCACGGAGCGATGTCCACAGATGGAGCGATGTCCACTCACGGAGCGATGTCCACACACAGAGCGATGTCCACGCACGGAGCGATGTCCACGCATGGAGCGATGTCCACACACAGAGCGATGTCCACACACGGAACGATGTCCACGCATGGAGCGATGTCCACGCACGGAGCGATGTCCACACACGGAGCGATGTCCACACATGGAGCGATGTCCACGCACGGAGCGATGTCCACGTATGTAGCGATGTCCACACATGGAGCGATGTCCACGCACGGAGCGATGTCCACACACAGAGCGATGTCCACACACGGAGCAATGTCCACGCACGGAGCGATGTCCACGCACAGAGCGATGTCCACACATGGAGCGATGTCCACACACGGAGCGATGTCCACACACAGAGCGATGTCCACACATGGAGCGATGTCCACACACAGAGCGATGTCCACGCACGGAGCGATGTCCACGCACAGAGCGATGTCCACGCACGGAGTGATGTCCACGCACGGAGCGATGTCCACAGACGGAGCGATGTCCACGCACGGAGCGATGTCCACACACGGAGTGATGTCCACAAACGGAGCGATGTCCATGCACGGAGCGATGTCCACGCACGGAGCGATGTCCACGCACGGAGCGATGTCCACGCACGGAGCGATGTCCACGCACGGAGCGATGTCCACGCGCGGAGCGATGTCCACACTTGCGGACTCTGGAGCTCATTTTTGGTTGGGGCTGTTTGGACGCAGCACAGAGCCAGAGGTTTCCTTCACCTGTCCCCCACTTCCAGTACACCAGTTCAGTCCCCCTCTCAGGCCCGCCATTAGATTGTTTGTGCTATCAGATCATTGGTGCCATGAATATTCTTGCATTCTGCATATCGATGCCATACGCCTTGCTGTGGTAATACAATGATGAAAAATGGATTCTCGTTATGGGACCCATTAAAGCCCCACCGAGTCTCGTGACTCCTTTCTCAGAGGGGTCCTGCCCAGTGTTTTTTTCGTAGAAGGGGGGTCATTGTTTTTCAACACTGGGATCTTTTTTTTGTTCTTTTTGTTTTTGTGTCAGCTGTGGGAGGACATTCGGAGGAAAAACTCCGTGGCAGAACTGGGGGAAAACCGCACGAGGAAAGGGACACGATTCGGGAATTTGACCCTGGGTCTTGTTGCTGTGAGGCCAGAGTCACAACTTGGCCACTAACTCATTTCTCTGCAACTCTTTTTCGCGTGTCGTTTGTTGTCCTTCCTCCTGCACATCTCATTAGCTCGGTTGGCTACGTACGGTGGTGTGAAAGAAGTTCAACATATGTCCAGCACGGTTGGCTACGTACGGTGCGAAAGAAGTTAAACGTACATAGAGTAAGGGCCGTGCAGTCTGTCATGTTTCATGTCCACATTACTAAGAGGCAGCAGTGCAGCGATCACTCTAACTTATGTACAATACTGATCATCACCTCCAAAGCACAACACCGCCTTGAGAAACGTGGGAACTCACCTTGTCTCCTTCCAGCACCGACTGCTTGGCATAGGCTGCGTGCAAGCTGCCGTGGGTGTGGAGACTTTTTAAATTATAATCTAATGCAGTTTCAATAGTCATTTAAGAAACGCTAAATCACGCTCGTAGCATCTTCACTGCGCATTGCTGCCTCGTCATGCTGTGTTCGTTAAATGCTTTTTCAGGTCTCTGCTGAGGTGTTTGTTGAAAACAAGGTTTTTTTTTATTCTTAAGTTTGTCGGCTGGAGGATTCCACACGACGGTGGGGTGGGGGGGCCCAGCCTTGTGGGGAGCGCAGTCGCCGTGCGTCTCTGGGCAGGGGGTTCGTGTCGCAAACAATGACGACGGCGGCGAAAACGCCACGACGAGGAGTTGTCCTTGCCGATCATCGGCGACATGGCACGCACAACTCCGACAGAACAACGGTGGCGCCCTGCCGCATAGGCACTGGCGTACGGTCGGACGGCGCTTGCGGTCGGAAGCCAGTGAAGTGCGCCTGCTTGCTGTTTTTTGTCTTTTACCGCCAACATGGACGTTCCCCGTGCCGAGCGTGCAAATTCGCATCGTCACCGTTGGCAAGCGCGGTCGGGCGCTATTTTTCATATTTCACGGTGGGCGCTTCGGCTTGCATAGAGAGCGCGTTCCCGATAAAACACTTAAACATTGTCACAATCGGTTTCGAATAAAGCATTCCCCTACGCAACGTGCAAACGAACGCAGGCGGAGAGAGAAATTACAATTGCCAAGAAGCTTTTATCGAGCCGTGTGCCGGTGGCTGTTTGAAGAATTCATCTGTAAAGGGCAAAACAAAGTCATTCCTGACAAACTTCGCGAAGTCATTATCATTGCCCCGGCTCTCTGTCGAAAAAGGAATGCACCACTGACAGTTGGCAATTTGCGATAACATTTGTGCTTATTTCACCAGACATTGATTAGCAGGCCTCTTAATGAATGCAAATATTTATAACCGGGAGGCAAAGGAGAGAGACGTCTGAAAATAAAGTCCAGTTAATTGGAACTTAATTGCCATGCTGGATGCAAAGCTCGTCACGCTAATTTATGCTGATTGAGAGGGACGGGCGGCTGGGAAAAGCTGACGCCGGGACCCTGCGGTGGGCAGCAGCTCTCCGCGCCGTGCCCGCCGTGAGACACCGGGGCACTGGGCAGAGACTCGTGGCCTTTCGAGGGCCCACTCGGAACGAGGGCTTGTGGGGGGGGGGGGGTGCTTCGCACTCGGCACGCCCCGGCAAGCGTGCACGCCGTTAATTACAGCTCCTGGTTCCCAATTAAGGCCGAAACTCCGCTGCTGTCTCGTTCCCAATGCCGGGGATGAGGCGGGGGACAAAAATACACGTATCGTGAAGCTGACACGTCACATTGTCGTCCAAATTACTGGAAAATAATGTATGCGTTCATGGTAATTTTCCCGCTGCAAATTTAGATTATTATTCTAATGGCCTTTCTGACTTTGAACGGAGATGAAACGCATTGTAAATGACTTTAGGTGAAATGATTTTAAAAAGGCTACGAGGGATTTTGCTAATTATGTTTGAAATGTTCCATATTCCATTGCATTGGCCATGGCTTCTGGTCAAATCAAGGTCCACTGCACTGATTCCACATCGACAAAGCGTCGGTGTGAAATGCGAGGATCTGCCAAAACGTTTTATTTTTTCGAAATGCAGGCAAATTATTGGTGTTTAAGTAAATAATGGAGCCAGAGCACATAGGCCAGAGAGGTCTCAGTGGGTAGTGAGAGGAAATGCGCTGGGAGAAGTGATGGGACAGGTGGTGGTGAGAGGGAATGAGCTGAAGGAGGTGATAGGGCAGGTGGTGGTGAGAGGGAATGAGCTGGGAGAGGAGATCGAAGGGAAAGATTTTCTGGGAGAAGTCCGAGAGGGAGGAGGAGAAGAGCGGCGGTGCGAGAGATGATGCGCGACGTGGTAAGAACGTGCGGAGGGAGGCGGCGGAGCGGAGCCTTGGGCCCCGCTCGGCCCAGTGAGCGAGTGCAATCGGGCGGCACACCCTTCCCTGTTGATGCCGGGGGACCAGTGTCGCGAGCGCCACCGCCGCTGAGATAGCAAACGCCTGGTGACCGCGGCCCGACAATTCGTATCGCTCTACACGCACGCGTCGCGATACTTGTATATATAGGGAGCGGTGGTGCAGCGGTTAGCACGTTGCCCGCTCACTGCCAACACCGGTGATGATTATCTGGACTGGTCCTCGGCCTCCCCTAGGTCGTCTCGGCCTCAAATAAGTACCTGGTGCAGTGGTGTGCAGTAAACATCGCCACTGGGCAGACAAAGGTGGCCGGGCGTGGTTTTGGCCATCCACCCCTCGTGTGCTGTGTCGACCTTATTAGGTGCTACTCGCTAACAGCACTTACCCCAACAGTTTGTTGAGGCTATACGGGGGTCTTTGTCTTTGATGTATACACATGATTTACAGCATAGATAATTTATTGTTATATTTTACATATATTTTACGTTAGTTTTAATTATGCACTATTTTTGGAAGTTGGCTGTATTATGCTTTGTGTGGAGATGTACGAAACTATTTTTTTTTACATAACAGTCTGGAATCCTGCCTTTTCCATCAAACCTGGGGGAGACGGATGATTGTTCTTCTCGGCACGCCGCCTGCCCTCGCTCACCGCAGAGTCCGGCACTTGTTAGGAGCCCACGGGAGCGCTCCCTGGAACTCGATCACCAACTCTCTCTGGCTTGCAGCGCTGTGCAAACCGCATTTTAACCGCTTCAGCTGCGCAGGTCAAAACACCAAACGATCACTTAAACCGATACTGCTCACAGAATGCACTCCCGGATGGCCGTGTGGCCTGTGTAAAATACGGTTTGTTTTTTCTTTATTAATGTGGAGAGACAAATATGGGGAGGAGGCCGATTGTTAACGTTTTTGTTCAGTCCCAACAGGTCACCTCCCCTTGCCTGGTGGCGATGACCCCACAGGAAGAGCAGTTGTGAATTCTCTCAGAAATGCCTTTGACTTGAGACACGGCAGATGTTGAACTTATTTCGCTCCACACGTAGCCAACCGTGCTAATCGGAGGTGCTAATCGGAGGCACTGTTGCACCTTTGAAAAAAATCCCAACTCCCAAAAAGAGACAAAGACTCCCGCTATATAGCCGTAGCGGACTGTTAGGTCAACTGCAGTTATCGAGCACCCAAGAAGGGCGAGATGGAAAACGGAGGAGTTGGGTGACCAACACCGCACCCAGACGTCCTTGTCTCCCCATTGCTGATGTTTACACACCGAAGCAGGTGCTCATTTTAGGCTGAGATGACCTCGGTTTAAGCCCAGGACCGGTTTCGATATTCGTCACCGATGTTTTTTAGTGCGTGAGCGGGAATCGATGATCGCGTGTCGCTGGCTTTGTAGCGCGGTGCATAAGTAGCCAACCGTGCTGCGCTAACCGCTGTGCCACCGCTCCCCTCAGGTGGGGGTGGGGTGCCCTGCGGGAAATTGCGTCGTGAATTCTCTCGGAAATTCCCGAGCGTGAGACACGATGTTTGGATTCATCCGCCAGCTCTCGAGCAGCAAATTCCCCCACGCTCGCCACTCCGCGCCCACGCATGGCGGTGCATCCTGGCAGTGCCCGACTGTCCACGTGGATTAACAGTTAAACTTCAGATGGTTGGCAGTAATCTCACAAGGAATATTCATCGTTCATCAACTTCAAAATGACCTCTTTTTTGAACAGTTGCAAAAGAAAGAAATGTTTTGCTTGACAAACATTGATGACGGCACGGCAATAAGTTCGCTCGTTCGGCATTTTATACAGACACAGGCCCACAGTTGAATGCTTGTCCATGAATACATTCATGGACAATTGAAGACACGCACGGACAAGCCGATTATTATTTTGTTGTGATCACGATACATTGGCAACGGTGACTCCCTCACGGCTGCGTGCGTGGCGTTGCAGTGCAACACGGTGCATCATTCGTCCGCGAGTTCAATGGCGTGGCGCGGTGCCATCATGCACATCCAAGGTACGCGACCTAACCCTGAGATCGATTGATTTCTGTTAGGCTAGAATCTGCGGGCAATGTGACCAGCAGCAGCAGGGCGAGACTCAGGAGTCACTGCGGTGGCAGCAATTATCATTTATTTCTGCGGTGGGATTGTGTAAACAGCAGTCAGCTGATTTAAAGATGATTAAATCAAGCCAGTATTTGTCTTGTTTGGACCCCAGTATTTCTTCAATTGATCTGCCAAACATTCTTCTTTGTGGTTCACGGAGGTCGCAGATTACACCGGTGTGATATGGCACGAAGAATTGGGTCAATGCCCTTGTATTTTACTCGTACAACAACGAATTCCACACATTTCTTCGGCTGGGTCAACTTCCAGTTTTGTAGACTGGCGTACTCACAGACGCTTACGACAATTCAGATCCAACACTTTCTGTAAACGATGATAAGAAAAAATCTGTCCCAATGGGAAAATGCGCGGCGGCCGGAAACATATAAATATGGATCAGCGTTGGCCCTTCGTCGCTCCCCTCGGACGGACCCAGACCAGGTACACCGCGAGCCACTACACCCGTAGCTTGTACAGGGTAGCACTCTGGGTCGTCCTCTGAAGAGCAAACATTTTCTCTGGCTGAAACGTTCCCGCGGAGGAGAAATATACGTCTCGAACACAATTTGTATCCGACATCTGCCTTAAATACCCGCATCCAGCAACGTGACGCAGAGGCACGCAGTAGGGGGTGGACATTACGTTTGTAAGGGAAGCGTAATTCTTGCCAACAATCGGCAAATGTCTCAAAACGTTCCGGCTTCTTTGCTCGTCTGCGGTCAATCTTTAAAGGGCCACTGCCCGAAACGTCGCCTGTTACATTTTCTCTCCTATTCAGGGCCACGGTGCTATAGACCGACGTGTTGACGTTCCTTTTTTGTGAATTGTGCTTGTGCGCCGCTGCCAACGCAGCAGCAGCATCAACAACATCAGCAGCATCAGCACCAAATCGCGTGTTTAATCTTGCTGCCAGCGGTCGTGTTGTCACCCCCGCCAAATGACCAATTCCCAGAGCGTGTCCGTCTCTTTAACCTTTCGTCGCTCTTTGTTTCCTCCCTTTGGTGCCTTCAAATGAGTTGGTGCGTATCCATTATTAATGACGCCGCCACCGCGAGGCTGTCAAAAAATGTCGCACGTTTGTGAAAGAGCTCTCGGTTCAATTGGAATTCACCGTCTATTAATGGCATTTTAATCGCACGACAGGCAATATGACAGTCTCGGGACTACTAATTACGTGTCCGTTCATTCAAGACAAAATTATATTCACTCTGCCGTGTTGGATTGCTCATCGGCTTTTAATCCAATCATGGGCCACGAAGAACATTGTCGGAGAACACGGACTAGGAACAAGGAATGAACGAGGCGACAGACTGGTTCAATTCTGCCAAGAAGAACGTTTCAGTATTGCTAACACGTGGTTCCAATTACCACCTCGACGACTGTACACGTGGACCTCGCCGCAAGACTCCGACAACAACATCGTCAGGAACCAAATCGATTATATCCTAATTAACATCAGGTTTAAGTCCAGTGTGATTACAGCAAAAACCTACCCTGGAGCCGATATATCGTCAGATCATAACCCAGTAACAGCTACAATAAGACTCAAATTGCGATCAATACAATGTACAAAGACGAGACGAGCAGACCTGGAGAAACTGAAGAACAGCGCCGATAAAAGACAAGTACAGCAACATCTCAACGATAGCATCCGCTCAATAACAACAGAAACAGCAGATGTTCAGGAGTACTGGCGCTCGTTCAAACAATGCATCACAGAAACAACAGAAGTCATGCTGGGACATCAGCCACCGAAAAAGAAACAACGATGGATGACATTGTATTCTCGATCTAATGAGCAAACGAAGAATGTACAAAAATAACAACTTGGAGAAGTACAAACAAATGCAACAGAAGATCAGAGAAGCAATCCGACAGGCAAAATAAAAGTGGATGGAAGAACAATGCGCCGAGATTGAAGAACTAATAAAAAAACATGACCATTTTACTCTGCACAAGAAGCTCAAAGAAGCTGGTAACATCTACAGACCAACCCCAAAAGCTACCTTGTATGCGGGCAACAACCAACCAATCCTAAATAAACAATAAAAAATGGACACCTGGACAAACTATATACACAAGCTCTATGGCGCCGCGAGAACACCTGCAGAAAAATACCAACAGATGTCGAAAGACGCTCTACACATTTTAACATCAGAAGTAGAACATGCAATCAAAACAGCTAAGTCAGGTAAAGCGTGCGGGCCCGACACAATCCATGTAGAATTGCTCAAACTATTAGACAGTAGCAACATACGACAACTGACTAATTGGTACAATCAAATATACAATGGCAATAAAATTCCATCCGACTGGCTACAATCCATCTTTGTGGCCATACCAAAGAAAGCAACAAGCCGGAAATGCGAGGACTACAGACTGATAAGCTTGATGAGCCACGTGCTGAAAGTCTTCCTGAAGGTGATCCAACAGCGCATATGCTCCACATGCGAAAATGCATTGAAGAACACACAGTTTGGCTTCTGCAAAGGACTAGGCACAAGAGAAGCAATCTTCTGTCTACAGATACTACTACAGCGATGCTACGAACATCAGAAAGAAGTGTACATCTGCTTCATAGATTACGAGAAAGCCTTTGACTCAGTCGACCACGACCGACTAGCAGCTCTATTAAAACAACTGGGACTAGATAAAAACGACATCAACTTCATCATTGCTCTTTATTGGAAGCAAACAGCCCAACTCCGATATGACAACGAATTGACAGACCCAACACCAATACAAAAAGGTGTACGACAAGGCTGCCCACTTTCACCCAGTCTTTTCAACATCTACTCGGAGCAGATTTTTGATCGAACACTAGCAGATAAAAACATTGGTATTAAAGTCAATGGACAATACATCAACAACATCAGGTATGCCGACGACACTGCACTGCTGGCGGATTCGGAACAAGACCTACAACAAATCTTGGACGAGGTTGCCACAGAGAGTCAAATATGGGGCTTACGAATTAATAAAAAGAAAACAAAGGTTATGAAGGTCAGCCGAACTACAAGCGAAATAACAATCAAGCTTGGCAGCGAAAAATTGGAACAAGTACACCGATTTAAATACCTTGGTGTAATCATTGACGATCAGTTGAACCATGAAGTCGAAATCAAGAGCAGAATTGAACAAGCAAGGCAAGCATTTATTAAATGGAAAACACTCCTTGCAGACCGCAACTTGAGTACATCACTGAAACTGCGCACACTGAAATGCTACATCTGGTCAATTTTGCTGTACGGAGTAGAGACGTGGACACTGACAACAACAGCAACAAAAAGGCGCGAAGCTTTCGAGATGTGGCTGTATCGAAGAATGCTGAAAATCCCATGGACAGCCAAAACCACCAATACACAAGTTCTGCAAGATATGGGCACTGACAGGCAACTGCTGAAGACCATCATTAGCAGGAAGTGTTACTACCTCGGCCACATTGCCCGAAACGACCACAAATACCAGCTATTAAAGCAAATCCTGGAAGGAAAAATCGAAGGGAAAAAACGACCAGGACGGCCAAAAACGACATGGCTCAGTAACATCAAAACATGGCTACAATTAACAACAGCACAAACTCTACACGCCGTGCTAGACCGGGACCAATATCATCGTGAAGTCGCACACGCCGTTAGGCAGCACTAAAGAAGAAGAAGGGCCACGAAGGCTCCCCTGGCTCATTTTTCGAGGCTAGGGAGCACTGCACCTCGTGCACGAATGGCCCAGAGTTGTTCAATGATGAACAGGTAACCGTACATTTTCCCCTGGACTGGAAAAAACCGCTTTCTAAAATCAGGAACCGGCAATCATTTCCAGTGTAACTTTTAGCAACGATCTAATTGATTGGTTGTAACGCCGAAGTCACCTCGTGGATACATTTGCGCTCGTTTCTAAGTTCAAAAGGTAAAAGCGCAGGCCTGCAATCACTCGCTCATGCCACTCCTGGTGGAGGGGCCTCCACTAGAGGGAGCTCTAGAGGACATTTGGTCTACTCTTCCACAATGAGCCGGTGATTTAGAAGCTGTTGACATGTGCAGCAAACCGGTAGCCGATTTTTTTAAACCAATTATTTCATGCGGTTATTGGTCATGAAGAAAATAATTCTAAATTTACCACTAACCGCATCATGGATCTCATCTTAGTAATGGCTGCTGCGGGAAGTCTCCATGGTAAGCGCAAGGGATCTGAATCAATGTACAAGGATTCATGTCTGCATTAACCACAATACTAGCAGTCAAAATGCAAACAAAAAACATACTATGATAATATATGCACTGTCCTTGAAACTGATTGGTCCACACCAAGGGACGGCTTTCTTTTGAGCCTCGACCCAATTGGTGCTCGACCAGAGGACGCCAAAAGGCGTACAGCTCAAAGGGGAAAAACCTTATTATTATATTTTGGTACTGGCAAAGGAGGCCTAATGATGTAGATGCTCACCCCGAGGCCTCATTACTTTGATAGTGCATTGTCTTTGAGCTGTACGCCTATTGGCGTCCTCTGGTCGAGCACCAATTGGGTCGAGGCTCAAAAGAAAGCCGTCCCTTGGTGTGGACCAATCAGTTTCAAGGACAGTGCATATATTATCATAATTCTAGATTTAAAGCTTTCGTGACTGCAAGGAATCATATTCTTAGGTTTTTTCGGTAAAGTCACGTAGGTAAACATCAAAATTAATGAAAATAAAATAAAACAAAAATCACGACGTTTCGGAGGCAACACAAGTCTCCGTCATCAGGTGGGACCGTCACAGCCGAATTAGCTGCATCAAGTGAGGCAATGATTCAAGATGTAATCCCTTATAAGCAAGTTGAAGGGGGGAGGAGAGGGGGGGGGAGCTCATCAGAATGTGGTAGCCAATGAATGGAACGTATCGGGAGGGAGGGGGGCGGGGCTCAAAGACAGCACGGAGTGCTAAGTACAACGCATCGGGAGGGGGGGGAGCGGAGCCATGAAATTGTCTTTTCCGAGACCAAGGTTCTCTGCAAACCTCCCGGCTACCATCAAAGGTTTGTACACGAAGCCATACAAATATACAAACAGACATAATTTCAACCGTGATGATGGGTACAAACTTAGTAATCATTGGAAAGATGTTATCAACCACGCAAAAAAGACTTAATTACACTTTTTTGGACCATCTTATCTGACAGGCACTAGTTTACTGTACTTTACCGAGTGTTAACATCCCCAGTTATTTTTTAACAGTACTCTCTTCATTGTTCAGCCAGCATTGGTATAAACATGGGCATTTTCGTTCTTTTGTCTATCATGTGTATCAGACCTCCCCTCCCCCTCTCTGTCCATTGTGTTGGCGTGTGCAGCAGCAACCGCGTCCAAGCCGTCGTCCAATTTTTTTGGCCCTCCCCCTCCCGATGCATTGTACTTAGCACTCCGTGCTGTCTTTAAGCCCCGCCCCCCTCCCTCCCGATACGTTCCATTCATTGGCTACCACATTCTGATGAGCTCCCCCCCCTCTCCTCCCCCCTTCAACTTGCTTATAAGGGATTACATCTTGAATCATTGCCTCACTTGATGCAGCTAATTCGACTGTGACGGTCCCACCTGATGACGGAGACTTGTGTTGCCTCCGAAACGTCGTGATTTTTGTTTTATTTTATTTTCATTAATTATGATGTTTTACCTACGTGACTTTACCGAAAAAACCTAAGAATATATTATCATAGTATGTTTTTGTTTGCATTTTGACTGCTAGTATTGTGGTTAATCCAGACATGAATCCTTGTAAAAAGGTTTCAGTTTTGTTGCCAGAAAAAATGGGAAAAAACCCTATTATTAGTTCTTTCGGTAAAGTCACGTAGAAGGGAAATCATAAATTAATAAAAATATAAAACAATAAAAATGCTCACGACGTTTCGACTGCAACACAAGCAATCATCATCAGGTGTGAAATTCACAGCAAAAAAATTTGAAAAAAATTTCTTGCTGTTGATTTCACAAAGAACCAAGAATATGAATCCTTGCAGTCACGAAAGATTTAAATCTAAATTTAAAACCTATTATTATTATTAAGGTTTATATGGTTTCATAGCGTAAATATAAATATGTTGTTAAACCCGCCACCACCCGACACAGCCAATCAGTAAGGTTCGTCACGTTAACAAAACGTGCCAATTCGTTACTCGTACGCCACACCGGTAACGACGTTTCGCCAGTAA
Source organism: Lampetra planeri (assembly GCF_965212315.1). Taxonomy (NCBI): domain Eukaryota; kingdom Metazoa; phylum Chordata; class Hyperoartia; order Petromyzontiformes; family Petromyzontidae; genus Lampetra; species Lampetra planeri. Next base: position 8,596,644 of record NC_136155.1, on the reverse strand, counting down.
TTACATCCAGCCTCATCATGCTACGGCTGCTTCACGTTAAAGATATATACTTTAACATGTTTTGCTACACATCCCATCAGCCACACAGCCTTCTTGGGAGTGCGTAATGACATTGGGATGTATAACAAAAAAACACGTAAGCATCCCATTAGCCACATTAACATTTTATTAAATTAACTTTTTCTTATCTGGGGGGACAGATACGCGAGGGAGGCGCGTCATCTACTTTGTTATTTTATTATATTCTCCACATGGACGCAAATGATTAATTTGCGTTTCACATGTAATACAAGCTCTTAACTGTTGATTTCATCATTTTGTTTTATTACCTAATCTGTAACCACAGTACCCACTCTGTCATCATCAGTTGTTCATTAGCGTTATTTGTGACGTTCCTTTCATCCCCAATATGCATCAGAGCACATCACTCCCCCCCCCCCCTCGGTGTATAAATTGATCTTTAACAAGCAAACGCACAATCGTGATTGAAGGACACAAGTCAAGCACGACATTGTACGAGCGCAGCGTGCCTCAGAGCGTACACATATCTTGCACGCTCCGTGGGAATACAGGGACTTCCCTACTTACGAACGAGTTAGCCTACGTGTTAAACTTTGCTCCTGCCGATTCCAAACATGTTGAACAGGATGTATACTAAACGTGGGGAATGACTTTAAAAGTTGTATAATCTCCTGTAAACATAGATGCCATTGGTTCTTCACGTTCTGCAGATTAGATGCCACCACCGCCATCTATTACACTTACGACTCTCGGTCCGAACAGACTACTGGACATACAGACAGGTATGTTCGTATCTCTGAAAGTTCAAAAGTCGATTGTTCGTAAGTAGAGGAGTCCATGTAGTTGCAACCACGGGCACCGTGTGGGAGGAGTGCATTGGGGTGCCCGCGGGGCCTGCTGGGCTGCAGGGCTTGCGAGTGGCCAGGAGAAGGCAGCACAGCAGCGGGTGCGGTCCGCAGATGCATTCAGTCCAGTCACTGGATTCATCCATAATAGAGGTTTTTTGGGGGTTAGATCGCATAACTATACACGTGCAGTTAAACTTGCCTCCACCCAAAACAGTCAATTAGTAAGAGTTTTCACGTGAATTAAACGTGCCAATTCCTTACTAGTTCAGCACTAAGCGGTTGTGTGTTGGTGAGTAAAACCACGACAACATTTACAAGTCGAGTACCGTGACGTTTCACCAGTAAAATTATAACCAGCCTAATAAGGCGGACAGCCGGTTGTTGGGAAATCCTCCTGCTTCGTTCACTCTCACACACTTGGTTTGCTGAACTCGTAACGAATTGGCATGTTTGTTTACGTGGAAAACTTTACTAATTAGCTGTGTCGGGTGGTGGCTGGTTTAATGACACATTTATATTTACGCGATCTAACCCAAAAACCTCTATTACGGATAATATTGGTCATGAAAGCCTACGTGTTAAACTCACTGGATTCAGCCTGTGGGTTAGTTCCATCTGTGTGGAGCTTTGAGCATTGTCCTCGCACGCGTGGAGTTTTCTTTTCACCGGATGGATACTTCCTCTTACGTGGAGCCAAACACTCATTCATGGTACGGAATAAAATCAGAGAGTAGCCTCCGAGAAAGTATTGAGATCCGATGTGGATAAATATTTAGCATTACAATTATTATAACTTTGGTTTTAGGAAAGCTCACATCACCACCTATGTCCAACCTCAATTCCCCAAATTGCCACGAAAAGACCCCAAAATATCCGTTTGCAGATGACGTTTGTTGTGACTTATGTCGCACGTCTGCGAGCTGATGCGCAATTATATTCTTGAATATGATGGCAGCAGCTGAATGCCAATGCCGAGATCTGCTCGCCATGACGAGAGGGCTTCAGGAGAGCGAGAGAGAGTTTGTGTGGTTTTGCTGTTCTTCCTCCACTGAAGGAGCACAGACTACAGTGGATCACTATGGGCTCCACAATTTGGATTTCATGGCCACAGTCACGCTCATTGGGGAGATTCGCGCATCGGCCTGTTGATGTTCCGGCGCGGTTGATGGTTTCACTGGTATCTTCGAGGAGGAGGATCGGGGTGGGCAGGGATGACGAGGAGGGGGATGGAGATGGGGGGAAGGGGAGGGGGAATGGCGTGAGCGAGAAAGCAGGTGAACAGTTGCAAGGCTGCACCTTTATATTATAACTGAGACACGAGGCCAAATTGACCACGCGGCCACCGTGCAGTTTTGTACATTCGCACGAGCCGATCGGTTCCTTCATTTCTAAAATATTCCTCTGGAAATGATGACCAGCTCCTATCTCAGCACCAGCAATCTATTCTGAAAACGGTGACCGGTTAGCCAGTTGTCATTTAACCGGCCTCGATGGCGAGCGCTGTGCTGTGAAGTGAAACTGACACACAGACTCACGGAGACAGCATGGACTACACGGACTACACTGCCCTCATGCCAGTACATCAGACTGCCTGTCTATCCTGTGGCCTATGCTGTAGTCTACGTTGGCCAAGTCGTGCGAAACACGGACGAAACATTACAAATGTGATATCCACCCTGTATTGCATGCCTCTGTATCATTACGTAAGCAATTGTCAGTGTAAATTACGCCCTCGGTTATTTGATGCATCCATCGCATGAATGTTAAATTGAAAACAGTGTAAAGCGGTGCGCTCATCTCATTAGCATCGCCAACTTGACGTGGAGTTTTTAATTGCAAGGTCTTCACAGCTGGATTTGGTAATCAATATACAGGACGCACACATGTCGTGCGTCTCCCCTGGCATTAGGCAGACCCAACAATTATTATCTCAGAGACCCTGGTCTACCCACAGTGCACGTCAAGACAACAGCCACATTATCACCCTCCGCTTCTCCCCTTTTCTTCCCCTCCACTGCAAGTGTGCTACTCTCGGTCGTCATCGCTACTACGATGGTAGCGCTGTGAGCTCAAGTATGCGGCTTCCCATCGTCATCCCTACGATGGTAGGGCTGTGAGACTCACAGCAGCCACATCTGTATCGTGACGTGTTACTTAAACATTGCAGAGTTGCCGCTGTCCAGGCAACTGTCATGGCTGAACTTGGCCTTTAAAAAATGACAGCTACACAAAGCAATTTGTACTTTACCAGGTAAGGCCCACTGAGTTATCTAGCTCTTTTTCAGAAGCGACATGGCCACAAATGATAGGTCAACGAAGTGGCCTATCATGTGGATAATTTAAACGCATGTTTATAATGTGGAGGGGAAAACCGGAGGACCCGGAGAAAAATCTACGCAACCACAAGCAGAGACAACATGCAAACTCCAAATATACAGGTGTCAGGGTCGTGATCGAACCCACGACCTCCTGCATACCAGGTGAAGTAGTTAATATCTTGCCGCCACTGTGCCACCTTGGTTGTGGTCAGCAGGCGATCGTTTTTTTTAGACGGGCTAAGCGTGGTCCAGCACTGTGGAGACGAGGCTGAGGTAGGCGTGCGGAATCCCCGAAGCTACTGGACTGTGAGGTGGCAGTACGGCCAGTGCATGTGTAGTGACATAGAATCGGTCACGTAGCAGCATAGCGCTGGCTGCTTGCAGGGAAGGGGATCTGCAGCTTACAGCAACCCTGGCTGACAGCAGGCCACGTGATAGACCAGAGGGGGATCTAGGGGAAGGGTCACGGAAGGGTCACATCGAGATCCCGCTAGTAGGTTCCAGAAGGGGGCGTGGCCGGGGCGGAGCCAGGCCAAGGTGACAGTATAGGAGGGGCCCCGGGAGGGGACCTCGAGGCTGCCGTGTGGAGTGGGATCCCCGTCGTGCTGCTGGAGTCTTCACCGTCATCTCCGTCTTCACCCTTTCGGCGTCGCCAGTCAGGCAGTCTACCAGCTGTCCTGACTGGGAACCGTAGTTGCTCAGTGTTACTGTTAGGCGTGTTAATAAACAGAGTGCCTCCTACTTTTAGTGTCTCTGAGTCAGTCACTACACATGTGTGGATCCTCCTACGCAGACGCTCGAGTGCTGTCCCTACTGGGAATGTGTGGCGGGCTTTCTGCGGGCAGTTGGGTTTCCTCGCATGCCATACGCTTCTCAAACATGAATCGGGCAGGCATCCCCGTGCGGCAGAAAAATAACCTCGAGACTCAGCGACGCTTCCCCTGGATAAATTGCAAGACTGCGTTACGAACGGATTATAAGCTGCAATAGGGGTAACGAAAGTGCGCTTATCATAACATTGAGACTGTCATCAAATGGACACGGTCGTAACAGTTGGTTGAATTATTTTATCAAATCGTCCAAGCCATTTGCGATTTAATCACAAGCCGGTGGGTTACTTATATAGAGTAGCCACACGGTTTAGAGATGCGCGCCAGATTTCCTGCTGCATTGCGGATTTTCTTCGCCGTTTATACACCGGGAAGAACTGATAATCTTATTTGACCTGCAGATAATCTTTCTTCCAATGAAACTGGATCACAAATAATGGGAGATTTCTCCATGAATGGAATACTATTGGACAGCTCCCATATACTGGTATGGCCTAGTCACCGTAATTATTACTATTATACAGCCGTAATATATAAAACACGTACCCACTTATTTTAAAAATATTTTAATCACGAAGGCAAATGGTTAAATTGCATTTGTACGCAATGCATTCCCCCGATTGACGTAACCGCTCCACCTCCAGTAGGCCGCAGTAGCGCCTCCCCCGCCCCCCCCTGTCCAAATGCCCAAAAAAATCAATTCCTAATTTGGGGGGAGACCATTGTGATTTCTCAGCCGAAGGTTAATGCCTCAGCAGTCATGAATTTCGCATGTTTAATTCATCATTCCGGAGGAGTCCCCGTGTGCTCCATTAATGGAAGTTAATACAAACATTGATTGGGGAATGCGTTTTTTTCCGTCCGTGCAGTCACGGCGGCGGCAGTACCGGCAAATAATTGTCTTGGACTTTGCGGAGGCTCACGCGATCTGCTCCGGGTTAAAACGGCAACACATTTACCTATGAGCAGGAAGTCGCAAACCAGCTGCGTGCCTGTGACATCGCACAGAGCACTGTCACCGACATCACCACCGTCACCGTCTACGTCGTGAGTGTTTGTTATTATCGCTCGTTTACCCCACGAACGCCTCGCTGAATCTCACGATTATTTTTCAGGAGGATCCTGCCAAGTTGTTGCAGTCGGCAGTGGTGTTGCTATACTATACTATTATGCTATATTTTATTTTACCAGGTAAGGCCCACTGATCTACTGCAAATAGCTCTTTTTCACAAGTGACCTGGCCACAAATGATAGCTTAGCGAAGTGGCCTATAATGTGGAGATTTAATGCAGCCAAATACTCTAAAAGCATATTTATAGATTTGGAGAGTAAAACGGGATGACCCACAGAAAAATCTACGCAACCAGAATGAGAGAGAACATGGACTCTAAATATACAGGTGTCAGGGTCAAGATAGAACCCACGACCTCCTGTATACCAAGCGAGGTAGTTAACATCTCGCCACCGTGCTGCTGTGTGTAATACAAATTGAGTGATTTTCGGGTAATTTTCAGCATTGGTTTTGGCCAATACCGGTTACATTGAATGATTTTATGGCTATGGGAGGAAACCGGAGAACCCGGAGGAAAACCACGCGGGACAGGGAATGAGAGAACATACAACACTCCGTGTTTGCCCCATCCTTGAACGAATGTGATCTAGTCCGCTCTCGCATGGGCGGGGAGTCCACTGTGTGTGCACCCATCATGGGCCGTGGCTGTGAAGCTCCTTTTATTCTGGACTTTGACATGGCAGGCTGCCATGGTGGGTGCCTGGAGGCAAAGGAACGATAAAATAATAACAATGCAATAATAATACTTTCATTTTATATAGCCTCACTCATGCTAACCGCGTTCCACGACGCGGTATCTTGGCGAGCACGACGGTCACCGTACAAGGGGCCCCGGGGGCAAACCAGATAAAGTCCTCACCGAAACGGCCCGCTCGCAAGAACCTGCCCCACCGGTGGTGTTCACCATGCAATAATCTTACTGGAGCCGTGGATGATTTTTCATGGCCCTGATTGCGCCCATCGTTTGGTAAATGTCAGGGACCATGCAGGGTTGAGCCTCGTTAGTTCTCCGAGAGGAGGCTACCCAGGTTTTTGCGGCAGAGGGCAATGCTGAATCTGCTGCTGCTGTGTGTAATTTTCAGGTACATTTTTAAGAATTCGCATGTGTCGCCAATGCTAGTTTCAGTAGTGTGTTCTTATTCGTTTAGCTGTGGGAGAAAACTGGGGGAGGACAAACAAACTCTGCACGTAACTGTGCCCGAGTCGGGAATTGAACCCAGGCTCTTCTTGCTGTGATGCACAAGCGATACCACTGCGCCAACCTGCCGTCCAATGATAGGCACTGGCAGTCAGCGGAGCTTCTTCTTCATCATGTCTTCTGTCTCAACCTTTCCGGGTCTTTTCCCAATATTCTGAAGAGGCCACCGCTTCTGGTGTTGGCATTGCCAAATCTTGAGGAGTGCAATGTGGCGCTGCAGGGCATCTCGGGGGATGATCCACGGTTTGGTTCTCCTGACAAGCGCATTGGTCGGTTGCGTAGAAGCCCCATGACAGATCAGATTGTTTGGTTGTAGTTATATGTACGAACGTTCATTGTAAGTAAACGTAAGAAGTCGTTTGGCTATTTTAAAAAAAACCTGGAAAAAAAGCTCCAGTTAACCATGTCAACCTCGCCTGTGGGCACAGTCACACAAAGATCCCCCATATAGCATGAACTGACTATAGGGGCAAGTACTGTTAGCGAGTAGCACATATGAAGGCCGGCATGGCACACAAAGAGAGTGAGTGGCCAGCACCAATCGCTGCCGCCTTTGTCTCCCCAGTGGCGATGTTTAGATACTGCATCAGGTACTCATTTGAAGCTGAGTCGACCTAGGGGAGGCCCAGAACTGGTTTAATTAATCATCACTGGTGTTGGCCGTGAGCGGGAATCGAACCCGGTTAACCAGGTTCGTAGCGCAGTGCGTTAACGGCTACACTGCTGCTCCCCATAGACAGACACAAACTGTATTTTGTAGATCAGCTGGTTGTGAGTGCCTATCATTGGAAAAGAGCTTCACAGCTCATCGGATTTTTCCAGGAAAAAGATTCTGATTCTGAAAACGTTGCGTGCTATATTTATTCTTGTCTTTATTTGTAAGGCCCCCAGTGTTCTTGACGAATGCGTTGAATCTTTTTTGTTGGACAGAGAGAGAGGACTGGAGCGGGCGACGCCATGCACCGACAGCTGGGGTCGCGACCTCCCCGCGCCCCGCGCGACACCCGCACCGCTGCCACGCACCGCCAATCGCTTTTACCTTTCTCAATTAGAACTAATCTACAGGCACCGCGAAACGTGAGCCAAACATCCATGCGAACGATCAGTTTGCGTTTTATCGACCCATCCAAACGGCTGTGCACTGGGCAGTAAAGAGTGCGGCGTCCATGCGAAATAAATTCGTCTGTGCAACGCGAAGCGCGCGCCGCTGGGCCTCGTGGAGGCTCAGCGGCCCCGGGAGCGTGGGAACCCGTCGTCTAATGGGGCCTCTTAGACAACCAGTGTTTATCACGAGCGTGTGTGTGTGCCTGATGTGTGTAGTGGGGTGCGGTGGAGCAGTGATTCGTGCATCGTACCTCAAACCCAGCAACCCGAGTTTGATTCCTTGTCAGGGCTGATAGCAGTGGCGAACATTTGAACCGGTCCAGGGCCTTCCCTTGGTCAACTCGGCCTCAACTGAGTGTGGTGTTGTGTAAACATCGGCACTGGGGAGTCCAAGACAGCCATGCTGCCAAACCCATTGGTTTCGACATGTGAACCCATTGATGGGTTTGACAGCACGATCATAATGATGGGTTGGTGTTTTCACATTTTGTGTATTGACGGGAGCCACCAGGGGCCGCCAGTGGCCCGCGGGCCTTGCAATGACGAACACTGCCTTACACGGAGAGGGTTGGCGGCGCGGGCGCCCGTGGCTGCCCTTGAGACGGGAGGGGCCCTAAGGGTTACCCCGCGCCCGGCCGCTGTGCTAGGTTGTCCCCGTTCGCCGTTATCAACTTTGGAAAATGTTGCATAAAAATATACTTTCGTACTCTTTGGGTCTTTCGGTAAAGTCACCTAGATAGAAAAAATCACGACGTTTCAATCGCAACACAAGCAATCGTCTTCAGGTGAAAAAATACAGCAGGCGGACTGCTGAGGCATGAAGAAATATAGTGAGAGAGCTACTGCAGCCAAAGGTTATATACGTTGTAGATGGGTACAACCCAAGGGTAGTTGGGCGGGGCTAGAGATGGAATTTGCAAGTAAATGTAAGTTCGCAGAGCTAGGTATACCTCGGCTATTGTGTTGCTAGAGATTAGCAAGTCAATCTGTTAATGTAACTCCACGGCTACGGTGCTGAAGAAGCCATTGTATTGCTCGAGATTAGAGATTAGCATGTCAATGTGAGACGGTTCCCGCAGTAGCGGATGTGTTAATGAGAGCAATTCAGCCTATTAAACAAGCGTCAACGCCGCATCGAGGAAAAGGGAGCAGCAGTTATGTTAGTGAGACATTTAGCCTGTTAATGTAAATACATTTAACAAGGTAATGTAACTCAGAGAGTCGGACATAACTGCTAACCATAGGCAGGTAGGATGGAAGCATCACAGCCAGTTATGACTTTACCTGGTTAATAACGTGCTTCCAATGATTGCTCAGTTTGTTCCCATCTTCTCGGTGGAAATTGTGTCTGTGTTTATATATCTGGATGGCTTCATGAACGAATCTTTGCTGATAACCAATGGGTTTGCAGAGGACCTTCGTCTTGGATAAATCAATTTCATGTGTGCCCACAGCATGAAAACAATGCTCAGCCATGGCAGAGGTGTTGGTCTGACCATGTTTCAGATCCGTCTTGTGTTCGCGAAACCCGGTCTGAGACATGTCGCTTAGTTTCCCCAATGTAACTACTGCCGCAGGCACAGCTTAGTTTGTAGACACCGAGGTATTGCATGTCAGGGATCACATCCTTGACAGATGGAATCAAATCACGAATTTTATGTACTGTGTTGAATCGAACCTGGATCTTGTGTTTGCTCATGATTTTGGAAATCTTTTTGGTGACCCCTGCTATGTATGATTGGATCCTCAGGTGGTTCTCTCCCAACAGTTGGGGTGATAGCTTTACGGATTGTGCAATCCGATATCCATTCATCTTGAGGGCTTGGTGTACGTGCTCCAGTTCACTGGCGAGGTGGTGATGGTCGGAAATGCAACGAGCCCTATAGTGTAGAGTTTTGATGAGGGAATTCTTCTGGGCTGGATGGTGGTGGGAGTCAGGTTTTAGATAGGCATCCGTGTGGGTGGCTTTCCTGTAGACAGTGTCCCAATTAGCCATCTGGTCTCATTTCGATTAAAACATCCAAGAATGGTAACTTGCCATCCGTTTCCACCTCCGTGGTGAATTTGATGGCTGGGTGCATGGAATTGATGTGGTTGAATAATTGGTTCAGAACTGGCAGGCCATATGGCCAGATGACGAACGTGTCATCTACGTATCTCTTCCACAAGAAAGGACGTAGGATGGATGTCTGGATGGCATCTGTCTCAATTTTTCTGTGAAAACATTGCCTACCACTGGAGATAAGGGATAACTCATTGGGGTACCTTCAACTTGTTTGTAGAATGTACCATCAGCATTCAGTCCTTATTGGACCAAATCTTCAACAATTGCGATGTCAGGCACAGGAACTTTGGTAAACAAAGAAACTACATCTAAGCTGACAAGCAAATCACCTGTAGATAGTTGGTATAGCTGCCATCATTCAGTATAGCTGCCATCATTCAGTAGGTCCTGAATTATGTTACTGTATGTGATTTTATCCATGATGACAGTGGCATTGCCCTTGTCAGCTGAGAGGATGACTATGTCATCTCTCTTTTTCAGTTAAGCAAGCTCAAAGCGCCCATTGTTGCTGATGTTGCTAATGGGTTTCTTAGCGTTTTTTAGGATTGCAGCGATTTCCGATCTCACCATGTCTGCAGGAATGTGTCCCAAACCTTTAAGGGCTACGTCGACCTGGGCAATGATATCATCAACTGGGATGTGTTTAGGGGTGACTGCAAAATTCAATCCTTTAGCTAGTACCGATTTTAGGCTGTTGGAAATTGATTGATAACAATCTTATCAACATCATGGAACCTCCTTTGCCAGTACCAAAATACGATAATAGGGTTTTACCCTTTTTTCATACGCCTTCTGGCGTCCTCTGTCTAACACCGTTTGAGACGAGGCTCAAAAGAAAGATGTCTCTGGTGTGGACCAATCAGTTTCAAGGAAAATGCATATGTAGTGCGTGTCTGACGAGACACACACTGAGATAGGAGGCACCACACTTAATTTTCCTTAACAAGTTCCAACTCCAACAAGGGCTATTCTGGAACCCAACAAGGGAGAGGGGATCCTTAACACACTCAGTCCCCAACACCGTCGGGCTCCCGCTTCCCACTACGTGACCACACACCGCCAGTTCTTCCACTCGACTCTCCGAAGGCTCCGCCTCTTCCCTTACCCCTCCCCGAGCGTGGCCCCACCCCGCATCTTGCCACATCACTTCCTCTGACTCTCCCGACAGAACCCAAGTCAGCGTGATAGGGCCCGAAGGGCCCCCATCGACAGGTAAGTGAAGGTAAGGAAGTACGCCTCCCCACCACAGTCATACAGTATCGGGCTGGTTGTGTGAAAACCCTCCCCGTAGACGCGGTAAAATCTTGACTTAAAGCTTTCGTGACGGCAGGAATTCATACTCTTTGGGTATTTTCACCTCGATGTCAGCTAAATGCAAAGAGAGTCTGATTTCTAAGTTCAGCCTCCTGTCTAAGAATAATCCAGAGCCACACGTTAAAAGGTTAGACGTGGATAAGATTGTTATCTATAAGAGTAACAGCCCAATTTCCAACAGCCTAAAATCGGTACTAGCTAAAGGGTTGAATTTCGCAGTCACCCCTAAACACATCCCAGTTGATGATATCATTGCCCAGGTCGACGTAGCCCTTAAAGGTTTGGGAAACAATCCTGCAAACGTGGCGAGATCGGAAATTGCTGCAATCCTAAAAAACGCTAAGAAACCCATTAGCAACATCAGAAAGGATGAGCACTTTGAGCTTGCTCAACTGAAAAAGAGAGATGACAGTCGTTCTCTCAGTTGACAAGGGCAATGCCACTGTCATCATGGATAAAACCACATACAATAACATAATTCAGGACCTACGTAATGATGGCAGCTATACCCAAATCAATAGAGATCCTACCAACCGCCAGGTGACAAAAACCAACAACATCATCACTGATTCGACATCTTTAATCGAACCAATCAAGCGGCTCTCTCTAAAATCCTCTGCTGCTAGACCACACAGATGTTATGGCTTACCAAAAATCCATAAAGATGGTACACCACTCCGTCCTATCGTCTCCACCATTGACTCACCCACCTACAAACTAGCCCGATTTCTGTCTGAGACCTTGCTGCCATTCATTAGCAAGACCACCTCCACTGTACTTAATTCAGCTAACTTGGTATCTCTAATTAAATAATCTATCTCCAGGTGATTTGCTTGTCAGCTTCAATGTAGTTTCTTTGTTTACCAAAGTTTCTGTGCCTGACACCATTGCAATCATTGAAGATTTGGTCCAACAAGGACTGAATGCTGATGTACCAGCCCTGGTGGACATGGCCTCACCAACACTTACTTCACCTAGAATGGTATATTCTACAAACAAGTTGAAGGTAAACCAATGGGTTCTCCCTTATCTCCAGTGGTCGCCAATGTTTTGATGGAACATTTTGAGACAGATACCATCCAGACATCCATCCTACGTACTTCCTTGTGGAAGAGATACGTAGATGACACGTTCGTCATCTGGCCACATGGCCTGCCAGCTCTGAACCAATTCTTCAACCACATCAATTCCATGCACCCAGCCATCAAATTCACCATGGAGGTGGAAAAGGATGGCAAGTTACCATTGTTGGATATTTTAATCGAAAGAGACCAGATGGCTCATTGGGACACTGTCTACAGGAAAGCCACCCACACGGATGCCTATCTAAAACATGACTCCCACCACCATCCAGCCCAGAATAATTCCCTCATCAAAACTCTACACCATAGGGCTCGTTGCATTTCCGACCATCACCACCTCGCCAGTGAACTGGAGCACGTACACCAAGCCCTCAAGATGAATGGATATTGGGATTGCACAATCCGTAAAGCTGTCACCCAACCGTTGGGAGAGAACCACCTGAGGACCCAATCAAAACCATCACCTTGCCATACATAGCAGGGGTCACCAAAAATATTTCCAAAATCATGAGAAAACACAAGATCCAGGTCCGATTCAACACAGTACATAAAATTTGTGATCTGATCCCATCTGTGAAGGATGTGATCCCTGACATGCAATACCCCGGTGTCTACAAACTAAGCTGTGCCTGCGGCAGTAGTTACATTGGGGACACACAGCGAAATGTCTCAGACCGTGTTCACGAACACAAGACGGATCTGAAACACGGTTAGACCAACACCTCTGCCATGACTGATCATTGTTTTCATGCTGTCGGCACACGTGAAATTGATTTCTCCAAGACGAAGGTACTATGCAAAACCACTGGCTATCAACAAAGATTCGTTCATGAAGCCATCCAGATATAATAACACAGACACAATTTCAACTGAGAAGATGGGTACAAACTGAGCAATCATTGGAAGCACGTTTTTAACCAGGTAAAGTCATAACTGGCTGTGATGCTTCCATCCTACCTGCCTCTGTTAGCAGTTATTTCCGACTCTGAGTTACATTACCTTGTTAAATGTATTTACATTAACAGGCTAAATGTCTCACTAACATAGCTGTTGCTCCCTTTTCCTCGATGTGGCGGTGGCGCTTGTTGTTTAATAGGCCGAACATCTCTCGATAACACATCCGCTGCTGCGGGAGCCGTCTCACATTGACATGCTAATCTCTAATCTCAAGCAATACAATGGCTTTTTCAGCACCGTAGCCGTGGAGTTACATTAACAGATTGACATGCTAATCTCAAGCAACAAAATAGCCGAGGTATACCTAGCTCTGCGATCTTACATTTACTTGCAAATTCCATCTCTAGCCCCGCCCACTTACGCTTGGGTTGAACCCATCTCAAACCTATATAACCTTTGGCTGCAATAGCTGTCTCGCTATATTTCTTCCTGCCTCAGCAGTCCACCTGCTGTATTTTTCACCTGAAGACGATTGCTTGTGTTACGATTGAAACGTCATGATTTTATTATTTTATTATTTTTCTATCGACTTGACTTTACCGAAAGACCGAAGGAGTATGAATTCCTGCAGTCACGAAAGCTTTTAGTCAAGAATATATTTTCGTTTTTTTCCCATTTTACGTGGTGTTTGCAGATATGTGGAGGTGTTCGTTTCACTCTTTCGCAGCGCGCAGCCAGCAAAGGGCCGTTGGCGCCAAGCGTGCGATCTCTCGCGAGAACATTCGCTTGAGCTGCTCTTACTGACGTACACCGGCGTCTCGAGTGATTTGTTTCATTCGCGGATCACGGGAAAGGAGGGGGGGGACCACGGGGGAGCGGAGCTGTTCCTTTGAGCGGTCGCAGTCCTCACTTTGAACGTCGACCATCAGCTGCAGTGAGCGCAATTTGCTTTTATTTTTTTTGCGCATAGAGGCCGGGTGATGGGTCCACAGAATGGCAGCTGCTTCCCTCTCGGACTGACCTCTCGATCGCTAGAAGACCGGGCCGCAGATGCAGTGGTCACGTTTCTGACTTAGTCGACGTGTGGTCTCCGCTTAGTTATTTTCTTGCTCGTATTTTCCACCATGGTATTTTCCACCATGACACCAATAATCATTTTGTGTTATGTATTATATGGGTTTGTGTCGATCCAGGGCTCATGTCGAAGGGAGCCTGGGGTCCACCGGAATTAGTTCAAGCGAGCCTAACTTTGCTGATGAGACACTGAATGTCGAAACTGGTCCAGAGTTTTCTTGTGTTGAACCAATGCTGCTGACATGATACACTCCAAAAAAGGCCGTGTGGCTGATGGGATGTGTAATACATAATTTAGGTTTTTTTTAGTTACATCGCGTAAATATATAAATGTCGTGATTTATTTTATTTTATACCTAAGTGACTTTACCGAAAGAACCAAAGAGTAATATATAAATGTGTCGTTAAAACCCCACACCACCCGACACAGCCAACTAGTAAGGGTTGTCACGTAAACAGAACGTGACCAATTCGTCACTAGTACAGCACACCGGTGTGTTGGAGAGCCAAGCCACAACATTCATCACGATGAAGCTGGTTGTAATTACTGGCGATACGTTGTACTCAGATTGTAAATGTTGTGGCTTGGCTCTCCAACACACCGGCGTGCTGTACTAGTGACGAATTGGCATGTTCTGTTTACGTGACAACCCTTACTAGTTGGCTGTGTCGGGTAGTAGCGGGTTTTAACGACACATTTATATATATTTGCGCGATCTAACCCAAAAAACCTCTATTATGGATTATATTGGTAGCGTAAGCCTACCTGTTAGGGATGGGTAATGTATGTATGTGTGTTGAAACGTATTTTACACAATACGTAGCCAACCACGCTAATCGGCGATGCGGGCGTAACAAACACTTGTATGGTTTTGTTTGCTTTACGGTGGCGGGCAGACGGGCACGTTGTTTCCGTATCAACGGTTTTCAAGAGAGCGAAACTGCCACCCTTGCGGGCGCGAGGTTTTAATTCGTCGTGCGAGGGCGAATCGATTTGCCGTTTCTTGGCTGACTTCGCTGCCCCTGCTGGCCTCGATCAGTCAGTCGCGCTGGTGGCGAACACACGGGACGACGCCGCCGACAGCCCTCGCGAAGGAGCAGTCACGGACGCTCCAAGGCAAAGAGCTGCCGTGCGCGTCGATCAAACGGGCCCCATCGGCGGTTCAATATTCTTCTACTACTATTGCGTGGGTACAATTCGCTACCGATCGTTGACCATTAGATCCCCGCCGATCTGGCTGCTCTCCATTTGCCCAATGATTGATTGGGCGGTGCAGTGGTTAACGCTCGTGCCTCGCGTCCAGGAAGGCCCTGGGTTCGATCCCACGACTCGGATGCTTCTCTCTGTGTGAATTATGTTTGTTCTCTTCCCCTGTTCTCAATGGGTTGCATCCGGGTTCTCCGGTTTCCTCCCGTTGCTTAAAGTAAACATTATTGACGAAAAAAATACCAATGCTGAGATAGTTATTCATATTTATACCTGCGTATGCATCTGTCACACCTCAACCAAATTCAACCAGACCATGCCCACGGTGGCGACGTGTTAACTACCTCGCTTGGTATATAGGACGTGGTGGTTTCGATCCCGACCCTGACGCCTGCTGTATATTTGGAGATTGTGTCTCTCTCTCCCCGTGGTTGCATGGATTTTTCTCCGGGTCCTTCGGTTTTTCCTTCACATTAAGAAACTACAGGCGTTTAGAGCATTTGGCTGCCATACATTTCCACGCGATTCGCCACTAAGTGAAGCTATCATTTGTGGTCAGATCGCTTATGAAAAAGAGCTTTTTGCCTCAGTGAGCCTTACATGCTGAAATAACCTGCCACGTCCCAGTGATGGGAGCGGTGACGTAGTGGATAGTGCACAGTGCTACGACCCCCAGGATAAATATTGAGACCTTTACTGTCATCTTACGATCTTTATTAGCTGCAATCAATCCACTGCTGGATGAAGAGCGCCCCAAGCCGTCAATGTGTCTCACGGGTTTGCGATGTAACAATGCGACCAGCACCTGCACACGAGCTGGTTTCGTCGCTCCATCTCCCTGGTGAACTTATTCTCGATGTCGCTAACGCGCATTACGTTCCCTCAATCGCGTGTTCCTCTTCTGTCTCCCATTGTCACTTCCTCGGTTTTTTCCTTCCGTTATCTTGCCGAATCTCTGTTTAAAATCCCTCCGTCACAGCAGGAAAAAAAAACACACGCAATGCTGATGGAACAAAGTTATTTGGGCACGCTGCTGCGTTACTGTCCACGTGTCGAGCTCAGCTTTACAAATGAACCCCGTTCCACTTTGCCCTCGTCCGCCTGCGTAGTTCACCATCTTCACCTCGGGCCGCCTTCAATACCTGCCCCGGATTTTGTTCACTCGCTCCGCTGCCGCCGCGTCGCCTACGGTTCGCTCGCGCGCGCTGTTGTCCCCGAGGGCGCGACTTTGCAGCCAGTCGCGTTTTCCCCGCACGCTGTCGATAATAAATATGTAATGGGGTTGTTTCACCAGTCGCGTTCGGACGGTCATCGGGAACGCGAGAACGATCGCGTGTTTTAACAAGCGCAACCGAACATTCAAAGCAATGCTCTTTCGTTGCTTTGAATATGGTAAAAAGTTGACTTTAAAATGCTGCCCTCCCCCCTCCTTCCCCCGGGAATGGATGGAAGTTAATTACTGCCTCACGGGACTATCACAGGTTGGTAAGTTCACAAAGTGCGTCTAAGTTATTCCTCCCTAGGTGCTCCTCCCTATATTTTTTCCATCCCCCACCCTACTCACCCCCTCCTTCTACTCACCCGCTCCCTCAACTCCCTTACTGCCATTCTTCCTCCCTCACCTTCCCCTTCCCCACATTCCAGTACAGACACCCTGTCTCGTGGTCTCGGTGGGGGAGCACCCGAGCCCGATCTCCCCTCTCCTCTCAACCCACGAGCAACAGCGTCCTGGACTTGTGTCCGCGGAGTTTCTGTCACCACCCACCACCCTCCCCTCCCTCGACGTCGCGGTTCGTGCTCCACCTGAAATAAAATAAAAACATAAAAAAGTTGCACGCATCTTGAGAAGCGTTGCGTTTAACCATAAGCTGATGACGCGTCAGCCATGTTGCTGAGGCCGCTTTGGGCATCATGCCCCCCGTTTTTAATTGCGAGTTGCTTCGCGTCTGTTGCATCGCACGCTTTGATCTCTTTTCCAAGAGCACACGCACGCGCTAAATAGACGGACAAAATAACGCGACGATGTTCAACGATCCCTTCCTTGTGAAGTCCCTACATGAAAGAAATATTGGAAAATATATTCATACTCCATAATTTGTGTGTATATATATACAGTAGGTAGCGACGTTTACATTTATTTTCAAGTAGGCTGTGAGCTAAGAAGTTTTCAAGTTGGGTTTCATCTATAAAAAACACTCCTTTTCCGTGACAGACATAACACATCAGAGAAATGTAATTAATTAAAAAGGATAGAAATAATAATTTCAAATATTAAATGTATGTTTTTAAAGTTTAAGCCAATTAAGGTGCAAGATTAGCCATAAAAAGTGCCGGTGGTAAAACACTCCTTTTCTCCCAAGAAACACTAAATTTAAATCTCCAATAACAATTCTAAATGAAACTAACATATAATGTGACCTTAATTTAGGAGCTTTCGTGACTGCAGGAATTATTCTTTGGTTCTTTTCGGTTAAGTCACGTCTAAAAATAAAATAATAAATTAAAATAAAATAACATATTACGACGTTTCGCTTGCAACACAAGCAATCATCATCAGGCATAAAAGAAATAGCAACAAAAATCTAACTAGAAAAAACTATAGACAGACATACAAGCAGACAGACATCACAACGGCACACAGAGAGAGGAGCAAGCTGACAACGCGGCACGGGCACGCAAGCCTAAAAATTAGGAGGCAGGCACACGAAAATTAAATAACCTAGTAAAATATCGAAATGTGATGTAATACAACACAGAGAGTCGGTTAACACACAATTAACGCATAGCCTGGTTGATTACGTGTTTCAAAATTTGCTAAGTTAGAATTTTAAGTGTGAGCAACAAAAATCTAACTAGAAAACTATAGACAGACATACAAGCAGACAGACATCACAACGGCACACAGAGAGAGGACACAAATCGGCACAAAGAGAGGGGTCGTTTCTGTGACGGTCCCTTAAATATAGAGAAGAGGGGGTGGGGACGGGGAGAGGGAGAGGGCGGAGAGAATCAAGCATATCAAAGACTGCACGCCAACGTACTCCTATTGTAAGTAAACTGACAACGCGGCACGGGAGCGCAAGCCTGAAAATTAGGAGACAGGCACAACGAAAATTAAATAACCTAGTAAAATATCGAAATGTGATGTAATACAACACAGAGAGTCGGTTAACACACAATTAACGCATAGCCTGGTTGATTACGTGTTTCACAATTTGCTAAGTTAGAATTTTAAGTGTGAAAATTCCAAGGAGATGACACAGGCAGAGAGAACAAATAGCCAGAAAGAAAAAGGATAAGTTTAAAACTTCCCCGTAGAAGTGGTTCAATCTTAATTTAGGAGCTTTCGTGACTGCAGGAATTATTCTTTGGTTCTTTTCGGTTAAGTCACGTCTAAAAATAAAATAATAAATTAAAATAAAATAACATATTACGACGTTTCGATTGCAACACAAGCAATCATCATCAGGCATAAAAGAAATAGCAACAAAAATCTAACTAGAAAAAACTATTGACAGACATACAAGCAGACAGACATCACAACGGCACACAGAGAGAGGAGCAAGCTGACAACGCGGCACGGGCACGCAAGCCTGAAAATTAGGAGGCAGGCACACGAAAATTAAATAACCTAGTAAAATATCGAAATGTGATGTAATACAACACAGAGAGTCGGTTAACACACAATTAACGCATAGCCTGGTTGATTACGTGTTTCAAAATTTGCTAAGTTAGAATTTTAAGTGTGAGCAACAAAAATCTAACTAGAAAACTATAGACAGACATACAAGCAGACAGACATCACAACGGCACACAGAGAGAGGACACAAATCGGCACAAAGAGAGGGGTCGTTTCTGTGACGGTCCCTTAAATATAGAGAAGAGGGGGTGGGGACGGGGAGAGGGAGAGGGCGGAGAGAATCAAGCATATCAAAGACTGCACGCCAACGTACTCCTATTGTAAGTAAACTGACAACGCGGCACGGGAGCGCAAGCCTGAAAATTAGGAGACAGGCACAACGAAAATTAAATTAGTGTCATCTCCTTGGAATTTTCACACTTAAAATTCTAACTTAGCAAATTTTGAAACACGTAATCAACCAGGCTATGCGTTAATTGTGTGTTAACCGACTCTCTGTGTTGTATTACATCACATTTCGATATTTTACTAGGTTATTTAATTTTCGTTGTGCCTGTCTCCTAATTTTCAGGCTTGCGCTCCCGTGCCGCGTTGTCAGTTTACTTACAATAGGAGTACGTTGGCGTGCAGTCTTTGATATGCTTGATTCTCTCCGCCCTCTCCCTCTCCCCGTCCCCACCCCCTCTTCTCTATATTTAAGGGACCGTCACAGAAACGACCCCTCTCTTTGTGCCGATTTGTGTCCTCTCTCTGTGTGCCGTTGTGATGTCTGTCTGCTTGTATGTCTGTCTATAGTTTTCTAGTTAGATTTTTGTTGCTCACACTTAAAATTCTAACTTAGCAAATTTTGAAACACGTAATCAACCAGGCTATGCGTTAATTGTGTGTTAACCGACTCTCTGTGTTGTATTACATCACATTTCGATATTTTACTAGGTTATTTAATTTTCGTGTGCCTGCCTCCTAATTTTCAGGCTTGCGTGCCCGTGCCGCGTTGTCAGCTTGCTCCTCTCTCTGTGTGCCGTTGTGATGTCTGTCTGCTTGTATGTCTGTCTATAGTTTTTTCTAGTTAGATTTTTGTTGCTATTTCTTTTATGCCTGATGATGATTGCTTGTGTTGCAATCGAAACGTCGTAATATGTTATTTTATTTTAATTTATTATTTTATTTTTAGACGTGACTTAACCGAAAAGAACCAAAGAATATAATGTGACATCAATCAACAACGACATTGCACCGAGCGAAACGCAGCATCGTAAAAAACGAGCAGTGCAGACAAGTCACAAGAAGACAGGAGAGGTCACTCACAGGCAAGCGATGTCCACACCTCGTGTGAGTTATCCGTGCTACTGGCCACGGTAGCGCACCTCCTCCTCACCCTCCGCCCCTCTCTCTGTACCGCCACGGACACCATGAGTTGTACTTTGTTATTTTGTTGACTGTTATATATGTGTATATGCTAAACAGAATAGCATTCTACAACAACGGCATTCCCAAAGGCGACGACTCCTGTGCCACTGCGCTCGACGCACGAAGCGCGGGACACTGTTTGATAGAGAAATGGTGAAGGAGTGCTCCTGCTGAACGTATCCTGTGGTGCGATTCCATTTAAGCTACCATAAGGGACCTTTCTTGCCAGTATCAAAATATAAGAATATGTTTTACCATTTCTGCCAATGAAACAGGTGGTAAGATACTAAAACACCAAATGGAACCTTTTGCAAGGAATCCTGTCTGTGTTTTAACATATTAGCACCTGTTTTATTGCCAGAAAGGGTAACACCTATTCTTATATTTTGATACTGGCAAGAAAGGTCCCATATTGTAGCTGCTATACATTCCCTGATAGTGCATTGTCTTTGTGCTGTTCGCCTTTTGGCGTTCTATGGTCTGACACCGTTTGAGACGAGGCCATAAAGAAGGCTGTCTCTGGAGTAGGCCAATCAGTCTCAAAGACAAGGCATACATTACCAGAGCATGTTTTCGTTTGCATGCTCACCACAAGTACGTGTGGTTCATGCAGACAGGATTCCTTGATAAATGTTATTGTTTGGTGTTTTAACATCGTAACACCTGTTTTATTGCCAGAAAGGGTAAACCCTATTCTTATATCCACGTAAGCTATTTAAGCTTCCGCTCAAGCTTCCCTGCCTCTCTGTGTGCTGTGAAGAAGCGCCGTGGTGTCCAAAACGCCACCTGTTGTGTACTCGACCTTATTGAGGCCACACACAGAGGGTCAGTTGTGCCGTGTTGATGCCATGACCTTGCCATTCGGAACTTGACCTGCGCGGTTGTTTTTTTGTTGATGGTTGTTTGGCTTTGCTCTTGCCAGGCTTCTATGGTGCAACGCCAGGTCCCCCGTCGATCATGAGATTTTATTTCCCAATGGCGCTTTTCCTTTGCCAAAACGACCACAAACCCCAGCCAGTGTTATTGACGAATATGTTCAGTTTTTTTGCTATGTGTAAGCCAAAATAACCACAAAATAACCACAATTACCATAAACCCTTGCAAGTGTTATTGACGAATGTGTTGAGTTGTTTTGCTACTTGTAAGCCACTCGCTACTTTCTGTCTCCACTCCGCAGGAGGCGTTTGTGGTTTCCCACTCTAATGGACGTGGATCAGTGCTGACCTCCCGTTTACAGCCTCGAGGTGGTGCTGGTAATTCCACCTTTCTCTGTCAGAGGCACAGCAACTGAAAAGTGGATGAGCTTACCCCGACTGTGTTTTAATTCACAACCTTCCTATGGCAATAATAATAAATCATATTTATTTTGTTAACTTGTAACGCCTCACTGAGTCCCGGAACTATTTTCAAGTGTTTGCAGTCGGGGGGGGGGCAATGTTGCTGTTGCTGCTGTGTGAAATCCCAATTGAGTAATTTGTGAGGAATTTTCCATCATTGAGATGTTTGGCCAATACCAGTTATGCTCTATGGGTTTTTTTTGCTATGGGAGGAAACCGGAGAACCTGGAGGAAACCCATGGCAGAACAGGGGAAAAGAATACAAACTCCACACAGGAAGGCGCCCGTGACGGGTATCGAACTCCAGCTCCTGACTTGCTGTGTAAGACACGAGCACTACACCACTTGGCTGCCCGCCCTGGCGATATTCACAGTGACAGAGGATGCTTTCCGAAACACGGATTGGGGAAATGAAGGCATGAACGTAAATGGATAAATATTAACCATCTCATACGTGCTGATGGGACACGGGAACCAGAGTATAAATTAATATTTGTGGCAAATAATTGACGAAGATGACGAAGGATGCTGCGAAGTCGATCTCAAGATAAATACGAGAATAGGGCTTAGAAAATACGGCGTGGCGTTCATAAAATGCACTCCGTTGCAATGATATATTGGTAAATAAATCGTTTAAGTTGTTTAAATTCTATCTCCAAACACTCCTAATGCTCCTTCAGGCCTCGCTTCAATAACGCGGCAGCGGTTCCGTGATTGATGTCCCGCGCCGGGCTCCGGGACAGACCGCCGCGGCTGCAGCAGCTCGGGGTCTCCACCGCCACCACCACCGCCACACCGAGCCTCGCAGCCCCGTGGAGGTGAGGGGAGGGGGAGGTGAGGGGAGGCGATACATTGCAGGGACTTTTGCACTCAAATTAGGCCCATAAATTAAAACACACAGCCCCGAGCCATCCAAGCACGCTGTGCGAATTCCACGACTAAGTGGTGTGATACATCACACGCTCCGACCCCACATTCCCGAGCAGACACAGCAAGCTGGTTAACTTAATGACACCTATTATTAGATACACGCTCTCCCAGCTCGAGTTGATTGCTGCGATGTTGACCTCCGTGAACCCATTTGACTCACTGTCTCGTTTTCTCGCTCCATCCTCCCTCCCGCTCCTCCCCCTCCCTCCGCTGCGTTCCTCTTTCTCTCTCTCGCCACGGTGGGAAGATGTCACCTACCTCGCCTGGTATACAGGAGGTCGTGGGTTCGATCCCGACCCTGACGCCTGCTGATGTATATTTGTAGTTTGCATGTCCCTTTCTCCCCATGGTTGCATGGATTTTTCTCTGGGTCCTCAGGTTTTTCCCTCCACATTTAGAATCAACGTCACGCGTTTAGAGTATTTGGCTGCTAGACATTTCTACGTGATGATAAGCCGCTTTGTTCTTCTGTCATTTGTGGCCAGATCGCTTCTTTAAAAATAGCTATATAGCTCGGTGGGCCCTACCTGGTATAATAAAAAAAATGTTTAGTTTTTAGTAGTTTTAGTCCATCCTGCTCATCTGAGTCCCCTTGTGTGTTTCCGTCAATCGTCGCTTTGCCCATCCCGGCGAATGCGTGTTTCGTGACTAAATCCCCACGCGTAAATATTTGCCTCATGATTCATAGGGCATTGCCAGTGATCTAATAACTCATCTTCCCCTCTCGGGGTGCTGTTACACAGGGTCTGCAGAATGCGTGGTTATTTGATTGTAGCTGTAGACACTCTATGTGGACAGTTGTCTTCAGAGACTGAAGTTGTATTGCTGCCCATTAAGCAAAATAATTGATTTCTACCACCCACCAATTTCAGGAGCTGTCACGATTCGGGCTCAAGATTCGATTCGAGAATCAATCATCTTTTTTTACCGTAGTGGAGTTCAAATCCTGGTCGGGAGTTCATTCAGCCCATCATTCCTCTGAGGTTAATAAAATAAGTACCGCGTTGTCGGGAAGTCGATCAACGGTGGTTGTCCTTATGGATAGACTTGTCCCCAACGTGGAATTTCCACCGCTGCCCACTGGAGCAGTACATCGCGTTGACTTTGACTCTTTCACCCACGGTTGCTGTAGCATCGCTTACGGTAATGTCCACTGTGGTAACGGCCACGTGCAGCTACCCGGCGCTTGCCTCGTGCTCACATGGGACCTGTAACGGCGCCGTGGTTCAGGCGGCG
This sequence comes from Lampetra planeri, assembly GCF_965212315.1. Classification (NCBI taxonomy): domain Eukaryota; kingdom Metazoa; phylum Chordata; class Hyperoartia; order Petromyzontiformes; family Petromyzontidae; genus Lampetra; species Lampetra planeri. The sequence goes on along the minus strand of NC_136155.1, from coordinate 8,573,061 downwards.
CCTCGGCCGTTATGCTCGGTGCGAGCCACAAAAAGAACACGGACAGGGCTTGTTCACGTCCTTCTCTACGCATAGCTAGTAACCGAATGAAAGACCGGTATTAACCCGGTTTTTGTATCTTACCTGGTAAGACCCAGTTAGCTATTAGCCTATCTTTAAGATGCCTGGCCATCACAAATTATAGCTCAAAGTAGTGGCTTATCATCAGCCAGAGTTTGATTCGCAGGCACGGCTCCCATCAGTGGCGAGTGTAAACCTACAGTGGTCCTGCTGGCCCACACACTCTCTTAACCAACTCGCATTGGCCAGAATGGTAAAGTATGGGTAACCAACCTCCATTACTGATATGTGTCATGGGGAGAGGGGGTGGGGGGGCTTTCACCCCATACATGTCAACCCCTTATCAATGTCTACCTTATGATAGACCAATTCAGACTTTATTGGTCACCGCGTGCCCTTATAAATTTCAAAGTTCATCCTACAAAGTCCCATCACAAGGGAGAAACACAAACAATTTTTGCCCGTATTGAAACGGCTGTACGCCGTATGGACCTGCAAACTCAATTTTCCTGTACAAGAATAAGGGGTAAACCGTCTGGGTTGACAGGCATGTCAACCAGTTATGGATTGTGAAAAAGGTGTGAACGTTATTAAAGTATTCACATTTCCGTATTTTATCAAAAATAATTGTTCACATAAAACCCACGGCAATTAGTGGATAGAGGTGTTTAGGAAGCACATTAAGAGGTCGACTTTGACGTCACCCATATTTCACAATGAGCAGGGGCGGTTTCTTCATTAGGGCGATTGGGCGACGCACCACCAATGTGTGAAAGGGACTTTTTCAATCACATTAACAATCTCATTCAACCACAGAGCTATGCTAGCCGTATCTGTGCCTCTGGATATAGTCCAATCAGCGTCATGTCACGTTCTGTGGAGTACCGCCTCTTTTTGGGCGATTTCACTCTGGCTGAGAATCGCCCCGTGTGGTCCCATAGATTTACATTCAAAGATGTTTTTTTTCGAAGGGCGGGCGCTGCAATGCATTCTCTATGGCTTCCGGGAGGGCTCCCACTAACGTGCTTACGTCATCATACGTAAGCACGTTTCAGTCAACAAAATTATTTGTCGCCACCTAGTGGAATCTTTAATAAAAGAAACTGAGTGGATTGTAATAATAGTGAGTATAGAAACAAACAAGATGTATTGTAAGAGTCACTTTATTTTTCATTAATATTAAAGAAGTGAAGTTGCCTTTACATGCTTAAGCTGTTAATTTATCCATTGCATGGGTGGACCTTATCCTTATCAATCATCCAGACATTTGCCCCCCCTGAGAGATTTTGCAGGAGCCGCCACTGACAATGAGGTGGCACTTTGTGAAATAAATCTTCAAGGAACGCAACGTATGTTGGAGCTCGCTCTACCGATGTATTTATGATTTAGGTTAGAAAAAATGTAGTACGAGCCGCAGAATTAATACTTGGTCCAAGGGGCGTGTGATTCCAAGGTAAAAAACCCCTCAATATTTCAAGAGCTGCAAACGCACTACGGTGAATACAAGACGCTGGTCCCTTAATAAATAACGTCACGAAGCGGTCCCTCAAAGAATCGCAAGACAGCTCACGGAGCCGCAGGTTGCCGACCCCTGGGACAGGAAGCTGCTTCCAAAGAGAATTGAAGAGACCCTCTATCTCTCTCGACATAGAGAGGAGTATGTCTCGAGTCTGTTGCTAATATGGACAGCAAAGATGCAATTAGGTTCTACGAGGTCACGACGTCCGCGGTGGCGGCTTTTCACGGGGCGCTCGAGCTGCCGACTTAATTGTGATGGAGCAGCATGCAGCCTCTGCTTACCGGACTCTTACCGTTAGCGTGGTCTGCATTGATTGACATAGCGGCAGCAGCGGCAGCAGCAGCCAGCGCGGCACATCAGCACATTCTATTGCTCTGCCTCATTTCTCTCAGAACCGTGAATTGCTGGGCAATTAGCGATGGCGCTGAAAACCCAATGGGCTGTCGAGGGTTAATTGACGGATGAGCAACACAATGAGCCAGAGAGCCAAGTGCCCTTAACCCATTCCCCCAGACTATTTCACAATCGAATGCCCGAATGCAAATTTTTTGCACCCAAAGGCTTTTGTGTTTGGCATTTTTAAGATTTTGTTTATTCTGTGTTGCAAATTGCACCGTCGGAATTAAAACAATCATTGCGTGTAACGCCGCGCGTTGATTTTTCGCTGCTCGCCGCAATGCGATATTCTCACTCGTAAGAATGCAAAGCAGTGCTCAACGTCTCATGCGGAGACAATCACGACATGAGAGCCCTGTGACGTCCGATTGGACTCCGGTCAACGTGGAACGTTGGTCCAACGTTGGCTCAACGTTGGTCCAGCGGTTCCAACCACATTGATAACTCATTTCTTCAGAACTGATTTGCGTGTTTTAGTTTGTTGTCTTTCCTCTCGCACCTCAGATCAGCACGGTTGCCTACGTATGGTGCAAAAGAAGATCAACACACATTAGATACATAGACTCATAGAGAGACCCATAGACTCACACAGAGACCCATAGTTTGTTGTCCTTCCCCCGCAACTCCGATTGGCACGGTTGGCTGCGTACGGTGCGAAAGAAGTTCAACATACATGCTATGCATGGCAATGTTTGCCCAACGTTATGCTTTATATGCATATAGATCACGGCTTTCCGACTCGGATTATCCATCCATAGTCACCGCGTGGGTTATCGAGTCCAGTTCAGAGTGAGCACTGCGCTCCGTAGCAATGAGCGGAGCGAGCGGCGTGTGGAAATCCAAAAATATCAATCACCGCATGGCACGTTCCGACAAAGACAAAGATCCCCCCCCAGTGTAGGCTCAACAGACGGTTTTAGGCAAGTGCTGTTAGTGAGAAGCACCTATGAAGGTCTGCATGGCACACGAGGGATGGGTGGCCAGCAGCACACCCGGCGCCTTTGTCTCCCAAATGTCGATGTCTATACACTGTACCAGTTATTCGTTTGAGGCAGAGTCGACCTAGGGGAGCCCCAGGACCGGTCCAGATAATCGTCCCCAGTGTTGGGCGTGAGCGAGAATCGAACTCAGTCGCCGGGTTCGTAGCGCAACGCGCTGACCGCTGCATATTTGTCGGAGGGACGTTTAGCAAACTGGTTTTGCATAACGTTTGTTTTTGAGTTATTTACCCCGAGTCCAACTTGGCAGCCCTCTCTGTTCCTAAGCCATTCGAAGATTTTCTGCAGTTTGCTTCGACGGCACGTGACAGTGACCGGATCAATGGCAAATCAGAAATGTGTTCTAGGGTACTCCCTGTTATTATTTTTACTCCTTCATGTCTCCAATCCAATTTTCAGAAAACGTTTTCTCATGTCACTGTGCATTATTAAATTTTTTATTTTACCAGGTAAGGCCCACTGAGCTATGTAGCCCTTTTTCAGAAGCGGCCTGGCCACAAATGATAGCTCAATGAAGTGGCTTGTCACGTGGAAATGTACTTCAGCCAAATACTCGAAACGTGTGTTGATTCTAAAATGTGGAGGAAAAAATCGGAGGACCCGAAGAAAAATCTATGGGGAGAGAGACACGCAAATGCCAAATATAGAGGCGTCAGGGACGGGATCGAACCCACCACCTTCTGTATATCAGGCAAGGTAGTTAACATCTCAAAAGGTGGCACCTAGTCGGACTCAGCTTTCACATGCAAGTTGGTACCACAACTTGCTGCCTATTCATCAGATTCTGGAATCGACCAATGATCCTCAATAGCCTTCGCGCCTGCCCTTCGACTCGGTAGAAGTGGATTCAGTCATCTCGTAAGCAATGACCTGAAGAAATAATATTATTATATAATTTCAAAATTCGGTCCGTTTAAAAAAGAGGATCAAGATTACACAAGACTCGAGAGCTAGCTGAAACTTCGGTGTCGTTGTGACAGTTAATTGCAGTATTCTTAAGACTGTAGTCTGCTGCGATGATTTAGAGATACTGGGAAGGTTGAAACTGGTCCAGAGTTTTCCTGCTCTAAAAAATGCTCCTGGATCATATTGATCTGGAAAGCCAATATGCCGATGGACTAAACATAAATAATTATATGCTAGGTGGAGACAGAATGGAGTTCTGCTCATATGTGTAGTGTTATAGTACTGGCAGGTGGAGAGCGGCAGCAACTGTGGTGGACAGACAGTACAGACGCCGGTGAGGGTGTGCACGGGGTGTGGGCAGAGCAGAAGAACTGGGGCAAGGGTCACGGAGGACCCCATCTGAAGATCCCTGGAACCTGCTATCGGGTTTGAGAAGGGAGGCGCGGTCAGGGCGGAGCCAGGCCGCGCTGGGAGCATAAAAGAAGCTGAGAGCGGGGGGCTCGAGGCTGCCGGTTCTGGGGGTGGACTCGTCTCGTCGTCGCTGTCGTCTCCTCGCCGTCGTTGCTAAACGTCTCCGCTAGATATTGCGCTACGAATTATAGTTGGCTATCTCAGTCAGCACCGTCAGTGTTAGACGGCTAGTGTTGTGTACAGGTGAGGCTAAGCTACTGTGGAGAGTGTGTGGACGAGACCATGAAAGTTGTTAATAAAGAAAGTACCTCCTAGAAACTCTGTCTCTGAATCGTTGACACTACATATTAATGAGATTCACGATCACGTTTTTTGGGTTAGGTTTGTGTGAAGGTGGATGTGTTGTACACCCACCTCCATCTGGCACAGCCAATTCGTGGGGTTTGTCACGTGAACAGCACATACTGCAGCACACTGACAGCAAACCCACTGCATTTACAACTGAGTATGACGTGTCGCTGGTGATTACAACCAGCATCATCAGGCGTGACAATCCTTACTGATTGGCTGTGCCGGGTGGAGGTGGGTGTGCGACACATTCACGCGTTGTGGCCCAAAAAACGTGATCATAAATAGTATTGGTCGCGAAAGCCTGTGTGTTAAATATGTGTATCAGACAACACATCCACCTCCCCCTCCCTCATCTATATAATCCCTTGTTACTAGCAGCTCTTTGGCCTACTTCAGCAAGTGTGTCTTGCTGTGGTTGTTCCCACCTGATGACCGACGCTTGTGTTGCGCCCGAAACGTCGTGATTTAATTTATTTTATATTTTATACCTACGTGACTTTACCGAAAGAACCAAAGACTATATGTATCAGACTTTGCACTTGTACAGCAAAGTGGTCTGTTTTCACTGTTTCGTGCATGACTAACAATTTTTTTTTTAAACGCTGCACATTTTCTTGCATGAAGTGGTGTGGACAGGCAGGGCTTTACAACTCGACGGAGACTCATCGTGCAGAACGGTATTTTGTACTTTCATCATGCGATGCATCCGCTCGTTTTTTTTTAGGTCAAACATTGGTTAAACGCGACAGTCGCAAACGAGTCCGCGATTATCCAGCACTTGAACAAACTTTCCTCTTGACTCGGTGCTCCTCGATGATTGGTGGGGCCGTGGGAGATGCAGCCCGGTTGTAAACCACCGGGCTGCGCGCCCGCCAGCCCTCCATTAGTGGCCCCGGGATGACTGGCCGAGCTTTTAAGGGCTGCCCTATTTAATCTAATAATTGGCGGTGCCTTTCACCCACCGATCCCGTGGCTTTTAAGAGAGGCACGATTGACTGTTGGCAGGAAAAAATAATATAACAATTCCGAGTACCGCAAAATGGATGCAAATAACTGTGATTCATCGTGAGAATCTCGCACCACGCTCACGGCGCGCCGTGTTGGCAGCAAATGGCTACAAGAGCTTCCGTGCGGGCAGCGATCTCTCTCGCTGGTTTCTGCGGAGAATCGCGGGCGTGCGTGCATGCGTCACACTCCTGTGGCAGGCAGCGCATGGCAATCCTTCACACCGTAACAGTTCTTCACCGCCAACCGATAAGCCGGGGACCGTACGTTTGAAACTACGATTGTAAAGCGCTGTCTCAGTAAACATGCCAATGTTGGGCCCAAAGTTGGCATGTTGGCCGAACGTTGGGCACAACGTTTGGGCCAACATTCCATATTTCCTGGGATGCAGCGTTTTTCCTGCACTTATCACATTTGGGGCACTCTCACTTAAAATATCACCACATCCGGCAGGCCTCTGTTTTTTTAATTCAAAGAATTTGCGGTTACAATCTTTCCGCGTTTTCAAAAATCGTAACGGCTTCAAAAACCAAACATTGCAAAACATCGTTGGAAAGTTTAAAATGAAGGGAAACATTGCTGATCAGATATACATTGAAACTCCTGTTATCTGTATCTTCGTTATCCGTGGGCAACAATCTGTCTGATAACTCCCATTATCCAAAGGTCGATTCTCGTATCCAACATCTTTACAGATAATCACGTGCGTTAATGGTCGCAGCAGATGCTTAACTCGCCATGCAATCGAAGGGCGGCCCCGTGCACGACACTCGGCATTCCGGATCTCCGTCTCATTCTTGTACATTGTGACTGATGTGCAATTTAGCGGTAAATTCATCCTGTCATTCGTGATGATCACGGATACAAATGAGGACCACGGAGTGGAATTTATGGATTCCACTTGGCTTGAAGCGACCTGTAGTGATTCTATCATTCGCCGTTAATGTCGTAAGATGATCCACCGTGCGGTCATTCGAGATCTCTGTGACAGCACCGGGCGGCACGGCGTAGCCAAGAGCGCCGTGTCGCGCCGTTCGGCGCGTGCGGATTTTTTGTGTTTCTGATCCAAGCATCGTTGCGGACGATGTTAAACGATTAAACCATACTTCTTCTTAAGGCCACATTGCTCGATTGTTTTTTTTTTACGATCAAGCTCAGCTTTCCAGAGGCACTCCAACCCTGACCTCATCCCATCGCCATTCACATCATCTTGATCCCGGCCCGGGCCTTTCGCTCCGCTGGGTTCCAGCTGCGTCCCTCCGACTGACGTCTCCACTTGTTGAGCGAACTCGTTGCTCAACGTGACCCGTGTTTTGTTCACATTCATGCCATGTCCAACTTTGCAGTCTTCCTCGCTGTTAAACAGCTTGACAGGTACGGACAACCGATAACCGGTTGTTTCGTTTTTATTCGTGCGATTATCAGTAATTAAAAGGGAACAAAAACCCTGTGTTATAACAACCCCAGTTACAAGTACATTTGCGCAATTTCCTGCCTGGAAAATGCGAGCGGAGTGGAGCTTATCTCGCCAGTTGAGTCTACGCAGAGCCTTATCTCTCTCTAAGTGAGAGGAGGGGAACAGCCCCAGTGTGAGTGAGCGACTGCGCGGAGGCTATGATTAGCACGGCAATGCTTTCAGCCCGAATGTGCAAGATGATAAACGGCAATTAGTAGTGCGAATCCTTACAGTGCGCTCACACGTCCTTGCTAAGTGCCGTGGATGGAAATGAGCATTATTTGCATTGCTCGAGGCAGTTAAAATATTACATTCCAAAGGTACATCGTATATATATCGTCTGCAATCGTTAACCGACATTGTGTGTGTGTGTGCGTGTGCTTATAAAGATCCATCGTGGTCAGGAATTTCTGCAATGATCAGAGCTGACACGATTGAGTTTTGAGACGCCCAAAGTGCCCCACAAGCCCTGCGTCTATTGTACCGCGTGGATGCAGACCGGATGCAACCTGTAGATGCGGCCAGGAGGTGCAGTGGTACAGCGAACGGCTCGCCGAGTAAAAATCCTCGGTGGAATTTGACTCGGCAGATCATCCATCTGGGGTCGAAACAATCCACACCACTTAGTGGGCAAGTCAACAGCGGCCATCCTATGTATATACTCGCCCCCGCCATGTGAATGTAGAATTTCTGCTGCTGGTTGAGAGCAGAAGGACCACCGCCTCAATCCTCCGTCGGGCAGGAAATCTCTTTCTGACTTTGGGGAATGGTGCGGCGCAGCAGCAGAGCAATCTCTCAATGGGAAGCATTTAATTCCAGTCGGGAGAAAACCCAGCCCATCATTCCTCTGCGGTAGATAAAGCACGTACCACTTTGATGGGACGTCAACAGTGGCAGATCTATGGGAAGACTTGTGACATCATTTGAAATTAATGAGTAAGTAAAATTAAGGAACATCTGTAAGTGTGACATGCACAGTAATTTAAAAAGATAAAAACAAATCTACAAGTCTGTATGAAGTCCACTGCTGGGGAGAGGTGGTGGAGGCGGGGGGGGGGGGGGCTTGGTTGTGTTGACCATACTTCACTGTGTTGGCAGCGCTCTAGTCGAGATTCGAACCGAACGCTGAAACAGCGGAAGCGTGCTAGGCCTCGGCAAGGTAAGGTAAAAGGTAAAAACAATGAGCCTACCTTTACCCTACCTTTTACCTTACCACAATACAATCACTCTACCCTTACCTTTTACCCTTTAGCAAGGTAAGGTAAAAGGTCAAAAGCAACGGGCCTACCTTTACCCTACCCTACCTTTTACCCTTACCCCATACAAATTACCCAGTTACAGGTTAATTACTGGGTTACTACTACACATGAATAAGGTTTATAACAGGTAAATGCTAGGAAGAGCGCTTTATTCATGTAATGCGAGCAAGGATTGAGGGGGGGTGGAGTCTGGGTCACGTGGAGAGTGGGTGGAGTTAGGGTCACGTGGGGGGAGAAGATTTAAGGAGAAAACCGGAAGGGGAAAGGGGAGTTGAGACGGAGTGAAATACAAGGAGGCCACGCTGGGCAAGACGGAGAGTGTGGCACGGTTGCCACGCGGTGGGAGACGTCGACACCGACGGCCATCGGTGTCAGACGAAGAGAGCTAACGGGGCAGTGAGAGGCTAGCTGTGAAAGGGGCAGCAGTGACGCTAGATAGCGGGGCAGCGGTGTGGCTGCAAGGATTGCCTGACGGGGCAGCAGTGAGACTGCATATTGGAACAGCAGGGAGCCTGCACAACGGAGCAGCCGAGGGCTGTGGAGAGGTCGTCGAGCGGGACGCAGGCCTGAGCGAGACGCCATGGTACGGAGATTCTATGAACCCAATAAAGGACAACGGAGATCGACATCTGAGAGAGAGTCCTTTATTACATTGGTGTCAGAAGTGAAACGGCATTTCAAAACAGCTCAGGAAGAAGACCGTCCCTGCACCATCTTCGGCAACATCTTCCGACGACGACCTCCCTCCAGCGGTGGCGCTACCCACGATGGAGGAGGAAAGCGGAGCGGGGACGAGCGGGGTTCCAGCCGTGCAGGACGTGGCCGCCTCGGTGGGCCCATCCGCGCGGCTGGACGCTGACGACGGATGGCGACAGGTGGCGGCGCAACTAGAGGCGCTGAAGATGGTACAGGCGCAATTGTGTGTTCTCGTCACGCCGGCGACGACTTCGGGGAGGCCCGGCGAGGAACAACGGACCGGGGCCTTGCCGTCGCCGTCAGCCCTCCCGACCATGCGGCACGAAGACGCCATCTTGGGCGTGGCCGAGGAAGAACGGCGGGAAGCCGCCATCTTGCGCCCTCCGCCGCAGGAAGCTGCCATCTTGCACACGTTGCGGAGCGACGCCATCTTGTCGCTGCCGCGCGTGTCACCATCAGAGGAGGACGGAGGAGCAAGAACCCGCAGCCGTCATTTAACAACGGTCAAAGAATTTTCAATCGGCGGCGATTGGAGCGCATTCGCCTGCCGTTTTCAAGCGGCCATACGCTCCGCCATGTGGACGGACGCGGAGGCCCTGGAAGTCTTACCAACACTTCTCGATGACGAGTCCGTCCGGTTCTTCTGCTCCATCAAGGCCGACAAGAAGAAGATGCTGCAGGGTGTATTCGAGGAGATGCCGGATGCGTACCAGCCTCCGGACGACGCCCATCGGAGATTTGTTCAGCGCCAACGGGTGCCTGATGAATCGCCGGTGGCCTACAGAGGCGCAGTTCTGGAACTGGCGATGGCGGCATACCCCGAGACGGAGCCCGATTTGTTGGAGCCCCTCGTGTTGGGCAAGATGCTCGAATTATCTAGAGACCTTGGGATCCCCATGCCGGTGTGCAGCCATGATAAATTGATGTCCCGTGCTGTGGCTAAGTGCTTGGATGCTCAATTTAATCTCCGACGCTGGAAGCAGGTGTTGGCTTGGACGGGGGGGCCCATCGTTGAAGGCGGTGCTACGGGGTGGGATCCTACGAAGGCGATCTACGTTCCTGACGACAAGGGACCACAGGAGTTGACGGCCGCCTCCGCCCAGTGGCCTGCTCCGGGGGGGACGGGGCCGAGGTCCGCGCTGCTGGCGCGGGAACGTCGGGACAAAGGGGGTGCCGCGCGTCGGAATGACGTCGAGTGCTTCCGCTGCGGCCGTAAGGGCCACTTCGCAAGGGACTGCTGGGCTCGCATCCCGGGGCCGCGATAGCAGGAGGCCTTGACCACGGACGCCGCACTAAAAGACCCACCAGTACAGACAAACCAGCCGTGACGCAGGCGGATGTGGCGAATCCTGCTCTGGGTGGGCCTACCACGGCGACGGGGCCACTTGGCCCCGCTGCCCTTCCAACCCCACCACAGACACAGTTGCCGGAGACCCCGGACTTGGGTCTCCCTGGGGGACGGGACCTTGGCGTTGACGGGCCTCCAACAGCGGCGGGCGGTTCTACTCCTGTCGATCTTAAGACCCCGTCGCGTTCTCGGTCTGTGGGGGTACCGCCGCCCGTTCAGGACGGGCCGGCGACCCGCACGCATTCCAAATCCCTTTCCTTTCGTTGATTGTTATTGTTCTTGTTCTTGTTATCGTTTTATACTCTCCGTTGTCCTGTGATGCCAGATGGTTCCAATATTGCTCGCATTATTCTTTTTTGTAATTGTTGCAGCCGGGGACGGCTGGGTTTTCATTAGGGGGTGGGGGGTAGTGTAATGCGAGCAAGGATTGAGGGGGGGTGGAGTCTGGGTCACGTGGGGAATGGGTGGAGTTAGGGTCACGTGGGGAGAGAGGATTTAAGGAGAGAACCGGAAGGGGAAAGGGGAGTTGAGACGGAGTGAAATACAAGGAGGCCACGCTGGGCAAGACGGAGAGTGTGGCGCGGTTGCCACGCGGTGGGAGACGTCGACACCGACGGCCATCGGTGTCAGACGAAGAGAGCTAACGGGGCAGTGAGAGGCTAGCTGTGAAAGGGGCAGCAGTGACGCTAGATAGCGGGGCAGCGGTGTGGCTGCAAGGATTGCCTGACGGGGCAGCAGTGAGACTGCATATTGGAACAGCAGGGAGCCTGCACAACGGAGCAGCCGAGGGCTGTGGAGAGGTCGTCGAGCGGGACGCAGGCCTGAGCGAGACGCCGTGGTACGGAGATTCTATGAACTCAATAAAGGACAACGGAGATCGACATCTGAGAAAGAGTCCTTTATTACATTGGTGTCAGAAGTGAAACGGCATGTCAAAACAGCTCAGGAAGAAGACCGTCCCTGCACCATCTTCGGCAACATCTTCCGACGACGACCTCCCTCCAGCGGTGGCGCTACCCACGATGGAGGAGGAAAGCAGAGCGGGGACGAGCGGTTTTCCAGCCGTGCAGGACGTGGCCGCCTCGGTGGGCCCATCCGCGCGGCTGGACGCTGACGACGGATGGCGACAGGTGGCGGCGCAACTAGAGGCGCTGAAGACGGTACTGGCGCAATTGTGTGTTCTCGTCACGCCGGCGACGACTTCGGGGAGGCCCGGCGAGGAACAACGGGCCGGGGCCTTGCCGTCGCCGTCAGCCCTCCCGACCACGCGGCACGAAGACGCCATCTTGGGCGTGGCCGAGGAAGAACGGCGGGAAGCCGCCATCTTGCGCCCTCCGCCGCGGGAAGCCGCCATCTTGCACACGTTGCGGAGCGACGCCATCTTGTCGCTGCCGCGCGTGTCACCATCAGAGGAGGACGGAGGAGCAAGAACCCGCAGCCGTCATTTAACAACGGTCAAAGAATTTTCAATCGGCGGCGATTGGAGCGCATTCGCCTGCCGTTTTCAAGCGGCCATACGCTCCGCCATGTGGACGGAAGCGGAGGCCCTGGAAGTCTTACCAACACTTCTCGATGATGAGTCCGTCCGGTTCTTCCGCTCCATCAAGGCCAACAAGAAGAAGACGCTGCAGGGTGTCTTCGAGGAGATGGCGGATGCGTACGAGCCTCCGGACGACGCCCATCGGAGATTTGTTCAGCGCCAACGGGTGCTTGATGAATCGCCGGTGGCCTACAGAGGTGCAGTTCTGGAACTGGCGATGGCGGCATACCCCGAGACGGAGCCCGATTTGTTGGAGCCCCTCATGTTGGGCAAGATGCTCGAATTATCTAGAGACCTTAGGATCCCCATGCCGGTGTGCAGCCATGATAAATTGATGTCCCGTGCTGTGGCTAAGTGCTTGGATGCTCAATTTAATCTCCGACGCTGGAAGCAGGTGTCGGCTTGGACGGGGGGGCCCATCGTTGAAGGCGGTGCTACGGGGTGGGATCCTACGAAGGCGATCTACGTTCCTGACGACAAGGGACCGCAGGAGTTGACGGCCGCCTCCGTCCAGTGGCCTGCTCGGGGGGGGACGGGGCCGAGGTCCGCGCCGCTGGCGCGGGAACGTCGGGACAAAGGGGGTGCCGCGCGTCGGAACGACGTCGAGTGCTTCCGCTGCGGCCGTAAGGGCCACTTCGCAAGGGACTGCTGGGCTCGCATCCCGGGGCCGCCCCAGCAGGAGGCCTCGACCACGGACGCCACACGAAAAGACCCACCAGTACAGACAAACCAGCCGTGACGCAGGCGGATGTGGCGAATCCTGCTCTGGGTGGGCCTACCACGGCGACGGGGCCACTTGGCCCCGCTGCCCTTCCAACCCCACCACAGACACGGTTGCCGGAGACCCCGGACTTGGGTCTCCCTGGGGGACGGGACCTTGGCGTTGACGGGCCTCCAACAGCGGCGGGCGGTTCTACTCCCGTCGATCTTAAGACCCCGTCGCGTTCTCGGTCCGTGGGGGTACCGCCGCCCGTTCGGGACGGGCCGGCGACCCGCACGCGTTCCAAATCCCTTTCCTTTCGTTGATTGTTATTGTTCTTGTTCTTGTTATCGTTTTATACTCTCCGTTGTCCTGTGATGCCAGATGGTTCCAATAATGCTCGCATTATTTTTTTTGTAATTGTTGCAGCCGGGGACGGCTGGGTTTTCATTAAGGGGTGGGGGGTAGTGTAATGCGAGCAAGGATTGAGGGGGGGTGGAGTCTGGGTCACGTGGGGAGTGGGTGGAGTTAGGGTCACGTGTGGGGAGAGGATTTAAGGAGAGAACTGGAAGGGGAAAGGGGAGTTGAGACGGAGTGAAATACAAGGAGGCCACGCTGGGCAAGACGGAGAGTGTGGCGCGGTGGCCACGCAGTGAGAGATGTCGACACCGACGGCCATCGGTGTCAGACGAAGAGAGCTAATGGGGCAGTGAGAGGCTAGCTGTGAAAGGGGCAGCAGTGACGCTAGATAGTGGGGCAGCGGTGTGGCTGCAAGGATTGCCTGACGGGGCAGCAGTGAGACTGCATATTGGAACAGCAGGGAGCCTGCACAACGGAGCAGCCGAGGGCTGTGGAGAGGTCGTCGAGCGGGACACGGGCCTGAGCGAGACGCCGTGGTACGGAGATTCTACGAACCCAATAAATGACAACGGAGATCGACATCTGAGAGAGAGTCCTTTATTACATTCATATAGAATACTCTCGATGATTCCAATTTTAAATGGAGGCCACGGACTGCACCACGGAGTTTTTAGCGAGCAGTAAACAGGGTATGTATCAGGTAATACTTCGCGCTACCTTTACCCTACCCTTTACCTTACCGCTTTGCATGTCGACACCTTTACCCTTTACTCTTTTACACGGTAAAAAGGGTAAATTACCTTACCTTGCCGAGGCCTAAGCGTGCATTGCTCCACGTGGCCGTGTAGACGGGCCGGCGCGCTGGAGATGCATTCCCATCACAGAGGCTGTCTGCGCCTTTGAGTAGCCGGGGGGCGGGGAACGGGGACCGTGTTGACAGAAAATCCAACAGCTCGTTTCAACAGTGAATCATCAGTGGGGGGATGAGTGTAGGTGAATAATGATTTTGTGTAATTCGTGAGGGGGTGTAGATGGGTGTGGATAGGTGTAGATGGGTGTAGATGAGTGTCGATGGGTGTCGATGGGTGTAGACTTGTGTAGATGGGTGTAGGTCTGTGTTAATGAGAGCTGATTTTTGGACTAAAAGGAGTGACGTTTCATTTTCCGTACGTTGTATCTGTTTGCCGCACACCTGATTAACATGGTTGGCTTCGTATGGCGCGAAAGGTGTTAACCGTGCATACGCTCATGCTGAACCCCCCCCCCCCGACCGCTCCTCGACCTTGCCCACGCACCATGACCCGCTGACCCCCCTGCTCTGCCAGGGGGCCTCCTCGCGGGAGCATTGCCGCCTGTGTCACGCGGGGTGAAGCCCATAGCCAGTTCGGATGTCACGGTGGGTGAGGGGGGCGGGGTCACCGCAGTGCAGAAACTCGAGCAAGGTGGACTACGCCTCGACCGGGCCGCATTGTAGTCCACCTTGCCAAGGGCGACGGTTGCCGCCTGCCCTGGTTTTCCCAGGGATCCGTCCTCTCTGCTGCGAAGGAGCTGCTCTTCTCAGTTCAGTTCTTTTGTAAGTACCCTGTGAGCTAAGTAGCTCTTGAATCGGGTTTCACCAACAAAAACATCGTTTCCCTGGCAAACATAGCATACATAACAGGTCAAATCCTGAGACATATGTGTATCTTCTTTCCCAGGACGTGAAAAGTTGTCAGTTGTGTTGTAATGCACCGATCACCTGCACCTCCGGTTAGCACGGTTGACTACGTCCGGTTTAAAAGAAATTCAGCACACACGTGTACACGCTCGAGACACTGCGTGCACGAGACGCTGCGTGCACGAGACGCTGCATGTCCACGCAATTCTCCCCTCCGTATGTTTGTTGAGCTTATTTCGCCCTCAAGTCGCCAACCGTGATAATTGGAGGTGCGGGGGAAGGACAACAAACTAAAAACAAAAATAAGTTCAAAATAAATGCGTTTTCAATCTAGATGATGATTTAAAAGTGCACGGCTCCAGTGGCTTCCTAATATCGGAAGGAAGAGCACGTTCCAGACTGCCACAGAAGCGCATCTGAAAGCGCGATGCACTGAATATTGGGTGCTATCGTGAGCTATTCATCTTCCCATGATGCATCCCAGTTGTGTAGTACCTCAGAAGTGACAACCTTGACATAATTATAATGATTTTTTTAAGTGTAATTTTGTCGAACATACTTTCACAGTGACAGCCACTTACCACGAGAATATAGACTTGTCACGCTACCTCAGCCTGGCCTTGCCTAGATTGCCGCTGAGCAAAGAAATATGTTTGCAGTGGGTGATCTGCAAGCAGAGTGAGTTTATGGACTTCGCCAAACTCCGCAGGGAGACAGCGTCACACGCGGGGCTGGCGTTATGGGTTCGATGCAGACCTGCTGATTGGCTGCCATCCTCTTGAGTGCCCTGCGCAATGGCGGTGTCTTTGGTTCGAACTTCCTCCGTCACGACCCACCATGAGTTTTTTCGCCTCCCCTCTTCTTTTGAAGCAGATCTTTCTGCCTCTCGGTCTCTTTCCCCACATCCTTCCTGAACCTCCTCGAGCCGCTCTCACCTGGGAACTCGGCATTTCTCTCTCTCTCTCCATCCAACCGGGGTTCTACATTAGACAACTTCTGTTGTTGCTGCGTGTCGAGGTTGACCCTGGCTTATGTGTGTCGGGTGGCAGCAGTAATTTATTCATACCATCATCTGTTTCCGTTACTGTGTTGACGTTTATAGTATTTTTAGAGTTACAGCATGGTATTTGATGACGATCTATATTTAACAAAATGTTTCTTTAAAAAAAAAATTATATTGCGATTATGATTTGCGAGCTAATTTTTACTTCTCCTTACCTGTTGTTAATTATTGATTTATTTTACTGCTACTTGTTGCGTTTTTCGGAGAAGTGGTGGTGTTGTATCTGTTGGTGAAACCCGATTTAAAAGCTTCTTGGCTCACAGGGTACTTCAAAATTAACTGAACTGATTGCAGTATACTGCACAGTTTTGATAAGAGCCCTTGGCTGACTGAGACACCATACCCTAGACCCCATATCCCACATCTCGTGGCGTTATAAATTGGCTGTAGCACGAGGTGATTTCAGAGCAGAAGAATCTCTACATTTTTTATAACGCGGATGCGAATGAGATGCAGCGCGATCGAGTGAACGGAACTGCGTCGCGCGAGTAGGAATACGCGGTTGTACGGCTGCCTCGGCGTAGCATCGCACAAGGCGGGATGCTGCTGGATGCTTCTAGACATTACCCATGCTTCTGTCTTTGTTCAGCCCGCGTATGCATCTCACGTGTTATCACGGACTGTGCTTTACCCCTACATTATATACTTTATTTATTATAAAGCGATTTTTCTATAACGCGGCGTTATTCAGGAACCCATCTACTACCACGTTATAGAAGAACAGATCTGTACACACACCGCCTCGGTAGGTGGACCAGCTGCAGTGGGCGCTGTGGCCGACGCTGCTGTGCCACCGTCTGGACTCATTTGCACGTGGGGCGACAATCCCAACCCCTTTAACTCGCCAAGATATTTCCCACATCGACACCAAACCCCTTGAGGTGGAGCATCTCGCCGTTGGTGAGTGCGGGGGTCGTCTCGGGGTGAGCGCCGTCGTGGTTAGCGTAACCATGTTGGCGTGTTCGCAATCAGATTGAGGAACATATCTACGGGACCTTTTTTAGCAGAATCCTAAATGATGAAAAATAGGAATGTTTTACCCTTTCAGGCAATAAAAGAGGAGGTGTTAAGATGTTAAAACACCAAAAAGATTTCTCCTGCAAGGCATCACGTCTGCATTAACCCCACGTACTCATGAATGAGGAAGTTTTCCTGAAGCAAGGGACAACACCCCCCAGGTCACAGTGCACCACAGTCCTTAGCAGCTCACGCCGTTGTGTGTGTTTGTGTGTGTCTGTGTGTCTGATGTCTGTGTGTGTCTGTGTGTGTGTCTATGTGTGTGTGTGTCTGTGTGCGTGTGTCTGTGTGTGTGTGTCTGTGTGTGCGTGTGTGTCTGCGTGTGTGTCTGTGTGTGTGTCTGTGTGTGTGTGTCTGTGTGTGTCTGTGTGTGTCGAACTTCTTTCGTGCCGCGCGTATCCAACCGTGCTCATCGGAGGAGCCATCCTTGTTGCCGACGGGAACGTTGCCAACGCGTCAACGTTCCCGGTCCACCCGTACGTCGTTGCCATGGTGTCAGCCGCACACGATGGAGGAGACTGTTGGGGCAGACCTCGGAGCTCGTGGGTCTCTACTGCGAAGCAGCAGCTTATCTGGCAGTCCTCATCAAAAGTTTCATTCTGTAATCTATCGGTCTATCCAGGAGACCTGTACTGAGTCGTACGACTCGTACGAGGACGGTCCTTCGTCGGGTTTTTATTTTACGATGTTTTCAGCTGTTCATTAGACATTGGCTGGCTTTGCTTATTTTCTTTGTCAAAGCAGCGTGAGTCGTAAATTCCCCACGTCAAACCACGCACCACCACAGATCTGCTTCCAGCAGAGTTGCCGTGCGAAACGTGCTTTGGGGTTGACTCAGCCAATCAACCTTCCGAAAGTCGATACAATAGGTACCACTTGGTGGAAAAAGTCGACAGTTGTCCTATGAAGATACCTGAATTTCAGCCACTAATTTAGGTCTGTAAATATGAAATAAGTACCACCTCAGTGGTCATTTGAGCGGTAAATCACTTTGACTTCGCAGACTTCACTCTTCACTCATCCTCTCTCTCTTCGCGCCGTGAATAAGAGCCATTGCCCGCAACGTCACCGGCTTTGCACTTTTGTTCTTTACAAGGCCACGCAGTGTTATTGTCAAACGTGTCGAGTTGGTGGGTCTGCAGAGAGTTGCCCTTGACCGCGAACGCGACGCGACGGCTGGCGATGGGTGGCCCCTGCTCGTGGCTACCTGCGCTCCGATTGAGGCTCGCCGCTCCGAACTCCATCCCTGCCGCTACGTCCTCCCGAGCGATCGCAACGATTCCACAGCGCGTCACACCACCAGGGGGATCGGGATGCTCTTCGTTCCGCTATGCCGACGATCTGGCAACACTTGCCAGCAACGATGCCCTGTGTTGTGGGTGCCACGGCAACGCCGAGTCCTGTGGGTGCCACGGCAACGCCGAGTCCTAATCCCCCCCCCCCCCCGGGCACGGTGGGGTCAATTAGTAAACAAGCCGTGAGTGCGACAATTCTGCCGTTTATTACATATTCAACGTATAGGCAGCCTTCTATGATGCACGCAACTTTGCGGTAAATGCTTTTAGCATGTGCGCGTGTTGCAGTGGATGCTATTGTGCTCTTTGTCGTGTCGAACGGCGAACAATCGCTGCAGTGCGCAGACAATGAAGGGGCTTATTTATATGTAGAACCGGTGGCCCCACCAATGTCCCGAGCTCAAAATCCTGGCCCTAGTTTGAATTTGGCGGAGCACCTGGATCATTGCGCAAAATGTGCACGTGCAAACCCCCGAGGCATGCATTTTTTTTCGCGTCACATTTCATCACGTTTTGGTGATGTTTTCATGCCACGTTTAATCACACGCTGGAATGTTTGCCTCTTTAAAGTGTCTTCTTAGATTGTTTTTTCTTGTTTACAGAAGACGCTCGCATCAAGGGTGCACAAATTACCCGATGTGACAAATCGGGTCATGCTGTCGTGGTAAGGGAAGTGCGTGTCCTGTTTGTTGCATTGTACATTTTAACCCTTTGCGTCCCTCTCCCAACACATAGGTAATTTTTTTATCCTTATTTTATTAACGTATGAAAGCTTGTTTTTTACGATGATATGCAGCTATTTTGGGAATATATTCTACCGATTGATGTATTGCTACACCATATGAATCAATTTCAAAGTTCTTTTGCTGATGTCATAATTATAAATTTCTTGCATCATCGCCAAACTTTCATTGCATTGTATAAAAGTTCCGGTTCAGTCTGAAGCCCCCACCCCTACACCCCCCAGCGCCCTTCACAATCCGATCACATTTATGCATTTTCCTCACTTACAAATTGCAAGCAGGGCAGTGGAGAGTCTGATGGGTCCAGTGAGTCCGGGGGGTTTGGTCGGTCTCGTGGGTCCAGTGGGTCTGATGGGTCTGGAGGGTGTTCAGGAAGGAGCGATGCTGGTGCTCGTTGTACACGCAGGAGGTTCTGAAGGAGCGTTTCCCATGGGCGCTTTTCAAAATTAAAACATCGCTAGCGAACGAGAGCGCTCCATGGCTAATTAACAGCGCTGCGTACTCTCGTAAGGATGCAGCGGGGCATACAGATGCAAGAGATGTTTATCATTTTAATTGCTGTGGTTTTTTTCCTTCATACACCTCCCCCTTGATTTCGTTTTGGTTATTCCCCACGTAAAGAAAAAACACAAAGTTCCAGCAGCGCAGAAGCACAACGTCCGCAATCACTTGTTGCTATATTTTTTTGTCGCATTCTCTTCATCGCATTCCCCTTCACGGCCCCGCGGGGATCGCGCGCCAACACGATCACGTCGTCGCACAAGCACGTCTGAGTTATCGTGCGGGAGAGTGAGCGGTGATGGACGAGTGCGGAGAGAGGTGAGCGCAACAATGAGAGCTGTGGGGACATCAACGGGGAGCCACTGCGAGCAGCCTCATCCCTCGATTTGAGTGCCAATGATGCCCAAGGGCAGGCGTGTGGCTCAAGCTCCCTCCATCCCATAAGATCACACTCCTTAAGCAGCAGTAGTAATAATAATAACACTGTGTAACAAAAACATTTTGTTCCTGGGTAGTAAGTGTTATTTCTGAATTGCTTATGCTTCAAAAGTACAGAAAATGGCTATTATTCCCCACAAACTTTGCTTTTGTGACCAGGACAGTGATATTTAGAAATGTACCTATTTTCAATGAGAAAATGTGTGCATTTGTGTCTTTCGTTCATATAAAGTCTTGGTCACAAAAGCAAAGTTTTTGGGGAATAATAGCCATTTTATATACTTTTTAGGCATAAACAATTAAAAAATCATACTTAGTACCCAGGAACAAAAATTGTGTTACATAATGTAATGCAATTTATAACATCTACTAAAATATTTATTTTATTTTACCAGGTAAGACCCACTGGGCTATGTCGCTCTTTTCAGAAGCGACATTTTCATGAATGATATCTCAATGAAGTGGCTTATGTGGAAATTTATAGCAGCCAAATACTCTGAACACATGATTCTAAATGCGGAAGGAAAAACCGGAGGATCCGGAGAAAAATCCAAGCGACCACGGGGAGAACGTTAAAACTCTAAATATGAAGGCGTCAGGGCTGAGATTGAACCCACGACCTCCTGTATACCAGGCGAGGTAGTTACCATCTCACTACCGTGGCGCCCAAGGACGTAAAAGTCGTAACGTCGTAACAAAGTTTCCGTAGGTGAACCTGCGGAAGGATCGTTACTGGCAGCGTGTGCGCCTTCAGTGTCTGCAGCACTGGCGTTGGTGGCCGCGGGAGGTCGCCCGAAATAACGCCCGGAAGTGACCATGGTCCTGCTCCTTGAAGTAGAGAGGAGGTTGTGAGTCACGCTGCTGATGCTGCTGCTGCAGAAGAAAGTTCAACCGTGAATTGTGGTGCAAGGCGACAGGAGGGAAGACAAACACGGTGAACGACCGAGAGTAGAGGCTCGGTGGTGTCATAGGCAGCAGGCGATGTTGGGTGACGGGCTGAGGAGGACTCGGGCCAGATGGTTTTGCGACAGTTGGTAGTTTCTTGAGGCCACTCGATGAAGATCCGACGATGACGGGGCTGCAGTAGACGAGGTGAGACCCGACTATGCTGCAGGCGAGGGTGTCGGCGATTTTGGTGGGGATGAGCGGGCGCACACTGATGGAGGGCGCTGAGGTGGTAGATGCAGGATATGACGATGCGGTTGATGTAGCTATGAAAGGACAAGGTGGGGTCGAGACTGATGCTGAACAGATAATGTAGAGTGGAGCCAGCTATTAACTTGCTAGAAGGGAGTGTGGGCGTGGCTAGACAAAGTCTGGTGCCGATCAGGATGCCAGCGGATTGGGAAGCGTTTCAAGGGGGGATTCTGGTTCAAGGAGGGATCGTGGTTCCCTGAACCGCTGTTGCAAGGCGGTCAACTCTGAGAAATATCTCGGGTTCTAGAGGCATCGATCGATAGACTCAATATTAGGAGAAGAGTCGGGAGTCACCTGTTCTAGAAATGCTATTTGACACCAAAGCTTTCAATAAGGTGTTCCCGTTTTGAGCTTGAAAGACCTCGTGACCGGATAGGGCGGCTTTGCAAGTGACGGCCAGTGGAAAATCAGGCATGGGTCCAGGTGTCGGAGGTAAACTGAATGTCGATATGATTGGTCAGGGATGGTGCCGCGAATGAGGGAAGATTTGTTGGTGATGGAGTGGAGTTCAGGAGGACGAGGTGAACGACCGGTGGTGTGGACGAGGGTCTTAGGGGGCAGGTGTGGCACCACGGTGGTGAAATATTAACTACCTCGCCTGGTATACAGAAGGTCGTGGGTTCGATCCAAGTGGTCACGTGGATTTTTCTCTAGGTCCGGATTTTCCCTCCACATTTAGGATCATGTGTTTGAGAGTATTTGGCTTCAGCAAAAAAAAAAATCATTGCTGTGGTTTCCCACCTGCTGATGATTGCTTGTGTTGTGATCGAAACCTCGTGATTTATTTTATACCTACGTGACTTTACCGAAAGAACCAAAGAGTATGGATTCCTGCAGTCACGACAGCTTCAAATCTAGATTAGATTAAATGCATACGTGTTGATAAGCCACTTTGTTGAGCTATTATTTATGGACAGGTCGCTTCTGAAAAAAGAGCTCTATAGCTCAGTGGGCCTATATTTGGTAAAATAAGAATAGTTCATAGTTTAGTTTAGATGAGTTCCGGCAGGTGATTGCCGGAAGCTGCTGGAGGGTTGACTGACAAGCTACTGCTCCATGTTACTGCTGTACATCCTATTCTGAACTGCCAAGTTTGCTTCGCCTATCCTGCCATGAAATTCCTATCAGCGTACAGAAATATGAAATGGCTACCAGATGAGATGTTCCTTCTCAAGGGATTAGCCTGGTGAAATATTTTAATAGATTTTATTTTTGTGCAGCCCATTGTACGGCCCATATACCCCCCCTCTACCCACCATCCCCAGACGTCAATAAACCACAGAATAATGAACGGGAAGAAACTCGAAGGATGTGACCCACAAAGGTGTACTGGCACGGCAGTAATGATGTTGGAAAGCATTGAAAATGAAGTTATTAAAAAAAAAGTTCGCTTTTAATATGAGGTGCAGCAGGCTTTTTTTATTTTAAATTAAAATATTGGAGAGAAAAAAATCTCCCATAAAAATTAGCTCGCAAAAAATTACGACAAATTTCAAAGGACGTTTTCGTGAAATCGTAACGAATTATATTATACAGTCAAGTATATCGTTTGAGTCAGATTCGTGTTTCCTGAAAACAACAGTCGCTGTCTACTTCGAGACAGAGCCCGAGTTGAGCCGCAGCCATTACATTGGAGGTCTCACCCCATTAAGGACACCATTAGGGGCAAGAGTATGGGATCCAGGGGGCAGGGGAGCGAGGAAAGGCTCCATTAGCGGGATCTGTCCACAGCCCCTGCGAGGCGCATTGTGTTGGGCGGAAGGCCGTGGAGAGAGAAAGAGAGAAAGAAGGTTGGCCCCCTCCGGACACGCCGCCATAATTGATTGGTGATCTTGAATAACCGAGACACGGAGGGGGTTGGGGAGGGCTTCCCGCGCGATGTAGTGTTAGTTACAGCAGCTAAATGCCAGTTTGCAAAACAATAATGCGGGGGGGGGGGGGCAAAGGACGTGCGGTCGTGGCGGGGTAGGGGAGGAAAATGGACAGTAATGCAGTATTTATGAAACTGCACTACGGTTTGCTTTTTATACATAGACCTGCTGTGCAGTTACTGCTTAAATTTCGATTTAAAGCTTTCGTGACTGCAGGGATTCATCTTCATGGTTCTTTCGGTAAAGTCACGTAGAAGGGAAATAATAAAATAATAAAACATAATAAAATAATTCTCACGACGTTTCGGCCACAACGCAAGCAGCCGTTCTCAGGTGAAGAACAGGTCTGTCGGAAAGACAGCATCTGAATGAACACCACCAGGATTGGCAGCGTATGTTTAAGCTGTGTGGTAGGGGGAAGAGCGCCTTGACAAAGGAATTTGCATATGAAAAGGAATTTAGCATTTTTATGGGAAATGCAGATATGGGATTAGTCACTACTTGTGGAATGCGTAGGAGGTGGGCGGGGGGTTTCAAAGTCATATTATGCACGTGCATTATGCAGGATTAGCAGCATCACAGGGAGGGAGTAGGGTTAGCATTAATAAAGGGAAGGAATGTTAATAGTATGGAGCTGCAGCAACTAAACCACCACGTAAAAAACTAAAATATAAACTACATCAGTATACTAAATATACTCTCCAATAAGCTGAGCTACTAACAGTAAGTCACATTACAATTCTATGTCGCAAAAAATATATAATATGCCTCCAGCTAAACTTTTTTCTCTTACATCACACGGGTCTACCCCGTACTATATACTGCCATAGACAAACCCAACATTAAATTATATACTGTATTACTATACACCACCCTATACCTTCGACTATACATTGTAATGTTATACTATGTATTATTCTACCCACCCTACTGTATACCACACTACTGTATATTCACTATACAATTACGATACTATATATTACCTTATACATTATATTAAACATTACACTTTAATACTATTTATTATTATACAATCTGCTATACACTATACCATTGACTGTCGCGTGAAAGGTACTAAGAAGAAGCAACGAAATATGTCAATGGGAGAGTGGTGAAAGGAGACTTGCAGCGGCGCAAAGAATCCATTCCCTGCGGAGAATAAAAGATATATAGTCAATGCCAGTGAGTGGACTGCGGTCTGAAAGTCACCATAAACGTGAACACAATCAGTTAAGATCCGAAATGGTTTATTACGTCCTTCCAATGATTGCTGAGCCAGAATCTATTTTCTCGGTTGAAATTGTCTCTGTGTTTGTATATGTGGATCGCCTCATGAACGAATCTCGAACGAATCTCTCATGGTATACCATGGTATATACCATGGTATACCATGAGAGATTCGTTCATGAGGAGATCCACATATACAAACACAGAGACAATGGTGTATAGTAATACAGTATGTAATTTAATGTTGGGGTTGTCTATGGCAGTATATAGTATGGGATAGACCCGTGTGATGTAAGAGAAAAAAGTTTAGCTGGAGGCTTATTATATATTTTTTGCGACATAGAATTGTAATGTATGACTTACTGTTAGTAGCTCAGCTTATTGGAGAGTATATTTAGTATACTGATGATACTGATGTAGTTTATATTTTAGTTTTTTACGTGGTGGTTTAGTTGCTGCAGCTCCATACTATTAACATTCCTTCCCTTTATTAATGCTAACCCTACTCCCTCCCTTTGATGCTGCTAATCTTGCATAATGCACAGGCATAATATGACTTTGAAACCCCCCGCACACCTCCTACGCATTCCACAAGTAGTGACTAATCCCATATCTGCATTTCCCATAAATATGATAAATTCCTCTTGATATGCAAATTCCTTTGTCAAGGCAATCTTCCCCCTCCCACCCAGCTTAAATATACGCTGCCAATCCTGGTGGTGTTCATTCAGACGCTGTCTTTCCGACAGACCTGTTCTTCACCTGAGGACGGCTGCTTGCGTTGTGGCCGAAACGTCGTGAGAATCATTTTATTATGTTTAATTTTTATTATTTTAATATTTCCCTTCTACGTGACTTTACCGAAAGAACCAAGAAGACAGTTACTGCTTATTAAGAGAAACACCTTCGGCTATGCTGCTGCTACTGAGACAAAAAGGCCCGCTGAGCATGGCTACCCCGGTAAACGGGCAACGTTGGCCTCAACGTTTCCTGTTTATTGAATTACATCTACCCAGTAAACGGGCAAAGTTGTGCCCAACGTTGCCTACTTACTGGGTAGGTGTAATTCGCGGGAGGATATTTCATCAAAGTAATGCAGCGGCGAATGCTGGATTACAAGGGTTCGTTTCACTACTTTAAAAAAATATCCATCAAGCATGTGGGCCTTCCGGAGTAATGTTTTCCAGCGGCTTTTGTTTGGGTGGCCAATTTTTTATGGGGCTTTCAACTTTTACAAGTCATCAGCAGTTGTGCGGCCCATTTGAACAAATGCGCAAGAAAACATTTCTCCACAAGACTCATAAGTCAGGGGCCTACATTTTTATTTGCATTGCACATACAGTGAGGGAAAAAAGTATTTGATCCCCTGCTGATTTTGTACGTTTGCCCACTGACAAAGAAATGATCAGTCTATAATTTTAATGGTAGGTTTATTTGAACAATGAGAGACAGAATAACAACAACAAAATCCAGAAAAACACACGTCAAAAATGTTATAAATTGATTTGCATTTTAATGAGGGAAAAAAGTATTTGACCCCCTCTCAATCAGAAAGTTTTCTGGCTCCCAGGTGTCTTTTATACAGGTAACAAGCTGAGATTAGGAGCACTCCCTTTAAGAGTGTGCTCCTAATCTCAGCTCGTTACCTGCATAAAAGACACCTGTTCACAGAAGCAATCAATCAATCAGATTACAAACTCTCCACCATGGCCAAGACGAAAGAGCTCTCCAAGGATGTCAGGGACAAGATTGTAGACCTCACAAGGCTGGAATGGGCTACAAGACCATCGCCAAGACAACAGTTGGTGCGATTATTCGCAAATGGAAGAAACACAAAAGAACTGTCAATCTCCCTCGGCCTGGGGCTCCATGCAAGATCTCACCTCGTCGAGTTGCAATGATCATGAGAACGGTGAGGAATCAGCCCAGAACTACACGGGACCATAGTCACCAAGAAAACAGTTGGTAACACACTACGCCGTGAAGGACTGAAATCCTGCAGCGCCCGCAAGGTCCCCCTGCTCAAGAAAGCACATATACATGCCCGTCTGAAGTTTGCCAATGAACATCTGAATGATTCAGAGGACAACTCGGTGAAAGTGTTGGGGTCAGATGAGACCAAAATGGAGCTCTTTGGCATCAACTCAACTCGCCGTGTTTGGAGGAGGAGGAATGCTGCCTATGACCCCAAGAACACCATCCCCACCGTCAAACATGGAGGTGGAAACATTATGCTTTGGGGGTGTTTTTCTGCTAAGGGGACAGGACAACTTCACCGCATCAAAGGGACGATGGACAGGGCCATGTACCGTCAAATCTTGGGTGAGAACCTCCTTCCCTCAGCCAGGGCATTGAAAATGGGTCGTGGATGGGTATTCCAGCATGACAATGACCCAAAACACACGGCCAAGGCAACAAAGGAGTGGCTCAAGAAGAAGCACATTAAGGTCCTGGAGTGGCCTAGCCAGTCTCCGGACCTTAATCCCATAGAAAATCTGTGGAGGGAGCTGAAGGTTCGAGTTGCCAAACGTCAGCCTCGAAACCTTAATGACTTGGAGAAGATCTGCAAAGAGGAGTGGGACAAAATCCCTCCTGAGATGTGTGCAAACCTGGTGGCCAACTACAAGAAACGTCTGACCTCTGTGATTGCCACCAAGGGTTTTGCCACCAAGTACTAAGTCATATTTTGCAGAAGGGTCAAATACTTGTTTCCCTCATTAAAATGCAAATCAATTCATAACATTTTTGACATGCGCTTTTCTGGATTTTGTTGTTGTTATTCTGTCTCTCACTGTTCAAATAAACCTACCATTAAAATTATAGACTGATCATTTCCTTGTCAGTAGACAAACGTACAAAATCAGCAGGGGATCAAATACTTGTTTCCCTCACTGTATAAATCCAACCCATGCCCATTTATTTTCCTCTAACCCACAATGCACCACAATGGCATACAGTACCAAGTTAGTTGGTATATGTAATAGTCTAATGTGTCATTTGTTTGTGACTTCATGTCTATATAAAGAGGGTCGAAGTCAATCGTAAACTTCTTTCATATGGCGAATGCAGAGCAACAATTAAAATTTCACATTCAGGTGGTTAAGCCAGATAACCGCGTCAGGAGCAGTGGAGTGTATCGTTGTGATGTCTCCTTCGTATACGTGGAACGGGGCATTGTATCGTCATACATTGTACTATGGTCTGTTCTGAATGACCACAGTTGCACACAACTGGAGAGTTTAAAATTTTCCATTTGTGCATCAGGTAATCCGCAGCTGCTCTGGTTTGTGTGGATGTGATTTGGGGTGGACCATGAGCTTTGTGGAGGATCAAACCAAGTGATCTTCTGTGTTGGATCTTTCACAAGGCTTAAACTGGGAAGTACTGTCACAAATTGTACTTTGTACAAATAACTGCACTTCTCCAAGTGCGGTTACCTGACACCAGCAGTCGTACTCCTGAGAAGTGGAGTCGGGCAGTATTACGTTTCTATTTGTGTTGTGTGTGTGCTGACACCATCATATGTCTTGCAGGCACACCCCAGCACATGTGGGAATATTGGCCAAACGTTTCACCAAGACTGATCTTACTGTCGGTCCAACAGTTACCAACTGCACGTTAATGCTGGCCCAACGTTGTACGTTTACCAGGACTCGGGTCACAACCCTGGGCAGTGACTCCCATCTCTGCCTCTTTTGCGTGAAACACTGCATGGCAGGGGCTCGTGCTTGCAAGAGAGGCCATTAGGTTAATCCGCAGGCGAGCACTGTGACCGTGAGCTGTTTCTCTATGTGGTGCCTAATTGACACAGGATTGCCAAATGCTACGCAGCAAAGCTCCGTTATCCGGCACCCATGGAGAATGAAGGGTGCCGGTTAATCAAACATGCAAGCTATCTGAGAGTTATACTCGTGGTTCACCACATTTTCCAAGTACTGTGCACAACACTTTTCAAAGAAAGAAACTAAGCCTGCATGTTGTACGTACGTATGTTGAACGTCGTCCCGTGCATAGCCAACCGTGATAATCGGAGGTGCGAAACTACGATATAAGAGATACACTCTTTTACAGTCAGTTGTAGAGCAGTCTAAGTTGATTGTAGAGAAGCAGTGGCGCCGTTTAGAGTATAGTATACAGTAGTAGAGTACTGTATACAATAGTACAGTGTTGTATGTTGCACACTCGAAATGAAGGACGTGGGCAGGTGCTCCAAATCGAGGGCAAACACATTTATTGTGGTAAATCTGTAAAATGCCACAGCGTGTGTGTCACACAGCAACCCTCAACTGAATCGCCATTAACCACGTGACTGGTGTACCAGTCCGGTTAAGCAATACCAGTTTCTCTTAACCCAATTATACTACTGATAAACCATCTTTGTCTTTGACAATAACCTTTGCACTTCACTATTCGAATATTACTTTAATGCTAAGCTGTTTGTCTATCTATACCGTCCACTTATATCGGTATCTTATGCCTGTTATCTGTACTGTATGTGTACAGTATACGTACTGTACTTGTCACCATTGTACAACTTACATTGCAAGTAGTCATACTCTGGGTGCATAGGCATGGTTGTAGAATAAACAGTATTAGGGTTAGAGAATTACAAGTATTAACTACAGTACGTCATCCTTTACAGTGCACAGTGATAAAACCCCTCCTATTGAATATATCACAACCTAACAATTCAAAGCCAAGCTTGAAGTCTAGAACAAGTCTAGAACATTTATTTAACGATCAAAAACAACCTTTGGGCCCTTTACCTGTAAAATTCAACAGCACGTGGTGACACACACAGCAATCCTCAACCGAGTCGCCATTAACCACGTAACTGGTGTACAAGTCCGGTTAATCAATAACCCTGCCAGCCACCCACATGCCCAACTCAGTTATCGCATGCTGGTGTACACACGTGCATCGATGTACTGCACAGCACATAAGGACTTTCACAAAACCACACTTTACTCCCTTGCTGCACGAGGAAATAATTAAAAGTGGTCGATTCTAATGTGCCACATATACAGTAGTACAGTACTGTATGTACAAACTTCTGCGAGCGCCACCACTCGGCAGCATCCTCAAGCTCCCGTAAACAAGATCGGCACGATGCCGGATGCGTGAAGGAAGATTTGTATTGCCCTTTATGACAGATGCCGGCTAATGGAGCATTCCGGATGGTAGAGTGCCGGGTAACAGAGCTTTTGCTGTGCAATGTTAATGTACACGTGATGACAGCATAGCGATATTTTCGTACTTTTGTTTTAAGTGTGATTACAAAAACACGAAGTGAAAAATGTGGGTGGCATGGTGGCGCGGTGACATGGTGTTAACATTCACACCTCACAGCAAGAAGGTCTTGGGTTCAATTCCCGACTCAGGCACCTTTCTGTGTGGAGTGTGAATGTTCTCCCCCAGTTCTGCAAGGAGATTTCTTCGGGACCTCAGGTTTCCTCCAATAGCAAAATAAATTAAGAAAATACATACAACGTAACTGGTATTGGCCAAATATCCCAATGCTGAGAAATTATCCGCAAACTACTCGGGTTACACAGCGGAAATATCGTTCCCAGCAACACCGTTTCCTGGGCGAGCGAGCGAGTACGCGTCAAGAAAGAGTGTGATCACATGAAATTCTGATAGACCGAACAAATGCGCCATGCGGTACTCGATGCTCACCTCTCATTACCCGCCCAATGCCAAATTTGCCAATCACCTTCATGTCCGTGCACCTTTTAGCTAACTTTTGCATCAAAGTAGTCCATTGGGATGTGAAAATTCACCTACCTCTCATTTTGTAATGGGGTATTTTCCCCATACATTTCGTCGTCTTCTTCGTCGTCATCGGGGTGTGTTATTGGAGCATATGCTTGGATGATTTTGTCACTTGTTGGCCGCGTAGTCTTAGTGTAGTGGGTTCTAAGTTGGCACACACCGAGTCTTGGAGGCAACACGTTTATTTACTAACACAACTCGAACCGGCTAACATAATAGATAACTGCGCAACGCTCCGAGGTTAACTATGTACATCACGGGTTAACTATGTACATTACGGGTTAACTACATAGGATGGTGGCCACCGCTCCTAACCACCTAATCACTTGAACGGGATCATTACAATATTGGACCAAGACAGTTAACACGCTGCCTGGCCCTCGTGCGTGAAGACCGAAGAGCGAGGATCGAAGAAGGTGGCTTCATTCCCGGGTCGAACAGCCCAGCTCCCTAGCGGGACTGGGCTTATATCCGCTGCGGCGTGACCGGGCTCCGCCCCTGGCCTCGCCCTCTTCTAGATCCTTCGTGGAGGCTCTCGGTCCATACCACGTGGCCCCCTCACCCCCTTCTGGGGGTCCCCGTGCCCCCTCGTCCGGTCACGTGCTCTCGCGGGTTCACGCAGGCTGTCATATCCTGACCCAACCTCCGTGACACCTGGACCCTGCCCTCTAGTGAGCCACTTATTGCAGTACACACTCTGGTGCCATAGAACGGCACCCCGCGTGCAGTACCACTCTTTCCTCGGTACTGTTGCTACACTGTAGTGATACCATTTATGTCGCTACATCAGTGACGGTTCGGTTTCACGCTGTCTCAAGCTTGATGATTACAATCCCAGCCGCACTCAAGATTTCTGTGAGCTGAGCCTAAGCCAAGCCACGGCTCAGCCGCTCATGCCACCTTGGAGGCAACTGAGCAGCTCAAGCCTGAGTGCTAGAGGTAGAGCCAGGGCCAACCAATGCCTAAGATTTTTGGCCCACAGTGTTTTGAGAGCCTTAGTTTATGCTGGACAACTCGATCTGATAAACTTCTTAAACTTGATGACTGATTACCAGAGAAATTAAGAAGATTCGCTCCTTCATAATTACAATAAACCCTCGTTCTGTAGTATGAATGGTCGCCACTGATCAGAAGCATGGGGCTTGTCCGCCTTTCCTTCGCTCACCTCGATAACCCTGAGCCTGATTGATGACAGACGGATGGGGCTGACTATCCCCCAAATCTGCTGTCATTCTGCCAAAACGAGGGGGGTGGGGTGGGCAGTTACAATGGCCATGAAATCTTTACGAATTGGGCCTTTGAACTCTTGAATCCACTGCAAGAAACAATCTCAGTAATTCAATTTTAATAATTTCTCATGGGGAAGCTCATAAAGCCTGGCAGGCTAGATTCATTTAATGGTTAATATGCTTCGTGTTAACCTACTATAAATAACTTAGAATCGTGATAAATAATTATCCTTTTCACTCTTTGTTTACGTATATATATACATAAATATAACACGCACAACCACAACGCGATTCCAATGGCCTACAGCCAGGAGTGCGAGAGCATGGGCGTTATTAACACGGATTCGGTGAAGCTGGAAAGAGTAAACAAATATGTTCGGAGCGTGCCGACGGAAAAAGAACAAGCAAGACTCTGCGAGAATGCAAGAGTAATGCAGTAAGTAAGACTTGGACTTATATCGAGGCCATTCACACAAGGCATCACTTGGCTTTCCAAAACAGTCCCAGTAAAAACCCTTAACGTCAAGACTAAGAGCAAAACAACTCTACACAGACGGATACGCAAGAGAAAATACAGTAGAACCCTTCTTAACGACCACCCCTGTCAACGACTAATCGCTTAACGATGGGTCTCCATAGAGCCCAATGTGTAGTGTATAGTAGTGTATAGTGTAGTGCAGTGGCGCCACTAGGGGGGTGCGGGGGGTGCGGACCGCACCGGGTGACACCATCAGAGGGGGTGACACCAAAACGGCTATACAATGTTTGTGCAGTTTCAGCAGAAATGTATTCTTTTTTATTAAAATATCCCTGTAGTTAATTATAACAAACCTTCTAATGCGCTCCGGTCAGAGCTGTCATTATTACCCGATTACAGTGACGCTTCAAATCACGTGGTTTCGTCTGCACGCGCTACAGCACGCGCTGTTATTTTCATCGCCACTTGTGTTTTTAAAGTCGCTGATTTTGTATAATTTTCTGGTGTTTTAGCTACAATATTGTGGTAATTAGTATTTGTGAACCTATATCAATAACTTTTTTTGAAAATTACGTAGTAATTAAAGGAAATATTGTAATTTAAAGGTATAATTAAAAATGTTCTAGTTGTTTACGTCACTACTATTTCCATTACATTCAGTGATATACGGGAATTACAATTTACGAGTAACATTAGTACAAAAAACATGACAAAGGGTTCTGTCTGGTCTCGTATGGGCGGACGTCCATGAGGGGTGACACCATGAGTTACCGCACTGGGTGGCACCAACCCTAGTGACGCCACTGGTGTATATATATAGTAGTGTAGTACACAGTATAGTGTATAATAGTATAGTGTATAGTAGTGTATTGTGTAGTGTAGAGTAGAACCCCTGTTAACGACTAATCAGTTAACGACGGGCCGCCATGGAGCCCAATGTGTTCACTTACCGACCATTCCCCTGTTAACGACAGGCTGTTGTAGGTACAGTAAATGTTAATGCATTTGTAGTGGTGATACGCGCTGGGGGTATACGTCGTGTGCCAGCTCGTATGTACGTGTGTGTGTGTGGTGACGCGCGCTGACGGGGAGGAGCAGGCGTCAGCGCGCGGGTGGGGGTAGTGCTGCTGATTGGCTGTGTGCCGGTGACGCGCTGAGAGGGAGTGATCGGGTGGCAGCGCGGTGTGATTGGTCGAGGAGTGGAAACACGCGCTGGGCGGAAACGGATCGTAGAGATAGCGCGTGGTGATTGGGTAACTGAGGAGCGGTGCCGACGTTGAGGTCCGCATCCGCTCCGTCTCCCGGGAGGAAGGGATATATAAGGTGATGAACAGAGGAGTAGGGGGGAGAAGTGGAACCATCTAGGAATGAAGATGAAGGTGCAGAGATAGAGCCCGGAGAGGAGAGTAATGGAGAGTAATGTACAAGGTGTAGCCAGAGAGAGAGGAAGGTCTACACGAGCCGAGTAATGTACAGTGTGTAGCCAGAGAGAGTGTAAGGTCTACACGAGCCGAGTAATGCATACGGTGTAGCCAGAGAGAGTGTAAGGTCTACACGAGCCGAGTAATGCATACGGTGTAGCCAGAGAGAGGATAAGGTCTACACGAGATAGGTACTGAAGAGTGTGTAGCCGGAGATGTAAGGTCTACACGAGACGGGTACTGAAGAGTGTGTAGCCAGATGTGTAAAGTCTACACGAGACGAGTGAAGAGTGTAGCGGAGGCGTAAAGTCTACACGAGACGAGAGAAGAGTGTAGCAGAGGCGCGGAGTCTACACGAGGCACAGAGAGTCAGCAGCACAGAATCTACGGGAGAGAAGAGGTCACGAGTTGTACCGTTGTATGGTGACCGTACTGTGAAGAAGAGAGGCCACGCGTTGTATCGTTACAAGTCAAGATTTAATAAAAGAAGTGTGTTCCCGTCAAAGGAGTTTCCTGCCGTCATTTCCAATACTTCATCTGGCGTCAGAAGTGAAACGAGCTTCCAAGTATGGAGACAAGGAAGACCCGTAGGACCCACGGGATTGACCGCGAGGAAAACCTGGACGACTCGGGGCCGCTGGTGGCAGGGGGTGAGGAGGACGACTTGCCCACGCTACAGGATCCGTCGACGGCGCCGGGCGAGCGACCGGGGACGGAGGCCGTGCTTCGTGAGGCGCACTCCCGACTGGCGGAGCTGCTGCTCGCCGCCGCGTCCATCTTGTCGGAGATCAGCTCGTCGGGAGGAGCGGGGACGGTGGAGGACATTTTACAAGGTCGCCCCGCAGATTCCCGCCAAAACGAATGGGGGATTCCCGCCATTGCGCCTGGGCCTACTTTTGGCGGGAACGGCGAGCGCCACGTGGTGGTGGGATCCCAAGCGCGCGCATCGACGTCATCGGCGCGCGATGGGGTCCGCCATTTTACGTCTGCCGCTGGAGCCGCCATCTTACACACCGACGGAGAGGCGGAGAGGAACCACGAGGCGGATGACTTCATTTTTCAGCAGCGTCTGCCCACGTTGTCAGCCTTCAAGGCGGAAGGCGGAGACTGGGGCCAATTTCAGTGAAGGTTTTTGGCGCATCAAGAGATGTCCGCGTGGTCCGATGCTACGGCGCTGCGGGCGTTGCCTGCCATGCTGGACGACGACGCGCTCGCGGCCTTCAGGTCCGCACGGAAGTCGGACCGCTCCACGCTGAAGGATGCGCTGGGTCTGTTGGCCAGGGTCTACGGACTTCCCTCGGCGTGCCGCCATTATTTCTACGCAAGACGGAAAGCGGCCACGGAGACCGCGCTGGCTTATCGCACGGCGTTGCTGGCTCTTGCCGATGCTGCGTTCCCTCGGATGGACGAGGAGGGCCAAGACGCGATGGTTTTGGAGCAGCTGCTTAAGTTGGCGCAGGACCTGGGGGTCCCCATCAACACAGCTGACGAGATTGATATTTCTTCTTTGAGAGTCGCCACGAGTATTCAAGCGCACGAAGCCCTACAACGGAAACAAGGAGTTGGTTGCAACGCTGCCATCGTCGCAGCTCCGGGTTCGGTGGTCACCGAACCCCAAGTCGTCAGCCCACGAGAGGAGGCATTCGCCGCGGGACGACCAGGGGACTGGAGGCCGGGGGCTCGGTCGCCTCTGCGATCAGGCCGAAAGTCGGAGCAGCCGAGATCTACTCCGACCCTCGTCACGTGCTATAACTGCGGCCTCCGGGGCCACGTGGCGTCCGGGTGCCGCGCTCCGCGTCAGCGCGCCATGGGGGCTCGGCTGGACGACGACCGAGAGCCCAAGTCATCTCTACAATCCCCGGCAAGTCGCGGCACCTCACACGCTCGTCTGTATGCTCGACACACATGGGACGCCGCGTCGCGGCGGAGGAGGGCCGGTTAAGGTTCGGGGATTCGGTTCGGCCAGGGGGGTTCGGCCGGGACCAGGGAGATATTGAATGGGCGGAATTGGGGCATAGAATTGTGGCTGCTTCGGCGGGTTCGTCCGTTGTTACAGGATCTATTGATGGGGTCGAGATTAGGGTGTTAGTGGACACGGGGGCGTCGGCAACTATTATATCGGACCTCATTTATAATATTCTTCCAGTCCAATGTCGTCCGCTGCTCCCGGTGGATGTGCCATTTTACGCCGCTAATGGGGGATCGTTGGGCATTATCGGTCAGATTAGGGCGTCCATTTGCATTGGAGATATCAAATTGTCGGGACCCGTTTTCGTTTCGTCTTCTTTGGCGGTTCCTTGTCATTTGGGCACTGATTTTTTGGCTAAAATGCCCATTAAAATTCTTATCGATCAACGATGCATTGAACTGCCATCGGGTCGCCGGATTGCATTTTTAACGAGCCCTACTGACATTCGGACGGCGTGCGCTACGATACAAGCGGTGGCGACACAGACCGTGCATGTGCCCCCGGGTTCACAGATGTTAATTCCCCTCCGGCTGCGGAAACCGTGGGTGAGGAAGGCTTCGGAACAAAGTATGCTTTTGGCTCCTTCTAACAAGGCTGTCGGGGGTCTTGATTTATCGGTGGCTCACACTTTGGTGCGGGCTGACAGGGATCCGTTTGTAATGGTTTTGAACGCGGGGTCGCGGCCAGCTGTCATTCAACAGGGCACCGTGCTGGCTCACGCGGCGCGGGTCCCTGTGGATGATGGGTTGGTTGTGCAGGTGGGCTCGAGCCCCACGCAGAACGTTGAGCTAAGGGAGGACCTTGAGTGGGTCCATTCGCTATGCGCCGCCTCGGACGGGTTGTCGGCGGTGCAGTTGGGTGCGCTGCGCGAGTTGCTCATAGAATTTTCTGATGTGTTCAGTAAACATAAGTATGACATTGGGTGCACGGATTTGTTGCACCACCACATTGAAACGGGCGATGCGGCGCCGGTCAGGCTAAATCCCTTCCGCCTGAGTCCTGCGGAGAAGGAACACGTTCAGTCGGCTGTTAACGAAATGCTAGAAGCCGACATTATTTCGCCCTCCTCCAGCCCGTGGGGAGCACCTATTGTGCTGGTTAAGAAGCAGGACGGGTCCCTGCGATTCTGCGTTGATTTCCGTCGCCTGAATAAGATCTCTGTGGCTGACGCCTATCCGCTCCCCAGGATGGATGAGTCCCTCGATGCATTGTCTGGTGCGCGATATTTTTCGACTCTTGATTTGTTATCGGGGTTTTGGCAGTTGCCACTCGACGAAGAGTCGAAACCTAAGACAGCATTTCGGACTCCAGGGGGGCTGTTCCAGTTTAACCGGTTACCCATGGGACTTCACTCCTCTCCAGCGACGTTTCAGCGACTTATGGAGTTGGTTTTGTCGGGCTTGCAGTGGGATACATGCTTGATTTATATGGACGATGTCATTGTTTTCAGTAAAACATTTGAAGAACACCTCCAGCGATTGAGAGGGGTGTTCTTGCGCATGCGATCGGCTAAACTAAAATTTAAACCGGCCAAATGTCACCTCCTTCGTAAGTCGGTTAGATACTTGGGTCACATTGTCGATTCTTCGGGGATCTCCACCGATCCCGCGAAGACGGATTGTGTCGGTTCTTGGCCGACACCTACGTCCGTTTCCGACGTGCGTAGTTTCATCGGGTTTGCTTCTTATTACCGGCGGTTCGTTGAGCACTTCGCCACTATTGCAAAACCCTTGCACGCTCTAACGGCGAAGGGAGTGAAGTTCAAATGGGGACCGGAGGAGGAAGCCGCGTTTCGCTCCGTCCGGGACGCCTTGGTGGGTGCCCCACCCTTGTGTTATCCCGATTTTACGAGTCCCTTTTTGCTGGACACGGATGCTAGCAACACGGGCATTGGGGGGGGTGCTATCCCAAGTCGTCGGGGGTGTCGAAAGAGTTGTCGCCTATGGTAGTAGGGTGTTGTCTCCGGCGGAGCAGCGCTACTGCGTCACCCGTCGCGAGCTGCTTGCCATTGTCTTTTTTGTGCAACAGTTCAGACCATATCTCTATGGCCGTCAC
This sequence comes from Lampetra planeri, assembly GCF_965212315.1. Classification (NCBI taxonomy): domain Eukaryota; kingdom Metazoa; phylum Chordata; class Hyperoartia; order Petromyzontiformes; family Petromyzontidae; genus Lampetra; species Lampetra planeri. The sequence continues at coordinate 8,536,120 of NC_136155.1, read as the reverse complement.
TTTACGGTCCGAACGGACCACGCGGCGCTACAGTATTCATTGAGGGTCGCCCAACCCTCGGGCCAGTTGTCGCGGTGGTTGGAAGTCCTCCAGGACTATCAGTTTACGACTACGTACCGTAAGGGGTTGCGACACACAAATGCCGATTGCCTGTCGCAGTTGTTGCCTTGTAATGAATGCGCGTGTTTGTCGGGATCGGCGCGCTGTAAACCGACGCTTGCGGGGGAGATGAGGGCACTGGCTGCGACAGCGGGCGCACCGATCGTGGATGATTCCACTGCCTCTCAGGGTCGGGACTCGCTGCTCTCGTTGTCGCTCAGCGAATGGGGCCGTCTCCAGATGGCGGACAGCTCGCTGCTAGCATTGCGCCGCAAGGTGGGGGGTCCCGAGGGGGACCAGGAGCGCACCGGCTCCTATGTACTTAAGCAGGGCATGTTATTAAGATGGGACAGTTTGTCCCGGCGGAACTCACTCGTGGTGCCTTCCGCTGTAAGGGGGAGGGTTGTTTTGGCGGCCCACGAACGCCTCTTGCATTTGGGAGTTAACAAGACGCTTGCCCTGCTTCAGCGTGACTATTACTGGCCGGGAATGGGAAGTGATGTGGTAAATATTCTGAAGGGTTGCGTTGAGTGCGCCAGACGTAAACCACCGCCCGTGGCAGCTAATCCACCGCTGCAATCTATTCAGGTCTCGCGCACTAACGAGCTCGTTGCACTCAATATTTTGGGGCCCTTTCCAGTCACGCCGAGAGGGAATAAATACTTGTTAGTGGGGGTCGAATACTTTACCCGATGGCCTATGGCGTGGCCTCTCGCTAACCAGTCGGCAGCGGCTGTGACGGACGCCTTCGTCCAGGGCTATGTCCTGGACAAGGGAGCTCCCGAACGCCTGCTCACCGACCAAGGTAAAAAATTTTCGAGTAAATTGTTGCAAGAGGTGTGCGATCTGTTGGGTACCAAGAAGGTGCGTACCTCCCCGTACCACCCGCAGACAGACGGGATGATGGAGAGACTTCATAAAACTTTGACTTCCATGCTGTGCCAGCAGGTGTGTGAGGCACATGTAGATTGGGACCTGCAAGTCCCGGGGGTCCTTGCCGCGTATAGAATGGCCCCCCATGCAGCTACGGGGTTTTCCCCATTCTATTTGATGTACGGTCGGGAAGCTGACCCGCCAATGGAAACGCAACTTGGCCTGTCCGCTCCACGAAATAATTCTAAATTGGCAGAACATATTAAGTTTAATATTCACAAGCTGACAGAGGCAAGGGAGGCCGCACGGCTTAATTCGCGGGCTCGCCAAATTGCTAATGAACGGTTGCGGGCACGGAAGGTGTCCATGTACGAATGGAAACCAGGTGACAGGGCCTGGCTGCATTGCCCTCAGGCACCCTTGGCTACGTCGCCTAAATTGTTGAGACCGTGGAGGGGACCCGTGGAGGTCGTGCGCGTTGCACGGCCCCAGTGCGTTCAGATAAAGTGGGGAAAGCGCCGTTGGTACGTTCACCCCTCCCGACTGAAACCGTTCTCGCCTCCATATGGCCTCCCCTTGTGTCGTGAGGGCCGAGCGTGTGACATGACCGGCGACCCACAGGGGGAAATGTCTCTGCCTGATCCACACGTATTATCGCCTGATCTGCTCCCAGGTGTCTCGGAACTGACAGCTGCCGACCACCGGCGGCCGGATCTCCGCGGCGGGGCCGGCCCTTTCAGGCCCGTTCCGCGCCGTCTGGAGCAGCCGGAACCGCCGGACGGTCGTCAGTGTCCCGCCCCATACGACGGACCAGCCAGATGGACTCGCGCCAGGTCGCGCTACTTTGCGTGACCCGCCTCGTGAGGAGTCGGGGCAGTTGGAGCGCCTCGTCACTGCGTGTAGTCGCAGGGACGCTGGGCGCGTTCGTTTTCTGGAATTCGCTTGTATTGTGTTGTTGTTGACTTTTCTTGTGTTCGTTGTCAATTTGTACATAGTTCTTGTTGTTGTTATGTTACAGGGCACACTGGGGGGTTACGGGGTTTTTTGTTGTTGTTTTGGTTGTCGTCTTATCGTTGCGGTTGGTTGTTGTTAGCAGCCGGGCCGGCTGCGAGCTATGTGGGAGGGGGTGATGTAGTGGTGATACGCGCTGGGGGTATACGTCGTGTGCCAGCGCGTATGTACGTGTGTGTGTGTGTGTGTGGTGACGCGCGCTGACGGGGAGGAGCAGGCGTCAGCGCGCGGGTGGGGGTAGTGCTGCTGATTGGCTGTGTGCCGGTGACGCGCTGAGAGGGAGTGATCGGGTGGCAGCGCGGTGTGATTGGTCGAGGAGTGGAAACACGCGCTGGGCGGAAACGGATCGTAGAGATAGCGCGTGGTGATTGGGTAACTGAGGAGCGGTGCCGACGTTGAGGTCCGCATCCGCTCCGTCTCCCGGGAGGAAGGGATATATAAGGTGATGCACAGAGGAGTAGGGGGGAGAAGTGGAACCATCTAGGAATGAAGACGAAGGTGCAGAGATAGAGCCCGGAGAGGAGAGTAATGGAGAGTAATGGAGAGTAATGTACAAGGTGTAGCCAGAGAGAGAGGAAGGTCTACACGAGCCGAGTAATGTACAGTGTGTAGCCAGAGAGAGTGTAAGGTCTACACGAGCCGAGTAATGCATACGGTGTAGCCAGAGAGAGTGTAAGTTCTACACGAGCCGAGTAAAGCATACGGTGTAGCCAGAGAGAGGATAAGGTCTACACGAGATAGGTACTGAAGAGTGTGTAGCCGGAGATGTAAGGTCTACACGAGACGGGTACTGAAGAGGGTGTAGCCAGATGTGTAAAGTCTACACGAGACGAGTGAAGAGTGTAGCGGAGGCGTAAAGTCTACACGAGACGAGGGAAGAGTGTAGCAGAGGCGCGGAGTCTACACGAGGCACAGAGAGTCAGCAGCACAGAATCTACGGGAGTCGAGAGAAGTGTGGAGCGGAGAGAAGAGGTCACGAGTTGTACCGTTGTATGGTGACCGTACTGTGAAGAAGAGAGGCCACGCGTTGTATCGTTACAAGTCAAGATTTAATAAAAGAAGTGTGTTCCCGTCAAAGGAGTTTCCTGCCGTCATTTCCAATACTTCACATTTATTCACCATGTTTATTTTAATATTCTGTGTTTTTAATGTTGTTAAATCTTTATACATTAATATCCATTATTAAGTGTTATAAAAAAAATGTTTGGGGTGAAAGGGTAACTTTCGATGCTGTTGGAACGAATGAAGCCTTCAACATGTGTTTCATATGCTCGCTTAACGACCAAATCACTTAACGACCAGTATCGTAGAACCAATTATCGTCGTTAAGAGGGGTTCTACTGTAAATGTGTTTTCAGACGAATCTTAAAAACCTCGACCGACGGAGCTCAGAAGCCGAATATTTATTTATACTGGAGGTATCCGATGAGCTATGAAGCTATTTTTCACAGATGTTCAGTGTGGCTACCGTCCTCCAATTTCTACATCTTTGCCATCCGATGCAACCCCAATTTTCCTTGATGCAACGCAGAAAGCTCATTTGGCACATTTTTCGCTTCTGTGCTTCCACGTGTCTTTGCCGATATTGCCATAACATTTATGGCATCTCTCCCGTAGGTGACGTGCACATACAAGTCCCATGCAATAAGGCAGAAATACGAAAGTTAAACTGCAACTGCTGCTGTGAAATATCTATGCGATGATCCTCATTTCATCAGTAGAATTAAATAAACCACCGAGAGCTCGATGTTGTCACTTTTTGTCCGTATAGTTCAAAGGTTGACTCTGTTACACCGCGTGAGACTCTATTTTTTATTTTGCCAGGTAAGGCCTACTGTGCTATGTCGCTCTTTTTCAGAAGCGACCCTGGCTAGCACAAGTGATAACTCGACGAAGTGACGAAATGTGGAAATGGAGAGCGGCCAAACGTTGTAAACGCGCACGCTGATTCTAGATGTCACAAATGTGCACCACGAGTGGTGGCCCCTCTGAGTCCACGACTCGGCTGTGATGCAGTTTTTCTCTCTCTGGCACAAAAATGTAGTTTCCTTTCAAATATTGACCTCTTTCGCTCTCTCTTTCTGCAACTGCAAAAACCTTTCCATACAGTTTATGCGGCACAACGTGCGACAATAAACTGCCCCTACGTTGATAATTGGTTCTTTACCCTTCTATCTGGCAACAAAACTGACACCTTTTTTACAAGGAGTCATGTTTGCATAGACGCAATACCTGCAGTCATAATACAAACAAAAGAACATAACTCTGATAATGTGCACTGTCCTTAAAGTTGATTGATCCACACCCGAGACAGCTTTCCTTAGAGCCTAGTCTCATATGGGTTGGACCAGATGACGCCAAAAGGCGCACAACTCAAAGACAATGCACCATCAGAGTATGAGAGCTCGGGGCAAGCATCTACACTATGGGAACCTCATTTGCCAGTAAAAATATGATAATTGGTTCTTTACCCTTCTATCTGGCAACAAAACTGACACCTTTTTTACAAAGAGTCATGTTTGCATAGACCGCAATACCTGCAGTCATAATACAAACAAAAGAACATAACTCTGATAATGTGCACTGTCCTTAAAGTTGATTGATCCACACCCGAGACAGCTTTCCTTAGAGCCTAGTCTCATATGGGTTGGACCAGATGACGCCAAAAGGCGCACAACTCATATGAGACTAGGCTCTAAGGAAAGCTGTCTCGGGTGTGGATCAATCAACTTTAAGGACAGTGCACATTATCAGAGTTATGTTCTTTTGTTTGTATTATGACTGCAGGTATTGCGGTCTATGCAAACATGACTCCTTGTAAAAAAGGTGTCAGTTTTGTTGCCAGATAGAAGGGTAAAGAACCAATTATCATATTTTTACTGGCAAATGAGGTTCCCATAGTGTAGATGCTTGCCCCGAGCTCTCATACTCTGATGGTGCATTGTCTTTGAGTTGTGCGCCTTTTGGCGTCATCTGGTCCAACCCATATGAGACTAGGCTCTAAGGAAAGCTGTCTCGGGTGTGGATCAATCAACTTTAAGGACAGTGCACATTATCAGAGTTATGTTCTTTTGTTTGTATTATGACTGCAGGTATTGCGTCTATGCAAACATGACTCCTTGTAAAAAAGGTGTCAGTTTTGTTGCCAGATAGAAGGGTAAAGAACCAATTATCATATTGGTCAGCCCTTCGTGTCCCCTTCAAGCCCCTGACACGTAGCCAATGTGAGCGAGTTCTCCAGTCACATTGGAGGCAATCGCCTGCCATGAGAGAGCAAGCATGGTTCCGCGATACTGTGCCTCCTTTACAATGATACCCGAGTACCATGGTGTTGGCCAGCTTGCTGCGTCGACACATCGTGCAATCGTGAGCATTATACGGTCACATCTCACAACAATTTAGCCCTGAGCCTGGAAAATTCCCACAGCAGCAGCAGCCGATATGGGAATGCGGCCGTGGCGAACACAGAGCCCGGTCAGCGTGTGATGCGTTCACTCCCATAGAAACGGCCGCGCTATGTCGCCTTTGGGCGCAGAATGCAGATTGTCTCTGGCTTCCCACGACAAACTGTTTGCCTTGAGCGTTTGCTGCGGGGACGGTAAAGAGACGTTGGGGTAAGTGGCTGTCGCGATTTACCTCCCCCCGCGCCGGCGTAACACCGCTTTCGTTCCAGCCTCTCTACAGCAGCAGTTGTTTTTCTTTCTCTCACACAATTTCAATTGGGCACCGGCGTGTTTTGAAGGCCACCCCGGTCAACCTACCTTGAAATACGAGCGAGTTGGCGAGTTGACCGGGTGAGCTAAAGTAAAGCCTGCAAGCTTAGCTTGGCTTTGTATCAGAGCGTTTCATGGATCGTGTGCTGTGCGCATCACACTTGCACGTGATCTCACCGGTTCTGCACACCTGTGCTACTCGAAAGAGTGATTATTCATTTAAAAAAATAGCAAAAAACTACGACGTTTCCATCACAATGCAAGCGGCCGTCATCAGGAAAGCCCCTTTTCCGGATGACGACCGCTTGTACCGTAGTTTTTTGTTATTTTTTGTTGTTTTATTTGAACCTATCTGCGTGACTTTACCGAAAGACCCAAATAATATGAATTCCGGCAGTCACGAAAACTTTAAGTCAGTGATTATTCACATCAAGAAAAACCTGAATACTAATACTAACTTGTTATATTTGTCGGAAATTGTAGATAACATGAATGTAGTTCACAATTCATGGGGCCCATTCCAAATGGACTACAGGAAGATTATGTTCTTTTTATTCACACAACGCCTGCCATTTGCAGCTTAACTTTGAGTTTTCTGATGAAAGGAAGGAGAAATCTGAGGAGAACGGGCCCATGTCTCACAGAGGTCCTTGTCAATATACATCGGGCAGTCCACCAGCACTGGTTTATGCAAGGCCGACTCTGCTGATGTGTATATATGTTGAATTTATTTCGCACACGATGAGACACTGAATAACAAAACCGGTCCAGAGATCGCTTGTATTAAACCAGTGCTGCTAAAAAACAATCACACCCAGAAGACCATGTCGCCCATAGATCGTGCAGAAAATGCTTTTATTATGAGCATGAAGGGACAAATGTGGTTTGACTAAATCAAACAACGTTTTATTTCCTAAACAGTTTTTATTTTTATTTTACGTGGTAAGACCCTCTGAGCTATTGCTCTCTTTCAGAAGCGACCTGGCCACAACTTACACTAATAGCGGGAAAATACTCGAAGCAAATTTTGATTATAAATGTGGAGGGAAAATCCCCTCGCCTGGTATACGTTGTGGGTTCGATCCCGACACTGATGCCTGCTGTATATTTGGGGTTTGCGTGTCTCCTTCCCCGTGGTTACGTGTACTTTTCTCCGGGTCCTCCGGTTTTTCCCTCTACATCTAGAATCAACACGCATTCAGAGTATTTGGCTGCTATACATTCCCACTTGATAAGCCACTTCGTTGATCTATTATTTGTGATAGCCAGCTCGCTTCTGAAAAAAAGCTATATAGCTCAGTGGGCCTTACCTGGTCAAAACATGTTTTTTGTTTTAATCCACTCTCCCATGGGGACGGACCCTGAGAATGCGGCCACAAGAATCTGTGGCGAGCGACGGCCTCCCTCCCCGCCGTTGCCGCCTCCGTGGCTCGGCGTGGTGCAGGGCGCGTCACTGCACCTGGTGCCGCCACAGCCACGCGCGTCGTGGCGCCCGGAGCGCGCATTCCGCACCGCGCATTCCCAATTCCTCTCCGGGTTTATCCGGCAAAAAAAACTACGCTTATTAATGTTTGTTGACATTTGCCGGGGCCATGGAGACAGGTCCGCCGGGAGTGGGGGCCAGCGCTGGCAGATGCAGGCCCTGTAATGAGCGGTTTTTGATTCATTACCGCGTGCGAGGGAAACAAAGCACTCCACGCGTTGAGGATGAATAGTCACGTTATGAACCTCGCATTGGTTGTCCAAACACCTTTTCAGCCCATGCCCATTAACGCTTTCGATAAGCAATTGCAATGTACGCAACTGCATCGACGAAAAGTTTTGTGAAACTAAACTCGGTAAGAAATCTGCACAACAGGCAACTCTTTGTAAAAATAATAATGATAATAGTTAAAAACAGCAACGGTTTTAACGGCATCGTTGCGCTACATGCACCCAGCCGAATCCAGCCAGCGGCACTGTGGCTCGGATTCTCAACTCGCAGGGCACAGCCGCAGGCTTCCACGTGTCGGCGTGAGGTCGACGCGCTCTCCCCTCGAGACTCCGCGCTCGCGCGGTGGCAGCAGCGAGAGTCGGAGCCACCTCCCTCACAGAATCAACTGATCCATCGGTAAGCTCACGCCCATTGTCAACACTGTGAAGTGTAGTAGATTGCTAACTGTACTGTGTGCGGTGCCGTAGTAATCTACAACCGCGAGGGTTCAACAACATAACGCCGATACCAGCTCTCGGTACAAATCAATCCTTGCCACCCAACACACACACACACACCAATTCCCCGGCATGTGGCAACCCTATTGGGGTGGTGAGTGACCGAGTGCGTCAGTGAGCGAGTGCGTAAGTGAGTGAGCTTCTGAGTGACGTGGTAAGTGAGTGAGTTGGTGAGTGGGTGATTTGGCAAATTAATGAGTGAGTGGATGGGTGAGTGGGTGGGCGAGTGAGTGGGTGGGTGAGTTGCAGGATTTTCACCTTTTCCACTGTAGACCAAACCCAGGCATATTTTTCAGCCCAAGTCTATGATCAAAACTGCATGGTCCTGAATCCCGGCGCACTCGTGTGAATGCATCATTGTCTGTGCAACACGAGATGCCGTGTAAGGCGAGGACTAGTTTAAAGGACATTTATTTTTTGAACAGTAAAAAACAATTATTTAAAAGCTGTACTTATATACATTTCCAACAAATGTCATCTGGAAATAAATCCTACTCACGCTACCTACTGTGCTGTGTAGAAGGAGCCATCGCCCAAAACGTCGCCTCTCTTATATACCTTTTCAGGCTAGATGGCGTTATTTCCGAAAGTATTGGATGTTCGCTTGTTTTTTTCGCAAGCTTGAAACGTAATGTTTTTCTTAAAATCAGCCAATTTAATTCCCTAGTGGTTTTGAGTTATGTTGGTTCAATGCGAATGAGCCCAACTAAATAATAATAAATATACGACTGTAATGCCAGATTCGCTTACGCCATGAGATATTCAATTACACACTGTGCTCTCGAGTGTGGAAATGGCGATCGTGGTGAGATTTTAGCTACGTTTGTGTACAGTGTCTCGGTTGAGAAGTTCAACATACACAACGTACGTGCTTATGTTGAACTTCTTTCGCACCGTACGTAACCAACCGTGCTAATCGGAGGTGCGGGGGAAGGACATCAAACTAAACACAAAAGCGGTTCGAAAGGAATCAGTTTTCAACCGAGATTATTTAAAAGTGCATAACTCCAGTGTCTTCCTAATATCGGAAGGAAGAGCGTTCTAGATGGCCGCAGAAACGCGTCTGAAAGGGCCACTATGTGTATGAGTGTGTGTGCTTGCTGGCCGTCATAGGTGCTACTCGCTAAACAGCACTTGCCCTCACAGGCTATAGGGGCAACATTTGTCGGCATATGTATGAATGTTCAACTTCGTTGGCACTGTACGTAGCCAACCGTGTCTATCGAAGGTGCGGGTGGAAGAACAACAACCTAAATACAAAAAAGCACTTCTAATAAAATTGAGTCTTCAATTGAGAGGAATTAAAAGCGCACAGCTCCAGTTTCTTCCGAATTGTCGCGACGGCTCCTGGGCGCGACAACGTCCACGAGCGCGTCCGCCACCTCCTCCTCCACTGCCTCCTCCTCCTTCTCCACTGCCTCCGCTGCCTTCCCCTCACTGCTGCTGCTGTTGCTGCTGCTGCCACCACAACTCACAACAGTAACGCGATATTAACTTAAAATTTATCAACGGCAACAAAAAAACACATTTGTATAATGGGAAACCTTTCTCACGCCTCACGAAAAAAACATCGACGGATGCGTGATGTTTTTTTTGGTCCGTCCTGTTTTTTTTCCTGGCTAAAGTAATACGCGTTTAATTATGAATAATGGGAAGTACGGGAGGTTTTCACAAATGACACATGTGCAGGCCTCGCGGGAGAGTGCCAGCTAAAAGCCACTGGCAGCCACTCTAAAAGCCCGCCGCATAATGACGGTTATTATTTTGCTATCGATGAAAAGTGCGAGCACGCGCTTTCCCTTCCACTCCGCCCTACAGAGTGCAAGAAATCGTGCGGGAATGCGTGGCAGAGGAACCCAAAGCGTGCAGGCGCGAACGTGGGAACGTGATTCGCACGGACAACGCTGTGCGGTTCGGAGGAGCATTCTCGTGCCAACACTGCGTTGGGCTCATTTGTTTTGTGGTCGTCCAAAACGGAGACTGCTTTAAGTGTCACGCGAGCTTGAGGGTACACACGACCGTAAGGAGTGTGTGATTTTATTGCGAATACATGGACACTAAACTGCACAGGGTGTGGCTCTGTGATGTAAACGTTCTCCTGCGGTTCTAAATATCGACCTGTTTGGCACAAGACGCACATTGAAGGGGATGAGCATCACAAGTCAGTGCCCCTATCTGGAGGGCTGGACACTCCGTGAGCCTTCTTTGGATACATAAGTGGCATTATTATTATCTAACGTTATTACTACTGCTATGCTTGTGTACCTTGGAAAGCCTCGCTGAGTCTCCAGGCTTTTTCAGGAGGCTCCTACCGTGAGTGATCCCAATTGAGTAATATTCACATCACTTTTCAGCATTGGGATCATTGCCCAATACCCGTTACATTGTATGGTGTTTTTTTGTATCAATGTAAGCAAAAACATGCAGGACAGGAGCAGAACATACAAACTCCACGCAGTAAGGTGCCTGCATTGGGTATCAAACCCAGGAGTTATTGCTGGGAGGCACCACCTTGCCCCCCAACACAGTCACAAATGCATGCATAGGGCAGTCCCCCGACTTATGAACATCCGCACTTATGAACGAGCTACTGTAAGATACTTATTTTTGTATTCATCTTACTTGCGAACCGTAGCCGCGGAACAATTTACAGTGTTATGTGCAGATGTACAACATTTATTTGTATTTATGAGTTTAACAACTCTTCCCTTTTTTGTTGAACCGTAACGCATTTCATAATGCTGACCGCAATGTGCATTTAAATGCGGTACATCACTGTCTTCAAACTTACGAACGGTTCGACTTACGAACAAATGTCTCAGGAACGGAACCCATTCGTAAGTCGAGGAACTGCCCGTATAATTACACAATGCTGTTTATCAGCAATACAAACAATGGGAAGTAAGCAAGGCGAGCTTGCGTTTGTTAAATGTGACGACAAATGTGTGCATAAAACCGATCCCGGGCCAAAATTGGATCGAGCTGCCGCGCTGAGATGCATTTGGCGTTGCGAGGTGAAGCAGCGGAGTGGCCACCCAGATGTAGGTTTGGTTGCATCTTCACGTGAAGAAGAAGAAGAGCAGCGCTCACTGAGCAGCTCGTCCTCGGGCAACTAGATGAGCCTGACGACCGAGACAGTCGCCCGCGGTTGCTCTTGGCTGGCGACGTTTAGGACGGTGGGATTTGCTCAGCGTGGCATAGCGGACACGAGCGTTAGCCTGCCGGAGCCTCGGAGGGAAACGGAATGTGAATCGTCTTCACGGCTCCTCTGAGCGGCGGTGTCTGTCAGCTGTGATGAATGCGGCTGCATTAGGAGAGGAAAGCCATAAAAGCATTGCGCTGCTGCTATACCTCATTGAGATGATGATAACGACATATCTCATTGACAACAGCTTATTGTACGTGTCTCAGAGCAAAGTGTGTCCGTTTTTTTCCCGAAGAGAAACGTACGTATATATTGTAGCCTGGCTGGAGTTGAATTGATTCGTTGGCCTCCGCTAGGCTGCCCATTCCAAAATGTAGGAGTCAAAATGGGTCAAGGGCCTTCTCAATTGTGGCCCCCAAATTCTCGAGTGAATTTCTCACTGATGTCAATACTCCAACCCTACGATCTTTATCTGCATTGAGGGCATTTGCTCCACGACTACTGCTGCCACGTTTGTAAATGCTGTTAGTCAAGCTGTTTGTGAACGGAAGTTCAATAATAATTTTTTGGAGAAAAAAACTTCACTCGAAATAGGAAATGCAATTGTAATCCTTCCTGTTAGAAATTTAATTTTAATTTCCACGTCTGAGTTCCTCTCCCTCGTGGCACGCACGACGTGCTGATTGTGAACTACATGCCAGACTTGCATTGTACCCAGTTCTGATTGTTTATTATTATTATTTGCCATGTTTATAACATTTCCCTGCTTTTGTTCTTTGCAGCCCTTGTAAAACCCCAGTCCCCATGTAGCATGCTGCCTACCGTCGTACCAGCCACTCTATGCAGCGCCTGTAAACCCTTCATGTGTAGCGTGCCGGAGACCGTCGTCCCAGCCACTCTATGCAGCACTTGTAAACCCTCCCTTCAACCATTGGATCGGAATCACTTCCACCTAGACAGCCGCAGATTGTTAGACGAGATGGCTACATTGTAAGTTATGCCTTACGCATCTCACAAGCTCAGCAGATTCGCGCCTGGATCGTGCTTCAATTAGGTAACCCCCTGCGGGCACTACCTGGGAAACGCGGGAGAGTGGAGCAAAAAAAAATGTGACACTCAACTTGGATTTCCCCTCGTCTGTCTTCCCCACTGCTGGGGCATCAGAGGCCGGTGTTGTCTGCAGCAGTCCTGCCCCCCCCACTCACCAACCCGCACTGACGAGCGTGGTGAGGTACGGTCAAGTAGCCCTCATGATCCGCATGGTGATCAATTACACGTTGCTCGAATATAGCAAGGATGTTACGTGCCTGCATGTGGAGTTTTACACTGAAACTTATTCTGAATTAATTTTTGTATTTGTACAGCCACTCGCCACCGGTCGCCTGTGAAATATACACATTGCCTGCGACTAGTACTTATACATTCTTGTGCCATGGAATAGACGTTATGTATACGGTATATATACAAACATTTTCCACGTTTGACTTGGAAGGGTTACTTTGTGCCACGGTCGGTTCCCTCGTTGCCTGTGTGGCTCGCGCGATGTGCTGGCTGCTGAGCGAAACGCAAATTACTTTCGGCGTGAGCGAATTCACATTTACTGCAACCACTTAATGATCTAATGACCTCGCGTTAAACCGTCGGCTAGAAGCCGTTGTCAAGACCTCGTGGTAACTCCAAGCGATGAGCGTATGCGCACAGCCTTCGCGATCCCCGTGGATCCTCTGGGTGGCGAGATGTTAACTACCTCGCCTGGTATGCAGGAGGTCGTGGATTCGATCTCGTCCCTGACGCCTGCTGTATATTTGGAGTTTGCGTGTCTCTCTCCCCGTGGTCACGTGGGTTTTTTCTGGTCCCTCCGGTTTCCCCTCCACATTTAGAATTAACGTGCGTTTAGAGTATTTGAATGCTATACATTTCCACATGATAAGCCACTTCATTGAGCAATCATTTATGATAGCCAGAGCGTTTCTGAAAAAAGCTATAAAGTTTAGTGGGCATTACCTGGTAAAATAAAAAACAGTAGTTTCATTGTTTAGATTAATATGCCCTTCCACACATCCCACGCCCGAAAGACAGACATTTCCCCATATAGCAGGGATGACTCCCGGACGCAAGTGTTGTTAGCAAGTACTTACGATGACTAATACGGCCCCTCGAGGTGGTAGTGTGGCTAGCAACAAGCCCGACCTCCTTTGTCTCCCCAGTGATAATTTAATTTATTTCGAGCGTGCGTTTTTGAGACTGGCGTCCATAGAGTTGCAGAGCCGAGGGGTTGCTCGCCGCTGGTTGCATCGGTGACGAGGGCCGCTGTGTGAGTGCTGAATCCAGTACGCCCTAGTGGAGGAAATATTTACACACCGGGCACTCATCGGAGTCGACCTAGGGGAGGACCACGACTGGCTGATTCGATCTAGGGGAGAGGCCAAGGACCGGTGCAGGAATTCGTCACCGATGTTGACGCTGAGAAGTAATCGAACTCGGGTCGCCGGGTTTATAGCGCAGTGCGCTAACGACTGCACCACCGCTCTCCTCACATCTGCACGCACACGCACGCGCGCGCGATGCTGCCTACACACACACGCAAGTAGACGCCTGCCCAGGTGTAAACACAATTTGACAATTCACAGTAAAGCGTTCACTGTTCTCCTAAGGCAATGCCACACTTTTGATGGGCGATGTTAAAGTGGCGTCTTACAATCACGTCCGTCAAGACATTCATTGCACAGATACGATTTACTAAGATACATCGCATAGAAACGATTTGCTAAGATACATTGCACAAATACGATTTACTAAGATACATCGCATATATACGATTTACTAAGATACATTGCATAGATACGATTTACTAAGATACATTGCACAGATACGATTTACTAAGATACATCGCATATATACGATTTACTAAGATACATTGCATAGAAAGATTTACTAAGATAAATCGCATAAATACGATTTTCTAAGATACATTGCATAGAAACGATTTACTAAGACACATTGCATAGATACGATTTACTAAGATACATTGCATATATACGATTTACTAAGATACATTGCACAGATACGATTTACTAAGATACATTGCATATATACGATTTACTAAGATACATCACATAGAAACGATGTACTAAGATACATAGCATAGAAACGATTTACTAAGATACATCGCATAGAAACGATTTACTAAGACACATTGCACAGAAACGATTTGCTAAGATACATTGCATAGATATGATTTACTAAGATACATTGCACAGATACGATTTACTAAGATACATTGCATATATACGATTTACTAAAATACATCACATAGAAACGATGTACTAAGATACATAGCATAGAAACGATTTACTAAGATACATCGCATAGAAACGATTTACTAAGATAAATCGCATAAAAACGATTTACTAAGATACATCGCATGAATACGATTTGCTAAGATACATTGCATAGAAACGATTTACTAAGACACATTGCATAGATACGATTTACTAAGATACATTGCATATATACGATTTACTAAGATACATTGCACATATACGATTTACTAAGATACATTGCATATATACGATTTACTAAGATACATCACATAGAAACGATGTACTAAGATACATAGCATAGAAACGATTTACTAAGATACATCGCATAGAAACGATTTACTAAGACACATTGCATAGAAACGATTTGCTAAGATACATTGCATAGATACGATTTACTAAGATAGATTGCACAGATACGATTTACTAAGATACATTGCATATATACGATTTACTAAGATACATCACATAGAAACGATGTACGAAGATACATAGCATAGAAACGATTTACTAAGATACATCGCATAGAAACGATTTACTAAGGTACATCGCATAGAAACGATTTACTAAGATACATCGCATAGAAACGATTTACTAAGATACATCGCATAGAAACGATTTACTAAGATACATCGCATAGAAATGATTTACTAAGATACATCGCATAGAAACGATTTACTAAAATACATCGCATAGAAACGATTTACTAAGATAAATCGCATAAATACGATTTGCTAGGATACATCGCAAGATGTATCATTTCCTGAGATTGATCGTATGGATACGATCCTGCTAAGCGGCAAGGCAATGAGGACTGCTCAACGACATTCACTGCTGAGTTCGCGATCGGCGCCTCCGCGTCTGGCCGCGCAATCTGGAAAACGGCCGATGACATTTGAGGCCAATTTTTTACAGTTGTAGTGGGTTCGAATTAGGTGCACACACACGCAGCTTGGAGGCAACACTATTTATTAACCGGTAAGTAATATAACACTGTACATGAGGTGGTGACCACCTTCCTCAACTCACTAACACTCTGGAACGCGACACAGACTGGACCAGGCAGGCAACGGCCTGCCTGGCCCAGGACGACGACTCGGGACTTGACGACCGATGATGTCTTCACTTTGGAGCCCAGTACAACAGCCTCGCTCTGCGTTCACACCACGCTTATATCTGCTTTTGCGTGGCTGGCTCCGCCCCGGCGTGGCTGGCTCTCTTTAGGCCACGCCTCCCTTCCCAGGACACGCCTCACTTCCCCCACCTCTGGGAAGGTCCGGATCCCTCCACCACGTGACCCCCAGGCACCCCCTTGGGGCCCCCAGCCTTCGTACAGGCCGACACAGTAGTGACCGTTCTATGTCACTACATCACCCCCCCCCCCCTGTATAAACACACAGCCGTCCCCGGCTGTAACACAACTGTAAAACATCGAAAAGGTGTGCCTCCGAACCAGCAACATCAATAAATGACCGGCGACCGATAAGAAATACAATCACGTAATATATACAGAATCGACGAGGGTAAAAGGGAACCGCATAGAAAACGGGGAATTAACAACAAATATACATGAAAACTGGCTAACCCACTTACGCTCCAGCACAGCCCCCCCCGTGAGAATCACGCATGCACTGACATGTGAGTGTGGCCATTGGAACGACGGCGTAGGCAATGAGCAAGGAGTCTGAAAGGCATGTAGAGCAGCCAGTCTTCAACGAGTCCATGTGGCCGGGCCTGGGAAACCAGAAGCGGCCCAAAGGGCACGGCCCCTCCCCCCAGGAGTCAGAACAGGAGGAGCAGGAGTAGCTGACGCATGCTCCACTCCCCCCCCAGCCCATAGCCGGTCGGCATAACCGGCGACTCCAAGGTGCCAGGTAGATACTGCCTCCTGTGACGAGAACCAAACCCTCCTGAGGCATCACTCAACGAACACTCGCCTCCGCTCTTCGGACATGACAGTCACCCGTTAGCACCCCCCCGCCTTTCCGACGTGGCGTCACAACCAGTAGCACGCGTCGGCCATATCGGGGGGAAGAATTTCCATGTTACCACCCCACCGCCTTTCCGACGCGGCGTCACAACCAGTAGCACGCGTCGGCCATATCGGGGGGGGAATTTCCATGTTACTACCCCACCGCCTTTCTGACGCGGCGTCACAACCAGTAGCACGCGTCGGCCATATCGGGGGGATTTTAACCCAGTCTCTCTCCAAGACTCGCATCGCAGCATATAGCTGTACCGACCGAGCTGAGACCCAGTCTCTCTCCAAGACTCGCATCGCAGCATATAGCTGTACCGACCGAGCTGAGACGACCCAGTCTCTCTCCAAGACTCGCATCGCAGCATATAGCTGTACCGACCGAGCTGAGACGACCCAGTCTCTCTCCAAGACTCGCATCGCAGCTTATAGCTGTACCGACCGAGCTGAGACGACCCATCGTTCATTCACTGCACAACATGCACCCTAACAACTGAGGGATACAGTCCCAACGTAACAGGACAACTCCACCTGAACCTTACGAATCTCCAGCCCACTGTTTCAACGCACCTCGGAGTGTCTCACTCTCCGGGCCGTCAGGTCAAGCCATCAGACACAGCATGATGGGACCATACTCTCTGAGCCATGTGAGCGCACAGCCCACTAGGCTAGACAAGCCACGGAGTGTCTCGATCTCCGGGCTGTCAGGTCAAGCTGTCAGACACAGCATGACGGGACCACACTCTCTGAGCCATGTGAGCGCACAGCCCACTAGGCTAGACAAACCACGGAGTGTCTCGATCTCCGGGCTGTCAGGTCAAGCCGTCAGACACAGCATGACGGGACCACACTCTCTGAGCCATGTGAGCGCACAGCCCACTAGGCTAGACAAGCCACGGAGTGTCTCGATCTCCGGGCTGTCAGGTCAAGCCGTCAGACACAGCATGACGGGACCACAATGTTCGTGTTAGACACGCAACTCTCACTGGGCCATCCTGGTCAGGATCTGCGCCCCAAGATAAGTGACAGCCAGCACCACAATTCCAAATCCCTGGCAGCATGTCACCATCGCAATTTAACACCATCACAACACATACAATTTGAATTATGATCCCCCACAGAACTGATCCAATGCCGAACAGGTACGCACAATTTGTGACGATCCCGAATATTCAATGGTCACAACAATACACCTCACATCCCGTATCCATACACATCATCTCCGAGACTCGCATTGCAGCATGCAGCTGTACCAACCGAGTGGAGAGAGCAACGCAATTTGACAGCAATTAACGGAAACGCACCCCCGATCGATGTAGAACACAAGGGGCATTCCCGTACAAAAGACATCATCTGTGCAACAACGGACAGGAGCCAACCAGTGAGGTTGAAACACACCGAACCTGTCATTTTAAAACCCCTTCAACATTAACCATGGGACTCAGGGCATTCGAATTTTGAGAGCAAAAAAACTATACACAAACCCCAAGAATCGCCGAATTTATTAATACAGTATATGCAGTATATGAAATTCGTACAGTCAATCATTTGGCGCAATGCTCCATCCAGTCCCCACATGGCAACACACACAATCAATACTCCAGACAATCCGTACATAGTAAATAATCACAAGCAAGTACCCAACAGTCCATACACTGTTAACAATTTCAAGCAAAGCTCCATACGGTCTGTACATTGGCAACAATGACGATCAAAGTTTCTGACAGTTACAAGTGACAATCACGAGCGAAACTCCATACAGTATACACAATAACAATGGCGATTTCGCAACACAACGATGTAACAACACGAGTCATTAACACGGCAACATACAGGATATCAACGGGGCTCGGGACACCAACAACGAATTAATCATTAACTACACCCAGAAGATACCGATCTCGACGCCGTAATTAACAACAACACTGTTACAAGCAGAAACCCGCATGGTCGCCGCGTCACTTTATCACGCACACAACCGGACGAACACGCTCCGCAAACCAGCGAGTTAAAAAAAAAATACACCCGCGATCGCAACCCGGCACACGCAAGATGGGTGAAGTTATTATTATTTTTCTTGAGGCCGGGTGCTTGTCATGTCACGACTCACCTGGCAATCTGTGAATAGCGGAGGGCGGCAAGGTGGAGCACTGGGACACCCCGAAGAATCTTGCATGGTGAACACGGCCTGCTCTTGCGAACCCCCATCCACAAGACGGGGGCGCCACCTGCACGTGTGGAACTCCCCCTCCGCAGGCGTTGATGTCGGCAGGAGCGGCGCTTTGGCGGGAACAGCGCCCCGACCCGCCGCCGAAATGGCGGGAGCGGCGTTTTGGCGGGAACAGCGCCCCGACCCGCCGCCGAAATGGCGGGAGCGGCGTTTTGGCGGGAACAGCGCCCCGACCCGCCGCCGAAATGGCGGGCCCACCACGTGGCCCGCATGCCCGGGCATCCCCCGCCAGCCCCCGCAGCAACGATGGTGTCCTCTCCCCGCGGCTCCGTCGCTCCGTTCCCGATGGCGGCGAAGCAGTAGTGCGATGCAAGTCCTACCACTCCGTGTGCAGCGCCATCTCTCTCTCTCTCTGTCACCGGGGCTGCCATCCCTGGGGCTGTCCGAAGGATGGTCGTCACACCGTCCCCGTCGTACGAAGGCGTCCAGGTGAGTTTTATATTTGTTTTTCGTGTGCCCATTTTACTTCCCTAGGATAACACCTAGCAATATTTATTTTTCCACAACTTCTGACGCCAAATGTAGTGGGTTCGAATTAGGTGCACACACACGCAGCTTGGAGGCAACACTATTTATTAAACGGTAAGTAATATAACACTGTACATGAGGTGGTGACCACCTTCCTCAACTCACTAACACTCTGGAACGCGACACAGACTGGACCAGGCAGGCAACGGCCTGCCTGGCCCAGGACGACGACTCGGGACTTGACGACCGATGATGTCTTCACTTTGGAGTCCAGTACAACAGCCTCACTCTGCGTTCACACCACGCTTATATCTGCTTTTGCGTGGCTGGCTCCGCCCCGGCGTGGCTGGCTCTCTTCAGGCCACGCCTCCCTTCCCAGGACACGCCTCACTTCCCCCACCTCTGGGAAGGTCCGGATCCCTCCACCACGTGACCCCCCAGGCACCCCCTTGGGGCCCCCAGCCTTCGTACAGGCCGACACAGTAGTGACCGTTCTATGTCACTACACAGTGATGGGTTCAACGGAAAAAATCCAGTCTCAAGATGTTGAGAAACTGCCTCTTTAATATACAGCGCATGTTCTTGTCCATGTGGCTGACAAATTCCTTACGGCGCTGCACCCAGTAGCGCTGGTGTCCCCCGTCCATTCAGTACGCTCACGCGTGATGCATGCGTGGGTAAAACCGCTCGCTAGCAGCTCTCGTACGCAGAGAGCTCGGGGAGAGTCACGATTTGTGGCTGCTCTTCCGTCCACCTGCGATTCCTCTGTCGCGTTGATTCACAGAGTTGATTCACAATCACAGTCTATTCACCGTCCATCTTATTTATGTCTGTTCTCAGCAGATGAGCTAATGATTATTCTGTGTTGCCCGTTTTATCTCTCTGTGTCGAACTCGGCGCCGTATCTTAAAGAAGACGATCCTTGCCTATAACCTTGGGCAGTTCGACAGCATTGGTTAAAGCGAACTTGGTTCTGCCGGTTAGGCTCAATGGGCTTTACTTGTGAAATCAACTTCTGAACTTCTGATGTCGCAACCAGTCCCGATATTTCTTGAGTTTTACCAATGCTGTTGGAATTATGCACCCCTCAGAAGGCCGTGGGGCTGATGGGTTGTGTCAAAAATACATTTATATTTTTAAACTATTAAGTTATTTTTATTTTACCAGGTAAAGTCCACTGAGCTATGCATATTATTTTTCAGAAATCACCTGGCCACAAATGATAGCTCAACAAAGTGGCTTGTCTTGCCTCACGGCAGATGTGGAGCGTACGGTCACAGGAAGTTCCTGTTTTTTTATGCTAATGTTGGTCACGTGACCAGGAAGTGACGATGTTAGATTTCCACTGTACCACGCGGGCGTCAGCCATTACACAGATAAGTCAAGATGGCGGCACGCATCGCATCTCAGTGAGACCACAGCCGCACTTGTCCATTGTGGGAGCTTAAGAAGCATTATCTGTAAGCTGTTTATATTCCTATAATATTAGAAATGCTGTTGTAATGTTGGAATGACCGTTATAGCAATGTAAATGCCTTTATGGTGCCGTTAAGTTGTTGTAGTAAATACGAGGCCTAGTTAGTAACGAAGCCTGTGACTTTCCTTATTGTGGATGTTACTTGTGATTTAGTAGGTCGAGTCAGACTTGTGCCTATGTTGCGATCCTGAGAGTGATGACGAAGTATCTCATCCACAGTTTAGTGTTAAGTGTAATGCTGTACATTTGGGGTGCAGTGGGATGAATACACTATGTGCCTGTATGCAACACACCAGCTTGTGCCTTTGTCTAGTTGTTCAGGGGTAATGTGGGGGCCTGGTCTTTCCAGGATCTATTGTTATCTGAGACAATGTTCTGATGCTGTGGTGTTCATTGTGGGTGTTTCCGAATTATAACAGATGCTGTATCTGTGTTTTCTCACCAGTTTTACCTGTTACAATCAATAAATGACGATCGGAGTTGGACGGTCATCCTGGCTCCGAGGGTTTATTGAACACATGGTTATCTACTCGACTAGCGGTGCAACGCAGCGCACGGCGAGGCCGAGATAGTAAAAAGATATTCTTCTTAAAGCTCCCAAGAAGCTCTGCAGCCAGCTCTGCAGCCAGCTCTGCAGCCAGCCCTGCAGCCAGCTCTGCAGCCAGCCCTGCAGTCAACTCTGCAGCCAGCCCTGCAGCCAGCTCTGCAGCCAGCTCTGCAGCCAGCTCTGCAGTCAGCTCTGCAGTCAGCCCTGCAGCCAGCCCTGCAGCCAGCCCTGCAGCCAGCCCTGCAGCCAGCCCTGCAGCCAGCCCTGCAGCCAGCTCTGCAGCCAGCTCTGCAGTCAGCTCTGCAGTCAGCCCTGCAGCCAGCCCTGCAGCCAGCCCTGCAGCCAGCCCTGCAGCCAGCTCTGCAGCCAGCCCTGCAGCCAGCCCTGCAGCCAGCTCTGCAGTCAGCTCTGCAGCCAGCCCTGAAGTCAACTCTGCAGCCAGCTCTGCAGCCAGCCCTGCAGTCAGCCTGCAACAAGCAAGGAGCTCTGCAACGAGTCTACATTAAAATCGTGCTGCAAGCATCGCAGCATGGAAAGCCACAGTTCAGCAGGGAGAGATGATGAAGAAGGTGAACCAAGCAATCCAACATCCCCCATCCTGCCTCAAGAGGACCAAGGGAGTTCAAGGCCCCAGAGGGAGGTCAGGTTGACGCAACGGGCCTTGGAAAGCTATGAGGCTGAGAAACAGGACCTGGATGCCAGGATACAACGGGCATGGAACCGGGTTGAAGCAGATTTATCTGAAGCTTCAAACGCCTCAGACACAGTGGCCTCAATTCAGCGGGCCATCCAGCGAATGAATGTGAGCAGCTCAAGCTACAAACTCCTGGCAAATAGATACATCTCCCTCCTGATGAAGGTGAAAACAGATGAGGGCATTGAGGGAGTGCGCAGACAAGAGCACTTCCTTGAACTGCTCGATGATAACGTGCAGGCAGTGATACAAGATGCAATGGACCGTGTGGAGGGCTTAAGAGAGACACGATCTCAGCACTCTGTCTCATCCAGGTCCACCACAAGATCTAAAGCCTCAGCGCACTCACAGACATCATCTACTAGTATGGCAGCAGCTCAGGCACGCGCAGCAGCAGAAGCAGCAAGCGCCCGTATTGCCTACATGGCTGAAGAGGAAGCCATGCTAATTGAAAAGGCTCGCATACAAGAAGAAGCAAGCATAGCAGAGAGTACATTAGTGGCTACCGCCACACGGAAGAAAATTGAGCTGGATGCTAAGTTAAGCACTCTACATCTCAAAAAAGAAGCAGCTGCTGCAAGGGCCCAGGCAGAGGTGCTCGAGGCAGCAGCCAACATGGATAAGGAAGAGAATTGGAGTGAGTTTGGCACTCAGATACCTGTCAAGGACCGTGATCAACTCACCAGAAAAAATATTTTGGACTGGTCTGAACAATGCATCAATGCTCCTCCACCAAACCATACTGAACAAAGGGTGGACGTTCAGGCATTGTCATCTCCACTCCGAATGAACATGAATGCTGTCTACAGGAATGGTGGAAATGCATATCCCGCTCTGGCAGTTAGTCGCCAACTCAGCGTCGCGCACGTGGGGTCAGACGTGGATGTACCAAGTCAGACCCACATTCCAGACAGTCACATAAGGGGATCCAACCAACGTGATCGAAACCCTTTGGGCCCACAGTCCAACGCCATCGCAAATGACGACATGCTAGGCAATACAGCCAATAATGCCGCCTCACAAGCGCCAGTATGGACACACCCTGGATCAGCAGGACTAGGAGACTTTGCTAGGTACCTGGCTCACCGCGAACTAATCAACACAGGACTCGTTAAGTTTGATGACCACTCTGAGAACTATCGAGCCTGGAGATCTACCTTCAGGAATGCAATCCGAAATGCAGACATCTCTGCAAGTGAAGAACTCGACCTGTTGGTGAAATGGTTAGGAAATGAATCTGCAGAGTACGCAAAGAGGATCCGGTCAGCAAACTGACGACCCCGCCTCAAGCCTGCATGCGGTGTGGGAGAGGCTCGAGGAGTGCTATGGTAGCCCAGAAACCATTGAGAAGGCTCTCTTCAAGAAGTTGCAGAACTTTCCAAAAATCTCTGGTCGAGACAATAAAAGGTTACGGGAGCTTGGAGATATTTTGATGGAGCTTGAATCAGCCCAGGCTGATCCCTACTTACCAGGTCTCATTTTCTTGAATACCTACCATGGCGTGAACCCCATCGTAGAGAAATTGCCATTTGACGTGCAGGAAAAATGGAGAACAGCGGGTTCAAGATACAAGTCAGAGCATCAGGTTGCATTCCCCCCATTCTCTTTATTCTCAAAGTTTATCCGCAACCTGGCTAAGACTAGAAATGACCCGAGTTTCATGTTTGGCACCACGGGGATTTCCAGTCCAGATTTCCCAAAAATGGAAAGGACAACGGCGAAACGAGGAACAGCGAGAGTGCCAATTTCCGTACACAAGACTGAGGTCTCTCCTGCGACATTCGCAAACTCCGTCCAGGCAACCACCACAAAGAAAAAGATAGAGGATCCAGAGAAGCAATGCTCATTGCATGATAAACCTCACTCCCTCCAGAAATGCCGTGAGTTCAGGAGGAAGCCATTGGAAGAGCGGAAGAACATGCTGAAAGAATTTGGAGTGTGCTTCAAATGCTGTGCTTCTACAAACCACCTTGCAAGGAATTGCAAGGCAGATATCAAGTGCGAGGAATGTGGCAGCGACAAACACGCAACTGCTTTGCACACATTTTACTCGAAACCCAGTAGCACTAAGGCTTCCGATCCCGAAGCAGAGCACGGCGGGGAGCAAGGCGAGACTGCCGCACTCATTTCGTCAATCACAACCAAATGCACAGAAGTCTGTGGAGAAGGCTTCAAAGGAAGATCTTGCTCAAAGATATGCCTCGTCCGAGTCTATCCCAAAGGACATCCTGAAAGGGCAGTAAGGATGTACGCCATAATGGACGACCAGAGCAACAGGTCTTTGGCAAGGTCAGAGTTCTTTGATCAGCTAAGTGTGGGTGGGAATTCCTTTCCATACACGCTCAGAACATGCTCAGGACTGATGGAGACAGCGGGAAGAAGAGCGAGCGGCCTCATGGTGGAAACCATAGATAGCACCATGAAGCTAGCTCTTCCTACGGTGACAGAGTGCAACGAGATACCGGACGACAGGAGTGAGATTCCCACGCCCGAAGTTGCACGTCACCACCCACACCTGAAACCCATAGCAGAGTTCATCCCGCCATTGGATCACGCGGCACAGATTTTTCTTCTGCTCGGCAGGGACATGCTGAGAGTCCACAAGGTTCGTAACCAACGCAATGGACCTCACGACGCTCCCTATGCCCAGAGACTCGACCTAGGATGGGTCATCGTAGGTGACGTTTGTCTGAAGGGAATACACAAACCAGACCACATTAGCACATTCAGAACGAGTGTGCTCACGAATGGACGCACGTCGCTCTTCAAACCGTGCCCCAACCACTTCACACTGAAAGAGGAACTCGGCGAGAGAAGTCAAGGCTGTACCGTGCAGACTTACGAAGAAACCACCATGACTTCACTTGTGCATCCACCGTCTTCGTTGGAGTTTGTTCCTCCACGTTTCTCCAAGCCAGTCCTCACTGACAAGAGGAAGCCAAAGACGAAGCCGCTGCTCGTCGCTCTGCTGGTGGTCGTGGCGGTGGTTGCTGCGGCCGTGGCCTCTTCGTTCCGAGACCCAGAGCTGTTATCCGAGTGGGAATCCTGGAAGGAGTTCCACGGCAAGGCCCCACAACCGCAACATACCATCCCAAGGCTTGAGCTGTGTGGAGCGGTTCTTGCTACAGAGGTGGCGGAACTGATCTTAGACGAATTTGACGTCAAACTGGACGCGGTCAAGTTCTACACGGACAGTAAGGTCGTACTAGGCTACATAAACAACCAAACCAGAAGGTTCTACACCTACATCAGCAACCGGGTGGAGCGCATCAGGAGATCGACGCAGCCGGAGCAATGGAATTACGTTCCAACTGACCAGAATCCAGCAGATCTCGCAACTAGGTCCGTCCCTGCATCTCTGCTGAATCAAACCATCTGGCTGACGGGTCCAGCGTTCCTGTTACGACGTGACGTTGGCCCATGTACTACCAAGGAGACCTTTGGACTCTTAGAGCCCGAGTCCGACAAGGAGATTCGTCCTCTCGTGACAACTTTCGTAACAAATGTGCGACCAAGAAGTCCACTGAGTCCACACCATTTTGAACATTTCTCGAAATGGACGACGCTCGTGCGAGCGATAGCACATTTAACGCATATTGCAGACTGCTTCCATCGCCCAATGAGAGGCACCACTGGTAGCTGCAATGGATGGCATCACTGCACAGTGCCACGCACTGAAGACGAGCTTTCCAGAGCAAGGAAATCAATCTTCCGCTGTGTGCAACAGGCAGCTTATGCAAGTGAGATCAAGGCCATCAACAAGGGAGAAGACCTTCCTAGGGTCAGCACCCTCAGGAAGCTAAACCCCGGGATGGACAAAGACGACTTGCTCAGGATCGGTGGTCGGCTAGGGAATGCAAAATTAGATGAGAATGAACGAAACCCCCTCATAATCCCAAGCCAGAGCCACATCGCAATCTTACTCGTGCGCCACTACCACGAGAAGGTCAAGCACCAAGGTCGGCACTTCACAGAAGGAGCAATCCGATCTGCAGGGCTGTGGATCGTTGGAGCAAAGAGGTGCATCGCCAGCACAATCCACAAGTGTATCCGGTGTCGCAAGCTACGTGGAAAACAGGAAGAACAGAAAATGGCAGACCTCCCAGCCGATCGACTCAGTGTGGAACCTCCCTTCACCTCTGTAGGGATTGACGTGTTCGGACCGTGGACAGTCATCTCCCGCCGCACCAGAGGAGGGCTCGCGAACAGCAAACGTTGGGCAGTGCTTTTCACCTGTATGAGTACACGAGCAGTGCACATCGAAGTCATCGAGTCCATGGACTCTTCGAGCTTTATAAATGCACTCCGGAGGTTCTTCGCCATCAGAGGGCCAGCCAAGCAACTCTGTTCTGATTGTGGAACCAATTTCATAGGAGCATGTAAAGAGCTTAAGATCAATACGGAGAATGTCGAAGATTATTCTGTCAGGAAATACCTTAGTGACCAAGGCTGCACATGGATCTTCAATCCTCCCCACTCTTCGCACATGGGTGGAGCCTGGGAACGCATGATCGGGATTGCTCGACGCATTCTCGACTTCATGCTATGTGATGTCGGGTCCACACGGCTCTCTCACGAGGTCTTGACCACTCTCATGGCCGAGGTCTCAGCCATAATTAACTCAAGACCCCTGATCCCCGTCTCAACCGACCCAGAGTCACCATTCATCTTGACTCCTGCTACACTTCTTACCCAGCAGACAGATGTGCTCACAGCACCTACAGAGGAGGCCAGCACTGCAGACCTCTACAGACGTCAATGGAGACAAGTGCAGAGCTTCGCGAACACGTTCTGGCGTCGCTGGAAAAACGAGTACCTTACGACACTCCAAGTGCGCAACAAGTGGCAGTCTAATAGACCAGACATCCAAGAAGGCGACCTCGTCCTACTGAAGCACAACCAAGCCAAACGGAATGAGTGGCCAATGGGCCGCATCCTCAAGTCGATTCCAAGTGCCGATGGAAAAGTTCGAAAGGTCGAGGTTATGATTGCGAAGCAAGGTGTCGCAAGAACTTTCATCAGGCCCATAGTCGAGATAGTACTACTTCTCTCTCGCAAAGATATGGACAAATAAGTCGACCCGTTGAAGTTGTTATACACTTGTTTATGAGATAGGAAATAAATGGTGGTATCTCCTAGATACCAGACTGGGAGTGTCTTGCCTCACGGCAGATGTGGAGCGTACGGTCATAGGAAGTTCCTGTTTTTTGATGCTAATGTTGGTCACGTGACCAGGAAGTGACGATGTAAGATTTCCACTGTACCACGCGGGCGTCAGCCATTACACAGATAAGTCAAGATGGCGGCACGCATCGCATCTCAGTGAGACCACAGCCGCACTTGTCCATTGTGGGAGCTTAAGAAGCATTATTTGTAAGTTGTTTATATTCCTATAATATTGGAAATGCTGTTGTAATGTTGGAATGACCGTTATAGCAATGTAAATGCCTTTATAGTGCCGTTAAGTTGTTGTAGTAAATACGAGGCCTAGTTAGTAACGAAGCCTGTGACTTTCCTTATTGTGGATGTTACTTGTGATTTAGTAGGTCGAGTCAGACTTGTGCCTATGTTGCGATCCTGAGAGTGATGACGAAGTATCTCATCCACAGTTTAGTGTTAAGTGTAATGCTGTACATTTGGGGTGCAGTGGGATGAATACACTATGTGCCTGTATGCAACGCACCAGCTTGTGCCTTTGTCTAGTTGTTCAGGGGTAATGTGGGGGCCTGGTCCTTCCAGGATCTATTGTTATCTGAGACAATGTTCTGATGCTGTGGTGTTCGTTGTGTGGGTGTTTCCGAATTATAACAGATGCTGAATCTGTGTTTTCTCACCAGTTTTACCTGTTACAATCAATAAATGACGATCGGAGTTGGACGGTCATCCTGGCTCCGAGGGTTTATTGAACACATGGTTATCTACTCGACTAGCGGTGCAACGCAGCACACGGCGAGGCCGAGATATGGCTTATGTGGATATTTAGTGCAGGTAAACCTCTAAACGCGTGTTTCTAAATGTGTAGGGAAAATTCCGGAGGTCCCAGAGAAAAATCCATGCGACCACGGGGAGAAAATGCTAACTCCAAATTTACACTCCTATTTTGATACTGACAAGAAAGGTCCCATGATCCAAATGTACAGTTGAACATGTCGGCTTTCGCGACCAATATCCATAATAGAGTTTTTCTTTTCGAGGTTAGAGCACGTTAATATACATTTACAGGCGTCAGGATCGAACCCACGACTTCCTGTATAGCAGGCAAAGTAGTTAACATCTCACCACTGCAGCACCTCTATTTGATGTGGAGAGACGGATATGGGAGAGAGGAGCCAACATATTTATTTATTGTTTACTCCGTTCCATTGAAGTTTCAAATATTACATTTTAAACGCACCACAGCGTAACGTACTCGTTTTTACATTTCGAAGAGCTGGAGTTTATTTTTATAAAGTCTGGTTGTCCACTAGAGGTGCTTATTTTAGATATGCACACTTAAATCACGTGGCATTCATACACGTTTAAGTTCCATGTCATCGGGTGTATTGTTCCGTTCCAAACGGAGAGTGAGGCATCATTACACGATTACGATATATTGTATTTCTGTGTAAACATTTAGTGAGCAATTCCGCTGATTTCGAGCTCCTGCTTCTTTCGCGATTTCCACAGTCATGCCATCCGAATGAAAGAGCCGCAGACGACATTGGCATCTCATCGCACGTACACACATTAATCACTAAGATCGTCTTTCAGGAACGGAATCACAAAAAAAGTGGAAGCTGACCAACCACGGAAGCCAGCAGAGTTTAGGAAAGGTTTCTCTACCATCGGCCACATGGATGCTGCCGATCATTAATCACCACTGCTCCGCACGGCTTTGATCTGCCAAGAAAACTACAGAACAGCAAACTGGTCACTGCTGCGCCCACACCTCCTCCACAAGTGGAGAAATAAAGACAACCCAAAGTGTGACTGCGACCACCCGAACCAGACAATGGACCACCGTATCGCGAACAACTGCATCCCGACAACCTCTCTCCAGCGGACTGAGCATCATTAGTTGCGGATACTCCCGAAGCGATCGAATGGCTCACAGACTTAAACTTGGACGTGTGATTTACACAGAATTGCCGTCCACTAGAACAAGAAGATTTCAGAATTTGCCAAATGAAGAATAATGATAGAATTGGAAAGAACTGCAGGAAGTGTTCGACGAACTTAATTCAAAGAAGGCTGCAAAGCTGGGTTCAGGGCAAAGGTCGTGAACATATTTCGCTAACCCATTGGAGATATCCGTCGGAGGGACGCAGCTTGGACAACATAGAGGCGCTGACGTTGTTTTTGCGATTGAAGGCGACCGTGATGGAAGCGATGAAATGCAGCGGCGGGCGAGAGAAGGGAAAGGCTGCAGTGAACAAAGCAGCGTGTGCCGACAGGGGAGCGTTCAGTCGTCTCACGCTTCCTTGCTGTGGTTCGAAAAGTGGTCATTAACAAACAAACCTAAAAAGTGGAACAAAATGTTTAAAAGTGTGCGGAGAGGCGTGGAGAGATGTATTCTTGGAATTACGTTGAAAGACAAAAAGAGGATCACGTGGAATGTAGAACATGCACAGGTTAATGGGATAATTACTTTTTTTTACTTTATTTACTTTATTTATTTAACCAGGACATGAAATTAAAACCCATAGAGGCACATGGAACGTAATGTGGGATTGGGCCAGGACACGTCACGAGGAGTGATGGTGGCATATGGTCAAGAGTAGTGATGAAGTAGCAGGCCAAAGGTATGGAATGCATCCCATAGGGTGTTTATTGAGCAGATGTAACGATGGAATCGGCTCATGTGGAGGTAATCAACGATTTTTGGGTTTAGATCGCGTTATTTATAAATGTGTCGTAACCCTCCCGACACGGCCAATCAGTAAAAAAAAAGTGTCACGTTGACAAAAGACAAATAGTTCACTGCTTTAGCCCACCGGTGTGTTGAAGCAGTGAACTATTTGTCTTTTGTCAACGTGACACTTTTTTTTTACTGATTGGCCGTGTCGGGAGGGTTACGACACATTTATAAATAACGCGATCTAAACCCAAAAATCGTTGACTATGAACAATATTGGTCGCGAAAGCCTACGTGTTAAACTCATGTGGAGGTGCTGGGTGGATGAACCTTCGCCTTCAGGATCGCGAGAGGTGGCAGCTTGAGGAGGCCTTCATCCAGCAGTTCATTGATCATGGCTGATGATGATCTACAGATTCCCCTTTTTCTCACTTTGTATACAATGGCTACAATTGACACGTTTTAGATAGGAGCGGTGGCGCAGTGGTTTGCACACTGCACTATGAACCTGTCTTTTCCCGAGTTCGATTCCTGGCCACTGTTGACATCAGTGGCGAGTGACATTTAGAAACATGCATTTTACATTATTTTCAGTGATATTTAGAAACATGCATTTTAGATTATTTTGCTGCTATACATTTTCACTTGATAAGCCACTTTGTTGAGCTATCATTTATGGCCAGGTCGCTTCTGAAATATAAGTGAATACCTCAGTGGCCTTTGGCAGGGAGGATAAAACAATTATTTAGTTGTATTTGTACTTTTTCAAAGTGATTTGTTTATCTTTCCTATACCTTGCACTCCCATTGTGTTTTTGAACTCTTTGTTGTTGTAAGTTTCTGACCCGCCCCTACTGGACATCTGTGAAAAAGAGCTTCATAGCTCATCAAATTCCTCCGGTATGAATACATATCGTGATAATTTTATATTCGAACCCTTCCTACCCACGCCATTCACCAACCCGGATATCGAGTAGCACCTTTCTACGCACGTGCTTGAGAGCACTTTGTATACAATGGCTACAATTGACACGTTTTAGATAGGAGCGGTGGCACAGTGGTTTGCACACTGCACTATGAACCTGTCTCTTCCCGAGTTCGATTCCTGGCCACTGTTGACATCAGTGGCGAGTGACATTTAGAAACATGCATTTTACATTATTTTCAGTGATATTTAGAAACATGCATTTTAGATTATTTTGCTGCTATACATTTTCACTTGATAAGCCACTTTGTTGAGCTATCATTTATGGCCAGGTCGCTTCTGAAATATAAGTGAATACCTCAGTGGCCTTTGGCTGGGAGGATAAAACAATTATTTAGTTGTATTTGTACTTTTTTAAAGTGATTTGTTTATCTTTCCTATACCTTGCACTCCCATTGTGTTTTTGAACTCTTTGTTGTTGTAAGTTTCTGACCTGCCCCTACTGGACATCTGTGAAAAAGAGCTTCATAGCTCATCAGATTCCTCCGGTATGAATACATATCGTGATAATTTTATATTCGAACCCTTCCTACCCACGCCATTCACCAACCCGGATATCGAGTAGCACCTTTCTACGCACGTGCTTGAGAGCACAAAGTGCCCCCCCACCCCCTCTCATCATTTGGCTCCCACGTGTACCCAACAATTAACTATACAAGGGGCACCCAGTACAAGTCTCGTTTGTTTGACCCGACTCGCATCGTTGTCGCCAGTGCTCCGTTGTTACACATGCCGTTGTAGCCTTGCCCGTACACGCGCGATGCCGTATCAGTAAACACACAATGCGCGTGCCCATGGTTAATGGGCTCGGAGCGCGTCACTCGTGGCGGGGGTTGCAGCGATGCTGCGGGATCGCAGCCGTTGATAAACATACAGAGGACAGTAGTTTTAAACAGATTACTCGTGACCCTTTAAAAACGGCTCCCAGACATCCTGCCTTACGAAGCTGGGAAACCCCCAACAAGCCACGCCCAGCGTGATGCAACGGAAGCCAGTAACATCACCCAGCGAGCACCCTCCTCCCACCCCCATCACCTCCCGTCCAGCGGCACCACGTGGGAACAGAGGTGTAATAACACGCTGGAGACGGCTTGTAGAATCGGTCCTTTTATTTCACTTCCTTTGCAGTTAACAAACACTCCCCATTGCTGGCAGGCAACGGGAAGTGGGCAGACAGTCACCAGATACTCACTAGCACGTGGCACCCGGAGCCCCACTCGCGCGTGGCCTCTCCCTCTCTTAGTTCCGTGTCTGACCCCGTGTCTCTCCTCTCTCCCCTTATGTAATGCCTAGGTCACGTGGTACACTCCAGCCAATCCTCAATAGCCTGCGCCGAATGTTCCAGATCCCCCATCAACTCCCGGGACCACGCCCTCGACTTGTCTTCCCATTGGCTGAGGCCAAGACCAACGAAACCAATCACCTAGCTGACATCCCGTGATCACGCCGGGGCCATGCTCCCAGGCTCTCCCCCCATTGGCTGTAAAGCGGGACCGGCAAAGCCGATCACCACGTGAATCTGACATAGGCTCTTATTACATCACCCCCCTCCCCCGGTGAAAAAGTCAGCCGTCTCGGCTGGGAAAAGGGTGACAAGCCGATTCCATAAAATTGCTTATTAGGGCATCAAAGACGCATTAACCATGAAGGGGCGAAATGGGCGTCTATGCGCCGAACAAGATAAAATTCACCCATGAATAACCAGACATACATTAGGGCGCCCCTGCAGCGCGGTAACAACAGGGAAGAGACTGCAAGGCAATCAATGCTATCGAAACGGAAGAGATTTCGACGGCATACGCGATGCGGGACCCTCTCCACTTCCTGCGCATGGTCGGCTTGCCGCCGGATAAACAGGAGGTGGTTGGCATGAAGAAGAAGAAGGAGGATTTCCGATTTCGGTTGTGTCCAGGTCAAGTCCCATTGGAGGAGGGATGGCGGGGGTCTCAGCAGCCCTCAAAACCTGTTCATCTGCGGGTGGCACAACACAGTCCCGCTGGGGATCAACGGGTGAGGCAAGTGGCATATTCGGCACAGCAGACCCCGGCAGGTCAACAAGTGGAGATGAGGTGTCAGTACGCGGGTCAACGTAGGGTTTGAGTCGCGATGAATGGACGTACCACCGACGTTTTCCGTATTGGACGCGAACATTCTGTGGGTTCCGAATGTCCACCAACGTCACAGGCCCCCGCCAAGGCCTGTGCAATTTAGGGGATGTGCCCACCGGCACCTGAGGGCAGTGGAGCCCACCGACCAGGGCAAGTGGGTACGTGATCGACGAGCACACTTCTCGTTCCTTGCCTGCGTACGGGCCGTCGCACACCTGGCGGCTTCTCACGCCTCTGTAACTCGTTCAAGCGAGTCCCGTACGTGATCAGGCAAGGAAAGGGACGGCTGTTTCCTCGGCGTACCCAGTTGTACATCAATGGGGGGTACGTTCTCACGACCATACATCAAGAAAAATGGCGAATATCCCGTGGATGCGTGCGGAACCATGCGGTATGCCGCTAAGACGCCCGGTATGTGCAAGTCCCAATCGGTCTGCTTTTCACTGACCGTGTGACAAAGCATAGCCGAAAGGGTGCGGTTAAATCGTTCCACCATGCCGTCCGTTTGCGGATGGTAAGGGGAAGTGCGGATTTTCTTTGTGCCCAGCGCATCGCAAACATCCTTGAGTAATTTGGAGGAGAAGTTACGTCCCTGATCCGTGAGCAGCCTCTCGGGTGCTCCTTTATCCATGACATAATCATTCACGAAAGCATCGGTGATGGACGCGGCCATCTGGTCAGGTAGAGGCCAGGCCATAGGCCATCGAGAAAAATATTATACCCCGACCAGAAGGTATTTGTTGCCCCTAGCGGATGGAGGGAAACGGCCCGAGGATGTCCAGAGCAACTAATTCGTTAATACGGGATACCTCAATGGAATGTAATGGCGGCACATAATGTTTCCGAGGCGGTTTCCTCTTCGCACAATCATGGCATGACCGGACAAAGTCGTTCACGTCTGCCGTCATGCCGGGCCAAAATAAATCTTTCTGCATTGCGGCCAAAGTCTTTTGCACGCCGAGGTGCATTCATTTGTCAGCGTGCAGAGCGCGAAGCAGATCATGGCGAAGGGATGTAGGCACGACCAGGCGTGGTCAGTCAGACAATCCATCGGTACACATTAATAGTCCCGCCTGGCCCCGGAACATCCGCCACTTCCATCCCGCCAAATGAGCTCTCGGTTTCCCGATCAATTTCCGCAGCGGAGCCAGAGTGGCATCGGCCTCCTGCTCGCGTAGCCAAACCGAGTGCGGCAGCCGCAGGGTATCATCAGTATCCACTGGCACATCCTGGCCGTCATCGTTCGACATCGCCCCCATAACCGGACAGGGCGAGGTAAGCGGCGCCCCGCAGCGGTGCATACCCATCAAACAAGTGCACGGGGGAATGGGTGGTAACCTGGAGAGTGCATCCGCGTTGGCGTGGCGAGCACCCTTGCGGTACGTGATATCGAAGGAAAATTCTTGTAACGATTCCAACTACCATGCCAATTGGCCTGATGGTTGGTCCAATTTCAATGAGTATTGCAAAGCCGCGTGATCAGTGCGAACGAGGAATTTCCTTCCATACAGGTACGGCCGGTACAGGCGAACAAAATGCACGATCGCCAAAAGTTCCCGCCTTGTCACGCAATATCGTGTTTCTGCCGGGGACAGAACCCTACTGCCGTATGCAACCACTCGTTCAACCCCGTCTTTACGTTGCGATAAAACGGCCCTGATGCCGATATTGCTAGCATCCGTGTCAAGGATGAACAGCTGTTAAAAGTCTGGGTAGTCGAGCATAGGCGCCGTGGCGAGGTGATCCCGGAGCGAGTGGAAAGAGCGTTCCTCCTCCGGACCCCATTTAAACCTTTGATTTTTGCCCGTCAGAATATGCGGTGGTTTAGCCAGCGTGGCAAAGTTCTTAACAAACCGGCGATAGTAGGATGCAAAGCCTATAAAGCGCCGAACGTCACCCACCGAAGTGGGTGTAGGCCACTCTCGGACACATCGCGTTTTCTGAGGGTCAGTGGACACGCCGTCCGAACTGACAATATGACCTAAGTAACGGACGGAGTGTTGCAAAAGGTGGCATTTCTTTGGTTTAAACTTTAGGTCAGCCGAGCGCATCCTCTGAAAGACAGTCTCCAGGCGTTGGAGGTGTTCCTCGAACGTGCGGCTAAAAATGATAATATCGTCTAAATATATGAGGCATGTCTCCCACTGTAGTCCCGCCAGTACCAGTTCAATCAGGCATTGGAACGTCACCGGAGCTGCATTTAAGCCCATGGGTAAGCAGTTAAACTCAAAGAGGCCTTGTGGCGTGCGGAATGCCGTCTTGGGTTTCGACGCGTCATCGAGGGAGAGCTGCCAAAAGCCCGAGGACAGATCGAGGGTGGAGAAGAATTTTGCCCCTGACAAAGCGTCCAATGAGTCATCCATCCGTGGTAAAGGGTATGCGTCCGCCAAGGATATCTTATTCAACTGGCGGAAATCAACGCAAAATCTCGTCCCACCATCCTTTTTCTTAACCAGTACCACCGTAGCGCCCCACGGACTGTTGGAGGGTGAAATAATATCCGCCGCCAACATCTCGTCTACCGCGCCGCGCACGTGTTCCCTTTCTGCAGGGCTCATGCGATGCGGATGCATACAAATCGGAGGTTTCGCACCGGTGTCAATATGGTGCGACAAAAGCGACGTGGGGCCGAGATCCAAATCATTTTTACTGAAAACGTCAGCATACTGTAGTAACAACGAATGCAAAGCAGACCTCTGCGCGTTTGATAAAGATGAATTTTCTCCGCACAAGTTCGCGATCCACCGTTCCTGTGAACGATCGCGTGGCGGTCCATCGGTGTGTGTTTTAATATGTGGCTTTCCGTCAAAAGTGGCGAAATCGGTAGTGGCGTGAGCCAATACCGATCCAGCCGGGACAACGACCCGGTCTGGCCCCCCATTCAACACCTGTATGAACGGGGCCTGACCCGGTCGTACCATCGTTTGGGCCGCCACCAAGGAAAAAGATTTAGACACCGAATTCGATGGGGATAATAACACACCCATCGTACCATCCTTAACCTGAAGGGGTTTATGGTAACGCAGCGGGATAAGCATTTGTGAGCCCGATGGAACTTCTACTGTGGCAGCGACCATGGCATTAACAGCGTTACCCGGCGGCGAACGGGCCAGCAGGGAAGGCAGGAATGACATCTTACGACCCCCCAGCATTTCTAAACAATCCTGGTCGACCAGTATCTTAAGTGGCATGCGGCGCAAGAAATCGGTGCCTAAAAGGCATGGGACGGCCAGTGAGCGCGAGATCAACACCGATCCTTCGGCGGTAATATTACCGATAGCAATTTGCACATCAACTTGACCGAAAATACCCATGCTACCCCCATTCGCGGCTACACACGCGTCATTAACCCTGCGAATTCGCGACGTGGGAATAGACAAAAGATGAAAAATAACATCTGAAATGATGGTGGCAGACGCGCCAGTGTCCACCAAAATCCAGACGTCGATGCCGTCGATGGTACCCCGTACCGTCGACGAACCCGACGCTGCAGCCACAACCCTACGAGCCAATTTTTTCCATTGTGTAGTAGAGCGTGGTAATGACACCGAAGAATCACAATTATCATTGGAAGTGCAACTAAGTGTGCAAGTGGATGAATGATGTGACACGACCTGCCGGGTGTCCGATTTGCGCCGACTCGCCCGAGGGTGTCGCGGCTCCGCGCCCGGTGGAGGAGATGGAGGCCCACTCGGCGGAAGTGGTGAAGGCAGAGGTCGGCAGCGGCAGTCGCGGGCAAAATGGCCTCGTCGGCCACACTTGAAGCATGTGGCCGTTGTCGGCCGGCGGTCGGTCGACCCGGCCCCCGAACGTGGTCGGCTTGCGTAGTCACCACTCCGGTCGTTCAGCCGCCGTCTCGGGATCCAGTGTGGAACAGCAGCCACCATCTCGTCGTCGCTGGAGTCATCGGAGCAGTGGACAACCCGTCGTGGAGACCACCCTAAGGGTGGGCCGTCGATTTCGGGTTTCCCCGTCCATGCCGCCATCTGATCCCAGCGCTTGATGTTAAATTTAGCGTCCAAGCAGCGCGCCACCCATCGCGATGTAAGCGGTTCGTGGCCGCATACCAGCTCCAGCATACGGGAAAGGATGAGAAGATCGAGGTGATCCGCCGTCGCGTCGGGGTAAGCGGCCATGGCCAACGCCACCAGCACCCCCCGGTAAGCCAAGGGTGACTCCTCCAATCCTCGACGACGTGACATAAATTTCCTCGTGGCTGCCGTCGGCGGGTCGTAAAACTCCGCCATTTCTGCAAAAGCATCACGAAGCGTCTTCTTCTTGGACGCCGGTATGGATCGGAAGACCGCCAGTGAAACATCGTCCAGCAGCGTGGGCAGCGCTTTCAGCGCCTCTGCCTCCGTCCATCGCACAGATCTGAAGGCCGACTCAAAGCGCCACGTAAAAGCACTCCAATCGCCCCCGGCGATAAATTCCTTAATCTGTGGAAGCCGATGTCCGCGGTGGCAGGCAGACGCCGCAGGCGTCTCCACTTGCGCTTCCCGCGTTCTGCGCGTCTCTGACAAAATGGCGTCCGGCGGCCGCGTGGTAGCAGCCTCGTGCAAGATTGCGTCGAAAGGCTCCGTCGCCGCCACCCCACCCAAGATGGAGGCCTCCCCCCGCGTGGCAGGAGCAATGGCGGACGTCGTTTCCCGCCAAAGATCCTGGTCCTCGGCATCGAGCTGAACCATAGGCGGCGGCCCCAGGCCCATAGAGGACGCGACCGCCGTCACCAGATTGAGCAGAATCGCGCGGAGTGACTCGATCTGCTCCGCCATCAGCCGCCATCCTTCGTCCGCCCTTGAGGTGGTTGCCTCTTCCTCCCGTGGGCGATGAGCGGCGTCGAGGAGAGCGGCTGTCGGAGGCAGAGGAGCCGTAGCTCCTAGCAGATCGTCGTCGTCCATCTCCACAACTTCCTCCGATGGAGGGTCGGGTGGGTTCTTCTTTCTGAGGTGCTTGGACATCTTGAAGATCGTCCAAACGGTCCCAGAAGAACTTCTGACACCAATGTAATAACACGCTGGAGACGGCTTGTAGAATCGGTCCTTTTATTTCGCTTCCTTTGCAGTTCACAAACACTCCCCGTTGCTGGCAGGCAACGGGAAGTGGGCAGACAGTCACCAGAGACCCACCACCACGTGGCACCCGGAGCCCCACTCGCCCGTGGCCTCTCCCTCTCTTAGTTCCGTGTCTGACCCCGTGTCTCTCCTCTCTCCCCTTATTTAATGCCTGGGTCACGTGGTACACTCCAGCCAATCCTCAATAGCCTGCGCCGAATGTTCCAGTTCTCCCATCAACTCCCGGGACCACGCCCCCGACTTGTCTTCCCATTGGCTGAGGCCAAGACCAACGAAACCAATCACCTAGCTGACATCCCGTGATCACGCCGGGGCCATGGTCCCAGGCTCTCCCCCCATTGGCTGTAAAGCGGGACCGGCAAAGCCGATCACCACGTGAATCTGACATAGGCTCTTATTACAGAGGTAAACACTTGTTTTTTTCTCCAAATATGTTCGTGTTCTTTACAATACGTCATCAAATGGATAATCGCCAGGGTCATCGATAGCTTTGAATAAACGGATTATCGCCCGGATCGGATGGGAACCGTCCCGTGGTGGCATTCATCGCACGCGTGCCAAATGGAACCTTCACTCCCCGTCGGAAAATCTGCCAAGATTTAGACTGGCATGATGCCGGATGCAGTGGAACAGGTAAACACGCACGCACACACCGGAAATTATGGCAATTAAGATGCAGATTAAAACGATCATGATTCTGATCATGATTCTGAGCATCGTGCCACGTGTATTTTTTGTCGAGAAAGCCTCAAGGCTCATTTATATTCGTCTCAATTTGTGGGAAGTGGGCACCGGTTCTCTGTTGCTGTTACTCTGCCGCTCGGTTACCCAGGAAAGTCTCGGAGAGTCTCAAGACTCGCTTTTAGGAGGGCGCTGCCAAGTCGGTGCAGGAGGGGACGATGTTGCTGCTGCTGTGTGTAATGCCATTTGAAGACATACATCTTAGATAATTTTGCAGCATTGCGATGTTTGCCCAATCGCAGTGGCATTAGATGTGCTTTTTTTTCTCTCCTTCTCTTTGGGAAGGAAGCCAAAAAAATACGAAGGACACCCTTGCAGAACAGGGGGGGAACATATACACTCCAAACAAAGACAAAAACCCCCCGTACAGCCTTATCAGACTGCTGGGGAAAATGCTGTTAGTGAACACCTATGAAGGCTGACACGGCACACAATGGGGTGGGTGGCCAACACCACGTCCGGCCGCCTTTGCCTCCCCAGTGGCGATGTTTACACATCGCACCAGGTACTCATTTGAGGCCTAGTCGACCTAGGGGAGGCCCAGGACCAGTTCAGATAATCGTCATTGGTGTTGGCCGTCGGTGGGAATTCGTAGCGCAGCGTGATGACCGTTGCAATACGGCTCCCATACACACTCCACACAGTGGCACCCAAGTCAGGAGTTGAACCCACGTGATTTCGCCGTGAGGGGACAAATGTTACCACTGTGCCACCCCATGTGGGAGCAGAGGTTTGGGATGTCTGGGCAAGCGTGGAGAAGGGCGATCTCCCGAGACCGCCATTGCAGTGGTTGATGTACTGCCCTACGGTGGCTAGGAGATGTTAGCTACCTCGCCTGGTATACAGGAGGTCGTGGGTTTGATCCCGACCATGACGCCTGCTGCTGTATATTTTGAGTTTGCGATGTCTGTTACGCCATGGTCGCGTGGATTTCCCCCTGGATCCTCCGGTTCCCCCCCTCCCCCACAAATAGAATCAATATACGTGCAGAGTATTGCCACATGCCAAGTGACGTCGTTGAGCTGTCGTCTTTGGACAGGTCGCTTCTGAAAAAAAGTTG
Organism: Lampetra planeri; assembly: GCF_965212315.1. Lineage (NCBI taxonomy): Eukaryota > Metazoa > Chordata > Hyperoartia > Petromyzontiformes > Petromyzontidae > Lampetra > Lampetra planeri. The sequence continues at coordinate 8,496,552 of NC_136155.1, read as the reverse complement.
CATAACTCAGTGCGCATTACCTGGTAAAATACACAAAAAATGGTTTAGTTGAATTTACCGGAGTTCGATGACCGGCCAAGGATATCACCAGTGGCGAGTGACGTCTGAACATGTCCTAAGTCTCCGTTTCACCACCCGGCACTGACCAGCACGGTGAAGTATGGTCAACCAATCCTCACGACCGCATATTCAATTCATCGGGACGCCTTCATCCAGCCGTCGATTGACAAGGGGTCGAGACATTGCAATGAATGCTTCTGAAAATTCCCAATCCGTTCACGCGATTTTGTTTTTGTGCAATGCCCTGTGGGAGTGTCGGCAGCAGATAGCCCAACAATATCCCTGCTGGTCAACCTGCAGAGCTCTGCTTGAACATCGCCACGCCAGAGATCATCTCAGAATCAGAACCTCTATTTATACTGCAGGAGGAATCCGATGAGCTATAAAGCTCATTTTCACAGATGTCCAGTCGGGGCACGGGGTCAGAACGTTACAACAACAAACAGTTCAAAAACACGATAGGAGTGCAAAGTACAAATAAGGTAAACAAATCACCGAAAATCATACGAATGAAACTAAACCATCCCCATCCTACCAGGCAAAGCCCACTGAGCTATGAATTAGTTTTTTTCAAAAGCGACATGGCCACAAATGATAGCTCAACAAAGTGGCTTATCATTTGGACATTTATCGCAGCAATATTAATCTCAATAATCTCAATGCATGTTTATAAATGTGGAGGGAAAAACCGGAAGACCCGGAGAAAAATCCACGTGACCACAGAGCGAACATGCAAACTCCAAATCTACAGGCGTCAGGGTCGTGATCGAACCCTCGACCTTCCTGTATACCAGGCGAGGTAGTTAACATCACACGACCACCAGGCTCAAGCACCTCCCAGAGGCACAGCGAGCTGCTCACCATCAGAAGGATTCAAGTTCAAATCCTGGTAAGGCGGTTGATTCAGCCCATCATCCCTCCGGGGGAGAAGTTAATGGTGGTCATCCTATGGATAGTTTCTCCCCTGCCATAGGAATGTGGAATTTTCACTATAGGCTAAGAGCTATAAACGGAAGATGAGCACCGCCTCAAAGGTCATTGGGACAGGAGGTCACTCGCAGGCTCGCAGCCTCACTCTCTCGCTCACTCACTCACATACTCACTCGCTCACTCACAGCCTCACTGTCGGTGCCTCACTCACTCCCAGTCTCACTCACTCACTCGCGTACAGCCTCGTCCGCTGACTCGCTCGCCAGCTCGCCAGCTCGTCGGGCGAGCTGGCGAGCTGGATTGCCGGCGACTGCGCGCGGAGCGGCGTGCGTTACGCGATGGGGAGGCGGATTTTACCCGTAGGTGAGCCAAATTAATTGATGCGATCGCACGCGGCTTCCCACGCATTCAATTAGAGGAGGGGGCGGCGGGCGGCAGGCGCCGGGGCGGGGGGGGGGACACGGAACAGCGTGTCTCACAATCGAGTTGATAAAGCCAATAAATCAAATCAGCCGGAGCCTGCCGTGGCTCGGGCGCGCCGCTCGCGAGAGGCTGCGCTCTCGTGCGCGCGCCTACTCCGCCCACGAGTGCGAGGGCACGCGAGGGAGGAAACGCGAGGGGGGCCGCAACTCGTCCGTGCCACCCCAGAGGGGGCGTCGCTTTGGCGGTTCCGAGGAACCAAAACCACGGCGATGGTCCTCGCCGCCGACTCGAGTCCCGACTCCTCCTTTCTGGGGATCGCGCTGCTTGCTGCTTCTGCTGCTGTCACCATCCTAGAATCTCCACCGCCCAGATCCGGAAGATCAGTGCTGGATGCAGCAGCCACATTTGCAACGTGACTTGTAACTTCGATCCTTTCCCTCCCCCCGTGTATCGATATGTCAATTTAAGTGTGCAATTGTATTGAGGTACTGTTGTGTTGTTGTTGTTTTCTTGGTGTGGTGAAATCTCGGCAGAAATTGATATACAGTGAGGGAAAATATTTGATCCCCTGCTGATTTTGTACGTTTGCCCACTGACAAATAAATTATCAGTCTATAATTTTAATGGTAGGTTTATTTGAACAGTGAGAGACTGAATAACAACAACATCCAGAAAAACGCATGTCAAAATTTGTATAAATTGATTAGCATTTTAATGAGGGAAATAAGTATTTGACCACCTCTCAATCAGAAATATTTCTGGCTCCCAGGTGTCTTTTATACAGGTAACGAGCTGAGATTAGGAGCACACTCTTAAAGGGAGTGCTCCTAATCTCAGCTTGTTACCTGTGTAGGGCTGTTACAGAGAGCCCGTTATGCATGGCAGCCTATGGTAAACAAACACAGTAGGCGGGGCTACATGTGTGCACGAGCAGGTGCCCTCTGCGACGTCCGCGCCAGACACCCTGGGGGGTCGATTCGGTCATTATGATCCCCCGGGGCCCCACCCCTCGGGGAGGGGTTGGGTATAAAAGGGGAATGTATCGAGGGGCTCGGGAGTGTTGTGTTAGCTAAGAAGAGGAGACGGAAGACGTCCTAGATAGAGCCCTGGTCTCCCCCTGGCACGCCGTCCTTATCAGGACCGCGCAGGCTCGAGCCAGTGGCGTGGTACCAGAGCCAGAGCCAGTGCTGGTCTGGACTCTGGGTACCGGGCCCGACTGACCAGTGTCGGGCCAAGATAGCCTCCCCTAGCCCATTAGAGGAGGACTCAGAGGCAGGCTAGGGTTAGCCTAGAGGTGTGTCCTCAGATAGACGGGTGAGGGGGCCGATACCCCCTCAGTGTGTATGTCACAACGTGTGGTGTTAAATAAACAAGTGTGCCTCCAACTCCGGTGTGAACGAGTCATAAGCGTTACTACATCTGGCGTCAGAAGTGAAACAAAGTACGAACATGGATACACGCCGGACGACTCGAGTCGGAGTACCAGGAGCGGAGGACACCGCTGCAGTTGGAGAGCCCGAGACGGCTGAAGATGCCATCGAGCAGCCGGGGCTGGGTGCATCCACGCCACAGCAGCTGGAGGAAGGGGAGCCGTCGACGGAGGGGCTGAGGCAGGCGCACGCGAAGCTGGCCGAGCTGCTGTACGCCGCAGCCGCCATGCTCGATAACATCACACGGCTGGGGGCTGCGGGACCGCCACGAGGCGACAGCAGCCAACGACCACAGCGCCTTCCCGCCATTTCAACGGAGCAACATTTTGAAACTCCCGCCATCGCCGCAGCTGCTGTTGAGGGCGTGGCCGCTCTAAGCATCGCGTCCAACGGCGGGAGTACAGTACCTGCCGCGTCACCACGGGTGCGACCGGCGATGCCATCGCTGCTTCGGGCCGACGCTGAGTCGAGTGAGGGAGACGAGGGAGCGCGATCGTCCTCTGCAGCCGCTGCCTTACATCAGCGACTGCCGCCACTCAAAGAATTTGTGGGCGAGGAGGGCGACTGGGGCGGCTTCCAGCGGCGCTTCCTCGCTCACCAGGAGATGGCACAGTGGACAGACGCCGAGGCTCTCCGAGCACTGCCAGCACTCCTCGACAGCGACGCCCTCGCCACACTAACATCGGCAACGAAGGAGAGGCGTTCCACGCTGCGGGAGGCGATGCAAGTGCTGTCCGCTGTGTATGGGCCACCATCGGACTGTCGTCAACTCTTTTACGATCGCCAGCGGGGGACGAAGGAGTCGCCCCTGGCGTACCGTACAAGCCTCCTGGCGCTGGCAAAGGAAGCCTTTCCACGAATGGACGACGAGGGGATCGACGCCATGGTGACAGAAAAGATACTTTTGCTGGCGGACGACTTAGACATCGTCATTGTCGCACAGGACGATGCAGAAATGTGCTCCCTCCAAGCGGCCCGTCTCCTCCACGCAAACCTGTCCTCTCAACGACGGAAGGCCAGCAAGGCGGCGAGTGGGCGCGCCGTCGCTGCGGCCACCCTCCCGGCGGAAGAGGTTTGCGCCATCAACCATCGACGGCAGCACGGAGCGGGAGCGCGGGGGGACCGGGCCGGTTCAAGCCATCTACAACGTCCATCATCGCCACCAGCGCTTCCACGCTGCTACAACTGCGGCATCCGGGGCCACGTCGCCTCGGGGTGCCGCTCTCCTCGGCAGCGCGGGACGACACCTCAACGGGACGCCGGCCCTCGTCACAAGCTCCACCATCATAATCCGGCGAGTCGCGGCACCCCTCACGTTTGGCCCACGCACACGCCCGTCGCACACTTAAACACCGCAGCGAAGGGGGGGCCAATATCGCGTACCATGGCACCAACACGCACCGCTCTGGGTACTCACATTGAACCCAGCCAGTGGTCCGTGTTGGCCCATCGGGTTGTAGCCGCGTCGTCGGGGTCGTCGGCCGTTGTGGGTCACATCGATGGGGTGGAGGTTCGCATCTTGGTCGATACAGGAGCATCGGCGACCATTATTTCGGAGTTGATTTATAACATTCTCCCTGCCCAGAGCCGTCCTTTGATGCCTGTTAATGTGCCATTCTTTGCTGCTAACGGGGGTTCACTTGGCATCATCGGACAAATTCGAGCCCAAATTTGTGTCGGGGATATTAAATTATCTGGGACGATTTTTGTTTCCTCCTCGCTGGCGGTTCCGTGCCTGCTGGGGACGGATTTCCTGGCCAAAATGCCGATTAGGATATTAATCGACCAGGGATGCATTGAGCTCCCATCGGGCCGACGCATGGCGTTTTTGCCATCCCCCGCTACGAGCCGGACGGCGTTCGCGACGGTGCCGGCGTTCGTAGATAGAACGGTGCGCGTTCCTCCGGGGGCGCAAATGTTAATTCCTTTGAGACTTCGGCGGCCCTTCGCTAAGGGCATTGGGGCTCAAGGGGTTTTGCTGGGACCGTCTAGGGCCGGGGTCAGTGGACCTAATTTACTCCCGGCCCAGACCATAGTGAGAGGGGATGGAGAACCCTTCATCGCGGTCCTCAATGTGGGCTCGCAGACGGTGGTGGTCCCACAGGGGACCGTGCTTGCTCACGCAACGCCGGTGCCCTGTGAGGAACCCGTCGCGAGTCATGTCGGCGCTGCCCCTGCACCGCGACCACATTCAGACAGCGATGAAGGGTGGCTCGAGGCGCTTTGCGCGGGATCGACGGACCTGTCAAATTTAGAGCGCCAACGTCTTAAGACACTACTGAGGGAATTTTCCGACGTTTTCAGTCGGGATAAATACGATTTGGGCTGCACTCATCTGCTGCGTCACCATATTGATACGGGTGACAGCGCGCCAATACGCCAAAATCCTTTTCGGTTGAGTCCCGCCGAAAAGGACCATGTCAAATCGGCTGTTGATGACATGCTAGCCGCCGACATAATTTCTCCCTCCAACAGCCCTTGGGGAGCGCCGATCGTCCTGGTTAAGAAGCAGGACGGTTCGTTGCGGTTTTGCGTTGACTTTCGGCGCCTTAATAAAATTACGGTTGCCGACGCATACCCGCTCCCACGGATGGACGAATCGCTTGACGCCTTGGCGGGAGCGCGATTCTTCTCCACATTGGACTTACTTTCGGGATTCTGGCAGCTTCCTCTGGACGATGATTCAAAGCCTAAAACTGCTTTCCGTACTCCGCACGGCCTGTTTCAATTCAACCGGTTGCCGATGGGCTTACACTCAGCGCCGGCAACTTTCCAGCGGTTGATGGAATTGGTTTTGGCTGGATTGCAATGGGAGTCGTGCCTGATTTATTTGGATGACGTCATTGTCTTTGGCAAAACTTTTGAGGAACATCTCCAGAGGTTGCGGGCGGTTTTCCTAAAGATGCGGGCTGCTAATTTGAAATTTAAGCCCCAAAAATGCCATTTGTTACGCGAGTCGGTGCGTTATTTGGGGCACATCGTGGGGCGCTCAGGTATTTCTACCGATCCCGCCAAAACGCAGTGTGTAAGCTCCTGGCCGACTCCCACCTCAGTGGGAGAGGTTAGGAGTTTTATTGGGTTTGCGTCGTATTATAGACGCTTCGTCGCTAATTTTGCGACTATCGCCAAACCCCTACATGCTTTAACATCTAAAGGGGTTCGGTTTTGCTGGGGTCAGGAGGAGGAGGCTGCTTTTTGCTCCCTTCGGGATGCTTTGGTAAACGCTCCTCCCCTGATTTACCCTGATTTTTCAAAACCGTTCTTGCTCGACACCGATGCGAGCAACACGGGTATTGGGGGCGTGCTCTCCCAGGGGGTTGACGGCGTGGAACATGTGGTTGCGTACGGCAGTCGGGTGTTGTCTCCAGCGGAGCAACGGTATTGTGTCACCCGTAGGGAACTGTTGGCAATTGTCCATTTCGTCCAACAGTATCGCCCATATCTGTACGGTCGGCATTTCACCGTCCGCACAGATCATGCGGCACTGCAGTACGCCCTGAGGGTTCAACAGCCATCGGGACAATTGTCCCGATGGTTGGAGGTCCTCCAGGATTACGATTTCCAAACCACATACCGTAAGGGCGTTCGCCACACCAACGCGGACGCTCTGTCACGCTTGCCAACCACCTCCGAGTGTGCATGCCTCCTGGGGTCTGGACGTTGCAGGCCTCCAGGGGACACATCGGTACCTGTCTTGGCGGCCGCCAACGACGACGATGCAATGGTTCCTAATTCGATCGAACAACAGGGCAAAGATTCCCTGTTGGGGTTGCCCGTCATTGAATGGGGGCGCCTCCAGATGGAGGATGTCTCCCTCCTCGGGTGGCGACGTCGCGTTGGCAGTGCGGCGGGGGGAAAAAGAGGTGGTTCCGACGCATGGGAAATGTGCCAAGGTCTGCTAATGCATTGGGACGGGAAGTCACGTCGACATCGGCTGGTTGTCCCTACTGGGTTGCGGGGTAGGGTGGTATGGGCCGCTCATGAGCGCCTCCTACACCTGGGGACCCAAAAGACTCTCGCCTTGCTGCAACTTGATTTTTACTGGCCTGGCATGACGAGGGATGTGGGGGATTTGTTGGGATCGTGCCCTCAATGTGCACAACGCAAACCGCCGGCACGGGAGTCTAACCCGCCCTTGCAATCGATCAAAGTGTCCAGGATAAACGAGCTGGTCGCTCTGGACATTTTGGGACCATTCCCCGCCACCCCCAGAGGGAATAGATATTTGTTGACGGGTGTCGAGTATTTTACACGCTGGCCTATGGCCTGGCCTTTGGCCAACCAGTCGGCAGCAGCCATCGTGGAGGCCTTTGTTCAGGGTTATGTCCTGGACAAAGGTGCTCCGGAGAGGCTGCTGACCGACCAGGGCAGAAATTTTTCCGGTAAACTACTCAGACAAGTCTGCGATCTCCTGGGCACAAAGAAAATTCGGACCTCCCCATATCACCCACAAACTGACGGGATGGTCGAACGTTTGCATCGCACCATCTCGTCCATGTTATCACAACAAGTTTCGGACTCGCAAACGGATTGGGACCTACAAATTCAGGGGGTCTTGGCGGCGTACCGGATGGCACCCCATGCGGCTACGGGGTTTTCTCCCTTTTACCTCATGTACGGCCGAGAACCAGACCCGCCTGTTCGTGCCCAGTTGCGGATCCCCGTGCCGCAGGGAAAAACTAATCTGGCTGACCACGTTAAATTTAATCTGGACAAATTGACCGAGGCACGGGATGCTGCAATGCAAAACTCTGACCTCCGTCAGAAGGCAAATGAGCGCCTCAGATTGAGTCGAGCGCACATGCTGCAGTGGAAGCCGGGGGACAAGGCATGGTTGCACTGCCCCCAGGTGCCACTGGCAACCTCCTCTAAACTTGTGCGGCCGTGGCGGGGCCCTGTGGAAGTGGTGGAGGTGTTACGTCCGCAGTGCGTGCGCATCAAGTGGGGGAAGCGGCGATGGTTCGTGCACCCCTCCAGATTAAAACCCTTCGCTGCGGTACACAACCCCACTTCACACGCGCGTGGCCAAACGTGTGGGGGGTCGGCCGACTTGCTGGGTCCGTCTCTGTCGCTCTCACCTAATGCCTTGCCGGCTGTGCCACCTTCAGGGGCATCAGGAGTGACGGGCTCACGCCCGATCACCCCTCCTGCGGATACCGAGGGTCACGCGGAGTCAGAGGAATGCTCACCTCAAGACGGACAGTCGCCACCTGATGGTCCGCCACGCGGGGTTACCCCGTGTGAGGGGCCCGCTGCAAGGACGCGCGCTAAAATGCGCAAACTGTTGTGAGGCCGGAAAATGTGTACATAGCTGTTGTGTTTATTGGCTGTTGTGTGGATGGTGTGTTTCCCGCTCCTCGGATGTACATATGTTGGGTTCACCGTTTGTTGTGTGTGCGGGGTGGGTTCCCTGCTGGTTGTATATAAGCTGTTTTTTTACGGAATTCGTATTTATTCGGGGGGGTGCGACGGGTTGTTTCTCATCTTGTTGTTGTGTCTTGTTCTGGTTCCTGTTATGGTTCAAAAATAGTGAGGCACACGTCAGGGGGTGAAGGCACCTTTATTGTAAAATTTTGTATGTTGGCAGCCGGGACGGCTGCATGCTATGTGGGGGGGAGTGATGTAGGGCTGTTACAGAGAGCCCGTTATGCATGGCAGCCTATGGTAAACAAACACAGTAGGCGGGGCTACATGTGTGCACGAGCAGGTGCCCTCTGCGACGTCCGCGCCAGACACCCTGGGGGGTCGATTCGGTCATTATGATCCCCCGGGGCCCCACCCCTCGGGGAGGGGTTGGGTATAAAAGGGGAATGTATCGAGGGGCTCGGGAGTGTTGTGTTAGCTAAGAAGAGGAGACGGAAGACGTCCTAGATAGAGCCCTGGTCTCCCCCTGGCACGCCGTCCTTATCAGGACCGCGCAGGCTCGAGCCAGTGGCGTGGTACCAGAGCCAGAGCCAGTGCTGGTCTGGACTCTGGGTACCGGGCCCGACTGACCAGTGTCGGGCCAAGATAGCCTCCCCTAGCCCATTAGAGGAGGACTCAGAGGCAGGCTAGGGTTAGCCTAGAGGTGTGTCCTCAGATAGACGGGTGAGGGGGCCGATACCCCCTCAGTGTGTATGTCACAACGTGTGGTGTTAAATAAACAAGTGTGCCTCCAACTCCGGTGTGAACGAGTCATAAGCGTTACTACACCTGTATAAAATACACCTGTTCACAGAAGCAATCAATCAGATTCCAAACTCTCCACCATGGCCAAGACTAAAGAGCTCTCCAAGGATGTCAGGGACAAGATTGTAGACCTACACAAGGCTGGAATGGGCTACAAGACCATCGCCAAGCGGCTTGGTGAGAAGGTGACAACAGTTGGTACGATTATTCGCAAATGGAAGAAACACAAAAGAACTGTCAATCTCCCTCGGCCTTGGGCTCTATGCAAGATCTCACCTCGTGGAGTTGCAATGATCATGAGAACGGTGAGGAACCAGCCCAGAACTACACGGGAGGATCTTGGCAATGATCTCAAGGCAGCTGGGACCATAGTCACCAAGAAAATAGTTGGTAACACACTACGCCGTGAAGGACTGAAATCCCGCAGCGCCTGCAAGGTCCCCCTACTCAAGAAAGAAGTTTGCCAATGAACATCTGAATGATTCAGAGGACAACTGGGTGAAAGTGTTGTGGTCAGATGAGTCCAAAATTGAGCTCTTTGGCATCAACTCAACTCGCCGTGTTTGGAGGAGGAGGAATGCTGCCTATGACCCCAAGAACACCATCCCCACCGTCAAACATGGAGGTGGAAACATTATGCTTTGGGGGTGTTTTCTGCTAAGGGGACAGGACAACTTCACCGCATCAAAGGGACGATGGACGGGGCCATGTACCGTCAAATATTGGGTGAGAACCTCCTTCCCTCAGCCAGGGCATTGAAAATGGGTCGTGGATGGGTATTCTAGCATGACAATGACCCAAAACACACGGCCAAGGCAACAAAGGAGTGGCTCAAGAAGAAGCACATTAAGGTCCTGGAGTGGCCTAGCCAGTCTCCAGACCTTAATCCCATAGAAAATCTGTGGAGGGAGTTGAAGGTTCGAGTTGCCAAACGTCAGCCTCAAAACCTTAATGACTTGGAGAAGATCTGCAAAGAAGAGTGGGACAAAATCCCTCCTGAGATGTGTGCAAACCTGGTGGCCAACTACAAGAAACGTCTGACCTCTGTGATTGCCAACAAGGGTTTTTCCACCAGGTACTAAGTCATGTTTTGCAGAGGGGTCAAATACTTATTTCCCTCATTAAAATGCAAATCAATTTATACAAATTTTGACATGCGTTTTTATGGATATTTTTGTTGTTATTCTGTCTCTCACTGTTCAAATAAACCTACCATTAAAAATATAGACTGATCATTTCTTTGTCAGTGGGCAAACATGCAAAATCTACAGGGGATCAAATACTTGTTTCCCTCACTGTACTCATGCAATTTGTACGCATTTATTTTTTGTGACTTGCTTACCTTTCTCATACTTTGCACTTCTATCGGTTTTTGTAATGTTGTTGTAACTTGCTGAACCGCCCCAATTGGACATCTGTGAAAAAAAGCTTCATAGCTCATCGGATTCCTCCTGCAGTCTAAATGAAGACTGATTGTGAACCCTGGCGAACAGAGTGGAGTCACGCGGGTGTCCAGAATATACCCCTCATCAGAGACTCAGAAACATCACCCCACACCTCCCCACCCGGACGCCGCAGCCGCCAACTCCGACGCAGGTGACCAGCGCTGCCCACCACGTCCCAGCTGCGAGATGCGCACCACGGTAGCGACTGTGGCACACGAGGGGTGGGCGGTAAGCACCGTGCCCGGCCGCCTTTGTCTCCCCAGTGGCGATGTTTTTACACAACGCACCAGGCACTCGACCGCCGCGCTCCCGTGAACGGTGGCCTCGCTGAAGGCCAAAGGGGGGGGGGGGGGGTCAGTGCTGAAGGCCAAGGGGGGGGGGTTCAGTGCTGAAGGCCAAGGGGGGGGGGGTTCAGTGCTGAAGGCCAAGGGGGGGTGGGTCAGTGCTGAAGGCCAAGGGGGGGGGGGGTTCAGTGCTGATGGCCAAGGGGGGGGGTCAGTGCTGAAGGCCAAAGGGGGGGGGGTTCAGTGCTGAAGGCCAAAGGGGGGGGGTTCAGTGCTAAAGGCCAAGGGGGGGGGGGGGTTCAGTGCTGAAGGCCAAGGGAGGAGGGGTTCAGTGCTAAAGGCCAAGGGGGGGGGGTTCAGTGCTAAAGGCCAAGGGGGGGGGGGGGTTCAGTGCTGAAGGCCAAAGGGGGGGGGTCAGTGCTGAAGGCCAAGGGGGGGAGGTCAGTGCTGAAGGCCAAGGGGGGGGGTTCAGTGCTGAAGGCCAAGGGGGGGGGGGGGTCAGTCCTGAAGGCCAAGGGGGGGGGGTTCAGTGCTGAAGGCCAAGGGGGGGTTCAGTGCTGAAGGCCAAGGGGGGGGGGGGTCAGTGCTGAAGGCCAAGGGGGGGGGAGGGTCAGTGCTGAAGGCCAAGGGGGGGGGTTCAGTGCTGAAGGCCAAGGGGGGGGTCAGTGCTGAAGGCCAAGGGGGGGGGTTCAGTGCTGAAGGCCAAGGGGGGGGGGGGTCAGTGCTGAAGGCCAAGGGGGGGGGGTTCAGTGCTGAAGGCCAAGGGGGGGGGGGTCAGTGCTGAAGGCCAAGGGGGGGGGTTCAGTGCTGAAGGCCAAGGGGGGGGTCAGTGCTGAAGGCCAAGGGGGGGGGGGTCAGTGCTGAAGGTCAAGGGGGGGGGGGGGTCAGTTCCGCCACCGCTGCACGCTGCCTCCCGCCCAGTGCCCCGTGACCCATCCGCTCGAGCGGTGTTCTTCACTCGTCGTCAGTGTGAGGGGCCACCACACCGCCTGCATGCCGGGTGTTTTGTTTTTATTCCCAAAAGTATTTTATTCTGAACAAGGCGATCCAGGTACCACACCACAGGGGCCATGAAAGGCGGGTTGACACCGGCACGAACCACACATTACGGACTACAGTGCCACGTAAACCTGCCTTAAGCCGCATGTTTCAATAAACTATCTCAATCACCTCTACAACGCCCCGGTGTCTTCCTAAGCTCTGATGCCCCTGTAGGAGAAGAGGAAAAAGGGAGGGGGAGGGGAAAAGGCGTGGGGGGTGAGTGCCTAAATGCCCCCATGAATGCTCTGAAGAGTCAATGCCCACATGATGAGAGGTAGTGAAGGGCTTCCATGGCAAGGTTGTTGTCACATTTGTTGTCTATTGTCAAGGGCCGCACTGGCGGCCACCAGCGGCGGCCAGTAGCTCCCGGGGCCTTGCAGTGAGGAGCGCTGATCCACAGCGACACGCGACCTCTCGTGGGACAATGGCACGGCCAGTCATACTTTCTTTACGTTTGCTTTACGGTAATTTACTGCGACAGCAGTTTTTTGGGTGTAGGTTATATACGTTCTCCCCCCCCCGGATTCTGCGTGAGTTTTCTCCAGGTTCTCCGTTTACCTCCCAAAGCTAAAAAAGATACACTTGCAGTGTGCGTGGTGTTGGCCAAACACACATGGCATTAGCTGCGACGTCTCCCCCTACTACGAAAACCTGGCAGGACGCTCCTGAAAAAGAGTATTGAGATTCCGTGAGGCTTTCGTGTGCAAACGAGCTTATTCATGAACAATTAAAGAATAAATAAGAGTAATTATTTTTTGGACACAAAATTCTCTGCGTGAATCATCAGCATAAGGATCCAACCGTGCTAATCGGAGGTGCGGTGGAAGGACAACAAACTAAACACAAAAGGCCGCTCTAAAGAAATTATTTTTCAATCTATGTTTAAAAGTGCACAACTCCAGTGGCTTCCTAATATCGGAAGAAGAGCGTTCCAGACGGCCGCAGAAGCGCATCTGAACGCGCACGATGCGGTGACCGTCTTTGTTCGATGGCTTAGCCAAAAGCCGCTGCTGCGAGCAAGACCCGAGTTGGCGTGATTGTCTATGCCCCTTGACGAGATCAGCAAGCTGTTGTGGTTCATTTATGGCAAGCACTTTGTGTGTAATGAGGGCGACATTTTAATGTATTCGTTCGGCAACTGAAAGCCAACGCAGCTCGGCGAGCACCGGACAGACATGGTGGGATCTTGCAGTACCCGTCATGACACCACCAGATAATTGTGTATACTCTGCAGCTTGGTAAAACGATGCGCCGCTCACATGATACGCTGTGGTAGGCATATACTGAAATAACAACGGAGCGATACGTATCCAATCCTAAATTTCGGAGGCTTAATTCTGCGATTGAGCAGTTTCATCTCTGCATTAGTAATCCAAATGCAACGGTATTATTCTTTTTAAATGCATTCCCCCAGCTGGCGCAGTAATCCTGAAGCGCTGGCAATTATGCATTGTTTCCAATCAGCAGCGTGGTATTTAAATGTTGCAGATATCACCATCTCAGAAAAAGCAGCGTTGGCGATGTACAGGGTCCGTGAAAGTTACACCAACAAATATTTCCACAACATTCAGCTGCTGGCAGTTTACAAGTGTCATTTTCTTTTTCTTTCCCCCGAAGCCACGATTACCTCCTCAGTTGGGGAATTTTTAGAAAGATTATTTTGTCGTTGCCCGCTACGTTCCCCGAATTGAACTCCCCGCACACCACTGCACGATTGTAATAGAACACGTGACCGTCGCAATGACGCCGCCGCTGCTGCTGCTCATGCTGCTGCTGCTCATGCTGCTGCTGCTCATGCTGCTGCTGCTCATGCTGCTGCTGCTCATGCTGCTGCTGCTCATGCTGCTGCTGCTCATGCTGCTGCTGCTCATGCTGCTGCTGCTCATGCTGCTGCTGCTCATGCTGCTGCTGCTCATGCTGCTGCTGCTCATGCTGCTGCTGCTCATGCTGCTGCTGCTCATGCTGCTGCTGCTCATGCTGCTGCTGCTCATGCTGCTGCTGCTCATGCTGCTGCTGCTCATGCTGCTGCTGCTCTTACTGCTGCTGCTGCTCATGCTGCTGCTGCTCATGCTGCTGCTGCTCATACTGCTTCTCATGCTGCTGCTGCACCTATCGATGTGGAGCGATGTATGGCCAAAGTGCACAATTGGAGCCCGTGTTGGGGTCATAGGCAAATTTCGTAACATTTCACGGGTAGCTGGTTTGAACCCCAGGGGCGGGGGGGATAGGGGGGCAGGAGGGGGGGGGTCACATCATCATCATCATCTGGTGTACGCCTCATTAACGTGTAGCAGAGGCCCCTCTTGAGAAAACCTTTCTGGTAGCGGCGGTTCCCCCCCCACCCCCCGTTCATGACTTACCGTGTGCACACATCCAGCTTCGTGTCGATGGGACCTTTTTAGCCAGTATCCAAAACGGTGAAAGATAATAATCAGCGTTTACCCTCTCTGGCAATAAAACATGAGTTGTGTTCAGATGTTCAAATACCTTTTGAAAGGAAGTCGGCATTAACCACACGTACTTGTGGTGAACATGCAACCAAGCATGCTCTGATTATTTATATGGGCATTGTCTTTGAAACTGATTGGCCGACACCAGAGACAGCCTTCTTCATGGTCTCGTCTCACCGGTGTTAGACCACAGAACGGCAAAAGGCGAACAGCACAAAGACAATACCAGTAGCAGAGCATGTATAGCTCGCTTCGAGCAGTTCCATTCACGGGGCCTGATTGCCAGTATCAGAACATGATGAAAAATAATAGGTGTTTACCCTCTCTGGCAGTAAAACAGGAGTGGTGTTAAGATGTTCACACACCAAATAGATACATTTTCCAAGGCACCAAGTCTGCGTTAACCACATCCACAGTGTTTTGCATCTTCAGTCGGAGAACATTTTTGTTCGATTCAAGGCGCACATTTGTAATTCGTCATCGATTTGTTTGGCTTCTGCCAAATTATTACTGTAACTTGAAATTTGCGTGTTTATGCCTTATTTGTAATATGTTCTTTAATCATAATCCCCACTTTAGCTAAATATTTAAAATAACATTTTGTTATATACTCTACATTACGTGATTTACTGCCATTTTTTCTTCATTATGTATTCATTTGTATTTCCTATTCTTGCGACCTGTTATGTACGTTGTTATGTTTGCCAGGGAACCGATGCATTTGCTGACGAACCCCGATTCAAAAACTACTTAACTCACGGGGTCCTTCAAAACAAACTGAACTGATGAACTAAAACTGAACCACAGAACGATCTGTGGCCAAATGATTGTCGTTGGAGACACCTCCGCCACCCGACACACAGACAAGCTCATACCTACGTGACTTTACCGAAAGAACCAAAGAGTCATCCCTGCAGTCACGAAAACTTCAAATCTAGATCAAATCTAGACTTAATGAGATCGTCACGCGCGCTCACTCGCCAGGAATAAATTTCGATTTAAAGCTTTCGTGACTGCAGAGATTCATATTCTTGGCTCTTTCGGTAAAGTCACGTAGAAGGGAAATAATAAATTAATAAAAGTAACACACAATAAAATATTTATTTTATTTTATGTTTTATTTTTTATTCTTTTATTATTTCCCTTCTACGTGACTTTATCGCCAGGAATAGTTGAAGGAGGGTTCTCACAACCGAACCCAGCGGCTATGTCACGGGACGCGTTCGCTCGAGGCGACGTCAGGCCATCGATCCAAGGTGTCGGAATGAAATCCAAAAGAAAAAAAAATCAATGATGAATCATCGGCTGCGAATCCCGACGTGTGAAGTGAAAATGTGTTTCGTGGTGGCACAGGTTGACGGCACGGTTCTAATTTAGCCCGCATGCTGCACCAGCAAGTTGGTTGACGTTATTAGATGAAATATGCTGTCCTGTTAAACTGTCGGGTTTTTTTTTTCGTTAAAATGACCAGGGAATTTTGGGCACATTCATCCAAGGATCCAGGAGATAGAATGCTGGCATAACCTCGCGCGGCGAGGTAGAGTAAGACATGAGAACCCGAGTCGTGAGTCATTCTCCTTTGCATTTGGTGGTTTGTATTTGGTCATCGTCTGTACAAAAAAAAATGCATGTGAAGAGTATTCAGTAGTCCTCCCTCGTCCAACACGTACGACAAGTGATGGTAATGGCGTGCCAGCGTGCACCACTGCCTCCGCGTGAAGTGAATCTTGCGTGGACGCGGGGCTGGTGTTTGTTGATGCGCGTGGCTACGCGACGCCACACATGAACCACAAAACCTTCCTGGTCTCGTCAAGGAGCATAAACCATCACGCGAACTCCTGTCATCCTTGCAGCATCGGCTTTTGACTGGCCATCGAACAAAGACGGTCACTGCATCGCGCGCTCTCAGATGCGCTTCTGCAGCTGTATGGAACGCTCTTCCTTCAGCTACACACTTTAAAATAATCGAGATTGAAGACTAATTTCTCGTGAAATGCTTTTTGTGTTTAGTTTGTTGTCCTTACCCCGCACCTCCGATTATCACGGTTGGCTACGTACGGTGCGAAAGAAGTTCCACGCACATACATACTGAGCTCATTTGAATTCCCTCTGGAAAGGTGGGTTGCAATGCCCCAAGGAGATCTGGCCACCGCTGCCGGAACCACAGCCGCTGCGCGTGAAGCAGTGCACAGCAGCCGCTCACGGCACGGACTGCTCAGTTGGGGTGTCACCATTATCCCTGCCCTCACGCCCCAGTGCAGGGGTCTGCAACCTGCGGCTCCGTTTCGTTGTTCATTAAGGGACCACCATCTCGTCTTCACCACACTGCGTTGCGGCTCTTGAAATGTTGAGGTTTTATTTTTTATACCGAATTCGAAAACAAATGATCTTATTGTTATTCTGCTTGTCGACCCCTGTCCCAGTGATTCTACGCATGTCTTTGATTCAAGGCCTCAATTCCATTGTCTTTTGTCAAGGCCGGTGACTCGCCACGTTGTATTGTGAAGGCGCTGCGGCGTTATGGAATTCCATCGGTGGGGCACCATGGGTAGCGAGATGTTAACTACCTCGCCTAGTATACAGGAGGCCGTGGGTTCGATACAGACCCTGATGCGTGTATATTTTGAGTGTGCATGTCTCTCTCGCCGTGGTCGCGTGTATTTTTCTCTGGTTCCTCCGGTTTTCCCCTCCACATTTAAAATCAACGTGCTTTTTCAGTATTTGGCTGCGATACATGTCCACATGATCAGTCACTTCGATAAGCTATCATTTGTGATAACCAAGTCGCTTCTGGGAAAGTACGACACGGCTCAGTGAGAATTACCTGGTAAAATAAAAAAATAGTTACAAAAAAAATGTTGGAATGATGCTAATGGGAAACAATGCCACGCAATGACTAACCAATGCAAAGTGTCGACTCAGTAAGTCCATAAAATAGGAATGATTTTAATCTTGATTTGAAGCTTTCGTGACTGCAGGAATCCATACTCTTTGGTTCTTTCGGTAAAGTCACGTAGGTATGATATAGAATAAATCACGACGTTTCGGGCGCAACACAAGTTTCGGGCGCAACACAAGCTTGTGTTGCGCCCGAAACATCGTGATTTATTTTATATTATACCTACGTGACTTTACCGAAAGAACCAAAGAGTATAGGATTGATTTTGTGTTTTAAGGACTCATCCCATCGCACCGCAGTGCCAGTAATCGCACTTGTTTCCGTCGCATCGTTGGTATTGTTTGAAAATTCCTCCCCTGACTCCGTCGAGTTGTGTTTGCTCCATTATCCTCACTATAACGTGACCATACTGTGTGTATATTATGTGTACAGAGGGATAACATTCAGTCTCACATTTACGAGCCGATGCATGTGTCATGATCACCTAAGCGTCTGTACAATCAGAATGTTTGTTTGGTGATGCTGCAACCGCAAATAACAAAAATAAAAACTCAACAACGTTGTCACCAAAACTGTGGGGGGAGGGGGTGTTGTTTTTGCGTGAGCTCGTTGCTGGGTGCCTCGATGTTGCCGATGTGGAACGATGTGACAGTCGCGGCTACCACGAGAGCGGGAGACCTCGTTGAGGCCCCCCACCGCGGTCCTCCCTCGCGCCTGCCCCGGGGCCCATCTGTGCGAGAGCATTGCTGCTGGGGGTGCTCGGCGCCTCTGGCGGGCCCCGCGGGGTGGCGTCTGCGCTCACGGGCGCTCGTGGTGACCCCTGGAGCTGGCCACGCTGCGGAGACGCGGGGGCCTCTCTGCTCACAGCACCGCCGAGTCCACGTGCGGAAACGATTCCATCCGCTGCGTTTGGCAGACGAGGGGAGCCCTCTGGCAGCCTGTGAGTTGGACCTTCACTGCAACGTATTAAATAAGCGGACAATACGCCCCCTTAACAAATCTGTCCCATCCGCGCGAATAGATAAATAAACGTTCAAATGAAATATATTTGATACACCCCATCAGCCACGCGGCCTTCTGTGAGCTTCTAATTTCAGCAGCGTTGGTTCAACACAAACAAACTCGGGACCGGTTTCAACACTCAGCATCTCATCAGCAGGGTCAGGCTTGCCTGGACCAATTGTAGTGAGCTGGCAGATGTCACAGTGGCACTCCCTGTTATATTTGGGGTTCTTATTCGACGCACAACGATCGACCACACAACAAATCACTCTCCTACCGTGTCTCTATGGCATTCTCTGTGTATGTACTATGAACAAGGTCCATTGCCCAACACGTCACCATCATACATGTTTCACGGTGAGGCAGGAGGACAATGTTCACCCCTACCTATTATTGCTGCGGGAGCGGCATTCTACCTCGCTGATAGGAACTATGGTGGGGGGAGGCTTGACGCTATGACAGTCACCCGTCTCAACGCCGCAGCGGCAGCGTGTGCCGGACAACAGCGGCCGCCTTGGGAAACTCTGTCAGCCGCCCCGTGCCACCCCTCCAACATTTTCAGAGTGCCCCATTCGTGGGCAGGTAAAGCTGTATGAGATGTCACCGTCACTTAGTTGTGAATGGCGGTATCGTTTATTCTGTAAGAAACGCTGACTTTTTTTTGAATGGCCCCAAAACAAAATAAAAAATAAACCCACGAGCCAAAGTTGTGTTTCCACGTCGCATTAGAATGCAATATACTTCCCCCGCCCCCTCCCTCGGGTCAAAAGAAACAATAGCTCAGATTGCAGTCGGTTGGTGCGCGCTGGATTCCCACACAATAGGGGTTAGAGGCTATTCCCGGCCGAGTGCCGTGTTGACTTAGCGATTCAGGGGGCCCGCAATCGCGAATTCCAAACACCCTCCCTTTATCCCCCGCGAAACATCTGCTTCCATCTTCTGTCTGTGTTCGGACCTGATCAGTCGTGTTTGCTTTGTGACGGAAGCTCAAACCGTTCGTCGAGTTGTCGGTGGGTTGGCAGTGGTAAGAGTACCGGCGATGATTATTATGAATAATATTGTTATTGTACTCTGGCTGTACAACTTGGGACGCCGCAACAGGCTGATGGCGCCACGGCTCCAGAAAGACCGGCAGACATCTTCACGTGGCACAGCGTATCACAAGCGTCGAGGAGATTTCGTCATCCATAACAGAGGTTTTTTTGTGTTAGATCGCGTACATATAAATGCGTCTTTAAACCCGCCACCACCTGACACAGCCAATTAATAAGGGTTGTCACGTAAACAAAACATGCCAAATTGTTACCAGTTCAGCACACCGGTGTGTTGGGGAGTAAATCCACAACAATTACAATTCCAGTACCGTGACGTTTCGCCAAAAATTACTGCCAGTTTCATCAGGCGACAGCCAGAGTTGTGGAGAATTCCTCCTATTTCTATTTTGAATGAGTGCGTTTTCAATCTAGATTTATATCGAAAGGAAGAGCGTTCCAGATGGCCGCAAAAGCGTATCCAAAAGCGTGCGATGCAGCGGAAGTCTTTGTTCGATGGTTAGCCAAAAGCCGCTGCTGCGAGGATGACCGGAGTTCACGTGATGGTTTATGCTCATTGACGAGATCAGCAAGGTATTGTCGTTCATTTGTGGCGAGCACTTTGTGTGTAATGAGTGCGACCTGTATAATGTATTCGTTCGGCAACCGGGAGCCAATGCAGCTCGGCGAGCACTGGGCAGACAATTCGGATCTTGCAGTACCGGTCGCGACATGTGCGAGAGAAGTTTGTACACGCTGTAGCTTGGTAATGCTCTTGCCAGACGTCCCGTAGAGCAGTGAGTTGCAATAATCTACCCTTGTTGATACTATGCTACACGCCACCGTGTTGGCTACGTCACGACTCAATAGTGGTCGAATGTGTCGTAGAGCCCTGATATGAAACTTGTAGGACCTGACGATATTTTGCACGTGGCGATCAAATTAGATTCTGGTCGAGTATGGTGCCGAGGCTCTTTCGATGAGTAGAAACCTGAATCCTAATCCTCCCAACAAATTGTTTTGCTTGAGCCCGAGTGCCAACCAATCAGGATCTCACGTTTTTGTTCCTGATCAAGCAGCCTATCTAACTTTGACTTCACTGAGGAGTACGATTGTGTATCATCAGCATATTGATGGAACTTGATGCCACGCGATGAGATGACAACGGCGATCGGAGAGAACTAAGTAGGGCCTGAGGACCATGTAGGTGTGACTCAATCCATCCCAGTTCCGTACCCGATACACCGTGACCTTAGCGGCCTGATGAGTAGCTTGCGGTGTCGAAGGCGGCTGGGAGATCGAGCATCCAGATACGTTTCCTTCTCTGTCCACTGATGTGAAGAAGAGCCATTGTCTAAAATATTGCCTATTAGATATATTTATTTTATTATAAGATCACAGCGTTGTTGACAAATGTGTTTGTTATGCGTGCTCGTGCACGCCTGCCAACGCAGCAACATCAGTATCATCGTGACAAAATCGTTTGTTTAATTCAAAGGCAAACAGCATTTTCTTGTCATTTGCGTACCGTAGCGACTGCTAATGAGGTTTATTTTTTTCGTGCACGAAATTTTGCATCAGATTACACAACTAATATTAAAAGGCAATTCATTTCCAGGACACTAATTGCACTTGCGTTTGTTTGAAGATAATTATTATCGCGTCGTGAACTTTCGACTGGGGAGTGCAGATTGCTATCTGAGCGCGGGCAATTAGACTTAAACTATTTACAACGAAACTGCTTCAATTTGACCAGGTAAGGTCCACTGGGCTGTAAAGCTCTTTTTCAAAGCGACCTGGCCACACGTGACAGTTCAACGAAGTGGCTTATAATCATCACGTGGAAATGTATATCAGCAAAATACTCTTAAACGCATGTTCCTAAAAAAAAATGAAAACCAGAGGGGGCCCGGATAAAAAAAAAATCCACGCGACCACGGAGAACGAGCCACGTGAATCTCCAAATATACCGGTGCCATGGTCGGGATCGAACCCACGACTGCCTGCATACGAGGCGAGGTAATTAACATCGCGCCACCGTGGCCGCCGCATCACCGCGTGCGGTGCGGCAACGGTGGCGTCTGGGGTCACGGCGCCGCTCGCCTCTCCAACCGCCAAGCTGCAACGTCCCGTTGGGCCGCACCTCGCGAGCCACTCCACATTCGCCGCTCTTCTCGCCGCTCTTGGCTGCCCCTTGCGCCGACGCCGCCGTGCGAGCGAAGCCCGAGGCGATCCGCGGCGCGCACGGCGTCTGTTGGTCGGAGGAGGCCTCCCGCTGTGGTGCTCGTTGTTGAAAAGCGGCGACGTCGCTCGCCCTTGCTCTTGGTTGCTTTGTGGCGGCCTTCGGGCCACCACGGCAATCGCGACGCAACGTTGTTGTTGTTGCTGTCGTCGTTATCGTCGTCGTATTGGACCGAGGCTCATCCAGCAGGGTGAGAAGCGCAACATATTCCCACCGGTGCGCGGCCCCTCAAGCACAGCACGTGTGTCCTGTTTGCCTCCCACTTCCGTTGTTATGCCCTAGGAGCCCACCCCAGTGCCCCGATGTGCCCTCGTTTCTGGATGTGTGGGCCTCATGAGACGGGCCCTTTATCGCTGGACATATACTCTCATGTCATAACATGCTCTCGTGATCCAAGCACACGCCTCTTTCTCATTATGTATATACTTTAACATTACTTACGATTATTGTGCACATCACTAGCAACAAATGTACGCCTCAAATGCATTGTTAGTATTATTATTATGATCATACGCTTTTTTGCTCCAGGTAAGTCTCACCGAGTGTGATGACTCTTTTGCAGGGAGGGCGATTCTTGTCGTGTAGATTCTACTTCAGTAATTTTAGTGCCACTTTTTTTTTCCTTTTGGAATGTACCCCCGGCACGCGGTGGCCCATTCTTGCGAATGACACCGCACGAGAGTTGACGTTCACCGTGAAGCGGGGATGGCCGCGTAAGCATTCATTGTATCTGTCCAACACATACCGCGGCATTGACCAGGGCGGCCGCTGGAGTCAAACCGTGAACGGCCAGCGGCGAACCGACGAAGTAAGTCATAGTCCCATCAAAAGCTCCTCGTCATCCAAACCGCCCCATTGCAGGGCAGTATTGAGCGAAGCTGTTGCCATTGGTGATGCTGTGATCAGCCAGGCTCCCTCCGTCGTCCCTGTCGTGATGTAATTGTCACGACTGGAGGCTCATGGGCGCCACCGTGGCAAGATGTTAACTACCTTGCCTGGTATACAGGAGGTCGTGGGTTCAATCCAGACCCTGACGCCCACTGTATATTTGGAGTTTGCGGTGTCTCTCTCTCTCTCCCCGTTTTCGCATTGCCTCTCGGAGCTGCGCGAGCCTGGTGGTGGTGTGATGTTAACTACCTCGCCCGGTATACAATAGGTCGGGGGTTTGGAGTTTTTCCCTCCACATTTATAATCAACATTCATTTTGAGTATTTTGCTGCTATAAATTTCCACGTGATGAGCCACTTCGTTGAGCAATCATTTGTGATGGCCAGGTCGTTTCTGAAAAAGAGCTACATAGCTCAGTGGGGCCTTACCTTGTTCAAATTCAAATAGTTTTCTGGTTTCGTGCTGGAGCAGTGGAATTGGCCAAGCAACGCAATGCTGAGCAATCACCGACAGTTTACTCAATTTGGATCTCGCATAGCAGCAGCCGCATTGTCGCCGCCAACTCAAAAAAAAGCTTGGTAGGGCCCACCTGATAAAGAGTCTTGAGACTCAACTCTCCTGGGAAAACAATCAAAGTGTAATCGTAATAATGATACCCTGGCGACCACTTGCGTCGAGCCTCCCAGGAGCATTGAACTTCGCATCAAATCCGAGTGCATCTGGGAGGTAGCTCCTTGTTGAAGCGGTTCTGTGTCCAAGCAATAGGGCCGCACGTTTTGGGTGTTATGCATGCTCTGGATTTAAATATTGGATCTTATTTATTGACTTATTTTAGGAGGGTGCTGTTTTAGATTTTTTTTTCTGCCAAATAATGAGCGTTTATTATGAAAATGGGAGGAAATCGGTGCACCCGAAGAAGCCCCCCCACACCCCCCGCCGCACGTGTGAGGGGGCAACGCTCTATCCTCGGACGGACCGAGACAGATTGTGACGAGTCCACTTGCTGTACCTCCTTCTCCTGGCAAGCCCAGGGTACGGCACCTCGACTCCCGCGGGAAGGGAAGGGTAGTCTCACAACAGAGTTGGTGGATCGCAAAAATATGCTAACAGCTGTGTAGAGTTGTACGTGTCCTGAGCGGCACGGGAGCGTGCACATTTCGCAGGCCCGTGCCGTGTGCTGCTGCTGCTTCTGCTCCTGCTGCTGCTGCTGTAGCGACTTGAACCTCACATCGTCGTCATCAGCAGACCTTCCACTGTGTCGTCTCGGAGCTCACCGAACGATGCGCAGAGTCGCTCGCTGGGCAGCGCGTCGGCAGAGATGGCTTGAAGTCGAATTGCTGCGTGCACGGTGAACCCTCGCTATGCGCGCGCGAGTTCTGGATTCGCGAGTCTCGCATATATTCTCGAGTTTACTTAAACGTATACCAGTTCCCTGTTCGCGACCGTGCCGGACTCCGGTATTCGCGAGTGTACTATGTCGTGCCAGACCGTCGACACCGGTTAGGTGCGTGCAGAGTGTTGCTACGTTTGAAACGGTCTGCGAAGATTCGGTACGCCCTCTCGGCTGCCCGCTTAGTCCTCAAGTCTCGCAGTAATCCCGCCGCTGTGCATCTTTACTCCATGCGGACTTACAGTCGACTCGTTTATACATATCGATGTAAACGAGTCGACCGTGAGGTCCATGATGAAAAAGAACGCGAATTCAACCAGGGGGAGTGTTGTGATGAGCGCTCCCCAGAGTGATAAATGATATCCTCTGTGCGGCGTTGATGTCAAACTCCTGCATCTCCCGAGGAGTTATCCTCCTGAATTCCTCACCATCACCATCACCTCCATCGTCGTCAAATCATCATCATCATGAAAGGTAATTTAAAAGCACATTCTTTATAATTTAGTAGTCATTGTTATTAAACATGTATCATTTCCCACCGTTTTGTTCACTCGTACCAAGAACGTTTCCCTATTTTCCCCCATTGGAACCAGGTTTCTGCATTCGAGAATTTTCCATAGGCGAGTGTTTTCAAGAACGTAACCCTCACGCATGTAGAGAGAGGCTTATACTGGATTCATAAACTCCACCGTTGAGCAGCTTTGTGTAACTTCTTCGCACGGAGCTATCCGGCGGCAATTCTTCAGATGGCTTTCCAGGTTGAAGCAATTTCTCTACAACCCTCTTTGAACCACAAAATTAGGGGCCACTCCGATGGCCTCATCCCAATGCTCTAATCGCATCCTCATGGGGGGACCACGTGCTCTGGCACCGTGGCTTTAATGCGTTGTTCATTTTCCTGGCGTTCTCCATTGAGAAACCACATTTTAAACATTTGCTGTAAAGAGTGATGTCGAGGTTAAGTGACTGGTCAATCACATATTATGAAACGACGGCGATGGTGGTGGTGGTAGTAGTGGTAGTGGTGGTAGTGGTGGTAGTGGTGGTAGTGATGGTAGTGATGGTAGTGATGGTAGGGGGAAGTGGTTGTGTAGCGGTGAGCAACCTGCACTATAACCCCGGCCACCCGCGTTCGATTCCCGCTCACGGCCAACACCAGTGACGATTATCTGAACCGGTCTTGGGCTTGCTCTGGGTCGGCTCAACCTCAAATGAGTATCTGGTGCGATGTGTAAACATCCCGACTAGGGAGACAAATACGACCGGGCGTGGTGTTGGCCACCCACTCCCTTCGTTTGCCGTGCCGGCCTTCATAGTTGCTATGCACTCACTCACGGCACTTGCCCCAACAGTCTGTTCAGGCGATACGGGGAATCTTTGTTTTTGGTGGTGGTGGTGCTGGTGGTATGACGTCCCCTCATAGCTGGTGCTCTTGGGCCCTCGCATGAATTCTGCACTCACGCCCACAGCTCAGATCGGGGCTCATGGGAGCTCTGTACCAACGTGACGGACGATGTGACGAGCCTGCCATTGGTACGTTCATTACTGGAGCATGGAGCTCACGTGGCCCAGTGGCGGTAGCGTGTTGGCCGCTCGTCGCAGAGGATTATGGGTTCGAATCCAGCGGCCGGTCTGGTTAATACCGCGATGTACCTTGGACCGCAATATGAATACGAGGCGGCCATCTGCTTCACGGTGGACGTCAACTCTCGCGCGGTGTCACTCGCTGAGAATGGGCCACCCCGCATGCTCGCGGCGCAGTCCAAATGTTGAAAACAAAACAAACAGAAAAACAGTGCCGTACAAAATTGACTGAAGTTGAATCCACGCAGCGATCATCACCGACGAAACGCGCCACGCGGTTTGACCCCCAAGTGCGGCGCGCCGCGCTGTCGCTGCCCGCAGCCCGGGGACCATCGGCGCGCTCGGGGGTACGATTTTCTGGTCCCGGTGGCCGCGACAGGCGGCCGTTTGGTCAGCGCGCTGGAAAGCCAAGGTGGGGGGAGGAGGGGTGGGGAGGCGAGGGGGAACGCAGGGCTAGGCAGGGCTGCAGGAAGCCGGCCGCGACCAGGGGACGCCGCGCGTGTTTGTGCCATATCTGCTGGACCCCCCCCCTCCCCGACTTATTTTGCGCGCCTCTCAAAATAGCCCCGGCGATATTCGCCACGGAGCCGCGTGGTTACCGCTCTGGCTTGCGCATCGCTCTCCGGACATTGTCCAACTGCAGCATCAAGGCACCGAGCGAGCGGGCGGGCGGTGCGTCATAGCTGACGGCACCGCTCGTGGATTTATTATTCCGTTCACTCGATGATTGCTCGACTGCACATGCAGATTAGTGTTACTACTTCGACCAGCATGGTTGTTTTCCTCAGGGAAGTCTCTCAAGACGATGTTCAAGAGGGCCCTGCTAAAGGTTTGGCAGACTGGAGCGATCTTGCCGCGTTTAATCCTAATTGAGTGATTTGCGGGTGATTTTTTTTGCATAAATGTGGATATTTTGCCAATAGCAGTAACATGGTGTGTGTTGAAGCATGCACAGCAGGGGGAGAACATACAAACTGTACGCAATTATACGCACACAAAATACGTACAAAGATCCTCCAAAGAGCCTTAACAGACTCTTGGGGCAAGTGCTGTTAGCGAGCACCTATTAAGGCTGGCATGACACACGAGGGGGTGGGTGGCCAGCATCACGCCCGGCCGTCTTTGTCTCCTTAGTAGCGATGTTTACACACCGCAACAGGTATCAATTTGAGGCTGAGTCGACCTAGGGGAGGCCCAGGACCGGTTCCGATGAAAGTCATTGGTGGCCGTGAGCGGGAATCGAACTCGGGTCACCAGGTTCGTAGTGAAGCACGCTAACCGCAACACTGCCGCTCCCAACAACTAACCCACTTTTAGCGAGTAGCACCAATGCAGGCCGGCACGGCACACGAGAGGGTGGGGGGCCAACACCACGCCCATCCAGGCACTCACAATGGGCAGAACAGGCGGAGAACACGGAGACTTCCACACAGAGAGGCGCCCGTGTGAGGAATCGAACCCAGGTAATTCTTTACGTACGCCACTGCGCCATCGTGCCGCCCAACTGCAGTACCCGTGCACGCCCGCGCCCTCTCTCTCTCTCGAAGAGAGAGAGAGGGACGCGTCGGAATGATACGCTCGTTTCGCTGCGCCTCCAGGCTGCGAGGATGTCAATTATACGGAGCATTGTTTCAGACTTAACAGGACATCTGTCAGAGAGACGGCCCCATTCTGAAGAACGTCCAAACCCCCGAACGGGAAGTCTGCGCGCGCCTGTGTTTGCGCAGATAGCGCCCCTTTTGCACTTTGATCGACATCGCGCAACTGCTCGCTCGCGAGGAAAGAGCCCTCCTCGGTGGTTGTACCCCCGCGACGACTCGTAAACATTCGACAACAGGATGGTGGACGATCCGCGGAGAGAGGAAGGGCGCGTATATAGGCCAGACGGGTAACAACAACCGCGGGATATTTTCCAGTCTTGCGCCACACATCGGGCGGAGCGCCTCTGAGTCCACGATGACAGAGAGAGAGAGACGAACCTTGAGCAGGACAATGGCGCCCACACACACGGGGGAAGGAGTGGCTACATCTGGATTGTTGCTTCGGCTACCAACTCCCAAACACCAACCTCCAACCACCAAACCCTAAACCACCCACCACAAACTCCAAACCATCAACCCCCCACAACCAACCACCAACCACCAACCCCCAACCATCAACTATCAACCATCACCTCCCAACCTCCAACCCCCAATCACCAACCATCAACTATCAACCATCAACTCCCAAACCCCAACCCCCAACCCCCAACCACCAACCCCCAACCATCAACTATCAACCACCAACCCCCAACTCCCAACCACCACAGCAACCGCAATCACAACCACCGCACCAGCGTGGGGTACATTCCCCAATAGCAGCTGCAACGCGGCCGAGGTTTGTCGGCACATGGGAAGGCCCCAAGGCTACGCGGTCGCTCCGTGTCCACTGTGAGGCAGCTGCGGGCTAATGCGGAGGGGACACACACACACGTCGTGGTTGGGGGTGAGCCACTCCGAACACACGCGATGAGGTGAACACGAGGAGTGTGTCGACTCCAATGGTACGTGACGAGGTGAACACGAGGAGTGAGTCGACTCCGATGGTATGCGACGAGGTGAATACCAGGAGTGAGCTGACTCCTCAACATCGGCTACGGCACAGGGAGAAGAGTAAAACTCCCGTATGAAGTGTCTACTCCATGAGCAGCATTGAGGAGTACAGGGCCACCCAGAGATGGGCAATGCCACCCAGAGATGGGCAATGCCACCCAGAGATAGGCAATGCCACCCAGAGATGGGCAACGCCACTTAAAGATGGACAATGCCACCCAGAGATGGGCAATGCCACTTAGAGATGGGCAATGCCACCCAGAGATGGGCAATGCCACCCAGAGATGGGCAATGCCACCCAGAGATGGGCAATGCCACCTAGAGATGGGCAATGCCACCTAGAGATGGGCAATGCCACCTAGAGATGGGCAATGCCACCAAGAGATGGGCAATGCCACCTAGAGATGGGCAATGCCACCTAGAGATGGGCAATGCCACGAAGAGATGGGCAATGCCACCTAGAGATGGACAATGCCACCCAGAGGTGGGCAATGCCACCTAGAGATGGGCAATGTCACCTAGAGATGGGCAATGCCACCAAGAGATGGGCAATGCCACCCAGAGATGGGCAATGCCATCTAGAGATGGGCAATGCCACCCAGAGATGGGCAATGTCACCCAGAAATGGGCAATGCCACCTAGAGATGGGCAATGCCACCCAGAGGTGGGCAATGCCACCTAGAGATGGGCAATGTCACCTAGAGATGGGCAATGCCACCTAGAGATGGGCAATGCCACCCAGAGATGGGCAATGCCACCTAGAGATGGGCAATGCCATCTAGAGATGGGCAATGCCACCCAGAGATGGGCAATGCCACTTAGAGATGGGCAATGCCACCCAGAGATGGGCAATGCCACCCAGAGATGGGCAATGCCACCTAGAGATGGGCAATGCCGCCCAGAGGTGGGCAATGCCACCCAGACATGGGCAATGCCACCCAGAGATGGGCAATGCCACCTAGAGATGGGCAATGCCACCCAGAGATGGGCAATGTCACCTAGAGATGGACAATGTCACCCAGAGATAGACAATGCCACCTAGAGATGGGCAATGTCACCCAGAGATGAGCAATGTCACCCAGAGATGGGCAATGCCACCCAGAGATGGGCAATGTCACCCAGAGATGGGCAATGCCACCTAGTGATGGGCAATGTCACCCAGAGATAGGCAATGCCACCTAGAGATGGGCAATGTCACCCAGAGATGGGCAATGCCACCCAGAGATAGGCAATGCCACCCAGAGATGGGCAATGCCACCCAGAGATGGGCGACTTAAGGGCTGGCCAAGAGCGATGGCGATGAGATTGTAAGCGCGGACCTTGGAGGCCGGGTGGGCCGAAGCATCTGCGAAATAGAAAGGAGGGCTGTGTCTGTGCTCTGGGTTTGTTGATCTCCTTTCGCAACAAACACAGCCAACTGCGCCAGTTGGAGGTGCGGGGGAAATACAACACCATGCCACCCGAGTAGGGACAGGTGTAGCTGATGCAGTGGCGCACGTGCACACAGTCGCGCAAGCACACACAAACTAATATACACAGTCGGACACACACCCACAGTACACACTCTCACACAGATATACACACTTGCACAATCACAGTTCACAAAGACAAAGATCCCCCGTATAGGCTTGATGGACTGTTGGGACAAGAGCTGTTAGCGAGCACCTATAAGGATACGCAAGGGGGTGGGTGGCTAGCACCACGCCTGGCCGCCTTTGTCTCCCTGATATGCACACTCGCACACACACACACACACTGATAAACGCATTAATGCACACCCCGATTAAGTGAACCGAGGCTCTGAATCACCAGATGCGATGCTTTGAATCTTCTAGAGATGTGATGATGTCATACGGATTGAGCTCTTCATTAATCCGGCCCCAGGCCTGGCTTAGACTCCAGCTATCCCAGCAAGATTTTGAAACCTTGGCAGGCCGGCATATCATGTCGGCAAGTGGAAAAACACTCGTACCGTGTGGCCTCAGTCGACGTTTTTCAGAAAAACCTCGTCACAGCAACCTCAACTCTGAATGACAATGTTACTGGGTTCTTTTTTTTATTGCGGTGTCGTCGTTCATGCAAACTGCATCTCTCGCCATCGGTGACGAACGGAAGTGGAAGTTGACAGAACTCTCCCATTTCTGGATATTCTGCTCGGGCGTGGCCGAAATGGTAAAATAACACAGCGTGTTTACTGAAAGAAAACGCACACTGACGCCTGTCTGAATGCAGAGTCGCACCATCACCCCACACCGAAATCCGCTCTCATCAAGACGCTCATACATCGGGCTAAGAAAGTGTGAGATGATATAGTCTGAGAAGTGAAATTAAACGTGTTAAAGAAGCGCTGCAATTAAACGGTTACAATGATGCATACATCAACAGGGCACTTATTGCCAAAACCAAATCAAATAACACGAGAGTTGAAGCTGACCAAGTATTTAAAACTATTAAATACCGTATATTGCGGGAGTAACTGATGAACTAGCCAGATTTTTGTAGACACAAAACATCCGAGTTAGATTCAGCACGGTACATACAGAAACTGTCTGGTACTAAATATGTATTACCAAAGTTATCAGCAGAGCGTGTGTACCGGATTAATTGCACTAGTGGCAAATGTTTTTTGGGCAGACAGGACGAATGGTCAGCACGAGACTAAAGAACACCAAAGGAATTTTAAATACTCCCAGATACAACTGTCGGCAGTAGCAGAACACGCGTGCCAACAAGGACACTCAATTTATTTTGATAATGTAGAAGTTCTGTGCAAATCTAGTTACTACTGGCCAAGACTAATTAGATCATCTACAGAATTGAGAGAAATTAAAATAATTGTCATCGTTCGGAGAGCTGCTTGGAAGCGAATCATTAAATAATACATTGTTTAAATGCATGCCTATACAGGTCACCATACATCAATGGGGCACTGCTATTTTATTGCACGTAAACGACAGGAGGGACAAGAACAAGGTGCATTCATAATGTAAGTTGATTACCATATGAATAACCCAGCCGGTAATGGATAACCATTGTAATTTATATGCATTCATTAACCCCGCCTCACACGTGAAGGGCTCACAAGTGACGTCATCACATCTACGCCCTCTATTTAAGGAACGAAACAGGAGGATTTATCCACAAATCTGGCTGTCGCCTGAGGAAGCCTTTCTATCCCCAGTGGCGATGTTTACACACCGCACCATGTACTAATTTGAGGCTGAGTTGACCTAGGAAAGGCCCAGGACCGGTTAAAATAATCGGGTGGCCGGGGTCCTAGCACAGCGCACTTACCACTATGCCACCGCTCCCCACAAGAGAGGCCATGAGAGGGGAATGGCCGATACTCGGGGTGATAAGGCAACTGAAAGGGTGCTGTGGTGGCTAGGAGATGTTAACTCCCTTGCCTGGTATACAGGAGTTCGTAGGTTCTGATCTTGACACCTGCTGTATATTTGGAGTTTGCGTGGTCACGTGGATTTTTCCTCTGGATCATTCGGTTTTCCCTCCACATTCAGAAACACGCGTTTATGGTATTTATCTGTGAACAATTTGTACGTAATAAGCCACTTCGTTGAGCTATCATTTGTGGCCAGGTCGCTTCTGAAATAGAGTTTATAACTAAGTGGGCCTTACCTGGTAAAGTACAAATTATTATTTAGAATGTTTAGTTTAGAGTTCCGTTTACCCCATTGTCCTCACTGTAACGCGTGCATACCGTTTGTATATGTAATAAAGGTCATTGAGGCGACTTCTGGAATCCGGTCTTTTATTCAACTTGCATTACAGCTTTCCTTCACGCTGCTGACAGGCAGCGTGAGAGGGATAAAGAAAGAGACGTGCCGCCACGTGGCAACCCGGAGCCCCGCTCACGCTTGACCCCTTCCTCCGTTCGTTCCCGTTCTGACCACGTGTCGTTCGTCTCCACCCCTATTTAATACCCGGGTCACGTGGTATGTTTCCACCAATCATGGTTAGCCTCCATGGAATATTCCAGGCTCCCTCGTAGGCTCCCGGGACCACGCCCCCGACTCATCTCCCCATTGGCTGTGGCCAAAGCCAGCAGAACCAATCCTCTACTTACAGCTGTCACCTTTACGTTACGTCAGGGCCACGCCCCTAGACTTCCCCCCATTGGCTATAGACCAGGACCGGCAGAGCCGGATATATCCTCACATTACATATATAATGTGCACACATGGAAAACATTGGTTCTTACATCCATGAGCCGTAAGAATCTATACGTAGTGAAATAAAAAGTAGTTTCGAAGAAAGAAGCGTTTGTTCCGAAAGTTCTGTTGAGCGATCTGAAAGGGAAGTCCCTTGTTTTCTGGGTTGCTCAAATGGTGTGGCGCGTGGGTCTCGGGCGACGTCCGTGAAGTAGCGGACATCTGCCACAAAGAGCTTCATGGCTCATCGGATTACACCTAATTCTGACGCCGCTTCTGTGAGGCCTAGGAACGCCGCGTGATCGTGGTTGCGATGGTGGTTGCGATGGTGGTCGCGATCGTGATTGCGGCCGTGATTGCGATCGTTATTGTGACTGCGTTTTCAACCATGGTTGCAATCGTGGTTGCGACCGTGATTGCGATCATGGTTGCAACTGTGGTCACGATCGTGATTGCGATCATGGTTGCAATCGTGGTTGCGATCGTGATTGCGACCGTGTCTGCGACCGTGGTTGCGATCACGGTTGTGATTGTTATTGTTATCGTGGTTGTGATCGTGGTTGCGACTTTGTTTGCGATCGTGGTTGCAACCGTGGTTGCAATCGTGATTGCAATCTTGGTTGCAAACGGTGTTCCGATCGTAGTCGTGACCGTGATTGTGACTGTGATTGCGCCGTGATTGCGATTGTGGTTGCGATTGTGATTGCAATCGTGGTTGTGATCGTGGTTGCGATCGTGGCTGTGATCGTGATTGCGACCTTGATTGCGATTGTGGTTGGGACCGTGGTTGCGATGGTGGTTATAATGGTGGTTGCGATCGTGGTTGTGATGGTGCTTGCAACCATGGTTACGATCGTGGTTGTGATCGTCGGTCTAAACGGGCGCCGCACGGTTAGACAAGAGATGGACTGATTGTGGTGCGGTAGGATGTGGATCTGAGTGGACTTGTCGATGACAGATAACAGCGGTGTCAAGATCGGCCTCTGTAGAGGAGACTCGTGAAGGACGCTGCTGGACAGTTGGAGGAAGTCGCCCTCTAGCAACAACGGAGGGCAGAGGAGCAACGCTCACAACAATGAGCGGAGTGCCAGGCGGCTAAAACGCAGAAAGTTAGCACATTGGGGGGCACAGCTGGTGCATCTGCCAGTCATCTCAGTCGGTCAACCCATGGCACCTGCAGGATCTGTTCCGTGACCTACTGCAAACAGCGAGCCTTCGACACTTCACGTGGCCTCAAAGTGCACCTGGTATGGCACAGGCGCCGTGGTGACTTCACCGCCACTTAGTGGCGAACGGCGGTTGTTGTTGTTGTTGATCGGTGTTGTGATTGTGGTCGTGCAGAGAGAACCGCCGGCTGCAATGGACGACGCAACGGGAAGGGCTGCGTTGCTTCCCTGGCGAGACTTATTTTGCGAGCGACCAACTCTGTCCCGTGACACCGACGTCACAATCGGGGTATTAAAAACACAAAAACTCAATTGACCGCTGACTCTCACATTCGGTGTGGAAATTGAAGTCTTTAACGTGGGGGACCTTTTGTGTTGAGCCCCTGCCACTCCTCGCTCCGTCTCGTGCCCAGAAAACACGCTCAGTTGATGTCAGAGTTTCGGAAGTGTTTTCAAAGATTTAACGCGGTACAAAGAACACGGATTTAATTTTTTCTTTAAAAAAATCCATGCACAAATAATAAACCCCTTTGTGTAGGTGCGTGTGTGTGGCTTGGGCAGGAAACAGGCTGGATCCTGACATTATCTATGACCTGCTATCCCAGCTAGCCCAACGGGCAAGAGGAAATCCCATGCCACTGAGCAAATCAGATAGCCACAATGACATACACACACATACACACCCCAACATGCACTTCAATTCAAACTATAACATAAACACACGTATGCTGCAAGGCATATACACACACAAAGATCCCCCATATTGCCTGAACAGACTGTTGGGGCAAGTGCTGTTAACGAACACCTATGAAGGCCGGCACAGCACACGAGGGGGTGGGTGGCCAGCACCACGCCCGGCCGCCTTTGTCTCCCCGGTGGTAATGTTTAGACACCGCACCAGGTACCCATTTGAGGCTGAGTCGACCTAGGAGAGGCCCAGGATCGGTTTAAATAATCGTCACTGGCGTTAGTGGTGAGCGAGAATCGAACTCGGGTGGCTGGGGTCGTAGCACAGCGCACTAACCGCTATGCCACCGCTCGCTCCCCACAAGAGAAGCCATGAGAGGGGAATGACCGATACTCGGGGTGATAAGGCAACTGAAAGGGCGCTGTGGTGGCTAGGAGATGTTAACTCCCTCGCCTGGTATACAGGAGGTCGTGGGTTCGATCCCGACTCCGACGCCTGCTGTATATTTGGAGTTTGAGTGTCTCTCTCCCCCCCGTGGTCATGTGGATTTTTTCTCTGGATCCTTCGGTTTTTCCCTCCACATTCAGAAACACGCGTTTATGGTATTTATCTGCGAACAATTTGTACATAATAAGCCACTTCGTTGAACTATCATTGGTGGCCAGGTCGCTTCTGAAAAAGAGCTATATAACTAATTTTTATTTTACCTCACCCGGTAAAATTAAAATTAGTATTTAGAATGTTTAGTTTAGAGTTGTTTTTACCCCATTGTCCTCACTGTAACGCGTGCATACCGTTTGTATATAATGTGCACACATGGAAAACATTGGTTCTTACATCCATGAGCCGTAAGAATCTATACGTAGTGAAATAAAAAGTAGTTTCGCAGAAAGAAGCGTTTGTTGCGTGGCAAATCAAGTTGCGATGAAGTCCCGCAAGAATCGAGATTCAGACATTGGGAAGATATTCGGAAGAGAGACAATTTTCTTCGAGAAGATAACCCCATGAGCCACGAGTGTGGCGGCGAACTCGACAGCAAAGGCCGCTCGCACCAGGACTCGGGAAATCTCGCAGCCGGCACCAGGAGGTGGGTGTGGGGGGGGGCACACGCCAACAACAACAACAAAACAGCAACAACAGTCGTTGCAAGTTCCGAAAGTTCTGTTGAGCGATCTGAAAAGGAAGTCCCTTGTTTTCTGGGTCGCTCA
Organism: Lampetra planeri; assembly: GCF_965212315.1. NCBI lineage: Eukaryota > Metazoa > Chordata > Hyperoartia > Petromyzontiformes > Petromyzontidae > Lampetra > Lampetra planeri. The sequence continues at coordinate 8,461,463 of NC_136155.1, read as the reverse complement.
AACGGTGTCGCACGTGGGCCTCGGGCGACGCCTGTGAAGTAGCGGACATCTGCCACAAAGAGCTTCATGGCTTATCGGATTACGCCAGGATGAATAAACAAAAATCTGATTCTGACGCCGCTTCTGTGAGGCCGAGGAACGCCGCGCGATCGTGGTTGCGACCATGGTCGAGATCGTGGTTGCGATCGTGGTTGCGACCGTGGTTGCGATAGTAGTTGCGGCCGTGATTGCGATCGTGATTGTGACTGTGGTTGCGATCATGGTTGCCGGGTTCGTAGCGCAGTGCGCTATGTACACACACAAAGACGCATGCACACCTAACTACAGAGGCGGCTCAGAGCATTGCATAGCGTGCTCATTCAGAATCGGCAGCGTAACCGGTTACTAAAACCATCGGACATGCCAGCTTTCGTCCGCTCCACCGATTAGCACGGTTGGCTACGTAAGGTTCGAAAGGAGTTCACCATACATATGTAGACTCACACAGAGACCCATCGTTTGTTGTGCTTCAACCGCACCTCTGATTAGCACGGTTGACTACGTACGACGCCAAAGAAGTTCAACATACACACATACAGCATCTGCTACAGCTGCTCAGTGGAGAGGAACCAGCTTATTTCGGAAGCCCGATGTTGACAACCAATAAGAGATCACTTATTCTGAACATATATATAAGTATATATATATGTTTTTGTGATTTATTCTGTGAACGCTTTAGAATATTCATCGAATGAGCCTACACACACGAGCACTGCATGCAGGGTAACGACGTCACAGCTCAGCTGACGTTCCCTTGTCACGGCACGTTAGCCGCCAAGTGGCACTTTCAGCTCCCGGAGCAGTGGGAGCCCGATGCTGATACATAAAGCCGCGAGACAAGGGACTCCCGCTGCATCGGAGGCATCCGTGGCGGGGGGGGGGGATGCCGGGGCACGAAAGTACCGCGGCGGATTGACGCCATGCAATCTGTGAAATCAGCGGCCCTGTATTGGGACTGTGAACGGATGGAGGCTGATGTACCCCCTCGGTTTTTCACATAAGTGGCACGCGCAAACGTGATGACGCATCCTCCGTTGTTACTCGAGTGCAAGGGGTCGGGAAACCTGCGGCTCCGGAGCCGCATGCGGTGGCTCTTTAAGCAACTGCATTGCGGGCTCTTGAAATATTGAAGGGTTATTTTGTTACCGAATTCGACACAAAAAATGGCTCTTCTTGTTGTGTTTGGTTGCCCACCCCTGTTCATGGGAGTCCAGTTTACCATGGAAGTCCAGTTTACCATGGAAGTCCAGTTTATCATGGAAGTCCAGTTTACCATGAGGGTCCAGTTCACTACATGATTCCAATTTACCATGGGAATCCAGTTTAATAATAATAATTTACATGTATTTGTAAGGCGCCTTTGCACTAATGTCTCAAGGTGCAGTTTACCATCGGCGCGGCTCATTGAGGACTGCTTCGTGGCGTTATTTATTCAGGAACAAAACAGGCTCTTATTCTTCACACAGTGCATTGGCGTTCTCTTGAAAATGTGAGGGTTTTTTACGGGAATTGGAAAACAATGAAGTCTCTTCTTGATATGTTAATGGCCGACCCCCTGCTCTAGGGGCATATAACATGAAGTCAAAACTTTTTACGCAGATCTCCATCGCAAAAAAAAAAACAAGTACGCAGGCCAGGAATGACACCGACTGTCAGATGGAGAGGTGGAAGTTCTGGATGTCCACTCTGCCCTTGCGGGCGAGCTTCTGAGCCAGGCGCTATCGCTGTGGACGTCACCAAAGATGTGGGGACCAGCTACTGGGACAAAGTGCGAGGAGACAAATTATTTAGAGAGAGAGAGAAATGAAACACTGCAATCATGGGAATGGTGCCTCGATCATGCAATTGTGAGCGAGAGAGAGACAGAGACAGTCACTGTGATGTCCAATGGGAAGGAACGGCAGGAAACGTTAGGAGCAGATCCTGGGCGCAGGGTGAATGCGAGCAAAACAAATGTGATGCACACCCGGCCATTGTTTCATTTTAAACAATATCTCAAATCAGAAGAAGTGAGACAAAGATAAAGACCCCCGTATAGCCTTAACAGATTGTTGGGGCAAGTGCTGTGAAGGCCGGCACGGCATACGGGGGGGGGGGGGGGGTGAGTGGTCAGCACGACGCCCGGCCGCCTTTGTCTTCCTCGTCTCGATGTTTTACGCACCGCACCAGGTACTCATTTGAGGCTGAATCGACCTAGGGGAGAACCAGGACCGGTCCAAATATTCGCCCACTGTTATTGGTCATGAGCAAGAATGAATCTCGAGTCGTTGGGTTTCTCGCGCAGCGCGCTAACCGCTGCACCACCGCTCAGCCCCAAAGAAGTGAGAGAGTGCAAGCGTGCAGAGACAAAGATCCCCCGTGTAGCCTTAAGAGACTGTAGGGGCAAGTGCCGTTAGCCAGCACCTATGAAGGCTAGCACGGCACACGAGGGACGGGTGGCCAGCACCACGCCCAGCCGCCTTTGTCTTCCTAGTAGCGCACCAGGTACTCGTTTGAGGCTGAGTCGACCTAGGGGAGGCCCAGGACCGGTTCAGATAATCGTCACTGGTGTTGGCCGTGAGCGGGAATCGAACTCGGGTCACTGGGTTCATAGAGCATCGCACTACCTGTTACGCTACCGCTCCACACACACACGTGTGCTGCCCCATTGTATCAAGAGAATGACGGAATGCATCAATGCACTGGCTCTGCTCATGGTGGGGGGTGAGGTCACGGTCCATGCGGTGTAAGCCGATCGTTGGGTTGGTGCAACGCGTGGCACTCTGGAAACGAGCAACACTCTGACGCGCAGCGTAAACACACGGAGAAGTGAGAAACAACATGCCGTGCGGTTCACGCGTCATGCACCCTTCGGGGGGAATCCGTTGGTTGCGATGCACGTGCCTTAAGTGTTCCCAATTCATACTCGTTGGTTCTTTCGGTAAAGTCACGTTTTCCCACCTGATAATGGATGCTTGCGTTGCGCCAGAAACGTCGTGATTCGTTTTATTTTATTTACTACCTACGTGACTTTACCGAAAAAACCAAAAAGTATGGATTCCTGCAGTCACGAAAGCTTCAAATCAAGATTGTTCCCAATTCGCCACGTCCCCTTGCAGCGCGTTCCGATGGCCGTGAACCCCAGGCGAGCTCCGACTGGGAGTCGACAAACGATGGTGAACGTGAAGCCGCAGATGCAATGCGACAGGCCACAGATGGGCCCCTGAGTTGATAGGGACCGTGAATAGCGTCGGGGGCACCTAGCCTGGCACGGCGCGCGTTGGACGCAGTCACACGGAGTGAGTGTTCACACGGAGTGAGTGTTCACATGGCGTGAGTGTTCACACGGAGTGTTTTGACCACAATCCAACGCGCCTGTTTAATGCATGAGCCCGCTCACAGCACGCGATGCTAAACCATCGTGAAATCGATGTTCAGCAGCGAATCGACTGCCGCACACACTGTGCGATTAAAAATATATATATACATGGATATTACCTTGTAACTATTATGCAACCGTTAAATACATTGCACTTTACATTACCAATTTTACAATTGGTGCGAAATGAGATATTATTGTCGGTGTTTCAGTGGCAGGGTGGTGGCCCTGACTTCCACTCCTGACTCGGGACCCCTCTCTGAGTGGAGTATGTGTGTTCTCTCTCCCGCCCTCTGGCTAAAACAAAAAAAAACACGGCGTGACCGGTATTGGGCAAAACATTCCATCCTTAATAAAAAGCATCTACACATTATTAAATTGACATTACACACAGCAGCAAAATATCGTGACCCCCCCCCTGCTGTGAAATCTTAGCAGGATCCTCCTGTCGATTAAATTAAAAAAGTGTCTTGAGACTCTGTGAGGCTTTCCTGGGTAAAAACAAACGGAGAGATCATGACAGCGACAAGGAACAAGAAGATTCTCGTCCTTGGCCGGTCTCATCCGTGGACGAGGCAGTCAGGTCGTCCTTGGTGACGAGATGTTAACTACCTCGCCTGGTATACAGGAGGTTGTGGGTTCAATCCCGACCATGACGCCTGCTGCATATTGGGAGTTTGCGTGTCTCTCTCCCCGTGGTCGCGTGGATTTTTTTCCGGGTTTTCCAGTTTTTCCCTCCAGGTGTAGAATCAACATCACCACGCGTTTAGAGCATTTGGTTGCTGCCTTAAATGTCCACGTGATGATAAGCTACTTTGCTAAGCTATCGTTTATGGCCAAGTCGCTTCTGAAAAAGAGATACAGTATAGCTCAGCGGTTCTTCTTATCTGCTAAAATAAAAATCGTGAAAGAAAAATTGTAAAGTAAAAATATGAAAATAAAAATAGTGAAATAGAAATATTCCAATAAAATAGTAATATAAAAATAGTGAAATATTTTTTTTTAAATCAAATAGTGAAATGAAAATATTAAAATTTTAACATCTAGCAGAAGTGACGTCTCGAGTCTGAGTCTGGGCTCCTCACCTGAGCACATCGTGGAAGCCCCACGCGGAGAGGAGGGGGCGGGGCTCCTGAGTGTGGGTTCTTCATATCCGTGCTGTATCGGAGCGTTTGGTGTAAGGAGCTATCACCCGCCGTGACAAACGGCAACATTAAAAGCAAATATCATCCCGCCGCCAATCCCGCGACGTAAAACGCGTTTACACAATCGCGCAAACTCGCGTGTGTGCAAAGTGCAACGGTCATTACCTGTTACGCGGCAGCCCGGCTCCGCAAGCGCTCCCCAGGCAATCTCCTTCATCGGTCTCATAATCAAAGCAAATCGTTCCGAGCAGATGCTGCGGCGCTAGCGGCGGAGGGCGGACGCCTTCCCGGGGGGGGGGGGGGCGGTAACCGCGGGCGTGCACGAGAAAACGCGAACTCGCGCGCACGCGGCCCGCACTCGCGCCTGTCAGGGTGGGGAACCTTTTTCTGCCAAGGGCCATGTGGATATTTATAACATCATTCGCGGGCCATACAAAATTATCAACTTAAAAATTAACCTGTTATATTTGGTCAAACATTTAATTAACTTACCCCTAATGTGATGTCTGGAACAGACCAAATGATATCCCGGGCCTTATACGGCCCGCGGGCCGGACGTTCCCCACCCCATAAATCGACGATGCCCCCACGCGAGGCGATGTCGATAATGGCTGCAAAAGCTCGATCAGGAGAAATGGGAATTTTACGATTTTCACTTCTCCTTTCCTTAAGCGCCCCACCCAATGCGTCCGACGCGTAATGGTGCGGCGGCGGCAGTGGTGGTGGTGGCGGTGGTGTCACCGCTCCAGCCCGCTCATGCTCGTATCCGATTAGCGAGCTAATGCTCGATGTCATTTTCGCAGAAGCTGCGGCAGCCGCACCGGGGAGCGTTTATAGTTCGTCGATTCACCTTTTATTTGATACCAGGTAGCAAGGCCCCACTGAGCTGGGTAGCTCTTTTATCAGAAGCGACCTGGCTATCACAAATGATTCATCACGTAAAAATGTATAGCAGACAAATACACTAAATACATGTGGAGGGAAAAACGGGAGGACCCGGAGAGAAATCCATGCGACCACGGGGAGAGACACGCAACCTCCAAATGTACGGTGTGACGTACAGACTTGTGTCAGCAAGGAGGTGGTCACCATATGGTGACCACCTCCTTGCCTGCACTCTGTCAGTGGCTCGCTACCTCTCCGGTCTCTCTCTGTGCTGGAACGTCATTTATGTTATAGTTGTTCTAAGACGCACACCGTTATTTACATACCGAGGCTCCCACAGCAAGAAACAACTTGCTGTAGTTGTCTCACCCGATGACGATTGCTTGTGCTGCGATCGAAACGTCGTGATCTATTATATTTTTCTACCTATGTGACTTTACCGAAGTAACCAAAGAGTAACGATACAACTGTTACACGTGCCATCAGCCACACGGCCAACATGGGACCTGTTTTGCCAGTATCATAGTATCAATAGATCAGGTGTTAAGATGTTCAAACACCAAATAGAAACCTGGTTTGACACTGGTGAGACGAGGCCCTAAAGATGGCTGTCTCTGGTGTAGACAAATCAGTTTCAAAGGCAATGCCATATATTATATTATCCGAGCATGTTCATCACAAGTAATGTGTGTGGTTAATGCAGACATGATCCCTTGAAAAATGTTTTAATTTGGTGTTTGAACATCTTAAATCCTCCCGTTTTATTGCCAGAAATGGTTAAACCTATTGTTATATTTTTGAACTGGAGTGTGTTTAGAGGCAAGGGCTCGCTCCCCATGTTGTTAGCCATGACACCGAGTTGGCAGCAAAACTATATACAGGTATCGCTCGATTTACAAACGCTCAGTCTACGAAATGTCGCGTGAACGCAATTGACAAATCGCGGACACTTTTTCGATGAACAAAATCGATTTTTTTCCCCCGCGTGAACAAAATTTCACTGCGGCCACGCGCGCCACGAGGTCGTCAGACGAGAAGCCACCAACCCGGGAGTGGCTGCGTCATCGTCGTCATCATCATCATTATCACGGTGTCTCCGTAGTGGCAGCAGCGACGTCACCACACATCGCCTCGCCGGGAATTCCAACACGCAGCAGATCTCTTGGGGAGTTCCATCAAAAGGTTAATACATATTTTTATAGGTATTAAATATACATACGTGACTTCACCGAACGAACCAAAGAGTATGGATTCCTGCAGTCACGAAAGCTGTAAATCAAGACATATTTTTATTTAAAATGTATTCCTATTGAATAGTTTTAATGTTTATGTTCTTCATTATTATTTTTGTAGTGTGAAGAACGATGTAGGTGTATAGTTTTAGGTTATAGAGTTTAAGTAACTGTCTGAAACGCATCCCTCATTTTAGTACTAAATTAATGGAAAAAGCCATTTAGATTTACGAAATTTCCCTTTACCCGTTTTTTTTAAAGAACGCATTCATTTTTTAATCGAGGGATGTATGTTGCATGTATGTTGGACTTATTTCGCACCGTGTGTAGCCAACCGTGCTGATCGGAGGTGCAGGGTTGGGGGAAGGACAACCGACTAAACGCAAAATCAGTTCTGCAAAAATAATACAGAGCACTGAGACTATTTTATAGAATAACTTGCTCAGGTATGGTTTCAGAATGCATTGCGAATTGGCATAACGTCAATAAGTGTTTATGGTGATATACAGGGTGTTTCAAAGAGATGGACCCAATTTCAGAGCAGTATATTTCACGATGGTAACATGTTACAATTACACATAAGTTACAAACGGTTTAGTGAGTTATCAAGTTGTACTAACCATTTTATAAATGCTCTATGTGCCCTCCACCTGCTGTACGGACAACATCGAGACGATAGTTGAATTCGTCCCAAACGCCTCTCTTACATTTCCTTCTGAGGTGCGTGGTCGCCCTGTGCTCTTCCCCTTACATAAATAGCCTGTTTTCTCAAATTGTCGGTACCAACAACGAATGCTCTTTGACATTGGCGGGTCAATGCCAAAACGCCGTTGAAACGCACGCTGCACCGCAATTACGGATTTAGTCTCGCCGAACTGCAGAACGCAAAACGCCCCTTGTGTGTTGCGGGGTCGCCGTCTTGCAAATGACTGAGGCTAGAAGCTGTTTGTGCGCTGGGAAAGGATTCTAGCGGTAACCATTTGAAATTCTATGCCCCGCCCTTTCAAGTGGTAAGAGTTTCATTCATGGGCGGTTCGTGGTTGCAGAGATATAGCGATTTCAAATCGGGTCCATGTGTATATACAGGCAGTGCTCGACTTACGAACACCAGTACTTACCAACGAGCTTCCATGAAATATACAAAAAATAACAGTCGACTTAATACGCGAACTCACACTTGCAAACTGAACCACGTTACTATTTTGCTCAGAGGAGCGATGCGCCACGAGACGTAGTGAGTCGCCCTCGCAGCTGGGAGTGTTTGCGCGTGTGTGCTCGCGCGGACGTGTGTGTGTGAAAATGTGAGTGGACTTGCCGATGACTGGCACCAGCGGTGTCAAGATCGGCCTCAGTGGAGGAGGATCGTGAAGGACGCTGTTACTGTGCAGTTTGAAGCAGTCGCCCTCCAACAACAACAAAGGGCGGAGGAGCGACGCTCACAACAACGAGCGGAGCGCCGGGTGGCTAAAGCACAGCAAGTTGGTACAGTAGGGGGCACAGGTGGTGCATCAGCCACTCATCTCAGTCAGTTGACCTGTGGCATCTGGGTCTGCCCCGTGACCTCCTGCCAGCGGGAGTTCAACACTTCACGTGGCCTCAAGGTGCACATAACCTGGCACAAGCGTCGTGGTGACGTCACCGCCACTTAGTGGCGGTTGTTGTGTTGTTATTGTTGTTGTGTGTGGGGAGCGGTAGTGTAGCGGTTAGCGCGCTACACTCTGAAGGTAGCGATTCGAGTTCGATTCCCACTCACGGCCAACACCAATGACGATTATCTGAACCGGTCCTGGGCCTCCCTTAGGTCGACTCAGCCTCAAATGAGTACCTGGTGCGGTGTGTAAACATCGCCACTGGGGAGACAAAGGCAGTCGGTCGTGGTGCTGGCCACCCACCCTTGTGTGCCGTTCCGGCCTTCATAGGTGCTCGCTAACAGCACTTTCCCCAACAGTCTGCTCAGGCTATACGGGGGATCTTTGTCTTTGTTTGTCTGCGCCATATGTGTGCAATCGTGGTGACTCATTGCCCCCTTTCCGACTGCAAGCTAGCATCAGGACTCAAGGTAAGTGAAAATAAAGCAGTTTTTTTCTATTTATGTAACTTTAATTAGTTTTTTTTACAACAGTATTTTTGTTACATTTTTAAATGCAAATGTGCAATACTTCGTCTTAATTATGAGTTTAAAAATGCTCCCTCTTACGTTGAACCGTAACAAATTTCATGACACCCACCGTATTAGGCATGTAAATACATTGCATTGTTGTGTTCCGACTTACGAACCGTTCGACTTACGAACGGGTCGCAGAACATGAGGACTGCCTTCGCATACGCGACGTGTGTATGACGTGCAACAGGTGGGAACGACGTCGTATTGCCCGAACGAGGTTGTAGCCCGGGTGGCCGCCAGAGGCTCCCGCTGCACGAGACAGCAGAGCGGCACTGCTGCTGCGTTTCTCCGCGCACTCTCAAACGCCCGTCGCGCCCATTAACAACGCCGCCGTACTTTTACGCCGGGATGTTGTTAATGGAGGCTGTCAGGTTGACGGCGAGCGTTGGCGCGCATCGCTTTAATATTTCATCGCGAGTCGTGTGCCCTTGCGTGCCGTTCTGCCCGCAGTGTTTTGTGGAAGAGTCTTATCGTCGTTTTTTCCGTCGATTTTAGAAAGTATTTCTTGTTTTTTCTGCGCTCGTGGTTGCCGCTATTTTCCGCGACGAAAAGTGTGCGAACGTGGACTGCGTCAGCAATTTTATATATATATATGTTTTGGAGAAATTATTCATCTTTTGGAATTTTATTTTCCATGTCCATAGGAACCTGAAACCGCATGTATCTCTTTGTCAGAAGCGACCTGGCCACAAATGCAGTGGCTTATCACGTGGATATTTATGAGAGCCAAATACTCTAAACGAGTGTTGTTTCTCAGCGTGGAGGGAAACACCGAAGGACCCGGAGATAAATCCACGCGACCACGGGGAGAAAATGCAAGCTCCAAATATCGAAGGGTTAGGATCGGGATCGAACCCACGGCCTCCTGCATACCAGGCGAGGTAGTGAACATCTCGCCACGGTGGCGCCCTGAGTTTGACAGTTCAGATGCCATCGTAGAGGTTGCGACGGAATGTGAATGAGGCTTCTGGGAGTAACCAAATGGTGCAAAAACAACAACAAACAAAAGGACGCATTAACATTGAACTATCGATGCACAGATAATGGTCAACGTTACAAATCAGATCGCATTAGTTAAGAGCCAGCATCATATCAGACGGTTGCCAGAAATCTGAAAATGTCCTCCAGTCTTCGGCCTTAAATTGGTGGTACCGTACAATGTCATCAATGTGCTCCCACAAAAAATACATCAAATGCGGTATTCCAATCGTACAGACAGATTTAATTTAGTTGCAAGCCACAAAACATCATTATTTCCGCTGATGCGGCGGTTTTGGCGGCTGCTGCTGCTATATTCGAGAACTAAAATGAGACGTTGCCGACAGAGCGGTGTTGACAGTCGGGAGATTACTGCAGAATCCGATGCTGGAAATGCGCTGCGCCCGTTCACGTCACTTCGCCTCGCCGTGACGGGGAGTTTGGGAACCGTGCCATCTGCCCTTTTGTAGAAGGCATTGCTTGCAGTTGGACACGTTGCAGGGGGCTGAGCATCTGGACTCCCGCGCATCACACACACACAGTGCGCGGCACAGAGCCATTGGGGAGTGGGGGAGCCGTGGAGAGTTGTTGGAATAGACGAGAGGGAAATCGGGGGAGGAATTCGAGCGGGGATGGGAGGGTAGAAGTGGTGAGATGGGAACGTGGATGAGAATCGTAATATTTGACTGGGGGAATCCGATGAGCTATGAAGCTTTTTTTTTCGGGAGCGGAGCAGGGCACGTAAGTGGCATTGGGTTCAACGCAAGTAAACTCTCGACTGGTGTCCATGTTCGGCGTCTCGTCAGCAGAGTCAGCTCAATTGCAGCAATGCCGGTGAACTGCATTGTGTTTAGAGGCAAGGGCTCTCTCCCCATCTTGTGAGCCATGGGGCCGAGTTCGCAGGAAAAGCTATATAATACACAGCACAGAAAGCCTTAAGGAAAGACTGAAATTATGCAATTTCAGAAGGCCGCGTGGCTGGTGGGATGTTTACACACTACGTTTATATTGTTTTTATGTATAGCGGACAAGCATGCACAGGAGGTGTAATGTCTGATAAATGATGTTACTTACATTCTCCACAACAATGCGAATGATCATTTAGTGTTGTATATTACGGAGTTTTGCATCGAAAGAGGGCCCACAAACACACGTGGCTGTTCAGCGGCATTGGTCTAAGCGAGGCTGACCCTGCTGACGAGGCGCTGAATTACGAAGCCGCTCCCGAGTCTGCTTTGTTGAACCAACGCTGATGAAATGAAATGACGCTCTGCCAAAAGGCCACGTGGCCGATGAGACTTTTGTCCCGTTGTATTTGCTTTACGTGGAGGCCCAGATATGTGAACGACGTGTCTGTTCTGTTTATTTACTTTAGTAATTAAACACAGGGGCGCATGTCTGCAGTTATTTGAAAGTCCACTACAAATATTGGTCAACACGCACCCCTGAGAGTCTAAACCGCTGAGATGTAAGGGGCCACCACCACCATCAAGCTGCCAATTCAACTCCAGTTAAACCAAACATGCTCACCATCGTGGCCATAAATCAAGCTGTCATCTTCTGTTGGCATTTTGAGAAATACACGGATGTAAATATACACTCCTGGTGTGAAATGCTGGTCGTGTCAATATTTAACTCGGTCACAGTGCGCTCGTGCAATAAGCTGCGCTCCATACCGTGAACCCTGTGCTGAAAGACGTTGTTTGAGTTAAGTCCTTGTGGTGCATCTCGCGTTGATGTCTTTCTCCGCTGGTGGGCGCTGGGTAAAGCCTCGGAACGGACTCCATATGAAGTGCCATTGCTCTTTCCACATCGCCTCGCATGTCCATCATTGGAGAGGTCGGCAAAAGCCATTGACAATAATAATACGACGACTCAAAAGTGAAGTGCATGACCAGAAGTGACCTCTTTAAGTAGCCTGCTGTGCCACACCACTACAGCCACTACTGACAGACAACTTCTCTACCACTTTGCTAAATAGTTCCGATATAGGATCGCTAAGATTCCAATGGGATCGTGAGGATGATGGATTAAAGCAGTGCTCTCCACTACATTTCAGAGCCGGGGGGAGGGGGGTTCACTTTCGCCGATAAGACATCATCATGATGGGGGGGGGGTCTTTTCACCATTTGTGTCTTGTCAGGGGGCCGCACCTGAAGGCCACGCGAGTGGCCCGCGGGGCCTTGCGATGAAGAACGCGGGACGAGAACTTGGCATGGGATCACCGCACGCTGAATATCGAAGACGCCACTGGGCACTTGCGGGTGTTTAATTCTGACCGGTTAGCCTGCCGATTAGACCGCCAACAGATGATAAAACTTGTTTGCTCTGTTTACCTGGAGACAGCGGAACGGAATAAGAAGACTGAGGCAACAATTGACAACAACAACAATTGACAACAACAATAACAACAAAACGAATGGCGGCGTTGAGAAAAAAAATGACCCCGCGTGCAGCTCACGGCAACGCTGGAGGGGCGCGAGAGGCCGCGACCGTCACCAACTCTCTCGGGACAAACCGGGGCCAGCAGAGCGGGGGGATCGTGACCACCGACCTGTAACGGAACGTCACGTACGAGCTCACGGTTTGGGAAATGACCTTTCCTCTAAGCGGAGTAAGAGGCGGTGCGTTTTGAGAGGTGGTGTTTTGGCTACTGGACATCTATGAAAGCTACTGGACATCTGTGAAAAGGAGCGTATGAAATTAATATTTTGATTCTGATTCTCCTCAGCCAATGCTTGCCCTTTGACCTCCGACCCATCCTCTTTGCCCCTCACACAGTGCCCATCGCATCCAGCGCTGCACTCTGTTCTCCTTGCCCTGTGCCTCATGCCCGATGCCCTACGCGGCGTGCCCTCTGCACGCATTTCGGCAGGGTTTGAGAGTCAGACCCACGTCTAAGTAGCTCCTCTCCACGCATTCACTTCGCATACAAATACCAATTTGTGGCGCGGCGGTGGCGAGATGTCAACTCCCTCGCCTGGTATGCAGGAGATCGTGGATTCGATCCCGACCCTTACACCTGAATATTAGTAGTGTGCATGTTCTTTCTCTCCCCGTGGTGGCGTGGATTTTTTCTCCGGATCCTCCGGTGTTTCCCTCCACATTTAGAAATATGCGTTTAGAGTATTCAGATGCTATAAGTGTCCACTTCGTTTGAGCTCTCATTTGTGATAGCCAGGTGGCTTCTGAACAAAAATCTATACAGCTCAGTGGGCCCTACCTGATAAAATAAAAAAAATAGTAAAGTGAAGTTAGTTACCGTTAAAACGACTCAATTGGGACTTTACATAGCAATAATCTCCCCCCTACTGGCCGAATAATGCCCCAGGTCAGGCTTGAAAGTGAGACTATTTTTGCAAGCATATTTCCTGGCGAACCGGATTAATTAGTGCCCCATGATAGATGGCGTGTGTAGAACACTGCGAACTTGGCGAGGCCTTGAACTCCTCCTATTATTGTCGGCGTGGATGCAACAGACGTGGGGCCGTGTGTGTGGCCACAGAGAAGAGGCGAGGGGAGCGGTGGTGTAGCGATAAGCGCGCTGTGCTACGAACCCGGTGACCCGGGTTCAATTCTAGTGGCAATTATCTGAACCGGTCCTGAGCCTCCCCTAGGTCGACTCAGCCTCAAATGAGTACCTGGTGCGGTGTGTAAAAACATAGGCACCGGGGAGACAAAGGCGGCCGAGCGTGGTGCTGGTCACCCACCCCCTCGTGTACCACAGTGCCAGCCTTCATAGGCGCTCGCTAACAGCGCTTGCCCCAACAGTCTGTTAAGGCTCACAATGGGAATCTTTTCCTTTGACAGAGATGAGGCGAGGCGCTGTGAGCCCCGTCCGCGTGCCTACCCAGACGTACGTTGCGTCCACGTTGTTGAGCGAGTCCGCCGGGCAGCCTCCTCCCCACCCGGCCACCCGCAGGGCACAGGCTGCAGCACGGATACCGTGCAGAAGAAATGTCCGGAGTGCGCGGGGGAATCACCGCCGTTGCGCCGACATAAACGCGCGAGCGCACGACGTGGAGCTCACGCCGCACGCACGCCGCGACCACTCGTGGCGTGGGCACGAGATCTCTCTGGCTACTGTGGCGTTCTTCACCTGCGTTGTGTTTCAGGGGGTTGGTGAGGGGGGGGGACCAATGTGGCCTTGGTAGGCAGGGCGGGGAGGGGACCGCGATACCAAAACGTTTGAGGACCGCTCATCTCGTCCTGAACTTCCCACCCCCTCTCCCCTCCCCCACCGCACTGAAGCATCGTGACGGCCGAACATGGCATGGCGTCGCGAGATGAGCCACAAGCAAAGTGAACTCTCAGCAGCCCAATTACAAGGCTGACACCTGTGACATACTGCGATTGTCGTGGCCGACACAGTTTGAACACAAATGTAATTGAGTTTCTCGACAAGGTGGATTAATCGCCCGACGACACAAGGAGGCTTTTGCAAAAAACCCCGGGGCAGAACCCACAACAGCCCACAGAATCGCCACGGCCACGTAATCCCCACACTGCCCCCGGGGAGAAAGCTGTGCACGAGTTCGGATGTCGCAGTGGAAGCGATGCGACCATTGGCCGCCACCTCTTTCCACTGCAGACCAAAACCTGGGCCTATCTCTGAGCCAGCCTTTCAACGCCGTGCAGTCTCCTGCAATGAAGTGCAACACAGCTTTGGCACCGGATCTCGGTCGAAAATCGATTCCTGCCACCTTGAAACACAGAGGCCAATTCCTGGACCGTCCCCGGGTCCCAACCCGCCCGGGGTCAAACCTGGGCAGGCTGCGAGCCGGAACCCTGCTGCCCCCACACGTGAACCTTGCCTCTGAATTTCTCGACACCCCTCTGATGCCCACACACCCTCGCTGGACTGCGCACCGCACCCTGGGGGTGAACGCCGAGGGGGGGGGAGAGGGGGCGGCAGAGACCGCCCGCGGGACAAATCTGCCAGCGCCGAGGGGTTCGGCCGACGCGCCGGTGTCTTTGCTGTGCGTGAAGCGTGTCCTCTTGCGCGAAGGCATGCGCGCCCCTTTGTGAAGACGAGTCGTCCACGCTGTTGTACGAGGAGTTAAGCTGCCGGGGAGGAGGAGAGGGGGTGGATTAGCGCCTCGGCGTTAAAAAAAACGAGAGGTCGCGGACAAGATCGACGCGTAACGACGGCGAGCGCCTGGCCGAGCTGTCCTTTGCGATCACCCGCTCGCGCTCGGACACCTCTCCAGGGCAAGGGGCGACCGTACTAGCGATGCGGAGAATCTTTGCACGCGAATGTGTGCGCGCCAGCTGACATCGCATCTCATCATCTCAACCATTCCAAGTGGCACTCCCCCGATGGCAGCTGTCGCTGTGTTGCACAAGGTGATTCAGCAACCGCCTGCGAGTGGACGTTCGTCTCCCGGTATCCACTGTGTACCGCTTTCTCCTATCTGAAGCAAGGCCTTTGGTGTGGCTCGGTGCGCTGCTTTAAATCCACGCGCAGCGTCTAATGAATGTTTCCCCTGCAGAACTGTAAATAACGCGTTCGCTCGTTGCACGGACGAGTCACCATATATTCAATTCCACATCTCATTGAACTCAACGCATTCATCAATAACAGAGTGTGGCCTTAAAAAAGGCTGAAAGTATATAATAGGTGATGTTTTCGGTTAATGGCCCTTCTTCGTAGCACATAAATAGAGAGGCCACAGAGATGGAGTGGATAGTAGGTGGAGTACATCTCAGAAGATCCTGGGATCCATTCCCAAACTCCGGTGCCTCTCAGTGTGGAGTTTGTATTCTCTTCCTCCTGATCTGCCATTGGTTTCCTCCAAGTTCTGCGGTTTACTCCCATAGCAAAAACAAAACAAAAAACCACAACCCCATACAAAATGTAACTGTCGGTAAAGTCACGTAGGTAGAAATAAAAGAAAAGAAAACAAATCACGACGTTTCGATCGCAACACATGCAATCTTCATCAGGTGGAACAACCACAGCAAGAAAAAATGCTGAATTAGGCGAGAGAGCTGCCGTGGCAAGAGGTTATATAGGTAAGAAGGGGGGGAGGAGCAAGGGGAGAGGGGGGGGGTAGGGGAAGGAGGGGGTAGGGGGAGGGGGGTAGGGGAAGGGGGGTAGGGGAAGTGGGGCTGCGTGAGCGCTAGGGGAGAAGAAGTGAGGCTGGGGGGGGAAGTAGTCGGGGCTAGAAAAGGGAAGCTGAGGACACGGGGGGAAAGTAACTCGGGAAAATAGACCAGTACCCGGCAGGTATGATGGAAACAACCACAACAGTTAAGGCTTTACCTGGTTAATAATTTCTTGTGTTGCGATCGAAACGTCGTGATTTATTTTATTTTATTTCTACCCACGTGACTTTACTGAAAGAACCAAAGAGGATGGACTCTTGCAGCCACTAAAGCTTCAAATCAAGAATGTAACTGTCCTTGGCCAAACATCCCAATGATGGGGGGGGGGGGAATCCCTGCAAATTACTCAGTTGGGATTTCACACAGCAGCAGCATCAGCAGCAGCAGCAACATCGCCATCCGACTGCGAAAAACTTGGCAGGACCCTCCTGCAAAAACGTCTCTAGACTCGGTGAGGTGTTCCTGGGTAAACGAGAGTAACTAAATAATGAATGGCATTCCTACAGCCAAGCGCCTTGTCCTCGTTCATACTCCAGCAGGGAGCGAAGTCTGCACCCCGAAGGAATCAGACAGAAGCAGCCACTAATGCACCCCCGATTAGCACGGTTGGCCACGTACGGTGCGAAGGAAGTTCAACGCACGTACACATAGGACACAGAGAACACGTTGAGTTAAACCAGTGTCGTTGCCATTGCGTCAATCCACTTAAGAGAATTGTATATAAATGGTGCTTCATTGCTCACATGACAACCACTTACTGCCACGACTACAGTCGAACCTCTATGCTGGGATTGGCATCAGTGCGTCGGGTGGCAGGAACTGATTGGTACCGGAATCTGGTGTCGGTATTGTGTCGAACTTTATTGCAGGATACTGCACAGATTTGATAACAGAGCGAGGCAGGCCGAGAAACGCGTCCCGGGTGTGGAAGAGGGTGGCGACTCCTACGGGGTCGTGGGGGGTGGAGGTGGGGGGTGGTGGAGGTGGTGGTGGGGTGGTGGGGGTGGTGGGGGGTGGGGAACTGTAGTGTAGCGGTTAGCGCAACGCTGCGCTACGAAACTGGCGACCCGGGCTAGATTCCCGCTTACGGCCAACACCGGTCACGATTATCTTCACCGGTCCTGGGCCACTCCTAGGTCGTCTCAGCATCAAATGAGTACTTGGTGCGGTGTGTAAACATCGTTGCTGGGGAGACAAAGGCGACCGGGCGTGGTTCTGGCCACCAAACCCCCCGTGTGCCGTGCCAGCCTTCTTAGGTGCTCGCTAACAGCACTTGCTCCAACAGTCTGTTTGTTTGTTTGGCCATGTTTGTTTGTTGTAGTACGGAGTTAGACTGATGGCCTTAATCTAAGTTGTCTTGTGGTTGTTGTTGTTTGACTTGCATTCCACAAGGGTTTTTGCACACAGCGTTGGTGCACGGTGCTTTTTCTGCAATAGTTTGCTGTCTTTTCTTGGATTTTCTGTTTGCACATAGTCACATAGTCACTTTAAGATGTTTTCTTGTTCATATTTTAGTTTTTGGTTTGTTGCGGTTGCACCCGATTCAAGAGCCGAATGGCTCACAGGGCTACACCTAATAAATGAAACTGAACTGAAGGCTATACGGGGGATCTCTGTGGTGGTGGATGGTGGTGGCGGGGTTGGTGGTGGTGGGGTGGGGGCAGGGTTGTTATTGCAGGAAGCGCAGATTGCTCACGACGTGGGCGTTCAAAAAGTCCCCGGTGGCGTCATTCGACAGAGTCGGCCACTGCGTGCGGGCCGTCACTGCCGAGCGTCACCGCGTGTGAACCAAAATTAATGGCTCACAAATTTGCTCGATCGGGAAACATTGGAATCATCGCAACCCCCACCCCACCTCACCCCCCTCCACCGGGAGATCGATGCCGCCCACTTTGCAGGCTGAGTCGGCTCGTGCCGCACGGGGACAGCTGCCACCGGGGGGGGGCCTTCGCAATGGTCGAGACGAGACGGCGATGTTCAGGCGCTAAAGGAATCGAAGCGTTGTTGCTCGCACAGTGGCATTCGCTTAGCACGTCGAGGGTTTCTTCGCCAATATCACGGTGGCGTTATGTTCATTCATACATGTTGGGTTAGGCCTCCGAATGATCCGACCAAGCGTGTGTCGTGAAACCCTCCGACATAGATTTAATTGCCACGTCTTGAAGTGTTCAGACCGGTCCATTTTTATTATGATTATTATTATGGTTGCTGTTCTTTACACTCACTGACCAGTGAGTTGAAGACCAATTCTCACGGCGATATTCAGCCATCGGTGCTCGATGAGAGTGGACCGTCATCTCACCGGTGCGCTCACTTCATAACAACGATACCAGCGATCGTTATCGACGCGATTAAATGCGTGAGCGCGCACGCGACGGTGTCATTCGTTCGGTCGTGACGAGCGGTGGAAGGTTCACGACGCATCATTGGCGTCAGATCGTTTCGTGACCTAACCAGTCGCGTAACTTAGCGTGGGGCAGGCACGGGGTGTCTTGCCCCCCCCCCCCCCCCGCTACGCTGGTGGTAAAATCTACGAGTTGGGCCCCCCTTGACAACCACCATGAGCGCCCCTAGAGCGTTAAATGTCCGAGACCGTGAGCGTAACGACAATGTGATTAGGGCAAGAGCACCCGCCATATATAATAGAGCCTGGGTGGCCCCCACCTGACCGATTTCCGAACCCCGTGAGCCGGCGACGTCGTTACTACGCCGACTGGACCGAACCCAAAAGCCAATGATGAGTGACGGTGCCACTACCGATCATCCAGGACGAGCAGCGTCGCACAGGCAGCTGTGCGTGCCGACAGCAAGCGACAGCGCTGGATGGGGGCTAAGTGTCTGGCAGCTGCTCCACAGCCACAGCAGTCATCCACACACGTGGGTGGTTAGGCCCGTGGGTGTGTGGTTAGACACACGTAGTGTGGTTATACACACGTGGTGTGGCTAGACACACGTTTGTTGTTAGACACACGTGGTGTGGTTAGACACACATGGTGTGGTTAGACACACGTTTGTTGTTAGACACACGTGGTGTGGTTAGACACACGTGGTGTGGTTAGACACACGTTTGTTGTTAGACACACGTGGTGTAGTTGGACTCACGTGTGTGGTTAGACACACGTGGTGTGGTTAGACACGCGTGGTGTGTGTTAGACAGGCGACTCGGACGGGTCCAGGCCGAGCTGCCGGTGTGCCGGAGTGAGCTCAAATCGCTCCTTTGCAATGCGTCAAAGTGGACGAACGAACGAATGAACCACGCATTTACCGCAGCAGCGACAGCGCGACGCAGCAGAATCACATCACAGAAGTATACATTGGGAAAGAACAATCCCTCATTAGGACGAGCACTCCCCCCATAGCGACAGTATCAAAGAACTTAATTACTCGAGGAGACCTTATTGTAATGGGTGACTTCAAAAGCGCGACAATTACAATTGAGAATATGCATCACAAAAGCCAATGCAGACATCAAAGGGTGCATTTAGCCTCGCGTATTGAAGTTCGGAATAGATATTTTTTGTTAGGAACGCATTTCAATATCCGCGCGATTAAAATGAGCCACAGCGTCGAACGGAACTGCGCGACATGGATGGGGGGGGCGCTTCCGCTGACCCAATCGAGACGGGGGAGAGTTGAGTCGACGCGATCCTGCCACCCCAGCAAGCAACACGAGGGCTTGGCAGCTCGTGGGGGCAGCAGCGGACAGAAGGCCCCTCTCGCCTCTCGTTTGCATCTCAGTCACTCGCGACACAGGCAACGCGTCAGTTGCATTGAGCACGGGGAGGTGGAGGCAGCGGGGGGGGGATGTAACGATTCGGGGGCCACGCTTTTTGACGTCTCAACCGACAGAAATGTCAAACGAGAATTTCGCACGCTCGGAAGCTTCCGTGGCCCTGAGGATACGTCACAAATGTGATGGTCTCTTGTCCGCGTGCCACTCTCCACCTGTATGGATCAGAGACGTGGTCATTAAATAGTTAAAGACAATTCGTGAAGTTTTCCCACGAAAAAAGCGAGTTGGGAGTAAGTTGAACGGATTGGTTAGGGAATTAAGAGAGATGAAAAACGAGCAAGGGGTCACTGATGACGCTCGCATTGAGAGCAGAGAATCCGGTGGAAACGGGCAGCACCACGTCATGAACGCACAACGTATAAGAGATGAGAGCAGAAGAAGAAAAATGATCTGACTCCGGAGTGGGAGACTGGGAGAAGGGGACAGCTTCATAGGGAGACAGCAGGAGCCGCACAAGCTGGTTGTTGTAATTACCAGCGAAACGTCGGACTCGAATTGGAAATGTTCTGGGTTTAATTTCCAACACACCGGTGTGAGGAACTCGTAAATCATTGCCATGTTTTGTTTACGTGACAAACCTTACTAATTGGCTGTGTAGGGTGGTGACGGATTTAACGGCGCAGTTATATTTACGCAATCTAACCAAAAACTTCTCTATTATGGTCGCGAAAACCTACGTGTGAACATGGCGATACGTTAACTATCTGGCCTGGTATAGAGGAGGTCATGGGTTCGTTCCTGACCTTGACGCCTGCTGCATATTTTAAGTTTGCATTTTATAGCCGTGGTCGCGTGGATTTTTTCTCCCCTCCACATTGAGAATCAACATCACCACGCGTTTAGAATATTTGGTTGCTTTACATTTCCACGTGATGATGATAAGCTACTTCGGTGAGCTATCAGTTTTGGCTGCATAGCTCAGTGGGGCCTTACCTGGAAAAAAAAGTATTGATAGTTTAGAAACAGCAGCAGCGTCAGCGAGATGACATCACAGAGGTCGGAGGTCGTCACGAGTGGACAGGAGCAGCTGGGGGACGGAAGGAATGGAGGAAAGCGAGGGGAGAGGGCTTTAGCCAGCGGCGGGGAGTTCCAGGTTGACAGCAACAACATCACTCCAAAGGAAAACCTCTTATGGATACTATTGGTCGCGAAAGCCTACGTGTTAAACAACAGCACTCTCTAGATTTTAAGCTTTCGTGACTGTAAGGATTCATACTCTTAGGTTGTTTCGGTAAAGTCACGTAGGTAAAAAAATAAAAATAGAAATAATAATAGAAATAAAATACCATTGGTACCTCATTTGCCAGTAAAAAATATGATAATTGTTTTTTTACCCTTTCATCTGGCAACAAAACTGACACCTTTTTTACGAGGAGTCATGTTTGCATAGACCACAATACCTGCAGTCATAATGCAAACAAAAAACATAACTCTGATAATGTATGCACTGTCCTTGAAAGCTGTCTCGGGTGTGGACCAATCAACTTCAAGGACAGTGCATCAGAGTTATGTTTTTTGTTTGCATTATGACTGCAGGTATTGTGGTCTATGCAAACATGACTCCTCGTAAAAAAGGTGTCAGTTTTGTTGCCAGATAAAAGGGTAAAAAAACAATTATCAGAAATAAAATAATAAATCACGACGTTTCGGAGGCAACACAAGTCTCCGTCATCAGGTGGGACCGTCACAGCTAAATTTACTGTCTCAAGTGAGGCAAAATTCCAAGAGACAAGATCTTAAATACAAGTTAAGGGGGGAGGAGGGGGGAGGGGCTTATCTGAATGTGGTAGCCAATGTATGGAACGTGTTGGGGGGGTGGGCGGGGCTGAAAGCAGCCGAAGAGAGTGTGAAAGCGATGGGTATTACCTTGTTATCGCGGCATCTCTTGAGGAAGGCCAACGTCTCGAGGAGCTGTGACTTCTTGTCTCATTGTCTGTTAAAAACTCTAACAGATAGGTGAAATTCCTCCCCGTAGAGGGTATTAATTGTAGATTTGAAGCTTTCGTGACTGCAAGGATTCATACTCTTAGGTTTTTTCGGTAAAGTCACGTAGGTAAAAATAAATAATAAATAATCTGTTAGAGTTTTTAAATAAATAATAAATAATCTGTTAGAGTTTTTAAATAAATTATAAATACTCTGTTAGAGTTTTTAACAGACAACGAGACAATAAGTCACAGCTCCTCGAGACGCTGGCCTTCCTCAAGAGATGCCGCGATAACAAGGTAATACCCATCGCTTTCACACTCACTTCGGCTGCTTTCAGCCCCGCCCACCCCCTCCAACACGTTCCATTCATTGGCTACCACATTCAGATAAGCCCCTCCCCCCTCCTCCCCCCTTAACTTGTATTTAAGAACTTGTCTCTTGGAATTTTGCCTCGCTTGAGACAGTAAATTTAGCTGTGACGGTCCCACCTGATGACGGAGACTTGTGTTGCCTCCGAAACGTCGTGATTTATTATTTTATTTAAATTTTTAATATAATTTAGCTGTATTATTTATTTATTTCCCCCTACGTGCCTTTACCGAAAAAACCTAAGAGTAATAGCACTGTCAACAACACAGGCACCATCCCCGCAGTGCGCGGCCCACTTCTCTTGTTGGACACGTGGCACGCTCCACTGGGAGGCCACGAGCGCACATTCTGCTTGTGCCAATTGTCGCGTGCGCTGGTCAACTCTTGCACGTGGACTACGCCTCAACGACGACCCCCCTGCAAACTGCATTTGAAAACAATGTTCGAGCATTCCGCTGCCCATCGCCTGTCTCACGTCCAAATAAACCACCACTCGAGGCTGCTTAATGACCAACATGTGCATCATCGTAACTAATTAGCCCGATAAGCAGCAAACACCTCTCTCTCATGACCGTTGATCATCATCATCGTGTGGCTTAACTGTGTTTGCCTAATTTATATACCTAAGCCCATCTCGCGCAGGGGAAATTCAAACCTCCGTGTGACTCCCATTAGATTTGATTTTTAGCTCAGGCACGAGACATCAAAGGGCGGGACTGCATGCTTTGTTTGGACACGTGGCGAGTTTGAAGGTCGTCGTGTGGAGGCGTCAATGAGAGCCGGGGATCTCCATTGATGTGTTGGATCAAACGTCATTTGCTAGTGCACCCCATGTGTCGCCGCGATACGCTAAAGCATTTCGCTTTTAATGTTTTGTTTTACTGGGAACAAATATCCACACGTGCACGCGCGCCCGTTTCCCCGCAGCCAATGGTAACACCCTCGCTGTGCGAGTCTCAGCATAAGCGTGGACGTTGTTTGTGCGCACGTTGCGCTCTGAATTTATGAATGTGAAGTACCGTTGATGACTCTTGGACACCGTTGGTGAGGCACACGTATTTATTCCGTACAAGTAGTCACAACTGTGGACATACAACACTAGAGGGGGTATCGGCCCCCTCACCCGGCTAGCTGGGAATACACTGCTAGCTATCTCTGACCTACCTCCTAGTCCTCCACTAACGGGCTAGGGGAGGCTGTCTGGCCCGACACTGGTAAGTCGGGCTACGGTACCCGGAGTCCCAGAGCACTAGCTCTGGTTCTCGGGACCACGCCGCTGGCTCGGTCCTGCGCGGCCCTGACAAGGGCGGCGTCCCAGGGGAGTCCAGGGCTCTAGCTAGACGATCTTCGGTCTTCACTGGTTTAGCTTTAACATTCTGCCCCGAGCCCTCTGACACATCCCCCTTTATACTCCACCCCCGCTGAGGGGTGGGGCCCCGGGCTGCCTGGCGGACGTCGTTGAGAGCACCCCCCCGTGCACTCACGTAGCCCCGCCCACTGTGTTTGTTTCCCATAAGCTGCCATGCATAACGGCTCTCTCTCTAACACCCCTACAAATGCAATTGGAAATATGTTTTTTTTCTTCTCTAAAACTATTTTATGAACGAGATGATTCGGGTACCCACAACACAGAGGCTATGAAAGGGGGTTAACGCCAGCACTAACCACACATTACGGATTACAGTGCAATGGACACATGTCCGATCCAGGGGCCTACCCTGGCTCCTCCCCCTCAACCAGTATACTGTATATACAAGGTCGGGTCTCTTGGAATTTCTCTTTACTTGATACAGCTTTTGTGCTGTGACGGTTCCACCTGAAGACGGAAACTTGTGTTGCCTCCGAAACGTCGTGATTTTAATTTTACTTTTTTTAATTTTATTTTTTTACCTACGTGACTTTACCAAAAAAACCTAAGAGTATGAATCCTTGCAGTCACGAAAGCTTCAAATCTGTTTCAATAAACTCTACAAACGCATGTTGTCTTCCTCAGCTCTGATGCCCTGGAGGAGATGAAAAGGGGCGGGGGGGGGGGAGTGCCTAAATGCCCTAACGTCATTCGATATAAAGTATCATAAATACCCATTCTTACGCGTGCGTGCTTTTTTACGGAACAAGTTACATCATAGGATTGTTGTATTTATCTAGATGAAATGAATTCCATTTGTTATTATGATCTTACAATCCGCACATACACTGCAATAACACGACAAGCCCCCCCCCCCCCCGACGGTGAGTGTGCCCACATTGATTCACCAAAGCAGCCACCTGTCCAGTAACTTGGTCCGGTAGAGAACCAAGTTGACAGGCATCTAAGCGCTCGGCCAATGGAGCGTTTGTCTGAGAGCAGTGATGCTTCACACAGCCAAGGCGATGACCACGATGGTGACACCACGGAGGACCCTGGGAACAGCCACACGGCATCGCTCTCGTGCTCTGAGTGTCCGATCTGACGATGCCCACACACACTGCGCATCCTTGCTGACACCCTGAGCACTGCGAGTCCGACCGCTACACTGTGGTTATCGCTATGCACGTCAGACTTGCAGCATTCGCAAGTTATGAGGCCAGACATTTATTACGAGTATCAGGCTTTGTGCGCGTTCGTTATGGACTAGACTTATAAGAGTTGCGCAATGTCAAATTGTTCTTACTTACTTCACCCAGAAAGGGGCTCACTGAGTCTCGTGACTCACTGTCAGGAGTTCCTGCCGAGTGTTGGCGGGACGGGTCCCATGACCCTCGGGGGTTACACACGAGGACCCAGACGCCGGCACGCAACGGGGCCTTCTCTGGCGAGTGACGCCACGGAATCAGCCGCCGCTTCCTCCCGTCTTCAACGGGACGTCAAGCCCCCCCCCGGGAGGCTGCTGCAGGAGGCGTCCGTCTTTGCGTCCCGTGGCCGTGGCTCGGTGCGGTTGAGGGATGTTAACCACCTCGCCCGGTATACAGGAGGTCGTGGGTTCGATCCCGACTCTGACGCCTATTGTATATTTGTAGTTTGCGTGTCTCTCTCCCCGTCGTCGCGTGGATCTTTCTCCGGGTCCTCCAGTTTTTCTCTCCACGTGTAGAATCAACATCACCACGCGATTAGAGCGTTTGGCTGCCGCTATAAATTTGCACATGACAAGCCACTCCGTTAGGCTGCCATTTGTGGTGGCCAGGTCGCTTCTGAAAAACAGCCACACAGCTCAGTGGCCCTTACCTGGTACGAATGACAAATCGTTGAATAGTTTATAGAATGAGGTCACGGAATAAGTCGAACCGTCCTTACGTCCTAAATGGGACGTTTCGCCACGGGAGCTTTCTGGATGAGGCGTCCGTCTTTGCGTCCTGTGGCCGTGTTGGTGGCTCGGTGCCGTTGATTCTGGTTGGACGCGACGTGGAGGGGGGGGGGCTAATTGTCGAGGTTTACATTATGGAGTGAATGCGGACCTCTCGCAGGAGCAGGGCATCACCCCGCGTGTCGGGGAACGTCCCACAGAAAGGAACGTCACAGAACTACTGTCTGCGCTCCCTTCGAGTGACCTCTGTAACGCGCGCACATTCGCTGGCGCACTCTCCCCACGCGCGCTCTGCTCCACACTAACATTTATTTTTGCAGTCACAAAAAAAACCAAAACGAGATTCGAAATAACTATTTGCGGAATTTCACCAAATTAATCTTAAAAACCCAAGTTATCGTGGTGGGGAGGTTTTTGTTGTTGTTTTTGCTGTGTTTATTCATCTGTGAGCAGGCCCAGACCACCAGCTCACTCGCTCCCGGTGTGGGCCGTTGCCCCCCGCTCCTCCCAGACACACGCGATCCCAAGTTGCGTACACGCCAGGCCGTGTCGCAGGCTAAGAGGCCGCCACTCTTCTTGGCCACTCCTTTGCGAGTTCGCTAAACTGACGGGTTGCCACCACGATTTAAAATGTCGTTGGCCATGGGTCACGAAATAGCAAACGATGCTTGATGCTGGGACTGTGACCCGTAACCTATTCGCGTCCGCTCGTACATTGTGCTCGTGTGCGATTTACCAGAGCGGCAATGTAGTGGTTGGGGCTCTTTGCTCCTGGGCCGCCCCGTGGTCGACTCAGCATTACACTAGCATCCGGTGCGATGTGTGTACATCAGCGCCGGGGGAGGCAAAGGCGGCCGAGCTTGGCGCTGGCCACGTGCTGTGTCGGCATAAATAGGTGCTCGCCAACAGCAGTTGTCCCAACAGTCTGTTAAGGCTACACGGGGGGGGGGGGGAATTGTCGTTGTCTTGTATCATGGTGATGCAGCGATGTTGGGTTGTTATTTTTCCACACCGCAGAGCCACCGCGGGTCGTGACGCGACTCACGTGCCTCTGCTGACAGCGGGCGACTGAAGGAGAGTTCACGGCTGGAATCCCGGCGAAGGCGTTGCCCCCCCCCCCGTTCTTAATGAGCGTGGCCCACCTTAGGGCCAGTCCCCCTTCTTGTGCGCCGGAGTCAGCTGGAGTGAAGCCCTTCACCTTCGGGGAGAGCGCTCGCCCCGCCAAGCGATGCGCGCGCCTCCTCTGCCCAACGTTCTCGACGAGGTTGAAATAAAATAATTAAAATAATCAAAGGCGGACGTTTAGCAAAATTGCTGCTGCGTGCTTGCCGATGCTGCTGCCTTGGCAGCGGTGCACAGGCAGAATGAACGGCAAATGAAACTCGACGCAAAATAGGCGACGTTTGGGAAAGTGGCCCTGTCTTCACTCAACAAGGGCCATCGTCGGAAACGTCTTCTTCACCGACGAAGTGACCAGAGCGTCAACGATTTTAAGTTTATTTTTAAAGCCACGGTGTTATTGATGCATGTGTAGTGGCGTAACATGCGGGGTTTGCAAACAGAGGGTGCATTTGAGGGCGAGCAGATGCAAGCGTTAAGACATGGAGTAGCCGCCAGAGAGGCGCCAGCAATTAGGGGGAGAAGCAGTAATGAAGCATTTGGGGACAGGCAGGTGCGAGCGTGGGAACACGGGGTAGACGCCGGTGAGGCGGGAGATGATAAGAGAGAGAGAGAGCACGTCCAGGAGGCGCCAGCTTAATGGGGGGTAATTGAGGACCCTTAATGAGGAGGGGGATACAAGGGTGTGTGCATAGCAACACGGGGTTGTTGGTTGGAGCTGAAGGAACGAAGAGGATTAGAGCTGGGGAAAATAAGCTTGGGACCTCGCCCTCTACACCTCGTCCTCCCAAGCGGTGTTGGCTGATCCCCCGCTGGGGGCAAGGACGAGGGTGGAGGTGTAAGAGAAGACTGACAGGCTATCGGAGTATGGAGTGACAGGCGAGGAGAGTAAAGAGAGAGGGAGTTCGGAGCAAGGGCTCGTTGTGTTAGTGTGAGGAGCATCTATACAGGATGCGAAGTAATAAAGTGAAACAGGAGAAAAGCTAAAAGTGTCCGTGTGAATACACCACTACATTTGGTGTCGAAGTGGTCAAGAACCTACGTTGCCGTTATGTCAAAAAGAGCGTCTAAGAAAAGGAACTTACCCGTCGACTTCTCCGATGACAAAAACGACAGAGGCATCGTTCTCGCCATGGCCCCCGACGCTGCGGATCAGCTGGTGGGCCCAGAAGACCTGCTGCCGCCGGCGCAAGAGGGAGAGCGCGGGGCGAGCCCAGTCCGCCCACCAATGAAGGGTTGGCGGGATGTCGCTGCCCATCTGGAGAGGATGCTGTCGGCGGTTCCTTACCTGTTCAACATACTGATGATGGCAACCCAGGCGACAACTTCGGCAGTGATGCTGGCGGATGCGCCGACTCTTCCCGCCACTTCAACAACGGTGATCGCACAGAAAGCCACCACCATTCCATGAGCGAAAGTATCTCCCACCATTTCAGCAACCGCGCTAGATTCCACGTCTACTTGGAATGCTGTGCGGCCATCTCCAATGCGCCGGTTCGGTTCGTGCTTTCTCCGCGGCTGGAGGCGACTGGAAAGCGTTCCATCATCGCTTTGAGGCGCCATATCATTCGGTGGACTGGTCTGCAGATGAGGCGCTACAGGCCTTGCTGATGGCCCTGGATGATGATTCATTGGCTGCCTTCTACTCCATCCCCGAGGCTGATCGTTCTTAGTTCACCGACGCCTGCTCCGTGATGGCAGAGATCTTCGACCCACTATCAAACATCCGCAGAAGATTCCTGCTCAGAAAACCGAGGGACACTGAGACGGCCCTGGCATTCTGCAGAGTTCTCTTGGATCGAGCAGCCCTCAAATCGCTCGCCCTGGAGCAGTTTTTGGCGCTGGTAAGGGAGCTGGGCGTTGTCCTCGCCATCGCCGACGATGACGACCTCACGTCCCTCCAAGTCGCTCGAAATATACAAGCTCACCTGAGCCTCAGAGGATTGCCTGCAGCGATGGCGTGCACTGATGAAAAAGATGACTTAGAGTCCAGCGACGGCAGTTCGGTATATCCGTCCTGGCCGGCTGCCGGTCGAGTGGACACCGAGGAGTGGGCCGCCGACTGGGCCCTCTTTGCAGGCATGCTTTAACTGCGGTCGGACATGACACATCGCCAGGAATTGCCGTCTGTGCTTCGTTGGTTCGCCCAGGCCCCCTTCGATCTCCAGCACAAGCACCTCCTCGTCCCAAGGACCACAGTCGAGTCGCGACGCACCGTACACACGGCCGTTCCCCTCCCATCAGTCATCCAGAGCGCACCTCGCCTTCGTTCACCCGGTTACTGTTCATCCCGTCGCGTCGGAAGCTCACCTTGTTGGTTCGTTGGCTGTGGGTCCGCGGTACATTGAGCAGTGGTGTGCATTGGCCTATCGAGTGGTCGGTGTCGCGGCGGGATCGTCAGATGTAATGGGCCTTATCCAGGGGGTGCAGGTCCGGGTGTTGATCGATACAGGTGCCTCGGCCACCCTCATTTCGTTGCCTACTTTTCGTTCGTTGCCGGCGCCACCTCGGCTTCTGGAACAGGTTGACGGGCCATATGTAGCGGCGAATGGGGGTAGATTGGGGATAGTCGGTCACATGATCGCAATGGTGAAAATAGGAGAAGTGGTAATGGACAGGCGTGTGTTCATTTCTAAAACTCTGGCTGTGCCCTGCTTGTTGGGCACCGATTTATTAATGCAGGATGCCCCTCAAAATAATGGTGGACCAGAGGTGTATTGAGATGTCATCCGATTTACGAAGCTAATACAATGCAACCGTGGATTGATTTACGACGCTTAAATTATTGCGACGCTACTCCGAACGAATTTGAACGGTATTTCCCGGAACGCATTGTGTCGTAATAGTGGGGACCGCCTATATCTACAGAAGTTATTTAACATAGAATGCCCCGTATAATTAGTTAATTTCACCAGGCTTTTTTTTGTATGGTGTTGCATGGAATTGTCAACATATTCATAAATATGTAATGTGAGGATATATCCGGGTCGCTGATGGATCACAACTCGTCACGATGATTGGCTCTGCCTGGTCCATAGCCAATGGGGGGAAGCCTAGCGGCGTGGCCCTGACATAATGGGAAGGTGACAGCTGTAAGTAGAGGATTGGTTCTGCTGGCTTTAACCACAGCCAATGGGGAGACGAGTTAGGGGCGTGGTCCCGGGAGCCTACGATGGAGTCTGGAAGATTCCATAGAGGCTAACCAGGATTGGTGGAAAGGTACCACGTGACCCGGGTATTAAATAGGAGTGGAGACGAACAACACGTGGCAGAACTGGAACGAACGGAGGGAGAGGCCACGCGAGAGCGGGGGTCCAGGCTGCCACGTGGCTGCGCGCGTCTCTCTCTCTCTATCCCTCTCACGCTGTCTGTCAGCAGCGTGAAGGAGTGTTGTAAAGAAAGACAAATAAAGACCGGATTCCAGAAGTCGCTTCCACGACCTTTATTACATTGGTGACAGAAGTGTCTCTTGAGATCGTTTGGACGATTATTAGAAAATGTCCAAGCACCTCAAGAAAAGAAACCCACTGGACCCTCCATCGGAGGAAGAGGTCGAGGCGGACGAGGACGAGCTGCTGGGAGCTACGGGTCCTCTACCTCCGTCTGCTGCTCTCCCCGACGCCACGCATCGCCGACAGGCCGGCGAAACGATGTCTCCGGCTGCGGACGAGGGGTGGCGTTGGCTGGCGGAGCAAATAGAATTGCTCCATGCGATCCTGCTAAATCTTGTGACGGCGGTCGCGTAATCAGCGGCCCTCGGTCGGCCGCATGGAATTCACCCAAGGGCCGATGACCAAGATCTTCAGCGGGAAACGCCGTCCGCCATTACTCCTGCCGCGGAGGGAGAGGCTTCCATCTTGGGCGGGGCTGCTGCAACGGAGCCGCCGGACGCCATCTTGGGCGGGGCTGTAGCCACGCGGCCGCCGGACGCCATCTTGGGCGGGGCTGCTGCCACTCGGCCGCTGGACGCCATCTTGACGGAGCCGCGTACTGCGCGGGGAGCGGGATCTGGCACGCCTGGGGCCTCGGATATTCACCCCGGCCACCGCCTTCCTCAAATTAAAGAATTTGTCGCCGGGGGCAACTGGAGCGCGTTCACGTGGCGGTTCGAGTCAGCCTTTCGGTCGGTGCGATGGACAGAGGCGGAGGCGCTGGAGGCTCTGCCCACGCTGTTGGATGATGTCTCCTTGGCAGTCTTCCGATCCATCCCGGCGAGTAAGAAAAAGACGCTGCGTCACGCTTTCACGGAAATGGCAGAGTTCTACGAGCCGCCGACGGCGGCTACCAGGAAATTCATGCAGCGCCATCAAGGAGCGGAAGAATCGCCCTTGGCTTACCGAGGGGCGCTGTTGGCGCTTGCCATGGCCGCCTACCCCGATTCGTCAGCCGATCTCCTGGATCCTCTCATCCTTTCCAGAATGATTGAGTTAGCCCAGGAACTTAACATCTCATTACCAGTGTGCGGCCACGAACCGCTAATGTCTCGATGGGCGGCGCGCTGCTTGGACGCCAAGTTCAACCTCAAACGCTGGGATCAGATGGCTGCATGGACGGGAGATCCTGAGATAGACGGGCCACCGTTGGGATGGGCTCCTCGTCGGGTCGTCCATGGCTCCAACGACTCCAGCGACGACGAGGTGATGGCTGCTGTTCCTCGCTGGGTTCCGAAACGCCGGCCACGCGAGCAGCGTGATGGGGCCGGACGACCATGTGCGGGGACCGGGGCGACCGACCGCCGGGCAGCGGTGGCTACATGTTTTAAGTGTGGCCGACGAGGTCATTTCGCCCGGGATTGCCGCTGCCAACTTCAACCTCCTCAGCTCCCGTCGGGCCGACTTCCATCTGCTCCACCGGACGTGGATCCATAGCACCCTCGGGCAAGTCAGCACATATCGGATACCCGGCAGGTCTTGCAACATCACCCATCCACTCGCACAAATGTTTGCACTCCGAAAGGGAATTGTGGGTCACACTCGGGTACACAATGGAAAAAATTGGCTCATAAGGTGGTGGCAGCCGCGTCGGGGTCCTCGACGGTACGGGGTACCATCGATGGGATCGATGTCCGTATTTTGGTGGACGCAGGCGCGTCTGCAACCATAATTTCCGATGTTATTTTTCATCTCCTGTCCATTCCTACGTCGCGGATCCGACCGGCTAACGACGCATGCATTGCTGCGAATGGGGGTAGCATGGGTATTTTGGGGCGAGTAGATGTGCGCATTGCTATAGGGAATATCACCGCGGAGGGACCAGATTTGATTTCGCGTTCATTGGTTGTCCCATGCTTATTGGGCACCGATTTCCTCTGCCAGATGCCCGTTAAAATACTCATCGATCAAGGTTGCTTGGAAATGCCAGGAGGCCGTAGAATGTCTTTCCTGCAGTCCCTGCTGGGCCGTTCGTCCCCAGGTAACACTGTTAACGCGATTGTTGCTGTCACGGTAGAAGTACCATCAGGCTCACAAATGCTTATTTCGCTGCGTTACCGGAAGTGGTTGGAAGCCGCGGACGATGCGACGGGTGTGTTGTTGTCCCCGTCGAACTCGGTGGCAAAATCCTTTTCCCTAGTGGCGGCTAAAACTATCGTTCGGCCTGGTCAGGCCCCGTTCATACAAGTGTTGAATGGGGGCCCGGACCGGGTCGTCGTCCCGGCTGGCTCGGTGTTGGCTCACGCCACTACCGAGTTCACCAGCTTTGAAAGTGACCAACCCACAAAAATGGCCGCTGGCATGCCACGATCCGATCGTTCGGACGATCGATGGATCGCAGAATCGTGCGGGGAAAATACGTCCTTGTCGGCCACGCAGCGGAGCGCCTTGCACTCACTATTGTCGGAGTACGCTGACGTTTTCAGTAAAAACGATTTGGATTTGGGCCATACCTCGCTCTTGTCACACCATAGAGACACCGGTGCGGCAGGACCGATTTGTATGCACCCGCATCGCATGAGCCCTGCAGAAAGGGAACACGTGCGTGGCGCGGTGGACGACATGTTGGCGCCGATATAATTTCGCCGTCCAACAGTCCTTGGGGCGCGCCGGTGGTGCTGGTTAAGAAAAAGGATGGTCGGACGAGGTTTTGTGTAGACTTCCGCCGATTGAATAAGATATTTGTGGCGGGCGCATTCCCCTTGCCACGGATGGACGACTCGTTGGACGCTTTGTCGGGGGCAAATTTTTTCTCCACCCTCGACCTGTCGTCGGGTTTTTGGCAGCTTCCCCTCGATGACGCGTCCAGACCGAAAACGGCGTTCCGCACGCCTACCTATGGGCTTGAATGCAGCACCTGCAACGTTCCAACGCCTGATGGAACTGGTGCTAGCGGGGCTACAGTGGGAAACGTGCCTCATATATTTGGACGATATCATCGTATTCAGCCGCACCTTCGAAGAACACCTCCAACGACTGGAGACTGTCTTTCAGAGTATGCGGTCAGCTGACCTAAAATTTTAACCAAAGAAGTGCCACCTTTTGCAACGATCCGTCCGCTACTTAGGACACATCATCAGCTCTGACGGTGTGTCCACGGACCCTCAGAAAACGGCGTGTGTCCGAGAGTGGCTCACGCCCACTTCAGTGGGCGACGTACGGCGGTTTATAGGGTTGGCATCCTACTATCGCCGATTTGTTAAGAATTTCGCGACGTTGGCTAAGCCGCTGCATGTTCTGACGGGGAAAAATTTGAGATTTAAATGGGGCCCGGAAGAGGAGCGCTCTTCATCTCTCCGGGATCGCCTGGCCACCGCTCCGACACTCAACTACCCAGACTTTTCACAGCCGTTCATCCTTGACACGGATGCTAGCGATATCGGCATAGGAGCCGTTTTGTCGCAACGGAAAGACGGGGTCAAGCGAGTGGTGGCATACAGCAGCAGGGTTCTGTCTCCTGCCGAGACGCAATATTGCGTGATGCAATGGGAACTGCTGGCAATCGTACATTTTGTTTGCCAGTATCGGCCGTACCTGTATGGAAGGAAATTCCTCGTGCGCACTGACCACGCTGCCTTGCAATATTCTTTGAAATTGGAACAACCGTCCGGTCAATTGGTCCGGTGGCTGGAATCGTTACAGGAGTTTTCCTTCAATATCACGTACCACAAGGGTACTCGCCATGGCAACGCGGACACTCTCTCTCGGTTGCCCCCGACTTCTCCCTGCGCCTGTCTGACGGGTACGCACCGCTGTGCGGCGCTGCCTTCCTCGCCCTGTCTGGTCATGGGGGCGATGTCGAACGATGAAGGCCAGGATGTACCCGTTGGTGCCGATGACACACTGCATTTGCCGCGTTCGGTGTGGTTACGCGAGCAGGAGGCTGATGCCTCTCTGGCTCCACTGCGGGAACTCATCGGGAAACCGAGATCTCATTTGGCGGGATGGAAATGGCAGTCGTTTCGGGGCCAGGCGGGATTGCTGATGTGTACGGATGGGTTGTCCGACCGTTCACGCCTGGTTGTGCCGACGTCCCTTCACCACGATCTGATCCGCGTGCTGCACGCCGACAAGCTGATGCACCTCGCGTGCAGAAAACATTAGCCGCGATGCAGCAGGATTTCTTTTGGCCTGGCATGACAGTGGATGTCACTAACTTTATCCGGTCATGCGATGATTGTGTGAAGCGGAAACCGCCACGTCAAAATTATGTCCCGCCCCGACGTTCGATCGAGGTATCTCGTATTGATGAGCTGGTTGCTCTGGATATCCTGGGCCCGTTTCCTCCATCGGCTAGGGGAAATTAATACTTTTTGGTCGGGGTCGAATACTTTTCTCGCTGGCCCATGGCCTGGCCTCTGCCTGACCAAACGGCCTCATCCATCACCGAGGCTTTCTTGAATGGGAACGTCATGGATACCTTATCCACGGATCAAGGACATAACTTCTCCAAATTGCTTAAAGACGTGTGCTCTGCTTTGGGTACAAAGAAAATCCGTACTTCCCCTACCATCCGCAAACGGATGGCATGGTGGAACGATTTAACCGCACCCTTTCGGCCATGCTTTGCCACACGGTGAGTGAAAAACAAACCGATTGGGACTTGCACATACCGGGCTTCCTGGCGGCATACCGCATGGTTCCGCACGTGTCCACAGGATATTCGCAATTTTTCCTGATGTATGGCCGTGAGAATGTACCCCCGATTGATGTGCAACTTGGTGCAGCGGGGAAACAACCGTCCCCTTCCTTTCCTGACCATGTGCGGGACTCGCACATCTGGCGGCCTCTCGCGGAGGCGCGAGAGGCCGCCAGATGTGTGATGGCACGTACGCAGGCAAGGAACGAGAGGTATGCGCGCTGATTGCGAACTGACATGCCTTGGTCGGTGGGCGATATGGCATGGCTCCATTGCCCTCAGGTGCCAGTGGGTACATCCCCTAAACTGCACAAGCCTTGGGGGGGGCCTGTGAGGCTGGTGGACATTCGGAATCCCCAGAGTGTTTGCATCCAGTACGGCCAACGTCGTTGGTATGTCCATTCATCGCGGATCAAGCCCTACGTTGACCCGCGTGCTGGCCCTTCATCTCCACTTGTTGACCTGCCGGGGTCTGGCATGCCGAATGTGCCACTTGCCTCGCCCGTTGATCTCCAGCGGGGCTGTGTTATACCCCCCGCAGATGAACAGGTTTTGAGGGACGACGAGACCCCGGACGTCCCTCCTCCAACGGGGCCTGTCCCAGATACAACGGAAACCGAACATTCTTCTTCTTCTTCTCCACGGCAACCACCTCCTGCTGAACAGTCGCGAGGCAACCACGCGCGAAGGGAGGAGAGGGTCCGGCGTCGCGTACGCGGTCGAAGTCTCTCCCATTTCGCTAATACTACTTTCCTTGCGGTCTGTCACCCTGGTGTTACTGTGTTACAGGGGCGCCCTAATGTATGTCTGTTGTTTTAAATTCCTCTGCGCGTTGACGCCTACTCCCCCTTACCTTGTTAATGCGTCTTAGACGCCCTAAGCTTTATTCAAAGGGATTCGGGCTGTCACTCCTTTCCCAGCCGAGACGGCTGACTTTTTACACCGGGATATATCCGGGTCGCTGACGGATCACAACTCGTCACGATGATTGACTCTGCCGGTCCTGGTCCATAGCCAATGGGAGGAAGCCTAGGGGCGTGGCCCTGACGTAATGGGAAGGTGACAGCTGTAAGTAGAGGATTGGTTCTGCTGGCTTTAGCCACAGCCAATGGGGAGACGAGTCAGGGGCGTGGTCCCGGGAGCCTACGATGGAGTCTGGAAGATTCCACAGAGGCTAACCAAGATTGGTTGAAAGGTACCACGTGACCCGGGTATTAAATAGGCGTGGAGACGAACAACACGTGGTCCGAACTGGAACGAACGGAGGGAGAGGCCACGTGAGAGCGGGGGTCCAGGCTGCCACGTGGCTGCGCGCGTCTCTCTATCCCTCTCACGCTGTCTGTCAGCAGCGTGAAGGAGTGTTGTAAAGAAAGACAAATAAAGACCGGATTCCAGAAGTTGCTTCCACGACCTTTATTACAAATATAAAAAAATGTCCACGTGATCAGAAGAATAATCTCAGCATCTTCTGAAATCAAGAACGATCCGCAATTACTGAAACTTAGAATGCAACCTTACTCATTGTCTTCTCTACCACAACATTGTGCAATCAAACAAATGTACCATTCACAGTATCGCGATTTATAATTACTATCGTGATTTTGAATGCCAAACCTTAGTTTGAAGATTGTATACATGAGCAGGTAGGAATGGGGTCGTTTGTCCAACACTTTTTATATAGTAACATACCGAGATAATGAATATATCTGACGTGTGAGATTGCAGGCTGCTTTCGCTATATTTAATTAATTAATTAAAACTATTACTCGACGATGATTTACGAATGATAAATGCTTGCCGCGATTTTCATCGCTGTTTCTGCGTTTGGGAACTCAATTCCTGTCAGGTGGCTGGGCCATCACGTCGACTTGCCACGTGGCAGAATGAGGGGCTACCCTCACTGCAAGTTGGCCACACGTGTAATGCGAGCGTAAATGGGGTTGCTGCTGGGCTCTGGTCCAATCACACGGCCCGGGGTATTGGGGGGCGGAGCCTGGTCTGCGGGGCGTGTGGGAGGGGCCACCGTTCACCTCGGCTCCAATGGGAGGCGAGGTGAATGGGGGCGGAGCCAGCGGGGTAGTATGGGAAGGCCAGATCTGACGATCCGGAAGGGGAGGAGTCAGGGTCACGTGGGGGGAATGGATATAAGTGGAAGCCCGGAAGAGATCGGGGCAGTCGGGGAAGTTAAGAGTCTGAGCCACGTTGGGTGGTGAGAGAGAGAGATCCGCACCATCGGCCACGTGGCCGAAGGACCTCAGCACTCCGTCGGCCAGCGGTGTGCGGAGTGCGAGAGTAGAGGAGCTAACGGAGGAGCGTGCGCGGCACGCGAGAGGGAGCGTGCGCGGGGCGCGCGCGAGACGATGCTGGTCCGTGGAGGAGACCAGTGGGTGCGGAGAAGAACCTGAATAAAAGACAAGCGGAGACCAGCAGTGCCTGACGGAGTCTTTTATTACACATGGAAGGTTTCCTGCCGCTCGTGGACACCTGCATGCTTGGCCAAGGCCTCCGTATGCAGGGCAGCAGAGTGGGAGAGTGTGGCCGGGGAGAGTGTGGCTACAGCAACAGAGAATCTAGGATCGCAATGTAGTATATATATGAGTTTATAAATGCAGTATATGTTAACAATATCTGAATAGAGTACATATGAGTTTTTCAATGGAGTATATGTTAACAGGATCGCAAAAGAGTACACGTGAGTTCATCAATGGAATATATCTTAAGACATACTCTTTTGTTCTTTCGGTAAAGTCACGTAGGTAGAAAAAATAAAATATCACGACGTTTCGATCACAACACAAGCGACCGTCTTCAGGTGAAAGAGAGAAGGCGACTGGAACAAGGTCTTATATATGCCTGAGATGGGTGCAGCCTCAGGGTAAGAGGGCGGGGCTAGAGATAGTCTGCCTGAGGCTGTGGAAGTGGATATTGTACTGTGAGAGATTAGCATGTCAATGCACGAGCTTAGTATGTCGCAGCATCGGTGACTTGCCTAGTATGAGAGTGCAATCCAAAGGACATGTGAGCATGAGA
Source organism: Lampetra planeri (assembly GCF_965212315.1). NCBI lineage: Eukaryota > Metazoa > Chordata > Hyperoartia > Petromyzontiformes > Petromyzontidae > Lampetra > Lampetra planeri. The sequence continues at coordinate 8,423,960 of NC_136155.1, read as the reverse complement.
GTGCAATCCAAGAGATCGGTTGTAGGGGGGAGAGAGAAGGGAGGGGCAGAAAGTGGGGCTCTGCAGCAGCACTGAGTCACTGCGGAGAGATCTAAGAGAGAGGCACAGAGAGAGAGAGACACACAGAGAGTCGGAAATAACAGCTGACATAGGCAGGTAGGATGGAAACATCACAGTCAGTTAAGACTTTACCTGGTTAATAACGTCCTTCCAATGATTGCTCAGTTCATACCCATCCTCTCGGTTGAAGTTGTGTCTGTGTTTATATATCTGAATGGCTTCATGAACAAATCTCTAATGATAGCCGGTGGGTTTGCAGCGTACCTTCGTCTTGGAAAAATCTAATATATTTTAAGAGGCTCTCAATATAATATATGAGTTCATAAATGGCGTATATGTTGACAGGATCTCAATAGAGTACATATGAGTTCATCAAGGGAGTAGATCTTAACAGGCTCTCAATAGAATATGTACATATATATATGTGAAGGTTGTTGTCCTTCCCCCGCACCTCCAATGGGCACGGTTGGCTACGTACGGTGCGAAAGAAGTTCAACATACGTGCATTGCAAACACCAGCATCATCACAGCCACCATCATCACAACCATCACTACCACCATCACAACCAATATAATCATCATCACAATCACCACCATCACAACCATCACATCCGATTAGCACGGTTGGCTACGTACGGTGCGAAAGAAGTGCAACATGCATACACATACATATTCTTTGGGTCCTTTCGGTAAAGTTACGTAGATAGGTTCAACCTATCTACGTGACTTTACCAAAAGGATATGAAATCCTGCAGTCACGAAAGTTTTAAGTCAACATGTAAACACGTACATGCCCACTGCTGGTGAGCGCCCGGGCACAGGCCAAAGGAGCTTGTGATTCATTCATGAACAACTCGCGGAAACGGACGTCGCACAACTCCGTCTGCGAGATCTCTTTAAATCCCCTCTGTCTCGACAAGGTGCATATTAGCGAAACGATTTCCCACCCGCTCCTGCGACAGAGAAACACATTCGCAGACACACGACAGTCAAAAATATTGTATTACTTCTCTCCGTGCTGGAAGTTAGTCAAGCTAACTGATAATAAAAGGCGACTATTATTCGTGCGGTAATTGGCGACCACGGCGAGACGATCAGCTCACCGCGTTTGGGAATCCGCTCTAACCACCGACTCTCGGCCACGCCAGCTGCGTGCGTGCGTGCCTGTACTCTGGCCTTCGAAGCAACCCAACGACCTGAAAGATCTGCGGCTTCAGTGACACACTATAAATATGAATATTCATTTGCAAAAAAAAAACCTGGGGTGCACGCATCCCCTGGGGGCGCGAGATGCACTTTCTGGGGATGCGAGACATGGACAAATTCAGCACGGACACGTAAGTCCAACGACTTTGTTTCATCAAACCCTACGTATGTATTAATATTATACATTTGTTTACGATTGAGAACCAAAGGGGTGCAAGGCTGCAGTCAAGGTCAAGAACGAGCGGTGTGAGTGGTATGCCCTGCTGCTGCCACCGCGGCTGCTGCTGCTGCTGAATCGCGTCGTTCCGCGCAGGTTACATCACATGGTGAGCAGCGGGTCACCGGCCACTCTCTGTGAGTGGAACGTACAGCCCACGGGGCCTGTCCCCGCTGCTGCTGTCACTGTTGAGTCACCTCACCCCAAAGCTCAGCGAAACTAAAAGTCGTAACTGAGGAAATGAAAGTGGCCGCCCGTCGGGAACGAGCAGCGGTTGGCAGCAGCCGTGCGCGGTGCCTGCCTCGCAGCTGGTGTCAGACGGAGTCTGTCTCACCTCGCGCCTGCTCCCCACCGCACCCCCCGTCCCATCCCCACGCTGCTCCAGGGACCGCTGACCCAGATTAATCACTAATCACTTGACAACCGCTGATTAGGGGTGATATAAATCTCCGGCTGCGGGCAGCCCGGTGGTGCGCGCAGTCGTCACGGAGGGGTCCTCTTGCAGGCTCCGGCGGGGACGACGCCGAAGGTACGGAGCGGGGAGCGATCGCGCAGCGAAGTCGCCGGCGGTTCGCCGCGACTGCAGCTGTTGCCCGCGCCGCCTCCGTCTCTCCGTCTCGTGGCAGCGACGCGAGCGTAGCGTATCAGCTCACCCGGGAGGTTCACCGGTGAAGGAATCCTCCCGACGCGGTTCACAAAGGCCACGTGCAGCTTCCGGATTGACGACGCTCGCCTGGATCAGGATCCTGCCGCAGCCGCTTTCCTTTGCTGTGGAATCTCTGTGGTTTCATTTTTGTTTACTTCGAGGGCACTTTGATGACGTTGATCGTCGCGCAGAACATGCGAGTGACCGCCGTGCCACGATCACGCGCGTGCGTCCACGACGCTGCGTGCGGCCTCGAAAGGGAGCGGCACGGATCGGGCGACGTGTCGGGCAATGGTCCTTGTTCAGAGCGTGTAAACGGGGAGGCCAGAGCGACGGACTGGACGATAGGAGTTAGAGACTGCACATCATGGGCTCTGATGAGAATCACGTAGAGTATTGTAAAAAAAAGAATGATGAGCGGTAAAATATTTTGTGCAAACGTGACACGTTGGAATTCCATGTTGCAGTGGCCATTTCACCATTTTCATAGTTTTCAATTACAATGTATTTGTTCTGCAATGAAATCGACTAAAAGGCGTCAGTTATTTGTGATATTACATAACATACATGTATTAAATGACAACAATATAGTTTGTCCATACTTCACCATGCTGGTAAACGCAGGTTTGTGAAGGGTGTGCCAGGACCAGTGCGGATATCATTTGGCACTGGTGTCAGCAGTGGCCAGGAATATAACTCGGGTGGCTGGGTTAATGGTGCAGGAGGCCCAATCACTCCACCACCGCTCCCTCCTTCTGTCCCCCCCTCCCCCCAGGCAAAAGCGAGGCTTTAAAATACAAAATACAGAAATCTACGATGCGTCACCCTGACAAATCACTCAGGAAGCAATTAACAGAATCACATTAACAGCTGCGGAATGTTAATTGGCGTGCAGACGAACAAGCGGCGGCGATGACGACGACGTTATAAGACTTCGGAAACGTCCGCTTACTACAATTTTGAGAATGTGGCGTGCCTAGGGGGGTGGGGGTGGTGGGGTGGTGGCTGTCCGTGCCCCTCTGGGCTGTCCGTGCTGAGGAGCACTGCACGAAGACGGCCGCACCGCGCACGCACAAGCCGGTGCTGCGCCTTTGCAGTAGTCGCTCGCAGTCGTTTGCATCAGTTGGACAAATCAATTGGTGACGCTGCTGCTGCTGCGTTGGCAGCGGTGGTGGCACAGGCACAGCCAACGCGACGCGTTCGTCACTGCGTGGCCTTAAAAGTAAAAAAATATAATTAGTGACGTTTCAGGCAACGGCCCTCCTTCATGGAGCAGTGTTCTTCATTGCAAGGTCCGCGGGCCTCTGGCGAAAACCTGTTGGCCCTTCGTGCGGCCCCTGGCGTGCGGCCCAATGACAATCGCACAAATGGTGCAACCCCCCCCCACCCATCATCGTGCTGCTGTCAAACCCCAGCTATTTGTTTTAAATGTGTTGCGGCCATCACACTGATGATGTCTTATCGGCGAAAGTGCCCCGTCCTCCCCTACCCTGAAAATCAGTGAACAACGCTCGTCTCCAGAAATGCTTCTGATACGTTGTCGTTTTTTAGAATGAAACCACGTGATTTGAACAACGGCGATTTCCCGAAGCTTCGCCTATTAAAAATATATTTCTTTATTTTCAGGCTACCACAGTGTTACTGACAACCAGGTTGAGTTGTGTTGTTCCATCAGTGAGATTGACATCAAACCATCGCCTGGCATCACACCATCGCCTGGCATCGCACCACCGCCCACGTCGCGTGGCTAAAGAGGAGAGAAACGGCTGACAGATGTCCAGGCGGCATGGCTGCACGAAGAGCGCCATGCCGCTACCCGAGACGTTACAAATTGGGCAGATTGCGTGCAATACTTCAGGGGTGATGGCAATGTAACAACTTACAACGAAAATGGTTATTTTTAGATAAAAAAACAGACGCGATGTGTGTAAATTCATCGTATTTTTGCGCCACGCGACATATTCCGTGAGCCAATGCGCCTCACTCCAAGTCATTCGTCTGCTCGTACATTTAGAATCGAGAAGCAGTGCTGACTGCCAATGTAAATGGGCGTTCTTTACTTCTCTGTGAAAACAACGCTTGTGTCTACGCTGCACGGTAGTAGTAGTATTATCATTATGGTTGTTTACAAAAAGTAAACCTCCTACAGGCCCCAAGGCTCTGATTCAGCAGGGGGTGGCTACCGAGGGTGGTTTGCAGTCGGGAGCGATGTTGCTGCTGTCGCTAATCCCGATTGAGTCGTTTGCAGTGAGACAGATGGCCGAAATCCAGGTACATTAATCCCAGTTACATTAATACCAGTTATATTATTATTAATACCAGTTATATTATTACCAGTTAAATTCATACCAGTTACAGTGAGGGAAAAAAGTATTTGATCCCCTGCTGATTTTGTACGTTTGCCCACTGACAAATAAATTATCAGTCTATAAATTAATTGTTGGTTTATTTGAACAGTGATAGACAGAATAACAACAAACAAATCCAGAAAAACGCATGTCAAAAATGTTATAAATTGATTTGCATTTTAATGAGGGAAAATAAGTATTTGACCCCTCTGCAAAACATGACTTAGTACTTGGTGGCAAAACCCTTGTTGGCAATCACAGAGGTCAGACGTTTCTTGTAGTTGGCCACCAGGTTTACACACATCTCAGGAGAGATTTTGTCCCACTCCTCCTTGCAGATTTTCTCCAAGTCATTAAGGTTTCGAGGCTGACGTTTGGCAACTCGAACCTCAGCTCCCTCCACAGATTTTCTATGGGATTAAGATCTGGAGACTGGCTAGGCCACTCCAGGACCTTATTGTGCTTCTTCTTGAGCCACTCCTTTGTTGCCTTGGCCATGTGTTTTGGGTCTTTGTCATGCTGGAATACCCATCCACGACCCATTCTCAATGCCCTGGCTGAGGGAAGGAGGTTCTCACCCAAGATTTGACGGTACATGGCCCCGTCCATCGTCCCTTTGATGCGGTGAAGTTGTCCTGTCCCCTTGGCAGAAAAACACCCCCAAAGCATAATGTTTCCACCTCCATGTTTGACGGTGGGGATGGTGTTCTTGGGGTCATAGGCAGCATTCCTCCTCCTCCAAACACGGCGAGTTGAGTTGATGCCAAAGCGCTCCATTTTGGTCTCATCTGACCACAACACTTTCACCCAGTTGTCCTCTGAATCATTCAGATGTTCATTGGCAAACTTCAGACGGGCATGTATATGTGCTTTCTTGAGCAGGGGGACCTTGCGGGCGCTGCAGGATTTCAGTCGTTCACGGCGTAGTGTGTTTCCAACTGTTTTCTTGGTGGCTATGGTCCCAGCTGCCTTGAGATCATTGACAAGATCCTCCCGTGTAGTTTTGGGCTGATTCCTCACCGTTCTCATGACCATTGCAACTCCACGAGGTGAGATCTTGCATGGAGCCCCAGGCCGAGGGAGATTGACAGTTATTTTGTGTTTCTTCCATTTGCGAATAATTGCACCAACTGTTGTCACCTTCTCACCAAGCTGCTTGGCGATGGTCTTGTAGCCCATTCGAGCCTTATGTAGGTCTACAATCTTGTCCCTGACATCATTGGAGAGCTCTTTGGCCTTGGCCATGGTAGAGAGTTTGGAATCTGATTGATTGATTGATTGCTTCTGTGAACAGGTGTCTTTTACTGTATACAGGTAACAAGCTGAGATTAGGAGAACTCCCTTTAAGAGTGTGCTCCTAATCTCAGCTCGTTACCTGTATAAAAGACACCTGGGAGCCAGACATCTTTTTGATTGAGAGGGGGTTAAATACTTATTTTCCTCATTAAAATGCAAATCAATTTACAACATTTTTGAAATGCGTTTTTCTGGATTTTGTTGTTGTTATTCTGTCTCTCACTGTTTAAATAAACCTACCATTAAAATTATAGACTGATAATTTCTTTGTCAGTGGGCAAACGTACAAAATCAGCAGGGGATCAAATACTTTTTTCCCTCACTGTACATTAATACCAATTGCATTAATACCAGTTACATTATTGCCAGTTATATTAATACCAGTTATATTAATACCAGTTATATTAATACCAGTTATATTAATACCAGTTATATTAATACCAGTTACATTATTGCCAGTTATATTAATACCAGTTATATTAATACCAGTTATATTATTACCAGCTATATTATTACAAGTTATATTCATACCAGTTAGAATAATACCAGTTAGATTATTACCAGTTATATTCATACCAGTTAGAATAATACCAGTTATATTATTACCAGTTATATTATTACCAGTTATATTAATACCAGTTATATTAATACCAGTTATATTAATACCAGTTCTATTAATACCAGTTATATTATTACCAGTTATATTAATACCAGTTATATTATTACCAGTTATATTATTACCAGTTATATTATTACCAGTTATAATAATACCAGTTATATTATTACCAGTTATATTAATACCAGTCATAATAATACCAGTTATATTATTGCCAGTTATATTATTACCAGTTATATTATTACCAGTTATATTATTACTAGTTATATTAATACCAGTTATAATAATACCAGTTATATTAATACCAGTTATATTATTACCAGTTATATTAATACCAGTTATAATAATACCAGTTATATTATTGCCAGTTATATTATTACAACTTATATTATTACCAGTTATATTATTGCCAGTTTTATTATTACCAGTTATATTATTACCAGTTATATTAGTACCAGTTAGAATAATACCACTTATATTATTACCAGTTATATTAATACCAGTTATATTAATACCAGTTATATTATTACCAGTTATATTAATACCAGTTATATTAATACCAGTTATATTAATACCAGTTATATTATTAACAGTTATATTAATACCAGTTATATTAATACCAGTTACATTAATACCAGTTATATTATTACCAGTTATATTAATACCAGTTATATTATTAACAGTTATATTAATACCAGTTATAATAATACCAGCTAAATTCATACCAGTTACATTAATACCAATTGCATTAATACCAGTTACATTATTGCCAGTTATATTAATCCAGTTACATTCATACCCCGGTATACGTCTCCTCCTCATAAGTCGTCACTTAATTGTTATTATAAACACCGCCGCCCAATTTGCGTCGCACCAACCCCCACACCTACGTCGTACCCTGTGAGTCGCTTCGTTTTACGTAGTTTCGATATCCGTCGTTGCGCCTTTCACGAGTAAACCCTTGCAACCCGTTTGCGGCCGGGTCTCTGGACTCGGTGTTGCAGATTCCGGATCATCGCGCGGAGACGCCAGGAAGCCCCCTGCAGCTCGCGAGCCGTCGTATACCCAACCAGACCACCACCGCTCCCGCCAGCGTGTGCCCCCATGCCGGTCGAGGGTTGGTGGAGGTCGCTGTTGAGCGAGGGTGAAAATGTACGGACAGATGAGAGGGACCCAATCTGTGGTTGTGTGTGTGGAAATATGCTTGGGAGATAAGTCAAGGGGCGGCAAAGAAACCTGCGGCTCCGGAGCCGCGTGCGGCTCTTTAAGGACTGCGTCGTGACGTATTCACCACCCGGTGAATTGAGGGGTTTTTTCTTTCTACCGAATTCGAGAAAAATTACTCTGCTTGTTATTTTGGTTGCCAAACCCTGAGCTAAATGGTGAGTCCCTTGATCCAACTTGGAAGGAGGTGGGCTGATTGGCAGATGTAGGAAGGGGAAGGAGCACATTGCCCGCTGCGTTGGAAAGTACTAGAAACATCGTGTTTTTGTGGATGCCACCTTTATCCCTGGGCTCTTGAAGAGAACACAGATTTTATTTTTTTGCATCTTGGTCTGTCTCGTTCATTCCATTCGCCTGAAGTTCACAAAAGCGGTAAATACTCCAGAGAAGATGATCCTTCGTATAACCTTAACAGACTGCAGGGGCAAGCGCTGTTAGCGAGCACCTATAAAGGCCAGTACGGTACACGAGGGGGTGGGTGGCCAGCACCACGCCCGGCCGCCTTTGTCTCCCCAGTGGCGATGTTTTTACACACTGCACCAGGTACTCATTTGAGGTTGAGTCGACCTAGAGAAGGCCCATGACCGGTTCAGAAAATCGCTACACTACCGCTACACACAAGCACAGAGGCGCACACCAAAAACACAGCACGATGCGATGTCGGCATCGTGAACGCAAGAATCGATTTGCATCGCCGCTGTGCTCACTGTGAACACGTCGGGTGAAGTTGGGGGGGAGCGGAGGGGGGGGCGGCGCGTGACGTCACAAAGCGCCCATCACAATGGAGGCGGCCTCTGAGAGTTGCGGAGCAGATGCCGCTCAGTTTGTCGCAGCATTGCGCTCCAGGAGGGAGGGAGGCATCTGCCGCGCAGACACGCACCCTTGCATCGCAGAGCTTTTCCGCGAGCACGGCACATGGTGGCCAGGCTGCTGTTGCCACTGCTGCTGCCGCTTCCGCTCACTGCAATTGTGCGAGCAGGGCAATGCACTTTGCCTGCATGCGCCGTGGACACGAGCGCGCAAGACCATCTATTCGCAGACTGCAAAAGAGCGCATCGCGCAACGACGCGCGACGCCACTCACCGCAGAAGCAGCGACAGCAGCGGCGGCGGAGAGTGCGCGAGCTGCATCGTCACGTGTGCAGCACGTATGCCGAACTCCCCGCACGCACGCAATATGCGTGCTTCAGAGAGCACCGTGTGCGTGCGTGCAGCGTAGGCTGCCAGATTGTGTTCTCACGCATTCGCTGGCGTGTGTGCGTGCGAACGTGCGTGCGTGCATGCGTACGTGCCTGCGTGCATGCATGTGCGGTGAGACCCTGATTTCCAAACACCACGAACAAAAAAAAGTGGCCTCCTCCCATCTCACCCCCGGGCGGCTTTGTCCCAAATTTCAGGACTCGCTACCATTGCTGATTCTACTTCGGGTCAACATCCCCCCCCCGCCCCGCTACGAGCGGCTTCTATGCCCCCCCAAGCCTGATCTACGACTCGGATCCATGAAAATAAGTCCAGCAACCAAATGTTTACATAGAACGCTTTATTCATAATATTACTATTACGTTCGTTTACCCAGAAAAGCCTCACTGAGGCTTAAGCCTCTTTTTCAGCAGGGCCCTGCCAAGTTTTTGCGGTAAGAGACAATGTTGTTGTATATATGTATATTGAACTTCCTTCTCACCATACGGTCCCAACCGTGCTAATCGGCGGTGTTGCTGCTGCTGTGCGTGTGATCCCAATTGAGTAATTTTCAGCTGTTTCTTCCGTATTCCGATGTTTTGGTCAATACCAGTTACGCTCTCTGTAGTATTTGTTTTTGGGGGTGAGTTATGGGAGGAAATTTAAGAACCCGGAGGAAACCTACGGCAGAACAGGAGGGAGAGACTACAAACTCCACGCAGAAAGGTGCCCAAATCGGGAATAGAACTTACCCAAATCTTGCTACGCGACACAAGTGTAGTGTAATAGCGCCGGCTGGTGGACAGCGGCGGCAACTGTGATGGACAGACAGTACACACGCCGGTGAGGGCGTGCACGGTGTGTGGGCAGAGCAGAAAAACTGGGGCAAGGGTCACGGAGGATCCCATCTGGAGGCCCCTGAAACCTGCTAGCGGGTTCGAGAAGGGAGGCGCGGTCAGGGCGGAGCCAGGCCGCACTGGGAGCATAAAAGGAGCCGAGAGCGGGGGACTCGAGGCTGCCGGTTCTGGGAGTGGACTCGTCTCGTCGTTGCTGTCGTCTCGTCGCCGTCGTCGCCGCTGTCTTCACGAGATGTTGCGCTGCTAGAAGTTGTTGGCTGTCTCAGTCGGCGCCGCCAGTATTTGACGGTTAGTGGTGTGTACAGGCTAGGCTAAGTCACTGTGGAGAGTGTGAGGACGAGACCTTTGAAGTTGTTTAATAAAAAAGGTGCCTCTTACAATGCCTCCGTCTCACTAACACTACACAAGTGTTACCACCGCACCACCCGGCCACCCACATAAAATGCAAAACATTACGTATAATTTTAAGTCAAATTTCAGGTCCATTCCGACAGAAACACCACGGGAAATCTGCACAACACTGCATGCTGCGCTAACTCTAGTCACGGCTTTTTGCCCATGCTCATGGCACATTGCATGCCCAGAGGCAATGCGGATCATGGGGTAAAACACTGGGCCATTGGACGATTCCCAAATGCTGTCAGTTCACTGGCACGGAGAAGAGGACGTTTGGCGGGATGTTAACTCCCTCGCCTGGTATACAGAAGGCCGTAGGTTCGATCCTGACTATGACGCCTGTTGTATATTTGGAGTTTGCGTGTCTCTCTGCCAATGGTCGCGTGGATTTCTCTCCGGGTTCTCCGGGTTGTTCCTTCACATTAAGAAATATGCGTTTAAAGTATTTGGCTGCTCATATTTTTCTACGTGATAAGTCACTTCATTTATCTACCATTTGTGGCCAGCTCAGTGGACCTCTCACCTGGTAGAATAAAAAATAATTGAAATCTGCAGGTAACAGTGCAGTCTGAAGACAAACTCCGTCGTCTGTAAATCCTCTTGTCAAGCTGGCCCTGAATTACAAACAAGAGTTAGATGTCCTCCATGTGAAACACGTCCACGATATTACACAATCTAGACTCAATGTAGCTATTCTAAAATATGTAAAAAAAATGTTGCATTATGCCACTGATCTAAGGACTCGTCTGCCTGTTTCTGTTATCATGGGCTCGCCGCTATGAAATTAAGTTGCAATGCATGCCCATCAATGGGCTTGGGTCCCAGGTGGATTAATGCCGATACGCCCACCTATGGAGACGGAGCTTTGAAATCGGCTCCTGTGTTAATGATCGGTGGATTATATTGCTTATTTAAGCGTTTTACCCAGAAAAAAAAACCTCACTGAGTCTCAGTACTCTTTTTGAAGTGGTCCTTTTTTGATTTTGCAGTCGTGGGCGATTATTGCTCAATTTTTTTTTCCAAATTAAATAAATTGCTGAAGAATCGTTTTAATTTGCCCAAGTTTTCTCAGCAGGGGGCGATGATGCTGCGTGTGATCCCAATTGAGTAATTTGCTGGTGATTTTTCAGCATTGTGATGTTTTTGGCCAATACTAGTTAAATTGTGCGTGTTTTTTCAAGCTATCTCCCCCTGTTCAGCATGCAAACAGGGGGAGATAGCTTGTATGATCTCTCTCTCTCTCTCTCTTCCTGTGCTGCATGCAGAACAGGAGGAGGAGAGAGAGATCATACAAACTCCACACAAAGAGGCGGCCAAATCGGACATCGAACCGAGGCCCTCCTTGTTCTGAGGCACGAGTGGAGGCTTGGGGAGGGAGGCCTTCATCCAGCAGCGGATCGACCATGTCCGCTGATTGATGACGACGACGACGACATCGTTGACGTGCACGTTCCGATAAGATGCTCGCTGGGACGAGGGGCACTGAACGGGCCCGAGCGGCGGAGTGCTGGCCAGCGAGCTGTTTGATAAGCACGGCGCCAGCTGTGCCCTCCGCGGGCACTGAACACCAGTCTGGCGTGTAAGGGGTTTGCTCCGTGGCTCTGAGCGCCGTGTCCTCATTTCGCCGACCCACACGATTTGCCCGTCTGCCCGCCCCCTGTCGCGGGCCCAAATGGAACGCTGGCATTTGACTCTGGCCTTCTGCAGCTAATTAATTTCATTAGCGAGTGCAGGCATCTCGCAGTGTGGGACCCCAGCTCGCGGCCTCGCATTTCATATTCATTACCCCGTTTAATTTGCTCGGAGGAGAATGCACCGCGCCGGCCCGAGCGCTTTTTAATTATCAGCTCGGATAAACTGGAAAACGCTGATGCCCAGGGACGGAGTTAATTAAAATCTGCATTATTTTCGCTTTAATTAGTTCCTAGCTTTGTTTGCCTTCGCCATATGGGCATGTCCTGTGGCCAAATTACGTTCATTAAGCTAATTAAGCAAATCATTTTAATTATTCAAGACAATCTGATTGGATGCACGATGACTTAAAGTTCACGGTCAAGTTGCAGGCCTCATTACGGGCGGACAGAGAGAAATGATAAAACATTAATTGAGAAGACAGAGGGACGTTTGGGCTAATTTGTGACCTTTCCATCCGCCAGTTTCCCGGGATGTGTTTGTCGCGCTCTCCCGGCTCAAACCTGGGCCCCATCCTCACGCATTTATTTCTCAACGAGAATGAGAAAACGTTGGTGTTGTCTGCCCCCCCCCCCCCGTCCCCTTGACGATTGTGTTCTGCTTTTAAATTCGAGACAATGCGGCAAAAATGTCACCCACAACGTCCAGCTGGGGTTGTATGTATATATGTATGTATATATGTATTTTTTGTTGCTTTTTTGTAAATTTGTTGGTCACAGAAATGTTTGGGCTGTTAGTGAGACGGCCACTCACTTCCAAACAGCTCCCACAAACCTCGGTTTGTATTTATTCAGTCGGAACTTGAGATCGCGTTCACGTAGGTCGGCCACAAGGCAGCTTTTGATGGGACGTGGTTTTGGAAGACGAGAAGAAAAACTCCCCATGTACTAAGTACATCCTTGAAAGGCAAAGTAAACATCAGCAACAACAACAAGGACGACAAATACGTGGCTGTGATCAACTGACAGCCAATAACAATGTGATCGTGGCATTGCAGTCTGTCGACAATACGCCGCTAGCTTTAGCAATGAGACGCAGTCGTTCAAGTAAAATGTATTTTTATTACGTAACATGGCCAACTTTTTCCCGCGTGATTTTGTCAATCTGTTTAAATACTAATACTTTTTCTTATTACGCTTATTTACCCCTGGCATGCCTCACTGAGTCTCAAGATTAGTTTTCAGGAGGGTAGCTGTCGACGTTTTCGCAGTCGCTGGGCGATCATTGCGACGTTGGTATTTTTCTGTGTTCTCTTTCTAAATGGAAGTCGATCGCGGGATCACTTTTCCAACGTGGGCACCATGCAGCCGCCACAACACGCCCCGGGCCATTTCTTCACAGCTCACTGTGAAGCTCACTGTGAAGCTCGCGGACGGCCCGCGCTCCTCTGTTCACGGTTCATACGCTCGCAGCATTGGCCAGGGGGGTGGCCCAGCTGGCAACCGGACCCGCAACATCGTCGGCGAGAACGGCGAACCGCGCCGCGGATACCGTCGGGGCCTACGCCACAAACCGGTGGCGATTTCTTTTCCTGCCGGTGGTTTTAATTGTTGTTGTTGTTGTGGTTGTTGTTGTCGCCGTGGGTCGTTTCTTGATGGAGGAGGAGGAGGTCTCGGCTACTGGACCATCATCAAGGTCGAGGGCAGCTCCCTGCAGGTGCAGGGTGGCAATGTCGTGCACTCGCGGCCTCTCGCATCTGGATGAGGGGCTGAGCTCCCACTGCCTTACACAAGTCTGGCTCTGTGTGTGTGCGTTGAACTTCTTTCGCGCCGTACGTAGCCAGCCGTGCCAATCGGAGGCTGTGGGGGAAGGACAATAAACGAAACACACGCAAAAAATTAGTGTTCAAGAAATTAGTTTCAAATCTAGATGAATTATTATTCTTGTTGTTACACTTAACAGCGGCATTGTCGGGTGGCCTGTGAGACGATCTCCATGATGACCGACCATTGGCTCTACCTGATGAGGAGTGGCGGGGGGGGGGCTCCTGGAGAGTGAGGTTTATTTACCAGCGAGAGCGAAGGAGGAGTTGGAGTCAGAAGGAGCCCTCTCTTGTTTATGCTCTCATTAGAATTCCGTGGCCACGTCTCGGCGCCTCATCACGACCACCAGACAGCCTGTGCCCATTTGAAGGGGATTAGACTAATTCTTTTAATTGCTCTCATCACCGGCCGACACGAAGCGATACAGAAACTGTGATTACTTCTCATCCTCGGCGGGAAGCGTGGCGGGCACTGAGATGGGGCTCTCCACAGCTGGAGAGGAGGGAGAAGGGAGATGGGAGATGATGATGATGAGTGTGGCCCGCACCCTGAGAGGAGGAGGGAGCGAGATGGGCGGCCGTGGCGAGAGCCCCACGGATGCTCCGAACTCCCCGCAGCGTCCATGCACGCACAGCAAAGACAAAGACCCCCTGTGTAGCCTTCGCAGACTGTTGGGGCAAGTGATGTTAGCGAGTAGCAGCACCGATGAAAGCCGGCACGGTACACGAAAGGGTTGGATGGCCAGCAACCACGCTCGGCCGCCTTTGTTTCCCCAGTGGCGGTGTTTACTAAACACCGCACCAGGAGTACCACACCACAGCAGGAGGTACTCATTTGAGGGTGAGTCGACCTAGGGGGGGAAGCCCAGAACCGGTTCAGATAATCGTCACTGGTTAGCGCGCTAACTGCTACACCGCCGTTCCCCACACTGCATATCCACACACACACACCATGTCCACACACACAGCATATCCACACACACACACCATGTACGCACACACTGTATATCCACACACAGCATATCCACACACACACAGCATGCTCACACACACACAGCATATCCACACACACAGCATGCTCACACACACACACAGCATATCCACACACACAGCATGTACACACACACATATCATATCCACACTCACAACATATCCACCACACTGCATATCCACACACACAGCATACCCACACACATACAGCATATCCACACACATACAGCATATCCACACACTCACAACATATCCACACACATACAGCATATCCACACACACTGCATATCCACACACTCACAACATATCCACACTCACAGCATATCCACACACACAGCAGTGTCATGTATGAATGCATGCGTGCGAGTGTGTCCATTTGAATGTGAACGTGATGATCAATACCATCATCATAAATTGGGCTGAAGCGAATTGGTGGCACCACTTTGTAGGAAGTGTGCAGCACTGGTCGTCCGAGAAAACCGGTCCCTGCCATGGGAACGTATAATCTTCCTCTGCTGACTCAGGGCCGCCGCGAGAGGGATACGGGGGATACATGGTGCCCTTGGTAGGGCACAAACACACACATATCTCTTAAAATAAAAATTGAAAACATTTTATCTTACCAGGTAAGGCTCACTGAACTGTAAAGCTCCTTTTCAGAAGCGACTTGGCTATCACAAATCATAGCTCAACGAAGTGGATTATCGTCACGTGCAAATGTACATCGGACAAACACTCTAAACGCGTTTCTAAATGCGGAGGGGAAAAAAACCGGAGGAACAGGAAAAAAAATCCACGCCGACAAGGAGAGAACAAAATGCAAACTCAAAATCTACAGCAGGCGTCAGGATCGAACCCCTGAACGAACACGAGGGGTAAACTGTGCCCTTGGTCGGGCATGGCTGTCACACAGACATCAATTGGTACGTGAGGGGTCGGCGTCTGATTGGTCAACTCCATCCGTACGTGAGGACGTGTGTCATGACGTCACGGTCCTGAGTGAGATTCCCTTTGCACCACCCCAAAAGCTCTTATTGGTTTGCGGAAACGAGCACGGGTTAACGGCCATTCATTACGCTGCACACAAGGTGGTGTAAAAGTTTTCCCCATCTGTTCATTTGCCTGCGGCAGGGCCTGACCCACATCCCACTGCCAGAACGTCGGCCAGGTTCATGTAGGACGTGTGCGCTGCATCGCCATAACAATCGGAATCAAAGGTCGAGGCGACGAGCTGGTGACGGCCATCCTCGCAGCAGCGACTCTTGGCTGGCCATCGAACAAAGGCGGTCTCACTTCATCGCGTGGCGCTTTCAGATGCACTTATGCAGCTGTCTCGAATGTTCTTCCTTCCGATATTAGAAAGCCACTGGAGCTGTGCACTTTTAAATCATGTACAATGACAAACTAATCTCTTTAGAACGTCTTCATGTCTTTAGTTTGTCGTCCTTCCCCCGCACCTCCGATTAGCACGGTTGGTTACGTAGGGTGCGAAAGAAGTTCAACATACCTCCATCGCACATTTAGCATCTTCCCCCTCGGCGCAAGCGATGGTCGGCTGGGGGGGGGGACACAAACACGTGAGGCCCTCTCACAGCAGAGTCGGTGGAGAAGATGACAACCTTCCGGTGGTCTCCACTGTGACGTGCTCGTCACAAACTAATGTCATCATCCTTCTTCCCATCATACTTCCGCCCCAAATCTCTGCTTAGGACGGTGTACAGACTGCTAGAGAGGATGCTACTGACCCGTATGTCACCGATCTTCGAGAAGGCTTATACCACCTGAACAGGCTGGTTTCCGCCCCGGCTGCAGCACAAGTGATCAAGTGCTGGTACTCCCCACGCATTTGGAAGCTGGCTACCAGCGCAAATACATCACAGGAGCCGCTTTCATCGAGCTATCAGCGGCCGATGACACAGTATGGTGGGAGGGCCTCATGCTAAAGGTGTCGAAGGTCATCAGATGCCAGCAGACCCTCCGACTCCTATCATCGCTCCTGTCCAACCGGCGATACCGTGGCCACCTAGGGAACACTGTCAGCAGAGCCCGCTAACTCAAAAACGGGCTCCCACAAGGATCAGTGCTTGCTCTGACACTTTTTAAAATATATGACTTCTCTGCAAAAAACCTCCATGACGACAACAAGACCACCGAAGCACGATGGAGGGAAGCCTGGGTAAAAACACCAACCTGTTGCAGAAATCCATCGTCAGCGACCCCACACCCCATCAACCAGGATCTGCTCTACCGAGGAAGATCTTGGTCCTCCTTGAATTAAATCCGGACACTCCACGGAAGATGTGGACACTTTCTCAATAAATAGAAAATGAACGAGAGTCCTGTTTGTGACTGGTGGTGTGACATCTCAGCACGTGTAAACATATCGCGGACGACTGCCCCAATCAGATCATTCAACGGCGATCTTCAACAAATTCACGCGGCTATTCCTGAAGCAGTCGAATGAGATATCAAATCTCGACATCAATCTGTAACCTGTTGCAATCCCCCAAGATACCATACGAAAGAAGAAGAAGCCAGCTAAGTCACCCTCCAACGCGAGTCCAGAGTGGCGACACCGGTGTCCGTAAACACGCCGTTACGCAGAGAGGGACACGTGACTCGTGCAGCTATGTTTATTATTTGGAGTCTGATGAGTAACACCGTTACGGTTGTTGTCAGGAAAATCTTCCCTGCCCCTTTTTTCTGCTGGGGAAGCTTAACGTCGCAAGTGATGGGAGTTAAATATACTGTACAGCAATAGAGTCGAAGATACAAAGAGTTTCAGTTGCGATGTATCGTCTATGACGAACAGTCTGTCACTTACGAAAGACATGGCATATAAGAATGATAGAAGCCTTCATTATTGGAACGTTCAGCGTGGTGCTGGTTATTAAGTGAAACACCTCCCACTGCCCTTTGCTTTTAAATCTCTGAGGCCACTTAGCATGCAGCTTTGCCCTGTGAGTTTCAGCTAACTCAGGAAACAAAACAGTGGGGTTCTGTGAAGAGGAGTAAAAGTTTATATATCAGCCATCATCATCGATTATATATCAGCCATCATCATCGTTTATATATCAGCCACCATCATCGATTATATATCAGCCATCATCATCGTTTATATATCATCAGCCTTCGCTCGTGGGTCCTTGACTCTGGCTAAGTGTTTAGGCAGTGATCTTTGCGTTGGGTCAAATAGTTGCCCGTAATGTGTTGAACTTATTTCGCACCGTACGCAGCCAACCGTGAAAATATACTTGGCCACGTGTCCGAGATTGCTCGTTGTGAGGTCGAGGAGTCTTTCCAGGCCAAGCCACACGTCTGCATTTCCCAGCCTGGCCTCAATCTGTGAACGGCCGCAGGCTTATAATGACGACAACAATCACTAACCAGCCACACTCTCCCTGAGCTGCGTTCGACGGTTAACTAACAAGGGCTCCTAGCTATGTCTTATCTCATGGAAACAGAGGAGTCTAATGAGATGCTCGTGTTAATGTATACGTGATAATGTAATCTTAGTTTATGCATGCAGTGTGTATAAGACCCCTTGGCACGTGTCGTGACGGATACAGCAAGATCTGACCGTTTCCGTCCAGTGCTCGCTGAGCTGCATTGGCTTCTGGTTGCTGAACGAATATATTTAGGTCGAACTCATTACACAAAAAGTGCTTGCCGCAAATGAACCACAATACCTTATTGATCTCATAATGGAGCATAAGCCATCACGAAAACTCCGGTCATCCTCGCAGTGGCTTTTAGGTGACCATCGAACAAAGATAGCCGCTGCATCACGTGCTTTCCACAGCCTTCTGGAAAGCTCTTCCTTCCAATATTAGGAAGCCACTGGAGCTGTGCACTTTTAAACACGTGTATTGAAAACTCATTTCTGCTTTTTGCGTTTAGTTTATTGACCTTTCCCCGAACCTCCGATTAGCACGGTTGTTGGCTACATACTGTGCGAAACATACTGTACGAATTTGGTGTGTTGGGTGGTGGCGGGTTTAACGACGCATTTATATTATATTTACGCGATTTAGCCCAAAAATAAAACCTCTATTATGGATAATATTTGTCGCGAAAGTCTATAAACTGTGCAAAAGAAGTTGATCATACATGATGATAATCTAGGGGAAGGTGCACATTGAAACACGTGCTTGACCTTGCTGGCCTGGCGGTGCGGTTGTGCGATGTGGTCTCGTGGTCGCTTTGACGGCGTTCCCTGTGGGCTCCATTTGGAATGGGCCTCTGCGTGCGCGAGACTCGCGGAGGCTCTGTGGCCGCAGCGCGACCTCCCTCGCGGGGTCACTTCGGCCATTTCCTAGCCAACATGGCCGTCGCACCACGTCGCGCGGCATCAATTTCGTGAGGCCTGAAGACGCGCAAAATGTGTATTGCAATATATACGTGACCTTAATAAACAGCCACCGACAATCTATGTTACAGTACGACACGCTACGGAAGTCTCATCGCGGCCGGGCACGGAGGGAGAATGCGAGAGCACTCAGTGGAAGAGTTTGCACAAACAGCGATGGTGTAACCACCATCATCATCATGTATGCGTGTTGAACTTCTTTCGCACCGCACATAGTCAACCGTGCTAATCGCAGGTGCAGGAGAAGGACAATAAAACGCATCAACCATCCTCCAAAATCATCATCGTTGGTGGCATCTTCATTATCATCAACCCATCATCATCAACCCATCATAATGAATCTGTTACCACTAAGGTGACCACTTCAACCTCACCCATGGATAAGAAGAGGGATTTGTGGTACGACTCCTGCTCAGCGGTGGTCGATGTTGTGAGACTCCTCTAATACATGGGTGAACGTGGAGAACAGGAGGAATCAGTTTAACATATAGGCCTTCGCGACCAATATTATTCATCGTAAAGGTTTTTGGGTTAGATCGCATGATTATCAATGTTTCGTTAACCTACCACCACCACCCGACACAGCCAATTAGCTATTTAAAACTACTATATTTTCTATTTTACTAGGTAAGGCTCACAGGGCTATTGCTCTCTTCTTTTAGAAGCGACCTGGCCACACAAATGACAGCTCAGCGAAGTGGCTTATCATTATCATCATGTGGAAATGTATAGCAGTCAAATACTATAAGACTCCATTAGTTCAGCTCATCGGTGTGATTGCGAGTAAACCCACAATGTTTACAATGGACTCCGACGTTTCACTGGTGATTACGCCTTTATTATGACGAGGAATAAAACCCGAGCATATCAACAACAACCACGCAAGTACTGTGTGTTGTGAATGCAGACTTGGTTCCATGCAAAAAGGTATCTATTTGGAATTTGGTGTTTGAACATCGTAACACCTCCTGTTTTATTGTAAGAAAGGGTAAAACCTATTGTTATTTGCAGTACTTTGATACAGGAAAAAAAGTTATCCCATGAAATAGCTGCTCACATCGAGCTATAAACGCTCTGATACGTCCATTGTCTTTGTGCTGTTCGCCTGTTGGCGTTCTCTAGTCTAACACTGGTTGAGACTCGGCCATAAAGAAGGCTGTCTCTGGTGTAGGCCAATCAGTTTTAACGAAAATGCTTACATACTTAGCAGAGCATGTGTTTGTTTTCATGTTCACCACAGATACGCGTGGTTGATGCCGACTTGATTCCTTGCAAAAGGTTTCTATTTGGTGTTTGGATATCTTAACTCCTGTTTATTGCCAGAAAAGGTAAAACCTATTCTTATTCTTCAACAAAATAAACGTAACCAAAACTTCCCTAATAGAAAATCGATCTATAAATAATTGGCGATATTTTGGGCTATGACCCTTCTTCATGGCTCATCAACAGAAGCTTTTGGGGAATCGAATCAGGCCACGGATGTGGGGAGTGCAGATGAGAGGAGTGCACGGAATGAAGAGTCCAGAAGGTGGCTACCGAATTCATTGTTCATCTGCATACTCTCAGATTAACGTAATGCACGGGCATTGTCTGTTGATTAGCTGTGAATAACCCAAATAAAAATAGGTGTACATTGTAATTTATATAACGACATTAACCCCAGCCATCTGGCCTTCACATCTGATTGGCTCACAAATGGTATCACATTTATCCCTCTATTTAAGACAGAAACAGCAGGAGGATTTCTGATGATGCTGGATGTTGTAATTACCGGCGAAACGTCGTACTCGAATTGTAAATGTTGTGGGTTTACTCTCCAACGCACAAGCGATGTGTACAGAACTCGAAACTAATCGGCACGTTGTGTTTTACGTGACAAACCTCTTACTAATTGGCTGTGTCGGGTGGTGGCGGGTTTACCGACACATTTGCTGTTTGTACACCGCTTAGCAAAGGCGGAGAGCCGCCTTCTGGGAGTGAAACGACAGAGCCGGGTCGTGCGCCTCACCCCCAGTTTTCCTGGTCGTAGTTTTGTGGAGATGAACCGCTGGTTGCCTGTGGATATAGAATGGGAAATATAATCCCAATCTACGTCGCGCTGAAGCAGTGTCTCGCGTGTCGGTCACATTGTTCAGGAGGATAACGCGCAATTGAATCCGCTCTCAATTTTAATTCCGGCTTTCGTGTTCTTTTGTCACGGCAGACAATGGCCACACTGCGCGTGCCGTGCCGCCTGACATCCTGCAGGCGTCTAATTTCACAGCGGTACGTGACGTGCAGTCTGTTATACACTGTGCATCATTATAATTAGTATTACTACTACATGGGGAACGGTAGTGCAGTAGCGGTTAGCGCGCTACGCTACGAACCCGGCGAAAGGAGTTCGATTCCCGCTCACGGTCGACACCGGTGATGATTATCTAAACCGGTCCTGGGCTTCCTCCCCTAGCTCGACTCAGCCTCAAATTAGTACCTGGTGGCAGTGTGTAAACATCACCACTAGGGAGATAAAGGCGACCCGGGCGTGGTGCTGGCCACCCACCCCGTCGTGTGTGCGATGCCAGCCTTCGAGGTGTTATTCACTAACAGGCACTTGCCCCAACAGTCTGTTACAGGCTACACGGAGGGATCTTTGTCTTTAGCTCCAACACGCCACTGTGGACTCGTCAACGATGAAGCGAGAGGTACATGAAGCAGAAGCGATGCGTAAGCCCCAACCGTCGCCCAGGAATCATTTAGCGCGCAATCCCCAACCGAGCTTCTTGACTGCTACGTCCACAACGTGGGAGGCTCCCCCCCCTGCAGTGACAGACGGTTGCTCCGTGGTGAGCCTGCGAGGCAGTATCCCTGAACCCATCACCTTGCAGTAGCCATCGGACAAAGACGGGCGGTCACCGCATCACGTGGCGCTTTCAGACGCGCTTCCGCGGCCGTCTGGAACGCTCTCCCTTCCGATATTAGAAAGCCACTGGAGCTGTACACGTTTAAATCATCTCGATTCAAAACTAATTTCTTTAGAACTGATTTTCGTGTTTAGTCTGTGGTCCTTTCCCCCCGCACCTCAGATTAGCGGGGTTGGCTACGTACGGTGCGAAAGAAGTTCAACATACCGCACATACATCGTTTCAGAGGCAGCAAAACTGGTCTGAAGAACACTTGTCGCAAAAACAAGAGTCGTGCTCAATAAGTTTGTCGAACGGGACAAGATACATTTTCTCGAAGGTACTCGAATGCACATCGCAACGGTCTCTTCATCCACGGAAATGTTGTAGCTGCCAGAGAGTCGGACATGGGAAGATCGACGCGTAAGCTGTGGTTTTAACTGCCGCCTCTGGTAACTTCGCAGCAGCATGCAGAGCAGAGTTCAGAGGCAACTCGTTGCTGCCCACAGCGCACGAGGGTGAACGTGCTCACGTGGTAACGCAGCCCCCGCTTCTCTTACGGCTTCTCGCGTCTCTGGCAGTAGTTCAGTTTCAGTTCAGTTTCAGTTAATTTTTAAGTAGCCCGCCAGCTAAGAAGCTCCGCAAGTCGGGTTTCATCAACACAGCAGGCAAACATGAATGAATGATACAAAAAGGTAAGAAATCATGTAATTTGAAATATAACATATATCTTTTAAAAGTTTTAGCCAAATAAAGAATCAAAAAGCGTAAGGCGTAAAAAGTGCCAATGGTTAAACACACCGTTTCCCAAGACACACTAAATTTAAATCTCCAATAACAATTATAATAAACATAAATGCGCCATCATTCAACAACGACATTGCACCGAGCAAAACGCAGCATCGTTAAAATAGAGAGAGTAGTGCAAACAAGGCACAAGAAGACAAGAGAGGTCACTCACAGGCAAGCGATGTCCACACCTCGTCTCGTTAGTTATGCGGTGGCAGATAGGCAGGAGTTCATTGGAAAGGAAGATGTACAGTGACTGAGTGACGGTAGTGAATGCAGATCTCGTCTTGTGGCAATATTATCCGAGAGACGAGGGGCAGCCACTGCAAAGGCCGTTTGCGATCCTGAAGCGGGGCTGGTAGCGTGGCCTCCACGCATCCAATGCCGTCAGCTGCTGCGGCGGTGGCGGTGTCTGTACGGGACGTGAAGGCAACGCGTGCCACACGCCTCGTGCGCTCGCATCGCTACCTGGGTCGGTGGTGGCTGTTCACGTGGCCTGTATTGCAGCGCTGCGGAGGCAGCAGCGAGGCAGGATCGGTGGATCGCCGCACAGCTGTTGCGAAACTCCCTTCCCGTGGGCGTCAAGGAGGTGCCGTACCCCTGGCTCGCCAGGATAATGCGGCGCAGCAAATGTGGACTCTGTTCACGTCTGTATGGGATAGAGTGTTGTCCCCTCGCACACTTGGGGTTTCTCGAAGGTCCTCTAGGTTTTCTGCCACACGTAAACGCTCTTTAATTGGCCTATGACACCTTCACCTTTTCCGATTCCGAGACGTCTGCAATTAACAGGGCGAGTCACTTTCACCGCTGAATCTGGGCACGTGCAAGCAGTTAGCGCCGCTGTTTTCAAAGGCATTGTACTCACTGCAGAGAACCGTAGCAACACGACCACACTTCACGATAGCCGGTGCCAAACTGCGCCACACGCCCTCCCGAATGGCCGATAACGCACCTGTACGTCATCGCAACGTAATCAGAAGTACACGTCATCAGAATGGGAAAGAGATAATATATAGAGGACCGCAGAGCTTGGGCAATTGTTGGCACCGCCTGGCTGTTATCCTCCTGCTTGTATGTGGTTCCTTCTCCTCACGCCTCTGAGTCGACGCCAGCGAATGCCGTGGGGTGTGTTACAAGTTGAATTATTTATTAGGATGATGATGATGAATTGGGTATCGCGTGTCACACGCTAGCGAGTGGAAGTCTTCCGTCGTCTATGCACTGTCATGGTACCCTGAAGGTTGCACTCCTTTGCGCTGAAGATGACAAGGCTCTGACGTTTGGCCATGAACACCACCAGCGCGCGTTACACTTAATGTCTTTGATTTGATGGGTGTCAGTGACTGGGATAAGACAACAAAAATATGTACGTTGGCTTAAGTACAGGGTGGTCCAGACGTCTTGTGAGCCACGTTTAATTCTCAAAAACATATTTTTATTTAAACGTAAAGTTTATTTAAAACAGAAATAAATCTGCAAAGGAACAAACATGTCCATGACAGTTTTTTGGGTTAGATTGCGTAAATATAAATGTGCCGTTAAATCCGGGACCACCTGACACAGCCAATTAGTAAGGTTTGTCACGTAAACAGAACATGCCAATTCGTTACTAGTACAGCACACTGGTGTGTTGGAGAGTGAACCCGCAACATTTATAATTCGAGTACAGGTGGTGGCGGGTTTAACGACACATTTTATTTTTTGCGATCTAACCCAAAAAACCTCTATTATGGATAATATTGGTCGCGAAAGCCTACGTATTAAACAAACACAATGTCGCCTCTCTCCTAATTCCTGCACCTTACTAACTCGTGTAGTCAACGATGATCGTACTCAAGATGGTCTGTTAACAATGAAACTCTTTAATAAAAAATAAATCATGGAAATCGGGACAACAGCCACAAGGCGCGGCTCACTCCGACTCGCACCACAGCTCTAGTCAGTCCTCGCTGTCCGACTGCCTCTCACCCCGACGAAAACGTGAAGTTGCCTTACACATGTTATTGGTCGGGGGGGGGGTGTCACAAGACATCTGAACCACCTCTGCGCACAGGCTCTGCTTGTCACCAATCAATCTCCGTTGCCTTGAGGCAAAACTTCTGCGCGACGTCTCTGTGTCGCCACCGGGGGCTCTGCGTGCTGCACGTGACACAGGTTCGGCGGAAATTCCTCACCACGAACGGAGTAAAAAAGATAACAACCAAAGTATGCAGCCAATGCCTCATCTGCATAATTGCCTTCGTTGGGATACAATGGGAATGAGTCATTTACATAATTGGCTTCATTGGGGATACAATGGGAGTCGTTTATAACGAAGGGAGGTATTATGCATTCTCGAAGTCAGTGTTCTTTAATTCATTTTCAGAGCGGGGGGGGGGGGGGCATTTTTCGCCGATGAGACATCATCACTGCGAGGGCCACCACACATTTGAAACCATTGTTGGGGTTTGACAGCAGCACGACGATGATGATGGTGATGGGTGGGGGGGTTTTCAACATTTGTGTCTTTGTCGGTGGGCCGCACTAAAGGCCACCAGGGGGCCGCCAGTGGCCCCGCGGCTCCTTGCAAGCGAAGAGCGCCGCTCTGAATCAATGCAACGAGAACTCGGTTCGTCGCCACTCATTTATCACCCTGAGCGGCGGCTACATTGAACGGTCGACTTCCTCTTCCCAGTGAGTGAGGTCCGCCGGTCTCGGAGGCCGTAACCCAGATGCGACTGTTGAGGAGGCCACATTCGCCAGGCCCCCTGGGGCCCCTTGGGGGGGCCCCCTGTGCCACAAGGCGACACAACCAAAGAGATGTCTTCCCGAATGCGACCGCGCCTCAAGACGCTGTGAGGAAACTGCGGACGCAGTTATTTTGGGCGATCGTTTTGCGATAGCTATAGCAGAGCTCAGTGGGCCTTACCTGGGTAAGATAAATATACAATCAAAAAATGTTTTTAGACACCGACAGTCATTGGCAAGGGTCATTCGGTCCACAGAACTAACGTATCCTCGTCCGATGCCCATTAACTTATTTAAATGTTCACAAGGAAACTCCCTTGAGCTGTAGTAACATCGCTTTTTTGCAAAAGCTGCCCCGGGAGTGCCAATTGACAGGTTGCTGAGCACACACAACGTCGACGTGAGTGCAAACATCGTGCCAGGACTTTCACCGTCTGACTCCAACGCTCGGGAAGGATCCCCACCCCCACCACCCTCACCCTCCTTTCCCCCTTGAACATCCGAGGAGCAGAGCGTTCTGACGACTTTCAACGTCGCCAAGGTCACTGCAGCTCGGCGATGTTGTGGACAGGCATAGGCCACTCTTGCGAATGAGATGATCTAAGTGTGGTGTGTTCTCACCCTGGGTCAGAGGTCGCAAACGGGTTTTGATTACTTACCCGTACCCAGCCGCACCAGGGTCGCAATCGGGTACCCGTACCCTACCCGATACCCGGCTACTCATACCCGGCCGGGTATCGGGTAGGGTACAGGTACGGGTACCCGATTGCGACCTCTGGGATGAAGCCATGTTGCAGGCGCGGGTGGGTTGATTCTAGGAACTTGAATTGTGAGGAGACAAGACGTTGGGAAATGAGTGACAAACGGTTACTCACCAGTGACTCACGGCCTACCCGTACCCGCCGTACCCGGCCGCACCAGGGTTGCAAACGGGTACCCGTACCCGGCCGGGTACGGGTAGCCGGGTATCGGGTAGGGTACGGGTATCGGGTACCCGATTGCGACCTCTGCCCTGGGTACACGGAATAAACTGCAAACCTGTGTCTCAGAACCTTGGCTCATCAGTGGCAGTCGGTGAGTTGAGCTAAGCGTCACGTGTCGGGTGAGATCCTGCTAGAGGATTCGAGAAGGTGGTCGCGGCCAAGGGCGGGGCCAGCCACGCCCCGTGAAGATATACACCGGGTCCCCTGAAGATATATGTTATATGTTCGAGAAGATTCACCAACACGTGGACCTGGACCCAAGCCAGGGTCCTGTCCATTGTAGCTACTCCCAGTGTGATCGGTGTAGTTAGCCTGGTGGTCCACCACCATAGGCTGTTATCTGGTGAAGGGGCAGTTACCCCTTTGTGTTGGTGTTATTAAACGTGTTGCCTCCAAAAAGTACATCTGCGACTCAGTTGAATCCACTACACTTTCAAAGATGCGCGAGTGAGCGGCTCAGCCGTGCCTCATCTCAGGCTCAGTTCACGGAAACGCTGAGCGTGGTTGGGACCATGGCTCAGAGCCGGCTCAAGTTGAGCATAGCTCTGAGGGCTCACTTGAACCGTAGCCGAGCCTGAGATAATAATTATACACGGGGGCTTTGGGTGTGAGAGACGTCTCTGAGCCGAGGGCAAGATAAGAGGTTAGAGTAGTACTGGAGCCTTGCATACCTTTAGTTCTCAATTTTAAAAATGTGCAATGTTAATAACTACACAGGGTTTGATGAAACAAAGCGAGTTGTACTTACGTGCCCGTGCTTAATTTGTATTCTCGATGATTTACCTTCTAACACAATCTGGCCTTATCTCGCACCCCCAGGGGGTGCAGCGTGCTGAACTCCAGGTTAAGGAGAAGAACCACTGACTTAGGGCGTGCAGAGATGGAGGGAGCGTGGCCAATGTACATCGTCACGGGTTTCACGCCGACGAGCGACATTTACGTGCACTCTGGCAAATGTTTTGAATCCCTTTGCGTCTCAGTGGAGGAGTTCTCTCGCCACACCGTCACAGGGTTTAACCAGGCGAACGACTGGGAGAGGCGTTGTCGGAACGAGATGCAGAATCAATGAACAATAAACTTGTTGAGGTCAAGTGCCCACCCAGGGCTAGGCCTGGCTCGCCTGGTTACCCTGCCCGGGTAGCCGCGCATCCCTGGACAAGGGATTCTGAGAGACTGGGGTAAAAGCCCAAGCCAGTCATTGTCATGCTCATCAAAGGAATGTAAATAGCTCGTGAATTCATGCATCGGCAGTCCTGTTATTAGCGAGGCTTTCCTGCAGAGCGGGCATCTTCGTTACAATCATCGTCATCATACCAGATTGATGTCAAAGCAAAATTGACCTCCTTCAATCACGAATTGATCTCACAGCCGCCCAGGGGCATATGTCACTCACGTACGTACACACACGCGCGCGCACGGTGGACGAAGTGGTGGGCTCAGTGCGCACGGGAAAAAGGAGGCCCCCGTCTTGGATCGGACGCAAAACAATGCGACGTGTCAACGTTGAAATCGCACGCAAGCGCCGCAGGGGGACAACCTGCGGGCAAGCTTCGTCGGTTACCCCTCGCAGGATCGTCCCCTCCCGGGGGCTCTGCGCCTGCTCTCATCAACGACGCCCGGGCACAGAGGGGGTGGGGGGGGGGGGGCGACCGTGCGACCGCCCGCCAAGTTGCTTTACGTTCCATCCAACGCGTTTGGGCACGGCGGTGGAGAGCGTTGTCTGACGACGGCACGCAGCGTGGTGTTGGGGGGGGGGGGGGTTGTCGTCCGTCCGGGTGAGCGGTGCTCCGGCCGTGCCCACCGGGCGCGAGAGTGACGAGGCGCTGTTTCTCGGTCCCGACGGCTGCGTTGCAGCCGCTCGTCGAACTTTGGGGGGGGGCATTCACTCCTCACTGCTGCGTTGGTGCCGTCCCCCACCATCTCCCCCCCCCCTCTCCACAACGCCGATCGGCACCGCACGGCCACGCGAAGGCGGCCGGCGAGTGAGCGGCGAGTCCGCACCGCGGCCACCCTCCCGTCAGGGTTTGCGAATAAACGAGACGGGGGGAGGCACCAAGACGTCGGAGTTTACGTGACTTTATTCACCAAGCTACTAAAATGCAATTGCTATATATACATTTTTTTTCAGAGTGCGACACTTAATTGTAAGAAAATGTAAATAATTTAGCGATTCCTTTTTTAATAAACCTGTACATCACGAATACCTATAAACCAGAATCCATTTTACAAGTAATGCAGGAAGAGGAACGGTAATACACGAGTCAACGGAGGGGACGGCCTCTCTCTCTCTTCCTCCTCCTCACTCTCTCCGAGATCCTCACTCTCCTCCTCCTCCTCACTCTCCTGAGCAACGAGTGGCGAGCGACGTTCCGGCGGCAGGCCGGTCCCACACCCCCCCCCCCCCTCGCTCCTCGTGGGGGGGACCGCCGGGGCCCCTGCTGGCTCCCACCGCCGGCGGCCCCCCCAACATTCCGCGTCGCCCTCTCTCCTGCACCAGGCGGGCCTCGCTGTGCAAATTATTACTTATTTTTTTTACAAAATACAAACCGGGTTCCAACCCCCCCCCCCCACCTCCCCTCGTTACATCTTGAAATGCTGGTGACAGGCCTGTCCCACCCGGGAGTGACACGGGAGAGGGAAGCGTACAACAATAATAATAAGTCGCCATCGGCTACTAATGTCGTGTGCAGGGGTGGGTGGGGGGTCCAGTTCCTATGAGACGAACGGGGGGCGCGCGCCCTCAAAGCGAGGAGGAGCGGCGGGCACGGTCGTCCGAGCCCCCCCCCCCCCCTCTGCGTCGCTTCCCCCAACACCCCCTGGTGTCGTGGAGCGGGCAGGCGGGCAGGCGGGCGGGCGGGCGGGCGGGCGAGCGGGCGAGCGGGCGAGCGGGCGGGCCCTTGCAGGGAGAGGACCTTCGCGAAGGTCGTCAACGCGGCACTGGACAGCGACGCGGTTTAACAAACAAAAATGTGGGAACAGCGCAACACCCAGAAAGCCCCCGGTATTCCGAATCGCACGGACACAGGCCCCCCCCGCCGAGTCGGCCACCAGGGACAAGCCGACGACCTGGGAACCGAGTCTCATTATTGCCTCTCCCCCCAAAACCAACCCCCCCCCCCCCCCATAGCCGCTACTAACTCTATATAGCCAACGGGCGGCGGACAAGGGAGCTTAGCAAAATCTTTTAATTAGCATTAATTAGCTTAATTGGCAGCAGATCTGAGCGCATTCCTGCGCCCGGGCTCTTTGAGAGGCGAGTGGTGGGCGGTGTTGGGGGGGAGGGGGGTTGTGGGAGGCGGTGGCTTGCAGGCGGCCCCCCCGGAGCGCGGATAATGAGCCCCGTGGGGGGGGGGGGGGCGGAGGAGGAGGCCCGGCCCCCCGCCTCCCCACTCATGGGAACGCCGCGCGGCGCCGCGGAGCCGCTAATTAAATCGTTTCAGGCTTGAATGAAGGCACCTGGGCGGTATTATTGCAGATCCCTTCAGCAGACCTGCAGAAGAAAAAGGCGAAATAAGAGTCTCGCGTTAATGAATAATTAGCGAGGCGTTTGAGTGTTCGAGGCAGAGTTGAGAGGGGGGGGGGGCGGTGACAGGGCCGGCCAAAGGGAGAATGTATTTAAAGTTGAGCTGGTCAAGGCAGCCCACGATACGGGCTTAGACTAATGGGTAATTTAAAACGCCTGTTTTCACAAACAGCCTTTCACTGCGGCACAAAGCCCTAATGGCCATCATTTGGTGCAAAAGTGGCCCAATTAAATGAAAAAATGTCCCAAGTCCCGCTTACGGCCAACCGCTGATTAAGTTGTTCGTGGAATTTCTGATTAGCCCGCTCTGCCAAACGTCGTCTGAAACCTTAACAAGCTGTAGTCCGGTGCAGCGATTTTTTTTTTGTATTACTACAAAGCAAAGTCTTCAGCGGGCGTTCCCCACAAACACAGCCGCAACGCGGTTCAACACTGCGGCCCCGCTCTGCGCGTCGCTTTGCTCACCCCGCGTTCCCTCCCGAAGCTTATGGACAACTCCACACCGCCGTGAGAAACAACGAGCGCCCACGCACGGTAACCCGTTGCTTCCGGCGCAATGGGTTTAGCGCGTCAGCATTTGAATCAAACGCCAACCCCCCCCCCCCCCCGGTTGCACCAGCGGCACCGTCGATCGGTGCTGAGCATTGACGGGTTCACGGCTGCGGTGCTCATGAGGCTCGAGCGCTCCAAACGACTGAAGCTGAGCGGCGAACTCCTCGGGATGAGCGAGCGGCCACGGGACTCGTGTATCACCGTTCCTCTTCCTGCATTACTTGTAAAATGGATTCTGGTTTATAGGTATTCGTGATGTATTAAAAAAGGAATCGCTAAACTAGTTACTTTTTCTTCCGATTAAACTCGCCCCCACGGGACAGCCCGGCTTAGGGTTGTCGCACAGCAGGCCAATCGAAACCCGGTCGGTTAAAAGCGTCGACTTTTTATTTGTGCTCGATGCGCGCTAAAGGGCCCCCCCCCCTTTTCGCAACCGAGGAGCGCTCGCTTGCACTTGGCGTGCGCCCCCTCACACCTCATCACGTCGCCGAGCGTCTTCACGAGACACCGAACCCGGGTGGGGGAGGGGCCGCCGGGCGGCGTTTAACCAGCGGCCGTGTCGCCGCGAGCACGCAACCGAGAGTGAGACGGCGGTACTTTAAAACAAACGGTGTCACATCGAGCGACGTGAGAAGAGCGACTCGCACTCGAGCCTCCCCCCCCCCCCCCCCACGGGGGTGCAACGGTGCCGTCTCGCTCACTTGCAGCCTTCACCACACCGTCACGACGACGACGATGGCGACGACGATGGCGACGACGATGCTCACCATCATCTCTCGACCCCCGAAAAAGGTCAATCTGACCGAAGCGGCGCTTGCAGCCGGAGCCAGGGGGTGCTCGCCACCTGCCGCATGCCGAGGGCCGGTGGCAAGCGGCACCGAGCCCCCCCCTCCACCCGCCCCGGCAGCGGAGTCCTCGATCGTGCCAGGAGCGTGAATTACGCGCGGGATTACGAGGCGGTGCGGATTTCCAGCTCCCTCTCGCTCTCGCCCTCCTCCCTCTAACGAGCCGACGCTCTTCCTTTTGAGTCCGGATTTAGCTGCAATTTAAAGTTGACCTCTCGCGCAAATGTCAGAGCTCCACCGATTTCATAGCCCAAATAATTTGGCATTCACAAGGACAGGAATTTTGTTTTCCGTAGCCCTTGAGCTGTGTTTGTTAATATTTCTGCCATGTTTACGCTGTGCATGCATGCATCGGGTATGCGATAACGATCGTTATCGAAGGCAGCTCTGCCTTCGACACGACCAAGTGGGTTCTGGGGAGATTTACGCCATCTCCACGCCGCTGGGTGACCAGGGAGCTGGGATAACAACCCACAAGGGCCGTCCATGATGGGGTGCGGGGCTCGGGGCAAAACCCACCGCGTGCGTGACCGACGCCTTCAAACTGAAGTGGAAGTGTTACATCTGATGGCGTGACGTCGAAGTGCGGGGGCCCCCCCAAAGAGCGGGGGACCGGGCGGTCGCCCCGATTTGTCGTACCCTCGGGACGGCTACGGGCGCTCAATCCCCACCGAGACAAGATAGGCTGGGAGGAGCCGGACACCGGCGCTCTGGACGGTCTGCGTTGGGGTCACGGCCCAAAGGTCACGAGCGCGTGGCAAATTCCTCATTCCTATGCCGAGGGCGAGTCGATCCGTAGGGCAACCGCTGTTGGCGTCCCCACGTGGCGGTGTTCTTTTTATCGACTCTGCAGGGATTGAGAGTCGAAAGCAGGATGTGTACTCGTGACCTTCCGATTGCGAACCGCTCGCTCTCCTGCCGGCACTTGAGAAAACCACTCTGAGGACTAAAACACGTGCCACGCGTCACACCGTCCGTCTGCGTATAAACTCGGCAGAGGGGACATCGACTCGCCACGAAGTGGCACATGCTGAGTAAGCGCGGGCGAACGAAAAGGCTTTTTTTTTTTACTCTTGAACGTAGTGATGCGCCCGGCGCGTGTAACTGCCGAAGCAAGGCTCTTCCGAAGTTCTGGTGTTGCGATGGAAGAGGCTCGTTTTAAAATTATGATTGTTATTTTTCAACTGTTATGAACTTCACGAAGAGCAAAATGAGTGCCAGGAGTGCCGAGGGTTTCTTCGCTCGTAATTGGCGGTGGGGTTTGTATAAACGTCGCGTGGCGAGCTTCATCTCTTCGCTCACTCGCCAGTTGGATGCAAGGGTTCTGTAGGAAGTGAAGTCTTTTTTTTATGCGGTCTCTTCAGTTGCGCACCTCCGAAAAAGTAAATGTAGCAAACTCTTTTTGCTTAACGCTCGCTCTTGTTTGCATCGATCGCACCCCTTGCAGGCTTGCGCAGCTTCTCACCAATTCCCTGTAATCTGCACCGTTTACAACGACGGCCACCGTGGGCACATCCGAGATGGCTTTCCCTCCTCTCCAGTTCAAGCCGTCTTTTCCCCAAATTTAGATCTCCGATTGTTTTGGGGGTTTTGTTTAACTGGGACGGACCTAGACAAGAGAATATAATCGTTGGACTTCCGCTTAAGACTTTCATGGCCGCGTCTCTTTTCACGCAATCTCAATTTAGCCGGTCCCTTGTTGATAAAAAAAAAGAATAATTTTCCACATTTTCTGCGTGGTTTTCATTGCAGTCACTGGTCTACGAGTTCCACTTTCACCGACAAAAACAGATTCCCCCCTCAAAGGAGGACAATCCAGGCACACTCTGTGGTATCTCCACGCGGCTGTCATTTACAGAATCCGGTTGCCTGTGCAGGCAAAGCGGGAGAAATTCCTGCCCCTTATCGCACTCGACCACGGCGTTCGTTAGGCCCTCACATTCCCACAGTTTGATTTCCGAAATATCTCGTGAACTATTTATATTTGGTGTGAGAGAGAAGTAATGGGGTATTTAATCCTTAAAATCGAGCTGTTTCTACCTTTTTTTGTAAATAGAAGAGCGATTGAGGTCTGGATGCAACAGTTGATGAAGCCTTTCATTGCTGCGTAAACATTTAATAAACAAATCGGACTCGTTTATAATTGGAACAGCTGGTTGTGCTCCTCTAATGATGTTCACGATTATTCCATCTGGTGCAGTGTGAGCTTCTGCTTTTTCCACGCGGCAGAGGGAGATGGTTTACACCTTTCCCATGTGGTGGTACCCGGTGGCATGGCAACCTCGTTCTGCGGGGGTTACCAATTCAAGTATCTTTTTGTGCACGGCTCAAATTGGTAACAAACAAAAAATCCCTCTGCTATTTTTACAATTCTGAGTCCAGCTTGGGGGGGGCGGGGGAGATTGCCTCGGCCCCATGATGAAAAAATAAGTACCACCTTGCGGAAGAAATAAAAGCAGTTGTCCCTATGGATAGACTTGTGCCCCTGCCACGGGAACGTGGAACTTCCACCATGGCTCAGGGGGTGTAAAGTAGTAGATGAGTGCCAATGACCCCCTTGTGCTTATTTGAGCAGCGGCGAGATGAGCTAATTCCCTGATGTGTCATCAAGTTGCACATCTCTTGACCGAGCGTCGTGCATTCCTCTCAACTCGGCCACTGGATACGGTACACGACCCTTACCCAGAAACACTCCCAACCTCGTCACGTAACGAACGCTAAGCGGGGTTGAGCCTGGATAGCACGAAGATTGGCAACCCCGGCACTTAGCAGCGTAGTGAAGGATGATCGAAAACCCCCCACAACCTGCACAACGTGGGGAGGCCCCCCGTGAGAGTGATGAGTCACTGGGGGGGGGGGGGGGTGAGTGCCCCGTGAGTGAGATGGGTCACTGGGGGGGAGGGTGAGTGTCCCGTGAGTGAGATGGGGGTCACAGAGGGAGGGGGAGGGGGGTGAGTGTCCCGTGAGTGTGATGGGTCACTGGGGGGGGGTGAGTGTCCCGTTAGTGAGATGGGTCACTGGGGGGGGAGGGTGAGTGTCCCGTGAGTGAGATGGGGGTCACAGAGGGAGGGGGGAGGGGGGGTGAGTGTCCCGTGAGTGTGATGGGTCACTGGGGGGGGGGGGGGGTGAGTGTCCCGTGAGTGTTATGGGTCACTGGGGGGGGGGGTGAGTGTCCCGTGAGTGAGATGGGTCACTGGGGGGGAGGGTGAGTGTCTCGTGATTGAGATGGGTCACTGGGGGGGGGGGGGGGGGTGAGTGTCCCGTGAGTGAGATGGGTCACTGGGGGGGAGGGTGAGTGTCTCGTGATTGAGATGGGTCACTAGGGGGGAGGGTGAGTGTCCCGTGAGTGAGATGGGTCACTGCGGGGGGGGGGGGGGGTGTCCCGTGAGTGTGATGGGTCACTGGGGGGGGGGGGGGGGTGAGTGTCCCGTGGGGGGTCACAGGGGGGGGGTGGGGGGGGGGTGAGTGTCCCGTGAGAGTGATGGGTCACTGGGGGGGGGTGAGTGTCCCATGAGTGAGATGGGGGTCACTGGGGTGGTGAGTGTCCCGTGAGTGTGACGCGTCACCGGTGTGGTGAGCTGACCGCACCTTCTGGTCGGGGAGAAGCGATGCGGAGGGCAGCGGGGGTAGGTGGGTGCCCAGGTGCGGCGTGGCCCCCGGGGGCAGCGCCCCGCCGGGGTGGTCGTGCTCGCAGAAGAGGCGCCCATTCAGGTAGTGGAACCGGTCCCCGGGCAGCAGGCGCGTCCGGCACACGGCGCAGGTGAAACACTGCCACCACGTATGAGTCGGGGGGGGGGGGTGGACAATGGATACTGGCATCGGCAATAACGCAGGACAACGGAGACGGGGGGGGGGGAGTGTTTGGCGTTTGTTAAATCGGCACGGGGATAATTTAGGAATGCCGGCGGAGAGGAGCGGCGAGCAGGAATTTCGCTAGGAGTGGGTCGGGCCTGTCGTGAGTTGGTGGCGCCGCGACCCGGCTTTCAAGCGCCGAGATTAATTTTTGTTTCAGCAGGGGAGGAACTTGGCGAAACGAGGATAGTCCCAGGGTGAGAAGCAAGAGGAGCTTTGCGCGGCGTGGGCTGTTTATACTTCGCCAGAGATGGAAATTCCACATTCCCATGGAACTGTCCAGTCTCACTATCGGTTGATCGCTCTGGCCCTTTAACAAAGCGGTATTCATGTTCTAAGCCTGTGAGACCTGACAGGCTGAATCGACCCCTGACCCAGATGTTTGGGGCGTCGCGGTGGCGAGATTTTAACTACCTCCGCCTGGTACACGGGAGGTCGTCGGTTCGACCCCGACGTCTGTATATTTGGAGTTTGCATGTTCTCCCCGTGGTCGTGTTAATTTTCCTCCGGGTCCTCCCTCGCAGTCGCGCCATCACCGATCTTTGTCGCCTGCAGGCAAAGGCGCTGCCAGAGTCTAGGCGCGATGTGAAGACGCTGCGGGCCGATTGCCGTTGACGCGTCCGCCGGTAGCGCAGACCGGACGAGTTTCAGGGCCTGCAGGTGGAAGTTGCAGGTTTCGGTGGACGTCAGCGGTGTCATCGCCTATCGACCTCGTGCTGCAGAGGAACTCCACGTGTCCTGACGTCGGGTTGACGCTGCAGGTGTCCGTAAGTGCTCACGGTGGAGCAGACCGGACGAGCCATTGTCCGGTCGCCATCACGGCCGCCCCTGACCTCTCCTGGTTCAGCAGGAAGTTCCGTGACCAGCACCAGCGCTAAAGGGCCTCTACGCGAGCCACAGGTGTTAAGGTCAGCTCTGGAGGTGACCTCGGCCGTTGGGGTTCCGCGGAATGCGTGACTGTGACGTAATTGCAAGAAAGCTGGCCTTGAGCAGAGGCAGGGGGAGATTTCGAGAAGTGGGTTTTTTTCCACGTTCGCGATCGCCATCTCGCCGGCCTTTGTCATACGCATCCTCTCCCAAACATCGAGTTGGCAAAACACCGCTGCCTGGTCTATCGCCAGATCCAGACTGCGGTGCTGCAGGTTGTGATGAGAGTAGAGATGGCGCGTCTGTGGAAAGCGCAGAATAGTGGTGTCGAAAGACTTCACCTCGGGCTACAGGGCGTGGGGGCCACAGTGGGTCCCAGCCACCGGTGGGGCCCCAGCCACCGGGTGGGCCACCGCCACTGGGGGGTCCCCAGCCTTCGGGACGGATTTTTGAGGCAAGGTTCCAGTCAAAAGTGTCCAAGATCTTGCGACGTCCTTCCCATCAAAATCGCACCTCGAGCGTCGTCGGAAGCATCGTCATCGTCGCCGTCAGCACGGATTACCTCCAGATCCTCCGTCGCCGGAAGCACGTTGTCCTCAACTGAGCAACCTACAATTGGCTCAAGCAGCATTAGCAAGTGCTGGCAAGCAGAGGTGACTTGCCAGCAGACGTATTTGACTTGTGTCACAAAACACGCAGCGTGTGACGCTGCCATTTAGAAACAAAGGGCGGAGCGGTGGCGCAGTGGTTAGCGCGCCGCGCTAGGAAACATTGCTCAATTCCCGGCCATGGCCAACAACAACGGCGAGCGGTAACGGGACCGGTCTTTCCTCCCCTCCGCTCCCCTCTCCTTCACAAACCCACACTGACCAGTGTGGTGAAGTATGGCTAAACAACCCCATGACCAACACGCCACGGAGAGGCCTTCACATAGCGGTGGATTAACAAGGGCTTATATTATTCAGACTGTAGTGCGGTGTGCTTTCAGTCGGAGGCATTGTTTGTTTATATTCTTATTGTCATTATGGTGCGCATTTTCGGCATACTTGCATTGGCGCGTGTGATTAATTGGCTTGTGGCAGTCGACCGGTGAATCTGACAAGGTATTTCAGTAACGACGACGCAGGAATGCAATGCCCTCTTTGTTACACAGCAGACGGCATTGTGGGACAGCGTGTAGTTTAAACGCGGCAGCACCGTTCAGGCATTAATCTCATTAGTTTCATTTTCTCAGAAGCGGCCTGAATGGAGCGAAGGGAAGAAGGGAATTCAACGCCCGCATAAGAATGTCGCGATAGCAGGTCACAGGTCGCAGGTCACGGGTCGCAGGTCACGGGTCGCAGGTCGCGGGTCGCAGGTCGCAGGTCACAGGTCGCAGGTCACGGGTCGCAGGTCACGGGTCGCAGGTCGCGCCGACTCAGGGGGACAATTCCAGCGCCGCCGAGATCCTGGCCACGGGCGTCTCTCTACCGCAGGGCGGTTCATCACGGCCCGTGCCGCCTCGGCTCCCTGAGCGACGTATCGAGAGACAAGTTTGAGCGTGTCGACCGCTCCCCTTCACCGGAGCCGCCGGGGCTCTCTCCTGCGCTGCCGGGGCCGTTCGTCCCATCGGCCGCCGCTGCCCCCTAAAACCTCATCAAGCCGATCCACTGGTGTGCCGCTCGTGGTGCGGCCCTGCCCTGAGCGCAAAGCTCCCCACCCCGCCCCCCCGCATCGCAACGCTCCCCGCACAACCACCTTGCCGCGTAAAACCTTCATTCGTTACGCAGAATTATTACCGTTGTCCTATCTTCTTGGCAATGTTTTTTTTTAATTGTGTAAGGACACGAGGCCGGTACAAGGCACCACGCCGCTGGCTCAGTGCACCAAGCCGTGGGGGGGCGAGGACTATCGACGTTTCAGAGCCATACTTAGGTGGGGGTGGTGGTATCCAATCTTCTCATCTTGTATAGATGTATGAAGCGCCTTACTCCAAGGTGCTTTACAACAATTAGTAGAATTGTACATGACGTGATAGCGGTTGAGATAGAGAGGGGGGGTTGTTATTACAAGGGGTTGTGTAGCTATTAGCTCTGGCGACAGGAAAACAGGCTGGAGTGGGGAAGGAAGGGTTGGGTTAGTGATAGGGGAAGGGGTAGTGATAGGGGTCGTGGTCTCCATCATTATCAGCAGCCTATCTTATCGGCTGCTGAATGAAAGCCACCTGTGTTGCCAAGTGCCCTTGGGTTCCCATACACAAGGGCACTTGATTGAACGAACGGCTGCGATTTCCCGATTTCGTGAATTCTGAATCTGAATCTTGATTTATCCTGGAGAAATCCGATGAACTGTGAAGCTCTTTTCCGCAGGTGTCCGGCACTGAGAGTCCGCCGTTCCAGGCTTCGAGCGATTCCACGTGGCGCGGTTGGTGCGAGCCCGGCCGCACGGCACAAGCAGTCCATCACACCGGGGTTACACACGTTCGGCCATCGCCACTGCCGCCGCTACTGCCTGTGACCCATTCGATGGTGGGGGCTGGGGGCACCCTTCAGGATCCCCCCAAAACCACACACTCTTTGGTGCTGTGGGGCAGCAGCAGCAACAGCAGCAGCAACAGCAGCAGCAACAGCACCAGCAACAACAGCAGCAACAACAGCAGCAGCAACAGCGGAGCTAATAATAATCGCCTTGCTGCGTGTCGTCATTCGATGTACCTTTCGAGATTTAAGGTAACCCGCAGGACATTGCGGTTGACGTTTTCATTGCAAATGCTTGCAGACGTTCCTCCGCCTCGGCTGCGAGAGTCCAAGCTGTCGCAGCCGCACACGGCACTGACAACGTTTTTGGCAGCCCCCAACATAAACTAAACAATTTTTATTTTACGAGGTAAGAAGGCCCACCGAGCTACAGAGCTCTTTCTCAGAAGTGAACTCTAAACGAACAATTGGCAAAACGGCTCTCTACGTGTTTGCTGTGTGCTCTCTGTGCTTGCTGTGCTTTTGTGTGCTCGCCGTGTATTTGCAGGGTGCTCACTGTCTACTTGCTGTATGCTCTCTGTGCTTGCTGTGCTCTCTGCGGCGCTGTGATCTCTCTGAGTACTTTCCGTGCTGCGTCGCGCCCTTGTGCGGAGTGATGCCCGTGTGGGGTGCCCTCTCCGTGTGCGGTGCCCTCTCCGTGACCGGAGTGATGCCCATGTGAGGTGCCCTCTCCGTGTGCGGTGCCCTCTCCGTGACCGGAGTGATGCCCATGTGTGGTGCCCTCTCCGTGTGCGGTGCCCTCTCCGTGTGCGGAGTGATGCCCATGTGAGGTGCCCTCTCCGTGTGCGGTGCCCTCTCCGTGTGCGGAGTGAAGCCCATGTGCGGTGCGCGCTCCGTGCTGCACCTTGAGGTGGTAGACGCTGCCCTGTGCGCGCATGACGAGCTCGCTGGCGGGGATGGAGACGCTGCACGCGCTGCACGCACCGCTGTGCCCAAACATCCTGCACGAGAGAGAGAGGGAGGGAGAAAGAATCAGCAGCCAGCCGCCATGGAGAGAGAACGAACGAGCAGTTCGCCGCCATCGAGAGAGAACGAGCGGGGGGGGGGGGGGGCTTCGCAGCGTACACCGAACAGAGCGGTGTCGCAGCGGCGGGCCAGGGGGGGGGATGAACGTAGCCGGGGGCAACGACACGCGGCGGTGAACATCGAGGCCACGGAGACACCACGAGAAACGGACCTTCAGCCAATCCCATGCCGAGAAGAGATCCAAAACCATAGACGAATTAAAAACAAAAAACGCAAGCGTGTTTTATATATATATACGCCCAGCTTGTAAAAGCGAGGTACACGTCGGACGAGAGACGGAGCCGGGAGATGTAAAACGGGGTAACACGCGGTGGGGGGGGGGGTGGTTAGGGAAGAACGGAACGCCACGTCGTTGTTTAATAAGTGGCAACGTTGTTGTCTACAGGAATCGTCGATTACAATCTGTCACCAACAATACCTCAAACGAGCTGCATCACTAATCCGTGAGCACTCATTTCCATTATACCAACTCACCCAATGAATTTTTGCTCAACGACAATCACGATAACAATGACACTCAAGCTTCATTACCGACACAACAAACCTCAATACAATTTAGGATAGGCCCCATTTTCACCAACCGCCAGACAGGTTAACCATATCAAACTAATCTAACCTGCCGATCACAACCAATCATCAACCAGGCCGTCCACTCGCATTGTTAAACCGATTCACCTGCATGGCAAGGCTGCCCGTGTCGCCTCGCGGCGACATCGCCAACTGCTTCTGGCATTGTCAACTTTTTCCTCGATTTTAAACATTTCTCCGTCGCTTTTGCATGCAAAATAAAACAATCGCCACATTTGCCCACGACGTGACGACTTGGTTCGATGGGCCCTGTCGGGTGGTGGAGGGTTATAGTTCAAAACATTGGCATTATACCTACGCGACGATCGCACACGAAGTGAACCCGTAACAAATCGTATTATCGGTCGCGAAAGCCCGCACGTGATATGTGTCAAAGCGGCAGTGTAAGGATTCCTGAGTGTTTCAGAAGAGGGCGGCACTCGGGCAACACCCAGGCTTCCGAACCGCTGCAAGTTAAAGGACATTCAATTGTCAAGAATCATAATATTCATTTGTGCTGCAAGAAACCGACGAGCAATGAAGTTCTTTTTCACGAATGTCCAACAACAAACTCTAAGTATATAAAAGAGAAGCTACAATTGTAAATGTTGTGGGTTTACTCTTCAGCACGCAACGGTGTGCTTAAGTAGTAAAAAATGTGAACGTTTTGTTTACGTGACAACCCTTATTAGTTGGCGGTGTCGAGTAGTGGGTGGGTTAACGACACATTTATATTCACGCGAGATATCAAATGCGCTTCTGCGGCCGTCTGGAACGCTCTTCCTCCTTCCGATATTAGGAGGCCACCGGGGCTACGCACTTTTCAATCATCTACAGTGAGGGAAAAATGTATTTGATCCCCTGCTGATTTTGTACGTTTGCCCACTGACAAAGAAATCATCAGTCTATAATTTTAATGGTAGGTTTATTTGAACAATGAGAGAGAATAACAACAACAAAATCCAGAAAAACGCATGTCAAAAATGTTATAAATTGATTTGCATTTTAATGAGAGAAATAAGTATTTGACCCCTCTGCAAAACATGACTTAGTACTTGGTGGCAAAACCCTTGTTGGCAATCACAGAGGTCAGACGTTTCTTGTAGTTGGCCACCAGGTTTGCACATATCTCAGGAGGGATTTTGTCTCACTCCTCTTTGCATATCTTCTCCAAGTCATTAAGATTTCGAGGCTGACGTTTGGCAACTCGAACCTTCAGCTCCCTCCACAGATTTTCTATGGGATTAAGGTCTGGAGACTGGCTAGGCCACTCCAGGACCTTAATGTGCTTCTTCTTGAGCCACTCCTTTGTTGCCTTGGCCGTGTGTTTTGGGTCATTGTCATGCTGGAATACCCATCCATGACCCATTTTCAATGCTCTGGCTGAGGGAAGGAGGTTCTCACCCACGATTTGACGGTACATGGCCCCGTCCATCGTCCCTTTGATGTGGTGAAGTTGTCCTGTCCCCTTAGCAGAAAAACACCCCTAAAGCATAATGTTTCCACCTCCATGTTTGACGGTGGGGATGGTGTTCTTGGGGTCATAGGCAGCATTCCTCCTGCTCCAAACACAGCGAGTTGAATTGATGCCAAAAAGCTCCATTTTGGTCTGATCTGACCACAACACTTTCACCCAGTTGTCCTCTGAATCATTCAGATGTTAATTGGCAAACTTCAGGCGGGCATGTATATGTGCTTTCTTGAGCAGGGGGACCTTGTGTGCACTGCAGGATTTCAGTCCTTCACGGCGTAGTGTGTTACCAACTGTTTTCTTGGTGACTATGGTCCCAGCTGCCTTGAGATCATTGACAAGATCCTCCCGTGTAGTTCTGGGCTGATTCCTCATCGTTCTCATGATCATTGCAACTCCACGAGGTGAGATCTTGCATGGAGCCCCAGGCCGAGGGAGATTGACAGTTATTTTGTGTTTCTTCCATTTGCGAATAATCGCACCAACTGTTGTCACCTTCTCACCAAGCTGCTTGGCGATGGTCTTGTAGCCCATTCCAGCCTTGTGTAGGTCTACAACCTTGTCCCTGACATCCTTGGAGAGCTCTTTGGTCTTGGCCATGGTGGAGAGTTTGGAATCTGATTGATTGATTGCTTCTGTGAACAGGTGTCTTTTATTCAGGTAACAAGCTGAGATTATGAGCACTCCCTTTAAGAGTGTGCTCCTAATCTCAGCTCGTTACCTGTATAAAAGACACCTGGGAGCCAGAAATCTTTCTGATTGAGAGGGGGTCAAATACTTATTTCCCTCATTTAAATGCGAATCAATTTATAACATTTTTGACATGCGTTTTTCTGGATTTTGTTGTTGTTACTCTGTCTCTCACTGTGCAAATAAACCTACCATTAAAATTATAGACTGATCATTCCTTTGTCTGTGGGCAAACATACAAATCAGCAGGGGATCAAATACTTTTTTCCCTCACTGTAAATGTAAAACTCATCTCTTTAGATCCGCTCGTCGTCGTTGTTGTGTTTAGCTGGTTGTGAAGAGGTCCTCGCAGTCAATGCCGCACAAGCCCTCAGACCTCACCGCTGCCTCCACAGACATTAGAAAGTCGACACTTGACCTTCAAGACTTTGTAAAAGAAAAAACGATATTTCATTTTACCAGGTAAAGCCCACTTGAGTTATAAGAAGCAAGTGCCCCAAAAGGCCTTGACTACGTGGCAGCAGACGCCACCTCTGAGAACAGATCCAACTTTTATGAAATGAGCGGTAAAACCCCACTCGCCCCCCCCCCCCACCACTCTCCAATCGTCAACGTAGCCGTAGGGTTTTTTTCATTCATTTACTGAAAAACCAGGCGCCCCCCCCAACTTCCAAAGCGTGTGAGAGGAGTTCCCCCCCCCCTCCCACCCCCCCGTGGGGTTAATAACAAAGCAGACGCGAGAGGCAATGCCCCGGGGGAGCGCCCCCACGTCACCACCTGCACCTGCGCTCGCGACGCTCGATAGACGCCGCCGATCGAGCGAAATCCACGAGGTGGCCGATCTGACCGATCGCGCA
This sequence comes from Lampetra planeri, assembly GCF_965212315.1. Lineage (NCBI taxonomy): Eukaryota > Metazoa > Chordata > Hyperoartia > Petromyzontiformes > Petromyzontidae > Lampetra > Lampetra planeri. The sequence continues at coordinate 8,380,956 of NC_136155.1, read as the reverse complement.
GGTGGCACTCACGGGGGATGTATGGAGTCGCATCACTGAGGCCACGGGTGGACAAGGGAGCCCCCCCCTCCCACCCCGTGCGTCCGATCCCGGCGAAGATCCCGTCGCAAATCTCGCTACGTCCTCCCCTCGTGGCTTCACGGCTCGCGTGGGGATCTCTCTGCTGCTTAGAGGGGGAGCAGTGCTTTCACTATTTAAACAAAACTTTGTTTGATTTTACGTGCTAAGGCTCACTAAGCTATGTAGCTGCTTTTCAGATGTGGCCTGGCTGTCACAAATTATCGCTCGACGAAGCAGCTAACTGCACGTTGGTTCTAAATGCGGAGGGAACAACCCGGAGGACCCGGAGAAAAATCCACGTGGAGAGAGATATGCAAACTCCAAATATACAGGTCTCAGGGATTAGGATCGAACCCACGACCTCCTGCATACCAGGCGAGGAAGATAACATCTCGCCACCGCGGCACCCTATCATTCCATACACAGCTCCAACGCGCGCGCTGCAAGCGCAAGAATCGACGCGAATCCACGACTGCGGATCTCGCGAGACACAGCCCCCTACTCGGGACACTCGGCACGAGCGCTCACCTGGTGTTCTGCCTGCGACGAGTCGAGCTCTCGCGTGAAAGTTCACCGCTCAAGTGCCACGTCGTGCGTACGCGAATCTCCCACACTGGTCCAGCACAACTCCTCCCCCCTCCACCTCCGCGTGGAAGTCAAATGAGAGGCGGTGGGGAAAAGTCACCGCTGCCGCCGCCGCCGCCGCCACCGCCACCTCCACATCGGCGAGCGCGCGCTCTCGTCGCTATCTTCCCCGGATTGCGTTTCGCGACGTGACGCGCGAGCTGATAAGCGACAGCCATATTCCCAGACGCCGGCGCTAATACGCAAAAACGCCATTAGGATAAAGCGATTACAGGCGCGCTCTGCTCGATAAATCGAGCCGACGCGCGCGCAAGGAGACGCAGCGACAGAGAGAGGATCCCTCGTTGGTTCGCGGAGGGGGGGGGGGGTAAATCACAAACCGCGACGTTCCACTTAGCCTAAAATCGGTTTCAGTCGCTGCCCAAAGGGCATTATCTTCGTTACGATTAAAGCGACGAGTGGCCGACGATGAGGATCTCCCCGCCAAACTGCAAATCGGCTGCAGCGCCCAAGCATCCCAGATCATCGCAGGCCAGAAAAAAACACGCGTCTCGCCTTACCACGACGTGACGTGTTCACGTGTTCCCGACAGATTTGAGCAGTTAAGAGAGCAGCAACGCTCTCGTGTTTTGTCTCAACACACGACTTTGTGATTGGAGCATAACAGACTCTCTAGCTTCTCTGTTTATGAGCTACAAAGAAGGCCCCTTGCCACAAAATATCACCTTATTTTACGTACTTTTTATTTCTACGGCCACAGTTCTATTGAAATGTGTGCTTGTGCTCACTGCCAACGCAGCAGCAGCAGATAATGTCGACTTTGAATGGACGCCTCCTGTGAATTAGCAGTCAACACGAAGACTTCCCCGGACACCGTAGTTATGGCTCCTTAACAAAGCGCATGAGCCTCAATGCCGCCTTCCTATATTTATTGACACTGGAGGAATCCGATAAGCTATAAAACTATTTTTCACAGATGTCCAGTAGGGGAGGGTCAGAACCTTACAACAAAATCAGGAACCCGAGGAATCCTCGAGGTGTCTTGGTCTGGCTCCAATTATGATCTTCAGATATTAGAGGAGGCGTAGTGCCGTTGTTTTTAAAGATATTGTAACGTACTCACCGCAGAGAACCGAAGCGACACGACCGCACTCCCGCGAGTGGCGATGTTTACACACCGCGCCAGGTAATCATCTGAAGCAAAGTCGACCTCAGTGAAAGCCCAGGACCAGTTCAGATATTCGTCACCAATGTTGGCCGCGAGCGGGAATTGAACCCGGGTCGCCAGGTTGGTAGCGCAGCGTGCGAACTACTGCGCTACCGCTCCCGTTGTGCACCACACACACACACACGTGTACGTACGCACGTGTACGTACGCACGTGTGTGTGTGTGTGTACAGGTGTACACACACGTGCGCAAGTGTGTGTGTGTACAGGTGTACACACACGTGCGCAAGTGTGTGTCGGGCAGGAAAGCAGCGCCCCACTTCCGCTGCGAGGGGGAGGCTTCGTGACGGCTGAGACTCACGGCCCCTGACCGCCCAAGTTCTGGGAAACAGCAGAGGCCTCTTCTGGAATCCTGAACGTCGCTCCGGAGGAAAGGAGTCGGCACTGATGGGGGCGGGCAGCGAGCCACGCAGTCATCGAAAACCAGAACCTCATTGCCAAAACCTCCTGCCGATGGCACCAAGACGTCCCATGGGGGGCCGGGGGCCACATGGATCTCGTGTGACAACCGCCGTCGCTACACGCGGAGCCACCCTCGGGATCCTCAGCACCCTTACTCCACTGCCCCGAGCTTCTTTCGCGTCGTACGAAGCCAACCGCGCGACTCGGAGGTGCGGACATCTGATGCACAAGTGGGGACGCGGTTACACGACGATTCGAGCTGCAGCTGCGTGGCGAAGTGCGAGCAACAGAGTGCGGCGTCAGCGGTCGCCACACCCCCCCACCCCCCCCTCTGGGAGTTTGCATCACGGTGACACAACGGACTTTCATTCCGCGTCAGACGACGTTCTCGACCGGTCGTCGAAACACGATCGGCCCTCATAAAAACGTTGCCATTTCCGTTCGCAGGACAAACTAAAGACAAAAAGCAGTTCTAAAGTTTGTAAATCCGGAGGATTTAAAAGTGCGTAGCTCCGTTGGCTTCCCAATATCGGAAGTCAGAGCGTTCCAGACGGCCGCAGAAGCGCGTCTGAAAGCGCCGCGGTGACCGAACGCGGCGAGCGTCGCGGGGCCGTGGCTGGGCCGCGGGCACATAATTGTCGCTCGCTCGCTCGCACGCAGTTCGACGTCCCGGTTGCTGGCTTCTCACTTCCAATTAGGCCGAGGGATTTTAAACGAACGCCGTTCTCCTTTAATGAAATCGATTTCTTTTTGGCGGCGGCGGAATTTCGCGCGCACCTCGAGTTCAGTCGAATCGATCGATGTGAGTAATAATAATCATCGTATCGTTTTTGTGTCGTCCTTGTCGTCATTCAAAACGTGGCCGGAGGAGCCACGAGAACGGCCGTGGCCCGCCCGGCCGCGCTCGCGGCGATGGGCGGACGGACGCGCGCTCGCCGAGCGCCGGGCGAGCCGCTCACTCCAATTCTCCATCGCGCCCCTGGAGCGAGCGGGCGGCGAGCGATCCGCTTCTCTCGGAGCCGGCGGTGGTGGTGGCGGTGGTGGTGCAGCGTATCCACGGGGGCGCCGAAATTCATCTTGTTATGGATTAATTCTGCTTTGACAAGTGAAGATGAATGGAGTGGGTAATGTGATGCGATGTAATTAATTTAAATTAGTAATCTGCATTATATAAGCTCGGGTACTTTCGGCGTTTTCACGCTCCGTCGAGTTGGTCGAGGGCTCCCCCCCCTTACCCCCCTCCCCCCCATTAGTAATTTAAAACGTCTGGAAATGTAAAGCTCCCTCCCCAAAGTTAAAATTTGATTTCCTTTCCGCGAGTTAGAGTTGCCTTGGCGACGTTTAATTCATTTCCCTTTGATTCCGACGTCCAATAACGCGCGCGAGAGAGCGGGCGCGGCCAATTTTGTTAATTATTTTTTTTTTGTTATTTGTTCGCACGTTCCGGGCTTAGCAGTTAGCGGAGAGGCTATTTGCGGCGCTGTCATTCAAAGGTTATGAAGCAATTCTGAAGAATGTCGCTCTCATCTGATAACGGCCCAGGCTATTAATTTAAGCCCTTAATTAGAAAAGCCCCACCGCCAAATCCGGTTATCTGCTCACGGGCCCCGCGCTGTTTATGCCGTGGCAAATTACCTTGCACGCACAAACTCCCGCCCCACAGCGCCTCTTTGGAGTCCAAATTGAAACACGCGGATTTACTCAGAGCCCCCCCCCCACTCCCTCGCCCCCCCCGCCAGCTCAACTCTCCGAGGCGACGCGAACGAGTGCAGAGCTGCCTGCGAAGCCCGACACAACCAGCAGCATGCAGACTGCAGACTACACCACCCTGCAGACTACACCACCCTGCATCACCCTGCAGACTACACCACCCTGCAGACTACACCACCCTGCAGACTGCACCACCCCGCAGACTGCACCACCCCGCAGACTGCACCACCCTGCACCACCCCGCAGACTGCACCACCCTGCACCACCCTGCACCACCCCGCAGACTGCACCACCCCGCAGACTGCACCACCCCGCAGACTGCACCACCCCGCAGGCTGCACCACCCCGCAGACTGCACCACCCCGCAGACTGCACCACCCCGCAGGCTGCACCACCCCGCAGGCTGCAACACCCCGCAGGCTGCACCACCCCGCAGGCTGCACCACCCCGCAGGCTGCACCACCCCGCAGGCTGCACCACCCCGCAGACTGCACCACCCTGCAGACTGCACCACCCCGCAGACTGCACCACCCTGCCCCACCCCGCAGACTGCACCACCCTGCACCACCCCGCAGACTGCACCACCCTGCAGACTGCACCACCCTGCACCACCCCGCAGGCTGCACCACCCCGCAGGCTGCACCACCCCGCAGGCTGCACCACCCCGCAGGCTGCAACACCCCGCAGGCTGCACCACCCCGCACGCTGCACCACCCTGCAGACTGCACCACCCCGCAGACTGCACCACCCTGCACCACCCCGCAGACTGCACCACCCCGCAAACTGCACCACCCTGCAGCCTGCAGGCTACAACCTACAGGGTGCAGCCTCCAGCCTGCAATGCAATGAGGCGGGGGACAGCGTCTGGGCAGCCGTGAGGATAGAGAGAGGGGGGGGCGTGACATGGACGTGAGGAGAGAGAGAGGGGGGGTGACATGGACGTGAGGAGAGAGAGAGGGGGGGGTGACATGGACGTGAGGAGAGAGAGGGGGGGGGTGACATGGACGTGAGGAGAGAGAGAGGGGGGGTGACATGGACGTGAGGATAGAGAGAGGGGGGGGGGGTGACATGGACGTGAGGATAGAGAGAGGAGGGGGGGTGACATGGACGTGAGGATAGAGAGAGGGGGGGGGGTGACATGGACGTGAGGATAGAGAGAGGGGGGGGGTGACATGGACGTGAGGATAGAGAGAGGGGGGGTGACATGGACGTGAGGATAGAGAGAGGGGGGGGGGGTGACATGGACGTGAGGAGAGAGAGGGGGGGGGGTGACATGGACGTGAGGATAGAGAGAGGAGGGGGGGGTGACATGGACGTGAGGATAGAGAGAGGGGGGGGGTGACATGGACGTGAGGATAGAGAGAGGGGGGGGGTGACATGGACGTGAGGATAGAGAGAGGGGGGGGTGACATGGACGTGAGGATAGAGAGAGGGGGGGGGGGTGACAAGGACGTGAGGAGAGAGAGGGGGGGGGGGTGACATGGACGTGAGGATAGAGAGAGAGGGGGGGTGACATGGACGTGAGGATAGAGAGAGGGGGGGGGTGACATGGACGTGAGGAGAGAGAGAGAGGGGGGGTGACATGGACGTGAGGATAGAGAGAGGGGGGCGGTCGCTTCGTGGAAACGCGGCAGGGAGAGTGGAGGGGACAGGGGACGGAGGGAGTGACGTGGGGAGGGGCAAGCGCAGAGGTCGCAAACGGGTTTTGATTCCTTAGCCGTACCCGGCCGCACCAGGGTCGCAATCGGGTACCTGTACCCGTACCCAACCAGGGTCGCAATCGGGTACCTGTACCCGTACCCTACCCGATACCCGGCTACCCGTACCCGGCCGGGTATCGGGTAGGGTACGGGTACCGGATTGCGACCTCTGGGATGAAGCCATGTTGCAAGCGGGTGGGTTGATTCTAGGAACTTGAATTGTGAGGAGACAAGACGTTGGGAAATGAGTGACAAACGGTTACTCACCAGTGACTCACGGCCTACCCGTACCCGGCCGCACCAGGGTCGCAAACGGGTACCCGTACCCGCCCGGGTACGGGTATCGGGTATCAGGTACCCGATTGCGACTTCTGGGCAAGCGAGAACGCGGGGGAGGGATCGGACAGGAGACTGGGGTCAGGTGGGGGGTAACGAGTCGGGGGGGGGCGGCCCAGGTTGCCTGCCGCCGCCTTGGCGCGTTGCGAGACGGGGACGCACAGAGGCTCGCGCGCCCCCCCCCCCCCCCCCACAGTCACGCTCGGACGCACGTGGGGCTCCCCCGAGCGAGTCAAATCTTTGCTGGGGACCTTTCGCGAACTGTGGGGCAATGACGGCACGTGGCTCACGGTGGCCTTGCGCCTTTGCGAAATGACGTCACACGGGGAACTCGTCACCGCCCGCTGTGAGTGGAGCAGACGGAGCACGTGGTATTCTGACGTGTTCATAGATCCCCCCACCACCATCCCTGACAATGCCCCGTTTCACACCTTTCGTACTCTTGGGACACAACACCACCATCGCAAATTAGTTGGGTATTACTTTGTTTTATTTGGGGGTGGGGGGTGGGAGGCGGCTTTGAATGTGTAACCTGATATGTCTGGCGGTAATTTATTTGTAAATACTCTGGAAAAAAAATCGCCTCCGATTTCATGAAAGTGCGGGGCACGCGTTGTGACCGCGCGTCAGGATCGTGTAAAGTTCTGCTCGAGTCAGCGGGCGTGCCGTGCCAGCGTCCGCTGCGGGCCATGTGGCGATCACGTGACGCTGGGCAACCGACAGATTCCGCGTACAAATGCTTGTCACCGTACGCTCCACGTGTCCTGGCTTTTATATCTCTATACGGATCCTTTTCTCCCAGCTCTCCAATGGGCAGCGCACGAGGCGGTTGGACAAAGGAAGCGCAGCTCACGGATACCCTCGGGTCCTCCCCTGAAGTGTTGAAACGTCAACATTCAGGACTGGAAGGAGCAGCAGGCTGCCCACCGCCTTGGGGGTGGCGCCGCTGCATGCAGCAGGCCGCCGCGGGGCCCACTTGGAGGCCGCAGCGTCTCGACGACGACGGAGCGGATCGCCGCCACAACAACAATAAACTCCTTTAAAAATATTTTTTTTAAACAACGGTTTTATTAACAACTTCGTCTAACTCACGGTCGAGAATGACGTCAATGGCGCCTGAGACACGCGTCGCCTGCTTTTTGTGTGAGCCGATTCCACAGTTTAGGGACCGCTGCGTTTTTGACCTCCACACAAATATATAATTAATCAGCCGTCCATACAAACATTGTAATTGGTTGAAAGGAGGCAATTAATTGTCACCGGATCAAAGTACGTGTGCAAAATTTTGAATTGATTGGACAACAGGAAGTAGACTAACTTTTGATTACAAGATTTGACCACGACAAACGCAAGTGAAGTTTAATAAACCGTTGAAAAAAAGGAAAACGGAAGTCGACCCCGGGCACTGCGGATTCCCACCACCGCCTGGGGCCGCGTGGCACCCTCGATGCCCAAAGATCTGCGGGATCCAGAAATTGGGCTCCTCAGTACACCTCGAGAGCCACTAACAAAACCTGACGGACGTCATCCTCGAACCCCGGGGGACAGCCGACGACAATGATACCATTTACATGCAGAAGCCTTGAATGGCTTGCGCCTCGGTTCGACGATCGCAATACTGTGCAGTGAAACACCTCTCATCCGACACGCCGACATTCAAACCCCCTCTTATACGTGGTACCTCCAATAAAGCCGCAGAACATATCTGCTTATTCCACATGGGAATTCCACATTTACTGGGATCGCAATATAAAGTCCAGTCTTGCCTTAACCATCACCACCACAGCAATGTATCGCTATCCCCACTCCTCCTCCAGTCTTCCCCCACGCTGTAAAAGTCGAGTCGCTGCCCTCGCACCGTTCAAATGAGCCGCCCACGCCGCTGTGCTCGCGACGTTAGCGAGTGGGGAGCGGCAGCGCAGCAGCGGTCAGTACGCTGCTGCTGCGCTGCAAACCCGGCGACCCGAGTCAGATTCCCGCTCTCGGCCAACACCAGTCACGATTATCTGAAACGGTCCTGGTCCTCCCCTAGGTCGACTCGGCCTCAAATGAGTGCCTGGTGCAGTGTGAAAACATCGCCACTGGGGAGACAAAGGCGGTCGGACGTGGTGCTGGCCACCCACCCCCGGGAGTACCGTTCCGGCCTTCATAGGTGCTGCTCGCTAACAGCACTTGCCCCAACAGTCTGTTAAGCCTATACGGGTGATCTCTGTATTTGGTATGTAAACTAGTTACAGACTGTACTTATTGTGAATAGGCAGCTTGACATTTCGTACAAGATGTGTCCCTTGAGGAAGACCCAAGTCCACAATGTCGATTCTCTAATTGCCTGTTTTTGTATGCTAAGAGTCACGGAGTTTTCTGTAAACACCCTTAATTGTCCACGTGTACCTCACGAATGTTAAACTTCTTTCGCACCGTACGAAGCCAACTGTGCAAATCATACGTGATGGTTATAATGGTGGTGGTTGTGATGATGGTGGTTTTGGTTATGATGGTTGTGATAGTTGTGGTTATGATGATGCTGATGGTTGCAATGTACGAAATGTTGAACTTCCTTCGCACCGTACGTAGCCAACAAGCGGCCGTACGCTCCGCCAAATGGACGGACGCGGAGGCCCTGGAAGTCTTACCAACACTTCTCGACGACGAGTCCGTCCAGTTCTTCCGCTCCATCAAGGCCGACAAGAAGAAGACGCTGCAGGGTGTCTTCGAGGAAATGGCGGATGCGTACGAGCCTCCGGACGATGCCCATCGTAGATTTGTTCAGCGCCAACGGGCGCCTGATGAATCGCGGTGGCTTTCAGAGGCGCAGTTCTGGAACTGGCGATGGCAGCATACCCCGGGACGGAGCCGGATTTGTTGGAGCCCCTTGTGTTGGGCAAGATGCTGGAATTGTCTAGAGACCTGGGGATCCCCATGCCGGTGTGCAGCCATGATAAATTGACGTCCTGTGCTGGACGCTCAATTTAATCTCCGACGCTGGAAGCAGGTGTCAGCTTGGACGGGGGGCCCCATCGTTGAAGGCGGTGCTACGGGGTGGGATCCTAAGAAGGCGGTCTACGTTTCTGACGACAAGGTTCCGCAGAAGTTGACGGCCGCCTCCGCCCAGTGGCCTGCTCGGGGGGGAACGGGGCCGAGGTCCGGCCCGCCGGCGTGGGAGCGTCGGGACAGAGGGGGTGCCACGCGCCGGAACGACGTGGATTGTTTCCGCTGCGGCCGTAAGGGCCACTTCGCCAGAGACTGTTGGGCTCACATCCCGGGGCCGCCCCAGCAAGAGGCCTCGACCACGGACGTCGCGCGAAAAGACCGGCCAGGACAGGCAAGTCAGTGCGCATCAGACACCCGGCAAGGCCTGTCACCTCATGCATCACCATTGCCGTGCGGTCTGTGTGTCGTTATCAACGAGGTGCCTCCGATTGACCCGTGTCGCTCGCTGACGCAATGGCGCCGATTGGCACGGAGGGTAGTTGCGGCCGCTACGGGGTCGTCCACTGTACCGGGTTCTATTCAGGGGGTCGAGGTGCGTATTTTGGTGGACTCCGGTGCGTCCGCTACCATTATTTCGGATGTCATTTTCCATCTTTTGGGCATTCCGCCAGGGAGAGTGCGAGCGGTTTATGATTCATGCATAGCGGCGAACGGGGGAAGTATGGGCATTGTGGGCCAGGTGGACGCCAACATATCAATTGGGGGGGTGTCGGCTTCAGGGACCGTTTTGATCTCTAGGTCCCTTGCGGTACCCTGTTTGTTGGGGACTGATTTCCTGGCAAAAATGCCCATTCAAATAAGGGTTGATCAAAATTGCATTGAATTACCAGGGGGGCGGAAAATTTCGTTCCTACCGTCGCCATGGGGCCAGCCTGCCCCTGTTTGCCAGGTGCAGGCGCTGTCCGAAGTATCTGTTGACATTCCACCTGGTTCGCAGATGCTTATCCCGTTGAGATATCGGAAGCCAGTACCTGGCGTTGAGGGAGCGGCGGGGGTTCTGTTATCGTCGTCCACGGCTATAACGGGCGGCTCGGCGCTGGTTGGGGCACAAACGATTGTCCGGCCGGGCCAGCCCCCGTTCTTACAGGTGCTAAATGGGAGTGTGGAGAATGTCAGTGTCCCGGCCGGAACGGTTTTGGCTCACGCTACGACCACGTTCACGGCCCATGACAACTGGGCCCGACGTGTTCAGCTCGGATGATTTTGACTTGGGACGCACCTCCCTGCTTTCCCACCACATTGATACGGGGGATGCCGCTCCGATTTGGTTGAACTCTCATCGGTTGAGCCCGACGGAGCGGGATCAGGTTCACGGTGCAGTGGAGGACATGCTGGCCGCGGACATAATATCCCCGTCTAACAGTCCATGGGGCGCGCCGGTAGTCCTTGTAAAGAAGAAGGATGGGAAACTGCGATTTTGCGTCGATTTTCGAAAATTTAACAAGGTGTCCGTCGCAGACGCGTACCCCCTGCCGCATATGGATGATTCCCTCGATGCCTTGTCTGGGGCGAAGTTTTTTTTCAATGCTGGATCTCTCTTCGGGATTCTGGCAGCTTCCCCTCGACGAGTCCTCGAGGGAAAAGACGGCTTTCCGTACGCCGCAGGGACTGTTTCAGTTTAATTGCCTTCCGATGGGCTTGAATGCGGCCCCCCGCCACTTTTCAGCGGTTGATGGAGCTGGTGTAAACGGGTCTGCAGTGGGAGACATGTTTGATTTATTTAGACTATGTCATCGTCTTTAGCCGCACATTTGATGAACATTTGCAAAGATTGGAGACGGTTTTTGCTAGGATGCGCTCCGCCAATTTAAAATTCAAACCGAAAAAGTGTCACCTACTGCAACGATCCGTGCGTTATTTGGGACACATAGTCAGTGCGGACGGGGTGGCCACGGACCCGGAGAAGACGGCGTGCGTCCGCAACTGGCCAACCCCGGCCTCGGTTGGGGACGTACGTCGCTTCCTGGGGTTTGCCTCATACTATCGCAGGTTCGTTCCGAACTTTGCTATGATCGCTAGGCCCTTGCACCTCCTTACGGGTAAGGGTCGGAGGTTCAGTTGGGGTCCGCCGGAGGAAGCGGCGTTTGAGGGCCTACGCGATCGGTTGGCGACGGCGCCGACATTGGACTATCCGGATTTTGATCGACCTTTTATTCTGGATACGGACGCTAGTGACATTGGGATCGGGGCCGTTCTGTCACAGTTCAAGGGCGGCGGTAGCCGTGTACTGTCCCCGGCAAAAACCCGCTACTGCGTTACTCGCCGCAAACTATTGGCTATTGTCTATTTTCTCCGCCAATATCGGCAGTATCTTTACGGCCGGTGGTTTATTGTGCGCACGGACCATGCGGCTCTGCAATATGCCCTGAGGGTTGACCAACCATCTGGCCAACTGGCACGATGGTTGGAGACCCTGCAGGAATTTTCCTTCGACATACAATATCGGAAGGGGTCGCGTCACGCGAATGCGGACGCACTCTCCAGATTACCGCAGGGGTCCCCTTGCGCTTGCGCGTCGGGTACGAATAGGTGTACGCCGGTTCAGCTACCCCCTCGGCCTGTCGTGTCAGCTGTCGAGGTGCCTGGGGCTCCGGTGTGCCCAGGACCGGCCGATGGGGTTCTGAACCTGCCGCGCTCGGTATGGATTCGCGAACAATTGCTTGACGACTCGTTGGGGGGTTTACGGAGTCAGGCTGCGAAGGGAGCGGGGAGATTGCTGTCCGGTGGGATGCCGGGGGCCGCTCTCCGGGATGGTTTGCTCATGTGGAGGGAGGGATTGCATGACCGCTGGCGTCTGGTAGTACCGTCGTCGTTACGGTACGAATTGATTCGGACTCTGCACGGCGACACTTTATTACATCTCGGGGTGCAGAAGACTTTGTTAACATTGCAGCGAGACTACTTCTGGCACGGCATGACGACGGATGTCGTCGGACACATTCGGGCGTGTCCCGAGTGTGCCCGGCGGAAGCCGCCTAAAAACCCTTACGTGCCGCCGGTGCAGTCTATACAGGTGTCTCGAATCAACGAGTTGGTGGCGCTGGATATTTTGGGACCTTTCCCGCCATCCGCTAGGGGTAATAAATATTTGCTGGTCGGGGTGGAATATCTTTCCCGTTGGCCGATGGCTTGGCCCTTACCCGACCAGTCGGTGGCATCTATCACGGACGCCTTCCTATTTGGATATGTGCTGGACAAAGGGGCGCCGGAGAGGCTACTCACGGATCAGGGGTGAAATTTTTCTTCCAAATTGTTGATGGAAGTGTGCGCTGCTCTGGGAACCAAGAAGGTTCGTACGTCTCCTTACCACCCGCAGATGGATGGCATGGTGGAACGGCTTAATCAGACGCTGTCAGCCATGCTATGTCACACGGTTGACGAGAAACAAGCTGATTGGGACTTGCATATACCTGGGGTACTCTCCGCGTATCGGATGACGCCTCATGCGTCCACAAGGTATTCTCCATTTTTTCTAATGTACGGCCGCGAGACAAAACCCGCAATCTGCACGGGTTCGGTTCGGATCGTGGCGCTGGTACGTTCATACGTCTAGGTTGAAGCCCTACGTGGCCCCGCGGACGGATGCGTCATCCCCTGATGTTGCCTTGCCGGTGTCTGTTGCACCCGACGCACCTCTGCCCTTGCCTGTTGACTCTGCAAGCGCGCCTGTCGTGCCTTCTACAGACAAACCAGCCGTGACGCAGGCGGATGTGGCGAATCCTGCTCTGGGTGGGCCTACCACGGCGACGGGGCCACTTGACCCCGCTGCCCCTCCAACCCCACCACAGACACAGTTGCCAGAGACCCCGGACTTGGGTCTCTCTGGGGAACGGGACCTTGGCATTGATGGGCCTCCAACAGCGGCGGGCGGTTCTACTCCCGTCGATCTTAAAACCCCGTCGCGTTCTCGGTCTGTGGGGGGACCGCCGCCCGTTCGTAATGGGCCGGCGACCCGCACGCGTTCCAAATCCCTTTCCTTTCGTTGATTGTTCTTGTTCTTGTTGTTCTTGTTATCGTTGTTATATTCTCCGTTGTCCAGTGATGCCAGATGGTTACAATGTTTCTCGCATTATTTTATTATATTTATTGCAGCCGGGGACAGCTGGGTTTTCATTAGGGGGGGGGGGTCGTGTAATGCGAGCAAGGATTGAGGGGGGGCGGAGTCTGGGTCATGTGGGGAGTGGGTGGAGTTAGGGTCACGTGGGAGAGAGGATTTAGGGGGAGAACCGGAAGGGGAAAGGGGAGTGGAGACGGAGTGAAACAGGAGGAGGCCACGCTGGGCAGGACGGAGAGAGTGGCGCGGTCGCCACGCGGTGGGAGACGTCGACACCGTCAGCCATCGATGTCAGACGCAGAGAGCTAGCGGCTGTGGGAGGCTAGCTGTATACGGGGCAGCAGTGAAGCTAGAGAGCGGAGCAGCGGTGTGGCTGCAAGATGGAGCAGCAAGGAGACTGCCGAACGGAGCAGCAGGGAGACTGCATATCGGAGCAGCAGGGAGACTGCATATCGGAGCAGCCGAGTGGCTGTGGAGAGATCGTCGGGAGGGACGCAGCCCTGAGCGAGGACGCCGTGGTAACGAGATTCTACGAACCCAATAAAGGACAACGGAGATCGACATCTGAGAGAGAGTCCTTTATTACACGTTTGTTGTTGTTTACCATTGTAAACAATTACACTCAGCCCTATTTATCTCCGTGTCTCACCAGCCAAACAGACATTTAATTATTGCCACAATCGGTCTCTCGCAACCAGCGACATTACGCGCATCACAAGAGCCCATGCAGCCACAGTCATCTGCGACCGCCACTTTCTCACTTCCACACCGACACCACCGGTGATCGGAGACCGACGAGCCTCGTTCCTAAGCTCGGCCGAAGAAAAGCCGGCACCAAGCCTGCGGGGCATGCACAGCAACCGGAACGCAGCAGCACGGCAATGCCGCGAGCGAATCCTCGTTTGTTCTTTTGGGCTCCTCTGTGCAAAGTGAGCACAAACACAGCTCGGGAGCCGAACAAATTTAAATGAACTCGAGGCTGGGGCTGGCTAACGGCTGCATCACCACGACACGCCTGCGTGTGGTAGCCGTCGTATATATCTCGAAATGCAGAAGCCGGAGCTTAGCAACCGGTACCAGGAATTCCACCCACGTCAAATGTTACCGGTGACGATTCATGGCCGATTTTGGACAGTGTCCTGCGCAGGATGGCTCGGTGAACTCTGGGCCTACCTCGGACCGGGGCGCATCCCTAGGGCCGGGCTTCCCAACCCTTTTCATGCCACGCCACTCACTCTCGAGCGGCCAGAGGGGGGTTGAGAGGGCCGGAGGTGGAGGCTGACGGCCGTCTGCGGCCGGACTGTGCCAAGATGGAGGGTGGGGGTGCGGGGAGGAAGGCGGGGGGAGGGGGTATTTAAAAAAATAAAATATTACTGCCCATTCAGTTTTACTATTTTAATGCAAACGTGCCAACACAGGTCGCCGGGCCATGTAAAAAAATCTCCGTGCGCACCGAAACAGCGTCGTGTGGTCACGAACACCACTACCCCCCTCGTCCACCACCACCAGCAGCACCAGAGGAAGAGCTCAGGAACAGCGGAAACCAGGTATCCACCGACTCGTTGGGCAAGTGAGGCTCCCTTAGCTCAGCCGGTCCCAGTGCCTCCCTCAAGGCCTGGGAGTCTTGGTCAGGAATCAGACTTGAAGCAACATTTTTCTGACGAGTTTAACAATGAGGTTGGATCCACTCGCCTGGCAACGAACTACAAAATATTTACACGGAAATGAAAACGCCCCAATGACGGAACGATTCTTCAATCAGTATTCTATTTAAAAAAACGAAAGTTGAAGAATTACAAAGACACAGATCCCCCGTATAGCCTTTACAGACTGTTGGGGCAAGTGCTGTTAGCGAGCACCTATGAAGGCCGGAACGGCACACGAGGGGGTGACTGGCTAGCACCACGCCCGACCGCCTTTGTCTCCCTAGTGGCGATGTTTACACACCACACCAGGTACTCATTTAAGGACCAGTTCAAATAATCGTCATTGGTGTTAGCCGTGAGGGGGAATCGAACTCGGGTTGCCGGGTTCATTGCACTGCGCGCTAACCACTACGCTACTAAAGAATTACACCTCTTATCACACGCACACATATATATAACCTGCTGATGAAGATCAGATAACTAAATCATGGTCAATTTGAAGGCTCACCAGCCACAAGGAGTACATTGGACTGAGAAAATAATGTTATACCCCCCACACCCCCCCCCCCCAAAGAAAATCCCTTCTCCCCTCCCCCTGCCCACTCCGATAAATCCGGTGTGCCAGCCGATACCATCGATGCCCCTGGCACGTCAACGTACGATGTGGACGGAGGATGTGGTGTAAAAATATTAGACTTTTTTTCTTATTCTACATCAGTATCACCCACAGTTCGCTACGAGAGAAGCTCAACATACACACGTACAGAGGGGCCTTTCAGGGACAACCAAACATTTACCGTGACCGGGAGGCAATCACGCGGGACAAAGGGGAGCGCCGCACCGCAACTTTGCCATTCAGAGTCACCGGTGCCATCTCCCGGCAGTACAGCACGCGAAAACAATGCCACAAGATTTAGTTTTTGTAAAAAAAAAAAATCCCCACCGCCTCGGCCCACCTCCTCCAAGACGTCCTCCCACCTCCTCCCACCTCCTCCAAGACGTGTGGCCAGCACAGCGACGAGGCCAATTACCATCCAGAAGGGCGCTCTAGAGCTCCATCTAGTGGAGGCCCTTCCACTACTCCACACCTCTACACCACACCGCACCTCTACACCACACTGCACCTCTACACCACCCTGCACCTCTACTCCACACTGCACCACTACCATACCCTGCACCTCTACACCACACTGCACCACTACCATACCCTGCACCTCTACACCACCCTGCACCTCTACACCACACTGCACCTCTACACCACACTGCACCTCTACACCACACTGCACCTCTACACCACACTGCACCTCTACACCACACTGCACCTCTACACCACACTGCACCTCTACACCACACTGCACCTCTACACCACACTGCACCACTTCCATACCCTGCACCACTACCATACCCTGCACCTCTACACCACACTGCACCTCTACACCACACTGCACCTCTACACCACACTGCACCTCTACACCACACTGCACCTCTACACCACACTGCACCTCTACACCACACTGCACCTCTACACCACACTGCACCTCTACACCACACTGCACCACTACCATACCCTGCACCTCTACACCACACTGCACCACTACACCACACTGCACCACTACCATACCCTGCACCACTACCATACCCTACACCTCTACACCACACTGCACCACTACACCACACTGCACCACTACCATACCCTGCACCACTACCATACCCTGAACCTCTACACCACACTGCACCTCTACACCACACTGCACCACTACCATACCCTGCACCTCTACACCACACTGCACCTCTACACCACACTGCACCTCTACACCACACTACACCTCTACACCACACTGCACCACTACCATACCCTGCACCACTCCACATGGCACGACGGCACGCTGCACCACTACACCACTACCATACACCGCACTACACCACAAGCCGCACCACCCTACACGACTTCACTGCATCACTGCACAACACCACGCTACACCACTTCAGCCTCTTACTGCGTGGGACACAGACCTCCGGCCACAGGAGAGAGAGGGGGGGGTATCACCCACGTCATGTTAAGAAAACAACAAATTCTCGAAAAACACGGCATTACAAATGATGCAACAGAGGGTGGAGAAAGTAAACCCCCTCCGTCGATCCTCCCGATTATAATTAAAGAGCGCGGTACGCGGCGTCACGTGCGGCGTCACACACACACACACGTGCACACACACGCGCACTCGCACACACACACGCACACACGCAAACACGCACACACACACGCGCGCACGCACGCACACACACGCACACACGCAAACACGCGCACACACACGCGCGCACGCACGCACACACACACACGCGCACGCCTACGCACGCGGCGTCATTCAGAGAGCTGTTAAACTGCGGGGGGGCGGAGGACATCTTCCCTGCTCGCTCGATCAATTGGAGTGGGGGGGGGCGTGTTCATCTCAGCTGCAGGGCCACCCATTCCACGTTCCCATGGCAGGGCCCTGTGTCTAGGCCGACCGCCATCTACTTCTCTCCGCCCCCCCCTCCCTCAAGACGACTCTCATTTATTTTGTTTGAATCAACTTTGAGACAATAAAGCAGAGTCGCAAACCCTGGCCAGGAGGTGAACTCGTAACCTTTAGCGACAGTGGGCTACGTATGGTGCGAACACACACATACAAACCTTTGCATCGGAGCAGCTCTGCCCACGGTGCCATCGGTCAAATGGTTGGACGAAACTGCAATGCGTTTTGATTTTTCCAAAATAGACGATTGTCCGTTCATGCCCGTTGACCAGCTGTGTTCCTGGCGGCAATTGGGGCTTGTGGACAATCGCCCGCTAGGCTGCCGGGTTCTGGCAGCGCCGCGTCCACTGCCTCGTCCCCTCTGTGTGCTCAGCGTTGTGGTTCGCCGCTCCTGCTAGACCGCCGGGTTCTGTAACCGGCGGGGGAACGTGGACGTGGTGGTCGCCCGCTCACGGTTCGTACCGTAAGCAGCGCCACGTCCACTGCCTCCGCCCTCTGCGTGAGCATCGTCGCGGTACAGCCACGGAGCCCAGAGCAGGTCTCTAACTTGTCGGTACCACCTGAGGTGGCAGAACCCGAGTGGTCCTAATGGCCCAAGAACAGTGACTTATGCCACGGTCGCTGCGTCGCACGCTTTCAGATGCGCTTCTGCGGCCGTCTGGAATGCACTTCCTTCCGATATTAGGAAGCCACTGGAGCTATGCACTTCTAAATCATCTAGAGTGGCGAACTCATTTCATTAGAACTGCTTTTTGTGTTTAGTTTGTCCTTCTCGTTTTATATCCCCTCCCGCCCACTCCGCTCTCAATCCCTCCTACTTCTAACCACTCCCCCCCTCTCCTTGTGCAGAATCACCGTTTCCCTACTTGCCCCCTTGCGCTGGAACAAACTTCCCTTCCACACGAAGCGAGGAGCACCCCTCTCTCCCGGTCGAGTTTCCGCTCCTCCCTCAAGACCCCACGTCTCCTCCCTGGGCCCATCCTTCCCTCCATCCCTAGGCACCCCGTAATTCCCGTACCCGCTAGCCTCCCTCCCCTTACTCCCATCCCTATTCGCCGTACCACTTTTAGATACCCTCATTGTTCCCGCTCACAACCCTTGTAAAGCGCGGCGCACTCTGTCCAGTTAGGAATCACGACGACTGCCGTCAACAAGCGGCAACCGAACATCGATCGATCATCTCCCGCTCTCTAGAGCAACAACAACAACGACAACGAGCCCTGTTCAGGGCCACACAATGCGCCGGATAGGATCCTTGTCCCAGGGCCTCCAAATGAGCATTGAGGCACTCGCGCGGCCCAAGTGCGAGTATCTCACGAACGTCATGAGCGGCGGCACACTCCGCTGCTCCTCACACGGTTATCTGGGCCCGACCCGACTGAATGTAAAATTGTAGTTGTTGATCTGCATCAGAGAGAAGAAGACGATCGGATTATCAAGCAACTCGCTGTTGTTATTGGCCATGTAAATTAATTGGTACGGCGAACGGTCTGCCACCACAGATTTCCGCTGTGGCCCCACGGGCGAATATGAGCCCAAGTACCGGTGAGGCACAGCGCTGTGACAAGTGCCGGTGAGGTGAGCGAGCGGGTGAGGCATAGTTTACACCCCTGCCTAGCTCGTAACGAACCATTGACAGGGAGATGGTGTGTGGTGTGCAAGATCACCAAGGTCAAAGGTCACAAAAATCACCAAGGTCAAAGGTCACAAAGATCACTTCGCCTTTATTCCAGGTACATCCCCTAACCCCCCACCACATTCAAACTCCTCTGCGTCTAACATGGCGCCCAGCAGACAGCCGACACGCGGTGGCGAATCGTCCGTTTACATTTCAGCATGAGAGTCGGCCTATTGCCGTTGAACCTTTCGGCGTATCTTAATTTGCGATTTCACCAAAATTCGTCACACAATAACAATCTGCCCGAGCTGACGCGCGCTGAAGGGCCATTTATTATCAAACATTGATTTATGATTGTGCATTCGTTTTGATTTCTCATGGTCACGCAATTGTTTTTCCGCAGGTTTATAATTGCTTCACTGCTGATCATTTATTTTATTTGTCTTGCATTTGTCACTTTTGGTGATCCAGGCCACTCTGGAAAATTAAAGTAATCCGAATCTCTTGAGTTCTCACCGGCGTAGACAAATAAACTTGACTTGAATCTCGACATTTCCCATCGCAAACATACGTACATATGTACATCCCAAGCTATCGGACCCACGTGTTCATCTGTCACGTGGGGACTGAACCTGTGAGCAACTCCAAATACAGAGATGGCAACTGCCCAACGGAAACACAACATTGGGGAATCTATTAGCAATTACTTTTCAAACTTGACAATTTAAGGTTAAACATTAACGCCGCGTGTACTAGTACAACATTCTCTGGCACACGTCATAACGGGTACTGTAAGATCCAACCGTATCCGTTCCGTGCTCATCGAGCTGCATGGACTTCCTGTTGCTGAACGAATATACATTATCATGTCGCCCTCATTACACACAAAGTGCTTGCAACAAATGAACCACGACAGCTTGCTGATCTCGTCAAGGGGCATAAACAATCGCGCGAACTCGGGTCTTGCTCGCAGCAGCGGCTTCTGGCTAAGACATCGAACAAAGATGGTCACCGCATCGCGCGCTTTCAGATGTGCTTCTGCGGCCGTCTAGAACGCTCTTCCTTCCGACATTAGGAAGTCACCGAGAGCTATGCATTTGAAATCTAGATTTTTAATTTACACGATGCGTCACCTGCGGCTGAGGAGGGGCCATGCGCAGTAAAATCCACGTGGGGGCACGCACGCTTGCTCCCACGCGGTTTCGTTGAACTGCGGCTCGTGGCCGAGTGCAGCGGGTGACATCACGAGCATCACCCGCCCCAACAGGCCATCTGGGAAAGAGCTTCATAGCTCATCGAATTCCTCCCGGATAAATAAAGACTCCGTGTGGCCGTGCCCCTCGGTGCATCTGGGTGATTTCCTGTTCCAACGACCATTGTGGTTGGCACTCATCTCCTGTTGACAACCCAACAGAAACAGTGGTGGAAATTCCACGTTCCTAAGGCGGGGACGAGTCTACGCATAGTACAAACGCTATTGACGTTCCCACAAACCGGTACCCGTTTTATCGACCCTGTAGGGATGATGGGCCGAGTGAAGACCAAGCACGAGGGTGGGCGAGGGGTCATGCCGTGTCCCCGGACGACTGCCCGTGTGCAGAGTTTTTGCGTCCGCGCTTGCGTCTCCACGCTTGTCAATTGATAACAATAAGTGATGCTAAAACTAAACCAAACTATGTTTTTATTTTACCAGGTAAGGCCCACTGAGTGATATAGCTCTTTTTCAGAAGCGACCTGGCCACAAATGATAGCTCAACGAAGTGGCTTATCATGTGGACATTAATAGCAGGCAAATACTCAAAACGTGTGATGTCGATTCTGAAATGTGGAGGGAAAGACCAGAAGACCCAGAGAAAAATCCACACGACCACCATGGGAAGAGAGACGCAAACTCCAAATATACAGCTGCAGGCATCAGTCGGGATCGAACCCACGGCCTCCTGTATACCAGGTGAGGAAGTTAACATCTCGCCACCAGGGCAAGAGTTAGGTGTGAGAGTGAACGTGATGGGAGGAGGATCAGCGGGGGGGGGGCGTGGAGGGGGCAAGCGGAGGCAGAGCCACTGGCGTCCCTCTCTGCGTGTGCATGTCGCCATGTTTGCTTACGTCTAAATTTCTGTATTTCCCTGCACGTCTACTTTGTGTTTGCCTGTGTATGTGGCTGTGTGCGTCTCTCGCTCTCTCTGTGTGTGTCTGTGTGCTTCTCTCTCTCTCTGTATGTGTCTGTTTGCGTCTCTCTCTCTGTGTATGTGTCTGTGTGCGTCTCTCTCTCTCTCTGTGTATGTGTCTGTGTGCGTCTCTCTCTGTCTGTGGGGAGAGGTAGTATAGTGGATAGTGCCGCACGGAGCTATGAACCCGGCGACCCAAGTTTGATTCCCGCTTTTGACCAATAACAGATAATATTTTAACTGGTCCAGGGCCTCCCCTAGGTAGACGCAGACTTAAACGAGTACTTGGTGCAGTGTGTAAACATCAGTAATCGAGAGACAAAGGCGGCCGTGCCATCCTTCATAGGTGCTTGAAAACAGCAATTGCCCCAACAGTTTGTTAAAAGGCTATCTGGGGGGTCTTTGTTACCCTCTCTCTGTACGTTTCCTCGTATACGTATCTGTGCATATGACCGTCTTCAGGCTCGCTTGCTTACCAACCGATTCTGGACGTAGTCAGATTTTGCAAAGGGATCACGAGCAATTGAAATATCCGGACAAAGTGAAGTCATTGGGGAGTAGGTTGCGTTGGCTGCATCGTGTAGCCCGCGTGCCCAGCGCCGTCGCGTGCCCAATTAAGTTCTTTTTTTCCGGCCAAACACAAGGGGCCAAATGGGCACAGCACGAGCCGGAGAACAGATGGGATGATTTTGTATGGGACGACCTGGAGCTGAGCAGACTTGTCGAAAGCAGGTAACCGGCGGTGTTGGCTTGGCCTCTGCGGAGTGGGGGGCTCGTAAAACGCGTTTCTGGGAAACTAGCAGTGGTCAAACTGCAGGAACTCTGCAGGAGGTAGAGCGACGTCCGTGCGCAAATTTTATTGAAAGAGTGCGGCCCTGAACATTAATTATATAAATACACACACACACACACGTATGTTCAACACACGTACATTACAACATCAACCAGGACGGGGCCGGTGCAAGCGAATCAGGCGATGGCCGGGTGGGGCAAGAGGAGAGCGAGGCGCGCCTTGGTCACGGTGGAGAGGGAGTGGGATGCAAGAGCTGGACACAGAGCCGGCCACGAGGCCGATTGTTCACTGCCAAGGGGGGCCCCGTCAGCTCCCCACCACACTCCCTCCCCCGTGTCCCCCACCCACCACGGCTGGGTACAAGGGGAGCTCTGAGTGGGGGGGGGGGAGGGTTGGGGGGGGTGCGTGCACACCGGAGGTATTTACAAGTCGATTCCGCCGATTGGTGCGCGAGCTGGGAATGCACCGATTGCATCATTGCCGATTGTATCGTTTGACTTCGCCGAGACGTGGTGGTTCACCGCTTCATTCATGGCCTGATCTAGTTTCATTTACGATGGTCCCACGCCACTTGATATAGAAAAAAAACTCGCACAACAAATAGCCCTTCCTGGCTTGTGTGTGTGTGCGTGGGGCCAGGTCCTCACCCCTTTCAATCAGCACATTACAGGTAGGGTCGGTGCTGCAAGACCCCCAAATCCACTGGGCTGGTAGAAGCCAGGAGACGGTACGGCAAGTCGCACTCCCGATCCGTCTCAATGCACCTTCCTGTGCCATCCCCACATTCTCGGGTACGCACGCAAGCGTGCACACGCACGCTTCCCACCAACCTGTCGACGTCGTCGCAGGCCACATATTCTGACGCAGGCCTCTCCTCTCCTCAAGGAAGGCCCCTCCTCTCCTCAAGGAAGGCCCCTCCTCTCCTCAAGGAAGGCCCCTCCTCTCCTCAAGGAAGGCCCCTCCTCTCCTCAAGGAAGGCCCCTCCTCTCCTCAAGGAAGGCCCCTCCTCTCCTCAAGGAAGGCCCCTCCTCTCCTCAAGGAAGGCCCCTCCTCTCCTCAAGGAAGGCCCCTCCTCTCCTCAAGGAAGGCCCCTCCTCTCCTCAAGGAAGGCCCCTCCTCTCCTCAAGGAAGGCCCCTCCTCTCCTCAAGGAAGGCCCCTCCTCTCCTCAAGGAAGGCCCCTCCTCTCCTCAAGGAAGGCCCCTCCTCTCCTCAAGGAAGGCCCCTCCTCTCCTCAAGGAAGGCCCCTCCTCTCCTCAAGGAAGGCCACTCCTTTCCTCAAGGAAGGCCCCTCCTCTCCTCAAGGAAGGCCCCTCCTCTCCACAAGGAAGGCCCCTCCTCTCCTCAAAGAAGGCCCCTCCTCTCCTCAAGGAAGGCCCCTCCTCTCCTCAAGGAAGGCCCCTCCTCTCCTCAAGGAAGGCCCCTCCTCTCCTCAAGGAAGGCCCCTCCTCTCCTCAAAGAAGGCCCCTCCTCTCCTCAAGGAAGGCCCCTCCTCTCCTCAGGGAAGGCCCCTCCTCTCCTCAAGGAAGGCCCCTCCTCTTATCAAGGAAGGCCCCTCCTCTCCTCAAGGAAGGCCCCTCCTCTTCTCAAGGAAGGCCCCTCCTCTCCTCAAGGAAGGCCTCTCCTCTCCTCAAGGAAGGCCTCTCCTCTCAAGGAAGGCCCCTCCTCTCCTCAAGGAAGGCCCCTCCTCTCCTCAAGGAAGGCCTCTCCACTCCTCAAGGAAAGCCCCTCCTCTCCTCAAGGAAGGCCCCTCCTCTCCTCAAGGAAGGCCCCTCCTCTCCTCAAGGAAGGCCCCTCCTCTCCTCAAGGAAGGCCCCTCCTCTCCTCAAGAAAGGCCCCTCCTCAAGGAAGGCCTCTCCTCTCCTCAAGGAAGGCCTCTCCTCTCCTCAAGGAAGGCCTCTCCTCTCCTCAAGGAAGGCCTCTCCTCTCCTCAACGAAGGCCCCTCCTCAAGGAAGGCCCCTCCTCTCCTCAAGGAAGGCCCCTCCTCTCCTCAAGGAAGGCCTCTCCTCTCCTCAAAGGAGGCCCCTCCTCTCCTTAAAGAAGGCCCCTCCTATCCTCAAAAAAGGCCCCTCCTATCCGCAAGAAAGGCCCCTCCTCTCCTCAAGGAAGGCCCCTCCTCTCCTCAAGGAAGGCCCCTCCTCTCCTCAAGGAAGGCCCCTCCTCTCCTCAAGGAAGGCCCCTCCTCTCCTCAAGGAAGGCCCCTCCTCTCCTCAAGGAAGGCCCCTCCTCTCCTCAAGGAAGGCCCCTCCTCTCCTCAAGGAAGGCCCCTCCTCTCCTCAAGGAAGGCCCCTCCTCTCCTCAAGGAAGGCCCCTCCTCTCCTCAAGGAAGGCCTCTCCTCTCCTCAAGGAAGGCCTCTCCTCTCCTCAAGGAAGGCCCCTCCTCTCCTCAAGGAAGGCCCCTCCTCTCCTCAAGGAAGGCCCCTCCTCTCCTCAAGGAAGGCCCCTCCTCTCCTCAAGGAAGGCCTCTCCTCTCCTCAAGGAAGGCCCCTCCTCTCCTCAAGGAAGGCCCCTCCTCAAGGAAGACCCTTCCTCAAGGAAGGCCCTTCCTCAAGGAAGGCCCTTCCTCAAGGAAGGCCCTTCCTCAAGGAAGGCCCTTCCTCAAGGAAGGCCCCTCCTCTCCTCAAGGAAGGCCTCTCCTCTCCTCAAGGAAGGCCTCTCCTCTCCTCAAGGAAGGCCTCTCCTCTCCTCAAGGAAGGCCTCTCCTCTCCTCAAGGAAGGCCTCTCCTCTCCTCAAGGAAGGCCCCTCCTCAAGGAAGGCCCCTCCTCAAGGAAGGCCCCTCCTCAAGGAAGGCCCCTCCTCAAGGAAGGCCCCTCCTTGCAGGACCCCTGCAATCCGGGGGATGCTGCTGGCTGGTTGGGCACGAGTCCCAGGCTCCCGCATAGCCACCCTGAGATGGCATCCGTTTCCACGAGGCTTGCTCTCGCCCCCCCCCCCCTCCTTTGGTTACGCTGCGTTTAATTATTTACCTTCCAAAATCTCTAATGGGGCTCCGCCTTGCTATTGGCATGCAGGTTTGCTTTCGTCTGCACGCGCCGCTGTCGCCGTGCCCCAAAAAAAGACGGAATGGCGCGCGGCAGCCACGTGTAGCGCACGAGGCTGGTGCCGGGCGCATTCATTCTCGCACACGGGCGCCGAGCACGGGGGACGTAGCGCCGCTTTTGCGACAGAGGAGTAACAACGCTCGGGCTGGCCAGGAGAGTTGGCGCGGTTGCCGGGACCACGCCAGGAGCTGTCGCTTGAACTGCGAATCAAAGATCAGCTTGCCAACACTCACTACTTCCCGCTGGGGGAAAGAGGAAGAAGAAAGATTTTTTTTTTATCCGCTCCACATTTATTTACTGCCCGTAGCATCGTCGAGGCACGCAAACTGGGTGACGTACGTGTGACCGGTTCCACCGCTGGTTAAATAGACTACACCTCGCCACTGGCTACATCCGTCGAGCCGGTCGCATCTGCGCACAACTCTGGCTGTCTGTGTCCTGAAAGTTGAGTGCGAGCCGCCGCTCTGAGCACGGCGGTCGCGGCGCGGGCCGGCGATCTCGACGGGCGTCGAGCCTCGCTCACGCGCGCGCAAAGGATGGGCGGGGGGCGGGCAAATGGTCGGCGCTGGTTGCTACGGAAGCCGCAGGCGTTTCTTCGCGCACGACGCATCGCTACGTCCGCAGGGCAAGGGACGGTGCGAGGGGTGGACGACAACGCAGCCACGCTGCGCGGCATCTGCCCTATGGCCACTCGAAGGGGCTGTCACCATTCACCACGCCGCAGCGAACGGTGGCCCATCCACTAGATTGAATTATGGCAGCCCAGTCACCGGAATTGAATTCCATCGTGGAATTGGCGCAAAGACTCGCCCAGTCAGTGTCAGGGTTGGGAAGGTGAATTATTCCACCCCTTCAAGTTACCACCATGGTGGCAGTCTTGACAAATCATAGGTTCGGTGATCACGGGGAATCCTGACAATTTGGTGAATGCCGCACGACCACCGTCCTCCCATTTGGCAGCGCAAGACAAAGCGATCGGCGCGACTCAAATGCAACAACGTCCCTTCAAAGTCGGACGCATCACGACCTGTGGCTGTGACCTGACCCCTCTATCCCCAACCCTACCGAGTCCTAACCAACCCTACAGTCAGAAGTCAAATTATTTCTGCAACTCGTCAAACTTTGAGAGGAGGCTCACAAATTACTTAATTGGGAGATGCGTAGCAATCGTTGCCCACCCCCATACCCCCCCACCGTTGTAATTAAAAAAGTAAAAACGATAACGTTCAACGCCAGATCTCGCGTGACTTTTCTTATATTCTAGCAGCTGAACTCTAAACCTCTTCAGTACATTAGACACCCCATCATCATAACAGAAGAGGACAGTACGGGAACAACCTCCATCGGACACCCAACACGCCTCGGGGCAAGGATGTGTCATAGCATGACAGCCGCTTTGCATTGCTGGATGAAACCGCGCAGATGCAAAGCATTCCGTCGCACGGCCGTTGCGGTCCCACGACTCGGACCCGACCTGCCATGGTGGCGAGATATTGACTACCTCGCCGGGTATTCAGGAGGTCGTAGGTTCCATCCTGACCCTGACTATGGCGTTATATATGGAGTTTGCGGTGTCGCTCTCACCGTGGCCACTGCGTGGATTTTTCTCCGAGGTCTTCACGTTTTTCCCCTCCACACTTAGAATCAACGTCTCGCGTTTAGAGTATTATTGGACACTAAACATTTCCATGAGATAAGCTGCTTCGTTGAGCTATCATTTGTGATCACCAGGTTCGTTTCTGAAAAACTGTTATTTAGCTCAGTAGGCTTTCACCTTGGTAAACTAAAATCAAATGTTTAAATCTTAGCAATAGTGCGCGCCCAACACGCGTGGGGTTCGGGCCAAGTTGGGTGGGAAGTGGCCCTTAGGGGCTCTGCACTCAAGGCAAACACCACGGGGGAGGGTGAGGCAGCCGTCGGCACAGCAGCAGCAGCGACGGCGGCCGGTGCTTGTCTCGCAAAGCTGCCGCGCGCAAGGCGGCAGTGTGCCGCTGACGAACGACGCGCCGGCATGGGGGCAAACCGACCGCCGCCGCGGCCGCCACCGCCGCCGCCACCCACCGACTGCAGGATTAAAGTCGGGAGGACGCGGTTCTGTTTTGCGTGCAGCTCCACGGGAGTGAGAATTGATACGCGGGGCCCCAACGACCGGCTGAGCGGCCGGGGCGAGGCGCGTCCATAACCTGACGTTAATGGTCCGCGGAGCGCGAGAGAGGCTGCCAACAATATCTGCGTAACGCCGCACAGAGGCCGGTCCATTAAGCAACGCCGCCACCATGGCCACACGGATGTCAACATGACATAGGGGCTGGCGCCAACGCCGCTCGCACGGGGGAATTAAAATAAAAATTCCTGGCCCATACCGCGAACCCCGGAGTTAAATATTATTGCAAAGGTTGCTGCCACCTGCAAGGCCCGCCCACCGGCATGAACGACGAGCGCGCGCAAACGCGGAGTGGCATTCCTGACGGCATTTGGGGGACGGCGTTCGCGGAATATTCACACGTCGGCAAGACGCGGCTCGTGCGCCTGCGGCCTCCGTGCCGGTCGGCTTAAACGGGTTTTACAAACCGGTGGAGACACGAGGAGCACTCGGGAGATTGACCAATGAATAAGAGACTCAATGTCGGCAGTGGGAAGCCGCACCAGTGCCTTGCGCGGAGGCAACGTGCGGGCACAGGCTCGAGAACAGGTGGGCATCGCCTGGTTGGAAGGCGACCGGGCGGCACAAACGCATGGGGAGATGCGGGGAGACTTGAGAGAGGCGGGAGGTGTGGGGAGACTTGAGAGAGGCGGGAGGTGCACGTTGACTGCTGCTCTGTAGTGCACGCGCATCATAGGCAGATCTATCGCGTGACATTCACAAGCCTGGCCCAGGCACATGGGGTCACCGAGCTCCAACATTCTACACCGAGTGGGAGTCACCGAAAATAATCTGACCCCCTCAGCCTTATAAATAAAATACATCTATATTATTTTTTAAGCGACAACGCAGATTTGCAACAGATGTATAAACAATATCTGGCTGAGAGAAGGCTCCGGAAATACGGCGCATGTACACAACTGAGAATCCTGTGAGGCCGATAAACCCAAGCTGGCGTGATGCAAGCTCAATTCCAGAGGTCAGGTCGGTCATTCCCAGCTGTGCTCAGACCCAACTCGTCACGCAGCGCTCCCCCGGCGTGCCCAAGTGAGCGCCGCTTCGCGCTCCGAGCGAGGAGACCGCGCATCCTGCACCCCCCCCCCTTGCCCCCCCCCCCCCCTCTGCTGCCACAGAAGCCGCGTCCGCCACCACGGAGCGCCCAGTGGTCTGCGCATGGCACGCGAACTCGCGCGAGAGACCGCGATCGTGCACGAGCGTGGCACGTGACCACGCGAGAGACCGAGATCGTGCGTGCGCGCCCCCTCACCTGATGTAGTCGTTCCGGCACAGGATCATGCCCTGGCGTGTGTAGCACGAGGAGCCGATGTCGCCCAGCTGCGCCTGGCAGCAGGAGCAGCGCAGGCAGCGCGTGTGCCAGTAGCGCTCCATCGAGTAGAGCAGGAAGCGGTCCGCGATGCGCGCCCCGCAGCCCGCGCACGTCTTGCCGCCCGGCGCAGTGCCGCCCCCCGCGGGCAGGGCCCCCCCTCCCGCCCCTCCTCCTCCTCCAGCGCCCCCCCCAGCTCCTCCCCCCGCGCCAGCCGCTCCCCCGCCGGCGGCGCAAGGCCCACTCTCCTTGCCGCGGGCCGGGTTCACCATGCCGCCCTCCGCGGAGCTGCGGCCACCAGCGGCCGCCTGCGTTGCGCGGGTCAAACGCACACCCACAACACAAACGTGCCAGCAACAAGTCACGATTGTAACTTGCGCACAAATTCGTTTCTTTTGCTGTGATACTTACGGTTTACCGACAGGTTTGTCTGTTACTCAGTGGCTACTATTTGGTAACCGATATTCCAAATCGGGGTACAATTTTTCTTACTTCTTATCAGGCCCTATGGTGCAAGATGCACTCCAACCATTGTTATCTCACACCGTCCGTCTGGCCCCTCTGTCATGCGCTGAGAATAATGCTCATTGCCTGAAACGTCGCCCATGAGGTTGTTCATTTCAAGACAACGGTGTTATTGATATGGAGCGTGTCGATTTATCTTACTGTTGTCTGTGCTTTTGCACCACGGCCAACGCAGCAGCAGCAGCATCATCATCATCACCCAAGAAATGTGTTCAACTTTGCAACAGCTGCACTCTGCCCTGCCAATTTCACGGGGCACAGTCTGCGGCGGACAATAAATAAAAACCGGCATGGGCATCTCTGTATTTGTATATATTTTAAAATCATTCAAACATTTCGCCCTGGAAAATCCATCCCGTGAGAACGGAGCATCCTCATCGCAAGGGGTTGCCCAGGGCATCTGCTTCCACGCACATGAGCGAGCTGAGCGCGAGCTGAGCGCGAGGGGTCTCGCTCCACCTAACGAGCACCTGGCCATGGCGCGCTTACAAACCGCGTGGATCCCCCCCCCCCCCCCCCAAAAAAAGCCGGGGCCGCGTACGGCAGCTCGAGAGAGACGAGTCACAGATGAGACGTGGCACAGTCGCCACGTTCGACATTCGAAAATAGGGCCAACACCGCACCCAACACACTCGCCAGTCCTGTTAACATACTCCATTTAAGAAATCCTATACACTCTATTGAGATCCTCTTAACATATTTATGAACTCATATATACTCAGATGTATGTAGAACTTCTTTCACGCCGTACATAGCCAACCGTGCTAAATAGTGTGGGGGAAGGGGAACAAACTAAACACACATATACTCCATTGATGAACTCATATATACATACACCCCATTGAGATCCTGTTAACATATACTCCGTTAATGAACTCGGCTGAGAATCCTACTACCCTCCTGGGACACGCGTGCGACCCGTGCCGGCGATGCCGTGCCGGCTGTCTCACACGCGGAGCTCTTTCACTTCCAGCAACTGGATCTCACGAGCGGTGAGAGCAGCGAGCGGTGCAGTGTGCGAGTGTGGTGAAGCGCACGGCGCTATGGAGCTGGCGATCCGAGTTGGATTCCGGGCCACGGCTGATGTTCGTTGGCGAGTGAAGCCTGAACCCAGGTCCTGGGTCCGTGTCCTTCATTCACCAGACCGCTCTGTCCAGCGCGGTGAAGTATGGTCAAACCACTCCCGTGACCAACATTTTTGGATGTTTGTCTCCAATTACGAAGGGACGGCCGCTCCTGCCTCCACCTGGGCGAACTCACATTCCGTCCTTCCATTCACGGCCCGCGTCCGCACACATCACCGATACACGCGCGATGGTTTTGCGTCAAAATTTTCCTCTTCCGTTAACAATTTGATAGTCACAGATGCACGCCGTGCACGCGACGTGCGTGGAACCCGTCAGAACGCTGCGCGACGAACCCGGTGACCCCACGGTTCCATTCCCAGCCGCGGCTACCGCCAGTGGCAAGCGACATCGGAACTGGACCCTTTGCCGCAGACCCTCCTTCACCGACCCACACCGACCAGCGTGGTGAAGCATGGTCCAGGGCTTCACGCAAGGCAAGTGGACTGCCCACGGCGCTGCGGGGAGTTATGTTGGGGGAGGCCCCCCCACGTGCCGCCCGAGTGCAGCAGCAGCTATAAACTACGAAACTATTTTTTTTTACCAGGTAAGAAGGCCCCACTGAGCCAGGTAGCTCTTTTTCAGCAGCGACCTGGCCACAAATGATCGCTCAACGAAGTGGCTTATCGTCGTGCGCAAATGTATAGCAGCAAAATACTCTAAACGCGTGATGGCGAGTCTAAATGTGGAGGGGGAAACAACGGAGAACCCAGAAAAACACCCACGCGACCACAGGGAGAGAAAGACCATGCAAACTCCAAATATACAGCGGGCATCAGGGTTCGGGGCCTCCTGTATACCAGGCGAGGGAGTTCATATCTCCTGCCGCAGAGCCCGCACCCTCTTACAGACAGCAGCTCGCAGGCCGTAGGTGACGCCCGGGGTCTCATTGGGGGGCTGCGTTTTGTGGGGGGGGCAGGGTAAACGTGCCAACGCTGGAATGTGCTTGGAACAGTTGGACCAACATTGAACCAACGTTGGTCCAACGTCCGTCCCATGTCCACTGGGATCTACGGAGCGAGTCAACGCGAGTCCCGTCAGCTAACGTCACGACTCCTTCTGGGAGACGGAACGCGAGAGTCTGCCCGACTGGCTGGTATGGAGCGATCGTCCCTTCCAAATCGGCCACGAACATTGCCAGGCACCGTGCTGCCGCCCTCCGCCAATCCACTGCTGGACGAAGGCCTCTCCAAAACAACGTCGGGTCGCGCGAGCGGTTTGACCATACTTCACCGCGCCGGGCAGAGCGACGTGGTGAACTGAAGGCGCCGCGTAGCCCAGGGACTGGGTTCAGGTTTCACTCGCCGACGAGTGAAACGGCCAGGTCGAAAGCGCAGTCGCTCACCGGCTTCCCGTAATCCGCGTTTATCCGCGCGTCGCACCGCCAGGAATAGCAAAACAGCAAAAGCGCTCAATTTGCGACCCGCGCTCCCATTAAACCGCTCCGGACAATTTGCGTGCAGGCACGGGGGAGAGGGGGGTGGGAGGGGAGATGGAGGGGTGGAGGGAGGGGAGGGGATGCAAAGCCTCCTTCTCGGGCTCCCAATTACCCGGGCGCAACGCCAAAGCCAGCGGGGCCAGACGACAGCTGAGGCTGAGCGCGCTTTGAAAAGTGCCATTAGAGGCGTCCTCCACCCCCCCCCCATTAGCAGAGCCTGCAGATAACGACATGGTCGGGGGGGGGGTCCTGAAAAGGCGAGCACTTGTCCGGCTTGTTAAGTTAATAAAGAATCAAGGGAACGCGGCTGCCTGGGTAAGGCTCCCCCCTGCCTCGCTCTCCCCTCCCTCGCCCTCGTCCCCTGGGGTGGGCGAGCCGAGAGTAACTCATCAAGTTTCAGGTCGGAGCGCGCCGCGCCGCGTAATTGCCTGGATTGTGTTGCAGATGCTCGGATTAAAAATGCTGAAATGGAAAAGAGCCCCCGGGGGAAGAGAGCGGCTTCGGGACACGGGGAAATGTATTTACTGATCCTCCTATTACATTACCCCGGCGAGAAATTAAATGGGATTGCTGCGGAGTCTTATCGCAGAGCCGCCTCGACCGAGAAGGCACTTTCCATTACCATTAGTGCGCATCGCCCCGCCCGCTCCCTCTCCCCGCCTTCCCCCCCTTACAAAGCTCCTTTCCATTAACGTCTAAAAGCTGAGCTCATTGGAAACCGAGCTGGAGGTCCGCCAGAGCCGGCTGGAGTGGCGCATCTTAACTTACCCGATTGATAAGGAAACACGAGACCGTGGCCTTTTATTCCGGCGGAGATCGCTGCGGGGCTCCCTCCCCTCGCCTCCTCCTCCTCCTCGCCCGCGGCGGCTCCCGCTGCCGCACGCGAGTCGCGCTCTGTGAGCCGCACGCCACCACCACCACCGCTCGTGCTCTCGGCGCGGCTCCTACATCACCGCCACCACCGCCACAGCCGCCACCGCTGCTCGGTTCGCCACCGCGGGCCGCTGCGCACGGGTGCGAGGCGGCGCCCTCTCTCTCTCTTCTCTCTCTCTCTCCCTGTCGGGCTGTCGCGGCACTTTGATCGCGGCTGTCGGAGCTAATCGGATGGCGATGGGAGCGCGCGGGTTACCGGGGCGATAGCGGCGGGGGAAGGCACCGAGGCGCGCGCAGAGCGCAGAGCGCTCCCCAACAACGCCGCCGCCGCCGACTCGAGCGCTGTGCCGGAGCACGGCCACGCAGGCGCGCCCGGCCCTTTATAAGCGCCCCGCCTCCATGCAGGGGACCCGCCTTCTTACGGGGGGTGGGGGTGGGTGGGGGTGTGGTGGGGTTGGGTGGGGTGTGGTGGTGGGGGTGGGTGGTGGTGCGTCTCTATATGGTGGAAGGGGGGGGGGCCGCTGCGCCCTGCGCCCCCCCAGCTCCCAGCCCGCTCCGCGAGGAGTGCCGCGTGGCGTTGCGCCCCCTGCAGGCCCCTCTCGGGACACCGCGCCCCGTGCCGTGGGGTAGGGGGCCCGGGTCTGGACGCCGCCCCCCCCCCCACCAGGTCGGGGGAATCGTCGAGGAGGAACTACAGCGGTCAACCCAGACGGTTCATCCCGGATTCTTCGTGTGCAGGGAAATTGAGCTTTCAGGTTCCAATTCGGGCAAAAAAACCCCGTCTATTTGTGTTTCTCGCTTGTGATGGGACTTCGTAGGATGAACGTTGAGATTTATAAGGGCACGGGGTGACCAATACGGTGTGAATTGGTCTGAAATAAGGTAGGGCAGTGAGTAGGGGTTGGCAGGTATGAGGAACAAACGTGTCCGTTCCACGCGTCTCCCACCAAGCTCAAGGCACCGACTACAGAGCTCAGACTCAACACATCCGCCAAATAACAGCGCGCCATTCAATGTAAAACATGGTCGGCGACGTTTCTGGCAACGGCCCTCCATCTTCCCAGCGCCAAACGGCTCTGCGAACTGTTGGCGGTTTGTTCCGCGTTTTGCTTGAGACGCTGTCCGACGTTTCGCTCCACATGTTGGGAGCTTCTTGAGGAGCTGAACTGAGAATCTCACATTATCCGCGGACAAGACGGCATCCACCGGGTGCTGATCCCTGACGCCCAACGCGGGCATGGCTCGTGCGCTTAGCGCCACACAGATCGTGATGATGATGATGACTGCGATACTGCTTCTGCAGAGGAGTCTGGACATTGTATGGCAGGATAATATAAAAGCAGTGGTTCTTAACCTTTACCCCCTTTGGTTCTGAATCGTTACAAAATGTGCGATGTTAATAAATACAAAGGTTTGATGAACCAAATTAGTTATGATTTACGTGTTCGTGCTTAATTTGTGTTTCGATGATTTACCTTCTAAAAAAATCTGGCCACGTCTCGCACCCCCAGAGAGGGCATCTCGCACCCCCAGCAGAGGAACGTGCACCCCAGGTGAAGAAAACCCCGCTGCTGTATCGGATATAAGTTAGATTAAGACAGTAAAAGACCACAACCCCATGGTGGATGCAACGAGGAAGCGATTATTGTGATGAGTGGGAGTCGCGTGCAGGATGGACGAGGTCAGCATACCGAGACATTGCAGTGACGCCCAGGGAAGAGACGGGAGGAAAGCGTCACTACGACACAGAGTCCGGGTGTAGACCGTGCAGCAGCTGTCATATCTGGCACGAGCCAGGGCGAGGCATTGGCCGTGATGCCCTCTTGACCTTGTCTGCAGAGTCATTGCTTTGAGTGTAAACGCACACTAACCGAACCGTGAGATGGCTTGGCATATGTTTTTTTTGGAACGCGCTACAGTGACCAGGTCCCACATGCTCGTTCTGTAAACAGCCCACTACGACCAACGAAACGCGGTCGCCGCATTTGAAGTCAAATGGGATTTCACTGCGGGGATCGATATCGCATTACACCGATCACATTGGGGTGTGCACAAGGGGTTGACGAGTCGAGCATTCATCAGTTAATTTGTTGTCGCCGTTCAATCAGTGACAACACCAAATCCGTCCGCTGGCACGTGCTGCGTTGCCAGTCGTATTTGTCCTGACATCCGCACCACCGATCGTCCAGGTTCCGTATTCTTGTTAATAATACAATACTGCGAGGTTCCCGGTTGGCATCGTACATCGATAAAGGGCACTGCACACACGCATGTGGGTCTACATGCACCCTATTTGGTTATTTTAAACAAAAAAGCAAATGCAGCTATGGGTGGCAGAGGTAAATGTATAATGAAGACATGTAACAAGAAACCAAGCAACGTACCATAATCATCAGCAGCCATTGTAGATCGACTACTTCGTGAAGACCCTGCTCGCTGATTCGTGTGCTTCTCTGTTCCCCAGTGGCATTAGAAACGCGCATCTCCCCATTCTTCGTTATACCACGTGATGGACGGGCACACGATTTGAAAAGTGTGGTGCGGAAACAGACTGTAGGCGTGGTGCGAAGATGATAAACAAATCGCTTCACTGCAACGGGGTTCTTCTCCTTCCCCCGCACCTCCGATTGGCACGGGTAGCTAGGTACGGTGCAAAAGAAGTTCTACATACGTACTACGTGCTGTCTGTCTGGCGATCCTGGAGCAGCTCATAGCGGGAAGGTTGTCAGTCTAAGCCCGTGTCGGAGAGGCTTTCCGCGACACATGGCGGTAGTTTATTGTGAATTATTATGAGTATTATTGTTGTAACATATCTTCACTTGCTGCTTCTCTGTAATTTCTTACTGTATGTTGAACTTCTTTCGCACAGCACGTAGCCGGCCGTCCTCATCAGAGATGCGGGGGAAGGAAACCCACAAACTAAACACAAAAAGCAGTTATAAAGAAATGCGTTTTCAACTTCGATTATTTAGCTCGAGTGGCTTCCTAATGCCGGAAGAGCGTTCCAGACGGCCGCGGAAGCGCATATGAAAGCGCGCGATGGTGAGCCAAAAGCCGCTGCTGCTGTGAGGATGACCGGAACAAGACAGGTTTTCGGAAGGGTGCTTGGTCACAGGTGACGTGTGCTTTAACTGCCCTAGGTAGGGTCGTGGTGACGAGGGCGGGATCTGTCCCGGTACATAATGTCCCTGCTCATGCCCATTCTGCGAACCCATGCAACGACGACAATGCGCTGTGGGCGAGTTGTAATTGGTTTGGCAAACGTAAACAAGCAAACGCTTCACTCATTCATCTTACCTTTCCCAGTCGAGTAGAAGCTACTGGACAAATTGTACCGTTTTGAACGTCGCTTTGAGAGTACCGTAATTGCAGGCTGGGGTCTTCCTGTGGGCAATTACAGGTACTCCGGAATGTCCACCCTGCGTGATGGACACAAATCGCACTTCTCTGTTATTCTTTGGTTCTTTCGGTTAAGTCACGTTTAAAGATAAAATAATGAATTAAAATAATAGCGACGTTTCGATTGCAACACAAGCAATCATCATCAGGCATAAGAGAAATAGCAACAAAAATCTAACTAGAAAACTATAGACAGACATACAAGCAGACAGACATCACAAGGACACACAGAGAGAGGACACATATCGGCACAGAGAGAGGGGTCGTTTCTCTGACGGTCCCTTAAATATAGGGAGGGGGGGCGGGGACGGAGAGAGGGAGGGGGCAGAGAAAATTAGCATATCAATGAGTGGACGGCAACGTGTTGCTGCTGCGCAAGTAAGATGACGACGTGGCACGGCACGCAAGCTTGAAAATTAGGAGAAAGACACACTAAAATTAAATAACCTCGCAAAATATCGAAATGTGATGTAATGCAACACAGAGAGTCGGTCAACACACAATTAACGCATAGCCTGGTTGATTACGTATTTCAAAGATTGTTAAGTTAGAATTTAAGTGTGAAAATTCCAAAGAGAGGACACAGGCAGAGAGAACAAATAGCCAGAGAGAGAAAAAAGATAAGCTTAAAACTTCCCCGTAGAAGTGGTTCAATCTTAATTTTTGGAGCTTTCGTGACTGCAGGAATTATTCATTGGTTCTTTCGGTTAAGTCACGTCTAAAGATAAAATAATGAATTAAAATAATAGCGACGTTTCGATTGCAACACAAGCAATCATCATCAGGCATAAGAGAAATAGCAACAAAAATCTAACTAGAAAACTATAGACAGACATACAAGCAGACAGACATCACAAGGACACACAGAGAGAGGACACATATCGGCACAGAGAGAGGGGTCGTTTCTGTGACGGTCCCTTAAATATAGGGAGGGGGGGGGGCGGGGACGGAGAGAGGGAGGGGGCAGAGAAAATTAACATATCAATGAGTGGACGGCAACGTGTTGCTGCTGCGCAAGTAAGATGACGACGTGGCACGGCACGCAAGCTTGAAAATTAGGAGAAAGACACACTCAAATTAAATAACCTCGCAAAATATCGAAATGTGATGTAATGCAACACAGAGAGTCGGTCAACACACAATTAACGCATAGCCTGGTTGATTACGTATTTCAAAGATTGCTAAGTTAGAATTTAAGTGTGAAAATTCCAAAGAGAGGACACAGGCAGAGAGAACAAATAGCCAGAGAGAGAAAAAAGATAAGCTTAAAACTTCCCCGTAGAAGTGGTTCAATCTTAATTTTTTAGTCTCTCTGTGTGTCCTTGTGATGTCTGTCTGCTTGTATGTCTGTCTATAGTTTTCTAGTTAGATTTGTGTTGCTATTTCTCTTATGCCTGATGATGATTGCTTGTGTTGCAATCGAAACGTCGCTATTATTTTAATTCATTATTTTATCTTTAGACGTGACTTAACCGAAAGAACCAAAGAATAATTCCTGCAGTCACAAAAGCTCCAAAAATTAAGATTGAACCACTTCTACGGGGAAGTTTTAAGCTTATCTTTTTTCTCTCTCTGGCTATTTGTTCTCTCTGCCTGTGTCCTCTCTTTGGAATTTTCACACTTAAATTCTAACTTAGCAATCTTTGAAATACGTAATCAACCAGGCTATGCGTTAATTGTGTGTTGACCGACTCTCTGTGTTGCATTACATCACATTTCGATATTTTGCGAGGTTATTTAATTTGAGTGTGTCTTTCTCCTAATTTTCAAGCTTGCGTGCCGTGCCACGTCGTCATCTTACTTGCGCAGCAGCAACACGTTGCCGTCCACTCATTGATATGCTAATTTTCTCTGCCCCCTCCCTCTCTCCGTCCCCGCCCCCACCTCCCTATATTTAAGGGACCGTCACAGAAACGACCCCTCTCTCTGTGCCGATATGTGTCCTCTCTCTGTGTGTCCTTGTGATGTCTGTCTGCTTGTATGTCTGTCTATAGTTTTCTAGTTAGATTTTTGTTGCTATTTCTCTTATGCCTGATGATGATTGCTTGTGTTGCAATCGAAAC
The DNA here is from genome assembly GCF_965212315.1 of Lampetra planeri. Taxonomy (NCBI): domain Eukaryota; kingdom Metazoa; phylum Chordata; class Hyperoartia; order Petromyzontiformes; family Petromyzontidae; genus Lampetra; species Lampetra planeri. The sequence goes on along the minus strand of NC_136155.1, from coordinate 8,343,220 downwards.
GTCGCTATTATTTTAATTCATTATTTTATCTTTAGACGTGACTTAACCGAAAGAACCAAAGAATAATTCCTGCAGTCACGAAAGCTCCAAAAATTAAGATTGAACCACTTCTACGGGGAAGTTTTAAGCTTATTTTTTTTCTCTCTCTGGCTATTTGTTCTCTCTGCCTGTGTCCTCTCTTTGGAATTTTTACACTTAAATTCTAACTTAGCAATCTTTGAAATACGTAATCAACCAGGCTATGCGTTAATTGTGTGTTGACCGACTCTATGTGTTGCATTACATCACATTTCGATATTTTGCGAGGTTATTTAATTTTAGTGTGTCTTTCTCCTAATTTTCAAGCTTGCGTGCCGTGCCACGTCGTCATCTTACTTGCGCAGCAGCAACACGTTGCCGTCCACTCATTGATATGCTAATTTTCTCTGCCCCCTCCCTCTCTCCGTCCCCGCCCCCCCTCCCTATATTTAAGGGACCGTCACAGAAACGACCCCTCTCTCTGTGCCGATATGTGTCCTCTCTCTGTGTGTCCTTGTGATTTTAACACGTAGGCTTTCGCGACCAATATTGTTCATAATCAACGATTTTTGGGTTTAGATCGCGTTACTTATAAATGTGTCGTAACCCTCCACCACCCGACACGGCCAATCAGTAAAAAAAAAGTGTCACGTTGACAAAAGACAAATAGTTCACTGCTTTAGCCCACCGGTGTGTTGAAGCGTGAAACCACAACATTTACAATTTGAGTACGACGTTTCGCTGGTAATTGCATCCAGCATCATCGGGCAATTCGCCAGAGCCTCACCATTCTGGCGAATTGCCCGATGATGCTGGATGCAATTACCAGCGAAACGTCGTACTCAAATTGTAAATGTTGTGGTTTCACGCTTCAACACATCGGTGGGCTAAAGCAGTGAACTATTTGTCTTTTGTCAACGTGACACTTTTTTTTTTGTCCTTGTGATGTCTGTCTGCTTGTATGTCTGTCTATAGTTTTCTAGTTAGATTTTTGTTGCTATTTCTCTTATGCCTGATGATGATTGCTTGTGTTGCAATCGAAACGTCGCTATTATTTTAATTCATTATTTTATATTTAGACGTGACTTAACCGAAAGAACCAAAGAATAATTCCTGCAGTCACGAAAGCTCCAAAAATTAAGATTGAACCACTTCTACGGGGAAGTTTTAAGCTTATCTTTTTTCTCTCTCTGGCTATTTGTTCTCTCTGCCTGTGTCCTCTCTTTGGAATTTTCACACTTAAATTCTAACTTAGCAATCTTTGAAATACGTAATCAACCAGGCTATGCGTTAATTGTGTGTTGACCGACTCTCTGTGTTGCATTACATCACATTTCGATATTTTGCGAGGTTATTTAATTTGAGTGTGTCTTTCTCCTAATTTTCAAGCTTGCGTGCCGTGCCACGTCGTCATCTTACTTGCGCAGCAGCAACACGTTGCCGTCCACTCATTGATATGCTAATTTTCTCTGCCCCCTCCCTCTCTCCGTCCCCGCCCCCCCCTCCCTATATTTAAGGGACCGTCACAGAAACGACCCCTCTCTCTGTGCCGATATGTGTCCTCTCTCTGTGTGTCCTTGTGATGTCTGTCTGCTTGTATGTCTGTCTATAGTTTTCTAGTTAGATTTTTGTTGCTATTTCTCTTATGCCTGATGATGATTGCTTGTGTTGCAATCGAAACGTCGCTATTATTTTAATTCATTATTTTATCTTTAGACGTGACTTAACCGAAAGAACCAATGAATAATTCCTGCAGTCACGAAAGCTCCAAAAATTAAGATCGCACTTCTCTGATTTTACACGGATAAACCACACATTGTGTGCATGTTGAAATTCTCTCGCACCTTACGTAGCCAACCGTGCCAATCGGACATTTAAGTGTGCCGAGTGGCGCATGGGCCCGCAGCTCCCATGGCCCGAGAGCTGCCTGCGACTCTTTAATCAACCACATGAGGCTACATCGACGGAGCACAGCGTAGCACGTGCTATCACAGCAGCATGGAATAGTGAATGTTTCCCGTGCTGTGCCGAAAACTGTCAATATATAACCGCTCATACCGATTCTATGTCACTACACGTGGCTCACGGGAACTTGTTTTGGCTCTTGGTCTGTTACAGATTGGCCACCCGTGCACGTAAGGAACACGCGATCTTGCTCAAGGCATCTCTCACGAGCAGCGCCTGCTCGTGGCGCTGCGCTCTTCCCACCCGGGACTCGCTCGCGCCGCCCCATGACACGGAACGGACTCCACCCGCGGGAGCTCTGCGGAAGATTGGCGCTGGGTACAGCGGCCGCATTTGCAAACGTGATTTGTAACTTTGATCCTTGCCTGTGTATCGATATGTCAACGTTAATGTACCATTGTATGGAGGGACTGCTCAATAAAATGGTGTGGTCGGGGACTGTTTTGTTGTCGTTTTTGCTGCCTTGCAGAAGCTTGGTAAATGTAACTTTATATATATAAATAAAATAGTCACTCGCTTACCTTTAACTCTATTTTGACGTCATTTCGTTTTGTACAGTACTGTTTGTTGTTGTAACTTGCTGGACATCTGTAACAAAGAGCTTAATAGCTCATCGGATTCCTCCTGCAGTCGAAATAAAGATTCTGATCCGGATTTTTTCTCCTCTTCCACGTTGACCAGGCGGCTGGAAAGAGGGTGGCAGTATTCCCACACTTGTACACATCCCACTATTGTCGCCATTGACGACGCGGTTGGGTGTGCAGAGGCGGCAGGGGAGCGATTCCGGGAGCGTTCCCATTGTTCTGACTGCCGCACCGGGAGATCGAACCGGCAACCTTTGAGTTGTAAGTCCAGTCGGCTTACCATTACACGCAGGGATTGGCAGCTATCCCGTTCGATATATGTTTAATGATGATTGTTGTTCCCCTTACATGCGATGTATTCCTTTATTCAGTTCCGAACAAAACGAACGGCACGGATGTCCTTGGTTAACGTTGGCCGTGACTGCATTCTGTAAATAAATATCAAGGCGATTACCAAGTCAATAGATGCGCCGTGCAGCGTGCGGCACGGGGAACTGGGCGACCTGGTGACCTGGTGGTGACCTGGGGGCGACCTGGTGGTGACCTGGGGGTGACCAGGGGGTGACCTGGTGGTGACCTGGTGACCTGGGGTGACCTGGGGGTGACCTGGAGGTGACCTGGTGATGACCTGGTGACCTGCGGGTGACCTGGCACATTAACTGGCGTCTGTGCACATGTCGTGTTACGCGAGTGAATTAGCGCGGCACGGTAATTGCTTTGGCGATGATGGAATCATGTTTGGGAAGTCGGTGACGTCTGGGCCATGGTTTATTCAGTACCTAGATCAGGTGTGGCCAGACCAGGTGAAGTTAACACGCACAATCCTGGACTCTGTTAAAAAATAGCGGCCTCAATTATTACATTTTGAACCGACAACTCTACACCTTCAAACCCAATTCATTACACATTGGCAATACAATACATGGACAATGCCTCCTTTAAATACATGTCTCCAGATAAACAAAAACAAATGTTAAGCACATCCCATCAGCCACACGTCCTTCCTTCTGGGAGTGCATCATTTCAGCAGCATCAGTTGAACCAATACAAGAAAAAAACACCCTGGACCGGTTTTGACAGTCAGTGTCTCATCAGCAGAACCTATGCCTGTGAACTGCAAGATGTTTTTCAGAAAGGACCCTATTCTCTGTTAGATATGGCAGGCTTCACGCGGCGAGATGTCAACTACCTCGCATAACATACAGGAGGTCGTGGGTTCGATCCCGACGCCTGTATAATTGGAGTTTGCGTGTTATCCCCGTGGTCACTTGGATTTTTCTCCGAGTCCTCCGGTTTTTCACTCCACATTTAGAATCAACATGTGCTTAGAGCATTTATCTGCTAGAAATACCGAAGTGATACGACGCTTCGTTGAGCTATCATTTGTTCCCAGGTCGCTTCTGAAAAAGAGCTACACAGCTCAGTGGGCCTTACCTGGTAAGATGAAAAAAACATTTTAAAGTGACAAATGATAACACGAATACCGCCATCAACCCGGCAACCGAACATTGATCAACGAGATTAACACTTACGCTATCTCGACCAATATTATCCATTAAAAAAAGTTGGTTAGATCGCGTAAATATAAATGTGTCGTTGAACCCGTCACCACCCGGCACAGCCAATTCATAAGTTTGTCACTGGGGTGTTGGAGAGTAAATTGTAAATTATGTTGGTTGACTCTCCAACACACAGGCGTGCTGAAGTTAACGTGACAACCCTTACTAATTGGCTGTGTCGGGTGGTGGCGGGTTCAACGACACATTGATATTTACGTGATCCAACCCGTTTATAATGGACTGATCAAAGATTTCTCAGTTTTTTTTCCAGAGCAGCAACGCCTCAAGTCACTGGAACCCTCGATTCAGACCGCAACGCCAAGCCAATATGCAGCCTCACGGCTATTTGAAAATAAACAAAGGTCTCCGATTGGTAGAAAGAGGCCTCCACGGTGATTGGTCGGGAGGCAGACTTTTAAAGGGATTGGAGGAATAAGGTTTGAACGAGATCGATCGGAAAACAGAGAGTATCCGTGAGAGGGGAAGGACAGGGTTTGGCTAAGTGAAAAACAAGTACAAGAAGGTTCCAGAAAGGTGGCCCGAGGAATATATAAAACGGGGAGAGCACACGGAGTGGAGACAACCACGAAGCCTAGGGCCCTTTATTGTGGCTGTGTCTAAATAGAAAGCGTATCTGACTACATCGTCGTCAGAGTCGTTACGTGCGTGTCGGTGCCATCACCTCAAGTTGCTCCACCGCGTGGTGCGCTGCTGGCGCGTGGCAAGAGCAGCCCCCAGTGGCCGCTGTAGCTCACAGCAGCAGGCGCATCCCCAGTAGCCCACTCGACAGGCGCAACGCCACCACGCGGCGTGGTCTGTTCACGTGACCACCCTTGTTCATTGGCTGTGTCGGGTGGTGGCGGGTTTAACGACACGGGGCAGACCCAGGTGCCATGGGTCGACTGATTGAGATGACTGGCCCAATGCACCACCTGTGCCCCCTACTGCACACACACACACCTACACACACAACCCTACACACAACAACAACCACCATTCGCCACTAAGTGGCGGTGACGTCACCACGACGCTTGTGCCAGGCTATGTGCACCTTGAGGCCACGTGAAGTGTCGAACGCCCGCTGGCAGGAGGTCACGGGGCCACCACCGGTGACGATTATTTTAACCGGTCCTGGGCCTCCCCTAGGTCGACTCAGCCTCAAACGAGTATCTGCTGTGGTGTGTGAACATCGCCACTGGGGAGACAAAGGCGGTCGGGCGTGGTGAATCCAAGTCTCGGGCGAAGCCGGGTAGTACAGCTAGTCATATATATATTGGTGGGGGGGGAACACACATCCTCCCCAATATTCAAATATGCTCAAAATGTCCCCCCAATATTTTGGTATAAAAAAACAATTGCTATGCTATGTAAATAAAAACAAAATTTGCTAAACCTTGGCAACAATATCTGGACTTGTCTTCATATAAATCAATGCATAGATTTCTGTTTATATGATTGTGGTTATGGTTGTACTTTATTAATCCCTAAACTCTGCCATTACATACAATGAAACAATAAATGGTAGAAAAGTAAAAACAGAGCAATGTAATACATTACATTATTAGACGTTATTGTAAATAAAAAGAAGTCCATCCCATGTGTTAGTGAATTTTTTAATATTTTGGCAGGAAATTATTTTTCAAATTTGGTCCCCCCCAATGTTGACTCCATGGCTACGCCTTGATGCAAATCACCACGGACCCTTAGTTGAAAATGCAATTGTTGGGCGGGAATAAAGACTCATCAAATCACCGCGGACTCTTGGGCCTTGCCGCGTCGCACTACGCACGTGGAGCAGCGTGAGTGACTCCACACACCGCCACACACCACCTCACTATACTGCCTCATTATACACACCGCCTCGCTATACTGCCTCGCTACACACACCACACACCGCCTCACTACAGACACCACCATCGTCTCACTACACACACCACCTCGCTATACACACACCGCCTCACCACACACCACCACCTCGCTCCACACACCGCCTCACCACACACACCACCTCGCTCCACACACACAGCCTCACCACACACACCGCCACCTCGCTCCACACACCGCCTCACCACACACACCACCACCGCCTCGCTCCAGACTGCCTCGCTCCACACTGCCTCCAGACCGCCTCGCTCCAGACTGCCTCGCTCCCCACACACCGCATTGCTCCAGACTGCCTCGCTCCACACACACCACCACCGCCTCGCTCCAGACTGCCTCGCTCCACACACACCACCACCGCCTCGCTCCAGACTGCCTCGCTCCACACACACTACCTCACTATACACACCACCACTGCCTCGCTCCACACACACCACCTCACTATACACACCACCACCGCCTCGCTCCAGACTGCCTCGCTCCACACACACCACCACCGCCTCGCTCCAGACTGCCTCGCTCCACACACACTACCTCACTATACACACCACCACTGCCTCGCTCCATACACACCACCTCACTATACACACCACCACCGCCTCGCTCCAGACTGCCTCGCTCCACACACACCACCTCACTATACACACCACCACCGCCTCGCTCCACACTGCCTCGCTCCACACACACCACACACCGCATTGCTCCAGACTGCCTCGCTCCACACACACCACCTCACCACACACACCACCTCACCACACACACCACCTCACTATACACACCACCACCGCCTCGCTCCAGACTGCCTCACTCCACACTGCCTCCAGACCGCCTCGCTCCAGACTGCATCTCCAATCTGACTCGATCTCTACTGCCTTGCTCGAGATTGCCTCACTAATCCACCTCATCCTAGACTCTAGATTTGAAGCTTTCGTGACTGCAAGGATTCATATTCTTAGGTTTTTTCGGTAAAGTCACGTAGGTAAAACATCAAAATTAAAATTTTATTTTAATTAATTTTGATGTTTTACCTACGTGACTTTACCGAAAAAACCTAAGAATATCATCCTAGACTGTCTGGCTGCAGAATGTCTCACTCAAGACTCTCACTCCGCTCGAATTCCACTTTGCGTTTCGTACAACGGAGCACCTTTGTTTATTATGTATTTATTATACGTGCATTCGCTACTTTAGTTATTGTGTACATGAATTCACGTGTGTAGTATGTTCATATGCCCTCATACGGTACCACTGTGGATGTACACTATGAGATCTCTTTTACCAGTGGCAAACTATAGTAGTAGGTTTTTACCCTTTTAAACTGGTACAAAACTGACACCTTTATTCAAGACATCATGTTTGCAATAACCACAACACAAGTAGTCAAAAAAGCAAACAAAAAGAAGCAACTCTGATAATGATAATAATATGCACTATCCTTGAAGTTGATTGGTCCACACCCGAGACGGCTTTCTTTAGAGCCTAGTCCCCATTGGTGTTGGACCAGATGACACCAGAAGGCGTACAACTCAAACACAGTGCAATATCAGAGTATTGAGAGCTCGGGGTAAGCATTTACTCTATGAGATCTCTTTTTTAGCTCTCAATACTTGAATAAAGGTGTCAGTTTTGTACCAGTTTAAAAAGGGTAAAAACCTACTACTATATTTTGCCACTGGTAAAAGAGATCTCATAGTGTAAATGCTTACCCCGAGCTCTCAATACTCTGATATTGCACTGTGTTTGAGTTGTACGCCTTCTGGTGTCATCTGGTCCAACACCAATGAGGACTAGGCTCTAAAGAAAGTCGTCTCGGGTGTGGACCAATCAACTTCAAGGACAGTGCATATTATTATCATTATCAGAGTTGCTTCTTTTTGTTTGCTTTTTTGACTACTTGTGTTGTGGTTATTGCAAACATGATGCCTTGAATAAAGGTGTCAGTTTTGTACCAGTTTAAAAGGGTAAAAACCTACTACTACACTGTGGATGTGTTTAGGGGGAGCGGTGGAGTAGCGGTGAACACGCTGCGATACGAACCTGGCGACTCGAGATCGATTCCCGCTCACGGCCAACACCGATGACTTTATCTGAACCGTTCCTGGGCCTCCCCAAAGTAGACTCAAATGAGTACCTGGTACGGTGTGTAAACATCGTCACTGGGGAGACAAAGGCAGCCAGGCATGGTGTTGACCACCCACCCCCTTGTGTGCCGTACCGGCCTTAATAGGTGCTCGCTAACAGCACTTGCCCAACAGTCTGTTAAGGTTAAACAGGGGGGAGCTTGTCGGACTGTCAACATGCTGCACCCTTCATTGTATCCTATTGAGCTGCGTGTGTCATCAGATCCGGTGTATCGGGTAAAATCTGTATCTGCCTCAGATGGATCAATCTCCCTATTTTCATTATTTTAAAAGTGCTACGCTTTTCGATCCAGATATCGAAATGCTCATCGGTTGTTTGATAACCTGTCACTGAATGTCCATGTCCAACACCTCGTGTCTGCCAAGGTGTCCCCAAGGCGACAGACACGTGGCATCGCCGCGATCCCGCGTCACCCACACAGAGAGGAACGCTTTGAGAGCGGCCATGAGTGACACTGGAGGTAGAGACTCCGCATCCCCACCAAGCCACCCCCTCCCCGCTTGTCTGCACTCTCACAGGGACGTGGGGAAGTTTGTCACTTACCTGAGAATGTCTCGGGAGGAAGATGTAGGGGGGGCTCTCTTGTACATTGGTTTTGTTTTGTAATGCCTGGGACCATGTGTCCTGGATGGTTGGTGGCTGCGCGGGCCTGTAAGCCAGCACTGCGGAGGTGAGATTTGGTGGAGTTGTGAAGCTCTCTTATTCTTTGGGTCTTTCGGTAAAGTCACGTATCTGCGTGCCTTTACCGAAAGACCCAAAGAATATGAATTCCTGCAGTCACGAAAGCTTTAAGTCAAGATTTAAAAAGCTATTTTCACAGATGTCCAGTCGGGGCAGGTTAGAAAGTCACAACGAACCATACAAAAACACGATCACAGTGCAAAGTATAGGAAAGGTAAGAAAATCACAAAAATGTAAACTAAACTTTTTATTTTACCAGGTGAAGCCTGCTGAGCTATTACCTTCTTTTTCAGAGGTGACCTGGCCACAAATGATAGCTCATCGTAGTGGCTCATCATGTGGAAATTTATAGCAGCCAAAATAATTTAAACGCATGTTTCTAAATGTGCATCTGTTCCATCTCCAGTTTCCTCCCACATGTGTAAGTACTCATGAATTGGCTGAAAATATCTCAATATATACATTTTTCAGTCATTAATTTTCCCGCAATTCGCAAACCCGGTCAGAAAATTCTTCTGGGGTGCGTAAAAATCGGTTCTCTCCATGTCGGAGCAGTCGGAAGACGAATGTTTACGAGCAGCTGAACACCAAGAAGCTTCACAGTCTGTTGCCGTATAGCAGCACCCAGCCTGATGACGATTGGTTGCTCTGTGTTCCGAAGGCAGCGAGATTGACTCCTCCTGCCCTAGAATTGGTCGGACGATTCCTCGATTCATTTCCGGAATCGTTTCTTGGCGGACGGTGGCATCAACAGATTACGACTCGTGGTGTCGCCACACATTCGAATTACAAAGCAGCTGCTGAATCTAAGTGCAACTTCTGATGGAGAGTCCTGCAGCTCACTCAAGGAGGGCAACAGCGACATCGTCAGACTGTTTTATGAGCACCGGTGCGTTGTTACGCTGCACTGGTGCACCGCCAATACGTCCACGTAGAGAACCCCAGAGGGCAATTGTTGGTTGCTCCGGCTCCTGGTTTGGCTGCCTTCTAGCTCGTGCATCCTCAGCAATTTTGAGATGCAATTTGCATCAACGATTACATAAAGCAAGACATGATAAAACATTCCATTAATTACTCAGACTTGCCAATCAATCTCCTGTGATCTCCGATGTTATGACTTGACGAGCTTTCTCTACCTTTGGGGATAAAAGTTGGAACAGATCTTGTATGTTTTTTATTCAGTTCATCGGTTTCTATGTTTTCGCATGTTTTAAAAACTTCTTGTTTTTATTATTACAGAACAAACCAAGATGGATTGTGAAGATTCAATTTCAGAGGTCTGTTCAGAAGGCCAAAAGAAATATGAGGAAAGTTTAGATGAAAATAACACATCTGGGACTCTGCTTATACAACCACAAGAGCTTATGAGTTCTGATGTACCAGTGCCACAATTAGACACACCGCAAATGGGCGTACAGGGTGAATTAAGAGACACGGGCGAATCCAGCAGTGCGATCGTTGTAACGTCAGAAGCAGACGTTTCGCCTCAAGAATCGGTCGATATGTCGGGAAGTGAACTTCCCAAGGCGCCCTTGTGTGGACAAGGGGAGTTACCGTTTCAGAAAGAAGTGGTGGCCACCGACTCGGAAGAGATGGATGTAAAATTAATCCCAGACCGTGCAGCTGAAGACAGGTGAGACTCTGTTCATGTCAAATGTTAAAGGATTCCTTACACAACCCATCGGGCCCCATGGCCTTCTGGGAGGACCCATGACTGAAGGGGAGTGTCCTCGCCTGTGGCATCTGGCAGTGCACCAGTGGTTCAAGCGAGCTTGCCACTGCTGGTGAGCCCACTGCATGTCAAGATCGGTCCATTGTGTCTGGTGCCGGATCAATGCTGCTGAAACGATGCATTCCCAGAAGGTCGTGGGGCCGATGGATTGTGTAAACGGTACACTTATGTTCTAAGTGGAGAGACTGATTTGTGGAATTGACTTGTCTCCTTATCTAGTTTCTTTATATGTTCCACAACAGCGTTAATGTGTTTTTGTCTTTTCATTTGTTTTGCTTATCCCTCTCCTCTCCGCGCCCCCAGTGAAAACAGACGCCGCTCCATGCAACTTATTCCTGCTCGCTCGTTCTCTCCTTCTCTTCCCTCCCCTCTCATCATCACCCTCTCATCCCTGACACCTTGGCCCAGTCATTCCCTCTCCTGCTGCCCAGCTCTCCTCCTCGGCCTCCCTGCTGCTCATCTCGAGCCGTGCCCTCCTCTTTGTCCGTCTTGGGGACTTCTGTCCCGACCTTCCATCCCGCTCATTTTTTCTCTTCTGATGCATTGGCTCTACTTCCCTTCCCGTGGTGTGCCACGGGTACAGAGCTTCGTGCAATTGAAACGAACGTTGCCGCTTACGCACGTGGTTCAGTGCACGTGGCTGCGAGCTTCAGAATTGATGATAATGTATGCACCTCTGCCTGCGTTGCTACACCCATGATTTTAGGCGCCTGTCTGCAGACACCTCTGATTAGCACGGTTGGCTACGTCCGGCGCGAAGGAAGTTCAACATATGTACATACATGCAGACTACCTGACGTTGAGCGTAGCTCACAGGGAAGAGTGCACCGTACATGTTCGCTTTATTCACAGCGCTGCGCTGGGCGGGAGTTTGAGCTGTGGCGTCTAATCTGCCTCCTGTTTGCGTCCCTTGGCAGCGATTCGTCTGACGAGTCAACCTCGTCCCTGTCCTCAGCATCGCCAACACCGGTCGCCGACGATTTCGAGTTTGGAGACGATTATTTTTCCTCCAAGTCGGTGCCGAAAGTGAAAGTGAAGGGCGAGCTGGACCTGGAGGTGGGGGACGGTTTCAGTGTTTGTTTTTATGCTCCGCTGCATCCCGAACGTGTCGTGCCGTGTCGTGCCGTGCCGTGCTGCTTGTTCGCAAGCAGCTCCCACTTGTGAGCCGCCTGCAAATCGCGCGCGGAGACCCGCGTCATGTGTTTTTGATATTTATCAACCCATTCACCGCTGTACTTGATCGAGTTCAGCGTCCGGTCTATATAGCCTTTAAAAATGTAGCTTAACTGTATTCGTGTGTGTACAATTGATTGAATGTTGTGCCCAGTATAGCGCTATGGTGGTATACTGAATCAGTTGAGAATATTGCACAGTGATGTTTGGTCTGTAAATTTTGCAGTCTCATGAAAATTATTATAATTGGTGCTTGCCATTAACGGCACTGTTCAGCGGTATTTAGGATGGTGAACGTCGGGCCCTCTTCACGAGGGAACTCGTGAAGAGGGCCCGTTCTTCTCGCGACCTCTTTATCAACAGCGTCTTCTCATCAGAAGAATTATAAAAAAACGAAATGGTCAGATTTAAGTGTGAAGAGCCGAAGCATTAAACCAGAGCAGGGGAATTGCCAGCCTCTGCGATAAAGCACTCAAGCAAATAACGACCTGCTTGGCTCACGCACTCTGAATTGCAAATAAGAGAATTCCAACATTGGCTTTCTACTGCAAATTAAATATTTCACACAGTCATAATTGTTATGTATTTATCCAGGAAGCCACGTTGAAGTCCAAGGACTCGTTTTTTCAGGAAGGCCTTGCTGCCATTTGTTTTTTACGGTAACACTTTCCCATTCTGAGATGTTTGCAAGTTGCAGGGTTGGGTGAGTGTTGAATCTCGGAACGTGCGAGTGGCTCGGCGTTATTTCATTTAGAGGCATAGCGCCGCTGTTTTTAAAGACATTGTACTCACTGCAGAGAATTGTAGCGACACGGCCACACTCCACGATAGCTGGTGGCAAACTGTGCCACATGCCCTCCCGCATGTCCAGTTCCGTGTACGTCATCGTATGTGACGTACACGTACGATGACCTACACGTACACGTACGTGATCGGAACGGGAAAGGGTTAAGATGCTTCCAACCAATTGATGAGTTTATGCATGCGGAAGGAAACCGGAGCACCCGGAGAAAACCCACGCATGTGACGGGGCAGCTTTCTATCCTGTACAGATAGGACAAATGGAGATAAGTCCGCACTTTGCTGTTATCGCCTTCTTCTGGTGAGCCAGGGTACGGCAGCTTGATACCCAACGAGAAGGGAGTTTTGCAACGTTTGTATATATGTATGTTGAATTTTTATTCGCATCGTACGTAGCCAGCCGTTGTTGGAGGTTTGGGGTAAGGACAACAAACGATACACAAAGAGCAATTCTAAAGAAATAAGTTTTCAATATAAATGATTTATAAGTGCATACCTCCCGTGGCTTCCTAATATCGGAAGGAAGAACGTTCCAGACAGCCGCAGAAGCGCATATGAAAGCGAGCGATGCAGTCTTTGTTCGATGGTGAGCCACACGCCGTTGCTGCTAGGGGGATGACCGGAGTTAGCGTGATGATTTATGCTCCTTGACGAGATCAGCAAGGTATTGTGGATCATTTGTGGCAGGCACTTTGTTTGTGCAATGGTCCGCCAACGCTCGCTGCTGGCTCCACAGCGATGCCGGGTCACAGGCCACGTGCAGCATAGTCGGTGCCACCACCACCACCACCCAGGGTGTTTCTTGATTTTTTTTTACTCCGCTGATGGTTATTCTTCTACTGGCGGGCCCGAGGGAAGTGAGTTGACAATTGCTACTTATTATTATTATTATTATTAAATTCAGCGTCAAGTCGTTCATGTCTCAAAAAGTTTAATATACTAAAATTTTATCGGCAAGATATATATTTTTTTAATTGGTAAAAAAAACAACGTGAAAATGAAGGCATAGTGTTGGCCGTGACGTGCGAGCGAATGGGTTGTAGACATTTATTATAAATGCACTGTTAATTATTCAGTAATTAGCGTGAGATAATTGCTTCCTCAGTGTTTAATTATTTATTCCACAATATGGCTTGAGCTCACACACCATTGGATGTCGGTGTGTCTAGGGACGCTATCTCATTGATGTCGATCCTCTGGAAAATTCTACCCATTCATTTATTCATATCACCCCGCGCGGTCATGCCATTCCTCGCGAAATTACTGATGCAACTACAACGGCTTTAACTTCATCACAGTCACAAAGTCATCTGGTGATGCTGCTGCTTTGACAGGGGTGCACAAAGCACAACAAACAAAACTCAACACGTTCATCCATAACACTGTGGCCTTAAAAGGAAAAGTATATAATATGGCCCTTCCTCTTATCCTTTTTCATTGCACATTTTTGAATGTCCTATGAAGAGCGGCCATTGCCCCCGCACTTACGATAAGCACGGTTGGCTACATACAGTGTGGAAGAATTTCTAAATACAGACATAACTATTATGTTTTTTTTTTATTTTAAAGTCACTTATTGGTGAATGTGTTGAGTTTGACAGTTGGTCACCTTGAGGGTGGAAATGGGTTTTTCCCCCCCAATATTTGATTGGAGAAATCGATGGAGAAAAACTTTAACCGCCCCTGATGTGTGTTGACGACGTGGTCCTTGAAGCGACGCCAATTGGCAATGAACTTCAGGAAATTGTCAGAAGGAGAAAAAAAGCGGTCACGAATTCGGCACCCAACGTTGGACCCAAGATCAAATTGTCGGCGAAACAACGATAACTTTGCTCAGAAACTGGGGACGTCTTGTCAGAGGGACAAGTGGAAGAAGAAAAAAAAACTCCGGTGTGTTGAGCCTGGGGCAGCTACTGCAGGCCAGCCGCGGGTCACAGTCACAACATCATCATGATTAAAACAACGGGGAGCGGGTTGTCCTCATTCATGCAAAGCGATGTGCCGATGTGTCTGGAGAAGGAACTTAATCGGTGCTTCGTTACCTGCGGTGGGCCAGACGCGCATGGACACTGACACAAAGATGGGAAGCAAAAGATTCACGGTGTGCAGAGAAGCGTGGAGAGATGCATGCTTGGGATTATACTGGGAGATAGGATTACTGTGTTTACATGAATTTAAGTGGTAAGGATCGTGCAGTAGCGAGATGTTGACTACCTCACCTGTTATGCAGGAGGTCGTGGGTTCGATCCCGACCGTGACGCCTGCTGTATATTTGGAGTTTGCGTGTTCTCCCCGTGGCCGTGTGGATTTTTCTCTCATTTTTCCCACCACATTTAGAATCGACATCACGCGTTTCGAATATTTGCCTGCTATAAATGTCCACATGATGAGCCACTTCATTGAGCGACCATTTATGGCCAGTTCGCTTCTGAAGAATAACTATATAGCTTGGTGAGCCTGACCTGGTAAAGTGAAGGATAGTTTTTAGTTTAGTATCATTCGACGTCTAAGCTGTAATGTAATTCACGCATGGCTGTGAGTGAAGGTAACGCGTCCAGGGGAACATGCACCATAGGGATGGAGCAATGGAATCAGCATGCAGGCTCGAGGTGGATTGTTTCATTGTAGGACTGAGAGATGAGTCCTCGGGGTGTGGGTGTTTGGGTCTCGAGGTGTTTGGTGATGTCCCGATGATGGTGATAATGACAACTGCATTGAGGGTAACCGAGTGCGTCTCCCTTGTGCGTGTTCACGCGAGTAATTCCCGGATGTGTTGGTGTGGATGACTGCGTCTGCGCTCGAGCGAGAGAGACGCGACGCGAGTGGTGACCGCCCGTCCGCTGTGTGCGCTCGCTGTCCTCAGGACCTGCCGCCTGTGCCCGAGGTCACCATCGAGATTCCCGAAGATGTCAAAATGGAGCCAATTGGGGTGGTCACCAGCCTCCTGGGCCAACTAGGTGAGTTCCCTGTCAATTACATATACGCTTTTGCTAATTACATTACTGATATATCACCGTTCAACAAAACACCCGAGCTGATTTTAAAATATTCAAAGTGTTAAGCAGAACTGATGAAATCCTACAGGCCACCGGTACATCGCTGATTGCATTGGCAACGTTTTCCCTTATTCAGTGGATTTGTTCTTTGCTGTGCTCTAGAAGAGTTTGGAACGATTTTAATTATCGAAACACTTTGTCATCAACCCGCTATTGGATGAAGGCATCCCAGCACCTTGTCGGTTGTCGTAGTCGTTTGACCATACTTCACCACGCTGGTCGGTGCAGGGAGGCGAAGCGGTTCATCGTTACCGCCGCACGTCGCGCCATTTGAGTCGTATTTGTTGCGTCAGTCGGTACGCTTAAACGTGGGATGCTGGCATCGTAATGTGTTCGTTGCGTGTCATGTCAGTGGCACTGCTCTGGTTGTGCAGTGGAAAAAGATGACCTGGTGTCTCCTTGGTGTCACCTTGGTGTCTCCATGGTTGCACCGGCTTGGCTCGGTTGCGCAGTGGGAACGAGATGCGGACACTCATCGACTTACGAACTTAATTTGTTCCCAAGATCCCATTCGTAATGCGAACCGGTCATAAGTGCGGCTATTCACAAGTTGAGGACTGCCTGTACTAGTTTCTCGATATAGGTGGTGCGCACACACACGCGTGTCGAGGTTTGTGGAGTTGACTCGTCGCAGCGCTGCGTGCTCGGCAGAGGACAGCGCAGCAAACGCCACCGTCGCACGCTCCATAAATGTTACCGACCCGCACTGGCCGGCCGTTAGTGATGTATGGACGAGTGACCTCTGCGAGTAACGGAGGCCCTCGTCCGGCAGTAGGATTTGACAGGGGGGCCGTGTCGCTTCTTGCGTGTTGTGTCACGGTGTGGGGGGGGGGGCGTCGTGCCTCGGAATGGAACTCTTGTCGGCACAGCGCGCTCTCGGTTCTCGTCGTGGCCGCTAGAACATGGGATGTCACGAGGGGCACCAACCTCGCAGAGCCTCTGAAGACCTCGTTTCTTGGGAGAGGCCACCGGGTGGGCTCAGAGGTCGGAGTGCTGAGCCCGCAACCTAGGTTTGAGTCCGGGCAGACGCCTGTGGTTAATCCAGGTGCGTCAAGTGCAGCGAGTTAATGGTCTCAGCTCGGTCACCAACAATCGCGCGCAAATAAAACGCATCGCGGCTGGCGGAGTGCGTAGAGTGCTGCCCCCTTTCTGCGTGGAACGGAGGTGGCTCGAAGGGGATCTCGGAGGCAGCTCTGACATCGGCTTCCGTGGGCCATAACCTAACACGAAGAAGGGTTGCACTGCTCGATGAGAGAATGGACTTGAATGTTTGAAGATGTCGTTGGGCGCCACGGTGGCGAGATGTTAACTATTTTGCCTGGTATACAGGTCATTGGTCCGATCCCGGCTCTGACGGTGCCTGTATATTTGGAGTTTGCATGTTCTGCCCGTGGTCGTGTGCA
The DNA here is from genome assembly GCF_965212315.1 of Lampetra planeri. NCBI lineage: Eukaryota > Metazoa > Chordata > Hyperoartia > Petromyzontiformes > Petromyzontidae > Lampetra > Lampetra planeri. Next base: position 8,326,225 of record NC_136155.1, on the reverse strand, counting down.
TTTTTGTCTCCACATTTATAATCAACATGCCTTTAGGGTATTTGGCTGCTGTAAATTTCCACACGATAAGCCACTTCGTTGCGCTGTCGTTTGTGATAGCCAGGTCACGTCTGAAAAAGAGCTACATAGGTCAAGTAGGCCGTACCTGGTCAAATATCAGTAGTTTATAGTTGCATTTATAGCTTGATGATGTGACACCGATATCACAATCAGGATAGAACTGGGGGAATAAACTAAAAAAGCCTTTTATTTTTGGCATGTTCTTCCACCTCCATGAATCCATTGCGTTTTGTGAAATATTTGCTCTTCGTTTTCCAAAAAAATCGACCCTCTTCACTCCACGAAACCCGATTGATCCACCTGAACCCCCACTAACCCCCCCCCCCGCCTCTCCCATGCACATTTCAGTGGTCGTGGAGTCCTTAAAAGACAAGTCTCCACTCAACGAAGACACGTTGCTCTTCTCGTCGGACAGAAAGTCCGTTGGGAAGGTAGGCACGCCGTTCCCGTCTTCATCGCGCGTCGCGACTGGACTGAGGTCCGCGATCATGTGTTCATCAGTGCCGCGAGCCGTGCGAAGTCGATAACAGACCTGCCTACTGTGCGACTGGGATGTACGCCGAACGACTCTGCCTTCACGACCACCGCTGTAGTAACATTTATTTGATTTTACTTCTAATGCCAACCTGCAAACAATGCTGGCCATACCGCCATGCAAAGGCATACAGCACTCTATTATTATTATCAATCCGCTTGGTTACCCAGGAAAGCCTGACTGAGTCTCAACGACTCTTTTTATCCGGAGGATCCTGCTTTGAAGCGCAACGTTGGTGAGATGTTAACTCCCTCGCCTATTATGCAGATGCAGGTGGTCGTTTTCGATCCCAACCCTTGATGCCTGTATATTTGGAGTTTTCTCCCCGTGGTCACGTGGAATTTTCTCCGGGTCCTCCGGTTTTTCACCTCCACATTTAGAATCATGCGTTTAGAGTACAGTGGTACCCCGGAGATTGAACTTAATTCGTTACAGAAAGCCATTTGAACACCGATTTGTTCGAACACCGAATACATTTTCCCCATAAGAATTAATGTAAATTACATTAATTGGTTCCAGACACAAGAAATCTCCCATTATAAAGAATTTTTACACGAAGTTTACAGTAATTACATGCATAAAATCATTTTAAAAAACACAATAAATATATGGAATAAATGAAGTAAATGAACATTGAACTTCACTTTACTTGTAGTAACGAGAGTTGATGGCTTGAGTGGAAGGTGGTGAGGAGGAGGAGGAGGTGGTGTTATTGTTTGTAAGGGGAGTCCCCTTCCATAATAACGTCGGGTAACTGCCCTTCTGGGGTTCTTTCTCTTTTGTGCCTCTTTTCTGCCACTGTGAGTCACTGGAGCTCTTTCTAACTAAAAACTTACCTAAAGAGGTTTGTTTCTGCCTCTCATACGGTAAAACCTTTGTCTGGGCAAGCGTCATGCATGCTGGCCATACGCGTCTCAGCCGTACAGGTTCTTTCAAGTCGCGATTGCCTGTTCGACCTCCGAATTTCGTTCGGTTTCCGGGGCAAACATTTTTCGGAAATATCGTTCGAACACCGATTTGTTCGAGTTCTGGTGCGTTCGATCTCTGAGGTTCTACTGTATTTGGCAGCTATACATATGCACGTGATAAGCCACTTTGTTGAGCTATCGTTTGTGGGTAGGTTGCTTCTGAAAAAGAGCGAAATAGCTCAGTGGGCCTTGCCTGGTAAAATAAAAAAAAAAAAATAGATAGTTTTTAGTAAGTTTCCTGTACCAGGGCGTGATGTTGCTGCCATGTAAATCCCAGTGAAGTGATTTCCAGGTAATTTTTCATCATTGGGGTTGTTGGATAACTCACACTCACACTGGGGGGTGAAAAAAAACGGGCGCAATAACAATAATTACGGAATAATTTATCCGCGGGCAAAAATTGGTTTTCCAAGTTGAGCCGCAGCCTCCTCTTGCGCAGCGCGGCCGCGGTGCGTGTGCCTGATGAGGCCCACCTGTTTGCATGTAGGCCACTGCCTGTGTGCATTCGGATATTCCGCCGTGCGCCTCCTTGTAACCAAAATCCCGCGATGCGCTTCGCTGTGGATGTAAGAGAGCGAGAGAGTGCTTTTACATCAGAGAACACTCTTCCCCCCCCCCGCCGGTGATGACGTACGACCGTGGGTTTTTGTTTTTGCAAACCGCTCGTCCATGTGCAAGCGCGCGTCTCTCGTGTGCAAGTGTGCGTCTCTCGTGTGTGAGTGTGAGTCTCTGGTGTGTGAGTGTGAGTCTCTGGTGTGTGAGTGAGTCTCCGTGTGTGAGTCTCTGGTGTGTGAGTGTGAGTCTCCGTGTGTGAGTGTGAGTCTCTCGTGTGCAAGCGTGCATCTCTCGTGTGTGAGTGTGAGTCTCTGGTGTGTGAGTGAGTCTCCGTGTGTGAGTCTCTGGTGTGTGAGTGTGAGTCTCCGTGTGTGAGTGTGAGTCTCTCGTGTGCAAGCGTGCATCTCTCGTGTGTGAGTGTGAGTCTCTGGTGTGTGAGTGAGTCTCTGTGTGTGAGTCTCTGGTGTGTGAGTGAGTCTCTTTGTGTGAGTCTCTGGTGTGTGAGTGTGAGTCTCCGTGTGTGAGTGTGAGTCTCTGGTGTGTGAGTGAGTCTCCGTGAGTGAGTCTCCGTGTGTGAGTCTCTGGTGTGTGAGTGTGAGTCTCCGTGTGTGAGTGTGAGTCTCTCGTGTGCAAGCATGCGTCTCTCGTGTGTGAGTGTGAGTCTCTGGTGTGTGAGTGTGAGTCTCTGGTGTGTGAGTGTGAGTCTCTGGTGTGTGAGTGTGAGTCTCTGGTGTGTGAGTGAGTCTCCGTGTGTGAGTCTCTGGTGTGTGAGTGTGAGTCTCTGGTGTGAGTGTGAGTCTCTCGTGTGTGAGTGTGAGTCTCTCGTGTGCAAGCGTGCGTCTCTCGTGTGTGAGTCTCTGGTGTGTGAGTCTCCGTGTGTGAGTGTGAGTCTCTGGTGTGTGAGTGAGTCTCCGTGTGTGAGTCTCTGGTGTGTGAGTGTGAGTCTCTGGTGTGTGAGTGAGTCTCCGTGTGTGAGTCTCTGGTGTGTGAGTGTGAGTCTCTGGTGTGTGAGTGAGTCTCCGTGTGTGAGTCTCTGGTGTGTGAGTGTGAGTCTCTGGTGTGAGTGTGAGTCTCTCATGTGCAAGCGTGCGTCTCATGTGTGCCGCAGGTGTTTGAGACCTTTGGGCCCGTCACCCACCCGTTCTACTCCCTGCGCTTCAATTCGGCAGACGACGTCACCCAAAAGGGCATCGCGACTGGCACCACTCTCTACTGTACCCCGGAAATGACGGACTACACTCAGTATATCTTTACGGAAAAACTGAAACGGTATAGAATTATTTCATAAATACAATTTTTTGTTTTAATGCAAATGCCGCACACAAATCATTTGCTCTCTATTGAGAGAAAAAAAACAATGACATTTTAAAAGTCAAGAATTTCTCTTGCAATGTGTTTTTTCCATCAGACTCAAAGGTTCAGATGCTTCTTGGAAGGATGACATCGAGCCGCCTCCCGAGGTATGTTTGTTTCTTTTCTGTCCACAAGTTCCTGATTAAAGGTTCTGGCTCTTAAAACAGTTTTGTAATGCTGCTGGTGCTGCTGCTGGTGCTGCTGTGTTGGCAACAGTGCACAAGTACAAACGTTGTGTCGCCATGAAAATAACATAGATTTATAATTAATGATGTTCATTATGGACTGAATAGCCATGATAATACGATCATCGATAACTCAACTTTTTTTTGGCTACTGTCCTCTGGTCTAACACCGTTTGAAACTAGGCTCGAAAGAAAGCCGTCTCTAGTGTGGACCGAACAGTTTCAAAGACAATGCAGATATTATCAGTGTGTTTTTTGTTTGCATTCTGACCACAAGTATTGTGGTTAATGTAGACATGATTCCTTGTAAAAGGTTTTCGTTTGGTGTTTTAACATCTTAACACCTGTTTTGTTGCCAGAAAAAAGGGGAAAAACCTATTCTCAGAAAATAGTTTAGTTTATAGTTTAGTTGGTTCAACCGAATCAATTTTAAATGTGGAAGCTGATTTTGACGGTTGAGCTCAACCCATCCAAAGGCAGCAGCCATCATCTGTGCGATGTCCATTTAAATGGGTTGTTGGGTGTGTCCTGCTCTGGTGCATACAACACGTCCAATGTATTGCAGGCTGTCGACTACAGCGACGATGAACAAGAGAAAGCCGCCAAAGGAAAAAACTCACAAAGAGCCAACACTCGACCAGGTGGGTGGTGATGACTCTTCTTCAGTGCACTGACGTGAATCTTGTGAGTCTCGATAATTACACAAAGCCTCTCGGCAGCAATATAAATAACATTTTGGTATACAGGAGGTCGTGGGTTCAATCCCGACCCTGATGCCCACTGTATATTTGGAGTTAGCGTGTTTTCCCCGTGGTCACGTGGATTTTTACTTTGGGTTCCCCACGGTTTTTACCTCCACATTTAGAATCAGCATCACGTGTTTAGAGTATTTGGCTACTCTACATTTCCAGAAGAAAAGCCCCTTCGTTAAGCCATCATTTGTGGCCAGGTCACTTCTGAAAAGTGCTATATAGCTCAGTGGGCCTTACCTGGCGAAATAATATATTTTTAAATTTAGTTTAGATTAACCGGCGCGCATAGCCACTGTAGTCTGGCTGGCAGCAAATTGTAATGCTAGTCACACTACGAGGCATGAACGTGTGTGAAATATTTGTTGTCTGTTTTATTTCTTCAGAAATGGCCGGAGCTCATCTTCCTCGAGCAGAGGGACAGCAGCACAACCCCCGGGGCAGAGGCAGGGCCAGAGGCAGGGGAAGGCCCAACTTTGAGTTCAGCCACATGCAGCCACGTGGGCCCTTTCATGATGGCAACGCTTTTGGACAACCCTGGGGACCCCGGCCTCCGATGTTCCACAATCGTTTCCGAGGGCCAAGCCACGGGGGCGGGCGAGGATTTCCTCCTCCAGCAGCACCACCGCCGCCACCACCGTATATGCACCCTGGCTTCCCTCCTCAGCCGCCGTATTGGCAAGGAGACTCCGCCAGCTTTGGGCATCCGGGCAATTACAACCCATACTTTGAATCGAGAGAAATGGGTAACTTCCACGCGAGGCCTCCGAATGTGAACGCACCGCGTTACCGGCCTCCGATAAGGCACGAGCAAATGCCCTTCAGACGCAGGAATCCAAACAGTCTTCAACCATTTTACTAGCCAGGTCTAAAGACCGTGGACATTTTCACCACTCGCCGGTTTATGCCACGGCAGTAAATACATTTTCTGAAATCTATACATATGTGTAAAAGGTGTATTATAGCTTTCAGCGGTTAATTACCGAGTTAAATTATGACACATGCGAGAATGCAGATTTTTTACCAAATTATTTTTGCCTCCCCTTGCGCCGTTTATCATACATGCTGAATTCGCCGAGGGAAATATGGTTGGTTGCAAGCAGGTCCATGACAACACAACGTTTATCAATTCAACGATGACATTTCCTTGTGATTGCCTGGATGGGGGGTCAACATGGGTCAATCGCGGCCATTCAAAGGCGAATCTCTCCATGTGGCAGAATGTATGGTGGCATGGGTATGTGTTTTTTCGTGTAGAAAAGCTGGAGTTGTCTTTTCGTTGGTATATTATAATACGTGTTTATTTTTTTTACTTTGAAATGGGTCCTATGCTTTCCAGTGGACGTTCGGTTCTTGAAATAAAAATGAAAAGTACAATTTGGAATTTTTGAATGTGAAGCGGTGTATGCATTTGTACCTTTAAAGAATTTGCATTAAAGCAACATCCCGTGTGACATGTCTTTTGTCCAAACAACGGAGTTGGAGCATACCCGAGTTTTACTCTCTATACCCGTCCTTACATTGAGCCTGACCTTGTGGGTTTCGATTAGCCAGTCACGGTATTCAACCAAGCGTGCATATTTTACACGTTACGATATCCATTCAGTTGTAAATTAACATGTTTTGTTTTTACAATGCAGTACACATTTGGAGAGTCCAGTTTCATTATGGAAGGAATAACTTCTACCAGTGGCCTACTCACCAAAGTTCTGACCCTTGCCGTTTGCTGAACGGGACGGAGCCTCATGGGACAACGGCAGGTTAGCAGCGGTGCTAGAGATAACCTGGCCTTTCCACCACTGCTGCCAGGATCTTTTGACGCAAGAAACTAAAATCTGCCAATGTCTGGCATTTGAAATATTTATATCAACGCTGGAAAAGGGCATCGTTTACAACATGTTTTAATGTTAAGTTCATCTGATATCGACCTGCTGCTGTGTGTAGATACGTACAGTATGTTCAATTTATTTCACACCGTACGTAGCTAACCGTGTTCACGACAACAGAACGGAGCCCCCGTGGTCTGGAGCAGGTTCTGCCGACTGAGGCCGACTGCGACGTGACACAGTCGGTTGCTAGTTAATACCAAACATTTCTGCTCTTCGCGTTTTCATTTTCTCGGTGTCAACGGCTCTTCCGTCTCAAGCTTGTTTTTGCTTAATATGGCGAATTAGAAATCCTGGTCTCATTGATTTTGTGAATAGAAATGTAAAAGTGAGTTAAAAAAGACAAGAAACCAAAACGGATGCGATGTCGTTAAAGAGGCTTTGGGGGTGGCAACACTGGATGGGGTCGAGCGCATCGAGCACAGATCTGGGTAGAGGCCCCACGGACAAGTCAGTGGCTGCAACGACCACCACTGGGCACTTTACTGCAACAGGTTGTCAATGAAGGGCCCATGCACCATAGCACGGTTCACGCTCACGGTACATATTGCGGTGCTAAGGTCCACGTGGGTGAAATGCTGCGATTGGCAATGTTTGCCCGTTCATTTCCCATTCTGCCCTGCATACTGGGGGCAGAGGTCAAGTCTTTTTATTATTACACGCTTTCTTTTAACTCACTCTGTTGTATCCTCAAATCTTGTAACTCAATTTTAACCCACTTCCCGATGTGGTATCGACTGCAAACGTTGTATACTTATGTCATGCTGATGACAATACTATGTTCTATCATAAAAAATCTATATTTTTAACATCATTTTTTATGTATTCGGCTTGGGTCTAATTGTCCACAGTCAACTGACGTTGGCTGTAATTGGCCACGGTCCGGGGCCACTTCCTGGAGTCGTGGAGTTCAGCCATTACTCGTACATTTCATAAAAGCGTGTTTTTAAAACAAGTATTTTAAATATGTTACTTATTCCCCCAGCGCTCGCCAAAATGCAAGTGGCCCAGCGAAAGGCGGCTGACGAGGAGGAGGAGGGGGGGGAGTGGAGGGGGTGGACACCGCGCGCCGCCCGCTCACAGGGAGCGGGGGGGCGTGCGTCGACCCCCCACAAATGCTTTAGGGGCCGTCCATAAATGACGGCACGCGATTTTGGACGATTTTTGACCCCCCCCTCGTCACACGACGTCACAAAAATCAGACCGCCCCCCCCCTCAAATATGACGTCACAAAGCTCTGCCCCCCCCCCAAAAAAAAAAACATGCTTCAAAGCGCTTTAAACTATTGTCATTGAAGTGCGTATTTAATGTGGCGCTGCACTCTGATGTTGTAGGAAATAACATTTATGAAAAAGTCTAATTAATTAAGTAGATCGTGTTGTCTATATTTATTTAAAGTTGCGCATTTTGATGTGACGTCACATTTCTCACCCCCCCTCTCGTCACACATCGTCACAAATGTCTGACCCCCCCCCCCCCCAGGTGCGTGACGTCATTTATGGACGGCTCCTTATGGCGGAACTGGTCCTCAAGAATGAAACCAAAGGAAGCATGGTGATAGATGGATATATACAAAGATGGAAATAAAAACTTTATTTTAATGTACGTCATCTCAGCTCAGTCACCAATACAACGGTAATGTTGAATTCGCTTTTTCAATGTGGCTATTATCTCAGTTGGGAGATTGCAATTGTATATTTGTGTGACCGTCACGCCTTAAACGTCTCTCTGCGGTCAATCGACCAAGGGATGTTCGCTGCTTCGCTACCGCACGCCGTTGTCCAGCGAGCAAAACGTGCGTTGAACTTCTTTCGCACCGTACGCAGCCAACCGCGCGGATAGGAGGGGGAATGGACAACAAACTAAACACACAAAAACAATCTCGATTTGAAGCTTTCGTGACTGCAGGAATCCATTATCTTTGGATCTTTCGGTAAAGTCACGTAGGTAGAAAATTAATAGATCACGACGTTTCGATCGCGACACAAGCGACCGTCTTAAGGTGGGACAACCACAGGAAGAAAAAACTGCTGTCGGTTTTCTTGCTGTGGTTGATGATGACGATCGCTTGTGTTGCGATCGAAACGTCGTGATCTATTCTTTTTCTACCTACGTGACTTTACCGAAAGATCCAAAGAGTACACAAAAAGCAGTTCTCAAGGAATGAGTTTGTCAATATAGATGATTTTTAAGTGCGTAGCTCCAGTGGCTTCCTAATATCGGAAAGAAGAACGTTCCAGACGGCCGTAGAAGCGCGTCTATGAAGGACCCCCACCGTACACGACGGGGGGAGGGGGCCGTGAGCTGGAATCGAACTCGGGTGGCAAGGGTTTGCAGCGCAGGGCGCTAACCGCTGCACCACCGCTCCCCCAGATAGCACGAGCCACAGTCACGTGACGACGGGTCAGCCGCCCACGCCTTGTGCCACGTGACTAGTCACCCCCCCCCCCACCGCGTGCCTCGTGATTGGTCACGTGAAGGATCACGTGAAGGGTCACGCGCGCGCCCGGTGCCGGTATAAGAGGTCACGTGGCGGCTCTCAGCTGATCGCTGTGGCCGAGGAGGAAGCAGCAGCAGCAGCGGGCGGCGTGAGGAGCGCGGAGAGTCTCGCTTGAAAGCCGTCGCTGTGGGCTAAAGGCGGTACTCTCGGTAAGTCTTCGCGATCGCTAGTCCCCAGTATCGATTAAGCCTTTACTATCGCTAGTCTCCAGTATCGATTAAGTCTTCACTATCGCTGGTCATTCCTGTGGCTCGCGTCTTTACTGTCGCTCGAGTAACGATTCGCAACCACCCCCCGCGTGTTGTGTCCGTGCCCCATCATCGTCACGTTCACATCCGCGCTCCTTAGTCGCACCGCGTGCCTTGCTGCCTCCTTGTGCCAAGTGGCAGAAAGGTTGAATGGATGGGGTTGCCGGCCTTTGTTTCGTGTGCGAGGAGCGGTGGCGCAGTGATTAGCGCACTGCGCTCAGCTCCGAGCAGCGAGCCCAGTTCGATTCGCGCTCACGGCCGACACCGGTGACGATTAACTGAACCGGTTCTGGGCCTCAAACGATGTCAGCTCGGTGCGGTGTGTACTTAACATCGCCACTCGGGAGACAAAGGCGGCCGGGCGTGGTGTCTGGACATCCACCCGCCCCCTCGTGCGCCGTGCCGGCCTTCATACTGCCTGCTTCTCTCTAACAGCACTTGCCCCAAAAGTATATTCGGGCTATACGGGGGATCTTTGCTGTGTGTTCTGTATATTTTGTATTTTTTGCGTGCCGGACTGCATCTGTAGATGGTGATTCATGTGGTGATCCATCTACAGATATCCCACCGAACTCGGAGCTGTCGCTGCAGAGAGAAAGCAGCAGCACTGCACCGCACGCGGAGCCCCTCCACGTGTCACCAATCTTGCAACTCTCCCCTCTGTAAGACATGGAGCCGTCGCTCTCACAGTGCACTGCTCAGGGTCACGAGATCTCGGTGGGCTATCGATAAATTGATCACTCTTCATACGCGATTGCGATCATACATATTTGAGCGTCGGGCCCATGATCTGTCCACTGCTGGATAGAGGCCTCCCCCGGGCGAACTTTGCCGTCCCCTGCCCGGTCCCACACACAACCCGTCCTCGCTCGCGCGCACGAGATAATGTCACCCTCCATCGGTCCTTCGAACGACGCACGATGTCTGACTCGCGTTCTCTGTATCCACGTGCTCCGCTTTCTGTCCCGTATGCAAGTTGAACTTCTTTCGCACGTACGTAGCCAACCGTGCTAAGCGGAGGTGCGGGGAACGACAGTAAACTAAACACAAAAAGAAATGTGACGTCACATCAAAATGCGCAACTTTAAATAAATATAGACAACACGTTCTACTTAATTAAATAGACTTTTTAATAAATGTTTTCTCCTACAACATCAGAGTGCAGCGCCACATTAAATACGCACTACAATGACAATAGTTTAAAGCGATTTGAAGCATGTTTATTCTTTTTGGGGGGGGGCAGAGCTTTATGACGTCATATTTGAGGGGGGGGTCTGACTTTTTCTGACGCCGTGTGACGAGGGGGGGGGTCAAAAATCGTCCAAAATCGCGTGACGTCATTTATGGACGGCCCCGAACTAAAGTCACCTGTCTTAAAATACCAATGCCTAAAACGTGCATACGAGAATTGGAGGCTGCACTTTATTAAATAAATACATTGAAATTGTGATTTGGCATATTGGTTTGTTGCGTTTTCATTCTGTGTAGCTGCCCACACAAATAACCTTCGTGATTAACAACCATCGGGTGCGTACAGTGTGCAGTGGATTCGTTTGTGGTGAAACGATTGGTCCTCGTGAAAAAAGGCAAACTCTTGGGAGGAGGGGTCCATGAGGATGAGTTTAAAAAAACCACTGCTGTAGACCGACGGGGCTTTTGCTGATCCACTGCTGGATGACGGCATCGCCATGCCTGTGTAGGCCACGGGGATATATTTTTACCATACCGCACACCGGTTCGTGTGGGTTGGTGGAGGCGGAGAGCATAGATGTGGACGCATATAAATACAGTACAACGCTTTATATTGCTGTCAACTGTGTGGCCTTACAGCATTGCCTTTGCCTGTACGTGTTGATCACTCGTACTAATAATATCCACACGCGGGCCCGGCTCTCCTCCCCGAGATCTAACAAGATGGGGGGCAAGTTGCGGGCGATGTGGTCACAGGCTGAGCTTGTGAGTGTCGTCGTCCGTTGTCGTCCGTTGTGTACAGGATGATGATGGCTGCCATGCTGACAACGACGACGACGATGATATTGCCGCTGCTGCTGTGCGCGCTCTCCGCGTGTGCTCTGCCCGCCGGAGCCGCTGCCCTGCCCTTTCCTGGCTCCTCTGTTCAGCTGCAGGTGCGCTACTTTGACCAGATTCTCGACCACTTCAACTTCAACTCCCAAGGGGACAAGACCTACAAGCAACGCTACCTCGTGTCAGGTGAGCTGCTGCTCCTGCTGCTGCTACTCCTGCTGCTACCCCATGCTGTTGCTCCTGCTGCTGCTCCTGCTGCTGCTACTCTTGCTGCTGCTGCTCCTGCTGCTGCTCCTGCTGTTCCTCCTGCTGCTGCTCCTGCTGCTGCTTCCGTAGAAACGAGAATATTGGTTCCGAGCACTGCCGTGTACCCCTTTTGATCAATCCACTGCTAGACGAGGGCCTCCCCCCACGTTGTGTGGGTTTACTTGACCGTACTTCACCAGGCGGGCCAGTGCTGCCATAGGCTTGCTGCCATGACACAGCCCAATATTGTGACTTCACCAACATCCACGCGATTTTCAATTAATTGTGAACGGTTCATAATTCGGCTCTCATCAATTCAAAATGTTCCTAGTTTGTGCATGGTAGAATCTATAGGAGATACTGGCTTCACATGAACCAATAACAGCATGGGCTGTAAATGTTCGATTCTTAAATAGTGCAATGTGTTAACTAGCTGCGCCACTGCTCTACACACACATACACAAAGATTCCCCATACAACCTTAACAGACTGTTGTGGAAAGTGTTGTTAGCGAGCACCTATGAAGGCTGGCACAGTCATGAGGCGGTGGGTGGTAGGATGCCCAGTTGTCTGTCTCCCCAGTGAAAATGTTTACACATTGTTAGAGGTACTCATTTCAAGCTGATATGATCTAGGAAAGGCCCAGGACGGGTTCAAATTATTGTTCGGGAATCGAACTCGAGTCGCCAGGTTCGGAGGGGAGCGAGCTAACCACTAAACTACCGCTCCTCACAGATACACACAGATGCATGGATGATTGAACTGGTGGAGACGAAGGGCGACGTTCCTTGTTTTAAAAACCATCGGGTGCTACCGCAGTAAAGTTCCAGCTCAGATGTTTGTGCACCAAAAGCCACCAATAAGTTTCAGGGAAAGATTTTATCCCAACCCCCCCCCCTCCACCTCTTATTTATGGTGTATCCACACAGCCACTCCAAAGGGTAGGATCATACCATCAGAAGGTGAGATGGGCCAAACTCTTCAGCATCACAGCACAAATTTGTAATGATCTCCTATGAATGTAATATTGTGCTAACCAGACATGGCAACGAGTTAGCAAAGCTTGGCATCGATAATTATAGGGTCGTGCCACCAACAGACAATCGCTGTGCATGGGCAATTCCGAATGTGTCAAGGATGGGAGGACATGTGTCTTTGACACCCGATTGGTTTAAAAAACACCGGGGGCACGTGTGTAGCGAAGCTGACGAGCGCAGCGTTAAGGCGATGATCTTCCTTGAAATGTTTCTTTTTAAAGGTGGGCGTTGGTTGTTTACTTCTCTAGCAATTTGGAGGTGAGGCTGCTGGTTGTTGACCCACCCAGATCCCACCCCCACTGACCCCCCCACCACCCTGGATGCACGTGACTACAAAGGCTAGGCGGTCAACAAAAATAAGTCACTTGATTGAATTTTGTAACAAATTAACCATTAGCATCAGAGCAGCCGAAGGCCACTTTCATTAGTAAAACTCGATGCTGCGTTTCCACAGGCATTAGATATTATACCAAAGCTTTAGTTTGTTGTCCTTCCCTTCGCACCTCCGATTAGCACGGTTGGCTATGTTCCGTACGGAAGAAGTTTAACATACACACATACAAAGCTGTGCTGGACCACTTTGGGACAGGTCCAGTACGGGCCGGTTTTTATCTCAATATGTGGGTCCTTGGAATTGTCCCCTCCTCCCCTCTGCCCAACCCACACTCCCATTTTTACTTTATTATAAATTAGAACCGCCACTCCTTCTACCGTTGTGATCTCTGCCATCAATACGGAGACGTACACATGCATGTAAATGTTGCCTTTAACTCGTTTGCAAGTCAATTACCAACAAGTCCATTTCTAACCCTCCACCACTCGACAGTTCCAGTCAAACAAAGTTGTGTAAGCAGTTTGTCAACCTTTTTCTCGCTCTTCAACATTCCTTCAGTTTTACTGCTAAACCAAATCAATCGGCACATTTGCCCACTGCGTGACAACTTGATTTGATTGGTTGTCAAACGTTGGAGGGTTTTATAAAAAAAATTGGCATTATACCTTCACAGATCATCTAACCCAAAAGAAACAACTTGTGCATCACAGCATTGATTGTGAAAGTCTACGTATAAATGTATGACTCGGTTTGTTAATTAAGGTCCAGTCAGTCGATCGCGTTATATCCAATTCGCATCTGCGTTATGAAAAAAAATGTGTTCCCTGGAACTCCCTCACGCCAGCAAACTGCTGTCGACTGCCGCTGGCCCTGTGTCCAAACCCAGCCTCGTGACGTGTTCTGCTTTTCCATTGGGCGTCTCTTTCTCTCTTTAAACCCAATATGCCCGCCATGTCCTGTACAGCCTTTTGAGATGCGGTTTTCATATTGATGCAATCTAAATCCAGGTTGTACATTATTTCAAATATTTTGTACTGCACTATATTGTTGCCTTCGAGACACAAATCCCGCTTGAAAAAGAAACCAAATCTCAGCAGCGTGCGCACTACGACATAGATTCATCGATTGAAAATGCCCCTCTCGTCTTTTGAGGTGCAATGCGAGATCTTTGATCTTTGTGCGTGCGTTTTTGGTTTCAGACCAGTACTGGGAGAAGGGCGTCGGACCGATTTTCTTCTACACGGGCAATGAGGGAGACATTTGGGCATTCGCCAATAACACCGGCTTCATGATCGAGCTGGCGCCGGAGTTTAAAGCCCTCATCGTGTTCGCGGAGCATGTACGTCTCGCCGGCGCCATCTATGTCCGTGCTGTCCCTGTGGTGTCCGTGAAGTTTCTAGCTGCTGTCGCTCACGGCTCGCGGGTGGCGCTCACGGCCCGCGAGTGGCGTTCGAGCCAGGTCACTCGACTTGCAGATCGGGTGTCTTTAGATTCGTCGGCGATCCTCCGCCGTCGATGACGTGGGGGGTAGCAGTGATGGTAGCGAAGGGGACAGGAGAGAGGCCAATTGAGTCTCTCCGCGAATGAGCAGGGGGGGGGCATCGCTCGTGTCTCTCGTGATGTCTTTATTGCATTGAGTCCTGCGTTGGTCAGAGTAGTCGACTCCCAAGATGGGAGGCCGAGAGTTACAAACCTCTGCTTCATTCATCATCATCCTCTTGGGTTGATGCGCGAGTTGTATTTTATTCAGAAAATAAAAACCGAGCGAGGAGATGAGAGATGTATTGCAAACAAAGAAATAAGACTGATAGGAAACAGATGTGTATAGGAGGATGCAAGAATTATAAAAAGAAATTCAATGTAACTGATGTTGGCCAAACATCACAATGCTAAGACATTGCCTGCAAATTTCTCAATTGGGTTTCCGCATAGCAGCCGCACCCCCACTGCAGGGAAGTTGGCGATGACCCTCCTGAGGAGAGTCTCGAGACTCATTGTGGCTTTCCTGGGTTGGGCGACTGTCTCCGATGCTCCAACATCACCCACAGAGCTGCACGGGAGCAGTGCAATGTCAGTGATGTGACTAGAGCCTCACAATAACATTAAAGTGTTGTTTTAGTTTCTCACTACTCTTAGGGTTTTTCGGTAAAGTCACGTAGGTAATTTTTTAAATATAATAATAAATGAAAATAACTCAATTAAATCACGACGTTTCGGAGGCAACACAAGTCTCCGTCTTCAGGTGGGACCGTCACAGCTAAATTTACTGTATCAAGTGAAATAAATTTAGCTGTGACGGTCCCACCTGAAGACGGAGACTTGTGTTGCCTCCGAAACGTCGTGATTAAAATTAGTTATTTTCATTTATTATTATTTAATTTTATTATTATTATTTTACCTACGTGACTTTACCGAAAACGCCTAAGAGTATGAATCCTTGCAGTCACAAAAGCTTCAAATCTAGAATTAGTTTCTCACTGACGAAGCTCGGAACTCTTGTCAGACAGCCGGGAAAACGCAGCCTCAGTGTGAGCCGATTGATGTTGAGCTGCGTCTTTCACCGAGAACTAGACTATAAGCTAAACCGTTTTATTTATTTATTTTACCAGGTAAGACCCACTGAGCTACATGGCTCTTTTTCAGAAGCGACCAGTCCACCAATGATGGCTCATCCAAGAGGCTCATCATTGGGAAATTTAACGCAGCAAAATAACCTAATCATATGGTGATTCTAAATTTGGAGGGAAAATCCGGAGGAGAAAATCTTTGTGGGGAAAACATGATAACTCCAAATATACAGCAGGTGTTAGGCTTGGGATTGAACCCACGATCTCCTGCATACCAGGCGAAGGAGATGACATCTCACCACCGCGGTGCCCACTGCTGGTTCCCAGCATGCACCAAGTGTCCTGAGAGATCGATGTTTTTGTGGTACGGCAGTCACACTGCAGTGGCTTATCATGTGGAAATGTATAGCAGCCAAATATTCTGAAGTATGATGCACAATGTACGAATGGTTCTATCGCCATCGTACGTAGCCAACCGTGCTAATCTCATCTCGCCGCACTCTTTGCCTCTGACGGCAGCGGTACTATGGCGAGAGCCTCCCTTTCGGGAAGGATTCCTTCCGACTGGACACCATTGGCCTGCTGACCATCGAGCAGGCGCTGGCGGACTTCGCCGTGCTGCTCGACAGCATCAAGCAGAACTTTGGGGCCCAGATGTCCAAGGTGGTGTCGTTCGGAGGAAGGTGAGAGCGGGGATGGGCGGCCGCGTGTGACCAAATCGACGGCCGTCGGTTCCCCCTCGTTTGCCTGGAGCCAGAGTCCGCCGCCGGGCATTGTCAGGGTGAATTGGGGTTGCTCGAGGAGTTCGTATTGGCAGTGGCAGGGACACCCAAGTCGACACACGCCTCCTCCTGAGTTCCAAAGTTCATTCCCTCGTGGGGCCGGTTTTCTCGAAGGGGGCTCGTGATGGCTACATGAGAGGCTTGAGCCAGCAACGGTGGGTCTGAAATCAAGAGTTTCGGCCACCCGTGATTAAACTGGGCTCTCAAGTGAGGTCTCGATCAGTGACTGTACAAACTCGAGCCATCGTACGTCGAGATCGAGTTAGATTTTTTTACTCCATAGGAGAGAGGTAAGGTATTTTTATGACTATTGAAACAGTACAAGGTGTGGAAAAGATGGGGAGGAGTGATGTGTGGTGGATTGGGACTGCGTGAGGTGTTTGACGCCAATCGGAAACTGCACTTTACACACTGGGCCTGATAAGAATTTCATTAAAGAAATTATAATAACCGGTCAAGTTGGCATATGAATAGATGCCTATTAATAGCTATTGAATAACAAACAAACCCTTCTATCAATCAAAGGTATTACTAAAATGGCCCTTCTTTATATGCTATGAAGAAGGGTTAATGTCGCCTATTATACATACTCTTCCATTTGAGGCCACTGTCATTTGACCAGTGTCAGTTTTGTTCTTTATGCTCCTCCACCGCTGCCAAAGAAGTGTCGCCAAACAGCGTGTCCATTTTAGAATTTGCTCCATAGGCCACCTCCGATTGTAAATTCCATATCTGTCTGCCTATCCCAGCGTGCCCTGTGTCGCCCCTCCCACCTCACCGTGCGTCTCTGTGACTGTGTGTGTGTGTCTTTTTTCTGCTCATCTTCAGCTATGGAGGAATGCTGAGCGCCTACTTCCGCATGCACTACCCCCATCTGGTGGATGCTGCCCTGGCTGCCAGTGCCCCCATCCCCTTCGTGTCTGGACAGGGAGACCCCCTGCAATTCTTCCGGGATGTCACGGCTGTGAGATACGCATACCAAGATCCCCCGTGTAGCCTTAACAGACTGTGGGGGCAAGTGCTGTTAGCGAGTAGCACCTAATAAAGGCCGGCACGCCGCACGAGGGGGTGGTGTGGCCAAAACCACGGCCAGCCTCCCTTGTCGCCCCAGTGGCAATGTTTACACACCATGCAACGTACTCATTTGAGGCCGAGTCGACCTCGGGGAGGCCCAGGACCGGTTCAGATATTCGTCACCGGTGTCGGCCCATTAGTGGGAATCAAACTCGGGACGCCGCGTTCTTAGCGCAGCTACGCTACAGCTCTCTACCCTACGGCTATGAGATGCGTACATACGCATACAGTCCCTCGCATGGCTTCGAGTGTCCCGAGGTTACATACGCAGTGCCAAGTACACGGTTAAGGCTTGGCCATGAGGGGAGGCCCTGGACAAGTTCGGACGCGATTCTCATTCCGTGGGTAGTGCATCATCTTATGGCTCCCTCACTGTGATGGTGCCCGTATGGCGCCCAGCTGTGATGGTGCCCGTATGGCACCCCAGCTGTGAGCCCCCCAGGCCAACCAGCCGCAAGAACGATAACAGAAAAATCTATATGACCACGGGGAGAACGTGCAAACTCCAAATATGCTGGCGTCTGGGTGGGGATTGAACCTACGAGCTCCTGCTTACAAGGCGAAGGAGATAACATCTCGCCACCACAGTGCCCATTGTTAGCTCCCAGCATGCACCACGTGTAATGAGAGAGCGGTGTTTTAGTGGTATGGCTTTCGCACTAGATTTGAAGCGTTCGTGACTTCAGGAATTACTCTTTGGTTCTTTCGGTAAAAGGCACACTGCCTATGTGGGTGTCTCTCTCTGTTTGTCTCTGTGAGTCTCTCTTTGCTTGTGTGGCTGTCTGTGTGTCTCCGTGTATATGTTTTGTCTCTCTCAAACTTAGCAATCTTTGGAAGAACGTAATCAACCAGGTAGGGTGTTGACTGTTGTGTTGGCCGGCTCTCTGTGTTGTATTGCATTATATTTCCAAGTTTACTATTATTGTTTTCTCATTCATTTGTACCTGATGATGGTTGCTTGTGTTGCAATCGAAACGTCGTGTTCTATTATTCAATTTAATGGCTTTTCACACTGCAGTGATGTCACTGGTTTGCTTCGCGCGATTACATTTTTATCTTTTTTTATTTTTCTTGTAGGACTTTGAGAAGTACAATCCTAAGTGCCCGGACATAGTCAGGGCTGGTTTCATTGAACTCAAGAAACTTGCCGACAAGCAAGGTAAGTCTGATAGGTGCCAAAGACATTGCTTCCTTGCTCATGAATTGCCTCTGGAATTCTGTAAACTTCAATTTGTTTTGTTTACAGGTAAGGCCCACTGAGCTGTATAGCTCTTTTTCAGAAGCTACCTGGCCACAAATTATAGCTCAACAAAGTGGCTTATCACGTGAAAATTTATAGCAGCCAAATACTCTAAAACGCAATTTTCTAGATGTGGAGGGAAAAACCGGAGGACCCGGAGCAAAATCCACATGACAACGGGGAGAGGGAACATGCTAACTCAAAATATACTACAGTCGTCAGGGTTGGGATCGAACTGGCGACCTCCTGCATACCAGGCGAGGTAGTTAACATCTCGCTACCGTGGCAAGATGTTAACTACCTCTATTGACTTGCTGTACTTGGGGGATTCTTATCGTATCTTCTAAATCTGACTGGTGGCGTCCAAACAAAATGAGATCAACCTCGCTGTTCCTCTTCAATCTACGTCGCTCTCCCACGGTAAACCCTGAGCAAAGCTTGTTGGCCAAAAGCTTGAGATTTCTTCTGAATGGGAGTACAAAAAAAACTGGTTTGATTCAACTTGATTTTGAAAGTTAAATGGCGAGGTGATATCTGAACCCTGTCGTGGGGTATGCATCCCCCCTTCAGCCCACACTGACCGCTGACCGGTGTGATGAAGTATGGTCAAATAACCTCCATGCCCCGCACAGCACGGGGAATCGCTCGTCCAGCTGTGGATCGACGAGAGCTGTGCGTGTGCACGCGCAGAGAAAGATGGCCATGCATGGCGTTGGTCGCCCACCTCCTCGTGGGCAGTGCCGCACTTCATTCGGCACTTCTAATCCCGAATAACACTTGAGCCAGCGGTCTGTTGAAGTCTACACTGGGGATCTTTGTCTGTGTGCGTTTTGTGTTCAGAGTGGGCTCAGATAGCGCAGCGGATGCGCCTGTGCCAGGCTCCCGGCTCTGCTGCGGACGTGCGGCACATGTACGGCTGGGCGCGGAACACCTTCACCTACCTGGCCATGCTGGACTACCCCTACGCAGCCTCCTTCATGGGCTCGCTGCCCGCTAACCCGGTCAACGTGGGTGTAACGCCGCCCGCACGCGATTAAGCACGGAGCACTGCCAATAACACGGCATACGCACAGTATTAGGTGGGGTGCCACGGTGGCGAGATGTTAACTACCTTGCCTGGTATACAGGAGATCGTGGGTTCAATCCTGACTCTGACACCAGTTTGCATGTCACTCTTCCCGTGGTCATTTGGATTTTTCTCTGGGTACGGTTTTTCTCTCTACATTTATAATTCATATCATTGTATTCAGAGTATTTGCCTGCTATAAATTTCCACATCATGATAAGCCACTTCGTTGAGCTATCATTTGTGGCCAGGTTGCTTCTGAAAAAGAGCTACATAGCTCAGTGGGCCTTACCTGGTAAAATAAAAATCTTAGCATACACAGAATGCGAGCACTGCGACAGGAACATAGGATCACGTGTGATTCCAGTGTCTGCATGCGCCAGCAAGTTTGGTGCGTATTAAGCCAGCAGATAAAATGGGCAACCATTATGGTTGGGACTTGAACTGTGGTGGGAATCCTATATAGGGAAGACTGAGCACTGCCATTAGTTGTGCAGCTACAGTGGTGGCTCCCAGCATGCACCAGTCATAATGGTGCAGCTGCAGTTGAGGCTCCCAGCATACACCGCTCATTTTGGTGCAGCTGCAGTAGTGGCTCCCAGCATGCACCACTCATAATGGTGCAGCTGCAGTGTGGCTCCCACCATGTACAGTGGCTCCCAGCATGCACCACTCATCGTGGTGCAGCTACAGGGGTCGCTCCCAGCATGCACCGCATGGCAGTGTGGTTATCCGATGTTACAGCAGCCACCGCAGTGGTGCCACTAGAGGGCGCTGGCGGTTTGCATGAACATTGAGGACTTTTAATATTTTTTATTTCAGTGTAAGAAGCTGCTAACCCGTTTCCAACAGCCCAGCACGCATGGAGTCTGTGGTTCTACAAACCGAGAGCCAAGTCGTTTTAGTATTGCGCGTTCCGTTCGTGTGCTTCTGCGTAGGTGGCCTGTGACCTGCTGCTCAACAGCAAAGATCCTCTGGACGGTCTGACGCAAGCTGTCGGTAAGTTCGAACTCAACCCTCCAGTGTCTTCCTGCTCAATGTATGTACGTTGAACTTCTTTCGCACTGTACATAGCCAACCGTGCTAATTGGAGGTGCGGGCAAAAAATAAACTAAACACAAACCAGTTTTAAAGAAATTAATTTTGAATCTCGATGATTTAAAAGTGCATAGCTCCAGTGGCTTCCTAATCTCGAAAGGAAGAGTATTCAAGATGGCCGCGGAAGCGCACCCGCAAGGGCGACGATGTATGTGTGAGTACGCCCTGGCCTTCATAGGTGCTACTTGTTAAACAACACGTGCCCTAACGGGCTATACAGGTGGACCTTTGTCTTCGTATGTATGTTGAACTTCTTCCGCACCGTACGTAGCCAACCCTGCTAATCGGAGGTACAGGAACTGTTGATAACATGGCCAATATGAAGTACTGTGATGCTGGTGGTTGGGTTCAATTCCTGGTAGTGGATCTTTTTATCTCACTTTGTAATGTAGAGGTGTTACGTACCGGGGTGTAGCAAGCCATTACGTTGCGGTGTCTACATCACGGTCCGTGCGTGGGGTGTCTACATCAACGTCCGCATACAGCCCCGCCCCTCGGGGGGCAGTTGGGTATATAGGGCGGTGCGCGAGAGAGCTCGAGGCAGTCGTTGGAGCAGAAGAGCCAGTGAAGACGGAAGACGGAGCAAGCTAGGTAGGACCCTGGGACCCCTAGCCCCGCCGCCCTTATCAGGGCCGGGACTCTGTTTGGCTCAGTGGTGAGACCCTGGGAACCCCCGGCCCGACGTCCTTATCAGGGCCGGGTCCGAGCGGGCCAGTGGTTGGGACCCGTACCCTGGCTAGGTCGGGTCAGATAGCCTCCCCTAGGAAATACATAGACGGAGGACCTGAGAGCATAGCTGGTGTCAGGCACGCTAGCCGTAGGCTGTGTTCCTAGGCTGTATAGCTGACTGTTACTGTTGTGTGTTATAAATAAATACGTGTTGCCTCCGTCAAACGTCTCCTGCACTACTTACGCCGTTACAGTAAGATAAAAAGAGTTATTTTGTATATATTTTTAGAGTGATTTGTTCATCTTTCCTATACTTTGCACTCCTCTCATGGTTTTATATTGTTGTGGCTTTCCGACCTGCCGCGACTGGACATCTGTGAAAAAGAGCTTTTCATTAGCTAATCGGATTCCTCGAGTAAAAATAAATATTCGAATTCTGCTCCTGGATCAACCCGAGTTGGACTTTGAGGTAGACTCATCCTTTAAATGGGTATCTGGTGCGTGGTGTAAATGTCAGAACCTCAACACTGGGGTGACGAAGGCAAAGCAGCTGTCGTGCTGATCACACCACCTCCTCATGTGCCGGCCTTCATTAGGTGCTCACTTAACTGCATTTACCCCAACAACATGTATTTGCAATGGGGGGTGGGGGGGGGTCTTTGTCTGTGTGTCTGTCTATTGTATGGGTGTGCGTGTGTCTGTGTATATGTGTGCACACACAAGCTCCGTGGTGAAGTTAACCTCCAGCAATTAATAGCAAACGGTGAATGTTTTCCGTGTCCAGCTCTTTTCTACAACACCAGTGGAACGGCCAAGTGTCTCGATCCAGCAGCCGAGTTCATCGAGTGCGCAGACCCCACTGGGTGTGGATTAGGCCCCGACAGCCTGGCCTGGGACTACCAGGTGATGTCCCATCACCACCAGCACAGTCACCATTACATCACCACCCTGAACCACCATCACTATCACTGCTATCCCTGCAATAACCATCATTATTACGGTCATGATCACCATTGTGATTACCTGCACACCAATGTCACTCCTCCTCCTGATCGCACGGCGCACGGTAGCAGAGCCCTTGACATGGTGGTCACGACTCCACAGGAAACCGGAGAATTTCACAGTTGTTTTGCTCCAATATCGGTGTGCTCCATTGCTGTATTTTTTTTCTTTTTGCTTGTCAATTCGGAGACCCGTCTCACTCTTGCGAAATGAGACTGTCCGCGTGTCCCGAGTACTCGCCTGGTTACACGAACTATACTCGACGACAAATGCCACTTGTGCCATGCCTACTGCTGCTTGTCACCACTTTTTCCACCACAACTACCGCTGCCTGCACCGTTACTGCTGTCCGCTGCCTCCGCGGGCCGTCCCTTCCGCTAACGCTGCACCCGCGCCTGCGCCCGTGAGAGCGTGTGCAGGCGTGCACGGAGATCAACCTGCTGTGCTCCACCAACAACGTGAGCGACATGTTCCCCGCCCTGCCCTACACGGCAGCCGCGCGGCGCGACTACTGCGCCAAGCGCTGGGGCGTGGTGCCACGCGAGACCTGGCTCGCCACGCAGTACTGGGGCAAGGGTGAGCAACACCCACACAGCTTGGACCCCCGGGGGTGGCACAGGCTGGCCGGATAGATCAGGCTAGCTGAGGGGAGGGAGTGGTGGCGCAGGGTGGCGCAGGGTGGCAGGTTCGCGTAGAGTAGCAGTGCCGGTGCAAGGTGTCACAGGGACTAATCTTAATTTCGGGGCACTACTTTGGCCTAGCTGAGATATCTGACCTGCCCACACTGAACATGTGTGATAAAGAGCTTCCTAGCTCATTGGACTCCTCCAGTCTAAATAAAGATTCTGATCCTTGGTTTAGATACAGATTTGAGCTGCTTTTCTATTAAAACCCGGATTCTCAATTGCCGAGTTGATGACCTCAGCCTTGTTTCCAATTAACTGCTAAAACATTTAAAACGGCTGGTGTGACCTCGGAAGGCTCAGAATGTGGACGTCAAAGGAACTCTGCTTGGATCCGCTGGCTGCTGGTGCCACCCTGGAAGCAGCAGCCAGGATTTGATTTCCCCCTCTACATTGCTTTGGATTGATAGTTTTAAATAAAGGAGATAAAATCATACCCACTCGTTTAGCATTGCGTATCCTAGAATTTAGCTTCATTTACAGAAAAACAAAAGTAAATCCTTGGGTTCTCGCTGGCAGTCTATCTGGGCATGGCGTTACCCACAAGGCCTTATTTGAGTGAAACACATTCAGCTCTCCCATGCTTACAGCCACCCGTAATTTCCGTAGCATTTTGGCCGATTTAGATTACTTAGGTGGGGACATGACTTTTGCAAAAACAATTGCTTTTTAGGAGTTGTGTACGTTAACTAAAATATTGCCACCAATGGCATAGAAGCGTAGAGGTGCACGATACTGCTTTGCCATTTTTGATGACCAACCCCGATGCGTTTTTCACTTCCAGCAACGGATAACATGGCTGACGCTGATGATCCATTGCCCAACAAAACTTGAGGAGTGTAACACGTGGGCTTATGCGACCAATATCCATAATACAGGGGCTTTTTTGGGTTAGATCGCGTAAATATATAAATGTGTCATTAAACCCGCCACCACCCGACACAGCCAGCTAGTAAGGTTTGTCACGTAAACAGAACATGCCAATTCGTTACTAATACAGCACACCGGTGTGTTTGAGAGAAAATCCACAACATTTACAATCTGAGTATGACGTACACAAATCTGGCTGTCGCCTGATGAACCTAGTTGTAATTACTGGCGAAACGTCGTACTCAGATTGTAAATGTGGATTTGCTCTTCAACACACCGGTGTGCTGTATTAGTAACGAATTGGCACATTGTTTACATGACAAACCTTACTAGTTGGCTGTGTCGGGTGGCGGCGGGTTTAAATACACATTTATATATTTACGTGTTATAACCCAAAAAACCTGTAAAATTTGAGGATAAAGTTGCGTTGTTATTTGGGACTTACCTTTAAGAAAACTGGCCCAATTGACTTAAAGGGTTCCAAGATGCGGAGGCAAACCATAAAAAAAATATTATTTGTGAATCTGAAAAACGCATTTGCCCACAACCAGTATCTGTAGACCTCCTTACTGCCAATTGAATACCTCAAACAAAAACACATCGGTGGAAACAGTTGCATCATCGATGCAAATGGAATGAGTTTCTTGACTGGTATCGTATCCATCTCCTAGACGTGAACTCCTCAAGCCAGATCATCTTCTCCAACGGAAACTTGGATCCATGGGGAAACGGAGGGGTGAGTTGAATGAACGAATCAGTCACTTGACAACTGGGTCCCAGGTTAAATAAAATAAACCGCGCACACGCACGTTCTCTTGAGCAGATGGGCCAAGTATGGGTCGGCCGAGGGCACTCGTAAATTAGCCATGTTGGAGAGAGATTTCGGTGATGATCCGGCGGCTGAGTGAGCTCATGCCTTGCCCGGAGCTGCCGATGTCCTGTGTTTGAGTCTGGGTGTCAGCCGTCCGTGCCTAAACCAGGGTCTCAAGCATGGCGTGTTTGTGGTACCAGCATGAATGACGCTGTGTAAAATGAAAGTCATCCTATTTTTTTCAATCAATTATTTTAAAGCTATTGTGTAAACGTTTTGTTTGCCACACTTGAGGGATGCCAACAAAAGAGAGTTTTGGTTGACGTTTGCACCGAGGTCCCCAGCAGATCACACTGAATGGGCGTGGTTCTTGAGCAACCACAACTCGTTACGCAGCACAGATTGGTGCCTTGCCCGAACTCTCAACTAACACACAGGCGTCTCGATTTTTCCAGCAAATCTCCATGGACATAAGGGGTCTTGATTAGTATGAGGCTGATCATATTTACACCTCAAGTGTTTGTGATTGTAATGTTTCTTTGCTGCTAAAATGAACATTGGTCAGTGCTCGTCAAATATTGCAAGTCCTCATCTTATGGCGGAGGCCCTTGTCTCACATAAGGGCAACCACCATTGAATTCCTGCAGACTGGTTCCGGATTCTGTCCATCCTGGAAGCGAGGAGTCAATCCCAGACCGGTACCGAGCACGTGACCGTGGTTGTGAGTTGTACCCAGTCCGCATTTATGACTGGCTGACACCAGATGTGGCTGCAGCTCAGGGCGCTTTGCTCTCAGTCAGCAGGTTGAGAGTTCAAATCCTGTTCGGCGGGTGGTTCAGCCCATGGTCATGCTTCCACAATGCAGTGACCTTTGCTTTTTAATCTTTTCCCATCACATTCACCTCTAGGTCTCGGAACGCGGAAGCGGCTAAGCGTGAATTTTACTTAGAGAGGCGTAGTAGCGCCGTTGTTTTAAAATACATTTCACTCGCCGCAAAGAACCGTAGCGACACGACCACCGCACTCTTCAGTAGCTGGTGCCAAACTGTGCCACGCCCTCCCGCATGACCTTTTGGGAGCCTCCGTACCAATAAAGTTAGTTTTAGTTTTTCTTCCAGTTTCATTTTGATGATGTACGCGTACGTCATCTGAACGGGAAAGGGTTAAGAAGTCAACGGTGGTCATATCTAGAATGGCCTTGGACATCAGAATGTGGAATTTCCCCGCTGGCTTACTTATGGCCACCATGGGAGACGAGCGTTGACCCTCGTCCTGTCCGGGGTTTGTGTCCGAGCAGTTCCAGCAAGACGTGGGCGGCAACGTCGCTGTGAAGGTCATAGGAGGCGCCCACCACCTGGACCTGAGGTGAGTGCGCATCGTACTGGTGGTGATGGCGAGGGTGGTGTTGTGCTTGGGGGCGATGGTGGTTGTTGCACACATGCAGAACTTCTGTTTGCAGCGTACGTAGCCAACCGTGCTCATCGATGGACAACAAACTAAACAAAAAAGCAGTTCTAAAAGAAATTAGTTCTCAATCTAGGTGATTTTAAAAGTGCACAGCTCCAGTGGCTTCCTAATATCAGAAGGAGGAGTGTTCCAGACGGCCGCAGAAGCGCATGTGAAAGTTCTACATGGCAGAGATGGTGCTGTTGACGGCGACCCCTCATTTGTGAATAATGCCCACGAGCTGGGCTTTGGAGGCGATGCCATTTTTAGGTGGCAATGCCATTTTTAGGTGGCAGTACAGCAAATAGACTGTGGTACGTGGATCAGAATTTGGCATTGTGTTATTTTCCAGCATTCCTGTCAACCTCCCACACACAAATACTCAAACATGGAATTGGCCAAAACATCCCAATGCAGGAGCCTTCGGAAAATGGATCCACGCCTCCGTGAGGTTTCCCCTGGATAAATCTCCTTCATGTAAAAGCTGTGGCCGTACTCATATTTTGCTTGGTCCGAACCAACGTGGTATTTCCATATTTGTATGGTTGGGTTAGTCTCTACACATGTCGCTGCTAGAGAGGCGCCATGGTGGCGTGATGTGATCTTCCTTGCCTGGTATGCAGGAGGTAATGGGTTTGATCCCGACCCTTGACACCTGCTATATATTTGGAGTTTCCATTTTCTACCCGTGGTCGCATGGATTTTATTTTTTACCTCCAGGTCCTCCGGTTTTTCTCCTCCACATTTATAATGAACGTGCGTTTGGAGTATTTAGATTATTTGGCTGCTAGAAATTTACACGGCACTTCGTTGAGCTATCATTTGTGGGCAGGTCTCTTCTGAAAAGTATCTCAAAGCTCTGGGCTTTACCTCATTTTTTTTTCCCTTTCCTGTACTTTGCACCCCTGTCTTGTTTTTGTATTGTTTGTTGTTGTAACTTTCTGACCCACCCCTACTGGACATCTGTGAAAAAGAGCTGCATCGCTCATCGGATTCCTCCAGTGTCAATAAAATATTCTGATTCTGCTACTTGTGTGTTTTTCATCCCAGAGCTTCCGTCTTGGGCCATTTGCAGGAGGGAAGAGTCATTTCTCATTTTGTGTTTCAGGTACTCGAACCCAGCTGACCCGGAGTCTGTTGTCACTGCCCGCAAGCTGGAGTCCGGTCTGCTGCACACCTGGCTCGCTGTTTAAACCGCGAGGGTCACTGCCACACACACACGCCGCACGCACACACACGCGCACGTCGCATGTA
Source organism: Lampetra planeri (assembly GCF_965212315.1). Classification (NCBI taxonomy): domain Eukaryota; kingdom Metazoa; phylum Chordata; class Hyperoartia; order Petromyzontiformes; family Petromyzontidae; genus Lampetra; species Lampetra planeri. The sequence continues at coordinate 8,298,982 of NC_136155.1, read as the reverse complement.
CACACGCACACACGCGCACGCTGCACACGCGCACACGCACGCACACGCGCACACACACACACACGCTCGTGCTCAGCCTGCCAGCCACACGGCAATATTCCACGGGTCTCTTTGCTCGGACAAGCGATCGGGCGGTGAGCATTTATGTTGGCGGTTCGTGGAACCAGCCATGGAAATTCCACACACCTATGGTGGGCGTCGGTTTATCAACAGGTTGGCCAAATGCCAAGTTTACACAGTGGTACTGCTCACTTCATTATCCAGCCTGCAAGGATAATAATTAGCACGATTCCCTCCACAACTGGGTATCTGAACCCCGTGACCTTTTCTGACTGATAATCCAAGTGCTGTGGGTAGCCACAATCAAACCAGTGTCCGCAAATAATCTGGCTACGTATGGTTCGAAAGAAGTTCAACACACGTACACAGAAGAGTCTCAATCTGTGTAGAACCTCCGTTTACATTATTCACGATTCCACCCAGATAAGTGGGGGTCAATTTACCACTTGGCTCGGTGTAGCGTAATGTAGACGGTTGTCTTCCTATTTGCCTGCAAAAATCGTGGACAGGCCGGCTTGAAGATCCACAGCCAAACATGGGAAGAGTCACGGATTGGCCACATCCGGAAGTTCTCAGGGAGCTGCAGGCGAGAGGAGTCTCCCTGTTGGTTCACAGGCGCATAAAAAATAAACTTGACAGCAAACATCCAGGATGCCGAGTTGTTATCAAGTATCGCTGAAATAAGCAGATATGGTCTGGTGGATTCCCATATTCACCACCAGGTTACAAATCCCAGGTCCGTGGTCAGTCCTTTCACCCCACCACCACCACTCTCCGTGGTTGATCAAATAATATCCACTTGTGAGCAAGTTCTGTGGAGAGACCGGTGCCCTTCATGGGAATGTGGAACCTCCACCGGTAGTACAGGGTCACCAGAGATGAGCATCACCAATTGGGTCCGCGTATCACATCCTGCACAATGCATCAGCCTCAATGGGAATGACATTAATTCCATCCTGGAGTCTTAAACGGGCTGAATTGAAGAAATTAACATTTGTATCAAAAGTATGAATTATTTTAGATTATTACAAACATAATAGGGAAAAGATCGTGTTAGATATGCCACTTTTATTCAGCTAGGGGTGGTACAATGGCTTGGAGCACTCCACTTACAACCTGAAGGTGTTTAACTTTCAAATACCAGCTGCTGTTTGAATAGAGGAGTTAATCTACAAATCATCCTTGTGGGATACTAACAGTGGCCCTTCTTTGGGAACTGCCACCAAAGGAAGGTTGGAATTTCCACCACTGGCTCCGGGGATACTTCATTTTAGTAGCAAGAAGCTTCGATTAAAAAAAAAAAAGAATTCAATACCATAGTCTATAACATTTGCCCAAAATTGTATAACATGTCATTTGGTTCACGATACAAGCATTTAAACTTGTGTTGACAATGCAGTTACGTACACGCAATGCACATTTTTACATATTTGTAATTCGTGAAGGAGTTACATTTTAGTGACATGTAACAAACGAGACGGACAATGCAACAGCAGGAATAAGAACAAATCCCCGAAGTCAAGTTGTGCCATGGAATCGTGGCGATTGAATCTGTACCATGCCGGAACCAAATAGATGTTTGTCCACTTGCTGAAATGAATACATTTCTTTGAATTGGGGAGGCACTTGATAAAAAACTAAAAATTTAAATAAAGGATGTATTTAAAAAAATAAAATGGTTTCTGCACGGTTGCTGAAGTCGCTTCGTCGGTCGAGGACCTCTGTAAGTGGCAAAGCTGCTGGGATGCACGATATTTGCCCAGAGTTGTTGAAAGCGCTGGACAGTGTAGGAGTGTCGTGGTAAACACGCCTCTTCACTGTTGCATGGAAGGCGAGTACGTACATTTGGATTGGCAAACTGGGGTCGTGGTTCCCATATTTTTTTAAAAGGGGACCAGAGGGTGTGTTCCAGCTACAGAAGAACCACGCTCAGCATCCCAGGTAAAGCTTGTGCCAGAGTGCTGGGCAGGAGGCTCCGCCCGATTGGTCGAGACTCAGATTCAGGAGGAACGATGCGGACTCCGTCATGGGGCAATGGACCAGCTCTTTTCACTTAGATATTTGAAGGGTCATGGGAGTATGCTTCTCCAGTCTACCTCTTGTAGACTTGGAGCATATGACCGTGTTCCCCACAATGTCTTGTGGGAGGTGCTGTGGGAGTGATGTACCGGTGCTGCTTAGTGCGCTATCCAGTCCCTCTGTTCCCGGAGTGAGAGCTGTGTCTGTATTCTTGGTGTTAAATGAAAGTCGTTCACCGTGGGTGTTGGACTCTGCCAAGGTGCGTCTTGTCTCCACTCCTGTTTGTGATTTTCATGGACAGAATATCAAGGTGCATCCGAGGTATGGAGAGTATCCAGTCTAGGGGCATGGAGGTGACATCTCTGATTTTGGCAGATGTCCTCATGGCCTCGTCAGTCTGTGACGTCCAGCGCGCACTTGAACGGTTTGATGCCGAGTGTGAAGCGCCTGGGATGAGGATCGGCACCCCCAAATTTGAGTCCTGGTTCACTCCCGTGAGGCGGGAGATTGTTCTCTCCAGGTGAGGGGGGAACAGCTGCCCTTAGTGGAGGAGTTTAAGTACCTCGGGGTCTCTTTCGCGAGTGATGGTAAGTGGGAGCGGGAGATCGGCCAGCGGATCGGTGCGGCGTCTCCAGTGTTGTGGGCACTACCATTCTATGATAGTGAAGCGGGAGCCGAGTTCTCGAGCAAAGCTCTCAGTTTACAGGTGGCTCTACATTCACACCCTCACCTATGGTCATGAGTGTTGGTTAACGACCGAAAGATGAGATGGCGGGTACAAGGGGCCAAAATTAGGTTTCTCCGCAGAGTTGCCGGGCTCACCTCTCTGTGATCGGGCGAGGCGCTCGGTAATCCAGGAGAGCCTCAGAGTCGAGCCGCGGCTCCTCCAAATCGAGAGGAGCCAGTTGTCGTGGTTCGGGCACCTGGTAAGGATGCCGACTGGTAGACTCCCCCTGGAACTCTATCAGGCACGTCCCACGGGGCGAAGACCCTGAGGTCGGCCCTGGACACGCTGGCAGGACTGTCACTCAGCTGGCATGGGAATGTCTTGAGAATTTCCCCCAAGAAGAGCGAGAGTCTGTCGCCAGGGAAAGGGAGGTGTGGACCGCCCAACTCAACATGCTGCCACTACGACCCTGACCAGGACAAGCGGACTTGAGAAACGAAATGCATCATCTGTTGTTAAAAATGGGACGGCTTTTTAACCAGGTAGGTAAAACTAAAGAGACATCCCCCGTATAGCCTTGAACACTGTTGGGACAAGTGCTGTAAAAGTAGCACCTATTAAAAAGGCCAAACGACACTGCCTCTCACCTGAGCCGAGTTGCCCCTTACGGTCACACTGCCACCCCTCATTGGCTGGTTGCCCCCACCTGTGGAGGGATCATTACACACCTCCCACCTGTGGCACAAGGACTGGCTCATTTTGCATGGGCTATCAGAGACCCACACAAACCACAGGAAGAACACGCAAACTCTAAATATAGAGCGGTCACGGTAGGGGGACAATCCACAACCTGGATACCAGGTGATGTGGTTAACACCTCGCCACCCTCAGTCATTTCGCAGGGCCAACCTTGAAAAGACGGCAACTGAAACGCGTGAGAACGATTATTCTGGCAGTTTATTCAACGTACATTAAAACACATGTACTACGTTTGCATGTGACGCGTCAATAGCTCGCAGCAAAAAATACAATGCTTGTCGCTTAACGGACCGCCCAAAGCCTCTTTATTAATGAATCACAGTGCACCTAAAACACAAACGTTTCTAACCTCACGAGAGCCGTCATCTTGAATGTGTTATTCATTCTCGGCTACTGTACATCGTTAACGATCTACACATCATTGGCCTAAAAGTGAACATTTAAAATGACATCTGTACAAAAATAGACTTTATTTTTAGACGCGAGCGTTACCAAATGCTGTTTCCTGGTCGTCGTCTTCATACCGAGACCATCATTTTTACACCTTTTATTCTTAAAAATTGCATCTCTCGTTCCGTCGTTGAACCTCAAACACATTGTTTCAGACGCATTTCCCCCCCCCCCCCCCCCGATGGCTTTTACTGAGGTAAAAGTTGAACACAAGCTGCGAAAGGTAATTTAAAAACAAATCATCACTTGACATGTCTTGACACCTTCGAGAGCAATTGATTTTTTTTATTTCTAGGTGACATTTAAGTGAATAAAAACCAACGAAAGCTTACCGGTAAAAATCTGATTGGCGTTCACAAACTCTAAGAACGACGTTTTAAGTTGTCAACAATCTCACCTCATCACATTAATGAGCCCGGACCATTCCCATGAACAGCCGAGTAAAACGAGCAGCGACAATTCAACGCGTAAAAACCTTCCCCCCCCATCTCCACGCTTTATGAAAATCTGAGACACACAGGTACCCTGTTCCTTGCAAGAATTGTTTTTAGTTCCCCCACCCCCTTCCCCATGTTGACTCTTGACACTGTAGCAACAACAAAAACAATGGTCGGCCATTCCGGATTGTCTTCTCTTGATGTCTGAGGCACTGGAGCCCACGCGGACTCGGCCCTGCGAGCGCAGGGGGTCTTCACAACCCGGCAAAAGCTCTCGCCGTCGCTCATTTACGTTTTTATCACACAAAAAAACACGCGCAACCCTCCGAATACAAATCTCGCAAAACGTGCACCAGAACGTTGTGTATCGCAAGCTGTCAGGCACAAGTTTTGAACGCTGTTCAAAATAAAAACTGAAAATAGACTTTCAGGCACACTCTTGAGTTCGCGAAGCGGTCGCGCGTCACGTGGCAGTGGTCTCACTGGCGCGCACGCACGACCCACGCGCTCGAAAAGCCCTTTCATGTCACATTTCAAAGAGCTGAACTCACGTCAGATAGCCTGGGAAACACAGCCGCTTGGCTCTGCTCGGTCGCCTCGTCGTAGCTGTGACAACACGAGCCAGGGGAGGCGCCTCTCCTCTTACCGCTGAAACACGAAGTTTGGCTCCTGGCGACGGCCGCCGGTAATTTCTCTCGGGAATGGTACCTGCTTGGCTATGCCGGCGTGATCACGTGCGACATCATCGGCTGTGGTGCTGGTGGTGGCGTTCGGGTTACAAAGCACGTGCGGCTCACAGGGTTAGATCGAGCGTGACCGATAAAACGTAAAAAAATCACCACGCCACCAACCCCACTCGGACACTCAATTCCAGCTGGGTTACATTTCTCCCGCTAGGGCTGCATTTCTCAAACACGGATAACAAATCTTACACGGCCCTTGCACGGTTAAATAAACGAGTGTCTATGCAGATGGCTCTCATCAATGTGCTGTGGAGCTTTTGCCACGTTACGAGACGTCCACAGGCGTTTACGGCAAACATATTCCAGGCTTTTTTTTATCTTAATGCATATTTTGTGCTCAAATACACACACACGTATAACAATCATAATAATACTAATTCATGATGTGTATGTGCGTAACTGCACGGGTTCTACCCAGTTTGGTGTCTCTAGCGTACTAATGATCGGGATTTAATTATTTATATAAGTATTACATCATCCCATTATCAGTGATGGCTTTTAAATTCCTATAAATGTGCATTACAAATGTGGATTAACCGAGAGATAATTTAAAACGTTATATCAATAATCTGCATTATCCCATAGTTCATGCAACAATCACCAAAAAAATTGGTATTCAAAACCTAGACGTCGTTTCCGCGACCACAGGCAGTAACACAGTTTGTACAGGTCCGTCTTTTAACAACAACAACAAATAGATGCTTATGCTTTAAAGTTTTTTTTCCTTCAAGAGAAAGTGCCTTGCCGAGGAAACCCCACAGAGTATACGCAAGGTGCCCGTTGATTCCTGGCCCTCCTCTGTCGAGGGAATTCTCCCCGGCGTCTTTCCCCACGCGCGGGGAGGAAACTCCTCCTCAAAACGTGGAGTCGACCGAACGAACTTCCCAACGCAGGACCGCTCCTCCCTCGAGACCAGAGTCATGGCACTCAAGAGTGTGGCTTTCCATGGATAAATAACGGATGATTATAATTTATTAAAGTTGTTTTGCATTCAATGTATGTGTACATACTATGTATAAATTGCATGTTTTATTAATTCTTCTAAAAGCTTTTCATGTTGCGAGGATGGAACTATTATCTAAAAATCCTAAAAATGTAATTTTCTTTCTCTGGAAAAAAATTTTTTCGATCTTTCCAAACGCCACAACTTGGCAATGTTACATTCTGATATATTGAGTTTGAAAATGCCAACAATCTCAAATTTCAGTTCAAGCATTCACCGACTAAATCTGTTACTGCAAGTCATCATGACGGAGCCCCAACAAACGAACACAGCCGCCTCCGACCACGTAGGCAACTCGCAATGTACCGTGTCATGGGCTGTTTGGCCTGAGTTTGAAGCGTCGTTAATTGCAGCAACAACAAAAAACATTAACAAGTGAAAGTTACAAAATTTAAAAGGACATCAGCGCAAGCCTGGCTCCTGTTTGATTACAGCTGCGTCGCTCAACGCACTGCATGCTGGGGGAGCTGGCACTACGAGTCCTCCACAACACGCGGTTGCATGCTGGGAGCAAGCGATGTTGAAGCGAAGGTACTCGGTGCACGCTCGGCAATTTCACGACGCGAATTCTACTCTCCTTGTGGCCAGCTAGGCCAGGTCGCAGGGGCCAATCGGCAGCTGTCTATTTTAAGGACCAACATTTATGCACTTCATCAGTGTTTTGCGATGAAGGAGGTTGTCTTCTTTTTCCGTACTCAACATAATTTTATCAATAAGATGAATTTGTTTTGTTTGCACTTAACGCTGTTAAACCCACGTCCACGCGCTTGTTCGTCGGAAACGAGAACTCTCGTGAGATCCGGCTGAAGGGGATGTGGCCCCGTGGCTGGGGAGGATAGGCCCCGTACAGATCTCGGCTGTCGTGTGGCTCTGCCGGCTGTGGCGGAGTTCCAGAACAAAGGGAAATGTTTTTGCTGTCTGCGCCTTGATGGAAATTGCACACCTGTGATAAAATTAGTTTTTAAAAAAATTGCAAATACATTCCAATTTTAAATATGCAGAGAAATTAGTGGCAAACTAATTAAAGTTTCTTCTGAAACAATGCTCACCAAAAAATGATCACTGCTCTCACAACGACAACGCGATTTTAATCCTGTACGAGGATCGACGCCAAGTCTCGAACGTCTTCTCAACTTGCGCGCACGAGTCTTGAAGCAGCTGTTCGGCCGACGGTTAAGTTGTAATTTCTAAAATGTTTTAACAGATTTCCCCGGTCTCGTTTGCAAAGCAGAAGGTAAGTGGCCCCTCGAAGCTTGAAACGTATGGAGAAGATCTGCATTTGGCAGCGGTAGAGGCTATAAAACACAAGGCCGCGATAATTTTTGACGGCCTCAAATTCACAACAAAATCAAAGGGTTTTCTTTTCTTTTTACGAAGGAAATCAATTTTCAGCTGCAGCTCGTCGTGTGAAAAGCTTCACGCTGCCAAGTGTGGAACCCGCTCCTTCCTCCGCCTCCGAGCCGAGCGGGAGTTTTTGCATAAAGTCCCACGAGATTTTTCTCCGGACGTGCGATTTTGATAAAATGTTTGAAAACTCCGAAGAGGCATCTCCGACCCCCTCAACCACCCATCCACCCCGCCCACCCGCCTGACACCCCCCCCCCCAATCTCAAGTCATCTGATGGGGGGCCTCCAGCATTTCCATGAGGAAGGTGTCTATGGGAGTGTCGCCGATGAGCTTGAAGAAAAACAAGTGTTCCAGGCACTTGAGGCCGATGGAACGCAGGGCGGGTAGGCGCAGCAAGAGCTTCGCGAACCTGGGCAAGCCGGAAGGGGAACAACAATTGCACAGCATCACAACTGTTGACACTGTTTACTACTTCACTATGTATACATTTAGAAACATGTGTTTAGATTATTTGGCTGCGATAAACTTACACTTGATAAGCCACTTCGTTGAGCTATCATTTGTGGCCAGGTCGGTTCTGAAAAATAGCTAAATAGCTTAGTGGGCCTTACCTGGGACAATAAAAAACATGTTTTTGTATAATTATGTTTCAGTGCAATTCCCAGCACAAAATCCGCGTGCCCGATTAGCACAGCAGGCTACGTACGGCACAAAAGACGTTCAACATACATGTCAGCTTCCGTTCAGACTGCGTGGCCGTGTCTGGACTGTTGCTGGGACCGGGCAAAGGCCGCTTCAGTCCAGGCGGCTGCGGAGGGGCGGCTTAAGGAGCGGGCGGAGTGGCCGTCTTCCCCACTCACCTGCCGGGCTGATCGGGGTATTTCTGCTTGCAGTAAGACTCCAGCGATGCGTAGACTTTCTCCCGGAGTGCCTCCACGTCACTGGGGCTCGACAGCCCCTTTGCATCTGTGTCGGCAGAGTCCCAGCGCACATCAAAGACAAAGATCCACCCCCACCCCACCGTTTAGCCATAACAGACTTGTTGGGGAAAGCGCTGTTTGCGGGCACCTATGAGGGCCGGAACGGAGCACGAGCAGGTGGGTGGCCAGCAACACGACCTTCATCTCCCCGGTTTTTACACATCGCACTCGGTACTCGTTTCAGGCTGAGTCGACCTCGGGGAGGCCCATAACTGGTTCAGATAATCGTCACTGGGTGTTGGCCGTGAGTGGGAATCGAACTCGAGTCGCCGGGTTCTTAGCGCAGTGTAGCACTAACCGCTACACCCACCGTTCCCCGCACTCACTTGCACTGTCAGCAGCAGCATTAGCAGCAGTCACACCTCTGATTAGCATGGTTGGCTATGTATGGTACGGAAGAAGTTCAACATACAGACATCGAGCGTAAGAGCAACAGCAATGACAGCAGCAGCTGCAGTAAGAGTAGCAGCAGGAGCAGCGGTGGTGGTGGTGGTGGCGGTAGTGGTGGTGGTAGTAGCGGTGGTGGTGGTAGTAGCGGTGGTGGCGGTGGTGGTGGAGGTGGTGGAGGTGGTAGTGGTAGGGGTGGTGGCGCTGGTGGCAGTTGGCGGAGGCGGTGGTGGTGGTCATGGAGGCGGTCGTGGAGGCGGTCGTGGTGGCGGTGGTGGTAGTAGCGGTGGTGGTAGTAGCGGTGGCGGTGGAGGTGGTGACGGTAGTGGCGGTGGTGGTAGTGGTGGCGGTGGTGGCGGTAGTAGCGGTGGTGGCGGTAGTAGCGGTGGTGGCGGTGGTGGTAGTGGTAGTGGCGGTGGTGGTAGTAGCGGTGGTGGCGGTGGTGGTGGTCGCGGTGGTGGTTGCGGTGGTGGTTGCGGTGGTGCTGGCGGTAGTGGTGGCGGTAGTGGTGGTGGTAGTAGCGGTGGTGGTGGTGGTAGTGGTAGGGGTGGTGGTGCTGGTGGCAGTGTTGGCAGAGGCGGTCGTGGTGGCGGTGGTGGCGGTGGTGGTGGTGGTAGTGGCGGTGGTGGTGGTAGTAGCGGTGGTGGCGGTGGTGGTGCCGCACCAGGGTTGAAGAGGACGATGGCACGCAGGCAGCCCAGCTCGGCCTTGTCCATGTTCATGTCCCGCATCTTGGAGACGAGCTCCGTGAGGACCCTAAAAGCAGACGCCGCGCCTCTCAGCTCCTAGCGCCCACCACCCCCACATCCACACGTCCCACCACCCCCACATCCACACGTCCCACCACCCCCGCATCCGCACGTCCAGCCACCCCGTTATCGAGCAGCAGTGAAGTGGTCCGCGTGACTCCGAGCCGTGCGGCGTGGCTGTGACCGATCACATCCTCCGCCGAGCGGCGAGTCTCCGCTCTCCAGGGCCACGGCGTAATTCGTGACTAAATGAATCCGCTAGGCTCGCGCGCTTTATTTATTTCACGAGCGAGAGCTTTGTCCCCCCCCCCCCCCCGAGCGAAGGCCCGCACTGAGCCACGCAGCTCCTCGCCAAGTGGCACTCGGCCAGGAGACAGCGGCAGCAGCGGCAGCCACGGGCTGCTAGGAGCATCGTCCATGCGCCTTTACACGCGGTTAATTCTAACGATACCATCTCATGCGGGGCTTTTACCGCTTGATAAGTTCACTAAGTGCGAGTAAATTATTCCTTCTCAAGTGCTCCTCCCCTTCATTATTCCATTTCTTCCTCACCGTCCCCTCGCCCACTCGGTGGGGCAGCAGCGAGCCAAATATCCCCCCTCTTCTAAATCCAGGAGCACGGCGTTCGGAACTTGTGTCCGCGGAGTTTCTGTACCCCCCCCCCCGTTCCTTGCACCGCGGTTCGTGCTCTGCACCGGGGTCTCGTTGAAATACAATTATAAAAATATAATATTATCTCAAACCCTATCTCGCAATAAAACAGGCGTTCAGATGTTCAAACACCAAGTTTGAACATCAAGTTACCCTGTGCAAGGCATCAAGTCTGCATTCACTGTTTGCATGTTTTGACGCACGCTTTGAATATTTGGCTGCTATAAATTTCCGCGTGATCAGCCACTTTGTTGAGATATCATCTGTGATGGCCAGGTCGCTTCTGAAAAAGAGCTACATCGCTCAGTGGGCCTTACCTGCTAGAATTAAAAAAATTGCGAGTTAACATATTTTTGAGTTGATTAATTTGTGTACGTATCTTGCTCTGTATAACACTTAGTAGCAGGCTTTCATGACCAATCTTATCCATAAGAGGTTTTTAGGGTTAGATCACTTAAATATAAATGTGATATTAAACCGGCCACCACCCAACACAGCCAATTAGTAGGGTTTGCCACGTAAACAAAACATGAAAATGTGTTGCTAGTTCAGCAAACCAGTGTGTTGGAGAGCAAACTCACAACATGATGTTTTGCCGGTAACTACAGTGAGGGAAAAAAGTATTTGATCCCTTGCTATTTGACCCCTCTGCAAAACATGACTTAGTACTTGGTGGCAAAACCCTTGTTGGCAATCACAGAGGTCAGACGTTTCTTGTAGTTGGCCACCAGGTTTGCACACATCTCAGGAGGGATTTTGTCCCACTCCTCTTTGCAGATATTCTCCAAGTCATTAAGGTTTCGAGGCTGACGTTTGGCAACTCGAACCTTCAGCTCCCTCCACAGATTTTCTATGGGATTAAGGTCTGGAAACTGGCTAGGCCACTCCAGGACCTTAATGTGCTTCTTCTTGAGCCACTCTTTGTTGCCTTGGCCGTGTGTTTTGGGTCATTGTCATGCTGGAATACCCATCCACGACCCATTTTCAATGCCCTGGCTGAGGGAAAGAGGTTCTCAACCAAGATTTGACAGTACATGGCCCCGTCCATCGTCCCTTTGATGCGGTGAAGTTGTCCTGTCCCCTTAGCAGAAAAACACCCCCAAAGCATAATGTTTCCACCTCCATGTTTGACGGTGGGGATGGTGTTCTTGGGGTCATAGGCAGCATTCCTCCTCCTCCAAACACGGCGAGTTGAGTTGATGCCAAAGAGCTCCATTTTGGTCTCATCTGACCACAACACTTTCACCCAGTTGTCCTCTGAATCATTCAGATGTTCATTGGCAAACTTCAGACGGGCATGTATATGTGCTTTCTTGAGCAGGGGGACCTTGCGGGCGCTGCAGGATTTCAGTCCTTCACGGCGTAGTGTGTTACCAACTGTTTTCTTGGTGGCTATGGTCCCAGCTGCCTCTAAATCATTGACAAGATCCTCCCGTGTAGTTCTGGGCTGATTCCTCACCGTTCTCATGATCATTGCAACTCCACGAGGTGAGATCTTGCATGGAGCCCCAGGCCGAGGGAGATTGACAGTTCTTTTGTGTTTCTTCCATTTGCGAATAATCGCACCAACTGTTATCACCTTCTCACCAAGCTGCTTGGCGATGGTCTTGTAGCCCATTTCAGCCTTGTGTAGGTCTACAATCTTGTCCCTGACATCCTTGGAGAGCTCTTTGGTCTTGGCCATGGTGGAGAGTTTGGAATCTGATTGATTGATTGCTTTTGTGAACAGGTGTCTGTTATACAGGTAACAAGCTGAGATTATGAGCACTCCCTTTAAGAGTGTGCTCCTAATCTTAGCTCGTTACCTGTATAAAAGACACCTGGGAGCTAGAAATCTTTCTAATTGAGAGGGGGTCAAATACTTATTTCCCTCATTAAAATGCAAATCAATTTATAACATTTTTGACATGCGTTTTTCAGAATTTTGTTGTTGTTATTCTGTCTCTCACTGTTCAAATAAACCTACCATTAAAATAATAGACTGATAATTTCTTTGTCAGTGGGCAAACGTACAAAATCAGCAGGGGATCAAATACTTTTTTCCCTCACTGTACAGCTAGCTTCATCACGATGATCGTCGTTATCAACACATCGCTGTGCTGAAATAGCGACTAATTGGCAGGTATTGTTTACGTCACAAACCTCACCAATTGTCTGTGTCGGGCGGTGGTGGTAGCAGCTTTAACGACGACACAACACTTAAATGTACGCGATCTAACCCAAAACAAAACAAAAAAACCTCTCGCATGGACTTCCTCGTGTGCGTCCCCATCACGGTGGACCCGGGCTGTCGGCGGCTGACGCCGGTGCCGGTGACGGTGACCGAGGGGGCTTCGTAGCTCTCGCGGGCGGCCTCTGCCGGCGTGAAACCCTGAACGTCCGCGACCGACGCCCGTTGTCACGGCGCCCGCAAAGCCAAAAGCAGCGCGCGCGATGTCTACGGGAGCCGACTGCTCTCCCAATGAGGTCCCTGAGATCTATCGCGTCGCCTCTCTCCCGAGCAACCCCCCGAGGTCCAGGTTCTGTTCCTGCGGTGACCAGCGGGGCGCTTGCTCCCAGGCTTGGGGAGCATCGCTTTGTGCCTTTGAGTAGGAAGCCAATCGGAGACGTTGGCGCTCTCAATGTCACTCTCTAAGCTGGCCTTTCTCTCCGTTCACCCCGCAGGTTCTGTTTATTTCCTGCTTCCCATACACATTGGGATCTACGGATGAAATGCACCACTGTACAAATGTTAATTATTATTATTAAATGCACATCATCATAATGGTCGTCCTCCTCGTCCCTCTCGTCAACAAGCGTGCCGCATCGAACTGAATTCGGCAGAAATGAACGCACTAAAAATGTCCGTGCAAATCAATCAAAATCGTCCGCTCTGGAGAGAGGTGTGGGAGGGATTTGGTGGCGTGAGAGCGCGGCTGCTCGGGCGCCCACCGGTCGAAGATGGAGCCGACGCCGGCGCTGTGGGCACTGCTGCGGTGGACGTGCAGCCCCGTGGCCAACAGGATCCCGTCGGAGACGCCGATTGAGCGGTGCGAGAACGACGCGATCAGCAGCTCGTTCCACCCTAAACATTAAACACACACGCACAAAGACAAAGATCCCCCGTATAGCCTTAGCAGACTGTTGGGGAAAGTGCTGTTCGCGAGCACCTATGAAGGCCGGCATGGCACACGAGGGGGTGGGTGGGTGGCCAGCACCACGCCTGGCCGCCTTTGTCTCCCGAGTAGAAATGTTAACACACCGCACCAGGTATTAATTTGAGGCCAAGTCGACCTGGGAGAGGAAGTTCAGGACCAGCTCACTGGTGATGGCCATGAGCAGGAATCGAACTCGGGTGGTCCAGTTTCGTAGCGCAGAGCACTACCCGCAACACTGCCCACTGTACACATACACCCACACATTACATGATTACACATACGTTACATACACATTATATACACACACACACATTACACACACGTTACATACACATTATATACACACACACACATTCAACACACGTTACATACACATTATATACACACATTGCACACACGTTACATACACATTATATACACACACACATTGCACACACGTTACATACACATTATATACACACACACATTACACACACGTTACATACACATTATACACACACACATTACACATGTTACATACACATTATACACACACACATTACACATACGTTACATACACATTATACACACACACATTACACATACGTTACATACACATTATACACACACACACGCATACGCACACTGTACAATGCACACACGCGTGCCTCAGCTACCAAGACTACTCTTGGCCTCACGTTAACCAGCGGCACGTGGTCAAGCGTGCAAACTCGGGACCCGTTTCAGCCTCGCGGGGCTCATCAGCAAGGCCTCTCGTCTCGTATCTTTAAGACCTCTTGGCTGTCCATCGGCGTTTTTGGCGCTCGTGCCACTTCACGTGGCCGTGGAGGGCAACGCGAGAGCCGCGCGCTCTGCCGCTGCAGCTGGGACACGTGCGGAGCGTGTCGGGTGTCGGATGGCGTTATCCCGGCTAAGCATCGGTGTCTCTGGGTGCGTCTCTCACATCTCCTCTGCGAGACGGCGACTTCCGGGTGCCGAACCCCTCTGGCGCAGGTGGACCGCCAGGTGGACCTGCCCAACGCCCGGGGTTCCAGGCTGGAGGGATCGATGTTGCAGCGGGTCCTTGCTGTGGTCCTTGAAGTGCTTTTGATGTCCCAGAGCGGAGCGTTTGGCTGCGCTGAGTTGGCCGTAGAGAACTCGACGGGGGAGGCGGTGATCAGGCCGTGCGGACCACCTGGCCAAGCCAGCGGAGGTGTCGTTTAGCCGCATTCGACTCAGCGCAGAACGACTTGGTGTGGAAGGATTCCAGGATGTCGATGTGCCGCCTATATGGTGCCCAGGTCTCTGAGCCGTAGAGCCAGGGTGGAGACACAAACGGCGTTGCAAAACTGCCACCTTGGTTTGGGTCTTGAGGTGACGGTTCTCGAAAACCCTGGCCCGTCCCAAGGAAGCCGAGGCTCTGTGTTGACGCGAGCGTGGATTTCGTCATCAAGTCAAGCGAGCGCGCAGGGGAGAGGGCAGAAACGAGGCAAGTGAAATTGGGAACCAATTTGATGTGAAGACCGCCGATGTTGAAAGGAGGGAGTGAGGTGGACGCGGATGAGAGTTGAGCAATTGTTTCTGTCTTCTGGGTAAGATGCGAGAGTCCTTGCCTACAACATTTGGCAGTTCACCAGCATTGAATCATTCAAGCGAGTCTGACTCTGCTGATGAGACAGTGCGTGTCGAAACCGGACAGACGACACTCGGACCGCTCGTGATCAGCCCCTTTGGCCGCCGATAACCATGACTGCCGAGGCGGGGCCTGGCGGCGGCACAACCAGAAGGGGTCACGGTGAGGGAGGAAGGAAGCCGTGGTGGTGGTGGTGGTGAGGGGGGGGTTACCGGCTCTTAGCAGGATCACTTGGTCGTCGAGGGGGAGCTCGGAGAAGTGCGGCACCCTCTTGGACCACTCGACGAGCGTGAAGAGCTGCTTGTCGGCCGCTTGGCAAATGTTCGTGACGGGGTCGTTCGGCTGCAAAAAACAAGACGTTGAATGGCTTTAGAAATTGTATATTTGTATATGTATATACGCACATACTCCCACCCCCGAATTAGTACCGATTGTACTGTGGGTGTCAGGTCACGGGACGAAGTTTCTCCATTCGAATATCTAACTCACTCGCTCGGTCAGGCTCACTCACACTCACTTACTGACTGAAGCACTCACTCACATGCAAACTCACAACAACAACAACAACAGCCGCCATTCGGCACTTAATGGCGGTAATGTCACCACGGTGCCTGTACCAGGCTATGTGCACTTTGAGGCCATGTGAAGTGTTCAAGGTCGATCTTGACACCACTGGTAGCAGTCTTTAGCAAGTCCCCTCAGCGCCACATCCTCCTGTACCGCATCAGTCCATCTCTTTTCCAGCCTGTGTCGTGCCCATTTAGCCCCCTCTATCTGGCCAAACAGAAGCCAATTAGGCATGCGGTGGCTGGGCATGCGGGCTACATGACCCAGCCAACGCAGCCTTGCCTGCCGGAGGAGCTCACCGATGAGAATGTGTCCAGATCTTTCAAGGATTTGTGAGCTCCTCACACAATCCAGCCTGGTTAAAATCTGGATGGATCGGAGGCAGGCTAGCCTGAATGTTCCGAACTGGCGGAGATGTTCCATTAGAGGGGTCCACGTTTCACAAGCATAGAGAAGGGAGGGCATGACGGCCGAGAAGACCCGAAGCTTCGTGTGGAGCGACAGACCAAGTAGCTTCCATACAGCATTACGTAGCCAGCCAATGAAAAGATAATGCGGCTCGACTGATTCGGAGTGAGACCTTTGCTGTCAAAACGGAGCTGGTCATAAGCACACTGCCCAGGTATTGAAAACTCTCCACTCTCTCCACAACTGCTCCATCACCAATTGGGAATTGAGGGGGTGGAGTGTTAGATGGCACAAAATACCCAAGCAGGTGCTTAATTTTGGTGGGGCTGATGGTAAGACCCCTGCCTCTTAGCGGCACGCTCCAGGTTTAGCAGCAGTGCCTCCAACTCCTCCTCAGAGTGAGCAGCAATCACCAGATCATCAGCATACATACCATGGTTGACCAATAGGGAGAAATCCCTCAACCGCACCCGGGCATCGATCAGCCTCCCACTGTATGTGTACCAGATATAAATTTCTCCGGAAGAACCATGAAAAGCTTCTCAGACTACGTGGTCAAAGGTGATGTTAAATAACGTGGGAGCCAGAGGATATCCCTGTTGCACCCTAACGTGAACTTCTGGCCACTAAGCTTTACCCGGGCCTTTACCCGGGCACGAAGAACAACCGAGAGCCATGGCCTATTGATGGTATCATAGGCCTTTACCAGGTCAATAAAGCAGAGATGTAGGTCCCGTTGGCATTCCCCAACACCTCTGCTGTAGCAGACGGACAGAGAATATGGCGTCCATGCACGACCACCCTTTCCTGAAACCACTTTGGGGCTCAGCAAGCTTCTCCACGGCATGTCTGGCAAGGCGATGTTGACCAATCCTTGCCAGGACCTCTCACACTCACGCACACACGGACGCACGAACGCACCGAGGTGCCGGGAGAGGCGGTACGGCTCCTGCCGCCGCCGCCGCCGCCGCCACCGCCGCCGCCGGGCTCGCAGCCGCCCTCAGTCTTGGGCTCCACGGCGAGCTCGGCCTCCAGGATCTTGTCGACCGGCATGTCCTCGAGCGGGACGCCGCCCTCGCTGTCGCAGTCCTCGCGCTCCCTACCCCGCTGGCGCTCCTCCTGCACGGCTGCGGTGGCATCGGCAGTGGCGGTGGCGGTGGTGGGGCACAGAGTAGGGGAGGGGGGGGACGCTGTAGCCGCCGTCATGTGGACGCGCCGGCCGTCCGCGTGTCTGCGCGTCAGGTTGCTTTGTGTGCGCGAGTGCACGTATGGTGTGTGTGTACGTGGGTCTGTGTGTGTACGTGTGTGGACGTGTGTGGACGTGTGTCTATGTGTGATGTGTGCTTGTTTATGTACATGTGTCTGTGTGTGTACGTTTGTCTGTGTGTCTGTGTGCGTGTACGTGTGTGTGCGTGTACATGTGTCTGTGTCTACGTGTTTGTGTGTGTCTATATATGGGGAGCGGTAGTGTATTGGTTAGCGCGCTACACTACGGACCTGGCGACCCGCTCACGGCCAACACCAGTGACAATTATCTGAACCGGTTCTGGGCCTCCCCTAGGTCGACTCAGCCTCAAATGAGTACCTGGTGCGGTGTGTAAACATCGCCATTGGGGAGACAAAGGCGGTCGGGCGTGGTGCTGGCCACCCACCCCCTCGTGTACCGTTCCCGACTTCATATCGCTAACAGCACTTGCCACTACAGTCTGTTAAGGCTATATGGGGGATCTTTGTCTTTTTGTGTCTGTATGTGTACGTGTGTCTGTGTGTCTGTGTGTATCAGGGTGGTTATGTAGCAATTAGCGCGCTGCACTACGGACCCGACTATCTGGGTTCAATTCCGGTCACGGTCAACACCAGTGAAGATTATCTGAACCGGTCATGGGCCTCTCCTAGATCTGCTCAGCCTAAAATGAGCACATGGTGCGGTGTGTAAACATCGCCACTGGGGAGACAAAGGCGGCCGGGAGTGTTGTTAGCCACCCACTGCCACATGTGCTGTGCCGGCCTTCATAGGTGCTTGCTAACAGCACTTTCCCTAACTGTCTGTCAAAGGCTATACGGGGGATCTTTGGCAGGGCGGGTGTGAACCGGCGTGCAGCGGGAATCGTGAGGGACTGGAGGTGGTTGATGTGGGATGGGAGGGATGGTGACTTTTGAACGGTTTCAAGCAGTGGGAGGCAATTGTTGTTATTATTACTACGATGATCACTTCGCTCGTTCACAAGCGAAAGCTTCACCGAGTCACGAGACTCCTTCTGAGGAGGGTGCTGCCAAGTTTCGTGCACGCCTTTGAGCTGGCCAATCACGCCGAGGGAGCTCCTCAGGGCCTTGATGTGCCGCACGCGGCGGGAATCGGCACCGTTTGATCCCGGCAACGACGTTGGGCGCGTGTTGGGGGCGTTCGACAAGTTCGGCTACCGATCGGAGCTCTCCCGTAGGGTCCCGATCGCCTCGTCCCCGCCGCGGCGACGTACGGCGCCGTCGTCTCAGTCCGCGACTCGGTTCACAGACCCACGGTGGCTCCGCCCCGCGCATAGCACGCCCGGATACCCAGCCCGCGGCGGCGTTCTAAGCGAGCGCCGGTGGGACGCGATCGACGGTCGCCGCAGCGCTTCCCGGCACGCGAGCGGAAACGGCCGATAATCTTGGACGACGCGCGATGCCCGAATTGTTTTGGCGACAGGTAGATTATCACCTCTCATTGTGTCTTTGGTGGGGGGGTGCGGGAGGGGGGTGCATCTCCCGATAACCAAACGAGGGGCACCGGTCTTCCAAAAGGCCCACACTGACAATGTCAAGCTTTCATCACCCCAAAATCCGCCCCATCTTGTCGGATTGTGTAAGCTAAGCAGCTTGGAGCCTGCCTAGCACTTCATGAGTGCTTGCCGGATGCTGCAGGCGTGGCGCTGCAAGGGTCAGAAGGTGGCAGTGTCGCGTCGTGCCACCCCTCGTGCGAGTTGGGCTCTCCCTGGGCTCTCTCGGCCCGACGGCTTCTCACAGTGGCTCCTCACTTCACTTAGGGCTAAGTCGGCCTAGGAGAGACTCATTACTGGATCCTCATTTTAGGCTAAGTGGACTGAGCGGTGCTTCCACACGGGATCTGCACGTCCGGTCGAGCACACTTGGGCGGTGGCCCATCGCCCAAACCTTCGTTCCGGCAGTGGACTTCAGCCTGGAGAAAACTTTAGCCTGTAGTGAACTTTAGCCTGGAGCGGACTGTAGCCTCAGCGAACGTCAACCTGGAGTGCACTTTGGCCTGGAGCCGACTTTAGCCTGGAGCGGACTTTAGCCTGGAGTGGACTTTAGCCTGGAGCCGACTTTAGCCTGGAGTGGACTTTAGCCTGGAGTGGACTTTAGCCTGGAGTGGACTTTAGTCTGGAGTGGACTTTAGCCTGGAGTGGACTTTAGCCTGGAGTGGACTTTAGTCTGGAGTGGACTTTAGCCTGGAGTGGACTTTAGTCTGGAGCCGACTTTAGTCTGGAGTGGACTTTAGCCTGGAGTGGACTTTAGCCTGGAGTGGACTTTAGTCTGGAGTGGACTTTAGCCTGGAGTGGACTTTAGCCTGGAGTGGACTTCAGCCTGGAGCGGACTTTAGCCTGGAGCCGACTTTAGCCTGGAGTGGACTTTAGCCTGGAGTGGACTTTAGTCTGGAGTGGACTTTAGCCTGGAGTGGACTTTAGTCTGGAGTGGACTTTAGTCTGGAGTGGACTTTAGCCTAGAGTGGACTTTAGTCTGGAGTGGACTTTATTCTGGAGTGGACTTTAGCCTGGAGTGGACTTTAGTCTGGAGCGGACTTTAGTCTGGAGTGGACTTTAGTCTGGAGTGGACTTTAGTCTGGAGTGGACTTTAGTCTGGAGCCGACTTTAGCCTGGAGTGGACTTTAGTCTGGAGTGGACTTTAGTCTGGAGTGGACTTTAGCCTGGAGTGGACTTTAGTCTGGAGTGGACTTTAGTCTGGAGCCGACTTTAGCCTGGAGTGGACTTTAGCCTGGAGTGGACTTTAGTCTGGAGTGGACTTTAGTCTGGAGTGGACTTTAGCCTGGAGTGGACTTTAGCCTGGAGTGGACTTTAGCCTGGAATGGACTTTAGCCTGGAGTGGACTTTAGTCTGGAGTGGACTTTAGTCTGGAGTGGACCTTAGTCTGGAGTGGACTTTAGTCTGGAGTGGACTTTAGCCTGGAGTGGCCTTTAGTCTGGAGTGGACTTTAGTCTGGAGTGGACTTTAGCCTGGAGTGGACTTTAGCCTGGAGTGGACTTTAGCCTGGAGTGGACTTTAGTCTGGAGTGGACTTTAGTCTGGAGTGGACTTTAGTCTGGAGTGGACTTTAGTCTGGAGTGGACTTTAGCCTGGAGTGGACTTTAGTCTGGAGTGGACTTTAGCCTGGAGTGGACTTTAGTCTGGAGTGGACTTTAGTCTGGAGTGGACTTTAGTCTGGAGTGGACTTTAGCCTGGAGTGGACTTTAGTCTGGAGCCGACTTTAGCCTGGAGTGGACTTGAGTCTGGAGTGGACTTTAGCCTGGAGTGGACTTTAGTCTGGAGTGGACTTTAGTCTGGAGTGGACTTTAGTCTGGAGCCGACTTTAGCCTGGAGTGGACTTTAGTCTGGAGTGGACTTTAGCCTGGAGTGGACTTTAGTCTGGAGTGGACTTTAGCCTGGAGTGGACTTTAGCCTGGAGTGGACTTTAGTCTGGAGCCGACTTTAGCCTGGAGTGGACTTTAGTCTGGAGTGGACTTTAGCCTGGAGTGGACTTTAGTCTGGAGTGGACTTTAGTCTGGAGTGGACTTTAGTCTGGAGCCGACTTTAGCCTGGAGTGGACTTTAGTCTGGAGTGGACTTTAGCCTGGAGTGGACTTTAGTCTGGAGTGGACTTTAGTCTGGAGTGCACTTTGGCCTGGAGCCGACTTTAGCCTGAAGCGGACTTTAGCCTGGAGCCGACTTTAGTCTGGAGTGGATTGTAGCCGGCGGGCGCACCGCGCTCACCTTCGCGCTTCATGCCGGTGTTGAGGCACTTCTGGTAGCGACAGTACTGGCAGCGGTTGCGCTGCCGCTTGTCCACGATGCAGCCCTTGGTGTCGCGACACGTGTAGGTGAGGTCCTTGCGCACCGTGCGCTTGAAGAAGCCCTTGCAGCCCTCGCAGCTGTACACGCCGTAGTGCTTGCCTGGTGCACGCACGCACAGACACCCCATAATATATGGGGTTTTTTGGGTTAGATCGCGGAAATATATATCATGGATGACGTTGGTCGCAAAAGCCTATGTGTTAAAAAGACACCCCGCGTAGCCTCGACGGACTGTCGGGGCAAGAGCTGTTCGCGAGTAGCGCCTACGAAGGCCGCGCGGGTGGGTGACCGGCACCGCGCACGCCCGGCCGCCTTTGTCTCCCCAGCGGCGATGTCTACGCGTCGCACCGGGTACTCGTTTGATGTCGAGTCGACCCACGGGAGGCCCGGGACCGGTTCAGATAATCGCTACCACCAGTGTCGTTGGTGGCCGTGAGCGCGAATAGGACTCGGGTCGCCGGGTTCGTAGCGCAGCACAGCGCTCACCAGCTGGGACGCGCGGGCACAGACACGCACGCCGCACTCACGCGCGTATACGCAGAGCATACATAAAGATGGACAGAAGCGAGAATAAAACATGCTTACCGATACACAAAGGGAGAAAAACACGAGGATATGACAGAAATACAAATAAAATCAGCCCTACGTGACACTCTGTGATTACAAATCCAGAGTGGGAACGCAAACAAAGGGAACCAATTAATGTGGTGGTTGTTTTTTTTTCCCCCCGTGGTGGCTACACGTCCATTAGAACTCTCATCGCGGGCTGGAGAGCGTGGGGATGTAGGCTGCCCGGGACGGCAAGAGCCAGGGGCGGCACGGCCACCGCCGATTGTTCACTGGACACGAGAGCACCGCTGACTCGTCGGCAGCCACAGCCCACACCCAATGGAATCCCATTGAGAACACACACACACACACATAACATACACACACAGAACATACAACAACAACCGCCATTCGCCACTAAGTGGCGGTGACGTCACCACGAAGCTTGTGCCAGGCTATGTGCACCTTGAGGCCACGTGAAGTGTCGAACGCCCGCTGGCAGGAGGTCACGGGGCAGACCCAGGTGCCACGGGTCGACTGACTGAGATGACCGAGATGATTGGCTGATGCACCACCTGTGCCCCCTACTGTGCCAACTTGCTGTGCTTTAGCCACCCGGCGCTCCACTCGTTATTGTGAGCGTCGCTCCTCCGCCCTCCGTTGTTGTTGGAGGGCGACTGCCTCCAACTGCCCAGTAGCGTCCTTCACGAGCCTCCTCCACAAAGGCCGATCTTGACACCGCTGGTACCAGTCATCGGCAAGTCCACTCAGCTCCAGGTCCTCCTGTACCACATCACTCCATCTTTTCTCTAGCCCATGCTGCGCCCGTTTAGCCCCCTCGATCCGGCCGAACAAAAGCTGTTTAGGCATGCGGTGGCTGGGCATGCGGGCTACATGACCCAGCCAACGCAGCCTTGCCTGCTGGAGGAGCTCACCGATGGGATTTGCCCAGATCTTTCAAGGATTTGTGAGCTCCTCACACAATCCAGCCTGGTTAAACCCAGGATGGATCGTAGGCAGGCCAGCCTAAATGTTTCCAACCGGCGAAGATGCTCCATTAGGGGGGTCCACGTTTCGCAAGCGTAGAGAAGGCGTAGAGAAGGGAGGGAATGACTGTGGCCGAGAAGACCTGAAGCTTCGTGCGGAGCGACAGACCAGGTAGCTTCCACACAGCGTTACGCAACCGATGAAAAGATATTGCCGCTCGACTGATTCGGAGTGAGACCTCTGCTGTTAAACTGGAGCCGGTCATAAGCACACTACCCAAGTATGGGAAACTCTCCACTTTCTCCACTACTGCCCCATCACCGATTGGGAGTTGTGGGGGTGGAGTGTCAGATGGTACAAAATACCCAGGCAGGTGCTTAGTTTTGGTGGGGCTGATGGTAAGGCCCCACCTCTTAGTGGCACGCTCCAGTCTCAGCAGCAGCATCTCCAACTCCTCCTTTGAATGAGCAGCTATTACCAAATCATCGGCATACATAACGTGGTTGACTAATAGGGGGCCACCCCTTGATCGCACCCGGGCATCGATCAGCCTCCCATTATATCTGTACCAAATGGAAATTCCCCTGGTACAGCTATTGAAGGCTTCACGAACTACGTGGTCAAAATAGATGTTAAATAAAGATACACACACACAGAACACACACACAGAGAACATACACACACACAGAACGTAAACACACACACACACAGAACACACACACACAGAGAACATACACACACACACACAGAACATACACACACACAGAACACACACACACACAGAACATACACACACACAGAACACACACACACAGAACACACAAACAGAACAAAGACAAAGATCCCCTGTATAGCCTTAACAGACTGTTGGGACAAGTGCTGTCAGGAAGCACCTATGAAGGCCGGCACGGCACACGAGGGGGTGGGTGGCCACGACCAGCTGCCTTTGTCTCCCTCGTAGCGATGTTTACATACTGCACCAGGTACTCATTTGAGGCTGAGTCGACCTAGGGGAGGCCCAGGACCGGTTCAGATAATCGTCAACGGTAATGGCCGTGAGCGGGATCGAACTCGGGTCGCCGGGATCATCGCGCAGCGTGCTAACCGATGCACTACCGCTCCCCACACACAGACACACACAGACACACACAGACACACACAGACACACCGACAAGGAGGCTTTGAGCAGAGCCAGGCGCGAGCAAGCGGACTGGGCAGCAGTGGCCACCGGCTGTGGAATGGGACCGTCCGCCGCGCTCGCCGGGACGAGCCGCCGCGTTTACCGGAGGAGCGGTCGCCGCAGATGGCGCAGATGTGCTTGGGGAGGCAGAGCGGGTTGGGGAAGGGCAGCGGGGAGCCCAGGCGGATGTTCCCATGCAGACCCAGGGGCGGCTTCACGTCCTCCGAGCTGCTCACGCTGCCCATGTTCATGCTCGAGTTCATCTGCACAGAGGGAGGGGGGGGGTGGCGGCACGGATTCGTCACCCGGCGCCTCTCTCCATCTCGCCCGTCCACCACTCGCATTCACGAGCGTACACAACGCCCGCGGTGATGCCACGCTCGGCCCTGCTTCACCGCGGTAACAATCGGGGGGCGGCTGCCGCTGGGTTTTGCGGAAGAGAGGGAAGCCACGGACGACCCCGGTTGGCGGCTTTGTCCCGGACGCAGCCGGGGCGGTGGAATTGAGGGTTGCTGTGCTCCGATTGAGAAAAATGATAGCACAGGTACCCCTCGATTTACGAAATTTCGCGTTAACGCAACTGACTAGTCGCGGACACTTTTTCAATGAACGAAACCGAATTTTCGCGTGAACAAAGTTTCATTCCGGCCACACGCGCCGTCAGATCATCCAACGAGAGGCCACCCGGGCGGCTGCGTCGTCATCGACCCGCGACAGCGCCACGGCGTCCCCGCAGTGGCAGCAGCGACGCCTCCACGTCGCCCCCGCAGTGGCAGCAGCGACGCCTCCACGTCGCCTCGCCACTCAATCCAACATGCAGGGCTTTTGGCGAGTTCCATCAGAAGGTTTATTTTTACGACACCAGGAATGACGTTCACCCCAGAGGTGAGTAACGAGAGCGAGTGAACTCCGCCTCGGCCCTATTCCAGCCGCTTGGATTGCGCCATCTTAAACGCATCTCACCAAGTCTTCCTCAAGTGGTTCGTTTCACTTCGACGAAGGGGACCTTTTGGCGAGACTCTAGCGGCGTGGTGGAACGCCCAAAGCGGGTGACCTCAGGCGCCCGGGACCCACCGTACCCTGTGGGCACGTCAGGAGCGGACGGGCGGCGCAGGCGGTGCAGGCGATTTGAATCTCGCCGCCGCTCTTAGCTGCCGATTGGTGCAGGAGTCCCGAGTCTCCCCGTGAGTGATTCCCACGTGAAAAATATCCATCCGCTGCCATGCGATTGGCTAACATCACGCAGATATTGGCCGATGGTAAAAAAAATATAAAAGGGTGGGGCGTTTCACGCAGCGCTTTGCTAACCAATGGAATTATGCGACCCACGGATGGCTTGCCAATGACTCGACGCAGTGATGAACTCCTAGATGAATCGATAATTATCTAACGTGGCTGTCGGCTCGACTGAGCAGCATCGGTACAATAGACACCTCGATTCGGCTTTCACAAGGCCATAGATGGGCAGAAGCACACACCCCTATGGGCAATGCCACTGCCTAGCCCCTTCCAAATATTGGCAGATATCCGATCGCTGATTTTGTTGTACCGTATGTAGCCAACCGTGATCATCAGAGGTGGGGGGTAAGGACAACAAACAAGATACCAAAATGCCGCTCATTTGAACGGAGAAGCAGGAACCACCTCTGAAGTCGAGGAATAATTCCTGGGTCGTGAACGAATCCACAATCTTGTCACCGATGAATCGACAAAATAAAATAAAAATACAAATTTATTTTTGCACTAAGGAGACGTCAATGGCACCGGCCATCATGACGCCTGGGTCTGTGCACGAGTCCCATCACGCGTGCAAGAACTGATTATTCACAGTTTTATGCACAGGACATGCTAATGTTACATTTACGGTAAGCTCAGGGAAAGGGCAATACTGTACAAGGTGGGAGATGTCATATGAATGGGATGGTAACACAGGTGGCAGTGGTGACGGCGGTTGTTGTGGTGATGGTGATGCCGGTAGTGCTGGCTGTGGTAATGAAAATGGCGATGGTTGTTGTAGTGGCGGTGGTGATGGTGGCGGAAGTGATGGCGGTGGTGGTAGTGATGGCGGTAGTCCTGGTAGCGGTGGTGATGACGATGGTGATGGTGGTTGTTGTAGTGTGGTGGTCCTGGTAGCGGTGGTGATGGAGGCGACGGTGGTGGTTGCCAATGTGATTTATATTTTAGTGGCGACTGTGATGAGAATATCACCATGAAATGCAAGGAACAAAACAGGAAACTTTGAGTCTATCCCTCGTGGAAAATGAGTGACCAAGCACCGATCCCGTGGCATTGTGTTCCAACGCATAATTAATCACAAACCCCACAAAGCAATGCATTTATTAAAAAGAACACTCTGTCATAGCCCTAATTATTTATCCACACGGGCTTTTATGAAAGTAATAATAAATAAACGGGCTTTGTTTTTTACTTAAATGAAATTCGGGACAAAATGTCAAATATTAAAATGTCGATGCGTTTCCTAGCGCGCCCTCATGCCCGCCCAGTTTGCGAGCCGCTGCGTTCCGCGCACACACACAGACACACACACGCACACACACACACACGCCCACGCACACACACGCACACACACGCACACGCACACACACGCACACACACACGCACACACACGCACACACGCACGCATGCACACACACGCACACAAAGGGAGGGAGAGGCGGTGCACGGGCCGCAGCAGGCCGGCAGGGAGACGGCGACAGGCGCAGGGCACAGAGGGGGACCGGGGCTCACGGGCAGCGGCGTGCGGTAGACAACGATTGGCAGAAGCGCACGGGCGAGACGGATGCACAAGAAGGAGGAGCGAGCGATTGAATGACCAAGACAAGAGGGATACGTGGGGCTGACGGAAAGACACATTTGCAGACAATGAGGTGTCAACGCAGACGGACAGATGGACAGACAAATGTGCAGACATGCAGACAGATGGATTCACAGACTGGCGAATCGATCAACAAACTGGCTAACTGATGGACAGCTGGACAAACAGCCAGAATCATTGACACACAAACAGATAGACAAGACCAATAAACTAATATACAGCCATACAGATAGACAGACGGACAGGCACACACACAAACAGACAGACGTAAACATAGAGACACAAAATAAAACACAAAGACTGCCTGATCAACATACCAACCGACAGCCAACTGAATCGTGTGACGCACAGATGTTAAAGTGTATTTAGAGACGTAAAGGCAGGCAAACAAACACACACACAGCTGAGAGAAACGCAGCCAGACAGACAGATGGATAGATAGACAGAGTGAGAATGTCTAACGCACAAAGACAAATAGACACGTAAAACTCACAGGGACACAGATGGACAAGAGACAGAAATAGGCGTGCAGACAGACGGTTGAATTGGAGGGCTCGGAGAACAAGTCACGATGACACGAACACAACGCCTCAGCGTGACCACATTTGGCATGGGCACAGGGAGTGCGGAGCGGAGAAACCAACGGCAAAATCGGCAGCGGCTCCACGTCGTGGAACCTCCCCCGTGACCGCGGCCTAACGCCCCACGACCGCAGGTGGCCATCCGCGGTGCGGCGAACGCAACGGCAATTTGCGTCGCCCCTTTTCACTCCGACAAACGCGTGCCAGCGCACAGCCACCGCGGCGGGCTCCTAATAGTGCGCGGCGTGGAGAAGCCAAAATCTCGAATTCGCGTCTCGGACAGCTCTCCGTGCTGCCTTCCCGTGCCGCCCCCCTGTGCCATCCCCCCGTGCCGTTCCCTGTGCTGCCCCCCGTGCCGCCCGGCCCGCAGGACGGCGGTGGCGCCCGCCCGCCGATCATTGGCCACGAATTCGCGGTGTGAATCCGAGTGGCCGTCCCCGGTTAGTACAGCGGGGGTGCCACGGTGGCTCGAAGATGTTAACTGCCTCGCCTGGTATGCAGGAGGTTTGTGGAGGTTTTTTGATCCCGACTCTGACGCCTGCTGTACATTTGGAGTTTGCATGGTGCCAGAAAGATGTGGCACTACTTGAGCATATTGGCACAAGACAGAGGAAAGTGGAAACAAATGACAAAATGTGCAGTGGACACCTACAGGATATCTGCCCAAGGACCGTGATGATGATGTTCTTCTCCCCGTGGTCGCGTGGCTTTTTCTCCGAGTCCTCCGTTTTTTCCCTTCAGATTGAGAACCGCCGTTGCGCGTTTTCAGTTATTTGGCTGCCATACATTTTTGCGTGATAATAAACCACTTCATTGAGCTATTACTTGTGGCCAGGTCGCTTCTGAAAAAAAAGCTACGTAGCTCAGTGGGGCCTTACCTGGTAAATAAAAAAAGTAGTTTTTAGTTTAATACCGCGGCGTGCGTGCGTGTGTTAACCGTAAAAGTACAGCTACGCGCCGTCTGCTTCCCTGTGGACGGTGAAGATTCCGTAACGTCGCTCACAAGGGGAAGCCATCATGTGCCCTCATGACGGCTCACACAATAGAAAATCGCACACCGCAATGCACGTACGTTGAACTTCTTTCGCACCGTACGTAGCCAACCGTACTAATCGGAGGTGCGGGGAACGACAACAAACTAAACAAAACAAAAAGCAGTTCTAAAGAAATGAGTTTTCCATCGAGACGATGTAAAAGTGACAGCTCCTGTGACTGCATTGTAACCTACAGCGCAGTCATCGCACGCTGCTGCTGCTACTGCTGCTGCTACAGCAGCTTCTGCTGCTGCTCCTGCTGCTGCTACAGCAACTTCTGCTGCTGCTATAAAAAAAAATACCACTTGGCGAGACCCCTCCTGCAAACAATCATGAGATTCAGCGTTGGCCCTCCTGGGTAAAGCGAAAATAAAAATAATAACATGACTCAGCTCTGCCATTAAAGGGTTTCAAATCCCCCCTCCGTGCGCTGGACCACGAGATACGACCCCCTCTCTGTTCTCCGTGTTTGGCTCACAGCGATGGCGTCGTCTTGCTCTAGTTGAGATCAGAAGCAGGTGGATCTCTTCACAATTCTGGCAAATCGCCTGATGATGCTGGTTGTTTAACACGTCGGCTTTCGCGACCAACATCATCCATAAGAAGTTTTTTTAGGTTAGATCGTGTAAATATAAATGTGTCATGAAACCCACCACCGCCACACAGCCAATTAGTAAGGTTTGTCACGTAAACAGTACATGCCAATTTGTTATTAGTACAGCACGCCGGTGTGTTGGAGAGCAAATGCACAAAATGTATAATCTGAGTACGAAGTTTCGCCAGTAATTACAACTAGCATCATCAGGCCTGATGATGCTCGTTATTACTGGTGAAACGTCATGGTACTCAACTTGTAAATTTTGTGAATTCACTCTCCAACACAAACTGGTGGGCTGAAGTCACTAATTGACCACGATTTGTTTAAGTGGCAAATTTTACCAGTTGGCTGTGTCGGGTGGTGGCGTATTTAACGGCACTTTATTATGAATAATATTGGTCGCGAAAGCCTACTACGTGTTATACTGGACGATGAGAGGTCACAAGAGGGCGCCTTTGGTGCCGTGCCTGTAAAGTCACGTGGCTGTGACTTTAGAGTCTTTTCTCTTCACTAATCCAGCTTCAAGCCGGTGTGTGTGTGACGGGGGGTACACACACACACACCAGTGCTGCCAGCTTGTCGGGTTGCGATATGTAATTGTCCTCCGCTAGAGAGGCCTCTCTGTAGCCTCTGCACGAAACCGCTGTGAGCACGGTTTGATCTACGTACGGTGAGGAAGAAATCCAACATCCCGTGCAGACATTATCCCCGAATACAAAACTCAAGCTCCAGCCATTCCCCGCATTACGGCTTGGCTGACTCACGAGATTTAAAAAACGACAAGAACTGACACCAAAACGCAAATGTAAGACGTACGTGAATGTCCTTCCAGGCAGCACGTTTCTGCTCGCCAAACAAAAAAACACAATTTGTCATCATATGGATTGGACTGGCCTCTGCCACGGGAATGTGGAGTTTCCATCTGCTAGCCGAGGACCAGAGGTGGAGATGAGCAGATGCCAAGTTCTGTACTCCCACGAACGGACGATGTGATTATGGCTCCCTGCAAACAGAACTCAACGTACAAACAGCTGAGGTCAACCAATGTCAAGGTGTTATGCCACCGCACACCCAACACACACAAACGACAAAGATCCCTGCCCCCCCGTGTAGCCTACCCAGGCTGTTGGAACAAGTGCTGTTATCAAGCACCTATGAAAGCCGACACTGCACACGAGGGGGAGAGTGGCAAACACCACGCCCCGGCCGCCTTTGTCTTCCCAGTGCTGATGTACAATATGCTGAACTTCTTTCGCACCGTACGTAGCCAGCCGTGCGAATCGGAGGTGCGGGGAAGGACAACAAACTAAACACAGAAACAGTCTAAACAGCATACCAGGTTTTTGTTTTAAGGCTCAGGCAACCTTGAGGGAGCCCCAGGACCAGATAAAATATACACCACTGTGAATGGTGGCGAGTGGGAATTGAACTCAGGCCACCAGGTTTGTAGCATTGCACTAACCTATGTGCCACTACTGCTTATATATACAGGGTGTTTAAAAATATGGACACAATTTCAAAGCAGTATATTTCACGATGGCAACATGTTACAATTACACAAAAAGTTACAAACGGTTCAGTGAGTTATCAAGTTTCACTAACCATTTTATAAATGCTCTATGTGCCCTCCACCTGCTGTACGGACAACATCGAGACGATAGTTTAATTCGTCCCAAACATCTCTCTTCTCACGTTTTCCTTTGAGGTGCGTGGTCGCCCTGTGCTCTTCCCCTTACATAAATAGCCTGTTTCCTCGAATTGTCGGTACCAACGACGAATGCTCTTTGACTTTGGCGGATCAATGCCAAAACGCCGTTGAAACGCACGCTGCACCGCAATTACGGATTCAGTCTTGCCGAACTACAGAACGCAAAACGCCTTGTGTGTTGCGGGGTCGCCGTCTTGTGAATGACTGAGGCTAGGGGCTGTTTGTGCGCTGGGAGAGGCATCTAGCGGTGATCATTTTAAACTCTATGCCCCGCCCTCTCTATGCCCCGCCCTCTCTATGCCCCGCCCTCTCTATGCCCCGCCCTTTCAAGTGGTAAGAGTTTCATTCATGGGCGGTTCGTGGTTGCAGAGATATAGCGATTTCAAATCGGGTCCATCATTTTGAAACACCCTGTACAACACATACAAACATGTGCACACATGCACACTCATATTCTGTATATATGGATGCTGGGTGTGAGTTTCATTTCTTGGATCATTAAATGATTTTAAATTCTACTCAAATATAAATTTTAAGGCAAAGCCCCATCAAGACAACTATATTATGTTTCATTTAAACATTTTTAAGTTTTAATCATTTAGCAAAACTGACGTCAACGTATCGTTGAAAACGTTCACGTGACGGCACTTGGTGTAAAATAGCCAACACACACGGCGGGGGGGGGGGGCGCTCTTGTGAGGAAGAGAATCCAGAGTTTTGCATCCTGTCAGCAGGGTTGGGCTTCTGCGGACAAAACTAACCGAGAGCGGAGAGACTCAAGTGGTAAGCGGTGGGAGTTTGAGGCAGGGGCAAGGTCTGTTCCTGCACAGATCTCAAGAGCTGGACGCCACAGCAGCCAGAAGGGAGAGAGAGGAAAGCTCGGATTTCTTTGGCCGGCTAAATTGTCTGCACCTACGTTGAACTTCTTTCGCACACCAGCAGGACAATGGAAGCTTCGACTAAAAGCTAAAACTATTTTTATTTTGCCAGGTAAGGCCCCACTGAACTATGTAACTCTTGTTCAGTACCGACCTGCCCATAAATAATAGCCCAATAAAGTGGCTAATCGTGTGTAAATTTAAATCAGCCACATACTCTAAAGTGTGATGTTGATTCTATATGTGAAGGGAAAAAACGGACGAGCCGGAGAAAAATCCACAACACCACGGGGAGAGTGAACACGCAAACTCCAAATATACAGCAGGCTTCAGGGTCAGGAGCGATCAATCCCACGACCTCCTGTATATCAGGCGAGGTAGTTAATATTTCGCCACCGCTGTAAGGGAATTGTCGTTGTTTATGCCGGGTGGTTCGGAGGGCTCATGTCATGTCAGAGCACCTCCGATTGGCACAGTTGGCTACGTACAGTGGTGCGAAAGGAGTTCAACATTACATCCAGAGCGCTGCTGAGATGCTGCGTTCAAGCCCATCCCAGCCACGCAAAGCAAAATTGCTCTCAGTTGGGTCACGAACGACCGCACGCATGAAACAAAAACATCTGAGATAAATTTCGTTTTGCTTCTCATGTCGGCTCTAAGAACAAAAACCTTAAAACCTGACTGGCATGCAGAGATCACTCTTGTCAGCACAGGTAACAGTTGAGAACGAAGTGGAGGAGGAGGGCAGATGACCGAGATGGGCATTGGCGTGGCAGCTGGAGGTGGTAGACAAAGCGGGATGCCGACCGTACAACACAGAGCCTGCAAGCTGGGGCATCAGACTGCGCGACAGCTCCGGCAAATCTGGCAGAAGGAAGGTAGCGATGGCGAGGTGCGCGTGCGTGGTGATCGCTACGACCTCTCGATCATTCCCGTTATTTCGCCCGCCGCTCGGCTAAAACGCAGCGCTCCGGACGTAATTTCCGTGACCTTCTCCCGGTGGGCAGCCCTTTCAACGGCGGGGAAACGATTGCCCCCCCCCCCCCTACTTTTGCGGGTGGCTACTTTTTTTTCTCTACCAGCAGAGTTATTATCGACCAGCTGCATGTTTCTGTTCTGCGGGAAAAATGCCACATCCCCCCTCCTCCCCCCACCCCGGAGGCCTCAAAATGTATTGACCTTTGTCCGCTCGCTCGCCTGGCATAGCGACCGTCGTGGAAGTCGCTGGAAATCACGACAGCGCCCCGTCAAGCGGCGAGCGAGGGACAACTCCAGCAAAAAAAAGTGACGTTCCGGCAGGACGGCACGGTGCTCACGGTGGCAGGCTTTTGGGTTATATCGCAAAAATATAAATGCGTCATTAAATCCGCCACCACCTGACACAGCCAATTAGTAAGCATTGTCATGTAAACAAAACATGCCAGAGTCTTGATTTTAACGCGCCAATTCGTTACTAGTTCAGCACACCGGTACGTTGGAGAGTAAACCCACAACATTTACAATTCAAGTACGACGTTTCGCCAGTAATTTCAAATCCTCGTGCTGTTTGGGTCTTTAACAGCGGGGTATTTATCCCTCTGTTTAAGAGACCTTTCAAGGTGGATGTGTCAGGTGGTGGCGAGCTTAACGACACATTTATAAAAAAGCAATCTAACACCAGAAACCTCTATTAAGGGCAACCGCTGGTTGATGACCAACAAAGCTGCACTCGTTGTAGAGACGAGTAAAGAGATGGCGATGATCACAAAGTAAATTACTTACCCAGGATAAGTCTCACCGAGTCTCAAGGCTCTGTTCAGGAGGGTCCTGGAATTAGACGTTTGGCCGATTAAATTTTTTAACGGATGAGCGCTGTTCTCCTTGTAAATTGGAGAAGCCATTGAAAACCAACGAGCGAGCATGTGTGTGTGTGTGCGTGTGTGTGTGCGTGTGTGTGTGTGTTTTTGTGTGTGCGCACGTGTGTGTTTTTGTGTGTGTGCCCGTGTGTGTGTTTGTGTATGTGTGCGTGTGTTTGTGTGTGTTTTTGTGTGTGCGCCCGTGTGTGTGTTTGTGTGTGCACGCGTGTGTGCGTGTGTGTGTGTTTGTGCGCGTGTGTATGTTTGTGCACGTGTGTGTTTGTGCCCGTGTGTATGTGTTTGAACGCGTGTGTGCGCATGTGTGTGTTTGTGCGCGTGTGTTTGTGCGCGTGTGTGTGTATTTGTGTAGTGTGTGTGTACAAGTACACTTTTGAGTTCGATTTCCATTGATGGCCAACACCATGGGCCTCCCCTAGGTCGACTTAGCCTCAAAAGTGTACCTGGTGTGTAAAAATTTAAACTAGGAAGACAAAGGCGGCCAGGCATGGTGCTGGCCATTCACCCCATTGTGTGCCGTGCCGGCCTTCAAAGGTGCTTGCTAACAGCACTTGCCCCAATAGTCTGTAAAGCCTTTGTGGGGGATCTCTGTCTTTGTACATGTGTGTGTGTGTGTGTACGCGCGTGTGTGCGCTCTGATGTGTGCACCATGCAGTTCCCGTAAACTTTATGAAAGGTTTAATTAGCATTTCCAGTCTCAAGTTATTAAGGGAAATGCGCTTCACTCGTCGCCTGCAGCCAAAAATGATCCGACTCGTTTCATATTCAGCTGCTGGTTAAAGCAGCAGCAGCAGCCTGCACGAGGCGCTGGATTATTCTGGGCGTCACAAACAATAACATCAGCAACACGACGACCAATATAGCAACCACCACCAGCACCACCATACACCACTAGTGCCGCCAGCCCAGCAAAGACAAAGCTCCCCCATATAGCCTTTAACAGACTGGTGAGCCAAGTGCTGTTAACGAGCACCTATGAAGGTCGGCACGGCTCACGAGGGGGTGGGTGGCCAGCACCAACCCCCGCCGCCTTTGTATCCTTAGTGGCGATGTTTAGACACCACACCAGGTACTAATTTGAGGCTGAGTCGACCTAGGGGAGGCCCATGACCGGTTCAGATAATCGTCCGTGGTGTTGGCCGTGAGCGGGAATCGAACTCTGGTCGCCAGGCTCGTAGCGCAGCGCGCTAACCACTACGCTACCGCTCGCCATCACCACTGCTACTCACACACCACAACCACCACTACCACGACAATCAAGATCGCTGCCAACAAAGACAACAGATGCCCAATATAGCCTCAACAGACTGTTGGAGCAAGTGTTGTTCGGGAGTACGCATTACGGCCGGCACAGCACCACGCACGGGGTGCCTTTATCACCCCCCAGTGCTGATGTTTACAATTTAACACGGAGGCCTAATCTGATGTTTACACCGCACCAGAAACTCAATTTAGACTGAGTCGACCTAGGGAAAGCCCATGACCGGTTCAGATATTCGTCACTGATGTTGGCTGCGAGTGGGAATCAAAATAACGCTGCGCCACCGCTCCCCAACAATACCACCACCACAACCAATACCACTGTTAACATGACCACCGTTCCCACAAATATCATCACAACCGCCACTGTTGTATCACCTTCTCTACCACCACCTCTGCCACCATCACCACCAACAACGCTGTCCACACTACCACCATCACTACAATCACAGCGATTCTACCAT
Organism: Lampetra planeri; assembly: GCF_965212315.1. Classification (NCBI taxonomy): domain Eukaryota; kingdom Metazoa; phylum Chordata; class Hyperoartia; order Petromyzontiformes; family Petromyzontidae; genus Lampetra; species Lampetra planeri. Next base: position 8,264,016 of record NC_136155.1, on the reverse strand, counting down.
CACCACCACCACCACGGCCACCACTAAAGTACAGTACCGTACCAACCACTTTGTGAGCGTCAGTCACACCATCACGTGCGATCTCTACGGTTACCTCCTGCACGGAGCCAAACTCTCACTCAAGGCATTGGCCAACAGCATCCCGGTGCAGCACACCCCACCCTGAAACGGAGTCCTGAGACTCGGCGAGGATTTCCATGGCAAATCGTTGGCACGGCGCTTGTCGCAGAGGTTCGCGGTGAGAATCCCAGAGACCGCAACCGGTAAATCCCGCGGTTGCCACAGCAGTCGCAGCAGTAGCGACGCCACGCACCGTTCGCTTTGCAGCGGACGATACAAAAGAATGGGATCCCGTGACGTGTCGTTCGTGAGAGAGGTCTGATGCCTGTCGGCATCACGGTCCAAATTTGGCAAATAATAATTTAAAAATGTTTTGATATTGCCCTCCAGAAAAAGTCACACTCCTCTCCTGGGTAAACAAGCAGAATAAAAATAATAAGACACAAATGATACAATGAATGTGATTGCCGTCTTTGCTGCCTGTGACAACGCCGCAAGGTTGTCGTGTCCGGTGGGGTTGGCGGTCTCAGCCAAGTCGACGGCTGGGAGCGCGGTGGTGGCGCCGCTCCCTGTCTCCCTCTCTCTCTGCAGTGGCCACGTACGGCGAAGGAGAGCCCCCTAGCGCTGGGTGATGGAGCCCTATTGGAGTGACTCGAGGGGGAGTTTCGTCGGCGTCGACCTTCCGGAGCCGTTGTCTGGCACGGGGTGCGGCCGCCCGCCGCCCCGATGAGTTCCACAGGGGACGATGGTCCCCCCCGACACCCCCCCCCCCCTCATGTACGTGACCCTGATACGGCGGCTACAACAGAGAGGGTCTGACCGCAGCTCGGTGCTCAGAGCGCTGATGACGCAGCTGGGAGGCCGTTAAGTCAAACCGCTACTTGGGATCAACTCGGTCCATCGTCGTCGTCGTCGTCATTGTAACTCTGGAATGATAAAATGAGAACCACTTTCTGGGAAATCGAAAAAGGGTTGAGACTGCAATCGGCCACGGGAATGTGGAAATTCCACCAGTGGCCCCGGGATGCTGCCACTTTCGCCCCATGATGCGCCAGCAGTGGTGCAGTCGTGAAGGCGCCGCTGCGGCGGCCCGAGATCGATTCCCGACCGTGGCTAACATAAGTGGCGGACGGTATCCTGAACCGTCCTTGGGCTTCCTTCGTCGCCAAAATATACTGACCAATATGGGTGTAGTATGGCCAAACAACTGCCCAAGACTGACACAGCACTAGAAAGGCCTTCATCCAGCAGTGGATCAACAAAGCGGCTGTACTTTGTTACGAATCATTGATGCTTCCGTGAGCAGCACGACTTGATATTTTCTTTTTTTACGATATTGATTAGGCAGGTAATTTATTCTCTGTTATCGCAATGATAATGCAGTTTTTATTGGGAAAAGAAAAACATCTGCAGGCAGCCCCGTGCAAGCAAGAGGCGCAGGGGTTTTGCGGAGCGTGAGAGGAGAGACTGTGGGAGCACGTGCGGCGACGTGAGAGTAAGTGGATGTGACATCAGCCCCGCGATGTGACACACCACACCGCAGCATCTCACTAAAGCACGGGACCTTGGAATAGATTGAAAGTCAAAGCGAAAAAAAAATGTCTCCATCGTAACTTTCACTTGCATTATTTTGTTTTTGTTTTTGGCGGTGTTATTTTTAACTGTCTATTTTTGCACGCTACGCCAAGAGACGAGGAGACGGGTCTCCGATGAGCTGGCTTGACGGCAGACTCACAGACTGGCCTCTCCGATAGGACCTCCAGACAACAGGTCGGTCCTCTGATTATGCCATGAGACAACAAAGTGAAACAAAGATCTCCGATGGCGGGGGTCTCCAGGTGGCCGATGTGGACCGATCTCTGGTGACGAGCTCTGTAGGCGGCGACCGCCGTGACGGGTGGCAGAGTGTGACCAGCGTGGCGTGCGTGTGGCGTGCGTGTGGAGCGCGGTGGTGTAGCGGTTAGCGCGATGCGCTTTGAACCCTGGCGACCCGAGTTCGATTCCCGGTCCTGGGCCTTCCCTAGGTCGACTCAGCCTCAAATGAGTACCTGGTGCGGTGAGTAAACATCGCCACCGGGGAGACAAAGGTGGCCGGACGTGTTGCTGGCCACCCACCCCCTCGTGTTCCGTGCCGGCCTTCAAAGGTGCTCGCTAACAGCACTTGCCCCAACAGTCTGCTCAGGCTATACGGGGGATCTTTGTTTTGTGCGTGCGTGCGAGTGCCTGCTCGTGCGTGCGTGCGTACCTGCGGGCCGCCCATGTAGGACACGCCGTGCTGGGAGGACGGCGGCGTGTGCAGGTTGGGGCCCACGGTGGAGGAGGAGATGACCGGGTACGGCGAGCACATGCCGTTGAGCGCGGGCGGGGAGAGGCCTCCGCCGCCCATGGGCGACGAGGAGGAGGAGATGCCGTGGTGGGGGAGCTCATGGTGCAGGCCGTGGTGCTGCGGGCCAGCGCCCATCATGTGGTGGTGCGACAAGACCGGGGGGCCGTTCATCTGCGCTGAGGGATCTGCGAGGGGGGGGGGGGTCCACAGTGACGGTCACTCAATCTCTCCCTCTGTGTGCCTCGCGACGGCCGTCTGTGCCAACGCTCCCCTCTCTACACGGCCCTCTCCGTGCTCGACGGCTCTTACGTTGCAAAACGCGAACACGGCGGTCGGAAAAATGTTGCCGGCACCAAGACCAGCGGCAGCGGCAGCAGCAACAGTAGTATCACAACAATAAACATCATTATCATCAGAAGCCGCAGGGAATCATCATCATCATCATCGTCGTCCTTTGCCTTTCTCTCCGCGGTGTCGACTTCCCTTGCGCAAGCGCGGTCCCACGCGGGTAACGCGACGACATCTAAAACGGAACGAGCGCTCCGTCGCCGAGGGGCACGGCCACCGGTAACAAGAAACAGACCCGAGTGAGCGATAACAAACGCGAAGCCAGTGGAGTGAGCGTCGGCGTTGTTTATATTCCCCGGGACGGGTCGAAGCAAACATCCAAGACGGACGCCGTGCCCAGGGCACGCGGCTCATGCGCACCCACAGGGGAGGCTCGAGAGTTGAAATCCTCGACTCGAGCCCCGTCCTCACCGTCAAGTTCGGAGTGAGTAAACGAGGGAACAAATTGGCGAGAAGTCCACAACTGTCGCTCCTGCGGATATGAGACCGTGCGGACAAGACTCCCGAAGCCGCCGGCGAAGCTGGCCGACGCCCGGCGTCCAGACGGTCGCACCCCGGCGGGGCCGCGTCCCGGCCCCAGCTCGGCTGCTCACGCTGCTTGGCTGGGCTCTCGAGCCGCTCCGCTGCGTTCAGTGGCGCGAATGAGCGAGCGAGCGAGCGGCCGACACGTGGCTCGGCTCGGGCTCAGCTCACGGGGACACACCCTGAGCTTGGCTGCGACCCTGGCTCAAGCTAAGCGTGGCCCTGAGCCACGGCTCGCTTAGAGCCAGAGCTGAGCGCGAGCTGAGCCGTGACCCAGAATACGCGGGCCTTAGTCTGACCACCACCGTCACCACCACGTGCAGCGATGTCTTCTCATCCGCCTCACATTCGACACGTCCCTCAAGCAGCGCCCACACAACCTCAGCGTCCCCATCCACCCTTGGGTCGTCTCCTCCTCCGTAGTCCACTTCGAGGTGCTGAGGGCAGCGGGCCGGCAGCCTGCAGCTCTTTCAGGAACTGCTTCGTGGCGTTACTCATTAAGAGACCACCCTCTCGTGTTCACGTGCGTTGCGGCTCGACAAAAAAAATTCGACAAAAAAACCTCTCTTCTTGTAATTTTGATTGCCGACCCCTGGGTTCAGGGGGTTCGTAATGGCCTCGTCAGAATCACTCGGTGGGATTCCTGGATTCGGCACGGTAATTCATCTCTCGCGATGGAGCCCGGTCCTCTACGGCAGCGAGGCCATGGAGTTCGGCCTAACCACGAATGACTGCCCAACGACACAATCAACATCATCGTCATCATCGTGTGGAGGCAATTCTCACCCCGACCGTGAGGGACGGAGCGTGGGAACGTGCAGTGCACGGTACGTAGCCGACCGCGCTAATCGGATGCGTGATTCCGTGGCGAATACCGCTTGGCGTAGACCAGGAGAGCGAGCGAACCCACGGAGAGGCGTGAAACACCGCTGCCTCTTGTGCGACCTGGGTCGCGGTCACATCACCTGCCGACCACGCTGCCCCTGCGTTCTATGGACAGTACGGACAGTACGTATGTTGAGCTTCGTTCGCGCCGTACGTAGCCGACCGCGCAAGTCGGAGGTGTGCGGCGGTGGTGCGCAAGCACAATGAATCGAACAACAAAAACACTCAACGCATTCGTCAGTAACAAACACTGCGGCCTTAAAGGAAAAAAGTTACGTGATAGGCGACGTTTTTTTGCGGAATCGTCTTTCATATCACGTGCCCAAAAAGTCACCGATTAATAGATTTTCTTTTGTTCTTTCAAGGTGGTGGATTTTTCTTCTTCGATTACCTCAAGTCATTTAAGGCAAGCTCCATTTTTTTTACTGAGACACGAGCACCACACGGCACACAGCAACACCAGCAGCCGCTGTCAGACAGCTCAACCAGCCCCCCACAGGCCCCCCTCCACTCCCACAGCCCCCCCCACTTTCTTCCCCCTCATCTCCCCAGATTCAAAGTTCTCTGCAGGGGTATCTGCGAGCAATAACCGAGGCTAATTAATGGAAAGACTCCGTGTTCTTTCCTTTGACATCGTTTCTTGTCCTTCCCCCGCACCTCGGGTTAGCACGGGGGGGGGGGGGGGTTGGCTACTTACGGTGGTGCGAAAGACGTTCAAACAAACGTACGTGCGTTTTTTTTATATAAATATTTTTAAGTTTCTAGAAAAAAGTGTTTTAGATGAGAACGTTCACCGTGGCTCACAGTTGGGAAGAGTTTAAGTACAGTTTCGGGCATTACCCAGCCCAAAATAATCATCATCACCAGCATGGAACCGAGGCTTGTAAAAAACTACTACAGATTTGAGGAAAGTTGGCAGCGGAAATCAGCATTGGCACGAGTGGCCTTGTCACTCGTGCCAATTCGAAAGCGCTTACTGCTCAATTGTTTGAAATAAGTCAAATTGTAAAACAATTACTCGCAAATTACTTAATTGGGAAACACAGAACAATACTCGCCTCCTTCTGCTGCTGCTGCAGCAAGAAAGCCATCGTCTGAAATAAGGTGTTAGCTTTTCTGGGTGGACAGGTCCATTAGCGATCGCTGTTATTTTAAACTCGCAACCCCAACGGCAAATATATCTTGCCACGTATGGACGGCCAGAGCGCCTGGAGTGCACCCAATCTCATCGGATCTCGAAAGCTAAGCAGGGTCCCAAGGAGCCTGGTTAATGTTTCAATAGATAGCCACCGGTGCATACCGGCTTCCGGCTTATTTGCGTGAGGTGTCAATAGATTTGAAGCGCTGCCTTGGGACTGGCCCACCACCAACGGATTTGGTCCACTCACTGGACTGAGTCTGTCTGTGATTTGAATCTGTCTGTGCGGGGGAGCTTTGAGAGTGTGTGGGGTTTGTTCTGGGCACTCCCGCTTCCTCCCACTAGCAGCCAAACATTCTTAAACAGTTCTGGCCAAGCGTCGCAACGGCCGGACACTCCCGAAAGAGAGCCTCGAGACTCAGCAGAGGCTTCCTCAGGTAGATGAAGGCCACCGATCACGGCCGAGCATCACAGAGGCAATCCTGTTTCAAACCTTCGCTCGTTATGAGAAAAAAACACTTTGAAGAGTTACTTTCAGGAGAGCGCATCACTGTAGGGACATCAGCGTGGCGATTTGCTAACATGCGGTGTCTCACAGCAAGAATGGCCTGGGTTCGATTCCAGACTCGGGCACCTGTGTGGAGTTTGTATGTTCTCCCCTCTTGTTTTGCGTGGGTTTCCTCTGGGTTCTACAGTTTCCTCCGATAGATTAAAAAAAACATACATTGTAAGTGGTATTGACCGAACATCTGATTGCTGAAAAGTTACCCGCGAATGACTCAATTGGGATTGAATAGTAGCAACGCTAGCCCTCCTGTGAAAACCTGGCAGGACCCTCTTGAAAATGAATCTTGAGACTCCTCCTGGGTGAACAATTGTAGTGACGATGATAATAATATTAAATAACAATCACTGCACCATTGCACCAAAGGTGCCATGGCAGTCACAGCGCAGTGACTGAACCGTGACCAGAGTCAAGGGAAGAGGAGCTTCTCACAATCTTCACCAAGCCTTCAAAAAAACTGATGCAGGAACAGCTGCGGACACACACACGGCCACGCGCGCCAGACGTCGCCAGCACACACGGTATCTACAAGATAAGGAGACGTTGTTGTACTCGAGTATCGGTGTTTACACTTCGTCGGAAACGAACGGGAGGCCGGGAGTAGCCCGCCGGGGGAAGAGACCGAGATTTTTGGCACGAGCCTGCGAGCGGCGTGCCGGTTGCGTCGAAAGAATTCCGTAAAAAAAGGGGGGGACGGCCGAGACGTGGACCGCTCCCCTGGCAGGAACTGCCCAGACCGGGCCACAAGGCGGTTGAGGCGCAGGGCCCCCCACAAGGGGCCGCGCTTGTCTGAGCGAGCGAATTAGCGAGCACGCGCGTGGGTGGCACCGGAATGCACCGGCGCGGCAGCACAAAACCCCGTGTCTTGTTGTCTGCAGCGCGCGCGCGCACCCCCCCCCCCCGCTTCTCGTGCTGGGAGGGTGGGGGCTCACAATAGCCGGGTTTGTGTGCGAGCGTGGAGCTGGACTGCAGAGGTCGTGAGATAGAGTTTGGATTTTTTTTATAAATGGGCGGTGGGTTTTTTTGTTGTTGCTGTTCTCGCCCGACGGCCATCGTTTCATCAGCGTCAAGACCCAGAGTCAAAATGTTTCCATTTTCGTGGGGCCAACGAATATGCCCCTTGGCAGAACTGTGCTGGTGGCGTAAATTCCACATTCGCATGTCCGAGTACTCGGCTTTACCAAGGCAATTGTTTTGGTCGACTTCCTGGAAAAAGCTTGTTGTTTTATCCCTCCTTGGCGTGATGGTGTTAGCCTCAGTGGACCCCCACAACTGAGTTTGAACTCACGGCGTTCTGATTGTGAGTCAAATGCTCAGACAACGACTCCATCGCGCCAAAGGAACAATCCAAAATCAAATGTCTTGTATCTGGTACATATGTAGTGACTGACTTGAAGACGTAACTTCTGGGAGGCAATTCTTTAATTAAACACTAAGCACACTTTGTACACTTTATACACACCCTACACTGTTACACACTCTCTGTCTCTCGCTTATACGCAACTCTACACTGGTTGCTAGCCTAAACACAGTGCTAGCCATCTGACACTGACGGCGATGAACTAAGACAGCCAACTACGTCTAGCAGCGCAATGTCAAGTGGAGACGACAGCGATGAAGGCACGAGACGAGAGCGGCGATGGCGACTATCTTCAGCAGCAACGACGACGACGCGGATCCCAATCCAAACGACAGCCCCGAGCTCCCGCTCGGGGTCCCCTTTTATTCTGTTAGCGTGGCCTTGCTCCGTCCCGGTCACGCCCCCCTTCTGGAAGCTACTAGCGGGCTCTGGACGTGTCCCTTCCGTAACTTTTACCCTAGATCCCTTTGGGGTCTATCACGTGGCCTGCTGTCAGTCCGGGCTGCTACAAGCTGCAGATCCCCTTCCCTGCCAGCAGCCAGCGCTATGCTACTTAGTGACCAATTCTATGTCACTACACATACACATATGTAGTGACATCGGGGATGTCACTGTATGGTGCCGACCCAGAAGGGCCGTGGCGTGCGATGCACCGTCATCGCGTAAACCCCAGTCCTAGCGGGGCTTGGCGAGCGCTGGGATAGCGCGAGCACCACACATAACGTGTTGTGCGGGCTCCCACCAGGGGGAGCGGGAGAGTGTCAGCCCAGGGACAGGGTTGCTCCAGGCCATGTCACTCTGGTTGACCCCGTAGAAACGTGATCCGGAGTGTCCACAGAGAGGCCCCCAGGTGGGGGGGCTAGGGGGTGATCACGTGTCCGGGGAGAGCTCTCGAGGGGGATCGGGAGGGAGCTGGAAGGCTCCAGAAGATGGACGGGGCCAAGGGCGGAGCGGCCCCGACCTGGGGGGGATATAAGGAGGGTCCCTGAGAGGGACCAGGGTCGCTGCATTCTACAAGCTGAAGCTCCACACGTCTACAAGCTGGAAGCTCTACATCTCAACGTAAACGATTTGGGTCTTAATGGTTCAGTTTATAAATCTCGAGGACACAGGATTGGGTATTAATAAGCTGAGTGCCATTGTTGCGAAAGCGCGTACAATGGGAGGGTGTGAATCGGGGTGTTACTGTATTTCATTCTCGGGTATAGGCTCCGGCTAAATTTAGTGCGAAAGCAAATTCATTGTGGTGGAGTTTTTTTTTGCGTGCCATTTTTGGTGACCGGAACCCAGCATCTGAAACCTGGATTCGAAGCTCGCATTCCAAGAGGTCAGAGTTGGCATCGCTGAGCCGCCCAGGGGACTTTGAAGAGAGAAATGGCCACGCTAAGCCCACGAGCCGATGGGACGGGAGATCGGAACTGGCAGTGTTTCTCATCAGAGCAGCAGCAGAGGAGGAATTCACGTGGGGAAGGTGGATTCGGGGAAACTGGGCTCTTTTAGTCAGAGATAATTTGCTTTTGAAGAATAATCGTGTCCGATATCGTGCCGCTATCGGAGTCGCCGTCACCCTTGTGGAACCGCCCCAAGTCGCGAAATCCTCGCGGCGCATTCAAGGGAACCGTCTCAGAAGATGACGCCACCACGGAACTATTCTCGAGTGGCCTCGATGGGCCTCTCTCGATGGGCCTCTCTCGCCCAACGCCAGAAGACGCTGTTCGACCTTGCGTGGATACTGCGCAGTGGTTCTGCCATGTCACAGTCATCCAACACATTTATAATGTTTACTTCTCGGGGATAAATCTTGCCTCATTTGGCGAAAAACTGATTTATATGAATGTATGTGTGTGTCATGAAAGTTGTATGAAGAGCATCAACGCACTACGCTCGAGAACTACTCGGTTTAACCAAGGGCAACTGAGCTTTCCATAGCCAATTTTCAGAAGCGACCTGGCAATCACAAATGATTGCTCAACAAAGTGGATTATCATCGATTTAATGCTTTCGTGACTGCAGGGATTCATCTTCTTGGTTCTTTCGGTAAAGTCACGTAGAAGGTAAATAATAAAATAATAAAAATAAAACATAATTAAATAATTCTCACGACGTTTCAGCCACAACGCAAACAGCCGTCCTCAGGTGAAGAACAGGTCTGTCGGAAAGACAGCGTCTTTTTATTATTTTATTATTTCCCTTCTACGTGACTTTACCGAAAGAAACAACAAGATGGATTATCATCGTCATGTGGAAGTTAACAGCAGCCATAAAATGTGGAGGGAAATACCTGAGGACCCGGAGAAAAACCCACGCGACTACGGGGAGAGAGAAAGAGAGACACCGCAACTCCCAAATATACAGCAGGCATCAGGGTCGGGATCGAACCCACGACCTCCTGCATACCAGGCGAGGTAGTCAACATCTTGCCACCGCGGCGCCCGAACGCGATTGTAGTTCTCTTGACACGGCCGTCGATGAAGCCTCCCGGAGCCGACAAGGTGTTCCCTCTCACATTTTTTTCCACCCTTGAGAAATGTTTCACGCCACGATAAGGGCCGTCGTGAGCAGTGACCCGCCGCGGAAAAAATATATAAAACGCCTCGCGACTGACCACATGGTGAGCATCAAAATCTCATTAATTCAATTTTCCGAGACATTTGCGTCGACATTCAATACGGTCAGAGTGGCGCGATAAACACGCCAGAGATGTTCACGCGCCACGGAGCGTTCCACTCTCCTACCCCGGGTGGGGGGGGGGGGGACTGTGGACGTTGGCAGGACGCGCGCCATCCCAGTGCCGACGCCGCGTGCGCCGTTCCGAGCGCCATCCCCCGGGGTTTCTCCGGTTGCAACGCGCATCCTCCAAGAGCGAGAGGGTCACTGCGCGGCTGAAAATCCACGCCGCGAAACCTCTCGGCCGACGGCACACCCTCCCCCCCTCTCACATCGCCTCCTTCCTCCTGCCAACCCCCACGGTCATTGCGCGGTCAGGACCCCGATCTCCTTCGATTTGCTCTCAAGGGTCTAATTACAACCTCACCATCTGACTCGGATCTTTCTATCGGTGTGCAGTTCACTTGGGTTCAAGTGAACGCCTCTTAGCGGGCCTCTTGTCGCCCGGCTGCCCCTCCTGCGCGCGTCCCTCGGTGCCAAGGCCTCTCCTCGTCGATTGTAAAACCGCCGCTATCCTGCCCGCCACGTTCTGTTTAAAAAATAACTTTCGACGCGATGCTGCTCCCCTTTCTGGAATGACACGACCTATAACAGCATTCTCACACACACGGCAGGGGGGGGGGGTACCCCCTCCAGAAAATGTACCCCCCGAGAAACTCCGCAGACGCTTCCCCGCAGGCAGGAACACAGCACGCGGCCGACACACTGCGTCGGCGCCTTGGACTCGCAGTCAAAATGATGGCCGACTCAAATAAAAAAACAATTTTTACCAGGAAAAGGTTCACTGAGTGTGGCGACTGCACAGGGTGGTTCAGCCGGGTCACAGTCATCCAACACATTTCTAGATAGAAAAATAATAAAAAAATCACGACGTTTCGATCGCAACACAAGCAATCATCTTCAGGTGAAAAAAAAGTACACATTGATAATGTTAGCTTCTCGGGGGATGGATCATGCCACATTTAACGAAACAACGAATTTATCTGAATAATGTAATTATATATATACATGTGCTTGTGTGTCATGAAAGTTGTATGAAAAGCATCAATGCACCGCGCCCGAGAACTACTCGGTTGGACCAAGGGCCGCTGCATACCAGACTCTTATTTGTTTTGATTGTGCCAGGTAAGGCCCACTGAGCTATAAATAGCTCGCTTTCAGAAGCGACCTGGCCACAAATGATAGCCCAATAAAGTCTGTTAAGTGATATAGGGGATGATCTCTATCTTTTTGGGAGTTGTAGCCTAGTTTTTGGAACGCTCACCACCAACTGAAACAGTTTGCACCCAGGCGAAGGTCTGATTCCTTCCACAGCCACTTGGGAATTTGTGTGGGAATTACCGCAGCATGCCATGAGCTCCAGAAGCAATATTGGAAACTGAAAAACGAAACTATAAACTATGCTTATTTTACCAGGTAAGGCCCACTGAGATTATAAGAGCTATTTTTCAGAATCTACCTGGCAATCACAAATGATAGCACGACGAAGTGGCTTATCACGTGGACATTTAGAGCAGCCACATATTCTAAACATGTGACGTTGATTTTAAATGCAGAGGGGAAAAACTGGAGGACCCGAAGAAAAATCCACGTAACCACAGGGACAGAGAGATGCAAATTCCAAATATACAGCAGGCATCAGGATCGGGATCAAACCCACGACCTCCTGTATACCAGGCGAGGTAGTTAACATCTCACCACCGCAACGTGGGGCAGCTGTCGCTCATCTCCCAGTCCTAAGCCAGCGGGATAATTTCCACATTATTATGGCAGAGACCTGTCACACCAAAGGACAGTTGTTGATTTCTCACAAAGTGCTTTTCATTTAATCGACCTCAGAGAGACGTTGGCGATTAATTGAATTGACCCGGGTCGAGATTTGAACTCGCGACCTTCAAACAGCGAGGCAAGCAATCCGCCCTCGCATACCGAGGCAGATCGAAATAAACACCGCATGGCATGCGGCGCGGGTGATTGCGCTCACCGAAAAAACGGGGCTCTGGCTTCTGCGGATTTCTAACTGGCCGATACATTATCCAGCAAGTCTGTTCGGCACCGCAACGCACAACAGTGAGGCATGAAAACACATCGTATTGGTAAATTAATACACTAGCTGCGTGCGTCGGTTGCATATATTATTCCTGATTAGCTGTCGGGAGTCTGCTACTCATAAGCGCAGGTTTACAAGGCCACTGTGGGGGGGGAGGGGGGGCCATGAGGTGCACCCCCCCACATGTTCCGTCTGGGCCCTTTGGATTTAAACGTCGGAGTCGACCTAATGGTGGCCGACGCCGGGGCAAGGCAGCAATCGGCAAGCAGCATCTTGGTCACGAGGCGAGGAGTCGAACTTCACGTACGTACACGTACCCACGGTGTAGATAAAAGAGAGACAGAGATATCCCGTATAGTCCTTAACAGGCTGCAACGGTGCAAGTAATGTTCGCGAGCACCTAATCAGGGCGACGTGGCACACAGGCACAAGCGGCCTGTATGTACGTACGTAGCCAAACGTGCTAATCCGAGGTGCGGGGGGAAGGACAACAAACTAAACATGAAAAGCAGTTTGAAAGAAGTTATTTTTCAATCTAGATAATTTTAAAGTCCATAGCTCCAGCGGCTTCCTAATATCGGAAGGAAGAGCATTCGAGACGGCCGCAGAAGCGCGTTTGAAAGCGCCGGGCGATGCGGTAACCGTCTTTGTTCGACGGCCAGCCAAAAGCCGCTGCTCCTGCTGCTGCTGCTCCTGCTGCTGCTGTGAGGATAACCTGCAGCATGCCCGGTCACCTCGCCTGGTACTCGTGCACGGCAGAGTGAGCCAGCCTCACCCGGGGCAGGCTCGCAACGACGTGGTTTCTATCCCGACACTGACGCTTCATGGCGATTCCTGGGATTTATTGACAGCCTGCGGATGCGATGACACAATCCCAATAATAAAAAAAACACTTACACAACCGCGTCCCCGTTTCAAATCGCGGACGGTAATACCTCTCACGGCCAGACTTGAGCACGCCGAAATTTGGGGGGGGGGGGGGGGGCAAGCCGGAAGACTTCCCGAAATAAATGTTAAATCCTCTGACCGGCATTGGCGTTTGAGCACTGGCGAGTCTAGAGCTATACAGCAGAAACAAAAATAAATCTGCAAATCCGTGTAATTCGCAGATTATTTGCGGTTCGCGACGGCTCCTGTAATCTGCAATGCACAGTGAGGGGGGGGGGATAATGAGGAGCTGAAGGAGCGGAGCTGCACGGAAAAACATGGATTTTATTCATTTTAATTTAGCAGTTTCATTTTTGGGGTTTATTTCAGCACGGGCCAGCTCATGCTGATGTTATTTGTTGAGTAGAAATAGGTTTGTAATGTTTTTTCTTACATTTTTTTAGATTTGGAAATTAAGTTGAAAAATGCCAACAACAACAAAATCCTTCAATACAGGCCCATGTGGCCGAATTGCCCAATTGTGGTCTCATCAAAATTCGAAACCCTGAAATCCACGAATTTATCGCTGACTAACTTAACCGGTTGTAATGCAACACTGCCCCGACCTGCAACCCAGCAATTCTCGACGGATCAGTGGAATTGCGCGGCTGATGTCTCCCGCAATGTGCATTGCACCGCGTTGGCTGGAATTGTTTGCGGTGACTTAACATGTTGCCGTGTGCCGCAAATTAACAAGATCGGCGATGCAGTCCCCCCGCATCAAAACAGGGAAACGTCGTTCTCAGATTGTAAATGCTGTGGCTTTGCTCTCCAACACACTGGTGTGCTGTACTAGTAATGAATTGGCATGTTCTGTTTACGTGACAAACCTTACTAGCTGGCTGTGTCGGGTGGTGGCAGGTTTAACAACACATTTATATATTTACGCGATCTAATCCAAAAAACATGCATTATAAAAAACATGGATTGTTGGATGTCTGCTTACTTTATCTGTTGGATCGAATTCAGGATTCCGTCTCATGCCACGTGCTCTGCAAGTGCATTCTCTCTCGTTTTTTTCACATTTGTTTTTACAAATTAACAATATTTCAAGGCCTAGAGACCATCTCCCATAACTGTCAACCACTTATCAGTGCCTACCTTATTACAGACCAATTCACACCTTATTGGTCACCCCGTGCCCCTTATAAATCTCAACGTTCATCTGACAAAGTCCCATCGCAAGGGAGAAACACAAAGACAAAGAGACAAAAAATGTTGTCCGTATTGAAACGGCTGTACGCCGCGTGGACCTGACAACTCAATTTCCCTGGACAAGAATACGGAGTTAAACCGTCTGGGTTTGACAGCTACCATCGCCTGAACTCGGCCTCCCTCTCTCGATAAGCCTCACGGCCTCCCCCCTCTGCGCCTTTATGGTGATGGCGGTCTCGGATTAAACTGCACAGGAGTGATTTGATAATAATAAAAATATTTACCCAAAAATTGCCAATGTTCAATTGCGAAAGTATATTTCGTTGTTATTGATATAAGCATTACCTGAATGCATTACACGTTTATTACACTGTACACACGTGATATAAATGCGGCATTTTATAGTATCGTCCTAATTATTAGCTTTTGCAAATAACAAAAACAAATTTGCATGCCAGACCATCCCCCGTAAGACAAAAGCTCCCCCCTCCCCTCGAGTCCAGCTGGAGAAACTGGTCTCTCGACTGGCCGGTGAGTACCACGGTGGTTACGGCTAAAGCCTCGCAGCCAGAACCCCCTGGGTTCGATTCCAAACTCGGGTGCCTTTCTGTGCGGACTTTGCCTATTCACCCTGTTCCGGCTGTTCCTCGTTTCTTTCCCAATAGCTCCGTAAAACATGCCAGCGACGGGTGTTGGCCAAAACACTCCCCAATGCTGAGACAAGACCTGAGCATTGCTCCAAGGAGACAACAATGCAGCGACATCCCCAACCCCCCCCCCCCCCCCCCCCGACTTGGCAGGATCCTCTTGAAAAATAATTCAGACTCAAGTGAGGCTTTCCTGAGTGAACGAACGTAGTAGTAATAATAATAATGCAGGCTCACATTTTGTTTCGTTTAACCAACTCAAGAGACGAGAGCAGCCTTGTTGCCAGAGTGACCTGGGGCATTGGTCTGGCCAGTCGGAGGCGACGGTCCCAATTGAAACAAATGTTGAGCCCCGACGCCCGGCACCCAATGAGGCAGCTCTCTTGCGAAATGGCGTCACGGGATCTTTGACGTCCAACTGTGAAGCAGGCGGCGTGCACCGCGGCAATTGCACCAATGGGATTTAGATTAGCTTTATTAACCGGGGCGGCCGCTGGACATCGAACCGTGAACCTGAACGGGATTCGAGCCGCGATTCCAGCAGTGGCCGCGAGAGGGCGCCGGTTTGGCACTGCCAGGGGGTCGACAAAACCTTGTGGCTCTGGAATCTCAAGTCGTGGCTCTTTCAGGGGCCGGCTTCGTGCCGTCATTTACTAAAGGACCCCACAGTCTCGCATTCACCACCGCAGTGCATTCATGCATTGCAACACCTGGAATAATTGAGTTTTTGTTGTTGTTGTTCCCGAATTCAAACAAAAAATGCCTCTTCCTGTGAATGTGGTTGCCCTGACTCCTGGGCATTGCCAAATGGAAAACACAGCACGACACTGCAGACTACAGAACAATACTACAACAGCACAATGCTGGACATGTGACTGCACAGAACCAGTTCTCTCACACTCGTGGCCAACGCACTGGACCCTGGCAGCGCGAAGGACAACCAAGAGCCTGGCCTATTGATGGTGTCATAGGCCTTGGCCAGGTCAAGAAAAGCGGAGACGTAGGTAGGTCCTGCTGAAATTCCGTACACCTCTGCTGTAGCAGACAGAGAATATGGCGTCTGTTCAGAACTAAATCGATTCGAAACCACATTAGGGCTCTGCAAGCCTCTCATCAGCGTGCCTGGTAAGGCGATGTTGGATAAACCTTGGCAGGACCTTTCCCAGCACACAGAGGATGGAGATCCTCCGGTAGTTGTTGCAATCAGTGCGGTTCCCCTTCTTAAAAATAAATACCCACGACCTGGGCATCCTCCGATTCCTTCGGAACCGATCCTGTGCACCAGACGTTTGCGATGATGTCACGTAGGGGAGCATGCACACATTCGCCACCCTCCCTCAGCAGTTCACTTGAGAGGTGACGCCTCTGCCCGGCACTCTACCAGGTCTCCAGGCTCCGGATTGCCCCTCGCACTTTCTCGACAGGACGGCAACATCAGCCAGCCGCTCGCATCGGCCAGCTGCGCTGACAAAGCATGCAGACCACCGCACGCACACAGGCGGTCACGTCGGCCCCCGGTTGAGCCAAACACTTGTTGTTGGAGGAAGTGCAAGGAGTGAGCACTCCAGGTCGCCTCAACGCACGGGAGGACGAAGTTGGTCAACGTCACTCCTGGCTGCACGTGGACACGACACACAACAGTGTTGCAAGCTCGCATTTCCGAACGTTGGATTAAATGTTCCTAAGCTTTCCCTGTCTAACATTACATTGTTATCTTACGTTATGATTTGCGTCAAATTCCACTTTAGTCAACACTTTTAATAATTAACTTTTAATATATTTTCAAAATCATCTTTATTTAAATAATGTTCACCCTCATCATTTTGCAGCTTTACAACTTAACTTTTAACAAATTAATATTATTTTAATACGTAAAATATTGTGATTGGGTACGATTTATATTCATTCCACTTCCATTTCGTTTGTGAAATGATTAATTCAATATACATTTTTCGTGTATTATTTTAGGCATAGCTTCATAATCCCCAGTCAGTTTGGCAAACACACACACACACATCCCGTTCCCCGTACCCCCCCTACCCCATTCCCCATTCCCCGTACCACGTTCCCGGTACCCCTCCGTACCCCATACCCCCTGTACCCCATTCTCGAATCCAGTGGCTGCCTTGGTTAATTCTGCGATGGTGTGGTACTGCGGGCGTGATACTGCGGGCGTGATACTGCGGGCGTGATACTGCGGGCGTGATACTGCGGGCGTGATACTGCGGGCGTGATACTGCGGGCGTGATACTGCGATGGTGTGGTACTGCGGGCGCGATACTGCGATGGTGTGGTACTGCGGGCGCGGTATCGCAGTCGCGATACCGCGGGCGCTGTACCGCGGGCGCGGTACTGCGGCCGTGGTACTGCGGGTGTAATCAAGGTAATAGAACTTTGCGCCGTCCGCTTCACGAAGGACGTTAAATGTCCCTTGACACCATTCACAAGAGTAGGCCATTGTGTGCTCCACTGCACATTAGTCAATTGGGATTACACACAGCAATCATCGCCCCTTACTGGCAGACTAATTCCATGGGTCCGCTCTAGTTAAACAAAATAAACCTGAAACTTTAAGCTTCAACCAATGTTAACTTCCCCCACAAACCGGTACTCGTTTTAATGACCCCATAAGGATGATGGGCTGATTCAACCCTTCTGCCACCATTAGTGGCACTACATGAACTCCAGAGGCGGCTGTTTCGGAGGCTGCAATAAACGCAGCTGAACAAGGGTTTAACGTTTGGCTTAAAATAAAAATGCACAAAATGACAGCTCGCGAACAAATGGGCGCTTCTGTCTGACGGGAAGGCACAGACAAAACGCACATGGGGATCCTATCTAGAAGCCACTCTCTCTCTCCCAGATTACTAAACTAGAATTGTTTATTTCATCTCTCTCTCCCCACTGTTGGGGCTGTTCCCTGGTCAGGAGCGTTGGGTGCGGTGGTGTCTCTGTCTGAACTCTGAACTTTCGACGCGTGTGCGTGCGGAATCGCTGAATGCTTGTTCTGCTCTTGATTTCCCTCCCCGTGTGTTCATCAATTGATTTGTTCTCATAACGTGACATGTCAATAACCTACTTGTCTTTTCTTCACTATTTTACATGTCCGTACATCATAATTGATGGATAAAATTCAGAATATGCTTTCATAATAATTGCGCACGGGGGGGGGAAGGGGGGTGGTGTGGCCGGCGTAACGCCTGGCCCACCTTCGGTCTCTACGGTGAGTTTCGATGAGCTGACCTGGAGGTGGGGGGCCCAGGAAGGGGTTCGTGGGATCACACGCTCAAACCTCCTGCCCACTGTACGCGTGTACGCTCAACTTCCTTCGCACCGCACATGGACAACAGCGCTGAGGTGCGGAGGTGGAGAAGGTCAACAAACTGAACACAAAAAGCGGTTCATCAATCTGGTAATATCGTTTAAAAACAAATGTCATTTGGTTTTGGGATCTTTGCGAGTAATGAGAAGTTTTGGGAGCACGTTTCCTCGGGACGACGTGCAATGACCACACAAAAGCAGCTGCCCAGACTCGCACGGCACAATCCTCCCCGGCTCTGGGACAGTCTGACGATGTCGCTGTTGCCCACCTCGAGTGAGTTTGCAGGACTGTCTTCCATTCAGCAGCTGCTTTCCCATTCGAACGTGTGGCGACACCACAAGTCGTAATCTGCTGATGCCACCGTCCGCCAAGAAACGATTCTGGACATGAATCAAGGGACCGTCCGACCAAGTCTAGGGCAGGAGGAGTCAATCTCGCTGCCTTTGGAACACGGAGCAGCCGATCATCATCAGTCTGGGTGCTCCTATACAGCAACAGACTGCGAAGCTTCTTCGTGTTGAGCCGCTCATAAACATTTGTCTTCCGGCTGCTTTGACATCACGAGAACTGAATTTGTCCCGCACCACCACCACCCCGCAGGATTTTCTGACCCTAGTTGTGAAATGCGGGGGAAATAAAGAATGATTGCAGAAAATTTTGCTTTTTTATTTGTACCGATGTACTGCCAATCTTTATATATTCACGCAGAAAATTAAGCTTAAGATTATTTGGGTCCGGTGGCTCTATACCCACGGCTCTTTGAGCCAGACTTACAGCACCTTTAGTATTACTGGGGTTCAACATCAATGGATCAGAGATATACTGTTACACCCACTTAGGGTCATGATACACACACGCTTGTCCATCTTGTTTATTTGCATTCTCCGCGATGAAGATACTGATGACTGAGTGAATATCATCGAGGATTAGTGTTAATTGTGATAGCCCGCACAGTCAGAAGTACGGCACAAATTATGCTGCTCGGATTGTGTTGGCGAGTGAGGCTCAGTGGGGTTCAGAAAATAACACATCTTGATTCAATTGAACTACACACACGCACACGGGAGGCTCACGCAATCTGCAGGGCTTGCCGGTTTGTGGTTTGTTTTTTGCCATTGGCCGAGGCTCGCTGAAGGCCCGTGCTGAACTTTGTCCCCGCAGTGCCACCAAAACACACTCGGAATTTTATCTGCCGAGCAACGTTCAAAGTGCACGGGCACAGCCCTCCCGCACCAACACGACAATACTTTTTTATTTTTGCCACATCCAGAAAGGTCCAAGTGGTCGTCGCTGTACGCTGAACGCTCGACCAGCAGTTGCCAGTTTCCGAGTTAAACTCCCGGGCAGGGATCGGCTGATAACCATTATCCCCATCATTCCCTCCGAGGTAGATAAAGTG
This sequence comes from Lampetra planeri, assembly GCF_965212315.1. Lineage (NCBI taxonomy): Eukaryota > Metazoa > Chordata > Hyperoartia > Petromyzontiformes > Petromyzontidae > Lampetra > Lampetra planeri. The sequence goes on along the minus strand of NC_136155.1, from coordinate 8,244,645 downwards.
ACTACCACTTTGTGGGAAGTCCGATGGAGTTCCTACCTGGAACTTGAGCAGATAAGCATGGATGTAATAACAATAATCAGAATATTTATCTAAACTGGAGGAATACGATAAGCTGTAAAGATCTTTTTCACAGACGTCCAGTCGGGGCACGGGGTAAGAACGTAACAACAACAAACAGTACTATTTATTTTATAATGTAATAAAAATAGTAATGCCCGTCCCTTCTCCAGGAAAGTTTCATTGAGTCTCAAGACTACTTTCAATGAACATCCTGCACGCTCGAATGTTTTGGCAGATGCTTTGGGTAACTTGACAGTATGTACCCCGCGTGGCTTGTAACTGAGTGGAGAGCAGAGAACCTGGAGACAAAGCCCACTCACACACAGAGAGAGAGAGAGGAGAGATCGCACCCACAAGTCGACACAGAGTCGTCGGCAAACCCCACTTGCTGTACTGCCATCTCCTCGCCAACTTGCAGCAATGCAGGCTGGGAGGGTCATTAATCGCACAGTAATCTCTGCTTAATCAAACCAACTCTATCTACACAAGTACAGTCATCGTGTCAATCCACTGCAGGATCAGGGCTTCCCCACGCCGCGCGGGTCGTGGACGCCGTTTGACCATACTTCCCCACCCTGGTCAGCGCGAGTTTGGCGAGAGCGTGGAGTCCTCGGCGTGGGAGCATGGACGTACAGCACAGGAAACACGCTTCATGCTGCATTTGAAGCCTGGCAGCATCCCAATGCTCCCAGTCACTCTAGCTTAATGGGCCTTGCAAGGTAACTGATAGCAGGTGTTTGATCAGATATATGTAGAGTGAACTGATTAAACTTGTTATGATGCCGAACTGATAACTACATATTTGATGAGCAATGCTCTTCACCATCGCCAGTTTATCACCGATGACAAGGATTCACGGACCGTGAACATCAGGAAACCCACTTGCGCCAAACTGCACAAAGCCACAATGTGTAAAACGCAAGGTCTAACGATCAAACTTCACGAGCCTCAAGGTCGTTTCTTACACAACCATCAGCCGCAATTTTCACCGCCGCAGTGAGCTCATCTCCCCGCTCACACAAAACTCGGGGTCGAGTCATCGTCGGCGCAGCGGGAATTCCACGTTCCTCTGGCAAGGAGGGAGATGAGTGAGTGTTGTTCCACAACTGTTTGCAAAATTAGCTCTCAAACTTGAGATTAGCTGAATTAAGTAAAGAAAAAATAACAATATAACCCTGGGATGGACAGTCAGTGTACTACAAACACTAAGGCAAAGATCACCCATATAGCCTTGGCAGACTGTTGGGGCAAGTTCTGTTAGCGAGCACCTATGAAGGCAGGCGGGAATTGGGAACTTGGGTCGCCGGGTTCGTAGTGCGCTAACCGCTACACTACCGCTCACCACAAACACACGAACACACACGTACACACACACACGTACACACAGACAGGCACACACGCGCACACACACACGCACACACGCACACACACGCAAACACGCACACACACGCACACACGTACACACTGACAGGCACACACGCACACACACACACGCACACACAGGGACACACACGCACACGCGCACACGCACGCATGTGCACACGCGCGCACACGCACACGTGCACACACGCGCGCACACACGCGCGCACACACGCACACACGCGCACACACGCACACACACACAAACAAGCACGCGCACACACGCACACACGCGCACACACGCACGCACACGCACGCACACACACACGCACACACAGGCACACACGTCAGTCTGGCTCGACGCAAGTGCCCCCGCCTGTCATTGTCTGCACAAGCCTCCGCTGACACAGACGACACTTGTCAGTGGAGGCCCGCAACGCCGACACACACACACGCACACACAGACACACGCACATACACACAGACACACGCACACAGACACACACAGACACACGCACACACACGTACACACACGTACACAGACACACACACGCACACACAGACACACGCACACACGTACACACGCACACACGTACACAGACACACACACACAACAGCATATGCCACATACTAGGGATGGGTTTACGATTGCGACATTTTGGATTTCGCATATTTGAGCACAATTTTGGATCTTTTCCAGAATTTCGGACTATTTTTTTTCTTTTTACACAGCGCATGCACCCCCCCCCCCGCTCGGTCCCGTCTCGCCGACACGAACGTCCACCGCCCGACGTTGCGGGACTCCACCTTCGGCAGGAGGTGACGCCGGGGTTTTTATGGCTCAACCGAAAAGGAACAAAGACTCCGGCTCATCCGAAATGTCGCATCCCGAGCGAGATTTTTTTCGGATTTTTGTTCCCGATTCGTCTGAAAATAGTCAAAACAATTCCCTCCGACAGTGTATACAGCGCACGCACATCCAGTGCACGCACACAGCGTACGCCCACAGCGCACGCATATCCAGCGCACGCATTATAATTGGGCGGGCTTTTGAGGCAATGAGAACAGCAGGGGAAGGAGTGACCTCCCAGCTGCAATAATAATGTAGGACGGGTGACGGTCGGAGAGGGGGGAGGGCAGTGATTTGACTCGCCAGGTGTCAACCATCATGACGGCTCAAATCAAAATGAGGCCGCAGGTTCATTATCCTGGTCAGGGGTCAAGCCCATCATCCGTCCGCGGTGAATTAAAACGAGCACAGTCTATCCTCCTGTAACGCATGTCAATGTCATAACGCGAATCAGATGTATAACGCGATGATTAATGTATTGGGGAAACTACTTTCTACAACGCGGATGCGAATCGAATATAACGCGATGGAGTGAAGGGAGCGACGTCGCGCGAGTCGGAACCCGCGGCCGTACGCCTGCCTCGTGGCGCGATGCTGCTGGACGCTTCTGGATGCTGCCAACATGCTCCATTCTGGATCCTCGATCTTTGTTCAGCCTGCGTACGCATCTCACGTGCTATCACAGGCTGTGCTTTACCCCTATGTTATATATTATTTAAAATAACGGGATTTTTCCACAACGCGGTGTTCTGCAGGAATGCGACTGCTGCGTTATAGGACAGACTGTTCCGCTTGGTGAACATTAGCAGTGGTTATCTTACGAATAGATGGGGGTCCCCTGTCATAGTCGTGTGGAATTCCCATCACTGGCTTTCGGCTGCCAGAACAGGGATCATGTGACGACTCAATATCTGATTCACAATTACGGAGGCATCGCCGCAGCAGCCGCAGCAAGTAGCAGCAGTGATGAATCACCACTACGCTACTCCTGACGCAATCATCTGGCTCAACCACGTCAGTGTAAAATTACAGTTGTCGCTCGACATCAACATCAGCCCTACAAAGAAGAAAACAGAGACCCATAGACTCACTGAGACCCATACACTTACACAAAGACCCATAGACTCACACAGAGACCCACAGACTCACACAGAGACCCACAGACTCACACAGAGACCCACAGACTCACACAGAGACCCACAGACTCACACAGAGACCCACAGACTCACACAGAGACCCACAGACTCACACAGAGACCCACAGACTCACACAGAGACCCACAGACTCACACAGAGACCCACAGACCCACACAGAGACCCACAGACTCACACAAAGACCCACAGACTCACACAGAGACCCACAGACTCACACAGAGAGCCAAATACTCACACAGCGACCCACAGACTCACACAGAGACCCACAGACTCACACAGAGACCCACAGACTCACACAGAGACCCACAGAATCACACAGAGACCCACAGACTCACACAGAGACCCACAGACTCACAAAAAGACCCACAGACTCACACAGAGACCCACAGACTCACACAGAGACCCACAGACTCACACAGAGACCCACAGACTCAGACAGAGACCCACAGACTCACACAGAGACGCACAAACTCACACAGCGACCCACAGACTCACACAGAGACCCACAGACTCACACAGAGACCCATAGACTCATACAGAGACCCATAGACTCACACAGAGACCCACAGACTCACACAGAGAGCCACAGACTTACACAAAGACCCATAGATTCACACAGAGACCCATAGACTCACACAGAGACCCATAGACTAACACAGAGACCCATAGACTCACACAGAGACCCACAGACTCACAGAGACCCACAGACTCACACAGAGACCAACAGACTCACACAGAGACCCACAGACCCACACAGACTCACACAGAGACCCATAGACTCACACAGAGACCCATAGACTCACACAGAGACCCACAGACTCACACAGAGAGCCACAGACTCACACAAAGACCCATAGATTCACACAGAGACCCATAGATTCACACAGAGACCCATAGACTCACACAGAGACCCATAGACTCACACAGAGACCCATAGATTCACACAGAGACCCATAGACTCACACAGAGACCCACAGTTTGTTGTCCCTACACCCCCCACACCTCCAATGAGCACGGCTGCCTCTGTGCGGTGCGAAAGAAGTTGAAGGTACACACACACACACGTACATACAAGTTACAGCTGTTGCTCTGCATCAACAACGGCGTGCGAAGGAGGTGGAGCTAGAAGGAAAAAAAACTCGCTGCCCGAAGTTCATTTGAAGAGGGGAGAGGCTGCGACTGGCCTCGATCAGAGCGTACTGGCCTGAGCACACTCACGTTAACATAAACGCGTGCGTGTGCGTGCTAAGGTACATTTGCACACTCAATACCTGAAGTGTCAAGCCATATCAGCGCCGCGGCGAACTGTGCAAACATTTTAAAACGACAGACACCGTGGCTCCGAGTTCAAAAGTCACGTATGTCTCAGCGGCGTGCAAGGAAGCCCGCAAAAAAATAATTATCGAGGCATCGGACAACACGGACGCCTCCTCGCGCACACCACTTCGTCACGAGGCGTCATCGGTGGCCGTTAAATGGGGAGACTGGCCTCCATCTAAGTAACGTGGAATTTACAGCAACGCCAAAGTGGCAATCGCACGGAAGCGTGGAAATTCCCCAGAAATGTGGACATTCCACGTTCAAATGAGTTCGGGGGTTCCGTCTCTCCACAGGATGACCCCGCTCTTAAATTAAATATACTGACCGCAGAGAGATGATGATGGTGGTGGGCTGAATCAACTCCTGACGGGGATTTGAACTCACAATTTCCAACTCGCGAGGAAAATGCGATGACAGCAACCAGACAGAGAGGTCCACCATAACGACGAGGCAGCCATTTCAGTCACCCGTGCGTCTCAAGCGCAGCGAGTCGGACACCGATCGACAAAAGAAGACTTATTCAGTTTGCTATTCCCTTCTTTCGGTGAAAACGCCGCGGGTAGAATTTCACCTTCTCAAATGAACGCGGGGAAGGCGTTGCTGAGAAAGGAGAGGCAAGACGGTGCCGTGGCAGACTGGAATAAAAAGAGAGAAAGCCCCGATTGATTAGCGCCTCTGTGGAGTTCCTTCCAGGGCTTTTCCCCCCCCACAGGGACTCAATTGTTTATAAATGTAACGTATGTAACGGCTGTAAAGTCTGTTACATTCATCAATGTAACGCCTGTTACATTAAAAAATGTAACGTCTGTAACGCCTGTTACATTTATCAATGTAACGTCTGTAACGTCTGTTACATTCATCAATGTAACGTCTGAAACGTCTGTTACATTCATCAATGTAACGTCTGTAACGTCTGTTACATTCGTCAATGTAACGGCTGTAACGTCTGTTACATTAATCAATGTAATGTCTGTAACATTAATGTAACGTCTGCTATTACGTCGGCAAAATCGTGACGTTGAAATTAACGCCTCTTAATAAAAAAAATATTTCTCAAAACCGCACTGGTGACTGTGCGGTTTTAATCGTTGTGAGCCACCACGCGGAGGAGCCTCAATTACAAAAATTACATTTTATAAAAGCTGACGATAAAAATTGAGCATTCATAAACTCGATGACCTGGGTCGTGTTAAAATCCAGTTTGATTTATTTAAATTGCATGCATTTATATTGTAGAATGTCTTTGAGTGCGGCCATTAATCCATTTACTTGAATTAATCGCGTTTATGCGTGTTTATGTGTGTGTGTGTGCGTGAATGTGTGTGTGTGTGGTTAGCAGAGTTGGCTACGTATGGCGTAGCGGTTAACGTGCTGCGCTACGAACCCGGCGACCCGAGTTCGATTTCCGCTCACAGCCAACACCAGAGACGATGATCTGAACTGGTCCTGGGCCTCTCCCTCGGTCGACTCAGCCTCAAATGATTACCCGGTGTGACGCCAAAATATCGCCACTGGAGAGACAAAGGCGGCCGGGCGTGGTGTTGGCCACCCACCCCCTCGTATGCCGTGCCGGCCTTAATAGGTCCTCACTAACGGCACTTGCCCCAAAAGTCTGCTCTAGGCTATAGAGGGGTATCTTTGTCTTTATGTGGTGAGCGCAATGCGCTATGAACCCAGCGACCCGAGTTTAATTCCCCATCACGGGTAACATCACTGCGGATAGAAAGGCGGCCGAGTGTGGTGCTGACCACACCACCCGTCCTAGTGTGCCGTGCCGGCCTGCATGGGTGCTCGCGAACAGCACTTGCCCCAACAGTGTGTGTGGGCTACACGGAGGATCTCTATCTTTTTTGGTCTTTGTCCATTTATGTGCGTGCGTGTGTGCATCTCGGCGTGCACGCGCGTTTGTGTGCGAGTGTATACACGTGCGTATTTTAGAAAGAGCCGTTATTGTTTGTTTACGGACTGGGTGACTTGCGACGAGTCATTTACATATGCCACAGACAACATGATTTAATTTAAGGTCTCCATCTGTTTCGCGTGCGGAGGCAGATACCAGACAACACCAACACCTTTACTCATGCCGCCAATCGGAGTCCATCGAGATCCATCACGTCTCACGGTCGCTGTCCGTTTTTTCTGGCGAGGTGAATGCCCATTGTGGTTCGTTATTTCCCGTGATCGATCTTCCTTTAGTGAGCCACACGGGACGCAAATTAGATTCGTTGGCGTTTATAATCAACATCGTTTATTCAACTTGGTGAGAGTCGATTCCAGCGGAAAGCTCTTCCACGGGAAGTTATGGATCTCTGAGTCTGTGGACGTTTTTAAAATGCGCCTTTAAACCTATTTGCACATTTCCGCTTATTCAACGTTGAGTTAATTTAGTAAATTATTCTTAAAATGTAATTATAGTATTATTTTAATGCTGAGTGTCTGCTGCGGTGTTCTGCAGAGCGCTTGATGAAAAGCGCGACATGAATGTTAGAAAGCCGTCTCTGGTGTGGACCAATCAGTTTCGAGGGCAATGCATCATCTATTATTATCAGAGTGTGTTTTTTGTTTACATTCTGACCACAAGTATTGTGGTTAATGCAGACATGATTCCTTGTAAAATGTTTCAGTTTGGTGTTTTAACATCTTAACACCTGTTTTATTGCCAGAAAAAAGGGGGAAAAACCCTATTTTCATAAATGAAATTATTATGATCATTATTATTCCAGTTTTCATGACCGTGAATAAACATTCACCTGGTTGAAACCTCTTAGGGCCAGGTGAGAACCCGTTGTGATCCACGATTCCTTGCGATTCACCACCTTTATTACTCGAAGCAGCTGAGAATGTGGCCGGAGTGAACGGCTGTCATGGGAGAGCTCGCCGATCCCCGTGACGCCGCAGCGGAGCAAGTGATCGTCTGGCACCAGGAAGAAGACGGAGGCCGGACGAATCTGAGTGAAACGTTCAGGCGCCTCCGCCAGGGCGGACGGGGTTTGCAGCGCGAGTGGCGACAACCTGCCGCCTCCTCACAGCACGGAGGGCCTGGGTTCGATTCCCGACTCGGACGCCTTTCGGTTTGGTGTTTGTATGTCCTCGCCCTATCCTGCATAGGTTTTCCTCCAGATTCTGTTTGTATTCTCCCGGCGACCGGAGTTCGAATCCGGCTCACAGCCAACAACGGTCTTGATAATTATTTGAACGGGTCCTGGGCCTTACCTGGGTCGACTCAGCCTCAAACGAGTACCTGGCGAAGTTTGTAAAAAAATCGCCACCGGGGAGACAAAGGCGGCCGGGCATGGTGCTGGCCATCCACCCCATTATGTGCCGTGCCGGCCTTCATCGGTGCTACTCGCTAACAGTGCTTGCCCCAACAGTCTGTGAAGGCTACACGGGGGATCTTCGTCTTTGTATGTCCTCCCCCCCCTGTCCTGCGTGGGTTTTCTCCGGATTATCTTTGTTGTCTCCCATGGCTCCAAAAAAGTCAACGTACCCGGTATTGTCACCAAACCTTCCCAATGCTGAAATGTGACCCCACAATTGGGATCACACAGCATCAGCAGCGACGTCACCCCCCACCTCCCAACTGCGAGAACTGGGCAGGACCCTCCCGAAAAAGAGTCTTGAGCCTCGGTGAGGGCCTTCCTAGATAAACGCCGCCGATTGGCACGGTTGGCTGCGTACGGTGAGGAAGAAGTTAAACACACGTACGTACGTACACATTTACCAATGAAGCGTAATACCAACAATAAATAGCAAACACTAGCGTGGGATGGTGCCTATCATAACCCATTGTAGAAATTCCAAATTCCTATGGGTGGGGGGCAGAGATAGGTTGAGACCACGCCCCAACCGGGATCTGAGCTCGAGGTGAGGCAAACGGAGACAGATAGGCAGCAGAAAAGGCAGAGACAGAGACCGGTGGACAGAGAGGGTGCCAAGGTGGGTAGGAGATGCTCACTCCCTCACCTGCTATGCAGGAGGTCGTGGTTTTAATCCTGACCCTGACGCCTGTTGTATATTTGGAGTTTGCATGTTCTCCCCGTGATCACGTTCATTTTTCTCTGGCTCCTCCAGTTTTCCCTCCACATTGAGAATCAACGTGCGTTTGGAGCATTTGGCTGCTATAAATGTCCACTTCGTTGAGATATCATTTGTGTGCCAGGTCGCTTCTGAAAGAGAGCTATATAACTCAATGGGCCTTACCTGGTAAAATATATTTTTTTAGTTTTAGTTTATAGTGAAAGAGAGAGAAATAGAGATATGGTAAAGTAAACAGGGAATCAGAAAGGGGCTAGAGAGAGACCAGCAGATGGACAATCTGCGCGGACGGACGGATATTCAAGCAGAGAACAGGCACGTCACATTTTTGCAGACGTACACCGCGTGGCTGGAATCTGCCGAACCGGTCCCCTTGACACAGGGCAACACGGCGGACGAGTCTCACGCGCGCCACGGCAGCTCCCGTCCAAATCTGCCGTATTCGATCAAATACCGGAGGGGGGGAGGGGGGGGGCTGCTGCGTGGGCTGCCCGAAGGCTTCCTTCAGCGGAGCGAGGGTCGGGCAGCCGGACGGAACGGAGAGATCCGACGGACGGAAATTTATTTCGGCCGGGGGGCTGCGCCGGACGGTGGCGGGCGCCGAGGGAAGGCCGACGGGCACGCGAGAGAGCTTCTGTTAGCAGAGGGCATGGGTGGGGGGGGCCGGTGGTTGCAACGCCGTGGGTGGGGAGCGGTGGCGCAGCGGTTGGCGCGCCACCGCTACGAACCGGGCGGGGCACGAAGTTGCGATTCTCTGGCTCACGGCTACCGCCACCGGTGACGAACGTCTGCACCGGTCCTGGGCCTCACCAAGGTGGACGCGGCCTCGAATGAGCACCCGGTGCGGTGCGTAAACATCGCCGCTGGGGATACAAAGGCGGCCGGGTGCGTTGCTGGCCACCCCAAACCCCGAGTGCGCCGTGCGGGGCCTTCATAGGCGCTCACACTCACAGCACTCGCCCCAACAGTCTGTTAGGGCTACGCGGTGGATCTTTGTCCTTTGTGTAAGGCCGCGAGAATGGTGGTGGGCTGACCGCTGAGCCTTCTTCCATGTAACCCCCCCCTCCCCCTCCTCCTCGCCCCAATAAAATGGAACAGCAGCTGAGAGAAAGTGTTCAAGGAAGCACGTTTTGGCATTACACCGAGAGACAGAGGAACAGCACGCGCGGAAACAAACAAGTCCGAGAGAGACGTCGCGTCGATCGCTCGGGAACGTGAGTGGGGCTCGTTGGGGGGGGGTGACAGCCGGTGGTCGAGGCAGGGATGCGGGGAGATGGATTGTTTTGGTCGCGAGATGCTGAGCTGATGATCACGATGTAACACGACTTTTGTTCCTGGGTAGTAAGTGTTATTTTCTAATTGCTTATTCCTCAAAAGAACAGAAAGTGGCTATTATCATTCCCCACAAACTTTTCTTTTGTGACGAGGACTTTATGTGAACGAAAGGCACAAATGCACACGTTTTCTCATTGAAAATAGGTACATTTCAAAAAATGTGTTACACAGTATTCTTAGTTCTTTTGGTAATGTCACGTAGATAGAACATTTAAATAAAAATTTAATAAATAAAAAAACATTTTAATAAAAGCACAAAACCAAAGTGGCAAAAAACCAAAGTGTTTTTTTGCTTTTATTTTTAATTTAATTCAATTTTTATTTTCTATCTACGTGGCTTTACCGAAAGAACCAAGAGTATGAATTCCTGCAGTCACGAAAGTTTTAAGTCAAGATTGTTCCACAGCGTTATTAATGGAGTGGATTATTCACTTGGCTTTTGTGTCCTGGTCACAGAAGCAAAGTTTGTTGGGAATCATCGCCAGTTTCTGTACTTGAGGCATAAGCAATAAGAAAATAACACTTACTGCCCAGGAACAAAAGAAAAAACATTTTGTTACACAGTGTGATGGAGACAGCCTGGGGCAGGAGGGGGGGGGGCAGGAGGGGGGTCAGGAGGGGGGGCTGGGGGGGGACTTCATCTCACAGTGGCAGCGACAGTGAATTTCCAACAGCATCGCCGCCGCAAGAAGTTGTTCTCAAGTGATCGGACTGCATTGACGCGACAATACCGAGCGTGCCGACTGTCAATTTGTCCACGCCACGCAGATTGTGACGGCGACGACGGCGGTCGGGTTGAGTCGACTCGCCGCCCGGAAATTTAACTCTCGCTTTGTGAGGTTGTAGTGAGCAGAGTGTTTTTTTCTGAGCACGGGGCCACCCAGCTGATAGCAGCCAAAGCAGAGTACACACAACGTGTACGTGTGCGTACGTACGTGGCAAGATGTTAAGTACCTCGCCAGGTATACAGGTGTTCGATAATATACGTTTTTGTGGGATAGATTGCGTAAATATAAATGTGTCGTTAAACCCGCCACCATCGGACACAGCCAATTAGTCAGGTTTGTTACGTAAACAGAACGTGCCAATTCGTTACTATGACAACGCACCTATATTACGGATGATATTGGTTGCAAAAGCCTACGTGTTAAACATTCAGGAGATCGTGGGTTCGATCCTGACCCTGACGCCTGCTGTGTATTTGGAATTTTGCGTGTTCTCTCTTCCCGTGGTGGTCGCGTGGATTTGTCTCCGGGTCGTCCGGTTTTCCCCACATTGAGCATTCAGAGTATTTGGCGGCGATACATTTCCACGTGATAAGCCACTTTTTGTTCAGCGATCATTTGTGGTGGCCAGGTCACTTCGGAAAAAGAGCTAAACAGCTCAGTAACCCTTACCTGGTAAAATAAACAAAGTAAATCGTTGATGTATATTGAACTTCTTTCGCACCGTACGTAGCCACCAGTGCTACATCGGAGGTGCGGTGGGTGGACAACAAACTAAAATAAAGCATTTCTCGAGAAAGGATTTAGATGTTAAAGTGCACACCTGAAAGTGCCACGCGATGCGGTGACCGTCTGCGTTCGACGGCTCAGGAAGTGAAGTCGGAGCATTTCTCATCGCGCACCCTCACGAGTCCCAGCCCACCACGAATGTGCGCGCTCATCGCACGCCGTTAAGCCCTTCGGAACGACACCCGTTTTACGTATTCTTTCATAACTTGACTCGGGCTCCGCTAGTAAGTCGTTCCGCCAGTAACAACTCCTTTCGCTAGTAACAACTCATTCCGCTAGTAAGTCGTTCCGCCAGTAACAACTCGTTCCGCTAGTGACAAACTCGTTCCGCTAGTGACAACTCGTTCCGCTAGTAAGTCGTTCCACTAGTAAGTCGTTCCGCTAGTGACAACTCGTTCCGCTAGTAAATCGTTCCGCTAGTAAGACGTTCTGCTAGTAAGTCGTTCCGCTAGTGACAACTCGTTCCGCTAGTAAATCGTTCCGCTAGTAAGACGTTCCGCTAGTAAGTCGTTCCGCTAGTAACAAGTCGTTCCGCCAGTAACAAGTCGTTCTGCTAGTAAGTCATTCCGCTAGTAAGTCGTTCCGCTAGGGACAACTCGTTCCGCTAGTAAATCGTTCCGCTAGTAAGACGTTCCGCTAGTAAGTCGTTCCGCTAGTGACAACTCGTTCCGCTAGTAAGTCGTTCCGCTAGTAACAAGTCGGTCCGCTAGTAACAAGTCGTTCCGCCAGTAACAAGTCGTTCTGCTAGTAAGACGCTCCGCTAGTAAGTCGTTCCGCTAGTGAAAACTCGTTCCGCTAGTAAGTCGTTCCGCCAGTAACAAGTCGTTCCGGGTCTTCGGGGTGTCCGGAGAGCCCCGAGACGGCGCTTGGGGCCGCATCGCGCCCCGCTGGATCCCCGTGGAGCTGCAGTGGCGCCGCCGCCACCACCACCACCACCACACGCTGCAGCCTGCAGCGTTGTCCCTCAAAACCGCCCACACGAGTCGCTGCTGCCGCCCCCCCCCCCCCCCCAGTAACCCGCACCGACGGGGGGAGGGTGGGGGGCGGTCACTCGGCACAAACCCCCCGAACGAGCGCACGGCGAGCTTCTCTCCACGGAGCAGTCGCCGCCCGCAGCGCCACGGCCACGGCGGGAGGGGTGGGACGTGGCCGTTGGGGTGGGGGGGTGTCGTGGGGGTCCGGGCACCCTCACCCCACCCACCTCACCCACCCCAGTAGTTTGTGATGTGGCCAGGAGAGACACCCACAACATGTTGCCTTCGCCCAGGCTACAAACACTCGACACAAGCGGTGGGAAGTGCCACGCTCCTCCCCAGTCCACGGCACGATCGCCGTCCCGCCACGTGGTACTCGCGTGGTTCCTGCGTGGCGGCTACATTAAGCCGATCAGCAGTTTGAATATTTACATCCGGACCTACTCGATGGCCTCCGGGACGGCCACGTGTGCACGTCAGCTGTTGTCCCCCGCACCTGTCCGATGAACACGGTTGGCTTACGTGCGGCGAGAGAGAAATTCAACGTGCTCTGCATTGCGTGAGTGCGCACGTACGCAAACACGTCCGTCGAGAGGTCTCACCCGATGCCGCTCCGCGATTTGAAACGCGTAACCAAGGGGGACTGCTCTGTGACTCTCCGTTCGCGCGCGAGGCCGCCGTGCATTGTGGGCCACCGTCGAACAGCGCTCCCCAGTTTCATTCCACCGACCGTACCTCGGCTCGAGTTCACGACGTCCGTTTCGCCGACACGGCGGCAGCGCTCAAGGTGACGCGGTGGGGGCTCATCGCGGAGTCCACGGAGCCCACGGCGGACGGCCCCAGAATAAATGCCTCTGCTCGAGACCCAACAATCGAGGCGCCTCCTGGCTTTGAAATTCCTCCTCCCTCCTCCTCCTCCCTCCTCCTCCTCCTCATCGAAGACACCGGTGGTGTGACCATCATCCTCATCGGAGCGTCGTCAACAGGCCGATGCGAACATCTCCACAGCAGTGCGATTGTGACGATGCAAACCGCACACTATGGACCACAGACTAAACCACTGTAATGTCTGTGCTCCTTCGACGGAGGAATAGCAAAGCGACACAAACTCACTCCTGAAGTCCTCCCGTGGTAGTGAGCAGACCTCGACATCGGCATTTAGCTACTGAATCACATTGCCATCGTTCGTGAGAAACATAATCTTCTAACCCCAGAGGTGTGATGACGATGATGATAATGAGTTGTTCAACTCTTGCCCAGGGATTGAACTCGCGACAACCCGACTCCGAGTTTAACTCTGCGACCAGAGACACTGGCCCATTTCTAACAATATCACAACGGAAAGTACTACGCTAGACGCTGGATATAAGCACACCTTATACATGCACAGACAACCAAGTACTACGCCAGCCTCGGCAGACTGCCTCGGGTTCGCGCCGCTCATGAGCATCCGTCGGGCCGGGTCAGTCACCGCGGATGAGGCCGGCACCCCATGCAGACCGATGTGCTGTGCTTGTTATTCCGCTTTTGTTAGCAGGCACCTGTCAATGGTAAAGGCGTTGCGCCGATTGTGTCCACACGCTGCCACTGCAGGCAACTGGCGGAAGGCCCCGGGGACACGTCCACGTATCACTCGCAAGGCGAGGATCGTCACGCGGGTGGGAGTCGAACCCAGGTTTAACTATTTAAATTATTACACTAAACCATTTTTTCATTTTACCAGGGTAAGGAGGCCCCACTGAGCTACAGAGCTCTTTTTCCAGAAGGAACATGGCCACAATTGATCGTTCAACGAAGTGGCTTATAATCGTGTGGAAAATTATCGCGGCCTAATACTCTAAACGTGTGACGTCTAAATGTGGAGGGGAAAAACTGGAGGACCGAAAAAAATCCACGCGACTACGGGGAGAGCGAGAGAGAACATGCAGACGCCAAATTTACAGCAGCAGGCGTCAGGGTCGGGATCGAATCCACGACCTCCTGTATAGCAGGCGAGGGAGTAAACATCTCCTCGCCGCCCAACGCGATGGTAGTGTTGCGCTTGCCCAACGACTGCGCGACCACTCCCGCCCCCCCCCCCCGACACACACACACAGACGGAGCGACGAACAAACGTGCCCTCACCATAGTGCGAGGAGAAGGACCAGTATCTCTCCATGGCCGGAGGCTTCCGCGTCGGAAGCTCGCGTGTGGAGCGCGTCGACGAATTGGGGGGCCGCTCACTCCTCCTCCTTCTCCTCTCCCGGGCGGCGGGGAGCGCTCTCGAGTTGTCCACGGCCGCCGCAAAGCGGGACCACGAATTACAAAAAAAATCTAACAAAATTAATAATAATCTCGGAAAATCGTCGAGGGCCGCTCAGAAGAGGGTCGTTGCCCGCCCCCCCTACCACCACCACCGTAGGTCTGGGTATCCGGCAGCCAAATTAAATTTTTTCCACGGAAAGCGACGTCTCCGACGGCAGCTCGGAACGCGCGACAATCCGGCGCGAGCGGCGTCCGAGTTGGAACGGCACGAGAAGCGACGGGGCGGCGAGGAGGAGGAGGAGGCGCGATCGTGCGCGGCGCTCCCGCCGACTGTGCCGGCGCTCACTGCCGCGTGCGCGGCGAAGGGTTTAAAGGTCGCGGAACGCTGCGATGCTGAAAAAGTGGAATGCGTCGTGTTTGTGTGTGGGGGGGTTTTTTGTGTGAATTCCCAGTGGCCCAACCCCACGCATCTCCGTGCCTCTGTGTCTCAGCCTCTCTCTGTGTCTCTGTCTCAGTATCTCTCTGTGTGTCTCTGTCTCAGCCTCTCTCTGTGTGTGTCTCTCTCTCAGAATCTCTCTGTGTCTCTGTCTCAGTCTATCTCTGTGTCTCTTTCTCAGTCTCTCTCTGTGTCTCTGTCTCAGTCTCTCTCTGTGTCTCTCTCAGGCTCTCTCTGTGTGTGTGTGTCTCTCTCTCTCAGTCTCTCTCTGTGTCTCTCTCTCTCAGTCTCTCTCTCTGTGTCTCTCTCAGTCTCTCTCTGAGTCTCTCTCTCTCAGTCTCTCTCTCTCCTTCTGTGTGTCTCTCTCAGGCTCTCTGTCTGTCTCTCTCTGTGTGTGTGTGTCTTCTCTCAGTCTCTCCCTGTGTCTCTCTCTCTCAGTCTCTCTCTGTGTCTTTGTTTCTGTGTCTCTCTCAGGTTCTTTGTCTCAGTCCCTCTATGTGTGTCTCTGTCTTGGTCTCTGTGTGTGTCTGTCTCAGTCTCTCTCTGTCCCATCTAAGTCTGTGAGTCTCTCAGCCGCAATGCAACGTGAGTGTAAACTCGTCTGATAACAACTTAGTTTTTTCTGTATCTCTGTCAGACTGTCTCTCAATCTCAATCTCTCTTTATCTGTCTCTTAATCTGTGTGTGTGTCTCGTTCTCCACGTATGCGTCTCTCTGCGTCCCTGTTCTGTCTCTCTGTCTTCAACTCTCTCTCTCTTCGTCTATCGATCGCTCTGTGTCTGTCTCGTATTTACTGTCTGCCTCTGCATCCATCTATATACAGTATCTGTCTTTCTTTGCCTCTGTCTGTCTCTCTGGCTGTCTCTCTGTTTGTCTTTGTCTCTCAGTCTCTCTCCATGTCTCTCTGTGCGTCTCTCTCTCTCACACGCGCAAACACCACGGTGTCTCTCTGTCTCTCCATCCGTGTCTCTCTCTCTCTCCACCCCTCACACGCGCACACACCACGGTGTGAGGCAGCCGCGGAGTTGCGTCCGGCGTGCGAAGCACCGCACACGCCAGACGATGACAGCTGCACGAGTCATTTCCCTTCAGGTTGCGTCGTCGTCGTCGTCGTCACGTGGCGGCGACGGAGCCGTCGCGGCGAGGGCTCCGCGTCGCGCTGCGCGTCCGACGGGGAGCCACGGCCTCGCCCCGCGGAGTTCGTCACCGGCGAGTCCCGTGCACGCGGTCAACACTCCACATTCCGACGGCGGGAGCGGGTCCTTCCGTGGGGCAACCGCCGTAGACTTCCTGGCAAGGTGGTGCGGCTGAACTCGTGCTCACCCTGCCGGTGGTGGTGGCGATGCCCGGCCGAGTCGACCACCGATCGGCGCGTGAACTCTCGGCCCTCGCGATTGTGGGTGAAACGCTCCGACCACAGGGCCACCCCCGCCACGGTTGTGAAACAACGAGCCGATGTCGTTTAGCCGGGGTTCGCACCTCTCATTGGCACGCAGCGGGTGGAGCGGTCGCGAAGAGGATTAATGCACCGCCATCGAACAAAGACGGTCACTGCATCGCGGCGCTGTCAGATGGGCTTCTGCGGCCATCTGGAACGCTCTTCCTTCCGATACTAGGAAGCCACTGCAGCCATGCACTTTTAAAGCATCTCGATTGAAAACTCATTCCTTTCAAAATGCTTTTTGTGTTTAGTTTGTTGTCCTTTGCCCATACCTCCGATTAGCACGGTTGGCTTTATACGGTGCGGAAGACGTTCAACCAACATACATACGTACGCACGCACATGCCACCTGAAGGATTTTTAAAATAATTTCTCCTAAGACTCTCTTCCAAGACAACCTTGTGACAAACGGACGAACCACAGTGGGAGATTTCCGAATGGATTTTCCATCTCAAGAAGCCGCGATTAAAAATAATTTGTAAAATAATTAATCTAGAAACAGCTCAGCGCTCCGGTTTTTCCTTCCACATTTTGAAACATGCATTGAGATTTTTGTTTGATTAATTTGATGCTGTACATTTTCACGTGACAAGTAGCTTTGTTGAAGCTATCATTTGTGGCCAGGTCGCTTCTGAAAAATAATTCAATAGCTTGGTGAGCTTTACCTGGCAAGATAACAAATAATGTAGTTTTATTTGTATATTTTAAAATAATTTACTTAGCTTGCCTATACTTTGCACTCCTATCGTGTTTTTGTACCGTTTACAGCTAGCTCATCGGATTCCACCAGTAGACATTAAATACTCTCCCGGATTCACGAAGCCTGAAATATCGAAGTCACTGACGAGCGGGAGACGATCGAGACTCCGTCACAGAGGGGGGGGGACAACCGCGGCGACTTGGGGGTGGAGGGGGGGCGGAGTCGTTCCGTGGCACCGACGCCGTCCGTTGGAGGGGGCCCTGGTGCCAGCGATGGCTCTCCGGGCTCGACGAGCCAGACGTGGCTCTGGCAATCCACTCGAAAGCATTTGCTGCTAAGATCCAAACGGCGTGCTGCGTTTTTTGTCGTCCTTCGCGAAGCGAAAACAGCAACTTGGCGCTGTGCTCAATAAATGTGTGGTGTAAAACCGCGCCTGCATGGAATTGTGGGTGTTTCCCATAATTCTGCGCAGCCTTAATCGTGTTTTGCAGCAATGGAATGTGTTGCGTTCATGTGTTACCTTCAACGCGTTTAACTGGATGTTTTGTTTGTATTTCTTCGGTTCAGTCATTGACGACCGGACTGACTCCACCAACGCCTCGCTGCATTGGGGAACCCCGGGGGGGGGGGGGGGTTATTGATCAGGGGCGGCTGTAGCCCCGATCCAAACCCAGCGGCACCGGCTGAACCGGTCATCAACGGCTCTCGTGAGACACCCAGCCGCTCCTGAAGTTCACGCGCGCGCGCACACACGGCGAGATTTCACGGCCTGATTACGCGCCCGCTCGCCCCGACCCACGCCATGCCGCGGCAACGCCAGGCAGAGCCGGCACCGCGATCCACGCAGCGCTGTGGCTCTCGGGTTCACCGGTTCAATACCCATCGTTGCGCTCCCGTCAAAATCACGAATCGAATCGGGGGCGGACCAATCGACTACTTACGAGTCTCACGCGCATTACGTCGCATGCGTCAATTGGGTTTGCTCTCCAGCACACCGGTGGGCTGACCCAGTAACTACTTGGGCACGTTCTGTTTACGTGACAAACCTTTACTGGTTGGCTGTGTCGGGTGGTCGCGGGTTAACGACACATTTATACTTACGCAATCTAACCCAAAAAAAACATTTATTATAAACGTGAGTTACGGTATATATATATATTTGCCACCGTGCCAGCAGCGTGAGGCATTAGGCGACCACCGCTGCAGGGGTTGTTAGCGCCGTGCGTTATGAACCTAGCCAAGACGAATTTGATGCCCGGCCAAGACAAAGTGGCGGCGAGCACGACACCTGAACTGTTCCGTGCGCCCCGTCCGCTTCAACAAACACGCGCTGGCCAACGCGGTGAAGTATGGCCGAGCGACCCACGTGACTGACATGGCGTGCGGAGGCCCTTGTGCAGCGGTGGGGTGATACAGGAGCTGGCGGAGGTGCACAAGAGCCCACAGCTTCACTCCGCTTTCATATTCTATACGTGTGTACCGACTGCAGATCCTGCACGCGCCACGCACAGTGGCGGAGGGGGAATCGATGCGCGAGCAAAGCCATGACCCACTGCCCCAGGTCGCGCTTGCAAATCAGACTCCTCATAGCCTCTGAGTTCCTCTCGCCTGGTTCAACGAAAAATACACTTGACCCCCCCCCCCCCCCGAATCGCGACCCCTTTTCAGCCGATTTGCGGAAGGTGGTTGAACTTTTAACGGCGCTGACCGCGGCACGGCAGTGGCGGTACCAGCGGTACCGGCGGCACGGAAGCCTTGTGTTGTCACGAGATTTAACCCCCCCCCCCCACCCACGGAGAGCGGAATTTTTCTGGGTTCGACCCCTCGCCAGGTTGATCACCTTCCAGGGCATAACATGGTGGGGGAAGAGACAAACCTCACTGATTGGCTGCGTCGAGTGGTGGCGGGTTTTGACGACACATTCATATTTACACGGTGATCTAACCCAAAAAAAAAACCTTTACAACGGATATCGGTCGCGAAATCCTACTCCTGCTACGACTACGACGCGTCAAAATGGACAAGAAAGAATGTCTCAAAATGATGGGCGGCAGGGCGGTGCGGTCATGAGAAAGCGTGGCATCACAGTGAGGAAGGCCTGGGTTTCCCGCCCCGGGCACCCTGTTTCTCCGTGGAGTTTCTACGTTTCTCCTGCTGTCTCCGCGAATGTTCTTCCGGGGCTTCCGCCAAGAGATAAAACGAACGAACGAATGAACGCGCAATTGAACCGGCAACATTTCAAAATGTCATGCAGGTTCCTCGACTGGGATCACGCATGGCAGCAACAGCTTGGCAGGACCCTCCTGCAAAACTGTCTTAAGACTCTGTGATGTCGTCCTGGCTAAACAAGCGGAGCAATAATAATGATGAAAAATAAGAATAGGTATTACCCTTTCTGGCAATAAAGATGTTCAAAACACATGATACCTTTTGTCTCTGTACTGTTCGCCTGCTGGGCGTCCTCTGGTCTAACACTGGTGCATACAAGGCCACAAAAGAAGGCTGTCTCTGGTTTCAAAGACAATACATAAATATCATTATCAGAGCATGTTTGTTTGCATGTCCACCACAAGTGCGTGTGGTTAATGCCGACTTGATTCCTCGCGAGAGGTTTCTATTTGGTGTTTGAACATTTTGACACAAATCCTGCTTTATTACCAGAGAGGGTAAAACATTCTTATCTTTTATCATTTTGGATATTGGCAAAAAAGGTCCCATAGATGATGAACATAATCATTAATGATAATTGACCCGTAAATAAACAAACAGCAAAGGGAGCAAGGTGAGCCCAGATCAATGCGATGCATCTGTGATGGCCAAATCGGCGGTGGCGTTGGGGCGTGTGGCAGGAGGATTCCGTCAGCTTCACAGCACCAGGCCACAGGCTTCCGATCCGAATTGTAGGCCCAAGACAGGTCGACGAATGAGGCACCAGTCTTAAGATTGGTGCCTCATCCGAGGCGGCAGATAACTCATATCCGTCCAGTGCTCGCCGAGCTGCATTGGCTTCCGGTTGCCGAACGAATACGTTGCAAGGTCGCACTCATTACACACAAAGTGCTTGCCACCAATGAAGCACGATGCCTTGCAGAACCCCGGTCATCCTCGCAGCAGCGGCTTGTGGCTCACCATCGAACAAAGACGGTCTCGCAGCATCGTGCACTTTCATTCGCGCTTCTGCGACCGTCTGGAACGCTCTTCCTTCCGATATTAGGAAGCCACTGGAGCAATGCACTTTTAAATCATCTAGATTCATAAACGTATTTAAAAATGCTTTTTGTACTTAGTTTGCAGTTCTTTCCACGCACCTCCGATTCGTACAGTTGGCTAAGTAAGTTGCGAAATTAAGTTCAACATCCGTACGTACATGCAAATCGCCACAATTGGCCCCGGAGTTTCCTGAGCTTTCAGAAAGTCGATGACCGTGGCCTCACTCCGCACTCGGGGGGGTTTTTCCGGCCCCGAGCGGCAAGTCGGTGAAAGAGGCGGCCAGGTCGTGCTGAAATCCTGAGGACTCGCTCATCCCTGTGCCGCCCCCAACGCCGAGTCACTCGATCGAGTTGTCTGGCTCCGGATCGCTGGGTACTTTTCCAGTGTTTGCCACGATCTAAGCAGACCGGACGGAGTGGCAGATAAGCGTCGCATTGTTGCAATTCCTTACATCAAAGGGAGAGGCCGCTACCGTTGGCTGCGACGGTGGGCGCCACGCACGCCACGCACACGCGCTCGCGGAACCTGGTCCTGACGGGTTTGAACAGAAACCCGAGCGGGCCTTGCTCAAAGGGAAGACCCAACCCCGAACAATGACGCGATGCTGTCTTATTGCATCATTGGTCCACGGGGCGATGGCTCTGCTGCGGCGGTGGAGATCTGCTCGGTGCAAACGAAAGAACGCCCATTCGGCCGCTCACGTCCTGGACCATGGCCGCTAAACCACGCGCTGCCATCACCGCTTTAAAAGTCGCTGGGCTCCAGAGATTAGCGTGGAGCGGCTCCCAGGATGGTGGGAATTTAGTCTGGTGAATGGAGGTGAAAGGAATTGAGCAAAAGTTGAGTCTCTGTATCGAGGCTGTGGGTCAGTGTTGATGCTGTGGATCAGTGTTGATGCTGTGGGTCAGTGTTAAGGCTGTGGGTTCATAGGTTATTCTGAAGCTTCAAACTGGTTTTGGACAGCCTGGCAAACGCATCCCGGTGTCGATAACAAAACTGCCCCCGTGCCTTCGTTTGAAGTTGTTTGATTTTAGCACCCAAAATAATTAACGCAAATCAGTCTGCAAGCGTTCTTGTGTAGGCTTCTCCGAGTGACACTTAGAAAAGTTCACGCATGGCCCCAAACGGTACAATTAATGGGCTGGCTCGGCCATGTTCAGGCCTCATGCTTCGAACAGCTTCATGCAGCGGCCCCGTCATTTCACGGCCACAAATGTTCCCGTTGGGAAGCTGCCACGGCCGTGCAAAAGTGCGACGGTTCGCGCGCCGGTTTGGTGCTATCTCCCGGCGGTTGAAACGGTGAGATCCACCGGCCCCTTCCACCGCCTCTGTCCACCCCAGCGGTGTAAGTGAGGGCATTGCCCACTTAGTTGGTCCGCACAATCGGTGTGTCGCGCGTGTTGGGGTAAAGCGTCAGCTATTGCCACCGCTTCCAAGACGCAGTGGCCAGCGTGGAAGAGTAGGGGTCAAAATACCCTCTCTTCTGACAGCAGTGGAATGAGCGGGCCAATTGCAGGGCTGCCCCTTTACCCGCTATGTCCATAGACCCTGTCGAAAGCGCAAACCATGCTGCACGTAGCGGTTTACTCCGACGTGCTCGCCTGGCCAGGTGGCTCTGCGGATTGAAGCACAACCAGCAGGCGAGTACAGCAAGTGGGTTGTTGCTGACCCGGTGGGGACAATTGTATTGCGGTCGCCTCAAACGTGTCGGGTTTTTTTAACCTGCCCCTACTCACGTTCTGACCGCTTCATCCTGGACATGTCTGTGAAAAAGAGCTTCATAGCTCATCGGATTCTTCCAGCATCAATACATATTCTGATTCAGATTTTCTTCAGGTTCTCCAGTTTTTTTCTTCCAGTCCAAAAAAACCAGAAACATTTTGGCCAAACAGCCATAGGCAGGACCCTCCTGAAAACGAGCCTCGGGGGTCTCCGTGCGACATTCCTGGGTCAAGTAAAGAATAAAAATCCCAAGTCAAGTAGCCACCCTCCATGGAAGACGCTGGAACCGATATCGCCACGAATCCACGCGGTGGCTCACGGGCGGAGAAGCGCACTCCACTCACAAGCACATCGCCAAGCCATGCCCGGTGGGGGGGGGGGGGGGATAAAATATCTACCACCGCTTGTGGGAAGTCACTTCGTGGGACGCAGTTGTCCTATAGGAGCATAGCCTTATCCTTCCCCAGCACCTCCGATCAGCACGGTTGGCTACGTATAGTGCGAAAGAAGATCAACGTACACACATACCTAGCCTCACACAGAGAGCCAGAGACTCACACAGAGACGCATAGCATTTTGTCCTTCCTCCACACCTCCGATAAGCACGGTTGACTACGTACGGCACGGAAGAAGCTCAACACACACACAGACATAGCCCCTGTCTTATGAACATGGGATGTCCAGCGATGGCTCGTGAGCCGCGCGACAGGACAGAGTGACACGACACCGCTGCGTGGATCCTCCTCACTGCGGGGAGCAGCCTTCATAAAATGCTGCCCCCAAGTGTTAGAAACAGAGGGGGCGGACACACGCAAGGCCACCCCCGGCCTGGTGCTGTTGAATTATTTAGATTTTTTGGCTGCTATACATGTCCACGTGATGACAAGCCCCTTCGTTGAGCGATCGTTTGTGGGCAGGTCGCTTCTGCAAAAGAAGCGAATAGCTTGGTGGGCTTTACTTGGTGAGATAAAAACATAATTTAGTTTTTTTTTAAGTGATTTGTTTACCTTTCATAGAGTTTTCACTCCCAGTGTCACCCAGTGCGGTAACTCATGGTGTCACCCAGTGCGGTAACTCATGGTGTCACCCAGTGCGGTAACTCATGGTGTCACCCAGTGCGGTAACTCATGGTGTCACCCAGTGCGGTAACTCATGGTGTCACCCAGTGCGGTAACTCATGGTGTCACCCCTCATGGTGTCTGCCCGTACGAGACCATAGAGAACCCTTAGTCATGTTTTTTGTACTAATGTTACTCGTACATCGTAAATCCCGTACATCACTGAATGTAATGGCAATAGTAGTGACATAGACAACTAGACAAATTTAAATAATACCTTAAAATTACAATATTTCCTTTAATTACTACGTAATTCTCAAAAGAGTTACTGATATGGGTTCACAAATACTAATTACCACAATATTGTAGCTAAAACACTATAAAATTTGACAAAATCAGCGACTATAAAAACACGAGCAGCAACAAAAACAACAGCGCGTGCTGGTAGCGCGTGCAGACGAGACCACGTGACTCGAAGCGTCACTGTAACAATGACAGCTCTGAGCGGAGCGCATTAGAAGGTTCAAAAAGTAAATTAACATAGAGCTTTAGCCTTGTAGGTATATTGATACAGTACATGTAAGCTGGGCTTACGAACAATGTTGTTGTTCTAACTAACTACAGGGATATTTTTTTTTATATAAAGAAATAATTCTGCTGAAACGCTGCACAACAGTTGTTTATAGACAGCCATGTTGGTGTCACCCCCTATGATGGTGTCACCTGGTGCGGTCCGCACCCCCCTAGTGACGCCACTGCTTCCTTGTTCTGCCCAGTGCTGATATTTACACACCACACCACGTACTCACTCGAGGCCCAGTCTACCTGGGGGGGGGGGGGGGGGGGAAATCCACCACGAATCCAGACATCACTCACCACTGATGTTAGCCGTGGCCAGAAATCGACCTCAGGTCCCCGGATTCGTAGCGCAGCACGCAAACCGCTGTTTCCACCGCTCAATTTATCTCCCAGGGTGCATCTTTCCACACTTCGATGCGCACTTTTCTACACACGCGTACATCGTGAGCTGTGTTAGGACAACGTCGCCTATCCGGCCCTATTCTGCAGCCTCCAGGGCCACTGCTGCCCACGAACGCCCATCAAGGTGAGCTGGACACACGCAGTAGGTGGTGTGGCCACTGCCTTCGTTTTCCCAGTGCTGATGTTCACTCACTTCGCCGAGTGACAAATTTGAATGCCGAGTCAAGCTAGCAGTGGCCCATAACCGGTGCGTGCGCCGGACACCACTGACCGTGTCGTAGGAGTGGCCAAGAGAAGAAAAATGTTCTCATCACTGGACCAGGCTACTCAATTTTAGGCCGAGCTGACCTCGAGGAGACCCAAGCCGGGTTCAAATACCAAATAAAAAACTCAACACATTTGTCAACAACACTGCGGCCTTCAAAGTAAAAAAATATATAACGAATTACGTATTGGGAGGCAGTGGCACTTCTTCATAGCAAAAAAAACAAACGATATATATTTCCCTGTCAAGGCTCACACGGTGTGATTGAGAAATGTTGTTGTCTGTGCTTGTGCACCACTGCTAATGCAGCAGCAGCGTCACCAAACCGTGGGCTCTGACCGTCCCTTTCCAGTGACGAACAAATCAACGAATCCGTCCGTTCCATAGGGAGCCCGCGTGTGTCCTGCGGCTCTGCGCAGCGTTCCGAGATGCCGTTGTGCTTGGAACGCCGCGGAACGAATCGGCGCGGCAGACGAAGCACAGCGCAACGCAGCGCAACGCAGCGCAGCGCAGTGCAGCGCGCTCCGAGTCTGTGCTGCCGTACACCCCAACCTTTGCTCAAGTAAAGGAGGAGATGGATGTCACGGCGACACGAGCGAGCCAGCGAGCCAACACAACCTCTCCCTCCCACGCAGCAGCAGCAGCAGCGGCGGCGGCGGCGGCGCTCCGCACGCTCCGCACGCTCCGCCCCGCCACCTGTGCGCGTGCGGCGTGCAAGCCGTGCTGCGAACATTCGCACCGAGGCCGAGCGTGGCCGAGACCGCTGACCTGGCGGCACTGCGTTGGCAGCAGCGGTGCTCGGGCACAAATAACGACGGCAACTACAGATTCTTCAACAATGCCGAGGCCTTCCAAGGAGAATTATTTAACAAGCGACGTTCCGGCCGTGGAGCGGCAAGCGGGTTCCCACATCGTGTCAAAGGGGCACGCCGCCTCCCCTGCACCCCCCCCCCCCAATATCACGGAATTTACCCTGCAGCCCCCTTTGCGGCAGCCTCACAATTTACACCGGTGGCTCCCTTGTCATCTGTAATAACAACAACAACAACAAGTTCAACTTGTTATGCGCTGAGCCACCATTACCCAGCAGCCGCTCGCCCTCTGGGAGGGAGCCTGGGAATGGACTCGGGGGGCGCGAGGGGGGAACCGCGGACGAGCGGTGACGAGCCGGCAGTCAAATTCCCTCCCCCCCCCCCCCAAAGCTCTGCTGTCCTGTGTTTATCATGGTGTTATCGGTCAATACGGGGGCAGAGAGCGAGAGTGTGTGTCGCACCCGATCGAACCACCAAGGTGTGATTACTCCACCCTTTAAGAAAACACGCGATTTGGATTAAGTGAAGAAGAAAAAAAACCCAAGTTTAAATTGCGGCCACAGTTTTTTTGCCCGAGACTGTCCGCTTTTTTGCCACGCTCTGACCGCTCGGCTTAACGAACCCTTCCCTCAGCCACCTGCGATGAAACCAGATTTTTTCTTTCTTAAATCCTCTCAGCCACCCGTTAACTAAAGCCCGGATCTCACCCGCGGCGAGTCTGATGAGTCTCTCAGCCCAGTAGGCCGTGACTACACAACAACAAACACACCGACGTCCATAATCGTTTAAAGAAAAAAAAATGCTGTTCAATCCACGGAAAATCCCGGGAGGGAGACGCAGGAGACACCTCCTCGGTTCGCTCAATTAGGCGGTTTTACACCCAGCGGGCAACCGTCGTCGCCTACCGGCAGACCGCTGCCCGGCTTGCAGGCCTGGTGCCGAGTCACTTGGTGCCACACGGGGACAGCTGCCGCTGGGGGTGGTGGTGCGGGGGCGGCCGGCACATCCCCGGGAACGCGCTCCGAGACGCCCCTCGGCCACAACGAGAAGAGTCAGAGTCGGAACGTCAACTCACACTGGAGGAATCCGATCAGCTATAAAGCACTTGTTTTCACAGACGTCCAGTCGAGGAGGGGCGGCCTCTATCCAGATCACAACAAACTTTGCACCAGTATTCTTGCTGGGATCCCAGATAAATCCCCGTGGCTATTTTCCCTTCATTCAGCCGAAGTTATAAGGGGGGCGTAATACAGACGTACGCACTAAGACAACGCGCAAACGAACGAGGCCAAGCAACGTTTGCAGAGCGCGTTTGTTTGTTTGTTTTGCACGTGTTGCCACAGGCACGTGGTGTGTGGGTGCAGACTTGGTCCCTATTCGACGTTTTAAATATCTCAACACCCCCTGTTTAAAATCGCCAGAGGAGGGTAAAAGCCCCGCTTACGGTTTCGTCGCGAAGCAGAGTCACGCTTGTGGAGTCTCGGCGGTCGGGGTGGCGCTCGCGGCAGCGGCCGAGATCCTGGGACTGAATCTAGGTTCCAGTGGCCAGGCTTTAAAAACGAGGTCTTCACGCGAGACGATATCCACGTAGAGCCCCCCACGTGAACGCCTGTAAGTACGTTGAACTTCTTTCGCGCCGCACTTAGCCAAGCGTGCGGTCATCGTAGCATCGCAATTAACTCCGCCTAACCAAGCTCCGAAGCTGAGGACCCTGGCAGTGAAGAGCAACCCCTTCGCGTGAGAGGAACGGCCCGCACAAGAGGATGTCACAGAGCTACATCTGAGATTTCTCCTTCTTCTTCTTCAAGGGACCTCTGGAACCACGCACAGCAGAGGGCCGGGTGCTTCCCACTCACTCTGCGTATGACGCTGACATTCGTCGCATGATGGTCAAACCAATATTTTAACTCTCGGATTAGCTCCGAGGGTCGAGGACGAATCCGTTGACCACTGGACGATTATCGGGCAGCAGTACACTCCGCTGCCTCCTGACGCGGCGATCTGGCTTGACCGCCTGAAGGCAGCAGTGCAAGAAGAAGGCAGCAGTGCAAAAGTGCAAATGATCGTGAGGTTATTTCCCCCCCCACCCCCATCCATGCCGTGCTTCGCAACCGTTCCCAGAACGTGTAATTCTAAACGTTAAACATCGGCTTTTCACGACCAACATCACGACTCAATTCTCAGTCACAGTAAGTTCCGTTTGAATTGGATCACCGTGTGGTTATAATGCCAGTGTTTAACGATGACCCTCCCCCAACCGAACAGAGGGTGATATTTGTGCGCGCGTGCAACGGGACACAGAGCACGGGGGATGAGGGAGGGCGGGGGGGAGCCACGGACGCGTTGCAGCGACGACAGCGTTGCTGTGGAATTGTGTCACAGCAAAGATCCCCCATGTAGCCTTCACAGATTGTTGGAGCAAGAGCTGCGAGCGAGCGCCTATGAAGGCCGGCACACGAGTGGAGTGGGGTGGCCAGCACCACTCCCGAAGTGGCGATGTTTACACACCGCAACCGGGTACACCCATTGGAGGCCGAGTCGATTTACGCGAGGCGCCCTGGACCAGTTCGGTTACTCGTCACCGGTGTTGGTGGCCGTGAGCGGGAATCGAACTCGGGTCGCGCCGGGTTCGCAGCGCAGCGCTAACCGCTGCGCCTGCCGCCCCCCCCCCCCCACTTGAGGGAAAGAGCGCCACTGCACACACTCGTCACAACACTTGACAACAACACGTCCATTATGGGGGAATGCATTTCGGCCATCTCCTTCGCCGCGGCATTACCACGACGACCCTCGCGTGTTGTTTTCGTTCTCTCCTCCTGTCGCATCGGGCAAAGGGGGCCCCACGCGCGTTCATCTCACGGTGAACGACGCTGGCGTTGATCTCACAGAGAACGATGCTAACGATGCATTGACAATTTTCACCACTGGCCTAAATGCCTTCAATAAGAACCAGCGGGCTAGCTACCTACCCACCCCACAAGCTCGTGTCGGTGAGAGGCAGAGACACATTTTTAAGTTTACTTCAACCGGCGTCATTTTGGCATGACAGCCAAAACCGATATGATGTCCCGCCACCTCCCGATGAGCACGGTTGGCTGCGTACGGTGTGCGAAAGAAGTTCAACGTACGTACGTATGTACGTCTTCATTCTCAGAGCTTGAATTCTAGCCAAGCGAAGGGTGGCATTGAATGTGAGGGGTGTGCCCTGCAGTCATTTGGTGACCGGGAGCCGAGACCCGACACATCTCACTGCGGTTGAGAAGCCGGTTTAATCACGCGCGGCCGGAACCCCGGATGCAAACCCAGGCTTTCACCAGTGCTGGCTCAGCGCTCTGAACTCTTAAAGCCACCACCCCTGGTCACCGCCTACATGTCGTCGTGGGCCCGGGGTGCTCATCTATTTACAGCCCTGAGAAAGCGATG
This sequence comes from Lampetra planeri, assembly GCF_965212315.1. NCBI lineage: Eukaryota > Metazoa > Chordata > Hyperoartia > Petromyzontiformes > Petromyzontidae > Lampetra > Lampetra planeri. Next base: position 8,215,752 of record NC_136155.1, on the reverse strand, counting down.
GAAATTCCATGTTCCTGCAGTGAGGGGGGGGGAAGATTCCCTCCCAAACAACAACCACCGGTGTTGACGCGCCGCTAAACGGTACTCGTTTTCTTGACCCCCCCCCACTCCACTTCTGGAATGATGAATGGAAAAACCAACGGCCGAGCGAGCGGCAACGATGAACTTGCCACCTTCCGTTTTCCGGCCGCGCTTTCACCTCTCCGTGTGCCACCGCAGCCAGGTGACGACAAACGACAAATGACGGGAGAGAGAGAGACTTTTCCCCGCCGTTTTTTGTTGTTGTTGCGAGTTGTTGCGGCTCGTGAACTTTTCGTAAAAAAACCCATCCGCCGTTGTTGGCAATCGGTCGGATCGCGCACGGAGATAGCCGATGTTCCTTCGAGACTCTGAACCCGCCGGGTGGTGCGGTGGGGCAAGGGACGGCGGGACAGCGAGCGGGTCACTCGTGGTCCGGCGGAGAAGATGTGCCGGGTGATAACCTCCGGTTGGAACTCCGGCTTCCTCCCACACGCAAATACAAATACTTGAAAGGGAATTGGTGGACTCATCGCCAGCGGTACCCTCATGAAAACGAGTATTGAGACTCAGGGAGTCTGGACACATAAGTAACTGTTAAGTGTGAATACTTAGTGGTTAGGTTAGTGGACAGTTGGGTGGGTGAGCGAATCAATGAGTGAATGGGTAGGTGGGCGAGTGAGTTGGTGAGTGGGAGAGTGGGTTGTTGAGTGGGTGGGTGAGTGGGTTGTTGAGTGGGTGGATAAGTGGGTTGTTGAGTGGGTGGATGAGTGGGTTGTTGAGTGGGTGGATGAGTGGGTTGTTGAGTGGGTGGGTAGTGGGTTGTTCAGTGGGTGAGTGAGTTGTTGAGTGGGTGGGCGAGCGGTTGGCTGGATGGGGGAGTGGGTGAGTGAGTTATTGAGTGGATGGGCGAGCGGTTGGCTGGATGGGCGAGTGGGTGGGTGATTTATAACATGAACAAAATATATATACACATGTAACTCAAATGCAGCTATCGGTTTTGGCATTGGTATGGCCAGCGTGCAGTTGAGAACCCGGCTCTCAATCGCGGGAAGATACATCCCGGATCCGAAAACAGGATGTCAGCCGTGGGGAATAAAAGTCCGTCTCTCTCCGAAGTGGCCATCACGATGGCCCCTTGTCCACCCACCCACCCGCCTGGTCGCTGAGAGAGTAAACAACACAGCCCTGTTACTGTCTGCACGGGGCCCCACAGTGAATCACAAATGCTGTGCTTCTGGCTGTATAGTGGGGTGGGAGGGGGGACAGCGTCCACCCACCCACTCACACGGGTGAGCACCGCCGCTAATGTGGGATAATGGAGTCAATTACAGACACTGCTCTTAGGTGGGGGAGGGGAAATGTCACCAAACAATCACGGAGCAGCGCACGTGTGCACGCATGCACACATGCACACGCATGGACAAACGCGCGCACACGCATAGAAACACGTGTGTTTACACAAAGACAAATATACCCCATAGAGCCTTTAACGGACTGCTGGGGTAAACGCTGTTAGCGAGCAGCGCCTATGAGGGCCGGCACGGGCACACGCGGGGGTGGGTGGCCAGCGCCACGCCCGGCCGCCTTTGTCTCCCGAGCGAGGATGTTTACACGCCGTAACCAGGTAATCGTTTGAGGCCGAGTCGACCTACGGGAGGCCCGGGGACCGGTTCAGATAGTTCTTGTGAGAGGGGAATCGAACTCGGATCGCCGGGTTTGCGGCGCAAAATGCCAAAAACTGCGCCACGCACAAACACAGGGCACACGATACGGCCACGTCATAACCACACGCACAAAGGTGCCCGCTGTTTACGGCACTAAGCCGGGATCAGGCGAGGGATTACGAGAATGCACGAAGTCGCGCTGGCAATTCGCATTTCATTTCGCTCGTATTTCGCATTGTTCTTGGTCGCACGGAACGAACGTAACCTGCAGCTCGCCACTTGTTTTCCACGTGATGGCGTCCGAACCCCGCTTCGTCATCCCACCGCCGGACGAGGCGCCCCTCGCCCACCGCCGTCGCAAGCAATGGGGGATGTTTGAGCGTAAACGTCACCACGCCGGGCGGTGAAGCCCTGACGAAGGAGGGTGGCGCAAGGCGCCGGTGACGCCCGTCTCGTGCCCACGGTGTGCCCGCGACACCTTCGCACGGTGGTCGCCCCATGCGGCCACCGTGCAAGGACTCAAACCTGCTGAGATTCCCAGAGCCTGGCGGGATAGGGCACGTCACGGATCACGTGCTCATGGGTGCTAAATCTTCACCTGCACACACACATGTATATATAGACGACAGGCATACCTCTCATAGCACTGCCTCTTATAACGCCGTTTCGTTACATCGCTCTTTTGTCCTGGAGGAAAATTGCTGCCGCGGATCAGCCCCCATATGTGGAAGAGAGTGGGCATGGCTTTGCCCGTAGGGTCGCGTCTTTGCCCATGCGTGCCCATACAATCTTTGCCCACACGGTCCCTGCAGACTCATCTTTGCCCATACGTGGTCTTGCATCAATTCTTCTCGAGCAGCGATTCATCAAGGGGCTGATAAGTCAGACTGTGACAACTACAGAGGAATATCTCTTCTTGCCACTGCTGGTAAAATACTGGCAAGAATCATACTAAACAGACTTCTACCACTTGCTGAAAAACTCCTTCCTGAATGGCAGAGTGGCTTTCGACCTGGCAGGGGAACCTCAGACACGATCTTCTCAACTCCAAGAGAAGTGCCAGGAGCAGAGACTACCATTGTACATGGCCTTCTTCGATCTGACTAAAGCTTTCGATTCTGTTAATCGTGAAGCACTATGGAGAATCCTTTTAAGATGTGGCTGCCCAACAAAATTTGTGAACGTCCTCCATCTATTGCACGACGGTATGAAGGCCGTCCTCCCCTCGGTTGGTGAAACCTCAGAGCCAATCGAAGTAAAGGCCGGTGTGAAGCCAGGCTACGTTATTGCACCAACTCTTTTCTCCATCTTCCTGGTGGGAATGCTTCATCTGACAGAGAAACAGACTTCCCAGAGGCATAACTATCACATATAGGACAAAGGGAACATATGATAATTGGTTCTTTACCCTTCTATCTGGCAACAAAACTGACACCTTTTTACAAGGAGTCATGTTTGCATAGACCGCAATACCTGCAGTCATAATACAAACAAAGAACATAACTCTGATAATGTGCACTGTCCTTAAAGTTGATTGATCCACACCCGAGACAGCTTTCCTTAGAGCCTAGTCTCATATGGGTTGGACCAGATGACGCCAAAAGGCGCACAACTCAAAGACAATGCACCATCAGAGTATGAGAGCTCGGGGCAAGCATCTACACTATGGGAACCTCATTTGCCAGTAAAAATATGATAATTGGTTCTTTACCCTTCTATCTGATGGTGCATTGTCTTTGAGTTGTGCGCCTTTTGGCGTCATCTGGTCCAACCCATATGAGACTAGGCTCTAAGGAAAGCTGTCTCGGGTGTGGATCAATCAACTTTAAGGACAGTGCACATTATCAGAGTTATGTTCTTTGTTTGTATTATGACTGCAGGTATTGCGGTCTATGCAAACATGACTCTTTGTAAAAAGGTGTCAGTTTTGTTGCCAGATAGAAGGGTAAAGAACCAATTATCATATTTTTACTGGCAAATGAGGTTCCCATAGTGTAGATGCTTGCCCCGAGCTCTCATACTCTGATGGTGCATTGTCTTTGAGTTGTGCGCCTTTTGGCGTCATCTGGTCCAACCCATATGAGACTAGGCTCTAAGGAAAGCTGTCTCGGGTGTGGATCAATCAACTTTAAGGACAGTGCACATTATCAGAGTTATGTTCTTTGTTTGTATTATGACTGCAGGTATTGCGGTCTATGCAAACATGACTCCTTGTAAAAAGGTGTCAGTTTTGTTGCCAGATAGAAGGGTAAAGAACCAATTATCATATTTTTACTGGCAAATGAGGTTCCCATAGTGTAGATGCTTGCCCCAAGCTCTCATACTCTGATGGTGCATTGTCTTTGAGTTGTGCGCCTTTTGGCGTCATCTGGTCCAACCCATATGAGACTAGGCTCTAAGGAAAGCTGTCTCGGGTGTGGATCAATCAACTTTAAGGACAGTGCACATTATCAGAGTTATGTTCTTTGTTTGTATTATGACTGCAGGTATTGCGGTCTATGCAAACATGACTCCTTGTAAAAAGGTGTCAGTTTTGTTGCCAGATAGAAGGGTAAAGAACCAATTATCATATTTTTATTGGCAAATGAGGTTCCCATAGTGTAAAGGGAACATAGTCAACATAAACCGTTTCAGAGCCAAGTCGAAAACATCAAACACATCCGTCGTTGAATTCCAATATGCCGATGATGCCCAAGTCGGTGCCTGCTCAGAAGCTGGCCTTAAGGTCATCGTCAACATATTTACAGATGCTTACAGCAGGATGGGTCGAACACTCAATACCAGCAAAACAAAGATCCTTTTTCAACAAGCTCCGGGAGGACACCTACCAACCCCTACAATCACTACCAACAATGCAATACTCGAAAGCGTTCCCAGTTTCTCATACTTAGGCAGCCATCTCTCTCGCATTGTCTTAATTGATTATGAAATCCAACATCGGATTGCCCGAGCTCGTGCTGCCTTTGGCAAACTTAAGAACAGGGTCTTCAAAAGACCACGACATTACCACCATGACCAAAGTGGCTGTGGATAGTGCTGTGATCATTCCAACCCTCGTATGTGGTGCAGAAACCTGGACCACCTATCACAAACACATAAAATCTCTCGAAATGTTTCAGCGACGCTATCTCAGGAAAATACCAAACATCACCTGGAGCCATCCAACTCATCCAGCATAGAGGCCATCATCATGTAGTACCAACTCAGATGGGCAGGTCACCTTGTGAGGATCAACAACTCTTAAGAACATCTTCTATTCCCAGCTCAGGGATGGATCACGTGCCCCTGGAGGTCAAAGGAAGCGTTTCCGTGACAACCTTAAAACGCACCTCAAGCGAAGCCACATAGATCCAAACAACTGGGGAATCTATGCTCTTGATAGACCATCATGGAGGGCCAAAATCAACAATGGAACTCAGAACTTTGAGGCCGAACAAAGAGAGTTGATAGCCAGGAAAAGAGCACGCCGCAAAGCAACATACATCACACCAGACACAGAGACAACAACGAGTGGGAGCTCCAGGGTGGACCGTCCCTGCCCCCGCTGTGTCAACATCTGAAGGTCACGGATTGGCCTAGTCAGCCATCTCCGGACCCATGGCCAGCCAGGCCCACCTCACAACACGGACAAGTGACACCTAAAGGGAAATCATTACTCGCCTACAAGATCCCAGAACATGTGCACTATGTATGCATCTAATACATGTAATGCACTGTGTGTAACGTAGTGTACAGAGTGAACGGTGTACACTATGTGCCCACCCCAAGAACCCTCTCCCTGCACCACGTTCCGTGACCCTAACGGGGAGTTGCTAATCGCCGAGTTGCAAATTGCCGAGATGAACTCAAATGACCGGTGGGCGGCGGCGGCGGCATGGAAGCAGAATATAAACTATCTGCAGGCCTCATCAGCCACTCTAAGGCGCCACCACTGATCTACGGGAAACGTGAAACCACCCCGTTCTTCATCGCCGCTTAGGACCGACTTGCCAAGAGCGAAGTGAGAGACGGAGACAAACGTCTCAACCGTGCAGCGAGGGCAGTGAAGCGACCTCGGCGAGCGCAAAGCCTCGCTAAGCGCGCTGACGGCCAGAGCGATTTCCTTGTTCAAATCGAGCGTCGAGGCATCCATGGAAATTGCACGTTCCTATGGCGGGAGCGAGACTATCCGCAGACAACCGTTGTTGACTTCCCACGTAAAGTGGTACTCGTTTTATCGACACCGTAGAGATGATGGGAAGAGCCAACCCCCTAACCGTCCCTGACAGCTGCTGTATAGTTGGAGTCTGTGTGTCTCTCTGTCCCCGTGGTCATGTGGATTTTCATCCTGATCCTCCAGTTTTTCCCGCCACATTTAGAATTAACATCACGCATTTACAGCTATACATTTGCACGTGATGATAAGCCACTTCATTGAGCTATCATTTGTGGCCATGTCGCTTCTGACAAAAGAGCCACATAGCTCAGTGGGGGTCTTCCTTAACTGGTAAAGCCCAAACCATCAAAGTGATGAGTGCACCATCCATGTGTAGTGGGTTACTTTAGAGACACAGTAGTCGTAGGAGGCAACACACGTTTAATCTACACTTTAGACACTTGTTCACATACGGGATAACTACAGCCCGCATGCTGCCTGACCCACGACGCCGAAGACGTAGCATTAAAGGTTTCAATTCCAACGACAGACAGCCCTGATTCAGCCTCGGGACTTCCCTTTTATGCCCCTACGTGGCCTGGTTCCGCCCTCGGCCACGCCCCCTTCTGGAACCTACCAGAAGGTTCTGGGCTATACCCCACGTGTCCCCTCAGTCACCTTTGCCCTACATCCCTTACCCCGGCCTATCAGGTGCCCTGCTAGCTGGCCAAACTGCTACCCCATTGCGTGGTGGCGTCAGGATCAAGAAATCTGCCAAATTCGAAAGTCACACCGCAAATTACTCAATTGGGATCATACAGAGGAGCGAGCATCGCCACCCTACTGGCAGCAGACTCATGCCCCGAGTCACTCTCGCAACGTGACTCATCCTGGTCTCTTAAGGTCTTAACGAGCATGAACCATCACGCGAACTCCAGTTCATCCTCGCAGCAGTAGGGTTGAACTTTGGCTGGCCATTGAACAAAGATGGTCACCGCATCGCGCGCTTTCAGATGCGCTTCTGCGGCCATCTGAAATGCTCTTCCTTCCGATATTAGAAAGCCACTGGAGCTATACACTTTACATCTAAAATGAAAACTAATTTCTTTAGAACTTTAGTTTATTGGCTTTTCTCCGCACCTCCGATTAGCACGGTTGGCTACTTATGTTGAGAAGCTCAACATACATACATACCTGGTTACACGAAAAAAATGCGAAAGTTGAACCTAGATTTTGGACATATTTCGTCACCGTATTTCATTAGTATCCAATGCATTAAGTAGAGGCAGGGTTATTTGTTTGTGTAATAACCCAGAAGGCTCCACTTTAATGCCCGGCAAGGTTTTACACTGCCTCGTCTTTGCGCCGATAGTCCAAGAGGTTAAAGGGAACGAACGTGAGCTCACCGGCGACCACGAACATCTCCAGGAACCGACGGTGCTAACAAACCCACGAGGACCGGGCCGTTGTTTTTTCCCTTCCCTCTCCCTGCGCTTGTGAGATGAACTGTACCATCATCTCAAGTGGCCACAAACACCAACGCCCGTTAGTTTGCCCATTGGATACGAATAAACGTCCCGTCAATTGGCTGAAAACATCGTAACATGGAGGATCGCAGAGCTTGGGAAATTGCTGGTAGCGCCGCTGGCTCGCAACCGCCTGGCTGCTGCTGCTGCGTCCTGGCTCGTGTCTGTGGTTTGCTCAGCGACTGTAAATTACATGAACGATATATAAATAACGAAACATGATTATCTTCACCAGCGTATTCAACATAATCATTATCATCATCTCTGGGTCTGCCTGGTTTATGTTGTGGCCAGAATGTTCAACTCACAGCGGTTATGCGCGAGTTCAATCCCGGTTTAAGGTATCGACTCCGCATCTCGGGAACATTTTGCACCTTCTCACCGAGGACCATTCTGTGGGACGTTGCCAGTGGCCATCTTATGGATACTGACCACCATAGGAATGTGGAATTTCCGCCACTGGTACTACGGTGCCGGTCATCACCGAATGTCGATTGGAGCAAGGAGGAAGATATCTCTTTTTACACGCGTAAAAGAAACGAATCGCAATGGACCAAATTAAATCATACGTACATCTGGTATTCGCACAATTCCAATACGGTGAGGGTATTGCAAAGTCGCTATGTTTCACAGACAGGTATAGTCTGCAGTAGTCTCCCAAGAGGTGGAGATGTTGCTGTGTGGTTTTATTTAAAGTTGTGAGTTTCGGGTTTGTGCTGCAGTAACCGTCCTAGATTCTCACCCAGATCTGGAAGAACGCTGCTAGCGTCCAGAATGAACGCCTCACTCAAGATCCAAACATCTCCTCCTCCTCGCCCTCCTCCCCCTCCTCCTCACCCTCCTCCCCCTCGAAAACACCGATGACCATCAACCACATCAGAGCATCATCAACAGGCCGATGTGCACCACATTTACTTCACGAATGGAAAATTAACAACACGAGCCACAGGAGTGTGCCCGTGGCCATGCAACACAAACGACGGACAGCACAATAAACCCACTGTGGTCTGCGCTCCTTCAACCGAGGAGGAGGAACACCAAAACCGCACGAACTCTCTCTAGCGAAGCCCTCTCGCCGTGGCCAGCAGCAGCTCTTGCACAAACTGCCGCCATGCATGAAAAATGTATTTGCGAACAATTTTTTAAATACTGTATTTGGCAAATTTTGGACTGTGGCGCGGGCACGCAATGGCACACCCCGCTTCCCAATGACCTCACGGGGAGCCTTTGATCACGTCCGCTGCAGAGCAGAGAGAGAGCGCGAAAACTATCTAGCGTTCAATCCTCTCCCATGAGTAAGGCCCAGGGCGGCCGCTGGGCTCGAACCACCGCGAACCGCTGCGGGCAAGCAGCAGACACTCCGCTGCCACCGTGGCCGCGTCACCGCTACGAGCGACGAGGCTCCGCTGCGACGCTTCCACGACACCCGTGGCCGTCGCAGTCACAGCCAGGAAACCGACAAGGGGAGCTTTGGCGGTTTCATCGCCACTGCCGTCACCACCACCGCTGCAGACGCCGTTATTTAGTGATTTATCTTGCACGCGCGCGCGCGCAACTTTCCTCTGCCGTCGGCGTTGTAACCCCATTTCCTGCCAATCGCCCGCCTTGCACAGCCACGTCCTGAACACCTTTTCTTGCACCGGTCGATGGGACGCTCGACGGTCAACAACGTCTCGTTCAATTGCAACAACAACAACAAAAATCTCCATAATGTTTTTTTTGGGTTAGATCGTGTAAATTTCTACGTGTCGTTAAACCCGCCACCGCTCGACACAGCCAATCGGTAAAGTTTGTCATGTAATAAGAACATGCAAATTCATTACTAGTACAGCACACCGGTGTGTTTTGGAGACAAATCTGGCTGTCACCTGATGAAGCTAGTTGTAATTGCTGGCGAAACGTACTTAGATTGTATATGTTGTGAATGTGCTCTCAAACACACCGGTGTGCTGTACTAATAACGAGTTGGCATGTTCCGTTTGAGTGCCAAACCTTACTAATTGGCTGTGCCGTCGGGTGGTGGCAGGTTTAACGACACATTTATATATTTACGCGATCTAAAAAAAACTATTATGGATTGTATTGGTCGCGAAAGCTTGCTACTACTAACAACAAAAAACTTCGATGGGAAAATAACCTCGGTCAGGAATACGGCCGCTCATCCCGATGCGGCGCCCCTCCCCGAGATAATGAAGCCACGTGTCTCTCCACGCTCGTTCACGTGCTGACGATGAGTATCTCCCAAGGGCAACTGCAGGTGATAATAATAATTATTTCATTTTATAGAGCGTTATTTGTGCAATTGCATCCCACAACGCTGCAACATCAATGAGCCGGTCCCCTACGGCAAGGGTCCCCAACCCCCGGGCCGTGGACCGGTACCGGCCCGTGGCCTGTTAGGAACCGGGCCGCACAGCAGCAAGAGGTGAGAGCGGTGGGTCCGCGCGTGTTGCCCGCCCCCATTGTTTTATTATTGACCACTTCCATCCACGCCTCTTTCCCGCACAGCACACTTGTCTCAGTCACAGTGTTGGTAAGCCCACAAGCTCTAACCCCTAGTAGCCACAATTAGTAAAAAACAAACGTCGCTGGAGAGCTTCTTTGAAAAGGGGGAAAGACCCAATGATGAACCCCCCCCCCGGTCCGTGAAAAAATTGTCTTCCACGAAACTAGTCCCTGGTGCCTGGTGCCAAAAAGGTTGGGCACCGCTGCCTTACGGAGATGATACAAAAACAAAACCCCCCCACTTATTTAGCAACTAAAAAACTATAAAGATGAATACACAAATAACGAAGAAAAAAATGCACATAACAAGAAAATGATCATCACAGGGAAAATAAATGAAATTAAATAAATCGGTTCGGTCTCCATACCCCATTTCGCCAAACTCCATCAAAATAAATGGTCTGCGATATTTCATCAACCATTAGATGAATGATGGGCTGAGTCTACTCCACACTCAGCTGGGATGTGAACTAGAAACTGCCTGCCTGCAAGCTAGATGTGTCTGAGCGATACTGTGGCCGATACACTAAATTAGCCAAATACTGATGTTTTCGGTATTTTTTGTCTTAGTTTCAACCTTGTTCACATAAGCTCCACCGCATGGGCGTTCACGTGACTCCACATTCATTAGGATTGGGGGAGGGGTCTAAGATCAATTATCTGCACACACACAAACTTAAAACTAAAATATTTGTGTTATTTTACTAGGTAAGGCCAACTAAGCTATAGAGCTCTCTTTTAGGAGTGACCTAGCCACAAATGAGACAGCTCAACGAAGTGGCTACTCATCATCACGTGGACATTTGCAGCAGCCAAACACACTCGAGACGCATGCCGTTGCTAAATGTGGTCAGGAAAACCGGAGGGCCCGAAAAAATATTCACATGACCACGAGGAGAACATGCAAACTCCAAATATACAGGCGTCAGGGTCAGGATCGAAACCATGACCCCTCCTGTACACCAGGCGAGGTAGTGAACATCTCGCCGCCGTGGCACCGATCACAACTGTATGCATATAGCCATTACAGCAGTGTAATGCACATCAACTTCGGGTCATTGACGTATTCGCTGTGACCACCCGCAATGTGACCCGGTGGCACTGTGGTCAAAACGCTCGGCTCTCAATCACGTGACCAAGTTCAAATCCTGGTCAGGTATTGAACCGCCTAAATCGATCATTCTTCTAAGGTCGAGCGAAAAAAAGGGAACATCTTACGGAGAGTCTCTCCCTGCTGTAGGCATGGCGGAGACACTGACTACGGTACTCTGATTTTGTAAACGGGGCTTCCACAGATTTCCAGCTGTGGCACTGACGTGAGCCCAAGCAGGTCTTGGAGGCTGCCAGTAATTGATGCAGCAACGACGCATGTCACGATCTTAGAGTAGGTAGCTGCTGCAGCTGTTGTTGCGAATGGCTAAAAGCCTTGAAGAGTCTCAACGTCTCTCCCCCTCTCCATGCTCAAAAAACGAGCGTGGCAAGGGGGAGCTCACCTCCATGATCGCCGATGGTGAAGATTTCCATGGGAGAAGCCACTCTTCCCATAAGAAAACCACCAAGGGGTGCTCAAGTCGATGGGCCGAGGCGACCCAGAACCCCCGGTTTGAATTCTCAACCTTACGGCTGGCGGTCAAGAACTCTGCCCAGAGCCACCGTGGTTGGACACGAAACTGGTCAATTATTCTTAAAATGTATTTATAGTATTATATTTACACTGAGTGTCTGCTGCTGCTGTGTCCTGTACAGCGCTTTGAGATCCTTGTTGAAAAGCGCTCTATACGTGGAATTGTTATAATTATTATTGATGAAAGTGGCCCGCCACCTCCTGCAAATGAGTGAAGAGCACTGCCACAAACAGCAGAGACAGGAGAAACATCACTTGACGATGTGTTTTTTTCCCTTTTATCAGCCGTGTTTAACAGGGATTCAACAGGTAAAAATCGATAAAAACAATTGAAAATAACAAAAGCCTCATGCCAAGTCACATCAGAAACCAGACCGACTCTGTTCAAATGCGTTCGGAGCTGTGTCGGAAGACGCGTCGGAAATCAAGTTTCTGCATCGCAAATCAATCCGTGGTGGTGTTGCATAAACTTCGTGAGCTTGGACCATCATAAACCGGAGACCGTCTGTATTTGTTTTGGGTCTTCGCCCAATCTGCCTCACAGTGGCTGTTAGGAATCCCGTGACGTTCATTCGAAGAGGGCAGGCCATCGTGTGCCGGCATCACGGCCAGAATTTTTGGCCAAAATTATAAAAGGCCAAATTGGGATCACGCGCAGAAACATCACCCCGACCGCGGAGCCACCGCAGGCTGCGTCTGTGAGACGCAGCGTCGCGACGGCCTCGCACGAGAAGAATGCCGTGAAGACCCAAATGTGCTCCCGAGTTCATTTGACGGCTCTATGCCGGCGGAGGGCAGGTTACCGAGACAGCCTTGGCACGGCGGGGGGGGGGGGGTCGCCGCTGACCCGGGTCACACTCAGCGTGCAAAGTCCACAGTGGTTTCTCCACGGAGGAACCGGGGGCTCCTGCCATAGGAATGTACAATTTCCGCCCCCCCGCCTCCACAGGAGTGGGCGGCATTCCCCGGGGATGCATTCCCTCTCCCACGGCCGGTCACGCTGCGACAAAGTCTCGTCCGTCGGCCGCCTTCCTCCCACCTGGCGACGCGTCCCTGCCAAGGCCAACCGACTTGCATTTAACGCTCGATGAGACGTCTCTCCGATTTGCATTCGTCCCTTCCTCGTCCCGGTGAACGCAAACGTTGGGACCAACGTCGGCGTGCGGGTTGGAACTGTAGGACCAACGTTGGTACCAAGGTTTTCCACGTTGACTCGACAGCACTCCTTCTGCGTGCACTCGTCGCACCGTTCTCGGTCAGTTTCCGAACCGCGCCCCCACGGCTGGAAAGAAGCGCTCGGAGAAAAGGGGCTCGCATACGTCGTCGTCGCCGCCATGGTCGCCGCCATCGCTGCCGCTGCCGTCACCATCGTCGTGGCCGTCTTCTTGGTCGCCACCATCGTCATCGTCATCGTCGTCACCATTGTCGTCGCTGTCGTCGTCGCTGTCGTCGTCATCGTCGTCATCGGTCTGTCGCGCAAGGATTCGTTTTGTCCATCCATTGCACACTCAGTCGCAACACTCGATATGCAAATGAGGCTCTGTATGCCAAGTCCATTCTTATCGAGGGACTGTGTGTTGTTGTTGTCTCGGTTGTGGTCTCAGACCGTTGTTGTTGATTTGCTGCCTTGCCCAAGCTTGCATTTAGTGTTGAAAATTCGGCAGGAATGTTTGCACTTTTGCCATTTGTATTCATCTTTTTTTTTATTCACTTAATATTAGCGACCCGCTTATCTTCTCTCCACTTTGCACCCCGTTTGTTTTTCTGTCGCATTGTTTGTTGTTGTAACTCGCATCCGGCAGTGAAGCGCCGTGGGTCTTTGAAACGATTCTGGATTCTGACTGCGACCGGCAGCCTCGCATATCTCACCGTGCCGACAGACGGCCAATCGCCGCGACTTGAAAACGCCGCATTGCTGCCGCATGGCATTGGCTCCCTCTCGTAGCGAGAGAGAGAGAGGTGACGACTCAGAGGGGCGAGGAGAGGAGCCGCAGACGAGGAGCGGGGACGGCAGTGGCCACGCGATGAGCCGGCGTGCCAACAATTGCCCGAGCTCTGCGCTCTGCGCTCCTCTACGCATGTTAAAAGTGTTGTCGGCTAATAAAAGAGTGGGGGACGCGACCGGGGCACGTGGCAGAAAAAAAAACCACGCGTGCGAGGAGGAAACAATCGATCCCGTACAGACGGAACAGGTGTGAGTTCACATTTTTTGCCGCACCGCCTTCTCATGGCAAGCCAGGGTACCGGCACCTCCTGGAATGCCCACGGGCAAGGGAGCGTCACGACATTTGCGTGCAGTGATCCACAAACCCTCGCTGCTGCTGCTGCTGCCACTGCCACCTCCACCGTGCCGTATTCCAGGCAGCCATGTGCAGCAGCAGCAACGTCATAGCCACCGCCGCCCATCTAACCACGGGACATGCTTTGACAAAATTCCACCCAAGGAAATCGCCGCACGGGGGAAACTGAACCTTCGACCCCCCCCCCCACCATGCAACGTGAGCACCCGCGGTCTCAGCTCCACGCGTTCTGCCGTGCGCCGTTTGAAACTGCGACCGACGCCAAGGCCTCGACCGGCTGCCCACCGTAAATCTGTAAACTATAAACTATGTCTCTTTCTCAGAAGCGATCTGGATGTCACAAATTATAGCTCAACCGAAGTGGCTTACCATCATTTGGAAATTTATAGCAGCCAAATACTCTAAACGTATGGATAAACTTGAGGATCCGTAGAAAAATCCAAACGACCACGGGGAGAACACGCAAACTCCAAATATATAGACGTCAGGGATCGAACCCACCACCTCCTACATACGAGCCGAGGTAGTCAACATCTCGCCACCGTGGCAAATCTAGGTGGCTGCACCCTGAATGGCACTAATTGCATTAGTGCCATTTGAGGTGCAGACTCCCCAAGAGGCTTATGCTTTATTAAAACGGCTTTAGCGGTCCACTTGGAGACATAACGGTGAGCAGGCGCGAGGGCAGGTGTGCGGAGCCTATGAGCGGCAGGCCTGGCTGGACTTTTTTTGTCAGAGGCGGCTTAGGGCCGTACGATGGGATTTGCCGCGGAAGTGGCGACGTTGACGTGCCCCGGACAACAGCTTGAGTTGTCAAACGCAATTAGATGAGGGGCTTGGCAACATCGTGGGGGCCGGGCAGAAACGAAACCCCGCCGTGTCTCTTAAGGAAGGTCCTGCATGGTGGATTGGCTGAATGCTCCGCGCCGAGAAGGCCTGGCGGCGTCAAGAGTCACCCCCGCGGCTCGACCAAGCGTGGTGGCAAGCGCTTGCCTCACCACGCGGCCACTTAGCCAGTGGCGGAAGAAAGTCCACATATCTACGGCGCGGGGGGGGGGGGGGTCAGCCTCTACCGTAAGACGAACACCACTGACGTCAATTAAACGTGGAACTCGTGTTACTGCCCCGGAAAGAACGACTACAATGACGATGATGATCATGACGACGACTACGAGGGTGGGGACGAGTTGACCAGCGACCGGTATTTCAACTCCTGAGCATCTTCCCGAGCGGCCTGACGACCCGATAATCTCCCACTACCTAGCGCCATCACTCGACGCCGTCCCTCGGCACCGCAGCCTGGGAGTGCCGCACTGAGCCCATCCAGGAGCAGCAGCGGGGGTCAGGCCGAGCGCCGCCGCTGTGCGCGTGCCGGCGATGCCACGCTGTCTTTCCCCCCCGCTTGCCGCAGATGTTCGGCCACCCTGGTCAACGCTGCAGCAGGCTACGCCATCGCCACGCGGCAGTCGCGGCGGATCACCATAATATTGCGCTCCGAACGAGAGCAGGAGGACATGCGCGGTGGCCGGGGCGAGTGGGCGAGCGGGCGAGCGGGCGAGTGGGCGAGCGGGCGTCAGGGCGCCGTCCGAGCAACGGCGTGGGGCCTACGCCGCGTCTGCCGGGAGGGCCCCGTGTGCCGCCACTCCGACGATCCCTTGGCCCCGGACTCGCAGGGATCCCGTTACCGGCTGGGACCGTGCGGAGGCGCCCGTCGGCTGGAGAAGTCGCGTTCCCGCGGGGGACGGGAGCGTAGCGGAGCACGCTCGGGCCCCCTCTTCCACCTCGGCGTGAGGCTAGCTGGCCGCCAGTCGGGCCTTCGTGAAAGTCGGCGTCCGCCGGCGCTCGTCGCTTGGCCCAGCCACGCACGGAGTGCCACTGCAATGAGTCGCTGGGGCTCGAGAGTCAGCCCGTTGGCGTCCATACAATCCCTTAAGAATCATCTCCTGAATTTGAGAGGCTCATAAAGGCACACCGTGGCACCTTTACGATCCTTCAGGTCGACCGCTAATCTCGGCACCTCCCGACAGATGATTCAGGCATGTTTGTACTTCCTGCGGCTTGTGTGCTGACATTAAAGGCTTCGTAGGGCCACACTAGCGGTCGGCATCCACTGCGTGTGTCTGGACACGACATTGGCGGTGGCGGTTACGGCGCTGGCGGAACCCCACCCGGGGAAGTGCGAAGGGCCGCCTCGCTCCATCTCTGCACACGTTTTATAAACCCCGATAACACCCCGAGGATCCCAAAGAGACCGCACCCTGGCTTGACTCTCTGAGCCTAATTTCTGATCACAACTGACCCCTCAATCCCCCTCGACAGCGCTAAAGCAATTAGGAAGGGAGGCAGATCTGAGCCTCCACACACAGCGGGCCTGGCCGACTACGTCCTGCTGCTACACGCTGCTCGGCTCCTTCAGGGGACGAGCGGGGGTCGCCTCCACTGCACAAACCACGGCAGCAGCAGATGCGGTGACGCTGCACAAATGGAAAATGTTTAACTCTGCAGTGGCGGTGCGACTGCGGTCATCCAGAACACACCGTAGTACAACTCAAGCACGGCGCGATGCCCGATCCACAAATACGAAGGAGACATCACAGCGATGATACACTCCTGACGCGGTTGTCTAGCTTGACCACCTGCATGTGAAATTCTATTTGTTGCTCTGCATCTACGTCAGCCATATGAAAGGAGAAGGGGGTAGAGCGACGATCGTAGCCAACGCCGCGAATGGCACCGCGCATCGCCGTTGCTCGATTCCTTCTGCCGGATCCCGCGACTGTTGCACGGTCTACACCTCGACCTCCGGAGGTCGGAACGCCGGCACCACTCAGATCCTCGGTTCAAATCCAGATTTCCATTCGTTTTACTATTATTTCCATAGAGTAGAACCCCTCTTAAAGAACACTCCTGTCAACGACTAATCACTTAATGACGGGTCTCGCAAGAGCCCACTGTGTAGTGTATAGTGTAGTGTGGGAGCCGTAGCGTAGCGGTTAGCGCGCTGCGCTACGAATCCGGCGATCCGAGTTCGATTCCCGCTCACGCCCAACACTGGTGACGATCATCTGAACCGGTCCTGGGCCTCTCCTAGGTCGACTCAGCCTCAAAATAGTACCTAGTGCAGTGTGTAAACATCGCTACGGGAGAGACAAAGACGGCTGGGCGTGGTGCTGGCCACCCACCCCCTCGTGTGCTGTGCCGGCCCTCATAGGTGCTCGCTAACAGCACTTGCCCCAACAGTCTGTTAAGGTTCAAAGAAAATAACAAAAGATAACAAAAACTACGACGTTAAGGCTATATAGGGCATCTTTGTCTTGTATAGTGAAGTGTATAGTAGTGTAGCATACAGTATAGTTTATTGTGTAGTGTATACTAGTGTAGTGTATTGTGTAGTGTATACTAGTGTAGTGTATAGTGTATACTAGTGTAGTGTATAGTATAGTAGTGTAGTGTATAGTAGTGTAGTGTATAGTAGTGTAGTATACATTATAGTGTATAATAGTGTAGTGTATAGTAGTGAAGTGTATAGTTGTGTAGTGTATAGTAGTGTAGTGTATAGTAGTGTAGTATACAGTATAGTGTATACTAGTGTAGTGTATAGTAGTGTGGTCTATAATACAGTATATACTAGTGTAGTGTATACTAGTGTAGTGTATAGTGTATAATAGTGTAGTGTATAGTGTATAATAGTGTAGTGTATACTAGTGTAGTGTATAGTGTATAATAGTGTAGTGTATAATAGTGTAGTGTATAGTAGTGTAGTGTATAGTGTATAATAGTGTAGTGTATAGTAGTGTAGTGTATAGTAGTGTAGTGTATAGTGTATACTAGTGTAGTGTATAGTAGTGTAGTGTATAGTAGTGTAGTGTATAGTGTATACTAGTGTAGTGTAATGTGTAGAGTAGAACCCCTGTTAACGACAAATCCCTTAACGACGGCCTCCATAGAGACCAATGTGTTCACTTACTGACCATGCCCCTGTTAACGCTGGGCTGTTGTAGGTACAGTAAATATTAATTAATGCATTGACTAACCATGTTTATTTTAATATTATGTGTTTATAATGTTGTTCTTATCTTTATGTATTAATATCGTAAAATACTTTTTTGGGTGAAAAAGGATAACTTTCGATGCTATTGGAACGAATTAAGCCTTCAACGTCTATTCCCTACACTCGCTTAATGACCAAACCACTTAAAGACCCGTTTCGTGGAACCAATTACCGTCGTTTTTTGTTTTACCAGGTAAGGCCCACGAAGCTACGTCGCTCTTTTTCAGAAGCGACCATCACAAATGAGAGCTCAACAAGTGGCTTCTCATCATCACGTGGAAATTCATAGCAGCCAAAATACTCGAAACTCGTGACGTCTAAATGTGGAGGGTAAAACCGGAGGACCCAGAGACGAATCCACGCGACCACAGGGGAGAGAGAGAGAGAGAGACATGCACACTGTAACTATACAGGCGTTAGGGTCGGGATAGAACCCATGACCTCCTGTACACTGGGCGAGGAAGTTAACATCTCACCACCATCACGCGCCCTACAGGGTTCTCAAGGGAGGGTGGCGAGTCAAAGGTCTCACCGATGACTACACGAGAAAAAACACGGCCACATCACGTTTAATTCGGCACGACGAAATCTGTCCAAATTCAAACGGAGAGGATTAAAACATCGGTTGGAGCGTCATGTGACGAACGCCACTCTCTGAGTGACAGGGCGGGCGCGAGGGACAGAGGTCCAGAGGTCACTCGCGGAGATCTCGGGGGTAGCTCTGCGATATCCGCTTCCGTGGGCCGTCGTCTTGACGCCCAGCGTCGCGCTGCCAACGCGAGCGGTTCTGCTCCGCGCGGCACCGATGGCGCGTTCGGAACAAATGTGGGGCAGCGGTGGGGGGCGGGGGTGGGGGGTAACGATGAAACAAACAACGGTCGACACGTCCTTCACCGGCGCCTCCGCCAAATCATCACCACCCTCCCATATCCGTGCATCCTCCAGATGCGCGGATCGAATGTCCTTCAAGGACCGCTCTCTGACAGTCTCGCCGCCGCCACTCTACCCCGTCCCTGTAAGCCGCCCTCCTCCACCCCGCACACGCGTGTCACCCATCGTCACCTCCCCTCCCTCTTCGCATCAACAATGCTTCCCTGCCGCCTTCTATGCTGAAACGTCTAAACCACTTACCCTACCCAGGCATTAAAATGGCTCACTTCCTCGCCATCCTCCCGTATTCAAAGGCCACAGGATTCTTGCGAGGAGGTGGCTTCGGTAAAGTTCAGCTCTCTAACCGGGAGACATGAACTCACACACAATGCGTGTGGCTCAACCGCTCGTTCCTCGACTCTGAAGGCGAACTTCCCACCCTCGCAGGGCGGTTCACGTGGTGCGGAGTAGCGGGAGCAGCTGGCGGTGATGCCTGTATCCAAGCCGATAGTTTGTCGTCCTTTTTTCTTTTTCTTCTTCATTTTTCTTTTTCCCTGTACAAAGTAACGGGATACAAAACCCAAAAGAATCCTAAAGCAGTCGAACGGAGGGTAACACCGCGCTCACCACTGCAGCTGCGAGGGCTCCCTAGCACGTTGACGTGACGCGGAGCAAGGCCCTGCTGGCGGGAAGAGCTCCACGGGGGGGCGAGAGGGGCGAGGGGGGAGCGGGGGGCGAGGGGGGCATGGGGAGGACGATGTTTCGATGTTTCCCCTCCCCTCCAAGGGCGAGGAGGCTCCCTTCCGAGACACGGCGGAGCGACTCCTCTATGAGCACGAAGTCTCTCTGACCCCGAGAGGTCAAGAGGGCAGCACCACTCCGTCGTGGTTACGGGGAGACCAGATGCGCGAGGCTCCCTCCGATCGTGACGCCGTGGAGCGACTCCGCTCTCTGTGCACGCCGCAAAGGCGCCGCGACGTTGTGTCCGTCATTCGAAGCAAATTTCCGCTCGAATCAAAACGGTGGGGGGCCCTGGGTCAGAGCCCAGAAGAAAAAAAAAATTCGCATCTCCCCCTTTTCGTCAGTTTAGGCGTGGGACTGACGCTCACCTCCACGGGAAACACCCTCCAGCCAGACCGTGGAAATTCCACATTTCCGTGACGTGAAACCGGACGAAACCACAGCAGAACAGCCACCGCTGGTTTCACGACGAGGGTGTGCATGCGTGCTCGTACAAGCAGGGTGCTTGGACCGTGAGCTGAGCGCTCTGACCACGGGCACGGTGAACTCGACACGCCGCTTGGTAAAGACGCCAAGCATTGGAGCCGAATCGTACGATTTGTCTAACTGCCCCGGGGCTCGGTTTGTTCCCAATTCCAGGCTTCAAAAGGCCCCGGCAAACTATATTAGCATCACAATCAAATTGCCCGCACAGAGCAAACAGAAGAGGCACACACAACAAAGACAAAGATCCTCCCATGTGGCCTGAACAGACCGTCAGGGGCAAGTGCTGTTCGCGAGTCACGCTGCGGCAGCACCACACCGACCGCCATTGTCTCCCCAGTGGCAATGTTTGCACACGGCACAAGGTACTAATTTTAGGTCTGAGTCGACCTAGGGGTGGCTCAGGACAGGTTCAGATAATCGTCACTGATGTTGTTGGCCGTGAGTGCGAACTGAACTCAGGTTGGCAAGTTCGTAGCGCAGCGCTAACCGCTACAGCACTCCCACAGCACACGCACACACGCACATACACGCACACACGCACATACACGCACACATGCACATACACGCGCACACACGCGCACACGTGTACGTGCGTGCTCTCGTGTTGCCTGTAAGGGCTCAGACTGTGCACACAGCCACAAGCATTCATACACAAAAACAAAGATGCCCTGTATAGCCTTCAACACATTGTCGGGGCAAGGGCTCTTCGCGTGCACATGTGAGGGCCAACACACCTGGCCACCTATGTCTCCCCCAGTGCATCAGTTATCTGGGCCTGACCACCTTGAATGTGAAATCACTCGCCGCTCTGCGATCTATATCAGCAGCCGTACGACAAGAAGACGAGAAAGCAACAATCACTAAGAACTTGCTGGACTGCCATCTCCTGGCCATACCACGGCACCGCTGATTAGGCGTCTCGCACGCGGGGACTGTGCGCGCGATCCGCCAACCCCGACCTCGCCGTCGGCGCTGCGTGGGCCCCACGGTGCGGGATCTTCACTCCTTGCGGTCACACCCCCCTCCAACCCCCCACCTCATACGAACCCCCACACCCCCACAATCCACGGTTGCTCATACCGAGCCGCACTCCACCTGACCTCATGAACCCGCCCAGGCGTGGTGGTGGCGTCGGTGGTGACGGTGGTGGTGATGGTGGTGGTGATGGTGGCGGCGGTGGTGGTGATGGCGGTGGCGGCGGTGGTGGTGGTGGTGGTGGCGGTGGTGGTGGTGATGGTGGTGATGGTGGCGGTGGTGTTGGTGCCGGAGGTGGTGGTAGCAGTGAACTCGGCCTCCTCGACTGGAATGCCAATAAGCCTGCACGCCGCATATGACTCTAACGGCCTACAACAAAAAAGACGACATCAACAACGGCCGCTCTTTCTGTGTGCGTGCCGCGTTACATCTGCAGAGTCACACGGCGTCCAGATGCGGCAAAGGCGAAACGCGTTGGGGCCGTGTTGGGGCCGTGTTGGGGCCGCGTTGGGGCCGCGTTTCTCCAGCGATGGGCTCGTAAAGGCCGCCGGTGTCGCACTGCTGCCGTGGTTTTTTTTCTTCCAACTTTGGAATCGCTCCGTCCTGTCAGTCACCCGCATGCGACGATGCGAGTTTCCACGTGAACGACGCGCTAGGGCCGGCGAGGGGGTTTGGGGGCCCGACTTGGTACCCAGGCACGTTACGACGGGCCAGCGCCGAGCAAAGGCCGAGGTTTGGATCCAGGTTTCTGCCGCCAGTGATCGACACCGGTTCCCGAGTGCTGACGGCTTCAGCCCGGTGAACAAATTACTGCTGCGGCTCATTCGCCGGAAAGCCGGCGGAGGGGGGACGGGAAAACACAACCGCAGCAGACGCAGACACTCCGTAGCTCGCACAGTGCAGCAATGGAGCTGTGCAGAAGCTGTGCACAGACACCCACAGCGCTCAACCACCAGGGTGGGTCTCAAACCCCAAGCGCAACGCAGCTGTGCAGAGCCATGGACAGAGACGCGGAAACAGGCATCCACGCGTCTGCAGATTAACCTGACGGCACGGAGAGAGACACGGGGCAAAACAGACAGACAGAGAGAGAGAAACAAAGACACGCAGATAGACTGAAAGAGACCGAGAAATGTAAAGAGTGACAGTGAGAAAGAGACAGAAGACACAGACAGATACAAAGTTAGACAGATTTAGAGAGCTAGACAAAGATCCGCCATGAAACCTTTATCAGACTGTTGGGGCAAGTGCTGCAAGTGAGCACCTATGAAGGCTGGCACAGCCTTCGTCTCCTCGGTGGTGATGTTTACACACCACACCAGGAACTCATTTGAGGCTGAGTCCACCTCGGAGAGGACAAGGACTGGTACAGATCACCGTCACTGGTGTTGGCGGCGAGCGGAAATCAAACTCAGCTCGCCTTGACTGCTGCACAAACAAACACGGGGAGAGGCAGACACAGACACACACAGCGAGGATTCTGGGAGCCCCTAGAGAGCCCGGTGGCCTGCCATGTGAGGTGCTGCACACACGCACACACGCACTCACACAGCGGGTGAGCGAGCGAGCGATCGAGCGCTCAGACACCGCTGCTCCTCGTCGCCATCGCCCCACTGAGAGGCACGGTCTTCTTCCACGGCGCCCAGCAGATCCCCCCACAGCCAAAGCTGCAGCCGCATTGTTCTCAAAGTCACAGCCAATCAATCACAAAATCCATCACTATATTAAACCAACAATTAGCCTAACGGCCATCGAGAGGACATTTCAAGATGAAATGTGGTTCAAGAGCGACGCCCCCCCCCTTCAACGTCACTGTATATGTGACACACACCGCTTAATTAAATTGTGCGTGCACGTGCGTACGAGGTGAAGGGCGCTGCTGGGCAGTTGGAGGCGGTCGCCCTCCGACAGCGGCGAGGAGCGACGCTCACGACAACGAGCGGAGCGCCGGGCGGCTAAAACGCAGCGAGCTGGCGGAGTGGGCAGCACAGCTGGTGCATCTGCCAGCCAACGCATGGCCACTTGGGTCTGTCCCGTGACCTCCTGCCAGCAAGCCTTCCACACTCCACGTGGACTCAAGGTGCACCTAGCGTTGCACGAGCACTGTGGTAATGATGTTGTTTGCTGTTGCGAGTGAGGTGTGTGATGTACGCGTGGCCCTGTGGTAGAGCGAGCATCTCGCAAGAGCAAGGAAGAGAGTTTCAATTTTGGTGTGGGGTTGGCCCGCTAACATCATCCCTCGTTGTCCTATGGATCGACTCGCCCCCAGCATAGCACAGTGGATATGCCACCACTGGCTCAGGGCTGTAAACGGGAGATGAGAACCAATGCCTCGATGCTCTGTTGAGCAGCAGGAAATTACTTTGAGCTGTTTGAGATGTGTGTGTGTGTGGGGAGCGGTGGTGCAGCATTCAGCGCACTGCGCTACGAAGCCGGCAACCCAAGTTCGATTCCTGCTCACGGCCAACACCAGTGACGCTTACCTGAATCGGTCCTGGGCCTCCCCTAAGTTGACTCGGCCTCGAATGAGTACCCAGTGCAGTGTGTAAAAACATCGCCACTGGGGAGACAAAGGCGGCCGGGCGTGGTGCTGGCCACCCACCCCCTCGCGTGCCGTGCCGGCCTTCATAGGTGCTCGCTAACAGCACTTGCCCCAACACTCTGGGTTAGGCTATACGGGGGATCTTTATCTTTATTGTGCAATGTATTCATGTTTCGCATGTATGAAAAACAATGTGTGAGCATTTTATGCGTGTACGGTTGGCTACGTATGGTGCGGAAGAAGTTCCACACACACGCATACATCATCATTATCACTATTGCCCTGTATTTAACCAGCAAAACCTTAATGGGTCCCACGATAAATTTTCAAGCGCATCGTACATCGAGGTCCTCTGAGCATGGGACGGCGGTGGACGCCTCTCCTCTGCCTCGACAGGGCAACTCGTCAAGGAGAGCGGAGAAACTCCGCCGCACGCGATGGCCCAGCCCAGGAGGGTCCTCATGGATGGGCTTTGTGAGCCCGCAGTGCTGTGCACGGGCGGCGTGGGCGAGTGATAGGTCACAATGATAATAGTTTAAATGTATAAAGCGCCCTTAAACGATCGCTCCCAGGGCGCTGTGCGTGGAAAGGTGGAAAATAGAACGTCAACCGAGGAAAGCAGAAGCGAGAAAGACGGCTTGAAAATAAATAAACGGAAAGAAAGAGAAAGAAAGTAATTTTTAGACGGAAAACTTTTTAGATGTGAAGGTATGTAAGGTGTCTGAGGGCCCACGGACCTTGAAAGGCCAAAGGAGCTCCAGAGTTTTGGTGTCGCAACGGCACCGTCATCACCCCCACGTGTGTAGCCTAGAGGCCGAGAGACAGTCAGTGACTAAAGCGTGGCGTTGTCTCTCGGGGACTGTGTTCTTGCTGCTGCTGCTGCTGGTGTTGTTGTTCCGGCTTCCTTGCCCAAGCTTGGGAATTGGTTTGCTTATTTGCAATTTGAACTAGGAAACTTTACAAGTTCAAATTGTGTTTAGTGTGCTGTCCATCCCGCGGCACCTCCGATTAGCATGTTTGGCTATGTGCGGTGCGAAAGAAGTTCAACATACACACACATACATAGCGACTCACGCAGAGACCCATAGACTCACACAGAGACCCATAGACTCACGCAGAGACCCATAGACTCACGCAGAGACCCATAGACTCACGCAGAGACCCATAGACTCACGCAGAGACCCATAAACTCACGCAGAGACCCATAGACTCACGCAGAGACCCATAGACTCACGCAGAGACCCATAGACTCACACAGAGACCCATAGACTCACACAGAGACCCATAGACTCACTCAGAGACCCATAGACTCACACAGAGACCCATAGACTCACACAGAGACCCACAGACTCACGCAGAGACCCACAGACTCACACAGAGACCCATAGACTCACACAAAGACCCATAGACTCACACAGAGACCCATAGACTCACACAGAGACCCATAGACTCACTACACAGAGACCCATAGACTCATCACACAGAGACCCATAGACTCACACAGAGACCCATAGACTCACACAGAGACCCATAGACTCACTACACAGAGACCCATAGACTCACTACACAGAGACCCATAGACTCACACAGAGACCCATAGACTCACACAGAGACCCATAGACTCACACAGAGACCTATAGACTCACACAAAGACCCATAGACTCACACAGAGACCCATAGACTCACACAGAAACCCATAGACTCATCACACAGAGACCTATAGACTCACAAAAAGACCCATAGACTCACACAGAGACCCATAGTTTGTTGTCCTTCCCCCGCATTAGCACGTACAGTGCGCGAAAGAAGTCAATAAATAAATCAAATTCATTTTCAGTGATTTGCTAACCTTTTTGTTTGTTTGTTGTTGAAACTTTCTGACCCCGTGCATGTTACTGTGGGCAAAAAGAGCTTTATAGTTCATCGGATTTCTCCAGGCTGCATAAAGATTCTGATTGGGTCTCGCAGCACGTTACGATCTCCGCGTGATCCGCCAACCCCCACCCCCTTGTGTGCTCAATGTGGCCCCGCAGCCAGCCGCAGGGGCGGTCAGGCCACAGGCTCTTGATAAAGCAACCGAGGGTCAAGTGTCAAAGTTTAACCGGGTTCACACGTTGCCAAAGTCTCGTTGTAATGATTAACAACCGCGCGGCGCGAGCATTGAACGGCAGCGAGCCTTTGTGTGGGGTGGTGGTGGGGGTGGTGGCGTTTTTTTAAACGAAAAATGTTTTTGTGCAAATGTTTGATGTGTGCAGCGGCTGCTACGAGGGGGAACTTTCGATGAAAGTGATCTCTCTCTCCGATTACACTGTGTAACACAATTCTTGTTCCTGGGTAGTAAGTGTTATTTCCTAATTGCTTATGCCTAAAAAGTATAGAAAATCGCCTGTAACCAGAATGAGTGGCGCCTCTTCATTGGCAGCTCATCCACGAGCCTCAAAGCCGTGCTGCTCTTTAATGGTAACAAGTACCCGTCTCTTCCGCTGGCTCACTCGGTGCACCTCAAAGAGGATTACAACAACATCAAGACCTTGCTGGACGCCTTGAAATATGATGAGTACGACTGGGAGGTCATCGGAGACTTCAAAATGGTGGCATTCCTGATGGGTCTCAAAGGCGGTTTTACCGAGTTTCCCTGCTATCTTTGCCTTTGAGACAGCAGGGAAATCAAGGCGCACTACCACAGGCGGGACTGGCCACAGCGGACCAAGTTCTCTGTGGGGAGGAACAACGTCAAGTGGGAGCCACTGGTGGACCTCCAGAAGGTGCTGATGCCACCACTGGATATGGGGAACTCATGGCCGTGTGGCACCGGGGCGATGGATGAAGGAAGGTCCGGATACGTGATAGCATGTGCATTCTTGCCAGTCCGACGTTTGGAAGGGTCCACCATGCAGAAGTAGCAGTTGCTTGAGTGGATATCTTTTCCCTCTACTATCCTACAAAAATAAATGTATTTCACCCATGACTAATGTATAAGAGATTATCGCAATAACATTGAAAATTGTAAAACATTTAAAAACGAAAAACTTTTACAATTAAATTTTTTTTTACAAATTTTATAACATTAAATTCTGAGCAGCAATTGTCCATCTTACCTTCTAGAGTTTTTTTTGCATTGCTCGCAGGTGAAATGAGGTGCCTAGGGTTAGTCTTGATCCCCAACAGGCATGCCGAAATATGCCTTGTAGGCCTCACACATCTCCGCGGATGCTTCCAC
This sequence comes from Lampetra planeri, assembly GCF_965212315.1. NCBI lineage: Eukaryota > Metazoa > Chordata > Hyperoartia > Petromyzontiformes > Petromyzontidae > Lampetra > Lampetra planeri. The sequence goes on along the minus strand of NC_136155.1, from coordinate 8,189,092 downwards.
AGAGTACTTGTTCGCTCTTGTCTTGATCAATTGGCCGCAGACAAAGCAAAATGCATTTGCCGGATGCTTGCAGCCTCTTGATGCCATCTCAGAAAAATGCAGAAATGTATTCACTTCGGCAGCTGGAACTAAACTGAACTGGTGGGCTTAAGGACCCTGTATTTATACTATTTAGATTACTCCAAGTTTACTCAGCACTGAATCTATCTGAAATGTTCTGGAAAATGGGTACATTTCAAAATATCACTGTCCTGGTCACAAAAGCAAAGTTTGTGGAGAATAACATCCATTTTCTGTACTTTTGAGGCATAAGCAATTAGGAAATAACACTTACTACCCAGGAACAAATTTTTTTTAAATATGTTGCCGAATACATTGCGGCCCCCCCCCCCCCCGAGATTTCACAGGTAACCTGGGTGAAGTTACCCTGGGACCCGCGGGATAACGCGAGCGTCATTTGGGGTGATTCCCCCAGATTTTCGATATTTTTTTTGTACTTAAAATATGAATAAATAACAGTTCCTTATTTTATCCATGAAAAGCCACGCTCACTCCAGGGGACGATGTTTTTTTCAGAAAAGGTGCGTGCTTGGAGGGAACCGGAGTGCCCAGAGAGAAATCGACACGCGCGTGAGATGCCCGTACAGATGGCAACATGAGTGCACACTTTGCTGCACCGCCTTCTCCTGGCGAGCCAGGGCACGGCACCTCCACGACGCTCACGGCAAAGGGAGTCTCGCGGCAGTTGTAAAGATACACCAACCATGGCCGCTGCCGCTGCCGCTGCCGGATACGGCGCCGGGTCACGGGCAGCCACGTGCAGTGGCGTCGCCACCGCCGTGCCGCCACCAAAGCTCAAAACCCGATCAGCGGAGAGATGCGCCACATCCCCCGCGCAGTCGCACTTCACTGCTGCGTCCTCCGGGAACTGCCGTCAAAAGTGTATTATTCATCGCGCCAAGCGAGAGCTTGAGAGACCAGGGCTGAGTCTCGTTCTCGAGGGTCGCCAACATCACCAACCAAAGACACCCCCCCCCCCCCCCGGGGGCTCCTCTGGCGCAGTTGCACTGCCTGCGCGCTCGCCAGCGGCGCGATCTACCGGAGCGGAACGTGGCGACGATCGCTGCCGCCCTGCCGCCCTGCCGCCGTGTGCGTGACCCGCGGCGTGCGAATACGGCAACACGCGTTGGGTCGCGTGTCTCCAGCGGTGGGCTTGCGATGCTGCCGCCGTTGCTTTTTCCCACCGCGGAATCTCTCCGTTCCGTGACCTGCACGCAACTACGCGAGAGACACATTGCTCCCAGGCACAACGACGTCCACAGCCAGCGGTGATCAGGGAACGTGTTGGCCCAACGTCGGCCCAACGTCGGGTGCGTTTACCGGGGGCCCCTCCCCCTGAACGAGTCTGGCATGTCGAGGACACAGGGCTCACCCCAAGGTGCATCACAGGTCACGGTGCACAACCTTCACATTCACACAGTCCGACAAATCGTGGCAACGAGCGCCCCCCCCCCGTACTAGCCCACCCCCGTACTAGCCCCCCCCGCGCTAGCCCCCCTAGTCCCCCCCCCCACGCTATCCCCCCTAGCCCCCCCCCCCATGCTAGCCCCCCCCGCGTTAGCCCCCCTAGCCTCCCCCCATGCTAGCCCCCCTAGCTCCCCCCCCGCGCTAGCCCCCCTAGCCCCCCCCCACGCTAGCCCCCCTAGCCCCCCCCCGTGCTAACCCCCCTAGCCCCCCCCCGTGCTAGCCCCCCTAGCCCCCCCCCCCACGCTAGCCCCCCCCCGTGCTAGCCCCCCTAGCCCCCCCCCGTGCTAGCCCCCCTAGCCCCGCCCGCGCTAGCCCCCCCCGCGCTAGCCCCCCCCCCGCGCTAGCCCCCCTAGCCCCCCCCCACGCTAGCCCCCCTAGTTCCCCCCCCGCGCTAGCCCCCCCCCGCGCTAGCCCCCCCCGTGCTAGTCCCCCTAGCCCCCCCCCACGCTAGCCCCCCCCGTGCTAGCCCCCCCCCGTGCTAGCCCCCCCCCCGTGCTAGCCCCCCCCCAGTGCTAGCCCCCCAACAACGCTAGCCCCCCCCCGTGCTAGCCCCCCCCACGCTAGCCCCCCCCGCGCTAGCCCCCCCCCCGTGCTAGCCCCCCCCCAACGCTAGTCCCCCCCCAACGCTAGTCCCCCCCCAACGCTAGTCCCTCTAGCCCCCCCCCACGCTAGCCCCTTCCCTCCCGTGGTGCCCGCTCTGCGCCACACGGCGGCCGCTGCTGACCTCACGCTGACCTCACCCTGCCCCAAGCAGCCGACACCATCCCCACCGCCACTTAAATAATTTTTTTAATAATTTGTTGAAAGCGCATCAAGAAGTAAATGATGCCCTTCAACACGTGCCCGTCGTGTCCACTGAACACCGATCGCAACACACGCGGCAAAACGGTGCCGCGTAGGAGGTGCCGGTGGGTTGGCCGTGAGCGGGGGCCGAACTCGGGTCGCCGGGTTCGTGGCGTGGTGCGCCCGACGTTGCACTGTCGCTCCCCACAAAGACCATGGCATTCACCCCCCGTGGAGCCTAAGCGGACTGCAGTGCTGTTAGCGAGAAGCACGTACGAAGGCCGGGACGGCACACGAGGGGGTGGGTGGCCAGCACCACGCCCGGCCGCCTTTGTCTCCCCAATGGCGATGTTGACACACCGCGCCGGGTACTCATTTGAGGCTGAGTCGACCTGGGGGAGGCCCAGGACCGGTTCAGATAATCGTCACTGGTGTTGGCCGTGAGCGAGAATGATACTCAGGCGACCGGGTTTGTAGCGCAGGGCGCTAACTGTTGCACAAAGGCTCCCCAACAATAACAACAACAACCGCCATTTGCCACTAAATGGCGGTGATGTCACCACGGCGCTTGTGCCAGGTTATGTGCACCTTGAGCCCACGTGAAGTGTCGAACGCCCGCTGGCAGGAGATCACGGGGCTGAACAAAAGCTGTTTAGCCTTGCCTGGTGGAAGAGCTCACTGATGGGACTTTGCCCAGATCTTTCAAGTATTTGTGAGCTCCTCACACAATCCAGCCTGGTTAAACCCAGGATGGATCGTCGGCAGGCCAGCCTAAATGCCTCTAACCGGTGAAGATGTTCCATTCTGGGGGGTCCACGATTCGCAAGCGTAGAGAAGGGAGGCCATGACCGTGGCCGAGAAGATTCAAAGCTTCATGTGGAGCGACAGACCAGGTAGCTTCCACACAGCGTTGTGCAGCCAATGAAAAGATATTGCTGCTCGGTTATCGGAGTTAGACCTCTGCTGTCAAATCATAGCCGGTCATGAGCACACTGCCCAGGTATGGAAAACTCTCCACTCTCTCCACAACTGCCCCATCACCATTTGGGAGTTGTGGGGGTGGAGTGTCCGATGGTGCAAAATACCCAGGCAGGTGCTTAGTTTTGGTGGGGCTGATGGTAAGGACCGACCTCTTAGTGGCACGCTCCAGGTTCAGCAGCAGCGCCTCCAACTCCTCCTCTGAGTGAGCAGCAATCACGAGATCATCGGCATACGTAACATGGTTGACCGATAGGGAGCCATCCCTTGATCGCTCCTGGGCATCGATCAGCCTCCCATTGTATCTGTACCAGATGGAAATTCCTCCGGTACAGCCATCAAAGGCTTCACGAACTACGTGGTCAAAATTGGTTGTTAAATAATGTGGGAGCCGAGGACATCCCTGTCGCACCCCAAGGTGTACAGGGAATGGCTCCGACTCCCAGCCACGCAGTCTTACCCGGGCACGCTCACCATCATGAAGGTCAGATCAAAGGGGAAAAACCTTATCTCATATTTTGGAACTGGAAAAGGAGGTCCTATGATGTAGATGCTCACCCGCTGTGCGGCACGCGGCGCGTGGTGACGTCACGGGTAACACGCCCGATTTGGTGACGTCACGGGTAACACGCCGGACATGGTGACGTCATGGGTAACACGCCCCGCTTGGTAACGTTACGACGACGGCGACGTGAGCTACCAGCGAGTGGCTCGAGGAGCGAGACATTTTTTTTCCAGGCGCGGATTAAAGCTCGAAGACATCGATGATGTTGACGATGATGACGATGTTCACGATGATGACAATGATGATGGTGTTAACGGTGTTCATTTGATAACGGAGTTGACGATGTTGATGACGATGGTGACGATGATGCCAATGTTGACGGTGATGAAGACGATGACGACGTTGACGAGGACGGATCGAGAGAGCGCACTTCAAGGGGGACGCACAGAGAACAGCGCACAGCTTCCCCAAGGGCCTCAAGATTCGCTCTCAGCGTGAGGAGACACGTTTCCATTACCCCCCCCCCCCCCATGCGAACCGATGAGGAATCGATGAGAAACATGGCGAGTGGAACCAGGTCTCCCTTGCGAGAAACGGACACTTTGTTGCTGCCGCTGCCGCCGCTGCATTAGCAGGGGGGCACAAACAACAACAAAGAGACTCAACCCACCACCAACTAGCATGGTTGGCTACGTACAGTGCGAAAGAAATTCAATATACTTGCCATACATCGACTCACAAAGAGACCCATAGACTCACACAGAGACCCATAGCCTCACACAGAAACTCACAGAGACCCACAGACTCACACAGAGACCCACAACTCACACAGAGACCCACAGACTCACACAGAGACCCACAGACGCACACAGAGACCCACAGACTCACGCAGAGACCCATTGTCTCACACAGAGACCCATTGACTCACACAGAGACCCATAGACTCACACAGAGACCCATAGACCCATAGTTTGTTGTCCTTCCCCCGCACCTCCGATAAGCACAGTTGGCTACGTACGTTGAGAAAGAAGTTCAAAGTACATGCTGACATGCGTACAATAACACCGCGTAGCCTTCAAAAGGTATTCTTTGAAAAATATCTATATATATAAAATTGCAAATCTGTCTGTCTGTCTGTGTGTGTGTCTGTCTGTCTGTCTGTGTGTCGCCGGACCATACGCAGTTTCATTGGACGACCGGCGCGGAACACGGTGGTTGCTCCTGGCAACGGGTAGCGACGCATTCGCTGCGGGGTGGACGCCATTTTTAATTCCCGTTAAAAATATGCGCACACATTAATACGCGACTCTGAGGTAAATTCATCAAAGTTTCACGTCCTCTTCACTCCCCCCCCACCCCAATGTGTGCAATTACTATTATAGGGTCGGTAGATAATAAAATTATAGCGATTAGACAGTATTATTGTAGCGCGGGGGGGGGGGGGGTAACGGCCCCAGTACCCAGCCTCAGCCGAGTGGGCAATCTAGGCGAGGCCGGAGGCTCTGCACGGTACTAGGCCTCGACACCCCACCCGTGTCAAGCGACGACTTTGTGGTATAAACTCGATATACCCAGCGTTGCCCGGGGGGAAAATACATTTTAAATCTTCTGAAAACTTTCAAACATTACATACCAATGAAAAAACAACTGTGTAATTACTTTTAAACCCGACGCACCAAGAATCGATTCTTTAAATGTTTACTGTACAAATAGTCATTAAGCTGGGTGAGCGTACTAGCAGTCTATAATGTAGACTGTAGCCTGGTTATTAAGCTGGGTGGGTGTTTTGGCAGTCTATAATGTAGACTGTAGCCTGGTTATTAAGTAAAGTGAGTCAATTTGTAACACGTAGGCTTTCGCGACCATTATTCATAAACAACGTTATTGGGTTTAGATCGCCTTATTTATTAATGTGTTGTAACCCTCCACCACCCGACACGGCCAATCAGTAAAAAAGTGTCACGTTGATAAAAGACTAATAGTTCACTGTTTTAGCCCACCGGTGTGTTGAAGCGTGAAACCACAACAATTACCATTTCAGAGTACGACGTTTCGCTGATGCTGGATGCAATTACCAGCGAAACGTCGTACTCAAAAATTGTCTGTCCGTCTGTGTACGCTCGCTTGCGAGGAATTTGCCGGGAGGCACGTCCCGGGCCCCGCAATGGGAATAGGCATGTCAGTTATTTTATCCGTCACCTTTAAAGTGGTTTAATGATCGATTTAGTGTTATTCAACTTTATTTATTTATTTCATCTGTGTATATATGTAAGGTTATTAAGAAATATATTTTTCACCCGGGCAACGCCGGGTACTTCTGCTAGTATATTTATAAAATCGGCGACGTTATTGGCAATGGGCCCCATCTGCATAGCACGCACACAAAGAGAGGGGCCAGAGACATGGGAGCGGATGATGAAGAGTCGGCGACCGCACTTTTCACCGCGGGGCCCGGAGTTTGGCTCGGCACGCCCTCGCCCGAGTGCAACGCCGACCCCGCGGGGTTCCGTGGCACGAGAGCCCCGAGCAGCAGCAACGCGGCAATCTGCGGTGGTGCGAGGGGACCGGATCGCGGACGGTGGAATCCGCGGCGCACGCACGCACGCGTACACACACAAAAACAAAGATCCCCCGTGTAGCCTTAGCAGACTGTGCCGGCACGGCACACGAGGGGGTGGGTGGCCAGCACCACGCCCGACCGCCTTTGTCTCCCCAGTGGCGATGCTTACCCACCGCACTAGGTTCTCATTTGAGGCCGAGTCGACCTAGGGGAGGCCCAAGACCGATTCAGATAATCGTCACCGGTGTTGGCCACGAGCGGGAATCGAACTCGGGTCACCGGGTTCGTGGTCGTCACGCCAGTCAAAAGAGTGGCACGCGTTTGACAGCGTGCACAATTTTTTATGATCGTCATTTAAAATATATACATTAATTGTATCGGGGCCCAACCGATGACGAACATTCCTCGCACCCACAAGAAGCAGCTAAGGATGTAATTGCCACGTCGGGCTGTCGGGACTGCACCTGAGAGAATTCGCCGGTCAGTCACCTCCCCTTACCCGCGGCTCTTCCCACCGCTGCTAATTTCTGCGATGACTATTGTCGGGAACTCACTCATTGCATGATCCCGGCCATAATGAGAACTCATTCTAGGAGACTGTTTCGTCTCATCTGTGTGTTGTTCAACCACCACACACTGCAGGTCACAACAACTCACCCACTCACTCACTGAATCACCCACCTTCTCACTCACCCACCCACTCACCCACCCAGTCACCCATCCATCCACCCACCCACCCACTCACTCACTCACTCACCCACCCACCCACTCACCCACCCACCCACCCACTCACCCACCCACCCACCCACTCACCCACCCACCCACCCACTCACCCACCCACCCACCCACTCACCCACCCACTCACCCACCCACCCACCCACTCACCCACCCACTCACCCACCCACCCACCCACTCACCCACCCACCCACCCACTCACCCACCCACCCACCCACTCACCCACCCACCCACCCACTCACCCACCCTCCCACTCACCCATTCACCCACTCACCCACCCACCCACTCACCCACCTTCCCACTCACCCACCCACCCTCTCACTCACTCACCCACCCGCTCACCCACCCACTCGCTCGGCTGCTAACCAACCCACTCGCCCACCACACTGCAGGTCACTGCAGGTCACTGCAGGTCAAAACCCTTCTATTTATGCTTCTTCCCTCGCATAACCTTGACAGACTGTTTGGGGCAAGTGCTGTTAGCGAGCACCTATGAAGGACGGCATGGCACACGAGGGGGTGGTGGCCAGCACCACGCCCGGCCGCCTTTGTCTCCCCAATGGCGATGTTTACACACTGCACCAGGTACTTGTCTGAGCCCGAGTCGACCTACGGGAGGCCCAGGACCGGTTCAGATAATCGTCGCTGGTGTTGGACGTGAGCGGGAATCGAACTCTGGTGGCCGGATTCGTAGCGCTTCAGCGTGCTAACCGCTCCACCACCGCTCCCCACACACACACATACACACATGCACACACAGAGGCACGTACAGTATCACACACGCGCGACACTACACTGTTTGTGTGAGAAGCCAGCCGTGGTGAGAACGAGCAGCCTGGGCCAGATGGTAAATGACATAATCCCTGAGCTTGTGCTAAAACGGTGAGCAACAATCTTGTGGGATGTTTGAGGTGGCCGGGAAGTGGGGGAAGGTGGGGGATATGGTGGGGTCATAATGGCCGTGTCAGCATCTCTGAAGTCGGCACCACAGAAATCTCGGGAAGATTTCAATTTTTTTGGTGCATTCTTTGCTGACCGGGCGGAGAGACTTGAGAATCGTCACGGTGGTGAAATGTTAACGACCTCGCCTGGCATGCAGGAGGTCGTGGGTTCGATCCCAACCCTGGCGCCTGCTGCTGTACATGTGGAGTTTGCGTGTCTCTCTCCCCGTGGTCGCGTGGATTTTTCTGCGGGTTCTCTGGTTTTTCCCTCCACATTTAGAATCAACGTCATGCGTCGAAAGCATTTGGCCGCTGCCTTAAATTTCCAGGCCGCTTCTAACCTGGATAAATAAATAAATAGTCAATTGAATCAGGGGCGGCTGCAACCCGGATTCGAATCCAGGGCGCTCAGCGGTGCCACGGCTTGGTGCTCCGACCTGCGAACTACCCGGCCACCTCGACTGCTCATTCCCGACGATGATGAGTGGGCAGATCCCACCACCCCGGCCGGAAATCTCAAATCCCAACTCTGGCCTTTTCCGACTCGATCGTCCTCCTGCGTCGCGAACGCCGGGCGAGGGAGCGGGGGGGGGTACCAGCCCACGTCCTTGACGATGCGTGCTGGGCCGCTCACTAGGCAGGCCGTCCTGTCCGTGAAAGCGACTCCCGCTAGCCGCACGGCCGACCGTTCTGCGGACGGAGAGACGAACGTGCAGTGCCGCCACGGCTGCATCACTCCCACTCCGCCGCCTGTCCGAAGGTGTGGACAGCGGCAGGGGACAAAGAACCCCCGTCGACGGGTAACAACGTGACGTGTCCAGATATCTTGGTGCGTGACGGGGCGGCGGTGACGCGGCGGTTACCGCACCGCGCTACGAACCCGACCGCCCGAGTTCAAATCCGGGCAAAGGCCACCACTGGGGATCATCCGAATCGGTCCTGGGCCTCCCCCGAATCGACTCGGCCTCAAATGAGCAGCGAGTGGTGTCCATGCCGGTCACGTGGGCTTCTCCTTCGCCAACCCACGCGCGTGGTGAGGTACGGCCAAACGATCACCATGGCCGAAACGGCGTGGAGAGGCCTTCATCCAGCAGTGGACTGACAGAGAGCTGCCAACGACTGTTACAATCCCATGGGCATGCTCAACCAGAGCATCTGAGCGGCGTTTGTTTAACGCTGAACGTCGCTCCTTTCAGAACGTGGCCCAAAATGTCTCGGGCGAAGACTGGTCCCTGCCACGGGAATGTGTAATTCCCATCGGTGTGTCACGACCGCTAACGGTGATGAGCAAAGCCTCACGTTTGTTTTCGGAGGGAGACACAAGTGCGCACACACGCGTGTACACGCACACGCTTGCATACACGCACACGTGTGTACACGCTCCCATGTACACGCACACGCTCCCATACACGCACGCACGTACACACACGCCCATGCACACACAGGCACGCAAGCACAGAGACAAAGCTCCCCCTATAGCTGTACAAACAGTCGGAGCAAGTGCTGCGAGTGAGAACCGATGAAGACTGGCATGGCGCGCGAGGGGGCGGTGTGATGAACACCGCGTCCGGCTGCCTTTGTCTCCCCTTTGCTGACATTTGCATTAACGCACCAGGTACTCATTTAAGGCTGAGTCGACCTAGAGAAGGCCCAGGGCCCGTTATGATCTCCAATGATGTAAGCCATTGCCAGGAATCAAACTGTGGTCGATCTTGGTTTGTGGCGGCAGTGCGCTGACTACCGTGCTACTGCTCCAGACACACACACACGTACACACACACACATGTGCACACACACACGTGCACACACGTACACACGTACACACGTACACACACACACACACAAATACGAAGTTCCCCCGTGTAGCCTTAAGAGACTGTAGGGGCAAGTGCTGTTAGCGAGCACCTATGAAGGCCGGCACGGCACACGAGGGGGTGGGTCGCCAGCACCACGTCCGACAGCCTTTGTCTCCCCGGTGGCGATGAGAGGCTCAGGACCGGTTCCGATAATCGTCACCAGTGTTGGACGTGAGCGGGAATCGAACTCGGGTCATCGGGTTCGTGGCGCAGCGCGCTAACCGCCACACCACCGCTCCTACACACACACACGTACACACGCACACACACACGCACACACACACGTACACACACACACGTACACACACACACACGTACACACACACGTACACACGCACACGTACACACACGCACACGTACACACACATACACACATACACGTACACACACGTACACACACACACGTACACACACGCACACGTACACACACGCACACGTACACACACACACGCACACGTACACACACACACGTACACACACACAGAGCAAGCAGCAAGCAGGGTTTAACCCTTTCCTTGGCCCATCTGGTACTAATTTTGGCCACATTTTTCATGCATTCAATTGACACTAAGTAAGATCCGGTTAACAAAAAAAACCTTCACCGACCAAAAAAAACCCCGTACAATGATTTCCTACACATCGAGGAAACCGCGCTGCACGGGGGATACTTGCATGTTTTTTCTCTCCCCCCACAAGTACAGTGCTGGAAGAATTTTCAGTTATAAATCAGCACACGCACGCACGCATACACACACACACGCATATACACACGCATACACACACAGACGCATGCATACACACACGCATACACACAGGCACACACATGCACACACATGCACACACGCATACACACACATGCATACACACACACGCACACCAACAGGCACACACACGCGCAAACAACAACAACAGCCATTCACCACTAAGTGGCGGTGACGTCACCACGACGCTTGTGCCAGGCTATGTGCACCTTGAGGCCACGTGAAGTGTCGAACGCCCGCTGGCAGGAGGTCACGGGGCAGACCCAGGTGCCACGGGTCGACTGACCGAGATGACCGAGATGACTGGCTGATGCACCACCTGTGCCCCCTACTGTACCAACTTGCTGTGCTTTAGCCACCCGCGCTCCGGTCGTTATTGTGAGCGTCGCTCCTCCGCCCTCCGTTGTTGTTGGAGGTCGACTGCCTCCAACTGCCCTGTAGCGTCCTTCACGAGCCTCCTCCACAAAGGCCGATCTTGACACCGCTGGTACCAGTCATCGGCAAGTCCACTCAGCTCCACGTCCTCCTGTACCACATCACTCCATCTCTTCTCTAGCCCGCGCCACGCCCGTTTAGCCCCCTCGATCCGGCCGAACAAAAGTTGTTTGGCATGCGGTGGCTGGGCATGCGGGCTACATGACCCAGCCAACGCATCCTTGCCTGCTGGAGGAGCTCACCGATGGGACTTTGCCCAGATCTTTCAAGGATTTGTGAGCTCCTCACACAATCCAGCCTGGTTAAACCCAGGATGGATCGTAGGCAGGCCAGCCTAAATGTTTCTAAACGGCGAAGATGCTCCATTATGGGGGTCCACGTTTCGCAAGCATAGAGAAGGGAGGGAATGACTGTGGCCGAGAAGACCTGAAGCTTCGTGCGGAGCGACAGACCAGATAGCTTCCACACAGCGTTACGCAACCGATGAAAAGATATTGCCGCTCGACTGATTCGGAGTGAGACCTCTGCTGTTAAACTGGAGCCGGTCATAAGCACACTACCCAGGTATGGGAAACTCTCCACTCTCTCCACAACTGCCCCATCACCGATTGGGAGTTGTAGGGGTGGAGTGTCCGATGGTACAAAATACCCAGGCAGGTGCTTAGTTTTGGTGGGGCTGATGGTAAGGACCCACCTCTTAGTGGCACGCTCCAGTCTCAGCAGCAGCGTCTCCAACTCCTCCTCTGAATGAGCAGCTATTACCAAATCATCGGCATACATAACGTGGTTGACCAATAAGGAGCCATCCCTTGATCGCACTCGGGCATCGTTCAGCCTCCCATTATATCTGTACCAAATGAAAATTCCCCCGGTACAGCTATTGAAGGCTTCACGAACTATGTGGTCCAAATAGATGTTAAATAATGTAGGAGCCAGAGGACATCCCTGTCGCACCCCAAGGTGTACAGGGAAAGGCTCCGACTCCCGGCCACGTAGTTTTACCCAGGCCCGCTCACCATCATGAAGGTCCTTAATGATCGTGAACAGAGGGTCAGGGACTCCGAAAGCACGAAGAACAACCCAGAGCCCAGGCCTACTGATGGTATCATAGGCCTTGACCAGGTCAATAAAGCAGAGATGTAAGTCTTGTTGGCATTTCCTACACCTCTGCTGTAGCAGACGGACAGAAAATATGCCATCTGTGCAGGACCACCCTTTCCTGAAACCGCATTGGGGCTCCGCAAGCCTCTCCTCAGCATGCCTAGCAAGGCGATGTTGAATAATCCTTGCCAGGACCTTTCCCGGCACACTGAGGAGTGAGATACCCCTGTAGTTGTTACAGTCTGTGCGGTCCCCCTTCTTAAAGAGGGGGACCACCAGGGCATCCTTCCAATCCTGTGGAACCCGTCCAGTGGTCCAGACTGTTGTTATAATGTCATGTAGGGCAGTCTGTGCACAAACGCCACCCTCCCTCAGCATTTCGCTTGGGAGATCATCTCTGCCCGGTGCCTTTCCTGGTCTCAGACTCCAGATCGCCTTCAGTACTTCCTCAACAGATGGCACCTCAGCCAGCCACTCACAGGGGGTGACCAATATTTGAGGCACCGCAGCTTTAGCAAGGTCATCCCCACTTTGTGCCATGATGTTTTCCTGGCTGAGGGATTTCCCCTCCCCCAGGACCTCACAGAAATGCTCAGCAAATCTGCAAACCTGTTGGATCACCGTTTTTTCCCCTAATGATTGTTACTTTTTTGATGGACACACGCGCAAACGCTCACACACACACACGCATGCACCTACGCGCGCACACGCACACACACGCACACACACACAAACACACACACACACCCACGCACGTGCACACACCCACGCACGCGCACCCGGAGCTTTGTTGTTCGTCATTCCACTGCTGGATGAGGGCCTCCGGCGCACCGCGAACGGGCCACGTGGAGCCGGTGTTGTCGCCGGCCGTATTTCACCCGCGATGTTCGGCGTGGGTGTCAGCACAGGCGGGGGTGGGGGGGAGCATGGACGTGGAAGCGTGGTAGAGTACAACAACAACAACGGTCTTTCGCTGCCCTTGCCCCTGTGCCGGCATGGAGGGTCCCCGCAGCGGCCCGCAGCGGCGCCCGTTTCCAACGCGCTGGGGTGGCGCTCGCCTCCATTCGAACGCCGGCCAGGCTCGCGACCTGCTCGGCTCTTTTGCGATCTCACGAGACCGGGAGCGGCATTCCCGCAGATTTGGTCACGGAGATTTTTCTGTTTTTAAACCGCAACGTCGGCGGCGATTGAAATCTGGAAACCGCCTCGTTGACAGCGGGCGCGTACGCGCACACACGCGCACATACATACATACACGCGTACACGCACGCACGTACACACGCGTACACACACGCACGTACACACGCGTACACCCACGCACGTACACACGCGTACACCCACGCGCGTACACGCGCGTACACCCACGCGCGTACACGCACGCACACACGCGTACACGCACGCACACACGCGTGCACGCACGCACACACGTGTACATACACGCATACACACACGCATGCACACACGCGTACACACACGCGTACGCACACGCACACGCGCGTATACACACGCACACGTGCGTACACGCGCGTACACACACATACGGCGATCAAAACGGTGCTCAAAACAAACACGGGTCGGCACTCGACTCCAGGGGTGGCCCGAAGCGAGTTGTGTCAATTCCACATTCCCATGGACAAAAACGACCGACCGCCACACGAAGCGCTGTCCGTTTCATCGACTTGGGCACGATGAATGACGGCGACTAGCCGAGTCAACCCACGACCGGGAGTTGAACCCTGGTGTCCCACAAGTGGAGTGGTCGGGCCACGAAAAAACATTCATCACGGCGCCATCGTTCACGCGGAGAGAGAGCGTGGGGAGATCGCTTCTCCTAATTAGACCGAGCGCCGCTCCAATATAGCAACGGTGTGTGGGTTGGTGTGTGTGTGTGGGTGTGTGTGTGTGGTGTGTGTGTGGGTGTGGGTGGGTGTGTGTGTGTGTGTGCGTGTGTGTGTGCGCGTGTGTGTGTGCGTGTGGGTGTGTGTGCGTGTGGGTGTGTGTGCGTGTGGGTGTGTGTGTGGGTGTGTGTGGGTGTGTGTGTGGGTGTGTGTGGGTGGGTGTGTGTGGGTGGGTGTGTGTGGGTGGGTGTGTGTGGGTGGGTGTGTGTGGGTGGGTGTATGTGAGTTGGTGTGTGTGTGTGGGTGTGTGTGGGCAGTGTGAGTGTGCGTGTGTGGGTGTGTGTGTGTGGGTGGGTGTGTGTGTGGGTGTGTGTGGGTGTGTGTGTGGGCGTGAGCGTGCGTGGGTGTGCGTGTGTGGGTGTGTGTGTGGGTGTGGGTGGGTGTGGGTGTGTGTGCGTGTGTGGGTGGGTGTGTGTGTAGGTGTGTGTGCGATTAGCCAAGTGGTCGGAACACCCAGAATCATCACCACCTCGCCGCCACCATCACCTCCAAATCACCACCACCTCCTCCTCCTCCACAACCACCACTTCGACCACCTACAAATCACCACTAACACCACCAAGGACAAAGATCCACCGCGTAGCCTTAACAGACTGTAGGGGCAAGTGCTGTTAGCGAGCACCTATGAAGGCCAGCACGACACACGAGGGGGTGGATGGCCAGCACCACGCCCGGACGCCTTTGTCTCCCCGGTGGCGATGTTTACACACTGCACCAGGTACTCATTTGAGGCTGAGTCGACTTAGAGGAAGCCCAGGACAGGTTCAGATAATCGTCACTGGTGTTGGCCGTGAGCGAGAATTAAACTCGGGTCGCCAGGTTCGTAGCGCAGCGCCCGAACCGCTACACTGCCGCTCCCCACTAACAACACCACCATGACCACCACTTCCACCATCCTACCACCTCCAAGTCACCACTACCACCACCTTCTCTACCATCACCACACCACTTCCACCACTACCACCTCCACTTTGCTCGCCAATAGTGGCGTCACATGGTATCGGGTGACGGAACTTTTGTTAGCATGTACACACGTAAATATCTAACAGTGTACATTATAAACACGTAACAATATCACGTTATAAATCCAAAACTCAACCCGAATATGTGCGCATGCGTACGTGTGTGTGCAGTGGCAGTGATGGAACAGTGGTTTATGTGCTCTGCTCCCGACTACCTGAGTTTATTCTCATTCATGGACAAAAATAATTGTGCAGGGGCATCTAAACCAGTCCTGGACTTCCACGAGGCAGCACCATGGTGGCGAGATGTTAACTACCTCGCCTGGTGTACAGGAGGTCGCGGGTTCGATCCTGCAATGGTGAGATGTTAACTACCTCGCCTGCTGTACAGGAGGTCGCGGGTTCGATCCTGACAATGGTGAGATGTTAACCACCCCGCCTGGGGTACAGAAGGTCGTGGGTTCGATCCCGACCCTGACGCCTGTATATTTGGAGTTTGTGTGTCTCTCTCTCTCTCCCCGTGGTGGTGTGGATTTTCTGCTGGTCCTCTGGGTTTTCCCCTCCACGTTTGTTACTAAACGTGGAGGGAAAAACACACGTTTAAGAATATTTGGTTGCTATAAATGTACACATGATGATACGCCGCTTCGTCGAGCTATCATTTGTGGCCAGGTCGCTTCCACTCAGCGGGCCTCACCTGGTAAAAACGAAAAGAGTTCAGTTTAGTTTTAGGTCAACTCAGCCTTAAACGAGTAGCTGGTTCGGTGCGTAAAAAATCAGCACTGGGGAGACAAAAGCAACGAACCGGCCGTGTTCGAGGCCACACCAAACCCGTGTCGTGTGCGGTGCCTTCATAAGACCTCGCGAACGAGCCATACGTCCCCTGCGGTCTGTCGGGCCGCGTGTGGACGCCGCTGACGTCCGCACAGGCCTCACACGGCGCCGTGATCTCTGCAACCCGGATTCGGCTCCTGACCGTGAAGGATAAAATGATAGAAACGAGCACCTCAAAGCTGCGTGCACTGCCTCTAGGGCAGCACCTGCGATGAGCGCGGTTTGGCTACGTACGGAGCAAAAGACATTAAACAAACTTACATTAGTCCATCATGTGACATTGACCCCGGGTCACTCCGGAAAATGAGAATACCCTTGTCTTTCGAATTACCACATGGCGAGATGTTAACTACCTCGCCTGGTGTACAGGAGGTCGTGGGTTCGATCCTGACAATGGTGAGATGTTAACTACCTCACCTGGTGTACAGGAGGTCGTGGGTTAGATCCAGACCCGGATGCCTGCTGCTGTATATTTGGGAGTTTGCATGTTCTCCCAGTGGTTGCGTGGATTTGTATCACCAGGGATTGGGATCTGCAGCGTCCCAAACACTGCCTGGGGTTATTTACAAAATAGAAACTCAAGATGCTAAAGTTAGATGACCCTAAACCGTTTAGGTTTCTATGGCCTTGTGCAACGATCCGTTTAGTTCTTTTGTCACAACTCGAGTGAGCTTCGTCAAATCGTCCGCGGGCGAACCGCACTGCGAACGAGATCGGACAGCGACAATCTACTGGCCATCTAAAATGTAAAACTAAACTATTCTTATTGTATCAGGCAGGGCCCACTGAGCGATACCATAACTCTCTCAGAAGTGACCTGGCGATCACAAATGATAGCTCAACGAAGCGGCTTATCGTCGTGTGGACAATTACAGCGGCCAAACACTCTCCGCGCGTGACGTTCATTCGAAATGTGGAGACAAGAACTGGAGAAGCCCGGAGCAAAATCCATGCGACCACGGGGAGAGAGAGACATGGAAACCCCAAATATACAGCAGGCTTCAGGATGGGGATCGAACCTCTGACCTCCTGTATACCAAGCGAGGTAGTTAACATCTCGTGCCTGACCATGTACAGTAACACAAACAGCAAGAAAACAATTGCTGAAGTGGGCAAAAGGGGGCTGCTGCGACTTGCTGTGGTTGTCCCACCTGATGACGGAGCTTGAGTTGCGCCCGAAACGTCGTGATTTTATCTATTTTCTACCCACGTGACTTTACCCAAAGAACCAAAGAGTATGGATCCCTACAGTCACGAAAACTTCAAATCGACAGTAGCGCTGCGATATACAAAGCAGATGCATTCCTGGAGCTTTGTTCCTATATCGTATAACGTATACGCTTAGCACGATGAGGAGGATGTGTTTCCAGCCTTCGCAACTTTACCATTTGACACGAGAAACACTTCACAGATTACCATTTATACTGTAAGGTAAAGACAATTTATATTGAAAATAAGGTTATATTTTATACTGTCAAGTATTAAAATAAAAACACTGACATGTCTTCTTATTTACATAGTGTTGTAGATCGATAAATGTACTTTTGATGAATTTCCGTGCATTTATTTACTATTTTACTTTCTTTTTAGATTTCTGCGCAAAATTACGGTGATAAATCCCAAGCACGCGATACCGAAACTTCGTCTATTGAATTCCTACGGATGTCGAGGTACTGACCACCCTTCCTGTGGTGGGCGCACCCCCAGCGGAGCACAGGGAGAGACGCTCACGAGCACCGGTGATGCGCCCCGGTGGCTAGGAGACGTCAACTCCCTCGCCAGGTACGCAGGAGGTCGTGGGTTCGATCCCGACCCTGATGAGATGTTAACTCCCTCGCCAGGTACGCAGGAGGTCGTGGGTTCGATCCCAACCCTGACACCCGAGTTTGCGTATCTCTCTCCCCGTGGTCGGGTGGATTTTCTCCGGGTCCTCTGGGTTTTCCGCTGCCCATTTAGAATGAACATCACGCGTTTAGAGTATTTGGCTGCTATAAATTCCCGCGCGATGATAAGCCGCTTCGTTGCGCTAACATCTGTGATGGCCAGGTCCCTTCTGAAACACAGCTATGCAGCTCAGTTGGGGCCTTAGCTAGTAAAATAAAGAGCAGTTTAGTTTATATTTTAGTGTTCAATTGTGGGGTTCGATTGGGGGTTCCGGGTTCGGTCCCACGTCACCGGCAAGCACAGACGGGTGGGGGGGGGGGCTGAGGGCAGTAGAGGTGGCGGGCGGCTCGCTCGGGCGAGCGGCAGGAGGGATGTGCAATTCGGGGCGATCGACAGATCCCGAGGAGACGAGAGCGGCCCCGCCAAGGGGGTCCTCCGAGGGCCGCCTTGCCGCACAGAGACGTCGACCCTCGATGAAACGGATGTCCAAGGGGGGGGGGGGGGGGTTATTCCTTGCGCCGCCGCTTTTTCTTGTCGTCCGGCTGCTGATGTCCATTGCAGCGTCACGACTGCAGCGTCACGTCCAGGTGGTGCAAGCCCAGACAACCGCGTCAGGAGCAGTAGCGGCGGAGCGCATCGCCATGATGCCTCTCCTTCACATCCGTGGTTCGGGACGTTACGTCGTTGTACACTGCACGGTCTCTGTTCTGTACGACCACAGTCGCACGCTACTACTGGAGAGTTTTATTAAATTTCCACTTGTGCATCATCAGGTACCCGCATCTGCCATGGTTTGTGCAGTGGATGCGGTTTAGTGGTGGGCCATGAGCGTCGTGGAAGCTCTAACTCGGCAATCTTCTACTTTGGGTCTATCTATAACGATCGTCACAAGACGATCGTTTTGAGTTCTTTTGAACTGCAATCAGCTCCCCAATCTTCATCGGGGTTGAACTCGCGTTGCCGAGGGTTAAGCGCACGGGTCCAAAAGGGAGGGGGCGCTTGGCGCCGACCTCAACCGATGACGATCGTTCCGCGGGGAGAAGTTCCCGCGGAACACCTGGAAACCGCCTCGAGAAGAGGGCACGTACGCCGAACTTCTTTCGCGCCGTACGTAGCCGACCGCGCTAATCGGGAGGTGCGGCGTAAGGACAACGGAAGCAGGCTCGGTGAGGGAGCCTGGCGCGACGACAAGGGAGGAGCGAAAAGCGTCAAGTTCCGCCGAATGAGCGCGACGCCCGTCGCCATTCACTGCCGCAAGGCAGCGCGACAGAACGTCGACGTGTCTCCAAAGAGGAGGGCCCGGTGGAGGGTCCGTCTCTGGGAAAAAGAGCGTCGGACTTACGGAGCGAGCAGTCAAACCAGTGCAGTGTGCGCTCCTTCAAAGGAGGAGGAGGAAGAGCCAAACGATGCGAACTCTCTCCCACTCCCTCCTGAAGCCCTCTCGTCGTGGCCAGCAGCGCACCTCGAAATTCAGAATCGGGGAGAATGTTTATTCATCCTGGAGGTAATCCCATGAGCTGCGAAGCTCTTGTTCAGAGAGGTCCAGTAAAGGGGCGGGTCAGAAATTTACAACAATAGACAGTACACGCAACAACAAAACAACGATACGAGGTGCAAAGTACACGGTAAGCAAATGACAAAACGAATTGATCACGTTGACAAGTTCCACTTGCATAAGTACACCAACTCTCAAGCTTGGCTGAGGAAGGAAAACATGAGAGCAAGGAGAGTCCCACACCGCTGGTATTCAGCTCCTGAATAGATTGCTGCTGCTGCTGCCATCATCATCATCATACACAATCATAGAATAGAACCGTTGAATTCCCGTGAAATAAACCCGCTGTATAAACCTTGGGGAGATGACGATGACGATGATGACGATGATGATGATGACGATGACGACGGGCCGACATGACCCACAAGCGATATTTCAACTCGCTGCGACGTCGGGCAGGCGGCAAACTGGCTTCACGTTAATGTTTTTTGACGGTTGGCCAAAGAGCCAACTGCCATTCATGCCGCCACTCCCGGAGCCGTCCGCAACGTTGCAGCAGCAACAAAATAAAAACGAGCCGCGTCATCGCGGCCTTGAATTTGTTGCCGGAGTCGATGCGGAATTAAACGGGCGAAGAACTCGACTGGCCCGACACCCGTGATGCCGGCGCCGCATGGCGTTTCGCTCGCCCTCAAAGAGAGCGGACGACTCAAAAGGCGCGAGAAGGAAGAGGAACCGCAGACGAGGAGGAGCAGGATGGCGGCGGCAAGAAGCCACGCGGTGGGTGTGGAGCCGGCGTCAACGATTGCCCAAGCTCTGCGGTTCCCGATATATGAGGGGCGTTTTCAGCCGATTAACGCGAAGCTTGCATGTGGGAGGAAACCAGAACACCGGGGGAGGATTCCATACATTTTCTTTTAAATGGGGCTTTTTTATTTAAGTATAAATAAATCAATAATAGCTCCACATTTATCCAGGAAAGCCAAACTGACTTCAGGGACTCTCTTTCAGAAGCATCGTCATGGGAGGAAACCGGAGCGCCCGGAGCAAAAAGAACCGACGCGTGCGAGGGGGCAACGCTCGATCCCACACAGACGGAATGCGTGAGCATCCACATTTTGCCGTGCCGCCGTCTCCTGCCAAGGCAGGGCATACGGCGCCCTCCTTGATGCGTACGGGAAGGGAGTTTCACACACATTTGTTACGCGATCGAGTAAACCTCACCGCCTCCACAGCGCCGGATTACAGACCACGTGCAACTCCACCACCACTTCGGAACACATCTGAGACTTTAAGTTCAACTAAAGATAGCAGGAGCATTGTGTGTACGGTCCGATTGACAGCTTAGATGATCTGATTAATCGACTAAACACTTTATTGGACGACTTTTTTGATGACTCGATGTTTTATTTACTCTGTCATCGTGATCGCACTTGCTTACCCTTTAAAACTCGTGGGCACCTCCACATTGCGCCTCGCTCCCCGAAGGAGGGAAACCCCCTACGAGCCACTCCCAGCGTGGGACGATGATGCCAGTGACGTCACCAAAGGCCCGCCCATCACTTCCTGTCCAGTGGTACACGTGGTACACCCTTAGCCTTGTCATCGCACCGTGTTTTTAAAATAAAAGTAAATAAATCAAAGTGCCTCTCTTCCCTCAAATCGCTTCGGTAGGTACTCATCTCCACCGGCAGATCTTCTATTGTGGGGGGAGGGGGGGAGAACAAAAACTCCCCATTCCTATGCCGGGGTCCAGTCTTGCCGTCCTCTCGACGAGGCGAATGAAGGCTGCGTTCGCGCGAGCGATCCCAATCCCCCCCCCACCACCCGCGTCGTGAGGGTATCCAACTGGCACTGAGGTCGCGAGATATTAACTACCTCGCCTCATACACAGGAGGTCGCGAGTTCGATCCCAACACTGACGCGTGTATATTAGGAGTATGCGTGTCTCCCCGTGGTCGCGTGGATTTATCTCCGGGTCCTCCGGTTTTTCCCTCCACATGTAGAAACGCGCTTTTACAGTATTTGGCTGCTCGAAATGTCCGCACGATGATAGGCCACTTGGTTGAGCGATCATGATGTGGCCAGGTGGCTTCTAAACAAAGAGCTGTGTGGCTCAGTGGGCCTTACCTGGCAAGACAAAAACATAGTTGAGCCGAGTTTAAAATAGAACTCCACCGCAAGGACACCCTTGTGCCTCGCCGGATTAGCCCGGCGAGAACGGCAAGCTGCGTGGCAGCGAGGGAGCTGGGAGGCGTTGCCCCACCGCCGCTGCCGAGGCCACCATCACAACTTTGTGCTCTCTCTAGAGGCGGTCGAACTTGATCACCTGCGATCAATCGGTGAGGTGAAGGGGTTGCTGTTGTTACCTTTGGCCACGCATCCCCGCGGTGTTGCACATGGTGGGGCGAAAGTCACTCAAGTAAGCGGCGTGACGGACACGTACGGGTTCTTACGTGCAACGACACGCAGAATGTCCGGAGATTTCACACTTTTAAGTCCCCAGAAAGGGCTACATTTTGTCCAGGACTTTGTCGGAAGTTTACTATTTTATTTCAGAAAAAATTACTTTACCCAGCTCTCGGCTCAAATAAACAGAGGGACTGTGAGAGAATGTCTGGGAATGTCTAAAACCCTCCATGATTAAAAAAAGGTAAAAATAGTAAAGGTTTTTTTACCGAAGTCAAAGGTCACCGCGTAGTGTTGTGCTTAGGCTCATGCAACCCCTAATAAAGACATTAACTTGAATATATTCCTGTCTTCATGTATGCATGCAAATAACCATATAATGCAGCATCTCTCTTAACATCTCCCACAAAATCCCACAAACTTTCTCCCGGAAACGCAGCTCACAACGCGTTGCGAAATGTTTACAACCTAACAGAACGTTTATCAGAACTTAATTTTTCATTCCATCAAAGGGTAAACAAGCGAATGACTGCGGTGTTTACAGGAGAATAGCCGCTACCCGCAGCGCAAAACCAACGCAGCCAGTCACCCGAGTCCACAGGCGCCGTGTCCACCGCTTGCCCTTGCACAAGGCGACCATCAGACAAAGACGGTCTCACCACATCAAGATGCACTTCTGCGGCCGTCTGGAACGCTCTTCCTTCCGATATTAGAAAGCTACCAGAGCTCTGCACTTTTCAATCATTTAGATTGAAAACTCGTTTCTTTACAGCTGCCGTTTGTGTTTAGTTTGTTGTCCTTCCCCCGCACCTCCAATTAGCACGGTTGGCTATGTACGGTGCGAAAAAAGTTCAACACACGTACAGCCAGGGCTCCATCCCTGACGATGCTGGGCTGGCTCGGAGTAGAAAATATCAGCGTAAGGCGTACAAGGTACTACTCACCCTCCACCATCAACGCATGCCGCTCCACTCACCCTCCACCAAGAACACGTGCCGCTCCACTCACCCTCCACCATCAACACGTGCCCCACCACTCACCCTCCACCATCAACACGTGCCCCACCACTCACCCTCCACCATCAACACGTGCCATACCACTCACCATCAACACGTGCCCCACCACTCACCACTCACCCTCCACCATCAACACGTGCCCCACCACTCACCCTCCACCATCAACACGTGCCTCACCACTCACCCTCCACCATCAAAACGTGCCCCACCACTCACCCCCCACCATCAACACGTGCCGCACCACTCACCATCAACACGTGCCCCACCACTCACCCTCCACCATCAACACGTGCCCCACCACTCACCCTCCACCATCAACACGTGCCATACCACTCACCATCAACACGTGCCCCACCACTCACCACTCACCCTCCACCATCAACACGTGCCCCACCACTCACCCTCCACCATCAACACGTGCCTCACCACTCACCCTCCACCATCAACACGTGCCCCACCACTCACCCCCCACCATCAACACGTGCCGCACCACTCACCATCAACACGTGCCCCACCACTCACCCTCCACCATCAACACGTGCCCCACCACTCACCACCCACCCTCCACCATCAACACGTGCCGCACCACTCACCACTCACCCCCCACCATCAACACGTGCCCCACCACTCACCACTCACCCTCCATCAACACGTGCCCCACCACTCACCCTCCACCATCAACACGTGCCCCACCACTCACCCTCCACCATCAACACGTGCCCCACCACTCACCCTCCACCATCAACACGTGCCCCACCACTCACCCTCCACCATCAACACGTGCCCCACCACTCACCACTCACCCTCCACCATCAACTCGTGCCGCTCCACTCACCCTCCACCATCAACACGTGCCCCACCACTCACCCTCCACCATCAACACGTGCCGCACCACTCACCACTCACCCTCCACCATCAATACGTGCCCCACCACTCACCACTCACCCTCCACCATCAACACGTGCCCCACCACTCACCCTCCACCATCAACACGTGCCCCACCACTCACCCTCCACCATCAACACGTGCCGCACCACTCACCACTCACCCTCCACCATCAACACGTGCCCCACCACTCACCCTCCACCATCAACACGTGCCGCACCACTCACCACTCACCCCCCACCATGAACACGTGCCCCATCACTCACCCCCCACCATCAACACGTACCCCACCACTCACCACTCACCCTCCACCATCAACACGTGCCCCACCACTCACCACTCACCCCCCACCATCAACACGTGCCTCACCACTCACCCTCCACCATCAACACGTGCCCCACCACTCACCACTCACCCCCCACCATCAACACGTGCCCCACCACTCACCATCAACACGTGCCCCACCACTCACCACTCACCCTCCATCATCAACACGTGCCCCACCACTCACCCTCCATCATCAACACGTGCCCCACCACTCACCCTCCACCATCAACACGTGCCCCACCACTCACCCTCCACCATCAACACGTGCTGCACCACTCACCACTCACCCTCCACCATCAATACGTGCCCCACCACTCACCACTCACCCTCCACCATCAACACGTGCCCCACCACTCACCCTCCACCATCAACACGTGCCGCATCACTCACCACTCACCCTCCACCATCAACACGTGCCCCACCACTCACCCTCCACCATCAACACGTGCCGCACCACTCACCACTCACCCCCCACCATGAACACGTGCCCCATCACTCACCCCCCACCATCAACACGTACCCCACCACTCACCACTCACCCTCCACCATCAACACGTGCCCCACCACTCACCACTCACCCCCCACCATCAACACGTGCCTCACCACTCACCCTCCACCATCAACACGTGCCCCACCACTCACCACTCACCCCCCACCATCAACACGTGCCCCACCACTCACCATCAACACGTGCCCCACCACTCACCACTCACCCTCCATCATCAACACGTGCCCCACCACTCACCCTCCATCATCAACACGTGCCACACCACTCACCCTCCACCCCGGTGGTTCTCAAACTATTTTGGCCGCGTTACCACTCAGCCGATGCCATCATTTCCGTGGACCACCCAGCCCCCAACCCCTGGTGACAAAACGCATTCACTTACCTCTCTAAATAGCAGTCATGCAACATGATTGATATCACCGGAACAAAAGTTTTTTGTTTACGCAGCTATGAGGTTGTGTTTTTTTTTAATTGGTGGCATTAGATCTTAGGGTGAGGGTAGTTCAATCAGGGTAGTTTACCTAACTTAATGTCCGAAACAAAAGGTATAATATAGGTCGTCATTATTGTCCGGATCAAGCTGCGTTTGCATCACAGCCTCCACAGACCACCTGGAGGACGTCACAGACCACCTGGAGGACGTCACAGACCACCTGGAGGACGTCACAGACCACCTGGAGGACATCACAGACCACCTGGAGGACATCACAGACCACCTGGAGGACGTCACAGACCACCTGGAGGACGTCACAGACCACCTGGAGGACGTCACAGACCACCTGGAGGACGTCACAGACCACCTGGAGGACGTCACAGACCACCTGGAGGACGTCACAGACCACCTGGAGGATGTCACAGACCACCTGGAGGACGTCACAGACCACCTGGAGGACGTCACAGACCACCTGGAGGACGTCACAGGGCACCTGGAGGACGTCACAGACCACCTGGAGGACATCACAGACCACCTGGAGGACGTCACAGACCACCTGGAGGACGTCACAGACCACCTGGAGGACGTCACAGACCACCTGGAGGACGTCACAGACCACCTGGAGGATGTCACACACCACCTGGAGGACGTCACAGACCACCTGGAGGACGTCACAGACCACCTGGAGGACGTCACAGACCACCTGGAGGACGTCACAAACCACCTGGAGGACGTCACAGGGCACCTGGAGGATGTCACAGACCACCTGGAGGACGTCACAGACCACCTGGAGGACGTCACAGACCACCTGGAGGACGTCACAGGGCACCTGGAGGACGTCACAGACCACCTGGAGGACGTCACAGACCACCTGGAGGACGTCACAGACCACCTGGAGGAGATCACAGACCACCTGGAGGATGTCACAGACCACCTGGAGGACGTCACAGACCACCTGGAGGACGCCACAGACCACCTGGAGGACCGTCTCGGACCGCCGGTGGAACCGGGGGACCACACTCTGAGAATCGCTGCTCTGCAGAGAATGACTCAACTGGGACTCGACTGTAGATGCCAATCATCGCCCCCTACTGGCACACTCACGCCCCACGCCACGCGAGCAACTTCCATTGTTCTCACCTCATTAAACACAATAAGCACACACGACAAGTCTCCCACTAATGTCAATCTTTGAACGCCCTACCCTATATATGACTCGCATTGATGTTGATTAATCAACAATACAAATCTTGACTTAAAGCTTTCGTGACTGCAGGAATTCATATTCTTGGGTCTTTCGGTAAAGTCACGTAGATAGGTTCAAAGAAAATAATAAAAAATAACAGAAAACGACGACATTTCGATCGCAACACAAGCGGTCGTAGATCAAAACGTCGTAGTTCTCTGTTAATTTGTATTATTTTCTTTGAACCTATCTATGTGACTTTCCCGAAATACCCAAGAATAACAATAAAAATATTTAATTTCACCAAAATAGCATTGAATTTGCTAGAATTAACGATTTAACTATTTTTTTAAATATTCTTTGGGTCTTTTGGCAAAGTCAAGTAGAACAATAAAATTAACAAAAAACGACGACGTTTCGATCGCAACACAAGCAATCGTCATCAGGAGGATGACGATTGCTTGTTGTGTAATGCCCACTGAGCTGTGCAGCTCTTTTTCATAACCGACCTGGCAACAAATGATAGCTCAACGAAGTTGCCTCGTCGCGTAGAAATGTATAGCAGCCAAATACTCTCAACCCCGTGATGTTGATTCTACGTGTGGAGGGAAAAACTGGAGGACCCGGAGAAAAATCCACGCGACCACGGGGAGAGAAACGCAAACTCCAAATATACAGCAGGAGTCAGGGCCGGGCTCGAACCCACGACCTCCTGCATACCCGGCGAGGTAGCTAACATCTCGCCAACCGAATGCAACGAGAAGTCCTCAACTCTTAATCGGCCGGCGACCAAACCGCTGGGGAATTCTGGAAAAACGTTGAATTCCGGTGGCGACGATTTGGTGAAACCTCTCCACACCCCCCCCTCCCACACCCCTTTTCAAATACCGGGTCGGGATCCCGTCGTGCCAGCGTCCACCCCTCACGAACCCGCGCCGCCCACTCCTGGCCACGCATTCAAGCGTGGCCTACGGACTGCCGCAGCATCGAGATCACAGGCCCCCGCCTCTACCCCGGGTCCTCGACTCGAGTCCGCATGGAGCCACGTTGCCGTGCTCGGGCTCGCCTATGGAGGACGCCGTTGATTCGCCCGCCCGTGAGTTGGTCTCACAGGGCCTCGGACGAGGGTTTCCCACCACGCGGGTACGAGTCGGGGCCGCATTCCGGCAAGGAGCAACCGGGCACCCGTGGCGCCGACGACGCGATGTGTACCAGCTATACGTACGATCTATAGGACATTTTACGTCGGTACTACAGCAACAACAATAACTAAAACAAAAATGGTGACGGGCAATTTTGCCTTTTCCCCAACTCCTTCCGAGTTGAGAGTTCAGAATGGCTTCGTCAAAACATAAAAATTATTCAGGTAACAAATGATCCGTAGCTTGGGTACGGATCAACGCGTTTACATTTGAGGATGAGGTTATAGACTAATGAGCGGTGTGGGCTGAAGCCGATGAGGGTTCAGGATACTCGTGCAAAGCCGTTGTGTTCAGGGCTGTAGTTTACCAAGTCAGTGACCTTGTCCATACGACGATGATGATGGGCTGATACCGGCTCGCACGGTAATATAAACCATGGCCACGCAGAGCTTATGCAACAGGGGCCAGAGTCACTCACGTGCCCGGAGCCGCAGGTCACAGTCACATAACCTGTAGCACACGTTTTATTTATAACGTGTGTGTATTAATAGCAACAGAGATTGCTGGTGAGATGAAAGACACAGCGGACGGACGAGAGAGAGATACGGTCATGGCGATACGGGAGAAGGCAGATAGCGGATGAGATGAGAGATGCAGTGAGATAAGAGATACGGTGAGATGAGAGATGTAAGCGACGGAGATTCAGTAACAGAAGATGGCGGGATATGGCGACTACCTGTGTCGATTATTTTCAGGCGAGATGTAAGAGATGTTGAGAGGAGCGGTGTCGTCAGATGCTGCTGGAGATGTACCCAGATGGGACGGAACTGATAGGAGATTATTTATATTACAGGAGACATTCAAGAACAAGGGATAGGAGGAAAATAGATCCATTCAGGTTAAGTTGGACGAGAGGATTACGACGGGAGATCGCTGTGCAGCAGTCAAAGGAGATACGGATAAAAGGAGGAGGGAAGAAAGACGTGTCCGGGAGAGACGCGTGGATGCGTGGTGACTTCTTTCCCACAGTACGTAGCCAGCCGTGCTAATCGAAGGCGTGCGTGGGGGCATGTGGAGGAGACGAAAGATAAAGAGTCACATTCTGAGAGAATGGAGAGGTGTGGGTCGGAGAGAGATGTGCTTCGTTATGGAGGGCAGACAAGACGCTCTACAAGCCACACATTGGCCTGACGTTGGGCTGGGGTCACCCAGTTCCCACCTCGCTGCGGACAAGTCGGAGTGGAGCAGAAGCCGGGGCGATTGACGATCCAGCACTCACCCATTCACTTCACAGTCACTCGCTCATCGGCGGTCAGTTGCCTCCCTATCGCTCTTCTATCGCTACTACTACCACCACCGCCACGGTGACCGTTACCGTGAACTTCACCCGTGGATTCCTCCACCCAAGTCGAGGGCTCGGTCAACCAGACACTGACCGTGTCGTCTCATCCACACGGTGGTCAACCACCACCACTACCAAGCATGTCACAACAACTCACTCATTCACTCACCGCACCGCGGGTCCCAACTCGCTCACTCACTCACCCATTCACCACACTGCAGCTCACCTCCAGCCTCGCTCAATGCAGGACACGATCGACCACATCATCTATTTGTGTCAGACTCCGACATCGCTGCCCGCTGCCACCCACTTGACGCAATGGGCATTTGCGCTCAGCATCCGGCAATAAGAGCGGCGGGCGTGCTGACGAGGAGGCGAGGGTCGACGGGAGGAGAGGCGCGGGGTGCGTCCACCGAGCACGAGGAGAGCCTCGCACTGCGCCCCAACGCCCCGTCTATCAAGAGGGGGGGGGGGCGGCGTCCGCGTTGGGACGTCTGGACAACCGCGGGAGACGCGTCGTCGGCTCGAGCGGGCGGCGGACACGCTGGAGGTTGGGGGGGTCGGGGGGGTCAGGGGGGTCGCGGAGAAGGTCGACCGCGCGCGCGAGGAGGTGACCCTCGGCTGCGGCCATCTCCTGGACAGCAACCCCTGCAGCAGGCAGGCACTGGTGGGCACCCATCCATGGGGCCAGCCAGGCTCGACGCAGCTTAGCTTCCGGGGTGCGACGAGGGAGAGACGCATTTAGGGCGATCCACCGGTTGGACCAGACATGAGAGCGCATGGATCATGGACGTGCAGTGCTCATCGATAGCAGCCCCCCAGCCTCCAAGGTTACCGAGCCAGGCCCACCAGACTCCTTGCGCATCGCGGCACCGCAGGGGCCGCTGCTTTGCTGAGCAACGCCACGAAAGTAGAAGCCAGAAAAGGGGCCATTTGTGAATGTTCCAGTGACACTCCGGCAATGGCGGTACAAAGACAAAGATCTCCCATGTAGCCTGTAACGGACGTCTGGGGCAAGTGCTGTTAGCGAGCACCTATGAAGGCCGGCACGGCACACGAGGGAGTGGGTGGCCAACACCACGCCCGGCCGCCTTTGTCTCCCCAATGGCAATGTTAACACGCCGCATCAGGTACTCATTTGAGACTGAGTCTACCTAAGGGAGGCCCAGGACCGGTTCAGATAATCGTCACTGTTGTTGACCGTGAGCGGGAAACGAACCCGGGTCACCAGGTTTGTAGCTCAGCGCGCTAACCCGCTGCACTACCACTCCCCATACGCACACACACACACATAGTGCCACGCAACTTGTGTAGGTTGTGTAGATTGTTTAACGTTTGGACATTCTGTGAACCTCAACACTCTCGTCAATTATATTCCATTCCCTGCGCATGGCAATAACGTCCAGGAGCCAGATGATAAATGTCAAGGTCCTGGCAGCCACGAGGAGAGGGCTTCAGGAGAGAAGATTTAAGCACAGTTTTCCCATTCCTCCTCCCGTGCTCGGAGGAGCGGAGACTACGGCGGCTTCCTTCTTGATCCCACAGCTGTCAGCCCAGACGGTTTACCCCGCATTCTTGTGCAGGTAAATTGAGCTTTCAGGTCCATACGGCGTACAGCCGTTTCAATATGGGCTTTGTAGGATGAACTTTGAGATTTATAAGGGCACAGGGTGACCAATAAGGTCTGAATTGGTCTGTAATAAGTTTGGCAATGATAAGGGATTTACAGGTATGTAG
The DNA here is from genome assembly GCF_965212315.1 of Lampetra planeri. Taxonomy (NCBI): domain Eukaryota; kingdom Metazoa; phylum Chordata; class Hyperoartia; order Petromyzontiformes; family Petromyzontidae; genus Lampetra; species Lampetra planeri. The sequence goes on along the minus strand of NC_136155.1, from coordinate 8,158,852 downwards.
TAGTGTATAGTGTAGTGTATAGTGTAGTGTATAGTGTAGTGTATAGTGGAGTGTATAGTGTAGTGTATAGGATGAGCGTTGAGATTCATAAGGGCACGGGGTGACCAATAAGGTCTGAATTGGTCTGTAATAAGTTTGGCAATGATAAGGGGTTTACAGGTATGTAGTAGTGTATAGTGTAGTGTATAGTGGAGTGTGTAGAAGTATAGTGTAGTGTATAGGATGAGCGTTGAGATTCATAAGGGCACGGGGTGACCAATAAGGTCTGAATTGGTCTGTAATAAGTTTGGCAATGATAAGGGGTTTACAGGTATGTGGTCCATTCGTTTGGGTCGCATGGCCACAGTCACAACACTACTGTGCATTGCCTTAAATGCATATCCATAATTATCTATGTATGTTGATGCGTCCCTCTAGATTATTTATGGGTTTACTATATGATCCATTAGTTTCGGTCGCTTGGCCACAATCAAACTACTGTGGTTTGTCTTTAATGTACCTCTATAAGTCTCTATGTATCTCTATGTGTGTCTATGTATCTCTATGTGTGTCTATGTATCTCTATGTGTGTCTATGTGTCATTGTGGTTCTCTATATATCCCTATGGGTCTCGATGTATCTCTCCGAGTCTCTGTAGGTCTCGATGTGTCTCTCTAAGTCTCTCTGAGTCTATGTGGGTCTCTCTGAGTCTCTGTGGGTCTCGATATGTCTCTCTGAGTCTCTCTGAGTCTCTGTGGGTTTCGATATGTCTCTCTGAGTCTCTGTGGGTCTCGATGTGTCTCTCTGAGTCTCTGTGGGTCTCGATGTGTCTCTCTGAGTCTCTCTGAGTCTCTGTGGGTCTCTCTGAGTCTCTGTGGGTCTCGATATGTCTCTCTGAGTCTCTCTGAGTCTCTGTGTGTCTCTCTGAGTCTCTATGGGTCTCTGTGGGTCTCGATGTATCTCTATGAGTCTCTGTGGGTCTCGATGTGTCTCTCTGAGTCTCTGTGGGTCTCGATATAGCTCTCTGAGTCTCTATGGGTCTCTGTGGGTCTCAATGTGTCTCTCTGAGTCTCTCTGAGTCTCTGTGGGTCTCGATGTGTCTCTCTGAGTCTCTCTGAGTCTCTGTGGGTCTCGATGTATCTCTCTGAGTCTCTATGGGTCTCTGTGGGTCTCGATGTGTCTCTCTGAGTCTCTGTGGGTCTCGATGTGTCTCTCTGAGTCTCTCTGAGTCTCTGTGGGTCTCGATGTATCTCACCGAGTCTCTGTGGGTCTCGATGTGTCTCTCTGAGTCTCTATGGGTCTCTCTGAGTCTCTGTGTGTCTCGATGGGTCTCGATGTGTCTCTCTGAGTCTCTCTGAGTCTCTGTGGGTCTCGATGTATCTCACGGAGTCTCTGTGGGTCTCGATGTGTATCTCTGAGTCTCTGTGGGTCTCTCTGAGTCTCTGTGTCTCGATGGGTCTCGATGTGTCTCTCTGAGTCGACGTAGAGAGACAACGTGGAGAGACAACGCGGAGAGACGACGTGGGTAGAGAACGTTGTGAGACAACGCGGAGAGACGACGCGGAGAGACAACGTAGAGAGATGACGCGGAGAGACGTCGCTGCGTCACTGGACATCACGGTGCTGCTGGGCGCCCCTGGCTAACGCGGTGTTCCATCTCACGGGATCGTCCCGGTGAGACGTCTCTCAGCTACCTGACCATTAAAACCACACATTGTGTGTGTACACGTACACACACAATGTGTACGTACACACACCGTGTGTGTACACGTGTACGCGCAGAGTAAACAAACACACATCAACAACAACAAACATAAACACGTGCAGACATGAACAGCAAAGACCAAGGTCTCCCGTATAGCCTTGAGCAGACTGCTGGGGCAAGTGCTGTTCCCCTTATGAACGGTCGACACGCGCGCCCGGCCGCCTTTGTCTCCCCAGTTGCTGGTGTTTCCACACCGTGCACCGAGTACTCGTTTAAGGCTGAACCGACCTAGGCGAGGGCCAGTTCGTAGACACTCGAACCACCGCGAGTGGCAAATCGCGAACTCGGTTCGCCGGGTTGACATCGCGGTGCGCTAACCACTGCACCACCGCTCCCCACACGAAACCTACAGACAAAACAACCCCCACAAATATCCCCCGTGTAGCCTTAGCAGACTGTAGGGGCAAGTGCTGTTAGCGAGTAGCACCTCATGAAGGCCGACACGGCACACGAGGGGGGTGGGTGGCCAACACCACGCCCGGCCACCTTCACCTACAAAGACAAAGACACACGGAGACACAAGGACACACACGGATCTACACACGGATACAAAGATCTACACACACAGATCTACACACGGACAGATCCGCCGTCTCACCGAAGTGGAAGAAGTTCTTTCCCTCCATGTCTCTTCCTCCTCCTCCTCGTCCTCCTCCTCGTCCTGCCTCGCGTCCTGCCGGGCGGTGAGCACACGGTGTGTGTGTGTGTCTCGCTGTGTGTGTGTCGGTGTGTCTCGCTGCGTGTGTGTCGGTGTGTCTCGCTGTGTGTCTCGCTGTGTGTGTGTCGGTGTGTCTCGCTGTGTGTGTGTGTCTGTGTGTCTCGCTGTGTGTGTGTGTGTCTCGCTGTGTGTGTGTCTGTGTGTCTCGCTGTGTGTCTCGCTGTGTGTGTGTGTGTCTCGCTGTGTGTGTGTGTTTATGTGTGTCTGTGTGTGTGTCTGTGTGTGTGTTTGTGTGTGTCTGTGTGTGTGTGTGTCTCGCTGTGTGTGTGTCTGTGAGCAGCGCTACAACACACGTTGTCTGTGTTTGTCTGTGAGCAGCGCTACACCCGCTGCATGTGCGTCTCTGTGTGGCTGTGTGCAGCGAGAGAACACGCACACGTGTGTGTGGGTGGGTGTGTCTCTGCGTGTGTGGGTGGGTGTCCCTGTGTGTATGTCTCTGCGTGTGTCTGTGTGTGTGTCTCTGTGTGTGCGTATCTGTGTGTGCGTATCTGTGTGTGTCTGTGTGTGTGCGTGTGTCTGTCTCTGTGTGTGCGTGTGTCTGTCTCTGTGTGTGTCTGTGTGTGTGTCTGTGTGTGCGTGTGCCTGTGTGTCCCTGTGTGTATGTCTCTACGTGTCTGTCTCTCTGTGTCTCTACGTGTGTCTGCGTGTGTCCCTGTGTGTATGTCTCTGCGTGTGTGTCTCTCTGTGCACCTATCCTTGTATATGTCTAAGCAATTGTCTGTATATATGAAGGTATGTGTATCTCTTGGTATGGGACCTCTAATTGTGTATCTCTGTGTGTATCCCTGTGCACGTATCTGTGTGTGTATCGCTGTTTCTCTATGTATCTGTGAGTTTATGTATGTGTGTGTGTATCTCTGTGTGTATCTCTGTGTGTATCTCTGTGTGTCCGTGAGTTTATGTATCTGTGTGTGTATCGCTGTGTATCCATGTGTGTGTATGTTTATGTGTATCTCTGTGTTTCTCTATGTATCTGTGAGTTTATGTATATGTGTGTGTGTGTATCTCTGTGTATCTCTGTGTGTATCTCTGTGTGTCCGTGAGTTTATGTATCTGTGTGTGTGTGTATCGCTGTGTATCCATGTGTGTGTATGTCTATGTGTATCTCTGTGTTTCTCTATGTATCTGTGAGTTTATGTATCTGTGTGTGTGTCTCTGTGTGTTTCTCTGTGTGTCTGTGAGTTTATGTATATGTGTGTGTATCGCTGTGTATCCATGTATGTGTATGTCTATGTGTATCTCTGTGTTTCTCTATGTATCTGTGAGTTTGTGTATCTGTGTGTGTGTCTCTGTGTGTTTCTCTATGTATCTGTGAGTTTATGTATCTGTGTGTATCTCTGTGTGTATCTCTGTGTTTCTCTATGTATCTGTGAGTTTATGTATCTGTGTGTGTGTGTCTCTGTGTGTGTCTCTGTGTGTATCTCTGTGTATGTACCTGTCGGCCTTCATAGGTGCTACTCGCTAACAGCACTTACCCCAACAGTCTGTTAAGGCTATAGGGGATCTTTGTCTTTGTTTGTGTCTGTTTGTATCTGTGTCTCTGTGTGTGTCTCTGTGTGTGTATCTGTGTGTGTCTCTGTGTGTGTATCTGTGTGTGTCTCTGTGTGTGTCTCTGTGTGTGTGTCTCTGTGTGTGTGTGTCTCTGTGTGTGTATCTGTGTGTGTATCTGTGTGTCTCTGTATGTCCCTTTGTCTCTGTGTGTCTGTGTGTGTCTCTGTCTCTCTCTGTCTCTCTGTGGCTGTCTCTCTCTGTGCGTGTGTCTCTGTCTCTCTGCGTGTCTCTGTGTGTGTCTCTGTGTGTCTGTCTCTGTGTGTGTGTCTCTGTCTGTCTCTCTGCGTGTGTGTGTCTCTCTGTCTATGTCTCTCTGTGTCTCTCTGTGTCTATGTGTGTCTCTGTGCCTCTGCGTGTGTGTGTCTCTGTCTCTGTGTGTCTCAGTCTCTGTGTCTGTGTGTCTCTGTGTCTGTGTGTCTCTGTGTGTCTCTCTGTGTCTCTCTGCGTGTCTCTCTCTGCGTGTGTATCTCTGTGTCTCTGTCTCTCTGCGTGTCTCTCCGTGTCTCTCTCTCTGTTTCTCTGTGTGTATCTGTGTCTCTGTCTTTGTCTCTGTGTGTCTGTGTGTGTCTCTATCTATATGTGTGTCTCTGTGTGTGTCTCTCTCTCTCCCTGTGTACCGAGTGTCTCGCTCCGTCTCTCCTTTAAATTCCTTCCACTGCTGGGCTGGAGGCTGGTCACGTGACGCGCTGTTGGGTGTCCCCGCTGCCTGTGTTAGGGGGGTGGGTGGGGGGTGTTGGGGGGGTGGGCGGGGGGAGGGTCCTGTGCTGGTGGGGGGGGACTCGCGACGGACGACAGCGGCGCGGGAGCGCTCAGCAAGTGACGCCGGCCGGGGGCAAATCGCAGCCAAACTCAAAAGTCACTTCGCCCCGCTACCAGCGGGGCGATCGCGAGCGGCGTTCGTTGTCAACCACCGCGCTGCTGTGGCCACGGCCACGCTGCTGTGGCCACGGCCACGCTGCTGTGGCCACGGCCACGCTGCTGTGGCCACGGCCACGCTGCTGTGGCCACGGCCACGCTGCTGTGGCCACGGCCACGCTGCTGTGGCCACGGCCACGCTGCTGTGGCCACGGCCACGCTGCTGTGGCCACGGCCACGCTGCTGTGGCCACGACCACGCTGCTGTGGCCACGACCACGCTGCTGTGGCCACGACCACGCTGCTGTGGCCACGACCACGCTGTGGCCACGACCACCACGCTGTGGCCCCGACCACGCTGTGGCCCCGACCACGCTGTGGCCACAACCACCACGCCGTGGCCCCGACCACGCTGTGGCCAGCCACGCTGTGGCCACAACCACCACGCTGTGGCCAGCCACGCTGTGGCCACAACCACCACGCTGTGGCCCCAGCCACGCTGTGGCCATTAAAATGAAAGCCGTTACAATCGGGGAGACGTTTCGGGCGATGGCCCCCTCCTTCATAGCACACACATTGTCAGTTGGCCAATGATTGGAAGCGCCACGTTCACATGGCGGGGTAAAGTATTTCCATACCAACAACAAAAAACACGCTTTTGGGGACTTTCACTGCTGGATGAGGGCCTCCCCACGCCACCGCGATCTTGACAGCCCAGCAATGCGCCAGAGTCGGTCTCTCACTCGTGGGTGAATGCGCTGATTCCATCGCTCCATCTCTCTGCCGGTCGTCCTCTCGGCCACGCGCCACCTTTTGGCTGCCATGGACAGCGATCTCTTACACTGGGCAGCGCCCAATGCCACGTGTGTGTCGGACTTCTTTCGCACCGTACATAGCCAACCGGGCTAATCGCAGGTGATGGTTGTGATAGTGGTAGTTGTGGTTGTGATGATGTTGGTAGTTGTGGTTGTGATGATGATGATGGCTGTGATGGTGGTTGTGGTTGTGATGATGGTGGTAGTTGTGGTTGTGATGATGATGGTGGTGGTTGTGATGGTGGTGGTGGTGGTTGTGATGATGATGGTGGTTGTGATGATGGTGGTGGTGGTTGTGGTTGTGATGATGGTGGTAGTTGTGGTTGTGATGATGATGGTGGTGGTTGTGATGGTGGTGGTTGTGATGATAGTGATGGTGGTTGTGATGGTGGTGGTGGTGGTTGTGATGGTGGTGGTGGTTGTGATGATGATGGTGGTGGTTGTGATGGTGGTGGTTGTGATGATAGTGATGGTGGTTATGATGATGGTGGTAGTTGTGGTTGTGATGATGATGGTGGTGGTTGTGATGGTGGTTGTGATGATAGTGATGGTGGTTGTGATGATGTTGGTAGTTGTGGTTGTGATGATGATGATGGCTGTGATGGTGGTGGTTGTGGTTGTGATGATGGTGGTAATTGTGGTTGTGATGATGATGGTGGTGGTTGTGATGATGGTGGTGGTGGTTGTGATGATAGTGATGGTGGTTGTGATGATAGTGGTTGTAATGTGTGTGTTGAACTTCTTTTTCGCACTCATAATAACGCGTAATAAATGTTTTTGGGATATCGCCCGATGATGCTGGATGTAATTTTCAGCGAAACGTCGAACTCTAAATTAGAAACGTGGATTTACTCTCCAACACACGTGACCAAGCGGACGGGCTGTGTCGGGTGGTGGAGGGTTACGACACATTTCTACTTGTGCGGTCTAACCCCCAACACCTGTATTATTATTAAACATATTGGTCGCGAAGGCCGACACTACTGTTAAACTTATTTCGCGCTGTAGGTAACCAACTGCACTAATCGGTGGTATGGGGGAAGGACATCAAACTAAACACAAAGGCAGTTCTCAAGAAATCTGTTCTCAACCGAGATGATTTTAAAGTGCACAGCTCCAGTGCCTTCCTGAAATCGGAAGTGCGTTCCAGACGGCCGCAAGATGATGTCCGGTTTGTGTTTGGTTTTTTCCGACCTAAACACATTCAGTTAATAGAATAATAAAACGTTGAATACAAGAATGAAACTAAATAAATGTGTGGACATATTTGGGCACACGTGGGCGTCGGTTGCGGTGGCGAGGGAAAGACGCCGCTGCTGCGCTGAAGGATGATTACATTTGTGTCTGTGCAGTCCGTCGGTGGCCCTGAGCTCATGATGGAAATTCCACATTCCAAATGGCAAAAGGTGAGTCGCTCAATTGGCCGATCATCGGTTAATTCTCAAAATGTTTCCCTTTTAATCGACCTGAAGAGTGGTGAAGATGATGGGCGTGAGTGGAGCCGGCGACCCAGAGCCTTGAGTACAGAAACATCTCTCCAAGATGCATTCATATTCACCGGCAGACTACAATAATAATACGAATTACTTGTACAGAGCGCTTATCATCAATGATCTCAAAGCGATGCACACGACAGCAGCAGCAGAAACTCGGCTTAAAAATCATATGAATACTACTTCATTAACGAAAAATGTAATCGTGAGAAAAAATAACAATACAGTCGATGTTTCCCCTTTCTGCCGATAAAACCGGAGGTGTTAATATGTCCAAACATACAAATCGATGCGCCTTGCAGGGCATCAGGGACTGCATTAGCCACGCGCACTTGTGGCAAAACATGCAAAACAAAACAAGCTGCGATAAGAATGTACCGCACGTGGTCTCTGAGACGCGTCGGCCTACAACCAGAGAGACGGACAACCTTCCTCACGGCGGCCTTGTCTCAACAGCAGTGCTGGCAGACCAGAGCACGCCCAAATACAGGTGGCCGTGCTACGAAGAAGGGGGGGGGGGGCAATTGCCCGAAACGTCGTCCCCGGCGGCGTGGTGCTGTTTGACCAGCGAGCGGGAGGAGGAGGAAATGGAAGAGGTGGAGGAGGTGGAGGAGGAGGTGGAGGAGGAGGAGGAGGTGGAGGAGGTGGAGGAGGTGGAGGAGGAGAAGGAGGTGGAGGAGGAGGTGGAGGAGGAGGTGGAGGAGGTGGTGGAGGAGGAGGGTCCCCAACGTGGCGAGGTTGGCACAGGGAGAAGTTCCCCCGTGTCGCCAGTGGGAGTGGAAACAGCTGCAATCAAGCAGCTACAATCAAGCAGCTACAATCACCAAATGTCGTTGTCGTCCTTGTTGTGTGCTTCGCTGCCTTGCCCAGCAATTCCGTGTGGCGTTGGGGGGGGGCAGGAATTGGTGTACTGCGCTTGTGTATTTATTTGTTTTACATGAAGTGACTTGCTTCGCTTTCTTAGACACGTCACTGTGCACTCCTTGCGATGTTTTTGTAGGGATGGTGGTCGTTTTTGTTGTTGTGACTTTCTCACTCGTCCCCTACTGGACATCTGTGAAGAAGCAGAAGAAGCAGAAAGAGCTTCATAGCTCATCGGATTCTTGCAGTCCACAGAAAGATTGCGACTCTGCATGGAAGGCAACGGCGCCCCACGATGAAAGGAGACAGGTGGCGGGTGGGGGGGCGGGGTGGGGGGGAATGGCGGGGTGTGGGGGTGGGGGGGGCGGGGGGGTTGGGGGGGGGGCGGGGGGGATAGGGGGTGCGGGGGGGCGTTCAGAAACGCCGAGACCGAGCGGCTGGCGGGAATACTCGTGATGGTGGTGGTGATGGTGATAGTGGTGGTGATGGTGGTGATGGTGATAGTGGTGGTGATCGATGGGATGATTGGTGGGGTGATCGATGGGATGATTGGTGGGATGACCGGTGGGATGATTGGTGGGGTGATCGAAGGGATGATTGGTGGGGTGATCGATGGGATGATTGGTGGAGTGATCGATGGGATGATTGGTGGGATGATTGGTGGGATGACCGGTGGGATGATTGGTGGGATGATTGGTGGGGTGATTGGTGGGGTGATCGATGGGATGATTGGTGGGGTGATCGATGGGATGATTGGTGGGGTGATCGATGGAATGATTGGTGGGATGATTGGTGGGGTGATCGATGGGATGATTGGTGGGATCGGTGGGATGATCGATGAGATGATTGATTGATGGGATGATCGGTGGGATGATCGGTGGGTTGATTGGTGGGATTATCGGTGGGGATGATTGGTGGGATGACCGGTGGGGATGATTGGTGGGATGACCGGTGGGGATGATTGGTGGGATGATTGGTGGGGTGATCGATGGGATGATTGGTGGGGTGATCGATGGGATTGGTGGGATGATTGGTGGGGTGATCGATGGGATGATTGGTGGGATGATCGGTGGGATGATCGATGAGATTATTGATTGATGGGATGATCGGTGGGATGATCGGTGGGTTGATTGGTGGGATGATCGGTGGGGATGATTGGTGGGATGACCGGTGGGGATGATTGGTGGGATGACCGGTGGGGATGATTGGTGGGATGATCGATGGGGATGATCACTGGGCATGATGGGTGGGGTGATCGATGGGATGATGGGTGTCACTCACGGGGAAGCGGCGGCCGAGACAAACGCCGCTCGCGTCTCGAGCACTCGCCTGGGTACTGTACACGTGGGTACTGTACACGGACGACCATCAGCGAGCCGAGTGATTCGCCTCGAGTGGACTGTTTGCGCTGATGCTGAAACAAAACTGTTTTTTTGGCAGCAATAAATAAATAATTATACTGGGGGGGGGGGGGGGTGGGGGGCAGATTCCGTGGAGGCACCGTGTGCGCACTGCGCTATGAACTCGGCCGGTCTGTGTTCGATTCCCAGCCACGTTGACATCAAGGCGGAGGGGTATCTGTACGAAGCTGCAGTGGGCAGTATCGTGAAGTATGATGGTCAAACAGCCCCCGTGACTGATACGGTATGGTGAGAGCTTCAACCGTGGATTTCCAAACAGATGTACGCTACATATATGTGCAAACATTTTAAATTTAACCCTGAATAACTGTATTTTTTTAATGTAGTCGTCACTTGCTGTTTTGTTGCGCATCGCAGGCACCCCTAATGGGACCTCTTTTTTTTCCATGAAGCTGGAGGTCAGGTTTGGGTTAGGATCTTGTTCTGCCTGGGTCATGAGCGGGGCAAGAATGGAAAAAAAATTACAGAGGCTCTCTCCCTCCCTCTCTCTCTTTCTCGCCTTCGCAACCACAAGGCAGCAAGCGGAGAGCCTCAGCTTCCCAGCGATCTCCACGCAGCGGCAGCGTGAGGCCAGAACCAACAGCGCCTCAGTGGCTCGCTCTGGATATCCTCGACTCGGGCGGGAGGATGAAAACAAATCCCCGCCGCTCTCCCCCAGGAAGCGTGCAGTGTTTGTCCGACCAACGTTGCAGGCACGTTGGAATGGAACCAACTGTTCATGTTACCCCCCCCCCCCCACGATTTGGGGGAGTTCCTGAGAGGTGCGACTTACGGATATCGAAATTGACGTAAATCGAAACAGACGTAAATCAAAACCGACGTATATCGAAACCGACGTATATCGAAACCGACGTATATCCGAAACGGCGTAAATCGACGACGCGACGCTCGAGGACGGCAGTGGGCGGGTGGTTGGAGGCGACGGGCCGAGAGGCGACGGAGAACGACGAGCGAGGAGGGACGGTGCGGTGAGCGTGGCGGTTGAGGCGACGCGAGTCTGGTAGCGGGCGGCGTTCATGAAGCAAATGACGGCGTTGAAGGGGGGAGACTTATATCGGGGTTGTTGCTGTACCTGGATCACTGGTATACAAGACATGTAACTATTCCCGCGTGTCATCTTGAGTGTGTCCTAATGTCATCATCAGCCAGGTTCTATCCACTGCTGGACGAATGCCTCTCTCTCCCCACGCCATCGACATCCATCACAGTGATGCGATGCCAACGACCTCGCCTGGTATACAGGAGGTCGTGGGTTCGATCCTGACCCTGACGCCTGCTGTGTTGTTGTTTGACTTGCATCCCACTGGGATTTTTGCACAGCGTTGGTGTACGGTGATTTTTTTCTGCAAGACTTTGCAGTTTTTTCCTGGATTTTTCTGTTTGCGCATCGTCACTTTAAGATGTTTTCTTGTTCACGTTTTTGTTTGTTGCGGTTGCACCCGATTCAAGAGCCGAATGGCTCACAGGGCTATACCTAATACATGAAACTGAAGTTTGCATGTTCTCACCGTGATCGCGTGGATTTTTCTCAGGGTCCGGTTTTTCCCTCCACATTTGTAATCAACATCACGTGTTTAGACTATTTGGCTGCTGCTATAAATGTCCATGTGATGAGCCACTTCGTTGAGCTATCATTTGTACTGGGCAGGTCGCTTCTCAAAAGAGCTCCACAGCTCAGTGGACCTGAGCTGGCAAAATAAAATAACAAGTTGAGGTTCATTTCGGGCGTGCTCCATCCTTCAGCTGCATTCTGTCCTCAGTCTCATCCTTCAGCCATCATCCTAGCTTCTCATCACGTGTCCTATACAAACTAACTTACGTTTTCCTTGGCAATCATTTAATACAAAAATATATAGACATTGGCATGTATACATAAATATGGTCGTGTTGCGTTGAGATTATTATTTACAGTATTCATCATGGGATATTTTTGCCAGTATGAAAGTGTAATATGAGGATGCACCCGGGGGCAACTGGGCGATGGTGATAGGCTCTGCCGGCCTCAGCCCGCAGCCAATGGGATGTTGAGCCAGGGGCGTAGCCCTGGGGCTGTATAGCAACATCTAGAAGGTTCCAGGAGTCAGTCTGATGATTGGCTGTGAGGCATCACGTGAGCCAGGTGTTATAAGGGGAGGAGAGAGACAGCTCGTGGTCAGTGTGGAGAAGTTTGAGGAGAGACCACGTCTGCGCCTCCGGCACGCCAGCGGCCACGTGGTAGGCCGGAGGCTGTCTCCCGAACGCCATTAGCCAGCGGTGTGAGGGGGCGAGGAAAGCGAGCGAACGCCACGCTCGAGTAACGGGAGCAACGGGAAAAAGGAACCCAGCGATGTGAGAGAGCTGTGTAATGAAGAACGAATAAAGACAAGAAACGAGAATACGATATCGTCCCGAGTGGGTTTATTACAAAAGTATGAAAAAATAAGGATAGGTTTTACCCTTTTTTGCAATAAAACAGGTGTTAAGATGTTAAAACACCAAATAGAAACCTTTTGTAAGGAATCAAGTCTGTACTCTATGGTTCTTTCGGTAAAGTCACGTAGGTATAAAATATAAAATAAATTCAATCACGACGTTTCGGGCGCAACACAAGTGCCCGTCATCAGGTGGCACAACCACAGCAATAAACAATTGCTGAAGCGGGCAAGAGGAGGCTGCTGGTAACAAGAGGTTATATATAAGTAAGAGAGGGGGGGGGAGCCAGGGAGGAGAGATAGAGAGGGTGGGGGTGTGGGGTAGGGGGAGTGGGGGAGGAGTGCCTACTCAACACCGAGTACAGCACACTGCCGGGGGGCTGGGAAGTTCAAGATCCAACACGGGTACGACAAAATGCCGGGGCTGGGAAGTGAGCGGGGCTGGGGGGTAGGAGACAGAAGAAACTGGAAATGTGATATGAAGGCAAACTATAAAGCAGTTAAGATTTTACCTGGTTAATAACATCCTTCCAATGATTGCTCAATTTGTATCCATCTTCTCGGTTGAAGTTATGTCTATGTTTATATATCTGGATGGCTTCATGAACAAACTTTTAATGGTAGCTCGAAGGTTTGCAGAGCACCTTGATCTCGGAAAAAACAATATCATGACAGCCTACAGCATTATAGCAATGGTCGGCCACAGCGTAGGTATTAGTCCTGCCGTGTTTCAGATCTGCCTTGGGCTCGCGAACACAGTCCGACACATGCCGTTTCGTTTCCCCAATGTAACAATATTACACCACAGGAGCAACTTAGTTTGTAGACTCCCGGATATTGCATGTCAGGAATGACATCCTTCACAGATGGGATTAGATCACGGATTTTGTGTACTGTACTGAATCAGACCTGGATTTTGTGTTTGTAAAAGATTTTGGCAAATCTTTTTGGTAACGCCTGCTATATATGGTAACGTAATGGTTTTGATCGTCGTCTCAGGAGGTTGTTTCTCCATGGTTGGAGAAACAGCTTTGCGGATAATGCAGTCCGAATATCCATTCATCTTAAGGACTTGGTGTACGTGTTCCAGTTCACTGGCTAGGTGATGTTGGTCACAAATGCAGTGGGCCCTATGGTGTAGTGTTTTGATGAGGGAATTCTGTGCCGGATGGTGGCGGGAATCAGGTTTCAGATAGGAATTTGTGTGGGTGGCTTTCCTGTAGACAGAGTGTCTCAAAGAGCCATCAGGTTTCTTCTCAAACAAAACATCCAGGAATGGTAGCGTACCATCCTTCTCTACTTCCATGGTGTATTTGATTCTGTTTTTTTAAACAGATGCCATCCAGACATCCACCCTACGTCCTTTCTTGTGGAAGAGATATGTGGATAACACTTTCGTTATTTGGCCACATGGCCTGCCAGCACTGAACCAATTTCTTAACCACATTAATTCCATATATTTTATACCTTCGTGACTTTACCGAAGGAACCAAAGAGTATGGATCCCTGCAGTCACGAAAACTTCAAATCTAGAATGAATCAAGTCTGCATTAACCACACACAATACTTGTGGTGAACATGCAAATTGGCAAAAAGGTATCCCATGATATAGCTGCTCACCTCGAGCTATAAATGCGCGCATTGTCTTTGTGCTGTTCACTTGTTGCCGTTCTCTGGTCTAACGCTGGTGAGACTAGGCCAGAAAGAAGGCCGTAATCGATAGAACCCGTCATCGACATTATTGAATGGAGGGGTCGGTTTAGGCAAGGACATGTTGTGCTGATATATATGTAGTGCCAGTGATTTGGAGACGAGGTTCGTAGGAGGCACCTTTATTGAACACACACGATCTCGCCTGCACACTCTCTACAGTCGCTTAGCCTCGCCTGTACACAACACTAGCCGTCTAACACCGACGGCGCCGACTGAGACAGCCAACAACTTCTGGCAGCGCAACATCTCGTGAAGACGGCGGCGACGACGGCGACGAGACGACAGCGACGACGAGACGAGTCCACTCCCAGCACCGGCAGCCTCGAGCCCCCCGCTCTCGGCTCCTTTTATGCTCCCAACGTGGCCTGGCTCCGCCCTGACCGCGCCTCCTTTCTCGAACCCGCCAGCAGGTTCCAGGGGCCTCCAGATGGGGTCCTCCGTGACCCTTGCCCCAGTTCCTCGCTCTGCCAACACACCGTGCTCGCCCTCACCGGCGTGTGTCCTGTCTGTCCACCACAGCTGCCGCTGCTGGCCACCAGCCGGCGCTGTTACACTACACATATAACACATTTTAGCGTTACATCTCACATGCTTCATTACACACGCGAGACATACACCATAGGCAACTTCACTCATCCATTTGGGAGTGAGTGTACTGTTCACAGCGATTAAGTCATTTGAATGCCGATAATGATGATGACATTGCCGAAGATGGCTTTTTTTGATAACGAGTGATGATCACTCTGGTGGTGATGATGATCAATCTGGTCGCTCCTGAAAAATAAGTTCATATCTCAGTGGGCTTTGCCTGATAGGATGGGGATGGTTTAGTTTAATTTGTGTCTGGGTGATTTGTTTAGCTGTCTTGTACTTTTCACTCCTATCGTGTTGTTGTACTGTTTGTTGCTGTAACTTTCTTACCCCATGCTCCGACCGATCATCTGTGAAAAAAAGAGCTTCATAGTTCATAGGATTCCTCCAGTATAAATAATTATTCGGATTTCTGATTCAATCACCAATGTCAGTGGACTCAACGCATTTATCATAAACACAGTGGTCCTCAAATTAAAACTATATATACTAGGTGACGTTTCGGGCAATAGACCTTCATTGCAGATGTTCTCAATGTGCTTCGTCCCTTCAAGGTGCAAGTGTCAGTGGCGAGCGTGATTGGAATCCGTGCAGTTACACTCGAAGCAAATTTGGTTCACTCGTTTGCTGGTGAATCGTATTCACTAAATCTCGCGGTGGCCTGCGTTTGCAGCGGGGATTTTAGTGATGCTTTAAATGTCGCAACCAACCCATTTGCGGGTGCGCGCTCATAGTTCTGACAGTGGCATTCTATTATACGGCAATGACAGGCAGTCTCTTCATTATCAAGACACGGGCCATTATCGTAACACTTGCGGTATGCGTTAAGGAAAATACCCCATGATAGGTTGCAATGCGAGTGAGTTCATTATGCAGTTTCGGTCCGGAATGTTTCCAATTTGCACATTTCTCCAGCTGATTGGCATTGCTGATTATAAAATTGTGCGGAGCATTAGAATTCTATTTATCTCCTTTTTTTGTTACGTATATGTGTGGGTTTTAGTGTGTCTGTGTGTGTCTGTGTGTGTGTGGCTGTGTGTGTGGCTGTGTGTGTCTGTGTATGTGTCTGTGTGTGGCTGTGTGCCTATGTGTGTGTCTGTGTGTGTCTGTGTGCGTGTGTCTGTGTGTGTCTGTGTGTGTGTGTCTGTGTGCCTATGTGTGTATCTATGTGTGTGTCTGTGTGTGGCTGTGTGTCTGTGTGTGTATGGGGAGCGGTAGTGTAGCGGTAGTGTAGTGGTTAGCGCGCTGCGCTACAAACCTGGCGAACCGAGTTCGATTTCCGCTCACGGGCAATTATCTGAACCGGTCCTGGGCCTCCCCTAGGTCGACTCAGCCTCAAATGAGTACCTGGTGCGGTGTAAACATCGCCACTGGGGAGACAAAGACGGCCGGGCGTGGTGTTAGCCACTCACCTTCTCGTGTGCCGTGCCGGCCTTTATAGGTGCTCACTAACAGCACTTGCCCCGACAGTCTGTTAAGGCTATACGGGGGATCTTTGTCTTTGCCTTTTTGTGTCTCTGGAAGCTCTCACACGAGCTTGTTTTGGTGTTTCCAACGTGGTGCTTGGGAGAAGAAAGTGCCAGGTGGGAGTGGTGGTGTGGCGGTTCGCGCGCTGTGCTACGAACCCGGCGACCCGAGTTCGATTCAAGCTCACATGGGGGGGGGGGCACACGGGGGCCACGTGGGGGACCGCGTGGGAACCACGTGGGGGGGCCACGTGGGCTCCCACGTCGGAGGCCACGCGGGGGGTCCGGCTGGCAGCGCGCTCGCAGCTCCTTGCAAGGGGTTCGCAGGTAAATGGCGGAAGGCCGCCCCGGTAAATACCGCGCCGTCTGTGTGTTAACCGGAGTAAATGCTTCGCGTTACCCTGCTTCACGTTGGACATTTAAATACCCCCTGGTATCGTTCGAGACGAATAGTAGTAGTAATAATACTTTATATAGCGGTGTCATTCATGCCAACATCATCCCACAGAGATGCACATTCATTATATATATGCGAGGACCAAATCCCGTAGAAGCGGTCGGCTACGCTTGGCGCGAAAGAAGCCCAAAGCGCTCGCGTGCCGAGCATTTGCCGGATCTGACAAAGGAGCGTGAACACCGCTCAGCCGGGTTGCAGGGAGCGGCGTCGCTGCCAGCTGACGGGCCACGCGCGTCGTAAGAGCCGCTGCGTCGTGAGAGTGGCGGCACAAATCGAGGACGACGACGATAATGGACACCTCCCCCCCCATTCATAATGATTAGCGGGTGACGTCACTCCACATGGGGGGGGGCGAGGCGCCTCCTCCTCCCTCCTCGGCGTCAACTTACAACCCTCACTACAAAGGCAGAACCCTCACGTCACGTGATCTCCGTCACGCTGTTGAGACATCAAAGTAAAAAGGACGTCGTGATGACCAAGGGATTATAACCTTTAAAATGAAATAAGTCTGTGTCACCGCGCCCTTATCAATTGCACACGAATGGACGCAATGAATATATCACGTCGCGGGCTGCTTGTCGCTTCCAAGTCTCAGATTTACTGCAAGACACGCGTCCTTGGACGGGCAAAAGGCGCGTTGTATATCATCACTGTAGTTATGGTCGTGAGTATTGCCACGAGCGGCCCTGCGCTCCACTCCGTGGCGTGACGCTGTCGACTGCGTCGGCGGTGCAACTGCAGCGGCGGCGGAGGAGGTCCCCAGGGGGTGCGTTTGTGATTTTGGTGACCCAGGGAGACTCATCCCGGTCTCGTGAGTGCCCACCTGGTTCAGCAGAATTAACTTGAATGTTTCTCTGGCATATATTGTGGATGGTTGGTTCTGGGCAGAGATTAAACTAAACTTTTTAACATTTGTTTTATTTTACCAGGTAAGCCCCACTGAGCCGTGTATTTCTTTTTCACAACTGACCTGGCCACAAATGATGTATCATCTGGAAATGTATTTCAACCAAATACCCTAAACACGTGACGTTGATGACGATGGCGTTGATTCTAAATGTGGAGGGAAAACCCGGAGGACCCAGAGAAACATCCACGTGACCACGGGGAGAGAGAGACACGCAAACTCCAAATATACAGTAGCAGGCGTCAGGGTCGGGATCGATCCCACGACCTCCTGTATACCGGGCGAGGGAGTTAACATCTCACAACGGGGAGAGAGAGACACGCAAACTCCAAATATACAGCAGCAGGCGTCAGGGTCGGGATCGAATCCACGATCTCCTGCATACCGGGCGAGGTAATTAACATCTCCTAGCCACCGTTGCGCCCCTTACACATGTCCAGGGTGTGATTTGCTGGGCGGTATTGGGGGATCTCCCTGACTCCGCTAACAATCCCTCCCCCCTACAACCACCCCTCCTCCGGATAAAGTATTTTGCATTCCCAATGGCAGAGTTGATTGGGAAGACCGCTTGGGAAGATCGGGAGCTGGGGGGTTTGGGGGCTGGACTGCGACGTGGCCAGGAGGTGGAGGAGAGGGATGGGGCAGCCCATCAGCGGATTTCCTCGCACGCGAAGCGGCCAAACTCTCATCGCTGGCAATGAACCCAAACAGCCCCGGTGTCGTGGGGCCCTCCTGAGAGACAGAGCGTCTTGAGACGAGTTGTTGTTGTTGTTGTTATTACTCATCACTGTCCGGCGTTCTCTTGTCGTTATCGGGGTTTTTTCCAGCCATTTGTCAAGCTGTTGTTGGATGAGGGCCATTCCCCGAAACGTCGCCTGTGATATATTTGTGCTTCAAAGGCCACGGTGTTAGTGACGAATGCGGCGAGGTTTCGTCATGTGCGGCCCCATACGTGCGTTCACATGCAATGTACACATTTGTGTGTGTACGTCTCTGAGTGTATGCATGCACACGTGCGCCCTTTCAATTCACCTAATTTACCTTTCAGTAATTGTATTTCGTACGCGGAAATAAGTCGCGGGGAGAGCGGCGGTGCAGCAGTTAGCGCTACGCTGCGTTACAAACCCGAGTTCGATTCCCGCTCACGGCCAACACCGATGACGAAGATCTAAACCGGTTCCGGGCCTCCCTTAGGTCGACTCAGCCTCAAATGAGTACGTGGTGCGAGCTGTGGTAAATATCGCCACTGGGGAGACAAAGGCGGCCGGGAGTGGTGTTGGCCACCTCCGTCGTGAGCCACAGTGCCGGCCTTTACAGCCACAGTGCCCGCGGCATTCTGCTACAGGCGTGACGGGGTGATATTCACTGTCTATGTGCGCGCATTCATATACTCCATCACGTGCGCTCCTCGTCAATGAAACGAATTCACCTCGCAGCGTTTAAATATTTCGCACGCGGAGCAGAGGAAAACTCGGAGCGCGAAGCGAACTCATCGCCAGGCCGTGGAAGATTGCTCGGAGCAATCGTCAAGTGCACGTGCAGGGGAAGCGTCGTGTGCGCGATAGGCGACGTTTCGGGCGATGCCCCCCCCCCCCCGGGCCATCTTCGTAGCACGGTCTCTGTGTCTCTATGGGTCTCTATGAGTCTCTATGAGTCTCTGTGTGTCTCTATGAGTCTCTGTGTATCTCTATGAGTCTCTATGAGTCTATGTGTGTCTCTATGAGTCTCTGTGTATCTCTGTGAGTCTCTTTGTGTCTCCACCTCCACGTGTCTCTGTGTATCTCTGTGAGTCTATGTGTGACTCTATGAGTCTCTGTGAGTCTTTATGAGTTTCTGTGTGTCTCTATGAGTCTCTGTGTGTATCTGTGTGTCTCTATGAGTCTCTATGAGTCTCTGTGTATCTCTGTGTGTCACTGTGTGTCTCTATGAGTCTCTGTGCGTCTCAATGAGTATCTGTGTATCTCTATGGGTCTCTGTGTCTCTATGAGTCTCTGTGTGTATCTATGAGTCTCTGTGTGTCTCTATGAGTCTCTGTGTGTCTCTATGGGTCTCTGTGTATCTCTATGAGTCTCTGCGTATCTCTATGAGTCTCTATGAGTCTCTATGAGTCTATGTGTGTCTCTGTGAGTCTCTGTGTCTCTCTATGAGTCTCTGTGTGTCTCTATGAGTGTCTGTGTGTCTCTATGAGTGTCTGTGTATCTCTATGTGTCTATGTGTGTCTCCACGTGTCTCTGTGTATCTCTGTGAGTCTCTTTGTGTCTCCACGTGTCTCTGTGTATTTCTGTCAGTCTCTGTGTGACTCTGAGTCTCTGTGAGTCTCTATGAGTTTATATGTCTCTATGAGTCTCTATGAGTCTCTGTGTATCTCTGTGTGTCACTGTGTATCTCTATGAGTCTCTGTGTATTGTGGGGGTCGCTGGCCCCCGAGATCCCTCCCTCGATAATGCTAACGGCCGGGCTAACATCGTTACTCGCCCCCCCGCTGCTAGGCGAACCGCTGCTGGGTTCCTCATCCATGGGGTGTGAGCCGTCGCTCGAGGATTCCCCTCCAGCGCGGGTCCGCGTAGTAGGCATGGTTAGTTACCGAGTGGTATTATGCCCCCCTTTACGCTACCACGATACCTTCCTTTCCTAATCGCGCACCTGCAACCCACACGGAGCGAACGTACGCGCACACACGCAGCTCCACACGCGACACCCACTCTCGCGCCGCTCTGCACAGCGCTCCCACGAGGCGAGCCGCTGTATACGCAGCACTACACGCATTCACACTGCTCACGAGATCACACGAGGCCACGATTCGCTATTAATGATTTATTATTTGCTACCTGGAACTGGTTGTTGAGTCAGTGTGAATCGACGAGGCTGGCCTATTCTACCACCCCTGAACCTATTCTCTATTTATCGGCTATGATCCTACTTCACCTTCTTACTCACTGTTAGGTGCCCACGGCGGTTCGTTGATCCCGTACTCGCAGCGCACCTCGATGCGTCTCACGGACGTTCGGGTTGCTGGACTGGAGAGCGTCCTGTCGCCTGGCGCTGGAGTGAGAGAGAGCGATCTCTCCTTTGCGCCCCCTTTTTATCCTCCCTACATCAAAGGGATGCGGCTCCGAGCGTGATGGCGGCCCTCTCCCAGTTTTTCTTTAACAATGGACGCGCGCCCGCTGGCACGCGCACGGCGGCTCCGGGCGCCTTTGATATGCTAATCGGATGTGCTGCGGCGCCGATTCCAATTAATCCCTTTCTCATGCATGGCGCCGTGCTCCTGCGCACCATGCAGCGGCGTCCATCACCACGGTCCGCTGCGGAAGTTAAGCGCGGAGCCTCCGCATGTCTCCCCCACCTGCCCCATTAATTGCGCACTATGCGTCCGAGTCGCCTCTCTGATTATTTGCTATTCCCTTTAACTTCCCTAACGATGGCACCTACGCACTCGAGCCCGCTTTGGCACGCTAAACTATGCCGCCCCGTCCCTCCTCTGCCTGTCTCGTCGACCCGTGGGGGTGTATGTGGGGGGAGGCGTTTCAACCGCGGTGGCCGAATGCCCTTCGCCGCGACCATACCATCTTAAGGCCGGTCGCAGCGCCGCGGTGCAACGTAGCGTCGGGGGAGGTCGTCCAATTCCCTGGTCGCCGGAAACCGTGAAAGTCAATCCCGATAAGGGCTTCTCGGATAAAAACCGGTCGGTCAGGTGACCTCCCCTTCCAGCTCTATGGGGGGGGGGGGGATGCGTGCGGGTGTGTTCATGTGAGGTGAGGTGAGGGGGATGCGGGGTCGGCTCCGTCGCTTGGTGGTGGCGAGGTCGTAGATGGGGCGCCTGCTGAACGGCTTCGTGGCGGCGGCATCACATAGCCCCCCGAGGTGCCAGTCCCTGTCCCGGGTTGACTGGAGCACCTTGCTTGGGCCGCGCCCACGAGGAAACGCTGCGGGGTCCGGGGGATCCGTCCGGACCTTGTGGCTGGTCTCGGGGCGGGTGGCTCCGTCCTCTGTAGCTCCTGCGGCGGCCTCCTCCTCCACTCCAGCGGCTCTCCCTGTCCCTCGGTACCTGCGGGCTGGGGCACAAACTCAGCAGCAGAAGGGTTTAGGAGCCGTCGTCCGCGTCGTCTCCTGACTGGATCGGGGCGTCTCGGGGGCCCAGCGGAGCCCATGTAGGGTGCGAGGCCCCCAAACACGAGGGGTGCGGGTACCCCGGGATTTCGGGGCCTTCGGGCGACGGGGTTCTCTCTCGCCGGGGCCGCTTTCCATGGTTTTAAGCGGCGGACGTTGACCACCGTTTCTCGACCCCTCTCCCCGCCATATATTAGTACCGTCCAGGGGGAGATCTGCCGCACCACGGTCCAGGGTCCTCGCCAGTAGGTCGTCAGTTTCCCCACCTGCCCGGCCCCGACGCGAGGGGTGTGTAGCCACACCTTAGCGCCGGTCAGGAATAAGGGGGGTTCCATGCGGGGTCGGGCGCCCTGTTCTTGCCGCCGATGCGCGGCTTCCCCTTGCGGGTATGCTCGGCCTCGGGCTTCTCGCAGGGTCTCCATCAGGTGTTCCACGGGGCGGCTTCCCTCCTCCGGCTGGGGGGAAGGAACGCCGAACAGCAGATCTGCGGGTAAACGAGACTCACGGCCGAGCATCATCAAAAACGGGGTTTGTCCCGTCGACGTATGTACGGTGGTGGCGTAGGCGAAAAGTGCGTAGGGGAGGTGTTCGTCCCAATCCCGTTGATTTGCGGCCGCCATACGTTTGAGTTTCCCCGCTAAGGTCTGATTCATGCGCTCCACCATACCGTTCGCCTGGGGGTGGTATGCTGTGGTTCGGTTCTTCTGGATTCCGAATTCTCGGCACAGTGCCTGGAACAGCTCGGCCTTGAACTCGCTACCCTGGTCGGTGAGGACTCGTTCTGGGATCCCGTGCTTAAGTACGTAATGCTCCACGAATGCCCGGGCCACCACCAGGGCCGTTTTGTCAGGGATGGCCACTGCCACGGGGTAGCGGGTGAAATACTCTACTGCGACTAGGATATACCGGTTGCCTCGATGGGACCGTGGGAATGGCCCTTGTAGGTCGATCCCGACCAGCTGGTTCGTGCGGCTGACGCGGAACGGCCTTAGGTGTACCTGGTATCGTGCCGGTTTCGGCCCGCACTGCTGACAGGCGCGGCAGCCCTGTACCCAGGCGGCCACGTCTTGTGCCAATTTGGGCCAGAGATACTGGCGACGCAGGGTCTCTCCAGTGCGTCGTTCGCCATCGTGGCCCCCGAGCGGGTGGTCATGCACCAGCCGTAGCAGCTGGGGTCGTACCTGGGCAGGAACACAGATGCACCCCGGCTGGCCGGCCTCGGTTAACTCCTGTACCACCCCGTTCTGCACACACAACCGGCCATACAAACCGCTCCAGGGTTCTGGTAGGGCGCTCTTTTCCTCCCGCAGTGCCGCCTCCACCGCCGCCAGATCGGGATCCCGCTGCTGGGTCTGTCTCAGCTGCTCGTCGTTCAGGCCCAGGAAGGCGCAGCTGACGTCCTCCTGGATCCGTCCGATCGGGGCGGGGTGATCCGCCGGGTCCCGAGCCGTGGGTCCCGCGCTTGCCGGGCGGTCGTTGGGATCCTCGGTGCCACCTGTGAGGGTCTCTGTGGTGCACACTGCACTCTCTCTCGCTGGGGGGGGTCAGTGGCCGCGGCCCCTCGGGGGTCCGTTGCCTGCCGGCAGCGTCCCCCCGTGAAACACGGACAGGCCTCCTCCGCCCTTGTCTCGGCGTACACAATGGGCTGCCTCGACAAGGCGTCCGCGTTTGCATGCGTCCGGCCAGCCCGATACTCGATTTGCAGGTTGTACTCCTGCAACTGCACCAACCACTGGGCCATCTGCCCCCGCGGCTCCTTGAATGTAAGAAGAAACTGCAGAGCATAATGGTCAGTACGTACTCGACATTTCCTGCCGTATAAATACGGCCGGAACTGCTTACATGCGAAAATCACGGCGTACAACTCTTGGCGGGTCACGCAATAGTTCAGCTCGGCCCCACTCAAGGTCCGGCTGGCATACGCGATGACTCGTTCCGTCCCATCCTGTACCTGTGACAACACCGCGCCCAGCCCGCTGCTGCAGGCGTCGGTGTCCAAAATAAAATCGGTGGTAAAATCGGGGAAAGCGAGGGTGGGGGCGTGGGTGAGGTGGTCTTTGAGAGTGGTGAAGGCCCTCTGGCAGGCCCCCGTCCACTGATAGGGGTGCTTAGGGGAGGTGAGTTGGGTGAGGGGGCGTGCAATCTCGCTGAATCCCTTTACAAATCGACGATAATAGGTGGCGAGCCCCAAAAATGATCTGATCTCCGTCAGATTCCTTGGCCGTGGCCACTCCACTACGGCGCGTACCTTCTCCGGATCGGTGCGCACGCCTGCTTCGCTGACGCGATGCCCGAGGTACCCCACCTCGCGTTATGCGATGTAACACTTACGTGGCTTGAGCTTGAGATAAGCCGTTCGCAGCCGCTGGAACACCTCTCGTAACCTGGACCAATGCTCAGACAAAGATCTACTGAACACTATCACGTCATCCAGGTAAATCAGGCACTGTTCCCATTGCAAGCCCCG
Organism: Lampetra planeri; assembly: GCF_965212315.1. Lineage (NCBI taxonomy): Eukaryota > Metazoa > Chordata > Hyperoartia > Petromyzontiformes > Petromyzontidae > Lampetra > Lampetra planeri. Next base: position 8,135,273 of record NC_136155.1, on the reverse strand, counting down.
CATCACCAACTCCATCAGCCGCTGGAACGTCGCGGGCGCATTGGTGAGTCCGAACGGGAGTACTCGAAACTCGAATAGTCCCATTGGGGTGGTGAAGGCGGTTTTCAGCCGATCCTCCTCCGCCATCTCCACCTGCCAGTACCCGGACGCGAGATCGAGGGTGGAAAAATATCGCGCTCCGGCGAGGCTGTCAAAAGTGTCGTCGATGCGGGGTATGGGGAAGGCGTCGCCGAGCGTGACTGCGTTCAATTTACGGTAATCGACGCAGAACCGGGTTGACCCATCCTTTTTCGTTACTAGTACCACCGGGGCTGACCAGGGGCTCGCCGAGGGCTGAATTATGTTATCGCGAAGCATGTCCCCAACTGCCTCTTTGATCTGGGTGCGTTCGGGTGCGCCCACTCAGTACGCAGGGAGTTTGATGGGTCGGGCTGCACCGGTGTCAATTTGGTGCTTAACAAGGTCGGTCCGACCCACGTCCAAGTCGTGTTCGCTGAACACGTCGGCATACTCCCGCAGTAACTCGCGCAGCCGATCGGCCTCTCCCTTAGGTAAATCCGCCCATGGTACATGTAACGCGTCGAGCAGGGGAACGACCTCGGCTCGGGGAGTCGGGCCGACTCGCCAGGCCAGGTCCTGGTCACCCTCAGGACGACCGGTGTCCTCAGCCCAGAGTGCGAACACCGAGTCGTTAGAGTGGCGTACGTGCAGGGGGTGTACGGTGGCTATCGGGGTGCGCCGTCGCAGTATCGCTGGGGTACTGTGGGGGTTAAACATCCGCATAAACAATCGGCCCCCATCTGCGTTTACCAACATGCGGGATCCCACGACCCCATACCGTTTCGCCAACTCCGGGTGAGGAGTTAGCATTACCTCTCCTGATGGTCGGAGCGCGGGGTCGGTGGGGAATGTTGCTACCGGCACCAGCATCTCGGTGAGCGGCCCGATGGTGACTGCCGTCGCCAGGATAGCGGCCACAGGTGCGAAGCGGGGGCGCGTCGGTTTTCATCCCAGGAACGGAATCCGCTCGCCGTTGCTCTCCATGGTGGCGCATCGCTGGCGGGGTTGCACGTTGAGTCCCAACCGTTCTAGGAGGTCGGTACCTGCGATACACTCGTGACACAACGCACTCGACACTTAGAACTCCTGGGTGCACACCTGGCTGCCTATGCGGACCTCTAGGGTGGCTCTCCCCAGCAACCCCATTCCGGCTCCGCTCGCCGTGTGCAGCGCGCGGTCCGGGGCATGCAGGTGACGCACGTCGACCCCAATCGCGCTGCAGTGCGCTGCACTCACGAGCGAGGCCACCGCCCCCGTGTCCAGCAGGATTCGGGTACGCACTCCGTTTACCTCCCCTTCCACCAGCGACGTGGCCCCCGTGATCCCCGCCACAAGCTCCCGTAGCCAGTCGCCAGGAGTCACCGTTTCCGTGGGCGTTGTTGCTGGAACCTGTGTGGAGATCACTCGCTCGCCATTATTCTCATCATCGTCTATTTGTATCGGGACTGCGTCGATTGCACCCCTAGTTGGTCCGCTCTCTAGGGGGCGTTGGAGTTTAACCCCCACGTCTGCCTAGCTCGGGTGATTTCAGGACAGTCTCTCACTAGATGCCCTCGGCGATTGCACATATAACATGTCCGGGGAGGGGGGGCGGCTCCGTAGTGGGCCCCCTGCCCACTCCCTCCCCCCCCATTACGCCGCTGTCCATCCTCCGCCTCTAGTCGGGCTACCCTTCCAGATAACCCTCCAACCGTGGCGCGTAGGTCCCCCATTTCGGATCGGATGGTCTCAACGGAGGATTGCAGTTTAGTCATATTGTTATTCGTTTCCTCGCGTACTTGGTGTACCTGGCCAGCAATATCTCCCATGCCGGTCTGTAACCCGGCTACCCACCCCGGGGTTGTCTCGCTGGGTCTCTGGGGCTCCCTTGCCCGTCCCCTTACTGCGATGGCGAGCTCTTCCTCCTCGTCGGAGAGTAGGCTCCCTACAGCGCACTTTCATCCCCTCCCTCGAGGCTGCGCGCGCTCACCCAAGAGTTTCTCGCATTTGCGCGCGCACTCGACGAGGGTGTTAAAGGAGAGGCGTGCACCGTCTACATTTGGCTGCCACCACGGGGTGCATGCCAAATATCGCTGGACCTTCCCGGCAGCGAGGCCGTCAATTATTTTTGACTCGTACTCTGGGTACGCGAGCTGGGTCAGTGTGCGTACGTCTTCGGCGTAATCTCGCAGATCCTCGCCGGGTTGGCGGCAGCGAGCCTCTAAGGCCGCCTGCGCCTCCTCTTCGTCATAGGCGCCGAAGCGCCGTTCGAGTTGGCACATTAGTTCCTCCCACTGAGTTTGTGCGCTTGCGGGCAAAGCTTCCACAAAGTCAGCTGCCCGCCCATCTAAATGTAGCTCTAACTGCTGCAACGCCTCCTCATCTGACCACCCATTAACCTTTTCCGCCCCCCTGATGCTGCAGGCAAACAATTTCCATGATGGAATTCCTTTGCCCGTAAATGTGCATTTGATTTTAATCTGGGTTGGGGGGCCTCTTCCCCTTGGGGGTGCGGGGGATCGTCCCGTTTCTGACACCATTATGTGGGGGTTGCTGGCCCCCGAGATCCCTCCCTCGATAATGCTAACGGCCGGGCTAACATCGTTACTCGCCCCCCCGCTGCTAGGCGAACTGCTGCTGGGTTCCTCACCCATGGGGTGTGAGCCGTCGCTCGAGGATTCCCCTCCAGCGCGGGTCCGCGTAGTAGGCATGGTTAGTTACCGAGTGGTATTATGCCCCCCTTTACGCTACCACGATACCTTCCTTTCCTAATCGCGCACCTGCAACCCACACGGAGCGAACATACGCGCACACACGCAGCTCCACACGCGACACCCACTCTCGCGCCGCTCTGCGCAGCGCTCCCACGAGGCGAGCCGCTGCATACGCAGCACTACACGCATTCACACTGCTCACGAGATCACACGAGGCCACGATTCGCTATTAATGATTTATTATTTGCTACCTGGAACTGGTTGTTGAGTCAGTGTGAATCGACGAGGCTGGCCTATTCTACCACCCCTGAACCTATTCTCTATTTATCGGCTATGATCCTACTTCACCTTCTTACTCACTGTTAGGTGCCCACGGCGGTTCGTTGATCCCGTACTTGCAGCGCACCTCGATGCGTCTCACGGACGTTCGGGTCGCTGGACTGGAGAGCGTCCTGTTGCCTGGCGCTGGAGTGAGAGAGAGCGATCTCTCCTTTGCGCCCCCTTTTTATCCTCCCTACATCAAAGGGATGCGGCTCCGAGCATGATGGCGGCCCTCTCCCAGTTTTTCTTTAACAATGGACGCGCGCCCGCTGGCACGCGCACGGCGGCTCCGGGCGCCTTTGATATGCTAATCGGATGTGCTGTGGCGCCGATTCCAATTAATCCCCTTCTCATGCATGGCGCCGTGCTCCTGCGCACCATGCAGCGGCGTCCATCACCACGGTCCACTGCGGAAGTTAAGCGCGGAGCCTCCGCATGTCTCCCCCACCTGCCCCATTAATTGCGCACTATGCGTCCGAGTCGCCTCTCTGATTATTTGCTATTCCCGCCCTATCCTTTAACTTCCCTAACGATGGCACCTAAGCACTCGAGCCCGCTTTGGCACGCTAAACTATGCCGCCCCGTCCCTCCTCTGCCTGTCTCGTCGACCCGTGGGGGTGTGTGTGGGGGGAGGCGTTTCAACCGCGGTGGCCGAATGCCCTTCGCCGCGACCATACCATCTTAAGGCCGGTCGCAGCGCCGCGGTGCAACGTAGCGTCGGGGGAGGTCGTCCAATTCCCTGGTCGCCGGAAACCGTGAAAGTCAATCCCGATAAGGGCTTCTCGGATAAAAACCGGTCGATCAGGTGACCTCCCCTTCCAGCTCTATGGGGGGGGGGATGCGTGCGGGTGTGTTCATGTGAGGTGAGGTGAGGGGGACGCGGGGTCGGCTCCATCGCTTGGGGGTGGCGAGGTCGTAGATGGGGCGCCTGCTAAACGGCTTCGTGGCGGCGGCATCACAGTATCTCTAGGAGTCTCTGTGTGTCTCTTTGAGTCTCTGTGTATCTCTATGAGTCTCTGTGTATCTCTATGAGTATCTGTGTGTCTCTATGAGTCGCTGTGAGTCTCTATGAGTCTCTGTGTGTCTCTATGAGTCTTGGTGTGTCTCTGTTTGGTCTCTGTGGCACTACTTCGGCTTGTCTTTAATATATCGCGCCACATTCATATCCCCATTTGTCTCTATGTGGATCCGTGTGCCTCTATGAATCTCTGTATCTACGTGTCTATGTATCTCTATCTCGATATCTCTGTATCTCTAGGGATATCGATGTGTCTCTGTATGTCTGCGTCACGCTGTGTGTCTCTGTGTGGTCCATGTCTATCGCCAGGTTGTCTCTGGGTTTGCTGATGTGGCCAACAGTTCGCGTTGCATGGTCAAACAACAACAACAGATGGAGAAAGTGTCCAAGAAGCACTCAGCCTCATACTGCGTGTGTGTGTGTTGAACTTATTTCGCGTCGTACGTAGCCAACCGTGCGAATCGGAGGTGTGCGGGAAGGACAACAAACTAAACACAACAACAACAAGCAGCACTTCTAAAGGAATGAGTTCGTCAATCTGGATCATGATTTAAAAGTGCCACAGCTCCAGCGGCTTCCTAATGTCGTAAGCAAGAGCATTCCAGACGGCCGCAGAAGCGCAAGTGAAAGCGCCACGCGATGCGGTGACCGCCATCTTTGTTCGATGGCGATCCAACCAACGTCTGTTGGCCACACTTTTAAGACGGCGGTGGAAATTCCACGTTCCCAAGGTGGGGGGGGGGGGGGGCAGTCTAATCGACAGAGCCAGCAACCGCGGATTCCTACAAAGCGGCACTTGCCTATTGCACGAACCCTGGAGGCAAGGATTGTTAGAGAGTCGACCCCCCCCCCCCGTGAACGCGGGAAACACACGGGGGGGGGGGGGGGTTCTGCACTTCCTGCCTCGGCTTGTCGCAGCATCGATCATCGTGGCACAAAGGGCATTGGTCGCATCATACAACGAAACGGCGGAATTACCGTGGATATTAACACGCGTGGAGATGGAATTCATCTCTGTGCCTCTGCTCCAGGGAGTGAGAATTCCACATTTCCATGGCAAGAGGTCATTTGCCACACACGAAGAACGCCGCTGGCTTCCCGCAAAGCGTTACGTGTTTTTTTAATTTATCGACCCTTGATTTCAAGCAAGCCTGATCACTGCTGATGAAACTCCGAACGTGCCCTAACCGTGCTTGCCGTGCGGCTGCTGGGTCGTGATAGAACGACTTTCTGTTTCATTTCTTCCTGCCGTGACGGAGGAGGCGTCTTACCTGCGCGTGTATTCCTCCGAATGGATGGGGACACGTTTGCCTGAGCACGGTTTAAACCAGGCATGTCCAAAGTCCGGCCCGCGGGCCAATCATGGCCCGCGGTCAGATTTCATACGGCCCGCAGCTTCGATCTTATAATGTGTTATTTATGGCTCGCTAGCTCTGTCAGAATAAATAAATCATAAAATTTTAAAGATGTAATTCCTACTTTCACCACACGGTGGCAGCACTATTATAATGCTATCTGGCTCTGCATCCGTGCCGCGAACCCTTCTCAAATAATTTCTGCCATAGCGACTGCAAAAAAAAATAGAAAAGTTGACAGTGAAGGCCGCCGCTTTCAGGAGCGGTGGGAATTACAATACTTCTTCACTGAAAATCGAGGCAATTGTGTTTGTCTAATTTGTAAAGAGACGGTTGCCTTGTTAAAGGATTTCAACGTAAAGAGACACTACGAGACTAAACATGCTACAACATACGACAAGCTAACAGGGAGTGACCGCGCTGAAAAAGTGAAGCAACTCCAAGCTGCTCTGGCATCGCAACAGCGATTCTTCACGCGGGCCTGTGAGTCAAAGGAAAACATCACCAAAGCCAGCTACGAAGTGGCCATGTTAATAGCTAAACATGGCTCACCTTTTACTAAAGGTGCGTTTATCAAAGACTGTGTCATGAAAATGGTGAACATTTGCCCCGAGAAGAAGCAAGAATTTATGAATGTTTGCCTGGCACGCAACACTGTGGCACGGAGAGTTGAGGACATATCGTTAGATATTCAGAGACAACTGGGGGACAGGGGAGTGGCTTTTGATTATTTCTCATTAGCCTGCGATGAAAGCACCGATGCATCTGACACTGCACAACTACTTATTTTTTAAGAGGAGTTGATGACAACATGAACGTGACAGAGGAGCTGCTTGACCTCAAAAGCCTTAAAGGGCAAACCAGAGGAACAGATTTATTCGTGTCTGTTTGTGAAGCTGTTAATGATATGAAACTACCATGGAGTAAAGTTTCTGGGATCATTACCAATGGTGCGCCTGCCATGGCTGGTGAGCGCAGTGGATTGTCCACACTGATCTGCAATAAAGTCAGCGAAAAAGCAGGTAACGCTATTACATTTCACTGCATCATTCACCAGCAGGCTCTCTGCGCCAAACATTGCAAAGACAATCGATTCTATTCGCTCTAAAGCTCTATAACACCGACAGTTTCAGCAGTTCTTGCGTGACATCCAGGCTGAATATGGTGACGTAATATATTATAACGATGTGAGGTGGCTAAGTCAGGGGTCCACACTGCAGCGATTTTTCTCTCTCAAAGAGGAAATTGAAAATTTTTGGGTGAGAAGGGACAACCAATGGAAAAACTGTCCGATCCTGTATAGCTGGCAAATCTGGCTGTTTTGGTTGACATAACGAAGCATCTTAATGTGCTGAATGTTAATCTTCAAGAAAAAGATGCAGTGGTGAGCCAGCTATACACTCACATCAAGGCCTTTGGAACCAAACTGTAACTTTTCCAAAGACACTTGTCCCAAACAGAGCCCTGCACCGCGCACTTCCCAGCTTTGAAAGAGGTCATTGACAGTTTCCCACAGGACAACATCGGTGCGCAAATGAAGAGTTATGCAACAGCTATCGCATCTCTTTCTGTGGAATTTAACACACGCTTTCGGGACTTTGCAGTTATTGAAAAGGACATGTTGCTTTTCTCTTCTCCCTTCTCCGTGGACCCTGATGTTCCTCCACAGCTGCAGCTAGAGCTCATTGAGCTGCAGTGTGTCGATGAGTGCCGCGGAAAACACCAGCAGTGTTCTCTTGTTGACTTTTACCGGCAGCTGGACAAAAGCAGGTTTCCAGAAATGCGGTCATTCGCTAAGAAAATGCTGAGCTTATTCGGCTCCACATATTTGTGTGAGCAAATATTCTCAGTCATGAACTTAAACAAGAACCGATTGAGGTCAAGGATGAGTGACTCCCACTTGCGTGGCATTTTACGCATCTCAACCACTGCCCTCAAGCCAGACCTGGTCTCTTTACTGAAATCTAGATCTCAGTATCACCCTTCTCATTAGTGTCAGCAAGTTATCTGTTCCTTGATCAATCTGCAATTGAGTGTTTTGAACGGTAATATCTGTCACTATTAACAGTGAAAAGCCTAAAGCACACTAATGCACTTGGACTTATGGCACTTGTTGTATTAAACTCTTGAATAAGATTTGGTTATAACTGTTGATGTTATGTACCTGTAGATGTGACACAAACTATTGCTTTCTAAAAGATTTTGTAAAAGACAAGGGCAAAATTCACTTGTTTTAAAGTTTAATGATAACAGACCACTTTGCATTACTTATAACTCCTGTTTAAAATGTTCATGAGGCAAAGATATTTAACTCATGGAAATTTAAGATATTCTATACAGTTTGTTCAATATTATCTGACTGAATTAAAGGCAGAATTGTGTTTTTAGAGTTGTTCACGTCTGCCTGAGTGGCTTATATTTGGTTACATTGTTATTTGAAAAATAAAGGTAATTGTGACAATGACAATTGTTTTATAACAGTGTGTATTTTCATGTAACTTTTGTGGTAAAAAAAATGTCAGAAGGAACTACTGGCCCCCGGACATCTTCACTTAATCAAATTTGGCCCTCTTTGCAAAAAGTTTAGACACCCCTGATCTACACGGAGAAACGCAATCTAGAAAAACCGCTCCAGAAAAAAAAAATGTTTTACTTATCTTATCGAGTGTGGCTTCCCTGGGTAAATAACCACAAGTAAAAACCATCATCAACATTATATATCAACTGGTCCTGAACTTCCCCTTTCCACCAACTTGTGTTGACCAGCGTGGTGAGGTATGATCAAACCCCCCCTCCTCCACCCGTGATTAGCACCTCCGACTAGCACGGTTGGCTACGTACGGTGCGAAAGAAGTTCAACACGCAACAACAGCATGTTGGACACAGCAGCAACAATTACATTTATGAAACAATCGTCGGTGTTTGCCCTGTCTGAACATCTTAACACAACTTCTGTATTATTTCCAAACACCAAATGAAACCTCTCGCAAGGAATCAAGTCTGCATTAGCCACACGCACTTATGGTGAACACGCAAACAGACATGTTCTGATACTGGTAGGAACCACCTGGTTCCACCAGCCCACAGGGGATTATTGTGTCCGTCCGTCCGTCGTGCATCCAAAAATGGGAGGGGTGGGGCTGGGTGGAGGGGAGAGTGGGGAGGGGCTGGGTGGGGAGAGTGGGGAGGGGCTGGTGGGGAGGGGAGGGTAGGGAGGGGCTGGGTGGGGCTGGGTGGGGGGTAGGGCTGGGTGGGGAGGGCCTGGTCACCCCGTGGTGCCCTTATAAAACTCAACGTTTAACCTACTCACGCCGGCTTGTGCCCGCCCTCACAGTCGGGCATATTTGCGGAATACACCACGCCGCCGTTGACCCTGGCCATTGACCGAGCAACCCAACGTTCCTACCAGCTCCCTCCGCAGGAATGTGTGATATGGCATTGTCTTTGAAACTGATTGGCCTACACCAGAGACAACTTTGTTTATGGTCAAGTCTCACCGGTGTTAGACCAGAGGACGCCAACAGGCGAACAGCACAAAGGCAATGGCAGTCTCAGAGCGCCTACAGCTCGGAGCGAGCGGCTCTATCGTGGGATACATTCATTCCAGCATCAAGAATGATGATAAATAATAATCGCTTTTAACCCTTTCTGGCAATAAAACAGGTGTTAAGATTTTCAGACACCAAAATAGATTAATATTGCCAAGGTATCAAAATTTGCATTAGCCTCACGTACTTGTGGAAAAACGTGCAAAAAAAACCCCCATGCTCTGACAATAGAGAAGGTGCTGTATCTACTTGGTGTTTGAATATCTTAGCACCAATTTTATGGCCAGAAATTGGGAGACATTTCCTCGTTGTTTCATCATTTTTGACACTGGCAAAACAAAGGTCCCATGGAGAAATAAATCGTTCTCGTGTTGCACCCATCGGGATTATGGAACAAAGAAGTCGCACTTCGGCTATGAAGGGAAGTGGACTAGTGCAGGACGCATCATGGATTTGTTTTAGTTAAATATATTTCTAGATTTGAAGCTTTCGTGACTGCAATGATTCATATTCTTAGGTTTTTTCGGTAAAGTCACGTAGGTAAAACATTAAAATTAATGAAAGTAAAATAAAACAAAACAAAAAAATAAAATTCACGACGTTTCGGAGGCAACACAAGTCTCCGTCATCAGGTGGGACCGTCACAGCCGAATTAGCTGCATCAAGTGAAGCAATGATTCAAGATGTAATCCCTTATAAGCAAGTTGAAGGGAGGTGGAGAGGGGGGGGGAGAGCTTATCAGGCTGTGGTAGCCAATGAATGGAAACGTATCGGGAGGGAGGAGGAGCGGTGATCAAAGACTGCACGTAGTGCTCAACACAATGAATGGAGACGTGTCGGGACGGAGGGCGAGCGGTGATCAAAGACTGCACGCAGTGCTCAACACAATGAATGGAGACGCGCCGGGACGGAGGGCGAGCGGTGATCAAAGACATCACGTAGTGCTCAACACAATGAATGGAAACGTGTCGGGATGGAGGGCGAGCGGTGATCAAAGAACAATGAAGAGATTACTGTTAAAAACTGGGGATGTTAACACTCGGTGAAGTAAATTAAAATAGTGCCTGTCAGAAAAGATGGTCCAAAAAGTGTAATTAAGTCTTTTTTGCGTGGTTAATAACATCTTTCCAGTGATTACTGAGTTTGTACCCATCATCACGGTTGAAATTATGTCTGTGTTTGTATATTTGTATGGCTTCGTGTACAAACCTTTGATGGTAGCCCGGAGGTTTGCAGAGAACCTTGGTCTCGGAAAAGACAATTTCATGAGAGTCCGCCGAGTTGTAGCAATGATCGGCAACGGCCGAAGAATCAGTTCTGCCGTGTTTCAGATCTGACTTGTGCTCGCGGACACGATCAGCAACATGACGTTTTGTTTCTCCAATGTAGCAATCACCACAAATGCAACTCAATTTGTAGACTCCAGGATACTGTAAGTCAGGAACGACATCCTTCACAGATGGAATCAGATCACGGATTTTATGCACTGTACTGAATCGGACTTGGATCTTATGTTTGTTTAGAATTTTGGAGATCTTTTTGGTCACGCCTGCTATGTATGGTAACGTGATAGTTTTGGTCGGAGTTTCATGTGGTTGTTTCTGTGTGGTGGGAGAGACAGCTTGGCGGATAGTACGGTCAGAGTATCCGTTCATCCTGAGGGCCCGATGTACATGTCTTAATTCATCAGTCAGGTGGTGTTGGTCAGAAATGCCATGGGCTCTGTGGTATAGCGTTTTGATGAGAGAATTCTTTTGAGATGGGTGGTGGTGGGAATCCGGTTTCAAGTAGGAATCTGTGTGGGTGGCTTTCCTGTAGACAGAATGTCCCAAGGATCCGTCAAGCCTCCTCTTAAACAGAATATCCAAGAATGGTAGTTTACCGTCTTTCTCCACTTCCATGGTGAATCTGATAGATGGGTGTCTAGAATTGATGTGGTCCAAGAAGTGGTTCAATGCTGGGAGGCCATGTGGCCAGATGACGAAAGTGTCATCCACATACCTCTTCCACAGGGAAGGACGCAGGGTGGATGTCTGGATGGCGTCTGATTCAAACTTTTCCATGAACATGTTGGCTATAACTGGTGACAAGGGGGAGCCCATAGGGGTACCCTCATTCTGTTTGTAGAAGGTGCCATTCCAGGTAAAATAGGTGTTGGTGAGGCAATGCCTAACCAGCGCAGGTACATCAGAATTCAATCCATGTTGGACTAAGTCCTCAATTATTGTTAGGGTGTCCGGTACTGGGACTTTGGTAAACAAAGATACTACATCAAAGCTGACGAGGATGTCATCAGGAGATAGTACCATGTCCTTAACCATAGAGACTAATTGGGTTGAGTTGAGTACTGCCGAAGAGGTCTTGCCTGTGAAGGGGAGCAGAGTATCTGATAGAAAACGGGCTAGTTTGTACGTCGGAGAGTTTATCGTCGACACGATGGGTCGTAGCGGGGTGCCTTCTTTATGGATTTTGGGAAGACCATAGAGTCTGGGAGGTCTTGCCGCCGATGGTTTTAGAGAGGGACGTTTGCTTGGTTCGATTAGGGAAGTCGAACTCGTGATGATACTGTTGGTTTTTGTCGTTAGGCTTTTAGTGGGATCGTTTTTAATTTTGGAGTAACTCCCATCATTAAGCAGGTCCAGGATTTTGTTGTTGTATGAATCTTTATCCATGATGACCGTGGCATTGCCCTTGTCTGCCGAGAGGATGACTATATCATCTCTCTTTTTTAAATTCGCGAGTTCAGAGCGTTCGTTTTTGCTGATGTTACTAGTGGGTTTCTTAGCATTCTTAAGAATAGTAGCTATTTCAGCTCTTGCTACATCCGCATGGATGTGTCCTATGCCTCTGAGGGCTACATCAATCTGAGAAATCATATCCTCTACTGGTATATATTTAGGGGTGACGGCGAAATTTAGTCCTTTGGCCAGTACCGTTTTTAGATTGTCAGAAATTGGAATGTTACTCTGATTAATCACGGTCTTGTTAACATCCAGCTTTGCGATGTGTGGCTCTGGTTTCTTTTTAGATAGGAGGTTGAATTTAGAAATCAGGTTAGCTTTGCATTTGGCTGACATTGAGTCAGCAGAAGCAGAAGTCATGTTATCAACGTGGTTCCAATCAGAAGGTGACATTTTTTGTGTTAACATTAGATGTGTTTGTAAGAGAGTCTTGTCTAAATTATCGAGTTCAGATCGGAGTAACCTTATTCTCTCCGAGATTAGTGATAGGCTAGCTTTAAATAAGATCTGTTTGGAGTTCGGTGAGGACACAGCAGCGGATGTGAGTGTGAAAGCGACATGTTCATGGAAAAGTTTGAATCAGACGCCATCCAGACATCCACCCTGCGTCCTTCCCTGTGGAAGAGATATGTGGATGACACTTTCGTCATCTGGCCACATGGCCTCCCAGCATTGAACCACTTCTTGGACCACATCAATTCTAGACACCCATCTATCAGATTCACCATGGAAGTGGAGAAAGACGGTAAACTACCATTCTTGGATATTCTGTTTAAGAGGAGGCTTGACGGATCCTTGGGACATTCTGTCTACAGGAAAGCCACCCACACAGATTCCTACTTGAAACCGGATTCCCACCACCACCCATCTCAAAAGAATTCTCTCATCAAAACGCTATACCACAGAGCCCATGGCATTTCTGACCAACACCACCTGACTGATGAATTAAGACATGTACATCGGGCCCTCAGGATGAACGGATACTCTGACCGTACTATCCGCCAAGCTGTCTCTCCCACCACACAGAAACAACCACATGAAACTCCGACCAAAACTATCACGTTACCATACATAGCAGGCGTGACCAAAAAGATCTCCAAAATTCTAAACAAACATAAGATCCAAGTCCGATTCAGTACAGTGCATAAAATCCGTGATCTGATTCCATCTGTGAAGGATGTCGTTCCTGACTTACAGTATCCTGGAGTCTACAAATTGAGTTGCATTTGTGGTGATTGCTACATTGGAGAAACAAAACGTCATGTTGCTGATCGTGTCCGCGAGCACAAGTCAGATCTGAAACACGGCAGAACTGATTCTTCGGCCGTTGCCGATCATTGCTACAACTCGGCGGACTCTCATGAAATTGTCTTTTCCGAGACCAAGGTTCTCTGCAAACCTCCGGGCTACCATCAAAGGTTTGTACACGAAGCCATACAAATATACAAACACAGACATAATTTCAACCGTGATGATGGGTACAAACTCAGTAATCACTGGAAAGATGTTATTAACCACGCAAAAAAGACTTAATTACACTTTTTGGACCATCTTATCTGACAGGCACTATTTTAATTTACTTCACCGAGTGTTAACATCCCCAGTGTTTAACAGTAATCTCTTCATTGTTCTTTGATCACCGCTCGCCCTCCGTCCCGACACGTTTCCATTCATTGTGTTGAGCACTACGTGATGTCTTTGATCACCGCTCGCCCTCCGTCCCGGCGCGTCTCCATTCATTGTGTTGAGCACTGCGTGCAGTCTTTGATCACCGCTCCTCCTCCCTCCCGATACGTTTCCATTCATTGGCTACCACAGCCTGATAAGCTCTCCACCCCCCCCTCTCCACCTCCCTTCAACTTGCTTATAAGGGATTACATCTTGAATCATTGCTTCACTTGATGCAGCTAATTCGGCTGTGACGGTCCCACCTGATGACGGAGACTTGTGTTGCCTCCGAAACGTCGTGAATTTTATTTTTTTGTTTTATTTTACTTTCATTAATTTTAATGTTTTACCTACGTGACTTTACCGAAAAAACCTAAGAATATGAATATTTAAATATATTTTTTATTTTGACCACGTAAGGCCCAACTGAGCTATGTAGCTCAGAAGTGACTTGACCACAAATCACAGCTCAACAACGTTGCTTATCACGTGACATTCATATCGGCCAAATACTCTAAACGTGTGATGTTCTTTTAAAATGTGGAGGGAAAACCCCGGCTGATCCGGAGAAAAATCCACATGACCACTAGGCGAGGGAGAGAGACGCGCAAACTCCAAATATACAACAGCAGGCGTCAAGGGTCGGGATCGAACCCACGGCCTCCTGCATACCAGGCGAGGTAGTTAACATATCCCAGCCACCGATGGGGCTGATGGCCAGTGGACGAGATCTGTGAAGGAATGGCAGCCGAAGGAGAGAAAGACGACCGAGACGATGACCACGAGACAAAGATTCCCCGTGTAGCCTCAACAGACTGTTGGGGCAAGTGCTGTTAGCGAGTAGCACCTGTGAAGGCCGGCACGGCACGCGGGAGGGGGGGGGGATGGACAACACCACGCCCGGCCGCCTTTGTCTCCCCAGTGGCGATGTTTACTACACACCGCACCAGGTACTCATTTGAGGCTGAGTCGACCTAGGGGAGGCCCAGGACGGGTTCAGATAATCGTCACTGGCGTTGGCCGTGAGCGGGAATCGAACTCGGGTCGCCAGGTTCGTAGCGCTGACCTCGTCCTTGGGCCAGACCAGACGTCGGTGTCACCGAAGGCGGCACAACTTCGACGGCGCCATTTTACTTGTGACACCAACGGAAGTAAAATAACACGCGATCACCTCTCCAAATGAGCAGCTGTTTCATCTTTCTCGCAGGAAACCTGTTTTTGCACCCATCGCAATCACGCCTAATTGCCCGGACGTTACAAATAAAACATTCCAACACCTCTGCTGTTAATGAAGACAATACATAATTTATCAAATGGATGTTTGTCCCCAAGGCATGTATTTCACACATATTCTTGCATTTATTCACGCTTGTTCTTCAATGTCAGTGACTTGGTGAAGTCTGGAATAGATTGCCGCTCTCTGTTTCCCTTCTGTTTCTAGCAGCGTGTCTGCTCATGGTCATCTACGGGGAGGTGAGGCAAGCACACGGTGCTTCTGTGTTATTTCTGTTCATACTGTTTGGTTCTTTCGCTAAAGTCACGTTGGTATAAAATAAAACAAATCACGACGTTTCGGGCGCAACACAAGCGTCCGCCATCAGGTGGGAAAGCGTGGCCTGCTGCTGAGGCAGACTGATTTAAAAGGTTTGAAATGGGTGCATTTCTGTTCAGTAAAGATATCTAAAAGTCCTAACGTCACCCAACCGCTTCACCGCCACCACGGAGACGGAGCGTGGCACCGCAGGGACCGCGGCGAGGGCACGGCGCTGAGCTGCCCGGGCATTCGTCCGGGCAGTGGATTGAGCGAAGTTGCCGACGCGGCGTCGACAACATCGACGATTCAGAATCGTCGACGGGAAACGTTCGCAGCCGAACGGTGAGCAAAGATTCGACAAAACAACGTCGCCGCAATTAAAGTGTGGCACGCGAGAGGACGCGACAACACAAGCAAGAGGCCCTCTCTGTCCTCATTTGTTTGGCCGCTTAATTATTTATTTTATCTATTACGAGATTCCATTTAAAAAATGGGGTGGGTGGGGGGGGACCTCGGCAACAATGGCCCATTGATCTTGCGGCCGCCGATGATTAACGAGCTCACGGCCGCGCCATTGTGCCGCTCAGTCTCCTCTTGCCTTCAGATCTGTGGCACTCTTCTCATGTCGGACAGATACATTAATAACGATGATGGCGATGATGATGATGGCGGTGATGATGATGGCGATGATGATGGCCGGTGAATGTTGCCCGGGCCCTTCCCGAGCGCGTCCGAACATCGTTGCCCCCTTCCACACCCCCCCCCCCCCCGAAACCTTCCAAACACGAAGGGCGGCATCAGCAGCCGCAGCAGCAGGAATCGGGGTGGCTGTGGCTGAGGGGGAATAAAAACAATCCATCAAGCCAGGCCATTAAGGGAGCCGCGATCTCGTTATTGTTTGGTTCTCGTGGGGGGGGGGGGGGGGTGGAAAGTCCATCGCAACAAAGGGACGCAGATCGCAGCCCCCCCCCCTCCTTGCTCTACACCCAACTCGCTCTACACTGCGCTCCCAACGATGCCTCCGACCACCTAGTTTGTCCATTCAATCCGCCTCTCCGCCCCCCTTCCTCCTCCTCTATCAGTGCAACGCCCTCGACTGCGTGAACGCGCGAGGGGGGGGGCAGGAGATCGTGGCGCGCGCCATCGTCTCAGGCTGTGCAGGGAGCCAGGGCGGGACCGGTGGCCCTGCCCGTGCTGGAGGAGGTGGTGGAGGAGGAGGACGAGGAGGTGGAAGAGGTGGAAGGGGACGTGGAGGAGGTGGAGGAGGACGAGGAGGTGAAGGAGGAGGAGGAGGTGGAGGAGGCTGCAAAGTGGCTATGTGGAGGGGGGCTGACGTCCACCCAAGAACATCTACTTATCTGTTTAACACTTAGCAGGAGGCTTTCGCGACCAATATTAGCCATAATAGAGTTTCTGTTGGGTTAGATCGTGTAAATATAAATGTGTCGTTAAACCCGCCACCACCCGACACGGCCAACTAGTAAGGGTTGTCACGTAAACAGAACATGCCAATTCGTTACTAGTGTAATCAGCACACCGGTGTGTTGGAGATACAAACCACAACATTTACAATCTGAGTACCGTGACGTTTCGCCAGTAATTGCAACCAGCATCATCCGGCGACAGCCAGATTTGTGGATAAATCCTCCCGTTTGGTTCCTTCGAGGTATATATGTGATGACGTCCTTCGTGAGCCTTTCACGTGCGAAGGGGTGGGGGGGATTACTGAATGCATCTAAATTACAATGTGTATCCACTGTAATTACAGTAGCCACTGTAATGTTTCCCATTGTAAACTACAATGGCAAACAGAAGGATTTCTCCACAAATCTGGCTGCCGCCTGATGATGCTGGCTGTAATTACTGGCGAAACATCACGGTACTCAGATTGTAAATGTTGTGGTTTGTATCTCCAACACACCGGTGTGCTGTACTAGTACACTACACACTACACTACACACTAGTGCTGTACTAGTACACTACACACTACACTACACACTAGTGCTGTACTAGTACACTACACACTACACTACACACTAATGCTGTACTAGTACACTACACACTAGTGCTGTACTAGTACACTACACACTACACTACACACTAGTGCTGTACTAGTGACGAATTGGCCACGTTCTGTTAACGTGACAACCCTTACTAGTTGGCTGTGTCGGGTGGTGGCGGGTTTAACGACACGTTTATATATTTACTAGATCTAACCCCAAAATAAACCTGTGTTATGGATGTATTTATCTATTTATATTGCGTAAATGTGTCTGGTGTTTTGACTGTGGGAAGTCGCGTGGGAGAACATTCGCTAAGTAAATGAGTGCCACGCGAGTAACGGTTTAATTAATTAATTCACACCACTCCATCACCCCCCGACCCCCCGTGTCACCCCTGCTCCTGCCAACGCCCGGTCAATCAAGGCGGCGTCTCTCAAGCATACTTCACCACTCTGGGGTGGCTTTACCCTTAAAACAAAAAACACCGCGGAGATCCGGGCGACATTCTTGGCGTAGGCGCGAGCCGGCTGTCTCTGGGCGAGACGCGATCCCTGTAAGAGCGCAGCTCGTTATGAGTGGGGCCACTGGCACATTGGAACGTGTCGAGCAGGGGCGGTTTCTTCATTAGGGCGATTGGGCGACGCACCACCAATGTCATTCAACCACAGAGTCACGCTAGCCGTCACTGTGCCTCTGGATATAGTCCAATCAGCGTCATGCTACGTTCTGTGGAGTACCGCCTCTTTTTGGGCGATTTCCCTCCAGCTGAGAATCGCCCCGAGTGGTCCCATAGACTTACATTCAAAGATGTTTTTTTTCGAACGGGGGCGCTGCAATGCATTCTCTATGGCTTCCGGGAGGGCTCGCCCTAACGTGCTTACGTCATCATACGTGCTTACGTCATCATACGTAAGCACGTTTCATCCAACAATATAATTTGTCGCCACCTAGTGGAATCTTTAATAAAAGAAACTTGAGTGGTTTGTTTAAATAGTGAGTATAGAAACAAACAAGATGTAATTTTGATTTAAAGCTTTCGTGACTGCAGGGATTCATCTTCTTGGTTCTTTCGGTAAAGTCACGTAGAAGGGAAGTAATAAAATAATAAAAATAAAACATAATAAAATGAAATAATTCTCACGACGTTTCGGCTACAACGCAAGCAGCCGTCTTCAGGTGAAGAATGAGACACTACCATGCTCGGAGCTTATATATAAACTGGGTTGGAGGTGGAAGAGCGCCTTAACAAAAAGAATGTGCATATGAAGAGAAATTTAGCATATTCATGGAAAATGCGTAGGAGGTGGGCGGGGGGGGTTTCAAAGTCATATTATGCCCATGCATTATGCAGGATCAGCAGCACCAAGGGGGGGTGCAGGGAGTAGCATTAACAAAGGAAAGGAATGTTAATGATATGTAGCTGCAGTTACTAAACAACCACGTAGAAAACTGAAGTATAAACTGCATAAAAAACTAAAGTATAAACTGCATAGCACCATCAGTATACTTACTATACTCTACAATAAGCTGAGTTACTAACAGCAAGAAATGCATTACAATTCTACGTCGTAAAAATTATATAATATGCTTCCATCTAAACTTTATTTTCTTACATCACACGAGCATATACCGTACTATATACTGCCATAGATAAACCCAACATTAAATTATATACTGTATTACTATAAACCACCCTATACCTTATACATTTCAACATAACACTATGTATTATTCTACCCACCCTAATGTGTATCGAAATGGTTTATTACGTCCTTCCAATGATTGCTAAGCCAGAATCCATCTTCTCGGTTAAAATTGTCTCTGTGTTTGTATATGTGGATCGCCTCATGAACGAATCTCTCATGATAGCCAGATGGCTTGCAGAGAACCTCTGTCTTGGAGAAGTCAATGTCATGTGAGCCCACTGAGTTGTAACAGTGATCTGCCACGGCTGAGGTGTTTGTCCTACCGTGAAGATGGATTCTGGCTTAGCAATCATTGGAAGGACGTAATAAACCATTTCGATACACATTAGGGTGGGTAGAATAATACATAGTGTTATGTTGAAATGTATAAGGTATAGGGTGGTTTATAGTAATACAGTATATAATTTAATGTTGGGTTTATCTATGGCAGTATATAGCACGGTATATGCTCGTGTGATGTAAGAGAATAAAGTTTAGATGGAAGCATATTATATAATTTTTACGACGTAGAATTGTAATGCATTTCTTGCTGTTAGTAACTCAGCTTATTGTAGAGTATAGTAAGTATACTGATGGTGCTATGCAATTTATATTTTAGTTTTTTATGTAGTTTATACTTCAGTTTTCTACGTGGTTGTTTAGTAACTGCAGCTACATATCATTAACATTCCTTTCCTTTGTTAATGCTACTCCCTGCACCCCCCCTTGGTGCTGCTGATCCTGCATAATGCATGGGCATAATATGACTTTGAAACCCCCCCGCCCACCTCCTACGCATTTTCCATGAATATGCTAAATTTCTCTTCATATGCACATTCTTTTTGTTAAGGCGCTCTTCCACCTCCAACCCAGTTTATATATAAGCTCCTAGCTTGGTAGTGTCTCATTCTTCACCTGAAGACGGCTGCTTGCGTTGTAGCCGAAACGTCGTGAGAATTATTTCATTTTATTATGTTTTATTTTTATTATTTTATTACTTCCCTTCTACGTGACTTTACCGAAAGAACCAAGAAGATGAAACAAGATGTATTGTAAGAGTCACTTTATTTTTCATTAATATTAAAGAAGTGAAGTTGCCTTTACATGCTTAAGCTGTTAATTTATCCATTGCATGGGTGGACCTTATCCTTATCAATCATCCAGACATTTGCCCCCCCTGAGAGATTTTGCAGGAACCGCCACTGGTGTCGAGCAAAACATTTGACTTCGAAATCTGGCGGACTTCACACGCCGCTACGCGAAAGGTGTCAGCTGTTCCTTGTGACCGTACGGATTCCATCATCATCATCGACGACATCATCGGCTTTTATTTCACCAAGTCGGAAGTCGGATACGACACGATGCTGCGCATTGCGGTGGTGTAATAGAGAGCGTGGAAATGTGACCTCGTCTCATGGTGGTGCCAGGCTAGGTGCATGTGTGTGGTGGCGCAGCGGTTCGTGCACTACGCTGTGATATTTGAATCCCAGACGTGGCTAACCACTGCTCCCGATAGATGTACACAAAGACCCCCTGTATAGTCTTAACAAACTGTTGGGGCAAGTGCTGTTAGTGAGCACCTACGAAGGCCAGCACGGCACACGAGGGGATGGGTGGCCAACATTACTCCCGGTCACGATTGTCTCCCCAGCGGCGATGTTTACACACCGTACCAGGTACTCATGAGGCTGAGTCGACCTAGGGGAGACCCAGGACCGGCTCAGATAATCGTCGTGAGCAGGAATCAAACTCGGGTCGCCGGGTTCGTAGCGCAGCGCGCTAACCGCTACACCACCGCTCCCCACATGCACACACTCGCACAATCACACAATCTCTCTCATGCACACACGCCTACGAATACGCACACCCCTATCCCGCACACAAATTTACATCGCTTTGTAACTCCACTGCTGAACGTCCGACCCCACTTCGTTTCCTTGCTGGCCACCAATGGGTGAAATGAAGAGGGGTCCAGGAGTGATTCATCATCCCTCTCCACCGATGTTACTCGTGGCCAGAAATCGAACCGGATTCAAACGCACGGACGTAACGAAACAACATCCGTCGTTCGCCACTAAGCGGCGGTGATCTCACCGCCGTGCGTGTGCCAGGCTAGGTGCACCTCGAAGGCCACATGGAGTGTGGAAGTGGCTCGCTGGCAGGAGGTCGCGGGACAGACCCAGGTGCCACGGGTTGACTCGAGACGAGTGGCAATGCTCGGCTGGCGTTTCCTCGCCAATAAAATCCCAGCGCTCCAAAAGACGATCCCAAAGTTTCGGATCACCTTTTTTGAGTCCACGATGGTGAGGCCTGCAGATGGGGCATCGGAGACGGAATGGATAAAGCAGCGTGCAGTACAGAAAGCAGGCTCAGACAGGAGAACTCCGTTGGCGAGGTTTAACGCAATCAAGCACTTGCTGGGTGGCACCAGAGCTTCAGCGAGTGCCGTGAAACTCCAAACCTGCTGGGCTGCCATGTGCTCAGACGGCAGTACAGCAAGTGGGTTTGCGGCGTGCCTGGAGGCCAATGTTTCACCGTTGTGTTTCCTCGCAGGCGTGGTCTTCTCTGGATACAGGAATCCCTCGATGTACGAACGTTTACGAAATGTCGCGTGAACGCGATTGATAAATCGCGGACACTTTTTCGACGAACGAAATCGAAATTTTTCCCCGCGTGAAATGTCACTGCGGCCACGCGCGCCGCGAGGTCGTCAGACGAGAAGCCACCAACCCGGGAGTGGCTGCGTCGTCACCATCGTCAGGGTGTCCCTGTAGTGGCAGCAGCGATGTCACCACACATCGCCTCGCCGGGAATTCCAACACGCAGCAGATCTATTGGGGTTCCCCGAAAAGGTGAATTGTGTCGTTTTAATGTATTGTTCAATCGTTGTAATGTTTCTTATTCTATTTCCTGTGTTGTGCAAAGGGATATAGGTGTATATATTTAGGTTAGGAGAGTTGGAATGAATGTCCGAAACACATTCAGGTCTCCAACAGAGCTTGGAGAGATCTTCCACAAAGCTCATGTTCCACCTTAAACCACGCCCATACAAACCATGGCAGTAGATACGGATACCCTGATGCACAAATGGAACATTTAAAACTGTTGTGTGCGACTTTGGTCATCCAGAACAGACCCTACGTTATAACGACGCAATGCCCCGATCCACAATCACGAAGGAGACATCACGGCGATGATGCACGACTCCGCTGCTCCGGCTGACGCGGTTATCTCGGCTTGACCACCCTGAATGTGAAATTGTCGTTGTTGTTCTGCGTCTACATTAGCTACACGGTCGTAGCAGAAGTATAAAATGAGAAAAGCCGTTTCCGGTTCAACAAATTTAATTTCGGCGTTTCGTTTTTGAACGCATCCCTTTCGTAAATCGAGGAATACCTGTTGAGCGGAACTTCCTAAGCATGCCGACACTGTGTGGGCAGAGTTCGCATATCAAAAAGAGCCACTGCTCAACGCTAATCGCAACCATTGCTCAACGCCAATCGCAACCATTGCTCGAAGCAGTGGTGGAAATTCCACGTTGTTATGGCGAGTGCAGACTCTCCAGAGGATAACCTTCCGACGAAGTGGTACTCAATTTATCAACCCTATAGGGATGATAGGCTGCGTTATCTCCCAACTGAACTTCCAACAACAAATGGCGCAAATGAATTTGAAAGAAAAAACGAAACACGACAGGATTTGGGAATATTTTCTTTTATTAGAAAATAACGAAAACATGAATATCGTAAAGAATGATATGCATTTGTAAAATTAAGGAAAACTAGACGAGATGCCATCACAAACATTTGTGGGCACACATATAAACACACCCACGTGTCATCTCCCAGCTTGGCACTGCCGTGGCGAGATGTTCTCGCCCTCGCCTGGTATACAGGAGGTCGTGGGTTCGATCCCGACGCTGACACCTGCTGTATATATGGAGTTTACATGTCTCTCTCTCCCCCGTGGTCGCGTGCATTTTTCTCAGGGTTCTCTGGTTTTTCCCTCCACATCTAGAAACATGCATTTAAAGTATTTGGCTGCTGTGCATTTCCACGCGATAAGCCACTTCGTTGAGCTGTCATTTGTGGTCAGCTCAAAATGGGCCTTACCTGGTACAATAAAATAAATAGGCGTGAGGTGGTGGTAGTGGCATCAATCACCCCCATCGGTGGCCCTGAGCCAGTGGTGAAGATTCCAGTTTGCCCTCAAATCATTGTCAACATCCACGGTTGACTTCCCCCCGTACCCGAGCGCTGGGGGGTGTGGGGGGGTGGACAGCGCCTCACCGTCACCCCAGCCGGAGTGGCGACACGTTGGGCTGCGCTCACCTTCAACTTCACGCCGAACGTGCCATCGCCACACGATTGGTGGCCGAATAAACCCGTCGATCGTTTTATTTAAATTCGAGATGCGTTTGGCGTCAACCGCGAATGACCGACGTAGAATCGTGGGGCCCTTGCATGCTGCCCAAGCTGCCGAAGTGATGAATTCCCTCTGAATTTATTTTAAAATCCTAAAACAAAATCGTTAAAGGGGCAACACTGAGCGACTGTGATCTACCATTACACGCAAAAGTCAAGCGCCGGAGGTGCCGATTTCCCTTGGCTATTTTCGAGCCGGGCAGAGCGGAAAATTATATTGCCCACGTGGATTTGCACGGGATCGTCCTTGCATGGCGTTCATTGGTACGACGGCTGGTCTGAGCTGACCCGTGACCTGCCTGCCTGCCAAGTGTGAGTGGATAGCGGCGTGCCACCACGCGAGCCAGGCAGACTTTACACGGGGAGCAAATATGGGAGCGTCGGTAACGAGCTCACGGCAATTACATGACAGCAACTCCTGTTAAAACGTCACTTTCCCTCAAACGCTCTAGAAACCTCGCCTCGTGCCGATGGCGCTTTCAGAACAGTGCGCTCGTGCACACAGCCATGCGCGGCAATAAAGGTTTGGTGCGCCCAAAAATAATTAACAAAAAGGTTAAAACAATTGCACGACACAATCCCGTGGTTACATGTGTAACCCCCTCGCTTACCGCCGCCTTTTCCATTGCATAAGGCAGCCCCCACCCCCCCACCACGTGACAAAAAAAAGGTACGAAAATTAATAAAGGAGTAAACGTAGACGTGAAATATTCGTCGTTTGCTTTTTAAAAATGCGAAAACAGTTTTCAAATAAGAGAACGAAGCTTCTTCATATAAAGAATTATTTGTGTGTAAAAATAAAACAACAACAATCGGCAGCTGTGCCGTAACAAACGTCACACTCTTGGTGCCTCGGCTCGGATGTGCCGGTGGGGAAAAGGGGGCGAAAAGTTGCACCGCGTAACGTCGGAGTAGTGCAACGTCGAAAGAGAGCGACCAAGAGGTTGCGTGCAAGAGAATGTCGCCGTTTTCCACCTCAGCTTCACGCGACTGGCAAAAAAGAAACCCCGCTCGGGCGGAAATGCAAACGAACGGACGCGCGCGTGCGGGAGGAATGATGCCACTCGCCGTTGAGCTTCACATCCAAACTCGTGATGCCGTTGCCATGGATGCTCTTGCAGCTGTTATTAAAGGGCCGCTGCTGTTCGTGCTGCGTTGCTGTCGCGGACGTTGCCGCAGGAAATCGCCGCAGCAGCGGTGCGACTCTTTACGACGCTCCCATTATTGCTCTCGCAAATCACGGCTGCTACAACCCCTCCCCGGTACAGCACCTGCGGTGTTGCAACGCAGCCGTGACAGCGGTTCCCAGTGCTGCGCTTGTAACCATTTGCGGTCACTTCTGCGGCATATTCTAATGTAGCGCCCGCGTCAACTGTGGTCATCATCTGCTTCAACTGTGGTCATCATCTGCAGATGTAGCTCCTGCTGCTGGCAGTGATCCTCTTGTAAATCCTGGTTGCTGCTCATCTGGCCGCTTTCACAGCTTCTGATGCGGCCCCCTCCTGCCACAACTGATAGTTCATGCTACAATGCCAACAGCGCTGGTGTGACGATGCCTATTGACATCGTTCGTGGTGTTGGTGCAACTGTTTAAACTGAAGGTTCAGCCGCTTCCACCGCTTCTACCGCTGCGATCGCTTCTGAAGCAGCCACGGCAGCTCCAGCCGCTGCTGCCATTGTCACCACCACGAGCACTTGCTGCTAGATGTGTCGACCTAGTCCTCGTCTCCCCCCCCCCATCACCGTCACAGCCAACGCGCGCCAACCCGCCGCCTCGCGCGGTCACTCCCCTTCCCTCCAGTCGCAGCCCGAATCCCCCACCCCCCCACCCACGCAACCCCCCCACCGCCCCCCCCGCGTCTCCCGCTACGACTGCACCGCCAGCTCCTGCTGTTGCTGCAGCCGTAGGCGGCGCATGGCCCGCCGGCTGCGCCACACCTTGATGTTGCGGTCGTCGCTGGCCGAGATGAGCATCTCCTGGTCGGCCGGGTTGAACGCGACGCAGTTCACCACGTCGCTGTGCGCCAGGCGGCCCAGCAGCGCGGCGTAGTGGCGCTCCCACACGTAGCCGTGGTGGTCCTCCGCCCCGCTGACAACAGCACGGCAACGTCAATGGCACGGCAACGTCAATGGCACGGCAACGTCAATGGCACGGCAACGTCAATGGCACGGCAACGTCAATGGCACGGCAACGTAAATGGCACGGCAAAGTAGATGGCATGGCTACGTAAATGGCACGGCAACGGCGCCGCAGCACGGCGCGTGACGTGACACGCGTGACGTGACACGCGTGACGTGACACGCGTGACGTGACACGCGTGACGTGACAGGCGTGATGCGACACGCGTGACGTGACACGCGTGACGTGACACGGGTGATGTGATACGCGTGACGTGACACGCGTGATGTGACACGCGTGATGTGACACGCGTGCACCAATTTGCACGTTTAACAAAGCGCACGTGGCCACACACGGAGTGCCGCGTGCTCTTGAGCACACGACTTCCACAGCGACGTTTGTATGTACGTACGCACGTACGTAGAACGCGCTAGTAATTATGGGAACGGGGAGTGCGTTAACCCCACCCCCGAACCTTAAAACTCGATACACGTGGAGGAGGCTGCTGCTGCTGCTGGGAAAGTTCCTGTTCTGTGCTCAAGAATTTCAAGCAATAACAACATCACCACAAGAAGCACTTTGCCTCATGTGTGTTGAACTTCTTTTGCACTGTACGTAGCTAACTGAGATAATCGAAAGTGAGGGGGAAGGACAACAAACTAAAAACAAAAAGACGTTCTCAAGAGATGAGTTTGTCAATCTCGACGATGATTTAGAAGTGCACAGCTCCAGCGGCTTCCTAATATCGGAAGCAAGAGCGTTCCAGTCGGCCGCAGGAGCGCGTCTGAAAGCGCCGCGCGATGCGGCGACCGTCTTTGTTCGACGGTTCGCCAAAAGCCGCTGCTGCGAGGCTGAGCGGCAAGAGTGCACCGCAGTGCAGCACATGGAGGAGACGCGATACTCCGTGTGTTTGGGCTCAAGGTTTAGCCGTGACATCATCGCCTTCCCTTCTTCTTAACTCGGTCACTTCCTCTCTCCCCACACTGCCCATTTCTCTCTCCCCACCTCCCTCCCCGCCTCCCTCCCCCCCAGCTCACTGCCCATTTCTCTCTCCCCACCTCCCTCCCCGCCTCCCTCCCCCCCAGCTCACCTGGCGAGGAAGTCCTCGCTGCTGTTGAGGAAGATGAAGAAGCAGTTGTGCTCGGCGGTGAAAGCGTGGTGTCCGCGGAAGGAGCGTCCCGTGGGCCGCAGCGTGGGCAGCTCGAGTTCGCGCGTGTCGATGTCCCGCGAGATGGCGGGCGGCTCCGTGGGCTCCGTCACCACGCAGCCCGCCGGCCACGCGCGGCAGTTCACGTACAGGAACCTGCGCAGCGGCGGGCAAGTCCAGGCACGGTCCGGGTTTCGGCCGCCCGCCGCCGAAGAACCCGCAAGGGGGAGGGGTTACAGGGGGGGGGGGTTACGGGGGGGGGGTTACAGGGGGGGGAGTTACGGAGGGGGGGGGTTACAGGGGGCGGGGGTTACAGGGGGGGGGGTTACAGGGCCGCCAGGAAACGTGCGTACGTTGAATTTCGTTCGCACCCAACGTGGCCAACCCGTCGCCGTAACGCTGGGCGGCACATTCGATCCGAGCGGTGGATTGACGTACAACTCTTCATCGCCAACCGCGTCCGGGCTGAGACGAACTCTGGGTTGGAGGCATCGGTCGGGACGCTCGACCCGCAAATGGAATGTCGTGAGTTCAAGCCCCGAACTCGGGCTTGAACTCACGACATTCGGATATTAACTTTACCCATCGTCACCTTTATCATCCTCACTTTATGATATCACTTTGTGGAAAGTCTACAGCGGCTGCCGGATGGAAATACGGGCCAATGCCCATAGGAATGTGGAATTTCCACTGGTGACTTTTGGCATGTTGCTAAGTGGTTTTACCCACATATCAACATTTTACTCAATTGGGTATTTAGGTAATTTGCAGATAATTTTCAAATGTGGACTGTCGACACCAGCACACATGGGCCTCACATTTTTTTAATGTCACGCGATCTTTGAATGTCACGCGATCTTTGAATGTCGCCTGTGCAGCAGACGGCACAGAGTATTTTTGGCTCCTACGCCCGCAATCTTAACCAGTGCGGCCGCAGGGCTCGAACCGCGAACCTCTGCAGCCATTGACAGACGCGCGACCAGTCGGTCGCGTCAGCGCTCTGAAGCCAGGTGTCGAGCCCAGGATAGTCTCAGCGCTTCCGGCACGGGCATCGGTCCTTCCCCACACAACAGCACGCCAGACCAACAGAGCGGAGCAGACTATTCCAGCCTCTACGTACGTGGGGACGTTGAACTTCCTTCGCACCGTACGTCGCCAACCGCACTAATCGGAGGTGCGGGGGCAGGACAACAAGCAAGACAGACTCCAGAATCGGCGCAAGAGGAGCACGAACCCCCTTCCGACCTACGGTTCCACCGGCACCGCCGCGATGCCTCCGCTGCTCTCTGACCTGTGGTCCGGAGACAGCGCCATGCCGATGATCTGCCCGTGCAGCTCCAGCATGTGGTCGGGCGTGTGGTGTCCGTCCACCCGCTTCACGTACTCGTGCGGCTGCGTTGGGATTTGCTTGACTCCTGGCCGTGGGGGGAAGGGGGTGAATAGTCAGTGTGGCTACTGGGGGGGGGGTGGGGGGGGCAGAGGTGCTTCACCCGGCTCCCAACTACTCAGGGGGAAGACGCACCCCAGAAAAGGCACCGGGCTCTCACCGCACGCGTGTAGATGGACGAATGAACTCGCGTTTGGGTTGTGCTTTACCTATCGTGTCACGGCACGGGCCCCCCCCCCCTATTGGCGGCCGTCCCCCGAGCGGCAATGATTTGGGGGCGATGATTGCTCTGGGGGTAATACCGGGGCGATTCACAGCGGTGCGTGCAGTATTGACCATTGCAGTAGGAATCGCATAAATGATGAAGTGACAAGGGGCAACAGCGAAAGTGCTGAATGTGATACAGCAGTGGCAGAGATACAGGGAGGATGATGCAGACGATGAATAGTATTGAACGTGATAGTAGCAGTAGCAGAGAGACAGAGAGGATGACACATTGACAGTGAATAGGATTGAATGCGATAGCAGCAGTAGCAGAGAGAATGGAGGATGAGAGATTGACAGTGAAAAGTATTTAACGCGATAGTAGCAGTAGCAGAGAGACAGGAAGGATGAGAGATTGACAGTGAAAAGCATTGAACGTAACAGTAGCAGTAGCAGAGAGACAGAGAGGATGACACATTGACAGTGAATAGGATTGAACGCAATAGTAGCAGTAGCAGAGAGAATGCAGGATGAGAGACTGACAGTGAAAAGTATTGAACATGACAGTAGCAGTAGCAGAGAGACGGGAGGATGAGAGATTGACAGTGAATAGTATTGAACGTGACAGTAGCAGTAGCAGAGAGACGGGAGGATGAGAGATTGACAGTGAATAGTATTGAACGTGACAGTAGCAGTAGCAGGGAGACAGGGAGGATGAGAGATTGACAGTGAATAGTATTGAATGTGACAGTAGGAGTAGCAAGGAGACAGGGAGGATGAGAGATTGACAGTGAATAGTATTGAACGTGACAGTAGCAGTAGCAGAGAGACGGGAGGATGAGAGATTGACAGGGAATAGTATTGAACGTGACAGTAGCAGTAGCAGGGAGACAGGGAGGATGAGAGATTGACAGGGAATAGTATTGAATGTGACAGTAGCAGTAGCAAGGAGACAGGGAGGATGAGAGATTGACAGTGAATAGTATTGAATGTGACAGTAGCAGTAGCAGGGAGACAGGGAGGATGAGAGATTGACAGTGAATAGTAGTGAACGTGACAGTAGCAGTAGCAGGGAGACAGGGAGGATGAGAGATTGACAGTGAATAGTATTGAACGTGACAGTAGCAGTAGCAGAGAGACAGGGAGGATGAGAGATTGACAGTGAATAGTATTGAACGTGACAGTAAGAGTAGCAGGGAGACAGGGAGGATGAGAGATTGACAGTGAATAGTATTGAACGTGACAGTAGCAGTAGCAGAGAGACAGGGAGGATGAGAGATTGACAGTGAATAGTATTGAACGTGACAGTAGGAGTAGCAGGGAGACAGGGAGGATGAGAGATTGACAGTGAATAGTATTGAACGTGACAGTAGCAGTAGCAGGGAGACAGGGAGGATGAGAGATTGACAGTGAATAGTATTGAACGTGACAGTAGCAGTAGCAGAGAGACAGGGAGGATGAGAGATTGACAGTGAATATTATTGAACGTGACAGTAGCAGTAGCAGGGAGACAGGGAGGATGAGAGATTGACAGTGAATAGTATTGAACGTGACAGTAGCAGTAGCAGGGAGACAGGGAGGATGAGAGATTGACAGTGAATAGTATTGAACGTGACAGTAGCAGTAGCAGAGAGACAGGGAGGATGAGAGATTGACAGTGAATAGTATTGAACGTGACAGTAGGAGTAGCAGGGAGACAGGGAGGATGAGAGATTGACAGTGAATAGTATTGAACGTGACAGTAGCAGTAGCAGAGAGACAGGGAGGATGAGAGATTGACAGTGAATAGTATTGAACGTGACAGTAGGAGTAGCAGGGAGACAGGGAGGATGAGAGATTGACAGTGAATAGTATTGAACGTGACAGTAGCAGTAGCAGGGAGAATGAGAGATTGACAGTGAATAGTATTTAACGTGACAATAGCAGTAGCAGAGAGACAGGGAGGATGAGAGATTGACAGTGAATAGTATTGAACGTGACAGTAGGAGTAGCAGGGAGACAGGGAGGATGAGAGATTGACAGTGAATAGTATTGAACGTGACAGTAGCAGTAGCAGGGAGTCAGGGAGGATGAGAGATTGACAGTGAATAGTATTGAACGTGACAGTAGCAGTAGCAGGGAGACAGGGAGGATGAGAGATTGACAGTGAATAGTATTGAACGTGACAGTAGCAGTAGCAGGGAGACAGGGAGGATGAGAGACTGACAGTGAATAGTATTGAACGTGACAGTAGCAATAGCAGGGAGACAGGGAGGATGAGAGATTGACAGTGAATAGTATTGAACGTGACAGTAGCAGTAGCAGGGAGACAGGGAGGATGAGAGATTGACAGTGAATAGTATTGAACATGACAGTAGCAATAGCAGGGAGACAGGGAGGATGAGAGATTGACAGTGAATAGTATTGAACGTGACAGTAGCAGTAGCAGGGAGACAGGATGGGAGCGCGGCTGCAGCAAAGTGTCCCTGAGCAGCACACCGATCTGGTGCGAGGCGTAGGTCAGGTCGCCCGTGCCGTACACCAGGAACCTCTCCCGCGGCGGCAGCCGGCGCTCGTTGCTCATGGCGTGCTGGTGCTTGCGCCTGCGCACCACCGCGGCCGCCGCCGCCGCCTTGCTGGTGTAGTGGTCGCGCCGCAGCAGCGAGCCGCCCAGCAGCCAGGACGGGCGCCCGGAGGAGGCCGAGGGGCCCTTGGCGGTGGAGGCGGCGGGGCCGCCGGACGGGGGCGGCGGCTTCGGCTGCCCCTCGCCAGGGGTGGCCACCATGAGCATGCGGGGGTAGGAGCCGTTGGAGCACGCGAACTTGAAGAGCCGGTGGCCCTGCTGGTTTTGGTTCTGGGGAGCGGAGCGGAGCCACACGGGGAGAGGACCACCCTACGTTGACGGAAGAACGAAAAAGTTTCTCGAAATCGGAGGATTTATGTGCACAGGGACTCCTCGAGTTCCGCACGAGTTAGATTGCGGAGATCTGTTCTTAAGTCGATTTGTTCGCAAGCCCAACTTTACTCCTGTCGATTCCAAACATGTTGTACGGCGTGTACACTAAACACGGGGAATGGCTTCAAAAGTTGTATAATTTCCTGTAGACGTAGATGCCACAGGTTCTTCACGTTCTGCAGATGCCACCACCGCCATCTATTGCGTGGCGGTTGAACTTATGCCTTTCGGTCCAAACAGGCAACTGGCCATACAGACAAGTTTTTTCGTATCTCTGAAAGTTCCTAAGTCGAATTTTCATAAGTAGAGGAGTCTCTGTCCTGGAGGACTCTGGTGAGCTATAAAGCTCGTTTTCACAGATGTCCAGTCGGAGCAGTCAGAACTTTACGACAAACAACACAAACACATGACAGGAGTGCAAAGCAAATAACCCCAAACCATTTTTTACCTTACCTGGTAAAACCCACCGAGCTTATTTCTCAGAAGCGACCTGGCCACAAATGATCGCTCAACAAAGTGGCTTACGTGGAAATTCATAGCAGCAAAATAACTCGGTTTAGCAAGCCAGGATTGATTATGATGATGATGGTTCAGTCAAATTCCCCGTCCGGGATTTGAACTCGTGTCCTTGAAATTGTATTGCACGTGTGGCAGTGAAACTCAGCTGGGCGATATTTCTGGTGCTACACCCAATGATAACTTTAAGTTAATGCTATCTTGTTGTCGTCTAGGAAGGATTATAAAATGCCATAGCGAGATTCACTTTTATTTATTGCATGTCTTAGAAATAACCTGGTGTATTTTCATTACATTAGAGAAACCTGAAAAATCTACGAAAATCTAGAGGAAATCCATACTTGCAAGACGTGGATCCCATTTTCTTCCACATGTTTCTAGAGGTAAACAATATTCTGACTCTGAGCACCGCCTTGCGAGCTGTGGACGTGCGTGCGTGCGTGGGCCTGCCTCACCGCGTGAACGTTGCCGCCCGTGTCCACTTCGCCCGTGCCGTGCACGTGCAGGCAGAACATGTCGTGGTGGTTGATGAAGCCCGACATGAAGGTGTCGCGGCCCAGCCAGCAGCCGAAGATGTCGTACGGCTCCGTGTCCACCTGCGCCAGCATCGAGAAGTCGTCTGCGGGAGAGGCGGAGTGGGCAGTTGCGAGCGGCGGCTTCTGGCCGGCCGTCGAACGAAGGCGGTGGTCACCGCATCGCGTGGCGTTTTCAAATGCGCTTCTGCGGCCGTCTGGAACGGTCTTCCCCTTTCGATATTAGGAACCAAATGGAGCTATGCACTTTCATATCTAGATTTAAAACTGCTCTCTTTACAGCTGATTTTTGTGTTTAGTTTGTTGTCCTTCCCCTGCACATCCGATTAGCACGGTTGACTACGTACGGTGCCGAAGAAGTTCAACGTACGTACATACAAACATACAACTCCCGGACCTTCCAAACTGCGAGTCAAGTTGCCCTGACCACAGACACCGCCTGAGCGGACAGGGGGAGAGTTATCAGACGAGAAAGATGCAATGAGCTATGCATGCTCTTTTTCATAGATGTCCAGTCGGGGTGGCTCAGGACGTCACAACAACAGACAGTACGAAAACACGATAGTGGATACAAAGACACGATAGTGGATACAAAGACACGATAGTGGATACAAAGACACGATAGTGGATACAAAGACACAATAGTGGATACAGAGACATGATAGTGGATACAGAGACACAATAGTGGATACAAAGACACGATAGTGGATACAGAGACACGATAGTGGATACAGAGACACGATAGTGGATACAGAGACATAATAGTGGATACAGAGACACGATAGTGGATACAGAGACACGATAGTGGATACAGAGACACGATAGTGGATACAGAGACACGATAGTGGATACAGAGACACGATAGTGGATACAGAGACACGATAGTGGATACAGAGACACGATAGTGGATACAAAGACACGATAGTGGATACAAAGACATGATAGTGGATACAAAGACATGATAGTGGATACAGAGACACGATAGTGGATACAAAGACACGATAGTGGATACAAAGACATGATAGTGGATACAGAGACACGATAGTGGATACAAAGACACGATAGTGGATACAAAGACACGACAGTGGATACAGAGACACGACAGTGGATACAAAGACACGACAGTGGATACAGAGACACGACAGTGGATACAGAGACACGATAGTGGATACAGAGACACGACAGTGGATACAGAGACACGATAGTGGATACAGAGACACGACAGTGGATACAAAGACACGATAGTGGATACAGAGACACGATAGTGGATACAAAGACACGACAGTGGATACAGAGACACGACAGTGGATACAGAGACACGACAGTGGATACAGAGACACGACAGTGGATACAGAGGCACGATAGTGGAAACAGAGACACGATAGTGGATACAAAGACACGATAGTGGATACAGAGACACGATAGTGGATACAGAGACACGATAGTGGATACAGAGACACGATAGTGGATACAGAGACACGATAGTGGATACAGAGACACGATAGTGGATACAAAGACATGATAGTGGATACAAAGACACGATAGTGGATACAGAGACACGATAGTGGATACAAAGACACGATAGTGGATACAAAGACACGATAGTGGATACAGAGACACGATAGTGGATACAGAGAC
Organism: Lampetra planeri; assembly: GCF_965212315.1. Taxonomy (NCBI): domain Eukaryota; kingdom Metazoa; phylum Chordata; class Hyperoartia; order Petromyzontiformes; family Petromyzontidae; genus Lampetra; species Lampetra planeri. The sequence continues at coordinate 8,101,744 of NC_136155.1, read as the reverse complement.
ACGATAGTGGATACAGAGACACGATAGTGGATACAGAGACACGATAGCGGATACAGAGACACGATAGCGGATACAAAGACACGATAGTGGATACAAAGACACGATAGTGGATACAAAGACACGATAGTGGATACAAAGACACGATAGTGGATACAGAGACACGATAGTGGATACAGAGACACGATAGTGGATACAGAGACACGATAGTGGATACAGAGACACGATAGTGGATACAGAGACACGATAGTGGATACAAAGACACGATAGTGGATACAAAGACACGATAGTGGATACAGAGACACGATAGTGGATACAAAGACACGATAGTGGATACAAAGACATGATAGTGGATACAGAGACACGATAGTGGATACAAAGACACGACAGTGGATACAGAGACACGACAGCGGATACAGAGACACGATAGTGGATATATAGAGACACGATAGTGGATAGAGACACGACAGTGGATACAGAGACACGACAGTGGATACAGAGACACGATAGTGGATACAGAGACACGATAGTGGATACAGAGACACGATAGTGGATATACAGAGACACGATAGTGGATACAAAGACACGATAGTGGATACAGAGACACGATAGTGGATACAGAGACACGATAGTGGATACAGAGACACGATAGTGGATACAGAGACACGATTGTGGATACAGAGACACGATAGTGGATACAGAGACACGATAGTGGATACAGAGACACGATAGTGGATACAGAGACACGACAGTGGATACAGAGACACGACAGTGGATACAGAGACACGACAGTGGATACAGAGACACGATAGTGGATACAAAGACACGATAGTGGATACAGACACGATAGTGGATACAGAGACATGATAGTGGATACAGAGACATGATAGTGGATACAAAGACACGATAGTGGATACAGAGACACGGTAGTGGATACAGAGACACGGTAGTGGATACAGAGACACGATAGTGGTTATAAAGACACGATAGTGGATACAGAGACACGATAGTGGATACAGAGACACGATAGTAGATACAGAGACACGATAGTGGATACAGAGACACGATAGTAGATACAGAGACACGATAGTGGATACAGAGACACGATAGTGGATACAGAGACACGATAGTGGATACAGAGACACGATAGTGGTTATAAAGACACGATAGTGGATACAGAGACACGATAGTGGATACAGAGACACGATAGTGGATACAGAGACACGATAGTGGATACAAAGACACGATAGTGGATACAAAGACACGGTAGTGGATACAGAGACACGGTAGTGGATACAGAGACACGATAGTGGATACAGAGACACGATAGTGGATACAAAGACACGATAGTGGATACAAAGACATGATAGTGGATACAGAGACACGATAGTGGATACAAAGACACAACAGTGGATACAGAGACACGACAGTGGATACAGAGACACGATAGTGGATACAGAGACACGACAGTGGATACAGAGACATGATAGTGGATACAGAGACACGATAGTGGATACAAAGACACGATAGTGGATACAGAGACACGATAGTGGATACAGAGACACGATAGTGGATACAGAGACATAATAGTGGATACAGAGACACGATAGTGAATACAGAGACACGATAGTGGATACAAAGACACGATAGTGGATACAGAGACACGATAGTGGATACAGAGACACGATAGTGGATACAGAGACACGATAGTGGATACAGAGACACGATAGTGGATACAGAGACACGATAGTGGATACAGAGACACGATAGTGGATACAAAGACACGATAGTGGATACAGAGACACGATAGTGGATACAAAGACACGATAGTGGATACAAAGACACGATAGTGGATACAGAGACACGATAGTGGATACAAAGACACGACAGTGGATACAGAGACACGACAGCGGATACAGAGACACGATAGTGGATATACAGAGACACGATAGTGGATACAGAGACACGACAGTGGATACAGAGACACGATAGTGGATATACAGAGACATGATAGTGGATACAGAGACACGACAGTGGATACAGAGACACGATAGTGGATACAGAGACACGATAGTGGATACAAAGACACGATAGTGGATACAGAGACACGATAGTGGATACAAAGACACGATAGTGGATACAGAGACATGATAGTGGATACAGAGACACGATAGTGGATACAGAGACACGATAGTGGATACAAAGACACGGACACGATAGTGGATACAGAGACACGACAGTGGATACAGAGACATGATAGTGGATACAGAGACATGATAGTGGATACAAAGACACGATAGTGGATACAGAGACACGGTAGTGGATACAGAGACACGGTAGTGGATACAGAGACACGATAGTGGTTATAAAGACACGATAGTGGATACAGAGACACGATAGTGGATACAGAGACACGATAGTAGATACAGAGACACGATAGTGGATACAGAGACACGATAGTAGATACAGAGACACGATAGTGGATACAGAGACACGATAGTGGTTATAAAGACACGATAGTGGATACAGAGACACGATAGTGGATACAGAGACACGATAGTGGATACAGAGACACGATAGTGGATACAAAGACACGATAGTGGATACAAAGACACGGTAGTGGATACAGAGACACGGTAGTGGATACAGAGACACGATAGTGGATACAGAGACACGATAGTGGATACAGAGACACGATAGTGGATACAAAGACACGATAGTGGATACAAAGACACAGTAGTGGATACAGAGACACGGTAGTGGATACAGAGACACGATAGTGGTTATAAAGACACGATAGTGGATACAGAGACACGATAGTCGATACAGAGACACGATAGTGGTTATAAAGACACGATAGTGGATACAGAGACACGATACCCAGGCTGAAGACGAGGACGTCGCCAGCGGAGGCGTTGTAGGGGGAGGCGCTGACGCCCGACACGAGCAGCAGCGTGTCGCACGAGTTGAACTGGCTGAACTGCGTGTACTTCCAATCGTAGCTGCACATGTCCTCCGTGTGCTCCAAGTTACAGTCATCAGACCTCCACAGCTGCGCACAGGGAGACATGGACGGGAGTTTTCCCTCGGATTGATAATTAGCAGTTGCAATGTGCGGCAGGTCATGGGTCATGCTGATGATGTGTGTACGTTGAACTTCTGTCGCACCGTACGTAACCAACCGTGCTAATCGGAGGTGTGGGATGACGACAACGCCGCTACTTAGGCTTGTAAATATTCACTCCCCCGTGATACAATTAATTCTCACGGTTCTCACGTTGTGATGTGATTCAAGATTTAAAAAAAATGTAACAGTGGTGAATGTAGCTCCTCTTACGGCTGCATAGGGCATATAAATATAAATTAAGCACTTCTCAAATAGGATTTGATTAATGTATCGTGGGCGCAAGAATATGCTTTAACCGAGACATAATTCTGTGCTTACCGCTGCTGTTGATGATTATGCCGGTGGTCCCAATGCTGGTGTGAAGGAAAGTAATGATTATGATGTTGCCGATGGTGATGGCAGTGATAAGGATTTTACTACTGCCGATAAGGCTTATGATTTTTTTGCTGATGTTCATGACGCTGAATACACAACACCAACATTTAAAGGTCACTCAGAGTGGACCTGAAGTAAAGAGATAATGATGCTTTTGTTACCGAGGACTGATTGTGAAGGAGCTGCCAACAACGAGCCATGCTGGGGCCCAATACAGCTGCTTTTTTATGGTCTTGGAAAAGGCAGCATCACAGATTTGAGAAGTTTTTTTATCATACTGGATACGATCACTGGCCTACCTAACAGAGAAATGGCTTGACGACCGAAGAGATTGGTGCCAGCAAGATGTGGCACTACTTGAGTACAGGACGAAGGAAAGCGGAAACACATGACGAAATGTGCTCATGGATCGTGATGATGATCACTGGTCAGCTGGTTAGGGAGAGACGAGACCAAATGTGCTTCCTTCATCTCACATGAACCAGCAATCGTGCAGTATGGTCAAACAAAACCCCATCGATTACATGGCTGGGGTAAAATAAACCACATTGTTCTACAATGATTGCCATTGACCAAATGAATAATCTGGATGCACCCAACCTTGTCAGATCTTGGGAGCTAAGCAGGTTTCGAGCCTGGATTGAGTTACAAGGGAGATCCCGTGGTGCGTGAGCGCAGAGTGGCAACACAAAAACACAAGAGGCTAAAAACGTCAGTACTGCAGAGGAGCACAGTTCCCTTAAGTAACGTAGCACACGACGCGAGGCGATCAACGGTCGTGAACGAGACGCACGTGAAAATCAAAACGGACGACAGCGCAAGTATTAGTCTGAGAGCAAGAAGGGCCAGAAAAAGTTAGGTATAGGTGCAAGCAAGCTCAATATTTTAGTCGGACGGCGACATAAGCACACACGCGAATCGAATAGAAAAAAAACCAGTGCAAACATGTGAGAGCAGTAGGCGCCAGAATAAAGTAAGCTCTGACGGTCGGCCTAACAGGGACATAAAGAAGTGGGAGTGAAGGGAGGGAGCCAAGCTGGAGATGAGCAGCAAGGGTATTCCAGAAACGTGGAAATGCAACATGAAAAAACTTTTTTTTATCAAAGTTGAAAAGATTGCAATTTTTTCCAGGAATGAGGCGCCACTCCTGAGAGAGGAAGATGACCCAAGTGGTCCTTTAGGTCTTTGGCAGGTTTGTTTAAGAGGACTTTTTGGATAAAGACAGCCCAGTGCTGGCCTCTCCGAGTATCCAGGGGGGACAGATTTGAGTCATTGTACAGGTTGCAACGATGCGTTCTATAGGGGGAGTCAAGAGCAAAACAGAGAGCGTAGCGCTACCGTGGAATGTGACGTTTTAAGGTAAATTCAGAAGCTAGGTGGTAGACGGTGTCACAATAATCAAATACAGCAGGATTGTGGCATTAACTATATTGAGACAGAGTCAAGGTGGAGGACAGTGTTTGTGTTTGTATAGGAATCCATACTCTTTGGTTCTTTCGGTAAAGTCACGTAGGTGAAAATAAAATAAAAATGAAAACAACTAAATTTAATCAAATTTATTTGTTTTAATTTTTATTTTATTTTCACCTATGTGACTTGACCGAAAGAACCAAAGAGTATGGATCCTTGCGGTCACGAAAACTTCAAGTCTAGAATTATAGGAATCCAATTTAATTATTGTTTTTTCATGTTGGTCTAGAAAGATAGTTTCGGGTCCAGAATAATGCCGAAATATTTAAAGTTGTACATTGTGTCCACAGCCACAATGTGGCGGGCCAGGTTTAGGGCAGCCGGAAAAAAAACTAAACTTAGTTTTTTTTAGCGTTGAGGACCAGTTCTAGGGCAATCAGCCGAGGATGAAGAATATCGAAGTCCTGTTGTAGATGCCATCGTAACTCCTTTATGGAACTTCCAGAGGCCATCAGGGCTATGTCACCGGCAAAAACGGTTGTCGTCAGCTTGCAGTCGAACAGGAGGGCACAATGATGACGAGGTTCAACACCGCTGAAGATAAAGTCAAACGAATTATGTACCGCCGAAGCTGTGCTTTGTACATATTTTGAACTTCTTTCGCACCGTACGTCGCCAACCGTGCTCGAATTGGAAATATTGCGGGTTTCCTCTCCAACACACCGATGTGCTGTACTAGTAACGAATTGGCACGTTCTGTTTACGTGACAAACCTTACTAATTGGCTGTGTCAGGTGGTGGCGGGTATAACGACGCATTTATATTTACGCGATCTAATCCAAATACCTCTATTATGGATAATATTGGTCGCGAAAGCCTACGTGTTAAACTAGCATGGTAAAGTATGGTGAAACAGGTTAGTGACATGGCCTAGCGTCCGCTGCTTGTCGCAGAGGTTCATGGTTCGAATTTTGTGGCCGCCCTGATTATGCACGCGGGTGCAGTAACCGTCTTTGTCGTCCACTTCGCAGTGGACATTCACCAGTGTAGGCCCATTGTGTGCTGGCGTCAGGGTCCAAATTTGCCAAAATTCGAAAATGACTCACAAATCACTTAATTGGGATTAGACGTGGGAATCATCACCCCCTCCTGGCAGACATGCCCCAGGTCATCCTTGCGAATGAGACTATCCTGGTCTCTTGAGTTCTCACCTGGTTAAACAAAAATAAACTTGAAATTAAAATCCGAACCCCCCATGACCCACATGGCTTGAAGAAACAATCATCCAGCAGGGGATATGTTTGTACGAATGATGACCTTCTTTCGGACTATAGATAGCCAACCGTGCTAATCGGAGGTGCGGGGAAGGACAACAAACTAAACAAAAAAATAAGTTCTAAAGAAATCAATCTAGATGATGATTTAAAAGTGCATTGCTCCCAGTGGCTTGCTAATATCGGAAGGAAGAGCGTTCCAGACGGCCGCAGAGGGGCATCTGAATGCGCGCAACGTGGTGACCGTCTTTGTTTGATGGTCAGTTGGAATCGCAGTTAGGGGTCAATGTTCTACCCATCATCCATTTGCACTTTTATCAAACGACAACCGCGCTGTGAGAATTCAACTCCTGGCACTGTCGAGTTGCCACCTCTGTCTCTGCTACAGCTCTGATCACCATCGATGGTGAGCCGAAAGCCGCTGCTGCGAGGAAGACGTCACCCGAAGCGGACTGCAGATCCCGGCGGGGGGGGGGGCCTGGGGCTGGTGGCGGCGCAGGGGAGACACGAACCTTGATGGTGCAGTCCTTGGAGCAGGAGGTGAAGCGCGTGCCGTCGTGGGAGAACGCCACGTGCAACACCTCGTCCATGTGCTCCATCAGCACGTCGGCCTCCACGCAGGGCGCCGTCTCGTACACCCGCTGGAACTCGCACAGCCACGACGTGGCGCCTGCATGCGCAGCAGCAGCTCCGTTAACCAAATTCTTTCACTGATAAGACATCATCAGTGCGAGGGGCCGCCACACCGCCTGCAAGAGGGCGTTTTCACATTTGTGCGGCGATCGTACCGGGCTTGAGGTTCTCGCGCTGCGGCTGCACGCCGTAGCAGCGATGGAAGAGGCGTCCCCAGAGCCACTCATCTCGCGACACGGCGAGCCAGCGCCGGCTCACAAGCCCGGCAGCCAGCAGGTGCTGCGGCTCCAGGTGCGAGAGGATCTGCAGCAGCAGCGAGTCCGGCAACAGCGACAGAATCCCCGGCTCCTCCTCGTCTTCCTCCATGCTGAGGCCAAGAGTGGTCAAACGTCATCCAGCATAATCACGGGCACCGTCAGCCATAATCAATCCACCATTGGATGAAGGCCCTCGAAAAAGGCGTCGCCATCTCTCACAAGCCTGCGATGAGGCAGTCCACTTGGCACGAGCGCACAAACTGATTTCATTGCTCCATCTCCACGGTGGGTGTCCTCTCAAGAAGGTTTCTTAATCCAAAGCCTGCCCCAATGCTGCCACAGGTGAAGAAACCTCTTCTTGGTTCTTTCGGTAAAGTCACGTAGAAGGGAAGTAATAAAATAATAAAAATAAAACATAATAAAACAATTCTCACGACGTTTCGGCTACAACGCAAGCAGCCGTCTTCAGGTGAAGAATGAGACACTACCAAGCTAGGAGCTTATATATACGCTGGGTTGGAGGTGCAAGAAGGGCGCCTTAACAAAAAGAATGTGCATATGAAGAGGAATTTAGCATATTCATGGGAAATGCGTAGGAGGTGGGCGGGGGGGTTTCAAAGTCATATTATGCCCATGCACTATGCAGGATCAGCAGCACCAAGGGAGGGTGCAGGGAGTAGCATTAACAAAGGAAAGGAATGTTAATAGTATGTAGCTGCAGTTACTAAACAACCACGTAGAAAACTAAAGTATAAACTACATAAAAAAACTAAAGTATAAACTGCATAGCACCATCAGTATACTTACTATACTCTACAATAAGCTGAGTTACTCACAGCAAGTAATACATTACAATTCTACGTCGTAAAAATTATATAATATGCTTCCATCTAAACTTATTCTCTTACATCACACGAGCATACACCGTACTATATACTGCCATAGATAAACCCAACATTAAATTATATACTGTATTGCTATAAACCACCCTATACCTTATACATTTTAATATAACACTATGTATTATTCTACCCACCTTAATGTGTATCACACTGCTATATGTTTACTATACAATTACGATACTATATATTACTTTGTACATTGTATTAAGCATATAAATGCTATACTATTTGTTATTATACACTGTACCATTGACCGTCGTGTCAATGGGTGAGTCGTGGGGGGGAAAACTTGCAGCGGAGCAAAGAATCCATTCCCTGCGGAGAATACAATGCCAGTGAGTGGAAACGCGGTCTGAAAGTCACCGTAAACGTGAACACTCACTGGCATTGTATTCTCCGCAGGGAATGGATTCTTTGCTCCGCTGCAAGTTTTCCCCCCCACGACTCACCCATTGACACGACGGTCAATGGTACAGTGTATAATAACAAATAGAATAGCATTTATATGCTTAATACAATGTACAAAGTAATATATAGTACCGTAATTGTATAGTAAACATATAGCAGTGTGATACAAATTAAGGTGGGTAGAATAATACATAGTGTTATATTTAAATGTATAAGGTATAGGGTGGTTTATAGCAATACAGTATATAATTTAATGTTGGGTTTATCTATGGCAGTATATAGTACGGTGTATGCTCGTGTGATGTAAGAGAATAAAGTTTAGATGGAAGCATATTATATAATTTTTACGACGTAGAATTGTAATGTATTACTTGCTGTGAGTAACTCAGCTTATTGTAGAGTATAGTAAGTATACTGATGGTGCTATGCAGTTTATACTTTAGTTTTTTTATGTAGTTTATACTTTAGTTTTCTACGTGGTTGTTTAGTAACTGCAGCTACATACTATTAACATTCCTTTCCTTTGTTAATGCTACTCCCTGCACCCTCCCTTGGTGCTGCTGATCCTGCATAATGCATGGGCATAATATGACTTTGAAACCCCCCCACCCACCTCCTACGCATTTCCCATGAATATGCTAAATTCCTCTTCATATGCACATTCTTTTTGTTAAGGCGCCCTTCTTGCACCTCCAACCCAGCGTATATATAAGCTCCTAGCTTGGTAGTGTCTCATTCTTCACCTGAAGACGGCTGCTTGCGTTGTAGCCGAAACGTCGTGAGAATTGTTTTATTATGTTTTATTTTTATTATTTTATTACTTCCCTTCTACGTGACTTTACCGAAGGAACCAAGAAGATGAATCCCTGCAGTCACGAAAGCTTTAAATCGAAGGTGAAGAAACGTTAATGTAACTGAGGCCCAAGTTTCAGGCTGCACTAACTATTAAAGGAAAATGTTATGACAATACTTCACAAACATGGTCAAAGCGGGTTGGAAAATATACTCGCCTGACATATAGAAGATGCACTGGAGATCAAACTAGGCCATTAAACCAATACTGTAAAATAAATCAATTGTTAACCCAAGTGAAAGGGCTCCTTTTGCAAATCGGCAAATGTTTGCTTTCCAACAATATTTGGCAAAAACATTCCAATGTAGGTCTCGATTGCCAACAAATGGGTAAATCACCAAGATGATTAGTTTTAGATGTTTCAAAACGTTGTGAATCTGTCCTAAAGTCTCCTGGCTCAAACAAGAGGCAAACATGTATATTAGCGGTCCTGGGCCAGGAATGGAAATCAAAGCACCAAGCCAGCGTGGAATCATTCAGAAGGGGGGCTGCAAGCCTGGTGAGATGGCAGGAAGGCTGGAGAGCGGATGATTAAAAGTCGTGTTCTAGAATATAAAAGCATTAGTCACAGCAAAGGGAGAAGGAAGGATATTGAGACCGTAAATAGCAGAGGAACAGACATCAAGCAGGTCAGTAGTTTTAAGAGCGTAGATACACCGAGGGGGGGTGGGGGTGCAGCAGTATTCCACTTGTTAGTGCACTGCGCTGTGAGCTCAGCCACTTGAGTTTGAATCCCAGCCATGGCTAAGGGCCCCACGGTGGCACGGTGCTAATTAACCTCGCCTGATATACAGGAGGTCGTAGGTTCGATTAAAAACCTTGATGCCTGTATATTTGGATTGTGCATGTTCTCCCCGTGGTCGTGTGGATTTTCTATGGGTCCTCTGGTTTTTCCCTCCACATTTATAAACACGCGTTTAGAGTATCTGGCTGCGATACATTTCCACATGATAAGCCACTTCGTTGAGCTATCATTTGTGACCAGGTCGCTTCTGAAAAAAAGCTACATAGCTCGGTGGGTGTTAACTGGTAAAATAAAACATGCTTTAGTGTATTAGGATCAGTGGCCAGTGATATATTAGAACTGGTCCCGACTCCTCCTCACTTCACAAACCCACATTGATCTTTATATTCTTAGGTTTTTTCGGTAAAGTCACGTAGGTAAAAAAAATTTAATTAATAAAAGTTAAATAAAACAAAATAAAAAATCACGACGTTTCGGAAGCAACACAAGCCTCCGTCTTCAGGTGGAACCGTTACAGCCACGACAGCTGTATCAAGTAAATGAGAGATCACAAGAAATACCACCCCGTATATATAATGGTTGAGGGGGGAAGGGCCAGGAACGGCACACTTTTTATTAATATGGTAAGGTGAGGCTTCAGACTAAGAATAGACTGCATAACAAAGGACTGAGCCTATGTTATGGAGAGGTGCGGTTTGTAACTAACACCTAGCATACATAACAAAAGTGTGAAAAAATAAAGCAAGTAAAAACTAAAACTGGTAAAACAACAAACTGGCTGTCTATCAATAACCTGTAATAGTTGTCTGTCAAATAAGATGGTCCAAATAAGTGTAGTTACATCTTTTTTGCATGGTTAACCACATCTTTCCAATGATTACTCAGTTTGTAACCCTCATCACGGTTGAAATTATGTCTGTGTTTGTATATTTGTATGGCTTCGTGTACAAACCTTTGATGGTAGCCAGGAGGTTTGCAGAGCACCTTGGTCTCGGAAAAGACAATTTCATGAGAGCCCACAGAGTTGTAGCAATGATCGGCAACGGCCGAAGAATCAGTTCTGCCGTGTTTCAGATCTGACTTGTGCTCGCGGACACGATCAGAAACATGACGTTTCGTTTCTCCAATGTAGCAATCACCACAACTGCAACTCAGTTTGTAGACTTCAGGATATTGTAAGTCAGGAACGACATCCTTCACAGATGGAATCAGATCACGAATTTTATGCACTGTACTGAATCGGACTTGGATCTTATGTTTGTTTAGAATTTTGGAGATCTTTTTGGTCACGCCTGCTATGTATGGTAACGTGATAGTTTTGGTCGGAGTTTCATGTGGCTGTTTCTGTATGGTGGGAGAAACAGCCTGGCGTATGGTGCGGTCAGAGTATCCGTTCATCCTGAGGGCCCGATGTACATGTCTTAATTCACCGGCCAGGTGGTGTTGGTCAGAAATGCCATGGGCTCTGTGGTATAGCGTTTTGATGAGAGAATTCTTTTGAGATAGGTGGTGGTGGGAATCCGGTTTCAAGTAGGAATCTGTGTGGGTGGCTTTCCTGTACACAGAATGTCCCAAGGATCCGTCAGGTCTCCTCTCAAACAGAATATCCAAGAATGGTAGTTTACCATCTTTCTCCACTTCCATGGTGAATCTGATGGATGGGTGTCTGGAATTGATGTGGTCCAAGAAGTGGTTCAATGCTGGGAGGCCATGTGGCCAGATGACGAAAGTGTCATCCACATACCTCTTCCACAGGGAAGGACGCAGGGTGGATGTCTGGATGGCGTCTGATTCAAACTTTTCCATGAACATGTTGGCTATCACTGGTGACAAGGGGAAGCCCATAGGGGTACCCTCATTCTGTTTGTAGAAGGTACCATTCCAGGTAAAATAGGTGTTGGTGAGGCAATGCCTAACCAGCGCAGGTACATCAGAATTCAATCCATGTTGGACTAAGTCCTCAATTATTGTTAGGGTGTCCGGTACTGGGACTTTGGTAAACAGAGATACTACATCAAAACTGACGAGGATGTCATCAGGAGATAGTACCATGTCCTTAACCATAGAGACTAATTGGGTTGAGTTGAGTACTGCCGAAGAGGTCTTGCCTGTGAAGGGAAGCAGAGTATCTGATAGAAACCGGGCTAGTTTGTAAGTAGGGGAGTTTATCGTTGACACGATGGGTCGTAGCGGGGTGCATTCTGTGTGGTGACGTGGGCAAAAAATACCCATGACCGCCATCACTTGGGAAGGCCTTCATCAATCGGCGGATTGCGAATGGCTAATATATTAAAGTGGAAGGAGGCAGAATTTAGACATTAACAGCAGAAACAGGGGTTGCTAATGTCGCGATGTGGATAGTTTGGGCACATGTTGACAAGAGACAAATAATATGCAATTGGAAGGGCTGTGGAGATGAGAGTACAGGGGAAAAGGGGCAGAGGGAGACTGAGGGTGAGATGGAATGTGCTGTAATGATGAGAAAAGAGGCGCAAACTAGAAGTAGGTGGAGAAAGAAAATATGAAGAACCTCGTATAACGATGTTACAATTGGCTTAGCGGCATAAGAGCAGCATGGAATGTTGTTGTTTTGCTCAGTAAATGAAGAATCAGTTTTAGAGTTGCGTCTTATTTTCCGTAAACAGACAAATTCAGAACTGCATTTCGTGAGACAGCTGTTGGCTGCGAGTCACGGTGGGCCCACTGAATGGCCATTATTATGTTAAATGCCGAGGAGGTAGGTGTCGTCATTTGCAAATGCATCCAGAGTGATCATGGCAGTGCCACGAGGCAACTGGCTAAAATTCTCGATTCTAAGACGTGTTTAAGTGTCCATCCAGATTGGTGTCAACGCGGAGTGCTCAACTCTCAATCAGCACTTTGAAGGTTCAAATTCCATGAGAGTGTTAACTCAACCCATCATTATCAATAAGGGGGTCAATACATTTGAAACATTGTGGGAAGCCAACCGCGTTCTCCGTATGAAGAGCAGGATCTCTGCCATGACAATGTGGAATGTGCACCCCGTTTACTCAGAACCACTAACAGTCTGTTGTCCTTCCCCCGTACTTCCACCTCCGATTAGCACAGTTGACTACGTATGGTGAGAAAGAATTTCTACATGCGTACAAAGATGATGTATCTTGACTTAAAGCTTTCGTGACTGCAGGAATTCATATTCTTTGGGTCTTTTGGTAAAGCCACGTAGATAGAAAAATAATAAAAATATCACGACGTTTCGATCCCAACACAAGCAATCGCCATCAGGTGAAAAAAATTAACGGGAGAGCTGTTGAGGCAGGATGTTAAAGGTTTGAGATGGGTGTAGCCCAAGGGTCATAAGCGAAGTGGACAGGGCTAGAAATAAAATTTGCGTGTCAATGTAAGATCGGAGAACTGAGCTACCTCCACGACGACGAAGCTGTGGAGGTGGCCATTGTATTGAAAGATTGCATGCCAATGTAAGAAAAACGAGAGCCACCGCCACATCGAGGAAAACGAGCAACGGTGGCTGCGTTAGTGAGACATTTAGCCTGTTAATGTAAAGTCATTTAACCTGGTAATGTAACTCAGAAAGTCGAAAATAACTGCTAACATCGGCAGGTAGGATGGAAACATCACAGAAAGTTATGACTTAAACTGGTTAATAACGTCGTTCCAATGATTGCTCAGTTTGTACCCATCGTCTCGGTTGAAATTGTGTATGTGTTTAAATATCTGCATGGCTTCATGAACGAATCTTTGTTGATAGCCAGTGGGTTTGCAGAGTACCTTCGTCTTGGAAAAATCTATTTCGTGTGTGCCCACAGCGTTAAAACAATAATCAACCACGGCCGAGGTATTGGTCCTACTGTGTTTCAGATCTGCCATATGTTCACGAACATGGTCCGAGACATGTCGCTTAGTTTCCCCAATGTAACTATTGCCACAGACACAGCTTAGTTTGTAGACACCGGTGTAGTGCATGTCAGGGATCACATCCTTCACAGATGGGATCAGATCACGGATTTTATGTACTGTGCTTAATCGAACCTGGATCTTGTGTTTGCTCATGATTTTGGAAATATTTTTGGTAACCCCTGCTATGTATGGCAAGGTGATGGTTTTGATTGGGTCCTCAGATGGTTCTTTCCCAACGGTTGGGGTGATAGCTTTATGGATTGTGTAGTCTGAATATCCATTCATCTTGAGGGCTTGGTGTACGTGCTCCAGTTCACTGGCTAGGTGGTGATGGTCAGAAATACAACGAGCTCTATGGTGTAGAGTTTTGATGAGGGAATTCTTCTGGGATGGATGGTGGGAGTCATGTTTTAGGTAGGCATCCGTATGGGTGGCTTTCCTGTAGACAGAGTGTCCCATTGAGCCATCTGGTCTCTTTTCGATTAAAACATCCAAGAATGGTAACTTGCCATCCTTTTCCACCTCCATGGTGAATTTGATGGCTGGGTGTATGGCATTGATGTGGTTAAAGAATTGGTCCAGAGCTGGTAGGCCATGTGGCCAGATGACAAATGTGTCATCTACGCATCTCTTCCACAAGAACGGATGTAGGGTGGATGCTTGAATGGCATCTGTCTCAAATTTTTCCATGAAAACATTGGCGACAACTGGAGATAAGGGAGAACCCATTGGGGTACTTTCAACTTGTATGTAGAATATTCCATTCCATGTGAAGTAGGTATTGGTGAGGCAGTGTCTAACCCGGGCCGGTACATCAACATTCAGTCCTTGTTGGACCAAATCTTCAATGATTGCAATGGTGGCAGACACAGGAACTTTGGTAAATAAAGATACTACATCGAAACTGACAAGCAAATCACCTGGAGATCGTGAGATGTCCTTAATTAAAGATACCAAGTGAGCCGAGTTAAGTACAGCTGAGGTGGTCTTAGCAGTCAATGGTTGTAAGGTCTCAGACGGAAATCGAGCCAGTTTCTAGGTGGGTGAGTCAATGGTGGAGACGATTTGACGGAATGGTGTACCTTCTCTATGGATTTTTGGTAGCCATAACATCTGGGTGGTCTAGCAGCAGAGGGATTTAAGGAAAGCCGCTTGGTTGGTTCGATTAAAGATGTCGAATCAGTGATGATATTGTTGGTTTTCGTAACCAGGCGGTTGGTAGGATCTGTATTGATTTTGGTATAGTTGTCATCATTAAGAAGGTCCTGAATTTTGTTATTCTATGTGATGTGCTTTTTATCTGTACACACATTGTCAACACGAGTCATGCATGTTTGTCACTGCTGGCCGTTTCCTTCCACCATATCCTTTCCTCCATCTTAAAAACATCCCTCCGCTCTCCTAATCATCTCACCCCCCACAAATATAATCTCCTTCCCCCCTCTCGATCACACAATCGTGAAATCTAAATAACCTGACCAAATATCATTGATACAGTGCCTCAGTTATATGGAATGTGTTGGCTGCATTACATTCATGATGTCCACCGTCCGAGATTTAATTTGACAGATTGAATCACAAATTTGCCGTTCATAGGAAGGGTGAATGTATTTATAATTGACAACCCAATTCATAAAATCACTACAGTAGTTTATGGCTTACTTTAGCCACATTTCACGATGACCTTTTGCGCATTCAATATCCAGCCCCCAAGGTCCCCCTCAAACAGTGCCATCGCCACCGTCTGGATCAGGGGTCACCAACCTATCAAAGGAGAAGAACGACTTGGCCACAAATGATAGCCCAACGAAGTGGCTTATCACGTGGAAATGTATAGCAGCCCAATACTCTAAACGCATGTTTCTGAATGTGGAGGGAAAAGCCGGAGGAGCCGGAGAAAAATTCAAGCAACCACAGGGAGAGAGAAGATGCAAACTCCAAATATGCAGCAGGCGTCAGGGTCGGGATCGAGCCCACGACCCCCTGTATACCAGGCCACCGTGGCCCCCCCTACTATAACATCACATTAATACATCAAGTTCTCTCAGCCAGAGTGTACGAAGACAAATTATTTGATGATACTGCACAAATAACAAAACTCAACACATTAGTCAATAACACTGTGGCATTAAATATTAGAGGATTACAATAGGTGACGTTTTGGGCAATGGCATTTCTTCATGTGTCATAAATGATAAACGGAGAAAAATAAGCATTACTTCTGCCTCCAACACCAGCCTGAAAACTTAAGCTGACCACTTTACTAACCACTAAACAAAATAATACAACTGTAGTGCTCGGACCGACACGACAGCTTCTTGTCTTTCCTCGGTTCATTTATTAAATTATATAGTTCCACATTTCTCCTGTCAACACCGGTCAATGTTCCTCCGTACACTGCAACCCACAACTCTCCATCAACATCACTCAATGTTCCTCCGCTCGCTCGCTGCGCTGGCCTCGCTCGCTCCTCTCTGCTCCCCTACATCGACTATCCTCTCTGCTCTCTTTCTCTCTCTCCAGCTCGGCTGCTCTTTATCAACCCCGTCGTCTCACTCTGTCGTAACTCTCCGTCGTCTCACTCTCCACTGATGCTTCCATTACTCCGCTGCTACCCTACACTGTACTCTCTCTATCCACTGCTCCGTCTCTCCATCCGTTGTCTCTCGTCCCACGCACCAACTCCCGTTTCACTCCACCATCTCACCCTTTATCCCCGAACCACTTACCCTTAATTAATTAGGTCATCCCACGCGACGGTGCCACGTGGCGTTGTTTTTCCAGACACGCCGGCGCCACTCTCAGACAACAGCCCCTCTCGTCCAATCAGCGCCCTGCGTCCTCAATTACCCCCGGCCACCTGCGGCCCTCTTAACTATCACGCCACCTTAATATGTACAACAACAACGGCTAGCCAATCAGCACCCTGTGTCCTCGTTTGCCCTCACTGTCCGCCACGTGCGCGCATACCGACCCAGCGCGTGACGCGTGTCTCAAGCACTACACAATTACTATACAGTATATTAAAGGATTCAGCCTACTGTTAGAGTTGTGGAACTAATCATTAATTGATGGTTTAAAAACAAAAACTTCATTACATGGGTATTTCTTAAAACACAATTTTAATACACCTCAGCAAAGACATACCACAGTCCAAAACATTTTTACAAATACTACCGGACCAATATATTTACCGTTAAAAACGGGTTCAGCTTCCAGTGTCATAATTGTTGGCGGCCCTGCCTCCGTGGCGTGGACTTCACATTCCTACGCCAGGAGCTATTTATGTCGATTTATATTTATTCTACAGAGCACGATGAAGTTACGTGTACAATTATCTCATTCGTTTAGCCAAAAGCCTAGGCAAACCTAATGACTCTTTCATGAGGGTCCTGTGTTGAGACTTTTGGCAAGTTCCATTCAAGAGTGTCTGGAATACACTGCATTTGAATAGCACTGAACACAATCAGTGCTGTAGATATACTTTTATTTAGCCATCTGCCCAAAGGAAGGTCTTTGTTACAGTCTCCATAATAAAGAATTTTGGGTTTAGATCACGTAAATATGTGCCGTTAAACCCACCACCACCCGACATAGCCCATTGGAGAGTAAATCCACAACATTTACAATTCGAGTAACGACGTTTCGCTGGCAATTGCAACAACCAGCATCATCAGGCAGACAGACAGAATTGTGGCGAATTTCTCCTGTTTGGGTCTTAAATAGAGGGGGTAAATGTGATGATGTTCGCCAATGTTGGCCTGTCTGGTGCGAAGACCAGAGTGGGGGGGGGTTAATGTCGTCGTAAAAATGACAATGGATCATGTTCATCTGAGAATATTCCGTACCTGTTAATAGTTGGTTATTCACAGATAATCAACATAATGTGCGTACATTATGTTGATCTTCGAGCATGCAGAGGATATGCTGTAACTATGATTGGCCGCTTACAGTTAATCAACATACAATGGAATGCTTGTTTTTTAAAGTGAGATTGTTATCCACCTACGACCAGAGCGGCTGGCAGCAGCTACATACACATTAAGTCACTGTATGGTGACCTGCATAGGCATGCAATTAAACAGTTCATTACTTTGTAATCTCATTAATTTAGCAACTCTTAGACTGACTTGACTTAATGTGTATATAGCTGCTGTCAACCATGCCGGTTCGGAGATGCGGGAGGTGGATAACAAACTTAAAAATAGTATCCCATTGTATATTGATGAACTGAAAGCCTCTCTATTTAAGACCGAAACTGGAGGAATCCTCCACAATTCTGGATATCGCCTGATGAAGCTAGCTGTTATTACCAGCGAAACGTCGTACTCAAATTGTCAATGTTGTGGGTTTACTCTCTAACACGCCGGCGTGCTGAACTAGTAACGAATTGGCACGTTGTTTCCGTGACGAGCCCCTTCCTAATTGATTTGCTGTGTCGGGTGGTGGCGGGTTTATCGACACACTTATATATTTACGCGATCTAACCCCAAAATAAGCCGTCTACGTGTTAAACTTTGTACTGTACTGTATGTTGAACTTTGTTTGCGCCGAATGTAGCTAATCAGAGGTGTTTTACATCAAACCAAACAACGCAGCAGTCGTTCGCGTCACCGAGCCTCGTTACCCCCTTCTCCCCATTGCCCGTTCGTGTCAGCGCTCGGAGGCGATGGTTCCAGGCCGGCTCCACGCCATGGTAACGTCCAATTTCCACCACTCGGGGCGGAGCCGAGCGAGGCGCCGTTCATTCAAAAGCGCCTCTCACGCTCGCTCGCTCTACCCGCAACCTCGCTTATGAAGAGTTAAAACAACAAAAAACAACAGCGATAAAACAATTACAAGGTTTATTAAAATGTATTCTTTTACCCCGCAGGCATAAGCGGCTGCGGCGGCGGTGGCCGGCCGAGGAGAAGATGACAATACGAGGTGGAGAGACCGCGGCCCCGGTTCGAGCCGCGTTCCCCTCCCCGCTCCCCGCGCGCCTGCCCCGGGCCAGCGATCCAGGCGAACCCGAGGCTTCGTCAACAACGACTAGGCCACAGCCGCGACGCCACGCGAACCCCGACGAGAGCAGCCGCGGGAGAAGCGGCCAGCGTTACCTGCGTGCCTCGGCGCCGTTGCTCATCGCCGTGGGCACTGCTGCTGCTCTGGAAGAACCTCGGGGTAGAAGCAGTGGGGAAGGGGGCCGAGGCGGTGGAGGAGGCCGGCAGCGTCGTCCGCTCCTCGGCTCGCCTAGAGCCGCAACCACCGCCGGCCTCTCTTGCATTTCCCAGCGCGCATGGGCGCCGCGAAGGCCGTGCCTGCCGCTCGCCCATTGGGTGGCGCGCGCCGCGTGGCCCCACCGCGTTCGCCGATTCGCGGGGAGCCTTACGGGGGGAGGGGGTGGGGGGACGCGTCGCCTATGCGCGGTGCGATATGTAAAGGCAAAGTCACGTGGGGGGTATCAACTATTGGGACAACCCCGCTATACGTTAAGGGATGCGTTCCTATAGAAAATAAACTACTAAAAACTGTTTTAAAATATTTTACCATCTTCTTGGTTCTTTCGGTAAAGTCACGTAGAAGGGAAATAATAAAATAATTACAATAAAACATAATAAAATAAAATTCTCACCGTTTCGGCCAGAATATATTACCATAGTAAGGCCACGCTGAGTTATGTAGCTCTTTTTTTCTGAAGCGACCTAGCCAGAAATTATAGCTCAACGAAGTGGGCTTCTCGTGTGGAAATAACAGCAGCCGAATACTCTGAACGCGTGATGTCGATTCTAAATGTGGAGGGGAAAAATCAGAGGGCCCGGAAAAAAATCCACGCGGCCACGGGGAGAGAGACATGCAAGCCTCTGAATATACAACAGGCGTCAGGGTCGGGATCGAATCCACTACCTCCTGTACACCAGGCGAGGGAGTTAACACCTCGCCACCATGGAAATGACTTAAAGCGAACTCTAATTTGCCGTATACATGTTAAACTCAGGGGTTGCGTTCCTGGCCAACTAAATGTCATGAAGTGTACAAAAAATGATGATCGTAAGTTGACATTCATTTTTACTAATAATTACAAATAATTAGATGAAACATACCAGAGGTGGTTGAAGAGCTTGCTGATTTTGGGGTGATCAGTGGTGGAGTAGCGAGATGGTAGCTACCTCACTTGGTTTACAGGAGTTCGTGGGTTCAATCCCGACCCTGACGCCTGCTGTATATTTGGAGTTTGCGTGTCTCTCTCCCCGTGGTCGCGTGGATTTTTCTCCGAGTGCTCCGGTTTTTCACTCCACATTTAGAGACGTGCCGTTTACAGTTTTATTTGGGTCTTTCGGTAAAGTCACGTAGATAGGTTCAAAAACAATAACAAAAAACTACGACGTTTCGATCACAACTCAAGCGATCGTCATCAGGAGGATGACGATTGTCATTTAGGAGGATGACGATCGCTTGAGTTGTGATCGAAACGTCGTAGTTTTTTGTTATTTTCTTTGAACCTATCTACGTGACTTTACAGAAAGACCCAAAGAATATGAATTCCTGCAGTCAGAAAAGCTTTAAGTCAAGATTTATGCGTTTATAGTGTATTGGTCCAGATGATAAGCCACTTCGTTGAGCTATCATTTGTGGACAGATCACTTCTTTAAAAGAGCTATACAGTATAAATCTTGATTTAAAGCTTTCGTGACTGCAGGAATTCAAACTCTTTTGGTCTTTCGGTAAAGTCACGTAGATAGAAAAAGACGATTGCTTGTGTTGCGATCGAAACGTCGTGATTTTTATTTTCTATCTACGTGACTTCACCGAAAGACCCAAAAAGTAAGAGCTATATAGCCCAGTGGTCCTTAATAATAATACATAATAATGCAATTTATAACGCGAGCAAATTTGCGGACGTAACGGCCGCAACTCAGAGGCGCGGAGCCAAGCTCAGAGTCGCTCTAAAGCGCGTGGTTGTAAAGGTGAGTTTTAAGTGTCTCTTGAAGGAGACGATTGAGGTGATGCTGCGAATGTGCAGAAGAATTGCGTTCCAGACTGTTGGGGCAGCCACCGAGAAGCGGCACATTGACGTGACCATCCTGGATCTTGGTATCAAGAGGAGGTCGTGAGTCGCGCTGCAAAGGCATCTGCCGTGTGCTGCGCTGCAAGTCGTCAATAATGAAGAGAGGTACGGGGGGCAGGCAGTTGTGAAGGCATGGTGGCAGAGGCAGGCGATCTTATATGTGACCCTGCTGGCAATGGGGAGCCAATTGAGTGCACGGAGACAGGCAAGCGAGTCGAGACGGGGATGAGTGCGGCCAATGACGACGCGTGCCAGGTTGTTTTGTAGTCTTTGAAGTTGTTTGAGGTTGCCAGAGGAGGACCGGACTAGGACGAAGTTGCAATAGTTGAGGCGAGACCCAACTATGCAATGTGCCAATGTGTTGGAAGTTTCAGTGGAGACGAGAGGACATAGGTTTCCGAGAGCCTTCAGGTGAAAGTTACATGAACTGATGATATGATTGGTTTGACGGTTGAAAGATAAAGTTGAATCTAGGATGGCACCGAGGTAGCTGAAGTGATTAGTGAACCTGATGCTGTGACCAAAGACGTGTATGTGTGTTGGGAGCACGGATGAGTTGAGACGTTGCCTGGTACCTAAGATGATGGCCACTGACTTTGACGGATGAAGGGCAAGATTGTCTGCGGAGAACCACTGTTGCAGGGCAGTGGTGCATTCCGAGAGCCTCTCAAATCCAGACGCATTGGTAGAATTGATAGCGGTGAACAGAATAGTGTCGTCTGCATATGAGTGGTGCTTTAAACCGAAGCTTGAGATGAGGCGGCTGATCGGAGAAGTGTAGGCTGTGAACAGCAGGGGACCGAGAACGGAGCCCTGGGGGACGCCACATAATGCTTTTGTCTCAGGAGAAGTGGACGAGCCCACCCTGACTGAGGATTGATGATCAGAAAGGTACGACAGTATCCACTCGAGTGCTGAGCCACATATACCGGAGTCGGATTTCAGGAGGGAAGTAAGGAGCGAGTGGTTGACGGTGTCAAAGGCTGATGAAATGTCCAGACTTACAAGAGCAACGATGGAGCCGGAGTCAATAATCATTAAAATGTCATAGAGCACTCTCGTGAGTGCCGTTTCTGTGGAGTAGTTTTGACGGTAAGCTGTCTGGAAGGAGCAGTAGTTTGGGGAGGAGGTGATGTGGGGTTTTAGCTGGGCGAGTCTTTCGAGGAGTTGAGAGGTTCGAGAGATTAGTGATGGGACGATAGCTAGACGGGTTATCAGGGTCGAGACTTGGTATCTTTAACAGGGGGAAACAAGGCCAGATTTGAGTTTCGACGGAAAACACCCCATAGAGAATGAGGCATTTGTGATGTTCCTGATCATGATGGTGAGTTCTGGAGCACATTGCTTGAACAAGGAACCTGGGAGGACATCGAGTGGAGATGACTTCATGTGAAGTGATTAAATAAAAGAGAAAACGTCTTTTGAAGACACCGGCTTGAACGTGGTTAGAATGGTGTCTTGTTGAGTGCTTTCAATTTCAGAAAACGTAAGCGGGGTACGATGGTGCGATGTGAGGGAAGACGTGCAGGAGTTTGCGAAGGTGGTCAGCTTGTTGAAGTAAGTTTTGAAAGAGGTAGCAAGTTTCAGTGAGGCCAGGGGATCGCTAAGGTGAGGGACCATGTTGCTACCAGGATGTAGAAGATCCTTGAGGGTTTTCCAAAGGATGCGTGGTTTTCCTGTTCTGCAATGTAGGAGAACGTGAGGCAAGGACAAGTTCGTTAGTTTTCCTGCAGGCAGCTCTGTAGACAACTCGATCAGCAGGGAAGACCACTGAGGGACGCGATCCTTTCAAGGTGCCTCCTGATTCGCTTAGCAAGGATGGCGTCTCTTGAGAGCCAGCGAGCGTCGTGGGAAGGCTGCCTCGTGGTTCGTGGTTTTAACGGAGCCAGCTTGTCCAGCTTGAAAAATATGGACCCCTCTAATGGAACATCTGCGCCGGTTTGAAACATTCAGGCTGGCCTTCCTACGATCCATCCTGGGTGTAACCAGACTGGATTGTGTAAGGAGCTCACAGATCCTTGAAAGTTCTGGACACAGTCCCAACAGTGAGCTCCTCCAGCAGGCAAGGCTGCGTTGGTTGGGTCATGTCGCCTGCTTGCCCAGCCACCGCATGCCCAAGCAGCTTGTTTGGCCGGATATATGGTTCTAAACGGGCTATAAAAGAGATGGACTGATGTGGCACAGAAGGATGCGAAGTTGAGTGGACTTGCCGATGACTGGCACCAGTGGTGTTTAGATCGGCCTCAGTGGAGGAAGTTCGTGAAGAATGGTACTGGGCAGTTGGAGGCAGTCGCTATCCAGCAACAACTGAGGGCCGAGGAGCGACGCTCACAACAAAGAGCAAAGTGCAAGGCTGATAAAATAGAAGCAAGTAGTCACCGTGGGATGCACAGCTGGTGCAATCTGCCAGTCATCTCAGTCAACCCATGGCACCGGGGTCTGTTCCGTGACCTCCTGCCAGGGAGCCTTCAACACTTCACGTGGCCTCAAAGTGCACCTCGCCTGCCACAAGCGCCGTCGTGAGGTCAGCGCCACTTCGTGGTGGATGGCGGATGTTGCTGTGTTCCGTTAGGAGCGGTGGCGCAGTGGTTATTGCACTGCGGGGAGGAATTTTTCTCCACGGGGCGGACAGACTTTTTACTTTTAAACAACTTTTATTGCCGCCAGCAGCAACAGCACTGGAGGCGATTCCGATACGAAATACAGTGACCAGCAGACAACTAATAAACATTTTAAATCCAAGCTGGACTCGACAATGTGGAGGAGTCGGACGTCGTGGAGTTGCTTGATACCAATGGGGTGAGGAACTGTCAAATGAGGGTCTCTTGCAGCTGGGACGAGTCGAGGAAGAGGCCGATGAAACGATACAACCACCACAACCATTAACTAAATAAAACATTGTCAGAGCCTTTTATTCATTGGGAAATAGCAATGGCCATTTTCAGAGAGGATGATACAAACAGAAAACGCAGCTGTAGAGTTAACAGGACATTGACCCGTGGCATTCACTGCTAAAAGGGGCTTTACCAGCAGAAGAAGAACAATTTTGTCCAGCTGTCTTTGGAGGGATTGTTTCGATGTTCTGCAATCAAAGCCAGAAGGTCTACACTGCTGTGGCTCCAGCTTCATCATCAGATGAAGAGGCAGGTGATCACTTGCCCCTTCATCGTCAGATGCGACAGCGCCGCAGCTGCAGTCCCGTGTCCCTCCCACTGTGTATCGACTGTTACCACACCTCGTACCTTACCCACGCCCTTCTTGACCATTACCCAACTCCATATTACCACTCAAGACATCGGTCAAGTCAGCTAAGCGACTATGATACAAACATCGTCAATAAAGTCAGTTCCCGACTCTGGCGACCGCCTGTGCATATTTTTTTTATTGCCAACTGGTTCAGAACGAATCATACAAAAACATAAACAGAACTCGGACTAACAAGCCACCGATTAAATTCGCAAACGGCGATTTTCAGCTTCTCCATCCGGAGAACGCAGATCCAGAGGGACTGCAACGGCACAAACACAGAGGCAACCACACGCGTTACACGGAAAACACGTTACACGGAAAACGCGTTACACGGAAAATGCGTTACACGGAAAACGCGTTACACGGAAAACTTACTCGCAAGCTTTAACTTTTCCTGCAGCGGGTGTTTGCTACTGCTGCTCATCAATACTGCGCATAGAAACCATGCCACGTTGGAAACAATGTCCACTGTTGGATTATGACCTCCACAAACCGTGCGGGTCACAAGGGTTATTTGACCATCATGGTGCGGCGTGTTCGTGGTACAGGGTGTAGGGTGTTCATGGTGCAGCATGTAGGGTGTTTTGATCATGTGGAGTGTACCGTGAACACTATCTGATAAGGAAGGTGTTTAGGTTTTAACATGCGGCTAAATATGTAATTTATAAACTCTTTTTATATGCTTTTCACGATTTCGTGCATCTAAAATTTTAATGATGCAATAAGTGAAGCGCTCAGATGATTTTATTGCCAAGGGCGCTCCATTTATAATAAAGTTTGATTGATTGATTATCCGAAGCCACCTTCTTGTTCAATGATACGTTGAGTGTGAACACTTACGTGGACTGAGATCCAAATCCAGTGCTGCCAAAACCTGCCAAAACAAAATCCCAAAGTTGTTACAATGCAACACGACACAACCGCCATGCACCACAAACAGAGAGGTCATATCACGTGTGCCAAGCCACTCCCAGCTCCTCCAAGACCTGTGGCCAGCGTGGAAGAGCAGACCAATATACCACCCAGAGGGGCTCTCTAAGAGCTCGTTCTAGTGGAGGTCTCTCCGTCAGCAGTGACGTGAGATTTTGCAGGGCTGCCCCATTATCACCGATAGCTTCTATTTGTCTGTGTGTGTACGTATGCGTACATGTGTGGAGTGGTTCATGCAAAGCTACGAACCCGGGGACCCAAGTTTAAATCCTGTTCACGGCCAACACCAGTGACGATTAATTATCTTAGCCATTCCTGCGCCTCCCCTAGGTTGACTCAGCCTCAAATGAGGACCTGGTGTGGTTTGTGAAAATCGTCACTCTAGGGAGACAAAGGTGGCCAGGCGTGGTGCTGGACACCCACCCCCTTCGTGGACTGTGCCGGCCTTTATAGGTGCCCGGTAACAACACTCGCCCCAAACAGTCTCTTGAGACTATACGGGTTTTTTTATGTCTTATATATGTGTCCAAGCGAACGGCTTCTCACCGGTGCCACCACCACCACCGCCACCGAATCCACCGAATGTGGTGGGCTGGGCGCCGAAGCCCTGGACGGGGGCGCCAAACCCCTGGGCCGGGGCCCCAAATCCAGTCGGGGCCGAACCGAAGGTGGTGGTGCCACCCGATACTGCGCCCACCGAGCCGAAGCTCGGGAGGTTGGCCTGGTTGGCGAGGTTCCCGAACGAAGGCGCCGAGCCCACCACACCGAAGCTGCCGTGGCGGAGGAGATGGGGACGGACGCGGCGAGGGGTGGGGAAAGGAGAGAAGAGTGAGCCGGGGCATCACCAGCTAAATCGTCAGCCAAAACTTTCGCCGATGAAGCGAAATAAAAATCCTCGCGCAACGCGAGGGTGGACAAATCGCACAGGCAAAGAATCGACTCTGCACGGTTTGTACAAGTCGTGTGAAACAAGCTAAACACAACATGCGGGCCAACGCACGCGACGCACGCGACAGAAACCAGAGCAAAAAAAGGGAATTAATTGCCGAAAAGTGCATAGTGACCACATTGTGACGCTTGTTTTTTACATTGGGTTCGAGGTTGACTCGTCAACTGACAGGTAGTGTGAGAGCAATATCACTGTCATCAAGGACGCCATCAGCAATTGGTAGCATCGCTGCCGTCATCGGCATTATCACGGCTATTGCGATCGCCACACAAATTAGTATCCCTGTTGTCAACATTACACCGCAGTCGTCAACATTCATTCATAACTGCCATCAACGACATCATTAAGAGTCAGCATAATCACAGTGCAGTCATCATAATCGTAATAATCATAATCATCATCTTCGTCATCGTCATCAGGGCGGAGACACTGCCCAACGGTAATGCGTTCGCCACTTGTTGCAGAGGCTCACGATTAGAATCCCACAGGCCGCCCTGATTAATACCGACATTATATTAACAATTAAAATACTCTGCACCGTCTGCTTCACAGTGGACATGAAATATCCTTTGATGTCATTCATTGTGTGCTGGCATCATGGCACAAATTTTACGAATAAACAAAAAATGTCCTTCTAAATGCTCAATTGGATAATTGTTTTTTTACCCTTTTATCTGGCAACAAAACTGACACCTTTTTTACAAGGAGTCATGTTTGCATTGACCACAATACCTGCACTTGGAATGCAAACAAAAAACACAACTCTGATAATGTATGCACTGTCCTTGAAATTGATTGGTCCACGCCCGAGACAGCTTTTATTAGAGCCTAGTCTCACATGGTGTTGGGCCAGATGACGCCAAAAGGCGCACAACTCAAAGACAATGCACCATCAGAGTATGAGTCAATGCAAACATGACTCCTTGTAAAAAAAGGTCTCAGTTTTGTTGCCAGATAAAAGGGTAAAAAAATGTTCTCATATTTTGTTACTGGCAAATGAGGTTCCAATGGTGCTCAATTGGAGTTACGCCCAGCAGCAATCATCCGCGCCAAATGGCAGACTAATGCTGAGTCATCGTGTACCACACAGGGACAGCTGCCACTGGGGTGGGGGGGGGGTGCCCTTTGAAATGTATTGAGATGAGAGATGAGATGAGATGTGCGGGGCTTATCGCCTGTAACATGCTCCGAGACGTCCCCCGGCACGAAGAAGGGCGGCTCTATCAAAAACAAATCATCATCATGAAGAGTTCCCATCACCATGACCAGTATCACCATCATGGTGGGAGTGGTGGTCATTGTTGTGGTGCTGCTGGTGATTATGATGTTGTTGGTGGTGGTCTTAGTGACCACAGATATGCTGGTGGTAGTGACGATGATGATGGTGCTGGTAGTGATGATAGGTCTGGTCTTGTTGATAGTGCTGATAGTGATGGTGCTGTTGGTAGTGATGACAATGCTGATAATAGTAATGACAGTGCTGGTAGTGTTGGTAGTGCTGATAGTGATAGTCGTGTTGACAGTGATGATTGTGATTGTGCTGGTGGTAGTGATGATTGTGCTGGTGGTGGTGGTAGTGATGACAGTGCTGGTGGTGGTAGTGATGACAGTGGTGCTGGTGGTGGTAGTGATGACAGTGGTGCTGGTGGTGGTAGTGATGACAGTGGTGCTGGTGGTGGTAGTGATGACAGTGGTGCTGGTGGTGGTAGTGATGACAGTGGTGCTGGTGGTGGTAGTGATGACAGTGGTGCTGGTGGTGGTAGTGATGACAGTGGTGCTGGTGGTGGTAGTGATGACAGTGGTGGTGGTGGTGGTAGTGGTGATGACAGTGGTGGTGGTGGTAGTGATGACAGTGGTGGTGGTGGTAGTGATGACAGTGGTGGTGGTGGTATTGATGACAGTGGTGGTGGTGGTGGTAGTGATGACAGTGGTGCTGGTGGTGGTAGTGATGACAGTGGTGGTGGTAGTGATGACAGTGGTGGTGGTGGTAGTAGTGATGACAGTGGTGGTGGTAGTGATGACAGTGGTGGTGGAGGTGGTAGTGATGACAGTGGTGGTGGAGGTGGTAGTGATGACAGTGGTGGTGGTGGTGGTAGTGATGACAGTGGTGGTGGTGGTAGTGATGACAGTGGTGGTGGTAGTGATGACAGTGGTGGTGGTGGTAGTGATGACAGTGGTGGTGGTGGTAGTGATGACAGTGGTGGTGGTGGTGGTAGTAGTGATGACAGTGGTGCTGGTGGTGGTAGTGATGACAGTGGTGGTAGTGATGACAGTGGTGGTGGTGGTAGTAGTGATGACAGTGGTGCTGGTGGTATTGATGACAGTGGTGGTGGTGGTGGTAGTGATGACAGTGGTGCTGGTGGTGGTAGTGATGACAGTGGTGGTGGTAGTGATGACAGTGGTGGTGGTGGTAGTGATGACAGTGGTGGTGGAGGTAGTGATGACAGTGGTGGTGGAGGTGGTAGTGATGACAGTGGTGGTGGTGGTAGTGATGACAGTGGTGGTGGTGGTAGTGATGACAGTGGTGGTGGTGGTAGTGATGACAGTGGTGCTGGTGGTGGTAGTGATGACAGTGGTGCTGGTGGTAGTGATGACAGTGGTGCTGGTGGTGGTAGTGATGACAGTGGTGGTGGTAGGTGATGACAGTGGTGGTGGAGGTAGTGATGACAGTGGTGGTGGAGGTGGTAGTGATGACAGTGGTGCTGGTGGTAGTGATGACAGTGGTGGTGGTGGTAGTGATGACAGTGGTGGTGGTAGTGATGACAGTGGTGCTGGTAGTGATGACAGTGGTGCTGGTGGTAGTGATGACAGTGGTGGTAGTGATGACAGTGGTGGTGGTGGTAGTAGTGATGACAGTGGTGCTGGTGGTGGTAGTGATGACAGTGGTGGTAGTGATGACAGTGGTGGTGGTGGTAGTAGTGATGACAGTGGTGCTGGTGGTGGTAGTGATGACAGTGGTGGTGGTAGTGATGACAGTGGTGGTAGTAGTGATGACAGTGGTGGTGGTGGTGGTAGTGATGACAGTGGTGGTGGTGGTGGTGGTGGTAGTGATGACAGTGGTGGTGGTGGTAGTGATGACAGTGGTGGTGGTGGTGGTAATGATGACAGTGGTGGTGGTAGTGGTAGTGATGACAGTGGTAGTGGTGGTGGTAGTGATGACAGTGGTGGTGGTGGTAGTGGTGATGACAGTGGTGGTGGTGGTAGTGATGACAGTGGTGGTGGTGGTAGTGATGACAGTGGTGGTGGTGGTAGTGATGACAGTGGTGGTGGTGGTAGTGATGACAGTGGTGGTGGTGGTAGTGATGACAGTGGTGCTGGTAGTGATGACAGTGGTGGTGGTAGTGATGACAGTGGTGGTGGTAGTGATGACAGTGGTGCTGGTGGTGGTAGTGATGACAGTGGTGGTAGTGATGACAGTGGTGCTGGTGGTGGTAGTGATGACAGTGGTGCTGGTGGTAGTGATGACAGTGGTGGTGGTGGTGGTAGTGATGACAGTGGTGCTGGTGGTGGTAGTGATGACAGTGGTGGTGGTGGTAGTGATGACAGTGGTGGTGGAGGTAGTGATGACAGTGGTGGTGGTGGTGGTAGTGATGACAGTGGTGCTGGTGGTGGTAGTGATGACAGTGGTGGTGGTGGTAGTGATGACAGTGGTGGTGGTAGTGATGACAGTGGTGGTTGGTGGTAGTGATGACAGTGGTGGTGGTGGTAGTGATGACAGTGGTGGTGGTGGTGGTAGTGATGACAGTGGTGGTGGAGGTGGTAGTGATGACAGTGGTGGTGGAGGTGGTAGTGATGACAGTGGTGGTGGTGGTAGTGATGACAGTGGTGGTGGTGGTAGTGATGACAGTGGTGGTGGTGGTAGTGATGACAGTGGTGGTGGTGGTAGTGATGACAGTGGTGGTGGTGGTAGTGATGACAGTGGTGGTGGTGGTAGTGATGACAGTGGTGGTGGTAGTGATGACAGTGGTGGTGGTAGTGATGACAGTGGTGGTGGTAGTGATGACAGTGGTGGTGGTAGTGATGACAGTGGTGGTGGTAGTGATGACAGTGGTGGTGGTAGTGATGACAGTGGTGGTGGTAGTGATGACAGTGGTGGTGGTGGTAGTGATGACAGTGGTGCTGGTGGTGGTAGTGATGACAGTGGTGGTGGTGGTAGTGATGACAGTGGTGCTGGTGGTAGTAATGACATTGGTGCTGGTGGTAGTGATGACAGTGGTGCTGGTGGTAGTGATGACAGTGGTGCTGGTGGTAGTGATGACAGTGGTGCTGGTGGTGGTGGTAGTAGTGATGACAGTGGTGCTGGTGGTAGTAGTGATGACAGTGGTGCTGGTGGTGGTAGTGATGACAGTGGTGCTGGTGGTAGTAGTGATGACAGTGGTGCTGGTAGTGATGACAGTGGTGCTGGTGGTAGTGATGACAGTGGTGCTGGTGGTGGTAGTGATGACAGTGGTGGTGGTGGTAGTAGTGATGACAGTGGTGCTGGTGGTGGTAGTGATGACAGTGCTGGTGGTGGTGGTAGTGATGATAGTGCTTGTGCTGGTTGTATTGCTGCTCTGCGGCTGCAGTACCCGAAGCTGCCGGATGACGCCGCGACGGTGCCTTCGCCGAACACCTTGGAGGGCGCCGAGGGCGCTGCCCCGGCCTGCACCGGGCTCCCGAACGCCGGCACCGCCCCGAACGCCGGCGCTGCCCCAAAAGCGGGACTCCCCCCAAACGACGGGGGGCTCCCGAAGGCTGGCGGTCCCCCAAAGCCTGACGCGCGACACACGCACAACACGCACAACACACGTACATTCACCAACAAATATTTCGCTTGTAGAGACGGTTGGGGAAAAGTGGTGTCAGCGAGTACCTATTAAGGCCGGCACGGCGCACGAGGTGGCAGCGGAGCCAGGACCATGCCCCTCTGTCGCCTCCTTTGCGCCGATGTTTGCACACTGCACCCCGGTACTCATTTAGTGCCATGTCAATCCACGGGAGGCCCAGGACCCGTTCACACTTATGTACGTTGAACTTTTTCCACACCGTACGTAGCCAATCGTACTAATCGGAGGTGCGGAGGAAGGACAACAATCTAAACACAAAAAGCAGTTCTAAAGAAATGAGTTTGTCAATCTAGATGATTGAAAAGTGCGCAGCTCCAGTGGTTTCCTAATATCGGAAGGCGGAGCGCGTTCCAGATGGCCACAGAAGACACGTCTGAAAGCGGGCGATGCCGCGACCGTCTTTGTTCGACGGTCGGCCAAAAACCGCCCCGATACGTGCAGCATGGGGCAGCGGGTCGATCCGCAAGTGTGAGCGTGAACGAACACGAGGAGGCGATCGCTGGTCACCTGGCGTCTTGCAGGGGCTGCTGATGGCACCGAAGCCCTGCGCTGCCACACTGGCGCCGCCGCTGAACGTCCCTCCGGCCCCCGCCGGCTTTTGCTCACCAAAGCCGCCGGTCCCCGACGCAGGGGAACAAAATGCGGGGGCCGATGCCCCGAACAGACTCGGGGGGTCTGCAGAGGGAGATGGGCAGGGGTGGTTCGAGATGGGCAGAGGTGGTTCGAGATGGGCAGGGGTGGGGTGTGGGGTGGCGTAAATGTGTGGGGTGGATCACACGATAGTGCCAAGATTACGATGCACGCGTGAAATCGTTAATTTAGGAATCTGTAATGTACAACTTATATGTAAATTATCATGTGAGATGGAGAAATAAAAACAAAACAACACAAATAAGAATCAGTTTTAGGATTAGTCAGGATGGGTCTCTGCGTAAAATTAAAACATTTTCAGTTCAATATCCACTTGGCCTTCCAGACTCATGTTATCCAGAAGCATTCTTTAAGAAAGCAAACTAAGCCCCTTAAACACCGTTCCTGCGGAAATCCGTGAGTGGTAGGAG
Source organism: Lampetra planeri (assembly GCF_965212315.1). Classification (NCBI taxonomy): domain Eukaryota; kingdom Metazoa; phylum Chordata; class Hyperoartia; order Petromyzontiformes; family Petromyzontidae; genus Lampetra; species Lampetra planeri. The sequence goes on along the minus strand of NC_136155.1, from coordinate 8,069,800 downwards.
ACGACACACCAGCGTGCACTACCAATTCTAAAGCCAGATACCTATTTGTTGTTTGGAATCTGGTGAACCCGTTCCCTTGCATGCCCCCTCTGCTCTGCTAGGTGTGGCCTGGTTTTTATTTTAAAGATTTATTTTTTACAAAATAAAAAAAATATTTGTAACCCATCACGATAATTGCGATGTGAATTAAACTGAGCAAATGTAATTTTCTTTTCCAGGCCAAAATTATAAACGTTTTGCTTCACATTATTATCCTATTAAGCGTTGAATAAACAATTGTATAATAAATAGCTTAAAAAAGCATACATTTTAATATAAGTATAATAATAAATACAAGAAAATAAATTAGAAATATAAACATGTACAAAATCTTTTGCGTAAAAATATTTTGCGTAAATAACAATTTTTTTAATTTTACTTACATATATTTAACGTAATTTTATCATATATAAAAAATATATAATAAAACAACAAATAAATAGTTCTGCGTTACGTTACAATCCTGCCAGGTGGTTGAGCGGTCGAGCGACCTCCTCGCAATCGGAAGGTTGCCGAGTTCACATTGTGGTTGGAGGTTAGACCTGATCCATCATCTCTCTAGGGTCGATAAATGAAGCACCACTCTGTAGGGAAGTCAACAGTGGTTGCCCTGTAGATAGACTCGCCCGTGCCATAGGAACGTGACGTTTTCACCAGCGGCTCAGGGCCGTAAATGGGAAAAATGTGACCACCTCAATGTTCATTTGAGCAGGAAATCTACTTTGACTTAAGACGATTCAAATATAAAGTAATTATGAAAGATTTCAATACTTGCAGTATGCTATACATCACCCACAACCAGAAATGTTCTCCCTCCCCGAATTATAGTCAAGCTTCAAGGGCTTTACTGTGTCTTGGAGACCTAACATTGACGGCACCACCACAGCTCACTCCGATTGCTGGCCGGACTCAAACTATTTTACTTTACCAGGTAAGGCCCACTGAGTTATATAGTTCTTTTTCAGAAGTGACCTGGCTATCACAAATAATAGCTCAAAGAAGTGGCTTATCACGTGGAAATTTATAGCAGCTAAATACTATAAACGAGTGTTTCTAAATGTGGAGTGAAAAACCAGAGGAGCCAGAGAAAAATCCACGCGACCACGGGGAGAGAAAAACATGCAAACTCCAAATATACAGCAGCAGGCGTCGGGGTCAGGATCGAACCTAGGACCTCCTGCATACCAGGCGAGGGAGTTAGCATTTCGCCACCACGACTCACTACTGCTGCCTGCGAAGAGGCCTCCCGCGCTCGTCTGTCCGAAAGGGTTCTTGTTGGCCGCCTCCTGGCTTGGCTTGCTGCCCAGGCCGCTGAAGAAGCCGCTCCCACCGGTGCCGCCGAACAGCGACCCCGCACTGCCCGCTGCCGGCTGGAGGCACAGGGACGACAATGACGGACCGGAGAACGACAAAAGTTACAATGAGACGGAGCATCCGGGCCGCTCCATCATCATCACAACCATCGCCGTCCTTATCGGCATCCGAATGATTGTCAACAACCTTGGTAACCATCACCATCGCGATTATTACCATCGTCGTCACTGCTGATCTCAAGTGGGAAAACCAAGAATAGTCACCGCGCGTAATGACTTAGGACAGCGGTATCAAACTTGCGGTAAGCATACACCTGTGACCTCTCTCGGGACGTGATGGTGGTGTTCACGTGGGGTGTGGTCATGTGGGGCTACCAATCAGAGCTGCTGCTGATGCCAAGTGTGCGTGTGCGAGTACTCCCCGTGGAGTCGGCAACCTGCGGCTCTTTTAAGGACGGCTTCGTGAAAGTTATTTATTAGGGTCCCTTCGTCTCGTATTCACCACGCAGTGCATTGCGCCTCTTGAAATATTTTTTAACCGAATTCGGAAAAATATGGCTCTTCTTGTTAATTTGGTTTCCGACCCCTGTATTCTGTTGCATGGAATTTAGGGACCCTGTGCGCTTGGGTGCTATGCGGGTGCCATGCTCGTGGAGTCTCATTTGTTCTATTTAGTTTACAAATAAACAAAACGATTTACGGTATCTAAACCTCAGCCTTCTGCCCCCGCTTTGCGGTGATAGTGATGCGGCTGTCGGATTTAAATTGCACAGGAGTGGTCATATAAAAGTGTTCTTAACGATGAAATGGCCCATAATTAGTTTAATGCAATTAAGTATAATGAAACGACCAAGGTGGTATCTACTTGTAAACGTTATTAAAACTGAGAACTTTTTTAAATTATTAAAAACTATTTTTTATTTGAGCAAGTAAGACCCACTGAGCTCTAGAGCTCTTGTTCAGAACCGACCTGGCCAGAAATGATAGCTCAACGAAGTGGCTTATCACGTGGACATTTATTGTAGCCAACTACTCTAAACGCGAATTGTCTAAATGAAACATAAAACCTATATGCTGGCAGGGGCTCGCAGAACAGTTTATGGGTACACAAGAAACAAGAGCTTTGGAGGCATCGACCCAGGACATTTGAGAAGTTGACCGAGTGTGGCTTTGTGTGCCACGGGGTGTTTGCACCGAATCCTAGGGTGGTCCTACAACGTGTCTTGGTTTGGGCCCCTTTTTAGGTCTGAATGTTTTCTATCAACAACCTCGCATTTGTCTTTATTTGGCCTTCAGTAATTGGGAAGTTCCAGTGCACCCAAGGTGTCTCTCACCTGCCCAAAGGCCCCTCCACCACCCGCTGCTGGCTGTCCGAAGGCAGGCGCCGACGAGGACTGCGATCCAAAGCCTAGAGAGGAACACACGAGGCAACGCGATCTGTACTTACGTACTGCCTACGCAACACCCACGAGACCAAAGTGAAGTATACGACTTCCGCGCTCACGTTCCCCTGCGGCGTTTAAACAAAGCAAACGGCCTCAACGTCAGTCTCATCAGCAAGGAAATGCCACTTCATCAACAACTTTTGCTAGAAGGTATATTTCTCTTTAGCTTTTCACCTTAATTGGTTCATTACAGTTCTGCAGAATGAGCGTCGGGCAAGTAAAAAGATGAGCAACACCTACTGTCGAAGGGCAATTATCACCCTTTGTCTCCGTATTGCTCCTTATCGATCAGTGTCCCCTCTTATCACTGTCTCTTATCAACATCTGTCTGTCTCTCTCCACATTTCTCTGTCTGTCATTCACAGTCTCTCTCTCTATACATCTCTGCCCTCTTCTGTTACATGGGGTTTTCTTCTCCTTTGTCTTTGTCCAAGACTCTCCAATTCTATCCGATTCTGTGCACCTCTCCATGTGTCTATCTCCATGGCTTTCTCCGTGTCTCTCAAGGTTTCTGCCTTTCCCACTCTTTATAACGCACCTCGGTTTCTTATCGCGTCATTCTCTGCACATCTCCATATTTTGCTCGGTCCGTTTCTTTTTTCTTTCTGCCTCTACGCATCTCTTTACAAGTCTGTGCTTGGACTTTTTCTCTCGTGGCCTTGAAGGCCCTTCTCCCTTCCCATTCTGCTGAGGAAGCGCCATGGTGGCTAGGAGATGTTAACTACCTCGCCTGGTATACAGTAGGCTGCTCTATACAGAGGAGGCCTGCTCTATATTTGGAATTTGCATGTTCTCCCCATGGTCGCATGGATTTTTCTCCGGGTCCTCTGGTTTTACCCTCCACATTTAGAAACATGCGTTTAGAGTATTTGGCCACTGTAAATTTCCAAATGATAGGCCACTTTGTTGAGCTATCATTTGTGGCCAGGTCGCTTCTGTAAAAGAGCTATGTAACTCGGTGTGTCTGAACAATAGTTTAGTTTAAATGTTAGTGTGTGTTTGTGATAATCGCACTCGTGCACCGATCCGCACCGGAAGTGGAGCCAAATCCAAAGCCGGTGGTCGCCACCGTCCCGGTCGTCGCACCGCTTACAGGAGCAGCAGCAGCCGGTGCCGCCTGCCCAAACGCGCTGCCAGCGCCACCAACGCCCGCGCTCGGCTGTCCAAAAAACCCTCCGGCAGTCGAGCCTGTGCCACCACCGAAAAGGCCAACTCCAGATCCAGAAGTCGCACCAAACACCGGCGGTGTCGTCCCGGCAAATGGGCCGGCGGACGTTGACGGGGGTGCGGCCGTCGGGGCCGTTACCGTGGCGGCCGCGGGCGCCGAGGTGGGGGCGGCCACGCCAAATGCCGGGGCGACCCCAAACGCCTCCCCCGATGGCTGTCCGAAGCCGAAGGCCGGCGTCGTCGATGCGGCTGCGGGCGCCCCCGCCGCTTCCTGCGGCTGCTGCTGCAGCTGCTGCTGCTGCTGTTGGGGCTGCGGTGTCGCGAGCGGGGTGGACGTGGCGAAGGTCCCCACACCCGTGCTGGGCGGCTGCCCAAAGGCCGACGGAACGCCGAAGGCGGCGCCTGTGGGGACGGCGGCGGCGGCAGTGGCGGTCGCCGCTCCTGCCGCCGCTGGCGCTGCCGCGGCCGAAGGCGCTTCTGGTGCGACGGCGCTGGTCGCCGTGGGCTGAGCCACCGTGCCGGGGGCCGGGGTGGAAGCGGACGCCGGGGGCATACAAAAACTAAACACCTGCGCCGTCATGGCCGCCGTCGGCCGCTCACTACCGACCACAGCCACCCCCGCCGGATCCTGCGTCTCCTGCTGCGGCACGCGAGCTGGCGGCGGTGGAGGCAGTGTCTCGGCCCCGGGTATCGCGCTGGGAACCAGGGCGGCAGAGGGAGGCTCCTCGACAGCGGCGGCGGTGACCGTGGTTGTGACGAATGACGGCGCCGGGGCGGCATCGCCGGCACTCGGCGGCACGGGCACGGCTGATGGCACTGGCGCTTTGCTAACCACAGGAACAGTTTGTGGCGACGTGTCACCAACTAAAAGAGTGTTTGGCGGCGGTGGCGGCGGTGCAACAGCCGCTGAAGCGGACGGAAGGGAAGGCCCCTGCGTGGCAGCCACGGCAGCGCCGGTGGGGGTGGGGGCGGCGGTGGTCACCGGCAGACTGAAGGAGAACGCCGCGGCTTTTCCAGCACTGGCGGCATTGGCAGCCGTGGTGGTGGCGGTCGTGGTGGGCGCCGGCTGGCCAAAGAGCGAACGTCCGTTGCTCGCCGATGCCAGGGAGAAGGGAGCCCCGGGGTGCGTCTTGCCGGGCTCGCCAGGGTTCCAGTTCGCCGTCTTCAAGATGTCAAAGAATTGCCCGAAGGAGGCGTCGCCACCCGGGGCCCTTCCTGGGGCCTGCGACGAAGGCTGCGGCGGGGCAGCGGCCTCCGTCGAAGGCGCCGTCGTCGCCGTCTTGCCCCCCGTGGGCGCGGCGCCATCAGAGGCGGTGGAGAACGAGAAGGGGCTTCCCCCGGAGAAGGCCGAGTGGGACGCGAAGGAGAACGCGGCGGTGCTGGAGCCGCTGCCGCTGGGTTTGGGGGCCATGTTCTTGTTGGCGGGAGCTGTGGCGGCAGACGCAGAACGGGTTGAGGGGAGACGCAACGCGAAAGCGACTGGCAGAAGTTCAACATACGTATGTGCAACCACCTGCCACCCTGCTGACGGTATTGGTTAATGTCCAGCCTTGCTGTCTCTTTGCCCGTACCACTGCACGTGGAAGTGCCTCACACAGAGGGAACTCCGGAGAGCTCCTCTCGAGAACATTATTGGCCTACTCTTCCACACTGACCAGACGTGTTGGAACAGGCAGACGTACCCACACACACATGGCCATGTGTGCTGGGTACATCTGCCTGTTCCATGCATTAGTTCAGATTACTAGATTTATATTGTACATGGTGATGGCTCTTTATTGTCCATGTGTATAAAATTGACCCGCTTTACTCTGTGAAACTAAACGATTTAAACAATTTTTTATCTTACCAGGTAAGGATAACCGAGCTACACAGCTCCTTTTTAGAAGCGATCTGGTGACGAGTGATAGCTAAACGAAGTGGCTTATCACGTGGACATTTATATCAGCCAAATACTCTAAAAGCATTTTGATTCTAAATGTGGAGGGAAAAAACGGAGGACACAGAGAAATATCCACACGACCACGGGGAGAACATGCAAACTCCAAATATACAGCAGGCGTCAGGGTCAGGATAGAACCCACGACCTCCTGTATACCAGGCAAAGTATTTAACATTTCGCCACCGTGGCATCCTACCTGAAGCCCTGAATACCATTCCTTCCCATGTAACATGATTGCCACTTTGAAAAATATCTAATTCGCTCAATGGAACTCAGGCAAAATAAGACTTGCAAATGAGTCCTAAATGACTTAATGGAAAACACGCCATCAATCTGAAGTTAACCTACACGTCTGCTGCATGCGCGCCACGCACAAATATGCCCTGTGACGATTGGAACAACTTTGTGGGATGTTCCCACGATCGTGTGTAACGTGTATATACGTTGCACATGGCCGTGTACTCGTCAATCTAACGCAAGGCGTCAATGTGGGCCATCCAGCGTGCCGTGACGCCAGCCTCCACCAACGGTGCAGAGCCAGCGTCGATGGAAATTCTACATTCCCACGGTGCCGACCACGACGGACCTCCTCGCCCCCTTCCCCACTCCAGCACGGGACTGGGATTTGAACCTAACCGCGGTGCCGCTGATCTGCAGGTGTTCTGCGGAAGACTTGCGAAACACTTTACCTGTGCTGGTGACCACGTTAGTTGCAGGTTTCGCTCCAAATGTCTGCCAAAAAAAATCAAAGACATCGATCAATGCCTCAAACAACCAGAGAATGCACACCACAACATCCTCTGCTTAAAGAGTGTTGAAAAGTACCTTGAGATGTTATACATGAGTAGCGCAGGGCAAAATAATTACATGTACCATGGAAAGGACACCAAAACACACAGGGCAGCTGTTCTATACATTTACAAGAGAGTCGGTCATCCCAGGCTCCGACTTGAGCTTGAAGCTTCATTAATGGTATATATAATGGTTTATATAATGGTTTAAAAAGTCACAGCCACACGACTTTCAGGCATGCCGCCTTCGAGTGACACTACGTCAACGCCAGCGTCCACTCCCTCTCCTCCTCTGCCCGTGAGGTGGCAGCCCCGTGACCCCGTGTTTCTTTAGGAGCTGTGCACGGAGGGGGGATTTGAAACCCGTAATGATGACGGCCCTATCCCCTTGCAAACAATGAGGATTTGCGGAGTGAATCGGCGGTTCTGGTCTATCTATTGCTGGATGAAGGTCTCCCCAAAGAATTGCGACGGCAATCTTTTAGATTACGTCACTCGATGGAAGAAACCAAAGACGCGGAGAATTACGGAATGGAAATCAATCGAATTAAATGAATTTGCTATTCTGGATAGGATGGTAGAGGGGTGGGAGTAAACGCAGCGGCGACCCTCGGGGGCGTTGGGAGCGAGAGCGGCAGGGATTACCGAGAGGTCCATGACGTTCACCACCTTCGGGACGTTCTTGAGTGTAGACTCCGTCAGCGGAGCACTTGTCACTGAGAGACAAACACAAAACGCATGAACCGCACGTTCACACACGCACATAAACGCATGCCCTCGCAAACACTACGGGGAAGCCGAGGCGTGGCCCGCAAATACAGGTTCGACAGGCTTCTATAGACGACTAGCGCAACTGACGAATACATTCTTTAAAAAATTTATTTGATGAGGCACTTGCAGTGACAGGAGTAACTGAATGTACTCTGAAATGAGAAACACATGCAACAAACATTCCCAGGTGGAAACTATTCCTCTCTAGTAACACCCTTAAGTGCAGTCAACATGCTCGCAGTGAATTTTGACTTAAAACTTTCGTGACTGCAGGAATTAATATTCTTTCGTTCTATTTTTTATTCACTTTATTTTTATTTTTCTACCGACGTGACTTTACCGAAAGAACCAAAGAATATGCTCGCAGTGGACGATAACAATTTTATTGTGGAACGTTTAAAACTGGCTCGGCTTCAAGTGGCTGCAGGCTGGACGAAACTTAGTCATGTGACTCGCTCGGCACATCTCACCCGCCGGCTTGCTGGCCGCATTGCGGCTGATGGCAGCGGCCGCCGCCGCCTGCCTGGGCAGCAGAATTCCGACTCCGAGGCCTTGACCCGAGGGAGGGGCGGCGGATGAGGCCGGCTTGTTGGAGTTCACGAAGGTTGGCATTTCGTGGGATCCTTCGCCACCCACGATGCCCGGCGCGCCGTACTTGAGCGTGGCGCTCGGAGCAGTGGCGACGCCGCCGCCGCCGCCCTTCGCGACGGGTAGACTTGGCACCCGTGCCGGCGCCACAGACGCCGTACGCTGCAGCGGTGCGTGCTGGGTGAGAGGGGGCGGCTGGTGCGCGGCAGAAGGGGGCGGCGGTGCTTGGAACGACGGTCGGACGCGAGAGATCTGCTCGTCATATTCGGAGTCCTCGCCGTCGTCGTCGTTTTCGTCGTATTCCTCCCCGTCGTCGTCGTCGTCATCGTCGTCGTCGAACTGCTCCACGTCAAGCTCGTCCAGGCAGGGCCGGCACACCACTGACGACACGGAGCTGGCTGCGTCCAGGTCCTGGGTGCGGCGCGTCGACAGGAAGGCCGAGCCTGACAAGTTGGCTGTTCGGGAAGGTGGTAGGCGGGGGGGGGCGGGGGGGGCGGGGAAGGGGTGCGTGTGGGGTAGGGGGGCGCATAGAGAAGGCACAAGTGCTTAATGGTCAATTGTGTCCAGCAGAGCTACGCGCACGGCTGAGTCAACTTAGGCCGAAAGGTCATCGTGACCAGCACCATCGATGCCACCAAATTTTTGCCATCGGTTCCTTCTGCGAAATCTCACAGCTGTTATTGCATAGTTCGCACACAACCACCAAGCATCACCGCCTGGTTTAAGGCATTTTCGTTGATGATTACCAACTTTTGGATGACACTGTAAAGTCTGTCTCAGGCACCCGGCCACCTCCATTCCACACACGTACGACACCCACCTTCACCCCCTCTTCCTGGCAACGTCTACAACATTTTCCTCCCACATCCTGTACTCCACTTAAAGTTGTTTGCCTTGTACATTAAAACATTTTCCAGCAACCTCCGCATGCATCTGTACTCAAAACCAGAAGCTCCAGACAACTGCTGCTAGATGCTACTTCTACTGCAGCTACTGCTAAAATTACTCCGTAGGCTACTTATATTGCTCCTGAAATTACTGCTACTATTACAGTAGCTACTGCTACTGTTGCTAGTACGAATGTTATTGCTCATGCTATTATTGCTGCAACTAATATTTCTGCTGCTACTATTACTGCAATTACTCCTGCTACCGCTGTGACTAATGACGATACTAAAAGTTGCTACTACTAGTACTTCTGCTGGGGCCAGGACTGTATATAACGACTAACACTTCCTCTGCTGATGTGTCAGGCCACAATAGCCCCCGCACCGCCGCTGTGGATATTGGCCAGAAACCACTACTCAACGCAGTAAGACACCTCCCTTGCGAAACGCAAGGTGAACTTCATAGTTGTCCGCTCCCCGATCGAACACCGGACCTGACCGACTGACCTGGTGCAGTCGACCTGACGACGATGGTCGTCCTCTTGCTCAGGAAGTTGCGCAGCTGCGCCACACGGGCGACCGAGAAGCTGGCACCTAAGAGGTCCACGGAAGGGGGGGGGACAAGGCAGGGTGTTGGTGGGCGTGAGCCCCAAGCGAGCCGCTTCACTTTCACGGCAACGCTCGAGATTTGAAACGAAAGAGAGTTGATGAGGGGTGGGGGCAGGAGGCTTGGAGGACAAGCAGCAGCAGCAGAAAAAAATGACACCAACGCGTGGAAAAGTTCAGGCGATAATTGTTAAGTGACTTCAGCTACAGGTGGAAAAGAGGAAAGCCTCCTAGCCTGGACTTCCACCGTGCAACAAGTCAGAGATGCGCACGACCAAAGGCCGGTGTAGTTCAACACTGCGGGGGCAGCAAAGAAGGAAGTTGATTGCGGGTTTTTGCTAAATTCCTTGGTTGCTTACATGAAGGACAGGGAGAGGGTAGCTGTGCTATATGAGAGAGAAGAAGTAGATGGCGGTGAGTCCATGGGAGGATCTTGAAATTGGTGAGGATGGTAAGAGACAGAGGTGGAGGGGCAGATACAAAGGTACGTACAGACGGGTAACATTGAGAAAGAGACAGGCACATAGGGACAGGCAGAGACATCAAGAGCAGGTGACAGAGATAGAGCGACACGGGAAGAAAGCTAAATCAACAGAGACACAAGAGATGGAGAGACAAGGACACAGACAGTGAGAGACCCTGGCAAGCAGAGCACACACTTCCACCCTCAGTGATGGGAGGTGTTGACAGGAGGCCACGGTTGCTGGAGTGGGGTAGACGGGAAGGGAAGTCGCTCAAGGTGGGATGTTAAAGGCAGGCGAGGGCGAGCACACGGCGAGGTTGGATGTGTTGAGGAACTGCACCGGTGCTCGCCTTAACCGAGTACTTACTGGGGGCCACGGATGGCGACTGTATGTGGGTGCTGCTGAGCGCATCCCGCAAGGCCCTCAAGTCATCCTCCCAGCTGCGAGCGCACACAATGGCAGCGATCGGTTTGGGGCGCACATTAGCCTGGACATATTGCATATTTGTACCATCTTATTTTACAGGTACTAGACTATTTTACCGAGTTGTTGACATCCACCGCGTTTAACAGTGCTGCTATTGTTTGGTTTTGGAAGCCAACATCGGCCGAAATCCCTGTGGAGGTGTATCAGCTGCACCTTCCCTTCTAGCCCCGCCCACATTCCCCTTCTAGCCCCGCCCCCTCCCCTCACCCTCCCAGTCCCTGACTGCCACATTTAGATAAGCTCCTCCCCCCTCCCCTTAACCAGTATTTAAGATCTTGTCTCTTGGATTTCTCTTCACTTGATACAGTAAATGTAGCTGTGACGGTCCCACCTGAAGACGGAGACTTGTGTTGCCTCCGAAACGTCGCGATTTAATTTAGTTATTTTTCATTTATTATTATTTTATTATTATTATATATTTTTTTACCTACGTGACTTTACCGAAAAAACCTAAGAATATGAATTATTGCAGTCACGAAAGCTTCAAATCTAGAATTAACCTTCTGACATGTACGCGCGTTCTCTGCTGCGATTTTTGAACAGGGTTCAATAAAACAAATCTGACACTGCCAAACAATTCTCCAGCCATCCTAACTCACACGCTGCCTCCTGAGCGTGTCTGATGTATATAGCCGATTGTGAGCGAGTGAGATGGTGACCGAGTGGGTGATGTACATTCCAAAGATGTTGCAGCTGAATTGTTGGTCCAAGTAAAGTCTCATCAATGCAAATCGAGACAAATATTATTGATAATAAAGTTTTTTTTGGGTTAGATCGCGTAAGTATTCATGTTTCGTGAACCCACCACCATCTGAGACTGCCAATTACAAGCAACTATATCAGGCCATTTGCCAGAATTGTGGTAAATCACCTGATAAAGCTGGTTGTAATCACCAGCAAAACATCACTCAAATTGCGAACGTTGTGGGTTTACTCTCCAACACACAAGCGGTGTGCTGAAGCAGTAACTAATTGGCACGTTTTGTTCATGTGAGAAAGCTTACTAATGGGCTGTGTCGGGTGGTGATGGCTAAACGACACATTGAAATTTAAGTGATCGAACCCAAAATAACCTTTATGATGGATCTCATCTATTCACATCACAGAAATACCTAAAGTTAAATAAAAAAAAATATTTTGTGACCACCAGTTACTTTGGTTTTTGAACCTAGGCCTACAGAAGTAGGTATCCTGTGCTTCTTACATCCAGGAGTTCTCATTGGTAAGTAGAGATTGGATATATAAGTCCTTGGCAGCATCCACAGCCATTCGTGACAGGCACTATGAATCGAGGTGTTGACTTGGCAGCACAGAGAAAAACTTATATTACGTCCACCACCGTTGCTACAATTGCTACTACGGCTACTCCAACTACTAATCCTCGCACTGCTACCTCCATTGCAATCGTTGCTGTTACGAGCACTGTTACTGCTACGAAATCCAGCCGATTCTGCCACTATTCCATCTCACTACTCCTGCTTCTACTCTGCTACCTAGTATATCACGGCTGGTGCAATCATCTCACCTGGGCAAAGCCTGCCTGGCCGGGCTGGGCACGGCGCCGCCGCGACCCCACGTGGAGAGCGGCTTGCGCGCCCGCACGGTTTGCAGCTGCTGGCAGAGGCTGTTCACGGTGCTCAGGTAGTCCATCAGGAGCATGCGGTTGTTCGCCAGGCAACGGTAAAGGCCCTCGCGTTCCGGGACCATCAGCTTCCTGCGCGCACACGGGGAAACAAACGAGCGGCGAGGTTCGTCGAGGGCGAGCCGGGCATCATCGTGGTATCATCATTATTATCATCATCATGTTATTTAAACTGTGCTTCCCCATGCAAAACATCTGGAGGTGCAACATGATGGCGCAATTTATCGGAGTATAATTGGAATGAAATTGCAGGGGTTGGTGCCTATGTCCGAGTCGTAAGGATGCTTAGTTCAGTTGTGTTTCAGGAAAGATCAACTCCAGAGACGTAAGAATCCGAGTTGCCTTATTCCAGCTACGTGAGCCTCGAGCATTTACAAAGAATGCCAAGAATATTTAGGGACCCTCTACGAGTGTTGGGCATCAACACGGAACCTAAAATACCTTGAAGGACCCTTAGTCTGGCTATATGGGCCTATCGATACTAATTTTGCCACTAGCTGCCTTTTGTGATAATGCGTTATTCAGCGCGTGTATGGAGCTCTCTTGGATAAAGGACATTATCATCATCAGAGTTGTCGCCAGTGCAGACCTAGGGAACTAATTCCCCTTTTGGACCGGTACATCCGAACCAAGCCAGCACCGGGCGGTTTGCCACTAGCTATTTTCTGGGCCGAGCCAGATAAAAAAATTGTGAATGTGGCTTCAGACAACATGTGAATCTGGCTCGGGGCCAAGCAGGGCCGGGGCTAATCGGCCCGTTCATTGCGTGCCACGTCAGCGGCAGTGGAAAAACACCACCGGCGCCTCCCGACTGAGCTGTGCCGGGCTGGCTCGGAGATGGCCCCGGCGCGGCTCGGTTGTGCAGTGCAAACATAGGGACAACTACTCACTTCTGCTGCTTCTGCCCTTGCAAAAAGGAATCCCACTGGAAATCGAGGATGTTGTTGATGTCCTGTATGGCGAAGGTGACGTACCGATGCAACCGGCGGATCTCCTATTGGGGAAGGGGGGGGGGGCGTTAAGAGGTTAAAGTCAAGCTTTAGCCAACGTCGCTCATGTTAAGGAGAGGTTGAGTCTGAATGACCAGCGAGTCAAAACGAACCCTATCTCAGTAGTCACATGGATACGCGTGGGAACGGGTCATGCGAACAAGCAACAGTCAGTATGTTAGCACACAGCGGGTACACAATGGTTCTCAACTGGGGGTACACGGACCCCTGGGGGAACGTGGCAATGTCCCAGGGGGCAACAGTATCCCGTAAAGACCAAAGAGGCGAGTTCCACATTTGCTGTACTGCCTTCTCCGTGCCAAGCCAGGGAATTGCCAACGAGACGCCCATGGGAAGGGAGTTTCACAGCTCGTGTGATCCACCAACGATGTCGCCTTCGCAGCACTAGATCATCGGCCACATAAGGGAGAGCTGGGAGGGCAATGTGGGAAGTGGGCACAAGAGAGGGCAGCACAGGCGGCAAGGCAGGAAGGACAGACACAGCGGGACTAATGATAGGGCAACAAAACGTAAAAAACGAGTTAAACAAAAAACAATTTTTTTATTTTACGAGGTAAGGCCTACTGCGCTAAATAGCTTTTTCAGAAGCGACCTGGCCACAAATGATGCATCATGTGGAAATGTATAACAGCTAAATACCCTAAACGCACCATGATTCTAAATGTAGCGGGACACACCGGAGGACCCAGAAAAACATCCACACGACCACGGGGAGAACATGCTGATGCCAAATACACACGCGTCAGGGTCAGAATCAAACCCACGACCTCCTGCACACCGGGAGAGGTAATTAACATCTTGCCACCGTGGTAAGTAATTGTAGGCAGCGGGATGGCAGCAGCGAGGGCAGCTGGGGCAGCACCTCGAGTTGCTTTTGGCTGGCAGGGTGAAGGCTTCTCTGGCGCAGCAGCTGCTGGTAAGCGGGGTCGCGGCGGCGCTCCAGGCAAGAACGCGCCTCCTCCAGCTCCGCAAAGCCCTGCAGCACCTCTGTCTGCAGCCTGCTCCCATCCGCGTGCTGCACCTATTCGCAGCGGGGGGGGGCGGCACGACACCCAGGGGCGTGGCGAAACACGGCGGGCGTAGGGCGAGCGGCAGGGGGCTGCCTTTGTCTCCCCAGTGCTGATGGTTACACACTGCACCAGTTACTCAACCGAGGGAAGGGCCCGCTAGTGGGAATAAAACTCGGATCACCGGCTTCAGAGCACAGTGCACTTACCACTGTGCCACCGCTACACGCACACATGAATGTCACGTGTGTGGAGGCGGACAGATCTGCACCGAATGGATGAAAGGGTGGAGAGATGGTGCGATAACGAGCGGTGATGCGGGTGTCTCGTTGACCAACGGGATGCCATGGTCCAGACCCAGGTGCGACGGGCAGAATGAACGTTTATGAAGGGAAGTCACTGGGGCAGACGGGGCCTCACGTGTGAGAAAGTGACAGGTGACTGGTGAAATAAAAATAAATAAAAATCACGACGTTTCGGAGGCAACACAAGCCTCCGTCTTCAGGTGGAACCGTCACAGCACGCTCTCTGTATCAAGTAAAGGAGAAATTCCAAGAGATCCGACCCCATATATATATACTGGTTGAGGGTGGGAGGAGCCAGGGTATGCCCCTGGATAGGAGTTTTTTTTATTATTATGGTAAGGTTGGTGCAGCTGAAGCTACGGTTGGTCTACATAACAAAGGACTGAGCCTTTGTTATGTAGACTGGCTGAGAGGGGGGGGGGTGCCAGAGTTGTTAAAGTGTGGCTGCTGCTAATGGGACCGAGCCCCTGCCATGCAGATGGTAAAAGCAAAAAAAAAGCAGGTCAGGAAGAAACAGCCTCCTGCTACGTTGCTTGGTGGGTAAAACTTAAAGCAGGAAACCAGCGTGTGAAAAAAGAAGCTAAACATGATAAAACAAAACTGGCTGTCTATCAGTAAACTGTACAGTAACTAAAGAACAGTTGTCTGTCAAATAAGATGGTCCAAATATGTGTAGTTAAATCTTTTTTGCATGGTTAATAACATCTTTCCAATGATTACTCAGTTTGTACCCATCATCACGGTTGAAATTATGTCTGTGTTTGTATATTTGGATGGCTTCGTGTACAAACCTTTCATGGTAGCCAGGAGGTTTGCAGAGCACCTTGGTCTCGGAAAAGACAATTTCATGAGAGCCCACAGCGTTGTAGCAATAATCGGCAACGGCGGAAGAATCAGTTCTGCCGTGTTTCAGATCTGACTTGTGCTCGCGGACACGATCAGAAACATGACGTTTCGTTTCTCCAATGTAGCAATCACCACAACTACAACTCAGTTTGTAGACTCCAGGGTACTGTAAGTCAGGACCGACATCCTTCACAGATGGAATCAGATCACGGATTTGATGCACTGTACTGAATCGGACTTGGATCTTATGTTTGTTTAGAATTTTGGAGATCTTTTTGGTCACGCCTGCTATGTATGGCAACGTGATAGTTTTGATCGGAGTTTCATGTGGCTGTTTCTGTATCGTGGGAGAAACAGCTTGTCGGATGGTGCGGTCAGAGTATCCGTTCATCCTGAGGGCCCGATGTACATGTCTTAATTCACTGGCCAGGTGGTGTTGGTCAGAAATGCCATGAGCTCTGTGGTATAGCGTTTTTATGAGATCATTCTTTTGAGATGGGTGGTTGTGGGAATCAGGTTTCAAGTAGGAATCCCTCATCAAAACGCTATACACCCGGCATGGAGCCCGGGGCCCTTCGAGGCCTACTCACCAAAGTCTTGGCCTTGATTTGCTCCAGGTAGACCCGTAGGCCCTGCGTTTCGTGTGACATGCGGGACAGCTCCTCGTTCGTGCCCACCGAGAAGTCGTCCTCCGCCCAGCGGAGCTTCAGGGCGTCGAGCTCCCGCTGGAAGTGAGACACCTGGGGCAAGGAGAGGCCGCGTCGTCCCGCGTGAGCGACATCCCCGCTGGTCACCCCGACTCAGTGGTGGAAAGTCCACGTTCCCTTGAGTCCATAGGCCTGAGCAAAATCTAAACTAAACTATTTTTAATTTTACCAGGTAAGGCCCACTGCGCTATACAGCTCTTTTTTTGAAGTGACCTGGCCACAAATGATAGCTCAAAAACAGTGGCTCATGATATGGAAATTTATAGCAGCCAAATACTCTGTAACTGTGTGTTGATTCTAAATGTGGAGGGAAAAACCAGAGGAACCCAGAGAAAAATTCACGGGAAGAGAGACACGCAAACTTCAAATATACAACAGGCGTCAGGGTCGGAATTGAACCCACGACCTCTATATACCAGGCGAGGTAGTTAACATCTCGCCGCCGTGGCACCCCAGCAGCACCAGAGCTGGCAAAACCTACATAATATGGATGAAGCCGGACTCACCTCCTCAGAGATGCCCACGGAGTAAGGGTCCGAGGATCGCTGTGGAGTCGGCTTCATGGCCGTCACTGCCGCAGAGGGTTCTGCGTGGCGTGCCGGGGTGACGGGGCTGCCAGTGTTCTGTAACATCACCGTCACCATCGTCATCGTCACCGTCGTCATCGTCACCATCGCCATCGTCACCGTCATCGACGTCATCGTCACCGTCATCGACGTCATCGTCACCGACGTCATCGTCACCATCGTCACCATCGTCGTTATCGTCATCATTGTCGTCATCACCATCTTCATCGTCATCATCGTCGTCATCATCACCATCATCATCGTCATCGTCATCATCATCATCGTCAGCCATGATCTATCTCACTGCCGGATGGAGGATTTCCCCCAAGCGGGAGTCACCCGTCATGGTCCCGTGACGTAACAATCAGTCTCACTCCTGCACACCAGCCGATTTCACCGCTCCATCTCCGTGGTAGTGTACGTCCGACAGTATAATAATTTAAATTAATAAAGTGCCCTTAAACAATCGGTCTCAGGGCATTATTACTTCTTATATCATAATTAAAATGTAGGCTGAAGTTTATTTCTTGAAAAGTACTTGTAAAATGTGGTGAACCATAAGTTTAACTCTCAAATAACTGGCATATTTGATTAACTGATTCCCAATGGATGCCGGATAATGGAGCTTTACATTCTATAAAAAAATTATCCGCTGTGCTGGTGCTTGCGGAGGGGTCATTCTTAAAACATCCAGGCAACAGCAATTATCAGGGAAGATCTTTCCGAAGCGGCTCGTAAAGTCACAGCCAGTCCAGGCTTTGTCCGCTTGAACAAATGCCGCTCAGCAAAGTTGTCGGAAATGCCTTTTGACGATGACAAAACAAATCCTTGTTTGTTTATCATAGCTACAACGCAGTAGCTATGTGTGCGTGCTTGGGTTGTGCCGTTTGTTGAGAGATTGAAGGAGTACCGCGGGTGGCTGTGAAGCTGTGGTGCTTGGCGGAACAGCCCTGGGTAGCGGCTGCCCGGCCGTGGCAATGGAGGTGGCGGGAGGCCTGCTGATCGGCCGCGTCGCTGGACTTTGGCTCTGCGCCCCGGGGAACCTCATGGAAAATCCACCTGTGACAAATATCCGAAGAACACAATCATTTTTTACCTACGTGACTTTACCGACAGAACTAAGAGTACCTTAACATACTGTTGGGGCAAGTGCTGTTAGTGAGTACCTATGAAGGCCGGCACGGCACACGAGGGGGTGGGTGGCCAGCACCACGCCCGGCCGCCTTCGTCTCCCTAGTAGCGATGTTTAACACACCACACCGGGTACTCATTTTAGGCTTAGTCGACCTAGGGGAGGCCCAGGACCGATTCAAATAATCGTCACTGGTGTTGGCCGTGAGCGGGAATCGAACCCGGGTGACCAAGTTCGTAGTGCAGCGCGCTAACCGCTACACTATCGTTCAGAGCAGCTAAGGAGTTGACCATAAAACTAAAAGAGGGAATGCACATAAGACATCCAGGCATCTGAGCAACCAGGCCACATACTACAGTACGTTATCAATGCGTGTGTAATATGTGCTGTCAGTATGTATCTATGTGCATGTGTGTTTGCATGCAAGCTTTTCAATCTTACACGAATGAGAAAACACTGACAAATGCGAGCTCAGCGAGACATGAAGAACCTTCGGATGTCATCGGACAGTCACCTTCATTGGTCAATCATAGAACTTCAAGGAATACAAATATTTGCATGAGAAAACCCGAAGTTAACGAATGTAACAGATGGCAGCAAAGCTCTTCACACTGCTGAGATGATGAACAATGTGGTGATGATGATAATGATGAAAATTATGACATGACAACAATAACAATGAATAGAGGGAGAGTGTTAATTATGACAATGAGGATGATAATGATTACGAGAAGTATTACAACCATGCTCATGAAATAATGGAAGACAATGACAATCAAAATGTCTACACACCGATCATGAAAATCCTGAAAATTACCATGGCGATGATGATACGACAGTGATCTTCTTCTTTCGACAGTGATGATGGTAAAATTAAATTGCCAATAATCATAGCAACACTGATGATGACAAGGATGTAAGTATGTAGCTCGAATATAGCCAACGGTGCTAATCGGAGGTGCGGGGGGAAGGACAACAAACTAGACACAAAATTCAGTTCTAAAGAAATCAGCTTTCAATCTCGATAAAACGTTAAATACCGCGGGGCCTTCTGAAGGCTTACCTGTCAGCGGGGAAGCTGTGAGCGTCGAGAAGAGGCTGGGCCCCTCCGAGTTCATGGCTGCGCTCGGCTGCGCGAGCATCTGTCCCAAAGTGAAGTTCCCCATCGCCGACGCCGCCTGCGCCTGCCGTTCCCACGCGCAGCAACGCGGACGCCGCCAACGCCAACATTTAGCGTTGGTGGCACGCCATCAAACAGCCACACAGCCGAGGAGGCCCCACAAAATCTACGCTTGAGAAAACGTTTACACAGGCCGACCTCGGATAGCGCGACCCCGTAGAATGTTGATTCGTTATAGCGCTCTTCATCCTCGAGAAACTTTTTACTAAAAAAATGAAGAAAGTCAGAAAATCTGAAGATCGCTTCCGAGTGAGAACACGCAGCATCGAGGAGACGCATCGTTGTTTCCACTCCAACACCTGCGATTTGATTTTCACGATGCACGATTACATTTTATAATAATCGATTTTTTATTTTTCCAATGTTATTCCAGTATTTGTTAATTAATATTATTACAGTACTCAGAGCTTGCCAGTTAAAAACAAGAACCACGCCCGCCAACGTGTGTTTAACTCTTCCTTGGTCTCTGTGCGCCTTGTCTTCGCGTGTTTTTATGAGCATTGTAGACCTAGAATGTCAGAAAAAAGTCCTGCAACTATTAGTTCTGGAAATATAACCAAGTGGCAAGGTGGGTCGAGGCGGGGGTTGTTTACCATCTGTATTATTATTATTAGCGGTATTACCAATACCAAACATGATGCCCTCATATATTGCTCACACCTAAGAAATAACGCTGTAGGGAACACATCCCCATATACAGAATGTATAAGGACCCCTTTTAGTGCAGATTCGATTTTTAATATTATTGTTGCTCAAGTTTAAACCCGTGTCAGGTAACCTAACTTATATTATTTTGCTGCTATAAATGTCCACGTAATAAGCCACTTCGTTGAGCTATCATTTGTGGCCAGGTTGCTTGTGAAAGATAATAGTGGGTCTTACCTGGTAAGATAAAATTAGTTTAGTTTGATTTGTGTTTTATCATCGATTTGTTTACCTTCCATACCCTCTGCACTCCCATCGTGTTTTTGTACTGTTTGTTGTTGCAACGTTTTCACCCACCCCTACTAGACAGCTGTGAAAAAGAGCTTCATAGCTCATCGGATTTCTCCAGGAAACACAATCTGATTCTAAAATATGGGCACCCTCTTCAAAGTGCCGGCCGGGACTGCGTCACCTGTGCCAGGGCTGGAACCTGCCGCAGGGGTTCCGCGGGCATGGACGTCGCGGCCTTCGAGGTGGCGAGTGGAGCCGGCAGACTCGGGCTGGGGCTGAAGGAGAACCTGGAAGGCAGACCGCACACGTCGCAGGAGGCCGTGGGATTGCGGTGGGCAGCACGTTTCCTTGCACCATTCGCAGCGTGGTGACGCGTGGAAAGTGGTCGGGCTCCCATCACCGACTAACCGCCGAGGCTCCACAAGTAACCCAACGTCATCCCTGTCATTTCTCTAATTGGGATTTACAAGTAAATGTCAAGGCGTCTCCCATAACAGAATCACTGTTTAAATCTCACAAAGGAATTTATTTTCAAAAGTAACACGCTGTCACTCAGTTGTAGGTGTATATTTACACCCCTTTGTCGTTCTTTTACCACACAAGTCTGTGCAAAAGCGCTTTATAGCTCATCGGATTCCTCTAGTTTAAAAGAAATATTCTTATACGTCTCCTCATGCCCTGCGTGTTGCAGGAGTTACGTGATCATACTCCACCAAGCAGGTCAATGCAGGTTGAAGGTGAGGAGCAAACATGTGGAAGCATAGAATTACTGCACAACAATGGCTTATTTGCACTGCCCTCTGCTGCCCAAAATATCGTCCCACGGTATCTAATAACACCCATTACATTGCATGGTGACTTCCCTTCCAGGCACTATCTTGGTTCAGCTCTGCTTAACGTCTGAGATCTGATGAGACTGGGCGCATTCCAGGTGAAATGGTCAGGGGCCCAATTTTAATGACTTGAGAGCATTAAATTCAGCTCTGAAGCAGCAGCACTATAATTTTACCGAAAGATCTGAGCAGTGACCAGCATGCACTGGCTGCTAGTGTCATTACATTATGAGAAAATAAGAATAGGTTTTACCCTTTCTGGCAATAAGAAAGGTGTTAAAATTTTCAAACACCAAATAGATACCCTTGCAAGGAATCGTGTTTGCATTAACCACCCGTAACTGTCCTTACATTCACTGCAGTTAGTATAATTCGTCAATTTAGTTGACGAATTAAAAAAATAATTTGTAATCCACAACTTTTTTTTGGTCAATTACTCAAGACCCCTTTAACAATGGGGTAGCCGCCCCCATATCCTGCTGTCTGCCGAAGGTGGGAAACCCCCCGACGAGCCAGGCCCAGCGTGACGCGGCTGATGATGCCAATGACGTCACCAAGCCCTGTCCATCACCTCCCATCCAGTGGCATGCGTGGAAACGGCTGCGAGACCTAAATAACGAACAGCGCAGCTCTAACGTTAACCCAAGCACTTACCGTCACCGCCACCCCCTTCAATAGCTCCTTGTATTCTAAAATTTAGAAAACTGCAGTATAGTACGAGGTCGCATATGCACCCTGACCAATTAACCATCCACACCCAGCGCAGTGTGTTGTGCATGGCGTGCATTCCATTTGCAATAGCATTGGATACGCGATGTTGTATACGCGGTGGCGAGAATGCGACGTCACACAAGTTGCGTACGCGACGCAGTCCACGCAACGTACCGTGTCATGGCATCAAGTAACCCACCCGTTCACGCTAAGCAACGGCGATCTGACCGCACAGTGAACACTGCGCCGGCGGCACAAGCGCCCCCGTTACCTGACGCCGGAAGGAGACGACGGTCCCGCGCCGGGCGCCGCCGCCGCGGGCCAGGAGCGAGCGGAGGCCGTCGGCGCCGCCGCGGGTTTCAGGGTGGGGGCCACGGCGGCGGTGAGGGGAGGCGGGCCCTGGGCGGTGGAGCTCGGAGCGGCAGGGGGCGCGACGGGGCCCCCACCTGCGGGGCGAGCACAAAGCCGGGCTGCGTCAGTTACTTGGCGGGGAGCGGGCTCTTCGAGGGCAAATAGAGGGGGTTATTTGAGCATACTTCACCATGCCGGTCAATGCGGGGTGGTGGAGACAGAGCGGATAAACATGAGCCTAATACAGTACAACAATGGACTTTGCTGCACTACCTCTGACTGCTCAGTGTAGCCCCGCATCCTATGATATTCTACGCGTGGTGGTCAGAAATCCAAGCACTATCCAGGATCAACGCTGCTTATCTGTCGAGCGCTGACAGGAACGGGTGTTTTCCTGCCAAATTGGTCTGAGGCAGTGGGCAGGTGGGGTAAAAACCAGCAGCCGCGCAATGATACCTCGATTCTGATATCAATTCTGATGCCCACAATACATCTCACGAGCGTGTTTTGCGGGCATAAGATTTGATTAGTCTTTTCTATTAGAATGTGCTGCATAAAACCGGGTCTTGTGCACCGCACTGCCACTATAGTCCAGAATGACCAAAAAAACCAATACATACTTCCATCGACTCGGGACCCCAACATTTTGACAATCACCAACGAAGGCAGGAATCATTACATGGGCAGTTAACGCCAAGTCGATGCAATGAGCCACAACACCACAGGCGAGATACGCACAGACAGCTAGAATAAACATACTGAAGACAGATTTAGCCAGCCGAGGATATGTACTTTGAGTGCTTGAAGCCAGGTTGTAGCCAACTATGATATCACTGGGTTTTAAAGTTTAATTACCTGATCGTCTCTCCATCCAATGCTAGAGGTGCACAGAATAGCACTTTGCCATCTGGATTTCAAGTGATCTGAGCAAGAAGGGCTCACATGTGATGGCATTACCTCTACCCCTCTATTTATGGAACAAAATAGGAGTATTTCTCCACCAATCTGGCTGTCGACTGATGAAACTAGTTGTAATTACTGGCAAAACGTCGTACTCAGATGGTAAATGTTGTGGCTTTGCTCTCCAACACACCGGTGCGCTGTATTAGTAACGAATTGTCATGTTCCGTTTACAGGACAAACTTTATTAATTGGCTATGTCGGGTGGTGGCGGGTTTAACAACGCATTTATATCTTTACGTGATCTAACCCAAAAAACCTGAATTCTGGATAAAATATGTATATAAAATACATAAAAAATATCACGCTAATGCAAGATGCGCATCTCTGTGTGCGCCCGCACAAGCATCTCTGCGTGGCCGTGCATCTGTAATGGTCGAGGCACTGGAACGGTTGAGCCGAGACGCGATGACGAGGCGAGGAGCTCCGAGCCCTCCCGGCCATTCAAGCGCAAATCCTCATCGGCGGCGTACCGGGCGGCGCTGTCCTCTCGCCGTGCGTGGGCAGGGCTTGCGGCGGCGCCACGATGGCCTTGGCGCCGGGCTGCTTGTTGAGCATGTAGAAGGGGCACAGCAGTCCGTCCGTGGACAGCAGCACCAGCATGGGTGCCGCCGGGATGCTCTTGTCTTCCCCTGCACGAGCAGCAGACACGCGCAGGGACCGGCGACTTACGAGGCAGACGCGACAATTCGCGCGGCCAGCACTCCGTCCTGTAGATAGACGCTCCGCTAGGCCGGAAATACCACGCAAGTCTGAAAGCTGCGGTGATGAGAAAGAGACTTTAAATTTGTGGCCAAGTGTGGCACACGAGTTGATGTGGCTGACATCGCTCCCATAGGTTTCATTGTCAAAGCCAGCAAAATGACAAAAGCACTTTGAGGGAGAGATTAACAAACCTTCATTGCCAAGTGGGGAGCCAGGGCAGAAGGCAGCGGGACCCAGAGTAGTAACGACATAATGATTAACATCTATTATTTAAGACCCGATTAAGATCCATGAGAATTGCATATTAATCTATTACTTTTGTTTTTGTATAACTGGTTCACGTAAACCTGGCAACCACGAGAGGTGCTACATTCAACGCAACATTAAAAAAAGATGATTGAATCGCATCGGATCCCCGAATTCTAACAATTCGGGCACACGCTCACGCAGACACAAAGCCATTTCAGCATGGAACAATCACCCAGAAGTACACAGATGTGAAGCCGCCGGTCTCAAGTTTCTAATCTCCAAATAAAACTCACTCGCACAACATGTGCTACTGTTTAACAAGTAGGCTTTCGCGACCAATAACATCCATAATACAGGTATTTTGGGTTAGATTGCGTAAATATAAATGTTGTTAAACCCGCCACCACCCGACAGCATCATCTGGCTGTCGCCTGTTGATGCTAGTTGTAATTACTGGCTATAGTTGTAATTACTACTGTTGTGGATTTACTCTCCAACACACCGGTGTGCTGTACTCGTAACGAATTGGCATGTTCTGTTTACGTGACAAACCTTACGAGTTGGCTGTGTCGGGTGGTGGCGGGTTTAACGACACATTTACGCGATCTAAACCAAAAAACCTGTATTATGGATGTGCAACTGTTGACTATTTGACGTTCCACGCGCACTGGCAGCATGCACCAGTTAATTATATGTTTAACTGGCTATGATGTTCAATGTATAAATGCAAACTGGATACATTATTTCTCATGATAATAATCTAAGACCCAAACAATCCCAACCATGTGTCTCGGAAGGGGCAAAGCCTAAACAGAAAGAGGCAGGACCCTAAGAAGAGGGGTGAGGCCTACAGGGGGGCCATGATAGCAAGATGTTAACTACCTTGCCTGGTATACAGGAGGTCGTGGGTTCCATTCCAACCCGGACGCCTGCTGTGTATTTTGTAGTTTGGATGTTCTCCCCGTGGTCACATGGGGTTTTTCTCCGGGTTTTCCCTCCACATTTAGAAATGCGCGCGTCTAAGAGGATTTCCTCGTGATAATTCACTTTGATGAGCGATCATTTGTGGCCAGTCACTTTTGAAAACGAGTCACATAGCTCAGTGGGTCTTGCCTGGTAAAATAACAAAACAGTTCACAGCTTTTAACTTCCCTGTTGATTTAAGGTACTCAAAGCATCGAATTGAATGTGTGCAGCAGGCAGCAGCAATAAGCTTTAGTGTCGCAGATGTGGCCACAGGCCAACTCGTAGATTCTAAATGTTTGCGAACAGGCTATTATGCGTTATTGTATGTGTAAATTGAAACCCTGGGCCCACTTGCAAACCAAGATGTTCCATCGCAAGGGATTTTCCAGTTTGAATATTGAAATAAATAAACATTGTCGATCCGTGAGGGGGTAAATCGTTATCGATCTATCCTGAGCGTAGGCCTTACAGGCCCAAGTGGAAATTTGCAGACATAGATGGCGCAAGTGGGCATGCGCATGTATTCACGGGGTACTGGTAAGGGTGCGCATGAGCGTAGGATGTAGTTATAGCTATCGATATAGGGCAGGTCTACCTCTAGGGCTGGGCAAGGGACCACTGTGGGGGGTGGGCACACAAATGGGCCGGGCACCTATGGGGATGAGCATGTGGGTGCTGCGGTCGATGGCCATGCCCATGGGCAGCGTGTCGTCGTCGTTTTCATTGACGGGGCAGACAGCGCGGCTGGAGTCCTCCAGGGTCCAGGTCTCCCACTGCGTCTGGAGCGCACACACACACGCACACACACACATAGCGGTAGTTACGTCTGGAGCACACACACACACAGCCATGGTTACGTCTGGAGCACACACACACACAACGGTGGTTACGTCTGGAGCACACAC
Source organism: Lampetra planeri (assembly GCF_965212315.1). NCBI lineage: Eukaryota > Metazoa > Chordata > Hyperoartia > Petromyzontiformes > Petromyzontidae > Lampetra > Lampetra planeri. The sequence continues at coordinate 8,044,290 of NC_136155.1, read as the reverse complement.
ACACATAGCGGTGGTTACGCCGCAAAGACCAAGATCCCCCCCCCCTCTACGACCATAACAACCTGTTTAAGGCAAATGCTGTTGGCGAGCACGGGCATGCGAGGGGTTGTGTGGCCAGCATCACGCCCGGCTGCCTTCATCTCCCTTGTGGCGATGTTTACAAAATGCACCAGGTACTCCTTAGAAGCCGAATCGACCGAGAGGAGGCCCAGGACTGGTTCAGATACGTTTCACCAACGTTGGCTCTCAGCATGAGTCGAACTCGTGTTGCCGGGTTCGCAGTGCAGCGCATTAAACCGCTACACTACCACATCCTCGCCAACACACACACAAGAGTGTTTTATTTGTTGGTTTGCCTCCTTCCCTAGCACGACTCAACTTTTGCAATGGATACAGCGGTTTCAGCAGAAGCGTTTGCTCATCTGCAGACGAAGTGAGCACAGTATAGGACCAATATTGAAAGGCGAACGATGCTACAAGCAGGACTATCACATTCCACGACTTGAAGTAAGGACTTGCTGAGGAAGGGAGTATTGAAACAGCGATCTCTTAGAAACAAGGCAACTCCTATGACTAATTGGGAATGGGACGCAAGCGTAGGATTGATCACCCTGTCACTGGCCGCCTTTGGGGAGGGTGTATAGTGTGAAAGGCCGAAACACCCTAGGAACCAAAGGTTCACTACTGACGATGCGCTCCCCAAATTTCACCAGGCACACTGTTCATGAACTCTTGGAAGTGCTTGCACAAAGGATAGTAACATCTCATCCTGTGTTCTTGGAATCTTAGAAACAAATCTTGCAGATTTGTTATGAAAAAACTTTAAATTGTAAAAATTATTCACAAATAAACACAAATTAAATATAACACAAGCAGGTTCACAGTGACTGGCTTATCGAGAGATATCGCAACCGTCTCCCTCACAGTTTCAACCATCATTATCCCACATTAGGGTCGGAAGCAAACAACACACTTATCCCACTGCCATCTCTATAATTAATGTGCACATATCATGTAAATTAGTGCAGTGCCTAATTACAACATCATAATTATGTTTTGATTTAAAGCTTTCGTGACTGCAGGGATTCATATTCTTGGTTCTTTCGGTAAAGCCGCGTAGAAGGGAAATAATAAAATAATAAAAATATAAAACAATAAAAATTCTCACGACGTTTCGACTGCAACACAAGCAATCATCATCAGGTGTGAAATCCACAGCAAGAAAATTTGAAAAAAGTGGCGGTTTTTGCTTGTGTTGCAGTCGAAACGTCGTGAGAATTTTTCTTGTTTTATATTTATATTATTTTATTATTTCCCTTCTACGTGACTTTACCGAAAGAACCAAGAATATCCTAATTATGTTTGTTTACGCAGGAAAGCCACAAAGAGTCTAAATATATCTTTGTTCAGGCTCGTCCTGCCAAGTCACTCAAAGCAGGGAGCAACGTCGCTGCCCTGAGTCATTCTAATTGAGTCATCTTCAGGTTATTGTTTTTTACATTGGGATGTTTTTGCCAGTATCAGTTACGTTTGTACAGCAAAAGCTTTGTTATCCGACACTTTATCATTTGGAATACTCCATTAACCGGCATCTGTCATAGAGGGAAATACAAATCTTGTTCACGTATCCAGAAAAATTCCGACAGCCATCCACAGCATCTTGCCGTGCACTTCACGTAGCTCCATTGTTGTTGTTGTTTACGGGAGCTCCAGAACGCTGCCGAGTGGTGGCGATAGCGACAGTCTGTACATACAGAACTGTTTTACTGTATACTGTACTCTAAATGGCCCCACTGCTTCTCTACAATCAACTTAGAATGCTCTACAACTGACTGGTAGGTACCTTTAGATTTGAAGCTTTCGTGGCTGCAAGGATTCATACTCTTAGGTTTTTTCGGTAAAGTCACGTAGGTAAAAATAAATAAATAAAATTATAGAAATAATAATAGAAATAAAATAATAAATCACGATAAATCACTTATTTTATTTCTATTATTTCTATTATTTATTTATTTATTTTTCCCTACGTGACTTTACCGAAAAAACCTAAGAGTATGGTAGGGTACCTTGGTAAAAAAGTGAATTATTTCTGAAATATTATTTCTGTAGAATTATTGCTTCACAAATCTGGCTGTTGCGGATGAAGCTAGTTGTAATTACTGGCGAAACGTTGTACTCAGATTGTAATTGTTGTGGCTTTGCTCTCCAACACACCGGTGTGTTGCACTAGTATAGTACACTATACACTACACTATACACTACACACTAGTGCTGTACTAGTGACGAATTGGCCACGTTCTGTTTACGTGACAAACCTTACTAATAGGCTGTGTCGGGTGGTGGCGGGTTTAACAACACATTTATATATTTACGTGATCTAACCCCAAAAAAAACCTGTATTATGTATTTCTTATATCATAGTTAAAGTGTAGGCTTAATTTATTTCTTGCTAAGTTTTATTTACTTGGAATATTTGGTGAACCACAAGGTTAACTCTCAGATAAACGACATATTTGAATAACTGGCACCCTCCACTTCCCATTGATGCAGGATAACAAAGTTGTCGCTGAACGTTGTTTTATAGCGATGGGCAGAAACCGGAGAACCCGGACGCAGCCCATGCAGAACAATGGGGGGGAGAACATACAAACTCTGAGTGGAAACAAGGCAAGCCCCTGTGAGGAAGGGTTACCACTGCACCACCACCCCACCACCCAACATAACCACAGAGCAGCCCCCCCAAACAACTGAACACGGCGAGCAGAGCGTCAACCGAGGCTCAAAGGACAACTCCCAATGGGGGTTCCACAGCAAAACCGAGATCCCTACTTTGCTTAAAGCCTCCGACACCAACTGCAGAAGGAAAGACACTTGAACCAGACGATAGAACGAGCAAAAGATAAGGGAGTGGAAAACTCACAGGGTCTTCTTTCTGCTTTGCCAAGAGCCCAACGTCGGTGGAAACCGAAGAGGCAGCCACGATGAGGTCCCTGCAATCAAACAGGGCGAGGGATCCTTCAAAACCATGCCAAGTATCTCCCTGCTCAAACAAATATGACTGCACAGGTAATGGCCAACATGCAGCCCAACCCAGAAGACCACTTAGCTAACAAGTGGCTGAGAAAACGTACACGTGTGGAACAAACCACCTATTGCTATTTCCAGGGAATATTCTTTGTGCCCATCCATCTGTCTTGTGTTAATGTTAGGGTCTGTTAGCACACGCAAAGGATCAGGCTCAGATAAAAAAAAAGTGTCTGCACCTGTCCTCGGCATTTCCTAGGTCGACTCAGCTTTGAATCGGTACTTGTTGGGATGTGTAAACAGTAGCTACTTGTAAGATGAGCCAACCTCACACGGTGGATATAGGGCAGGGGTGGGGGGGAACCTTTTTTCTGCCAAGGGTCATTTGGATATGTATAACATCATTCGTGGGCCATACAAAATTATCAACTTAAAAAATAGCCTGTTATATTTGGTCAAACATTTAATTAACTCACCCCTAATGTGATGGCTGGAACTGCTTTTCTTTGGCGAGGCGTGTGATGTTAGCTGGTATTGATGATGTTGCTACTCGCAACTGCTTTTCCAGGTTTGCTCCTAGATTTATTGAATTTCGAGTCCCGCCTGCGGTTGCCTTGGCAGGGCCACACCAAATGATTTTGCGGGCCTTGTATGGCCCGCAGGCCGGACGTTCCCCACCCCTGCTATATACAGATGTGGGGAGATGTTTGTTTTTGTCTCTGTGTGCATGGGGAGCGGAAGTGTCGCGGTTCACGTGCTGCACTACGAACCCAGGGACACAAGATTGATTTCTGTTCACGGCCAACACCAGTGACGATTATCTAAAGCAGTCCTGGGCCTCCCCTAGGTCGACTCAGCCTCAAATGAGCATCTGGTGCAGTGTGTAAACATTGCCACTCAGGAGACAACGGCGGTCGAGCATGGTGCTGGCCACCCACCACTCGCTAACAGCACTTGCCCCAACAGTCTGTTAATGCTATGAGGGGTATGTTGTCTTTTGTGCGTGTGTGGTGTTGCACCGACCACTCGTCAACGTGGTGCAGGTAGTAGCGGTGCTGCCGCTCCGACTTGGGGGCAAAGCACAGGTCGCTGAAGTTCACGAACTTCTCTTGGGTCTTCTCATCTTTCTTCTGTCACGTCATCGCACACACAGCGATAAAACCATACAATTAAACACAACACAATCACATACAATGCAACAATACCATAGCACGCAACCCAAGGTCAAGAGGTCATCACGGCCATTATTGTTGATACCTCACCATTGCTTCCTTCTCTCTGCTAGATACTGCAGCTGTTGTTTCGGGGGGTGCGTTACATCCAAGGACTACTGTTGCAATCTCTTTACCACGATTTGGCTTTAAGTCTGCCACTTATTTCACAGGTAATGATGAGGGGTGCACCCCCTAACCCCCGGGTCCACCCCCCCCCCCGGCACTCCTCACCGGCAGCGTGATGAGGACGAGCTGGGGTGAACAGTCAAGACTTCCATCCGCTGCGGCGTACACGACCGCAAACACGTGCGTGCTGACCCACCACACGTCTAGCACTGCACGCACGCAAGCAGGCACACACAGTTGTACACGTGGACGCAAACTGGACAACAACAACAGACGCTCACGGCTGAGTGGCGATGACATTACCACGGTACTTGTGCCAGGCGAAGTGGACTTTGAGGCATGCACGCACAGACACATGCAATTATGCCTACGTATTAACCCAAACACAAATGCTCACACGCATGCATCGTTATACTTTTACATAAAATAAAAAATAGAAAGGTTCCACGGCATAGCCTACAAAGACTATTGGGTCAAGGGCTGTTAGCGAGTAACCTATAAAGATGGGCCTGGGGCATGAAAAGGTGGTGTGGTCAGGACTACCTCTGGCCACCTTTGTCACTACAGTGCTGATGTTTACACAACATATTGGCACTTCATTTAAGGCTACGTTGACCGAGAGGAGGCATGGGACCAGTTCTGATATCACTCACCAATGATGTTAGGCAAGGCTGCAAATCAAACTGAGGTCTCTGGGTTTGTAGCGCTGGATGCTAACGAATACGTCACTACTCCGCACACATACACACACAAGTACGTACACGCAAACGCACATACCGTATATACAGAAAACACAGACATGTACACATGGATAAAGACAGAAACACTCTCATTGAAGTTTACACAGTAAACAAGCAGGGTAGACAGTAGAAGGGCACGTTATACTGTACACACAATAAGCATGATACGCAAAAGATATACACACAACCTGTTGACAAAAAAGACACCGTGCAGACAACGATCGGGGCAGGATAGGGTAAACAATTCGGAAGACTGTAATACAACGTGGTAACACAGTATTGAAGATGTAACCAGGAAGAAGTTACAATGGGAGGAGGGCACACGTGTACAGGATAGAAGAGGACAGGTTACCGAGAACGGCATTGGCGCTCTACACCCTGGGACTGTGTGCGCACGCGTTTCCGTACCTCTCACCGGGTCCTCGGCGTAAAAGGGGGCGCAGGGAATCTGCCGCTTCTCCTGCAGGCTCTGCACTCGGACACAACGTCCACACGGGAGGATACTTACCAACCGCGGAGGCGGCCAGGTGGAACCAGAGGGCTCACGAGGGCTATGTTCAGATGCGCAGAGCGAACACCGCCGAGATGCTGGATTCGTACACGGGTTTCAAACACCCGTAATTAAACCGTTCAATGTTCTGATCGCAACTACTTGCCCAACAACATATGTAACATGGTCGACCAGTCGCCCGCACTACCACCGGAGCCACCTGGACAGGCAATCTGTACCAGATGGAAATTCCCCAGCTTCAGCCATGGAATGGTCCTTCCTCAAACTACGTAGCCATAAACCAATGGTGAACAGTGATGGAAAACATTACCCTCCTACCCCAACGTGTACCGGGGCCGAGCTCACCGCCGCACAGGGTACTCGGTTCTCTGTACGGTTGAGTTGCCCAGGTGAGGCCCAGAACAGTTTAAAATACCATGTTCCACTCATGTGAATATTTGGTCATTATGTCCAGGTTGCCAGGACAGTGTTGGGGCAAGTGCTGTTAGCGAGCACCATTTAAGGCCAACACGACACACGAGAGGGGGGTGGGTGGCCAGCAACACACACGGCTGCGCTTGTTTCCCGAGTGGCCGTGTTTACACACCGCTCCAGGTACTCATTTAAGGCAGAGGCCACCTAGAGGAGGCCCAGGACCTGCTCAGATATTCGTCACCGATGTTGGTTGTGAGCGGACTAACTCGGATTACCGGGTTCATAGCAGTGCGCTAACCACTGCGTGCAAAAACATATGCCCACACTCCGACAAAGAGAAATGTACACACAATAATAGCACATCCTCAGAGTACAACACAAACACAGACGCACTTACCTGTGTGTACTGAGCCATGGTTCCATTTATTTTCCCGCACACCAACTGCTTTCCCTTTGGACTCCAGCAAACTGCACAAACGGGTACAAACAGCGTACCTCAATTAGATACTTCATGAAGAAGCTTACTGAGATGCATACGTGTGTGTGTGTGAGTGCACAAATAGGGGAACACAGGTGGTGCATCTGCCAGTCATCTCAGTCAGTCAACCCACGGCACCTGAGTCCTCCAGCCAGTGAGCCTTCGACATTTCACGCGGCCGCAAAGGGCACCTAGCCTGGCACAAGCTCCGTGGTGACGTCATCGCCACTTAGTGGCGAATGGCGGCTGTAATTGTTGTTGCGTGATTCGGGGAGCGGAAGCGTAGTGGTTTGCGCACTGGACTATGAACCTGGCGACCCGAGTTAGATTCCCGCTCATGACCAATAACAGTAGTGAATGTGAACCATGTCTGGGTCTACCTTAGGTCGACTCCGCTTTAAATGACCACCTCGTGCCATGTGCAGACATCAGCACTGGGGAGACAAAGGCGGCCGGGAGTGATGCGGCACACCCTCGTGTGCCGCACCTGCCTTCACAGGCGCTCGCCAACAGGACTTGCCCTGACAATCTGTTCAAGGCGAGACATGGGATCTTTGTCTTTGTGTGTGCGATTGTGTGTGTCTGCGCTCTCGATCCCTCAACATTATTGCAGCAACCAGTCCGTCTCTCTACGTACAACTACCAGCAAAAACCTTCACCTTAAGTGTTTTCTGGTGAGCACAGATACAGTAAGAAATTGTATAAGACACATGAGGATGAGCTCTGTGGACTTCCCACATTGTGGCAGTAATGTTTATTTAACCTGGAGAGATGATTACGATGGATTAAGCCGATCTCAAACGAGGATATAAAAATAATCTGTGTCTTGTGCATTCATGTAATTTGAGTTGTAAGGAAACTCATCCAATTACGCGGCACTGTGGTCAGAGCATGAGACTCAGAGTTGGATGAATGCAGTTCGATTCCTGGCCCGGGTTTTTACTCAACCCATCATTGTCATCGTCATCCCCAAAGTGTGCTTGTTAAAATTCGTGCAGATTTTATGGAAGTCGATAGTTGTCATCCTTTAGGAAGCCAGGCGCCTGCTCTTGCGTGGCGTCGGGTCAGTGGCAGCGAGGACTCATGGGAAGCGCGAGGGTGGGGGACGGGGTCGTACTGGCGGTGACGCTGGCGCTTGGCGGCAGGGACGCGGAGATGCAGGGCGGCCCCGACACGTCCAGCACGTGCGCCCCGCCGTCCGACAGGCACACGGCCGCCACCGACGGCGCGGCCGGGTTCCACTTCATGTCGAGAGCGCACGTGTCGGCAGCACCCGGCAGGTGCAGCACGGAGAAGGGGGCGGCACGACCCTGCACGGCACCGTCAATCTGTTACAACATCGTCACACGGCGTTATGCGGCAACGGCCTGACGGCGCAATCGCCGTCAACGCTGCCAGCGTGACACACGGCACGCGGAGAGGGGTTCGTGCGCTCCTAAGCGTGACGCCCGGCGGTACCAATAACACCCTGTTACGGCACAGGTGTGCATCCACAGCCCTGTTGTCCATCCACTGCTGGATGAAGGCCTCCCCATGCCATGTGGGTCGTGGAGGTTATTTGACCCAACTTCACCTCATTGGTCACTGTGGGTTAGTGAGGGTAGGGAGCACAGGTCTAATAGCCTGCTTATTTATTGTTATTTTTTATCTCTACGACGCTAATAATGTATGATATAGTTTTGTGTCGAACTAGGACTCATCTCTGAAGAGAGAGGGTAATTGCCTATGAACATCTGCTTATTCATTTGAACATTTATATTCTTCACAACAAAGCTCGTAATTATTTTGTGTCATGCAACAAGTCGGTATTGCTTTGCATGCTGTTACATTTTTGAGCTTTAGAATTGTGATTTTAATTTCTATTACATTCCTAAGTGTTCCCAAAGAAAATACATTCTAAGCATGACTGCATGGCTGGGTGGCTGTGTGGCTGATACTGAGTGATGATGCTTGAGAGACTAAGTGGCTATTAAGCTGCGCATTTGAGATAATTGGTGACTGGGATGCTGGGTGAGTGTATGGCAAGGTGAGTGAGAGATGTCGTGGCTGGGTGAGTGTATGGCAAGGTGAGTGAGAGATGGAGCGGCTGGGTGAGTGTATGGCAAGGTGAGTGAGAGATGGAGTGGCTGGGTGAGTGAGAGACAGGGTGGCTATACGTATGAGAGACTGGGTGAGTGTATGACTGGATGAGTGAGACTGAGTGGTTGGGAGAGTGACAGACTAGGTGACTGTTTGACAGACTGGGTGAGTGTACGGCTGTATGTTTGAGAGACTGGGTGAGTGTACGGCTATATGTTTGGGAGCAATGGGTGCGCGAGACAATGGATGGCTGCACGTCAGTCGAGCCGGGTGCAGAAGCCATCGGGCGAGACAGCCGGATGTTGAGGTAATCGCTCACCTTCTTGGCGAGTGCACGGACGTCGTAGAAGTGTACGGCGGTGCCGGGCGCGTGGCGTAGGCACAGCGCGAGCGTGAGCTCGTCCGACGACAGCGACATCTGGTGCGGTTGCTGGGGCAAGAGCAGCTCCACGTGCTCCACGTCCTCCACTGGAGGAGGGGAATGGGGGGGGGGACACACGGCGCTCGTGAACGCCAAGCAAAAAAACCAGCAGCCCTTCAAGCCAGGCGACTCAGCGGCAGAGGTTTGTGAGTTAAAATCATCATTGGGGCTTGTATTTACTGTATGTAAGTATGTAGAACTTGTTTCGCACCGTACGTAGCCAGCCATGCTAGTCGGATGTGTGGGGGAGGAGGGGGGTAACAAACTAAACACAAAAAGCTGTTGCCTCAGCCCATTATCCCTCTGGGGTCGATAAAGTGAGTACCACATTTTCACATGTAGGCTTTCGTGACCCATATTAGCCATGAGGAAACAGTGTTTTGGGTTAGGTCGAGTAAATGTGAATGTGTCCTACACCCTCCTCAACAGACAATTAGTCAAGTTTGTCACGTGAACGGAACGTGCCAATGTATTACTACTGCAGCACACCGGTGTGTTGGAGAACCCACAAGATTTACAACGGAGTACGGTGATTGCTGCTTTGAGTGTTTAGTCTGTGGTCCTTCCCCCGCACCTCCGATTGGCAAGGTTGGCGATGTACAGTGCTAAAGAAGTTCATCGTACACACATATATTACAGCCAACACCATCTGGCGTTTTTTCCAAGAGCGTGTGAAGATGTGTTCCTGTTTTTCCGTCTTAAATCGGGGAAGGTGATATCATCACTGTGCGCCTACAAGTGAGAAGGAACCAGGGGGGTTAATGTGTTCATATAAATAATAATAAATTATGTTGATATGAAATTATACATGTAACCTGTTAGATTAGTCAGTTCATCAACTGAGATTATTAGTTATATATGAAATAGTTGATAGTGGTGCATTAACGTGTTTGTGTTCTATGCAGAAACTGTGGCGCGCGTGTTGATCTGGTTTTGTGTTGTGCAGAGCACGTGGTGTATGCACAATGTGCCGAGCGTGTGTAGTATGCGTGGCGTGTAATAATCTTGGTGTGCATGGCACGTGGTCTAGTGTGTCTGGATATAAAGTAAGGATGTTGTGTGACTGGTACATGGTGTGCGTTGTGTGTAAGATACGAAAAGATCAGTAGTGTTGCATTACAGCTGTATCGATTTCAACTCAAGTACATTAACTGATGTATTGCAGTTATTACTAAATGATACGTTGCCAAGCAGCACTAAGCCTATAGCTATCAGAACACAATTTCAATAGATGCTCTCCAATACACCTGTGTACTGCATTAATAATAAATTGGCACGTTCTGTTCATGAAACAAACCTTACTAATTTGCTGTGTTGGGTGGAAGTGGGTGTATGACACATTTACATTCACGTGACCAAACCAAAACACGTTACCACCAATGAGCACCACTTTGTAACCAAGTGAGCAGTGGTTGCCCTATGAAGAGAGTCACCCTCACCATCAGAATGTCGAATTTCTATCGCTGGCTCTACAGGGCTGTACACAGGAGATGAGCACTGCCTCAATACTCATTTGAGCAGGAAATTACCGTTTGTAGAGACACATCGAGGCTGCGAGTCCCAGCCTACACAACACGAGCTTAAACCCTTGTTGATGGGAAAACCGACTTACGGTCATGCACACTATCACAGCACTATCAGGATGTCACTGACATCACTACCTTGAGTTGTAATGCAATGTCAACGGAGTGAGGTCTTTAAACGACACGCCTGACAAATATGTCCCGAGTATTTGTCCTCGTCAGCGGAGCCTCACGCTTTTGAGGGACAGCCTGAGGGACACGGCATCAGTGCATCAGCGCGTACCCACAGGGCAATGGCTCATGACAACGCGATGGGTCAGCCAGCCTTTATCATAACCTGTGAAATGTTTCAACTACATCGAAAAAGTTAACACGTAATCATCAGTTTGAACTTTTACCACCACAAAATAAAACCTGTTAAGGAAGCAACGATTCACAATCGGCATAATGATGGGGGAGAAAAATAATTCCTCCTCACCCACGGTGTCCATGTCCCCGCCCAGCGTGTTGGCCGCCACGAGGCTGCGCGTCTCGTAGACTCGCAGGCCCGAGGGGACGCCCACGAACAGCAGGCCGTAGCGACTAGACACGGTCAGGAGGCTCACGCGGTCGCAGGGCAGCAGTCCCGGTGGCACAAACGCACGCACGCGCTTCATCTGCCGGAACTGGAACTCCTGGGGGTGAACGCCGAGAGAGGGGGGGGGTGACAAACGCAGCTTCACGGAAGATTTGCGTTACATTCAATTTCATTTATTAGGTATAGCCCTGTGAGCCATGCGGCTCTTGACTCGGGAGCAACCGCAACAAACAAAAACATGAACACATAATAATCACAATAGCCGTGAAGGAGGCAACGATTCACCCACTTCGTGATTTGATGGACCGTGATTATCCAGTCTTGATCGGATTCTTGATTACACTTTGTGTGTGCAGAATGCAGTGGTTAGACAGACATACTCACCCCCTGCTCACACTCACTTCAGCCTCACCACACTCACCCCCTACTCACCCTCAAACTGCATGACAGCTCACACTTATACACCGCACTATACACCACACAATACACCACATGCTACACTATACAACTAAATTATATCAGACTACAATATCTACCTTACACTACTTTACACGATAATGTACACCACAATGGACAATCTGAATCCTAATGTACATTAAGTAGTTTACATTACTCCACATTAAATAAAACGCACACACATAAACATGCACACACAAATACAGACAAATAAACAGACATATAAATACACAAACACCCATGTTCGTTAATTAATACCCTAACAGAGGCTCACAAAACGCTCGCAAAACCATGCCAGGCACACTGAGACCACGTGAAATGTCGAAGGCCCGCTGGCTGGAGGTCACACAAGAGACCCAGGTGCCATGAGCCGACTGGCAGATGCACCAACTGTGCTCCCCACTGTGCCAACTACCCTGCGTTTTATACGCCCGGCGTTCCACTCGTTGTTGTGAGCGTCACTTCTCTGCCCTCCGCTGTTGCGGGAGGGCGATTGTCTCCACCTTCCCAGCAGCGTCCTTCACAAATCTCATCCACAGAGACCGAATCTGACAACGCTGGTAGCAATTCATAATCAACGTGGTAGCAATCTTCGGCAAGTCCACTCAGCTCCACATCGTCCTGCACCAGATCAGTCCATCTCTTCTCCAGCCCATGCCGCGCAAGTTTATCCCCCTCTATCCGACCAAACAGAAGCTGCTTGAGCATGCAGTGGTTGGGCATGCGGGCTACGTGACCTAGCCAACGCAGCCTTGCCTGTCGGAGGAACTCACTGATGGGAATATGTCCAGATCTGTCATGAATCTGTGATCTCACAAAATCCAGCCTGGTGAAACCTCAGGATGGATCGTAGGCAGGATGTTCCTTTAGATGGCTCTACGTGTCGCAAATATTGAACAGGGAGGGCATGAGGGTGGATGTGTGTGTTACGTAACAGACCAGGTAGTTACCACACAGCTTTACGCAGCCGATGAAAATACAATTTCGCTCCACGGATTCGGAGTTGAGACCTCGAGTGCCAAACCGGAGGGCCGGTCATAAGCACAATCGCTCAGGTACGGAAACGTCTCCACTCTCTCCACGACTGCCCCCAACATCACTCGTGGGGAAGTTTGAGGTGGTGAGCATTTGATGATATCAAATGAAGCCAAGGCAAATGCTTAGTCTCGGTGGGACTGATGGTAAATAATAATACAAAAACACAATAGCACATTCACACAAACTATTACAGGGAAAAAAAGTGTGAAGGGAATACAGTACATTATTTAAACGATGACAATATTAAAGTACTTAGTTTAACACGTAGGCTTTCGCGACCAATATCATCCATAATACAGGTTTCTTTGGTTTAGATCGCGTAAATATCAATGTGTCATTAAACCCGCCACCACCCGACACAGCCAACTAGTAAGGTTTGTTACGTATACAGAACATGACAATTAGTCACTAGTACAGCACTAGTGTGTAGTGTAGTGTATAGTGTAGTGCTGTACTATACTAGTACAGCACCAGTGTGTAGTGTAGTGTATAGTGTACTATACTAGTACAGCACGAATGTGTAGTGTATAGTGTACTATACTAGTACAGCACTAATGTGTAGTGTATAGTGTAGTGTATAGTGTAGTGTATAGTGTACTATACTAGTACAGCACTAATGTGTAGTGTATAGTGTACTATACTAGTACAGCACTAGTGTGTAGTGTATAGTGTATATTTTAGTGTATAGTGTACTATACTAGTACAGCACACCGGTGTGTTGGAGAGTAAACCCACACAACATTGACAATCCGAGTACGACGTTTTACAACCAGCATCGTCAAGCGGACAGCAGCCAGAAGACTTGTGTGTGCAAGTGGACGACACGCATCGACCCCTCCATGCATCTTAGCCTCGCTAACTTTAGGCGGCGGCTCAAGGCGCCACGGCACCGCGCACGAGCGAAGCCATCACTTCTGCGTGCCCAGTGAACCATTGACATCGCGACACCGCGAGAGACGCCTTGAGGAGGCGTGGGACCGTCCAGCAGTGGAGCGAGAATGACGACGACGATCACGGAGGATGAGTCCGGGCAGCAGTAGCAGCGGCCTGGCTCGGGGGGGGGGGAGAAATTGGCGCCAAAGCAAACGGTGGACTTTCTGCCGCTCGTTACCTTCATGTCCCTGTCCGGTGCGTAGCTCTCGTCCACCATGGCTGGTTGGCTTCTGAGAGAACTCTGTGGGATGAGGGAGGGAAGGAGGAGACGGAGGAGGAAGGCGGCGGCGACGTGGGTCCGAGATCAACGAGACGAGGGACGCGGCGTGGACACACACAACGCTGCGGACTCTACCACCTCGCTCCTCACTGGGGGGGGGGTATGGAAAATATTGATTACTAATCGGTTATTACGTGTCGTGTGGTGTTTAACTCATGTACAGATACAATATTTAAGTATTTGTTTAATATCTGTGTTTATAAAATAGGTGTTTTGATCATTGTGGTGTGTTACAGTTTCGTTTTATAAAACTCCCCCCCTGAAGTCGTCTGGTAGTAGGAATGGTCCAAGGCTCCGTCACTCGATTCTCGATTTGAATTCCATCGATTCTAGAATCGATTTTATTTCATTGCAATCGTCGCTGCAGTTTGGTAGAGTGGCTACGACATAGTTCGCGTGGGATATCCACCTTGAGTCGCCTTGCACCTGTGACAATGACACGTGTTTTACAGCAAAGCTTACGCGAATCCGACGCACAACAATCGATGCTAAATGTACGATTCTAATTTGTTAATCCGATTCTTATCGACGATCGATCCGCATGGACGTCTCCACTGCGACCCTGTCCATATGGACCCATGGGTCTGCAGCATGCGACTCTGGCTTCCCCCATCACCTCCATGTCCCCATCACCTCCATGCCCTCGTCCCCATCACCTCCATGTCCTCGTCCCCTTCACCTCCATGCCCCCATTACCTCCATGTCCCCATTACCTCCATGTCCCCATTACCTCCATGTCCCCATCACCTCCATGCCCCCATTACCTCCATGTCCCCATTACCTCCATGTCCCCATTACCTCCATGTCCCCATCACCTCCATGCCCCCATTACCTCCATGTCCCCATTACCTCCATGTCCCCATCACCTCCATGCCCCCATTACCTCCATGTCCCCATTACCTCCATGTCCCCATCACCTCCATGCCCCCATTACCTCCATGTCCCCATTACCTCCATGTCCTCATCACCTCCATGCCCCCATCACCTCCATGTCCCCATCACCTTCATGTCCCCATCACCTCCATGCCCCCATTACCTCCATGTCCCCATCACCTCCATGTCCCCATCACCTCCATGTCCCCATCACCTTCATGTCCCCATCACCTTCATGTCCCCATCACCTCCATGCCCCCATTACCTCCATGTCCCCATCACCTCCATGCCCCCATTACCTCCATGTCCCCATCACCTTCATGTCCCCATCACCTCCATGCCCCCATTACCTCCACGTCCCCATCACCTCCATGCCCCCATCACCTCCATGTCCCCATCACCTTCATGTCCCCATCACCTCCATGTCCCCATCACCTCCATGCCCCCATTACCTCCATGTCCCCATCACCTCCATGCCCTCGTCCCCACTGTCGTTGATGTTAAGCATCTTGAGATTGTATGTAATGCGCTGTATATGGGGACTTCCTCTACTTACGGACATTCGACTTACGAACTTTAAGAGATACGAACAGACCTGCTCGTATGTCCAGTTGCAATAGATGGCGGTGGTGGCATCTACATCTGCAGAAGATAAAGAACCAGTGGCATCTACAGGAGATTACTGTGTGCAACTTCTACAGCCATTCCCCACACACCATGTTTGGAATTAATGAAGTTGGAGTTACGAACAAATCGACTTACGATCAGACTTATGGGATACATAAATGTGTCGTTAAAACCCGCCACCACCCGACACAGCCAATGGTGTTGCTGTACTAGTGACGAATTGGCCACGCTCTGTTTACATGACAACCCTTACTAGTTGGCTGTGTCGGGTGGTGGCGGGTTTTAACGACACCGTTATATATTTGCGCGATCTAACCCAAAACCTTTATTATGGATGATATTGGTCGCGGCGTGTTAAACAGACCGATGGGATCTAACTCGTGAGCAAGTAGAGGAGTCCCTCTGTACGCTGTAATTATCGATCAACCCTCGCTGCTGCCTCCACAGTGATGGGTTTGCATGGAGTTGTGGATCCAATGTTCATCCACTTTCATGAATTTCATCTAAAGTCTTCAACTTTGCATATAGTTTCGCTGGACAATTAATCTCTTTTTTTAAAAATATACGTTGTGATAATATTTTACAACCCGTTGTCGATCTACTGCTGGATGAACCCCCCACCCACGATATGTGAGCTGTGGGGGTTGTTTGACAATTCTATCCCACGCTGGTTTTTGCAGATTGGTAAAGGCTGGAGGGGGGACCCGGTCAGTACTGGTTCAGGTATCTTTACGCATCTACCCGTACTACCACTATTTTTTTTATTTTACCAGGTAATGCCCACTAAGCTATGCAGCTCTTGTTCAAAAGCGACCTGGCCACAAATTATAGCTCAACGAAGTTGGCTTATCACGTGGAAATGTATAGCAGCCAGATACTCTAAACGCGTGATGTTGATTCTAAATGTGGAGAGAAAACCGGTGGACCCGGAGAAAAATCCACGCGACCACGGGGAGAGAGACACACAGACTCCGAATATACAGCAGGCGTCAATGTTGGGATCGAACCCACGACCTCTTGTATACCAGGCGAGATAGTTAACATCTCGCCACCATGGCACTGGCGTTAGTCACAGCCCTGAACCTGGGTAAGTAGGTGCAGTTTGCTAACCACCAAGTATGGTGACAATTCAGAATGATGCATTCTCAGTGGAGAAGTGTGCTTCTACGTGTAACCAGTAGGTGTCAGTGTATGTACATAATTATTGTTCTCTCGAAAATAATACCTCTCATTTGGCATACATACAAACAATACAATTACTGTTAATAACATCACCAACAAGAGTAATAATTTATCAACAACACTGACAACAATGTGACATTGCAATGATGAACAACGATGTCCATGTTAATGTATTCATTCACACCGCGTCTATGAATGTTAGCAACAGCTGTACAACTGTTTTACAACTTCCTGTACAATTGAAGCCACAATATAACCACAACTGCAACCACATTGTAACCACAACTATAACGGCCGCATTATAACCACAACATCCGCAATATAACCACAGTCGTATCCACAACTGCATTAAACCACAACAACAACCATGGTTGTCTACGTACGGTGCGAAAGAAATTCACCATACATACACGCTTAAGCACAACATGACCACTACCAGATTTTCAACACATCCAGAATATAGCTACAATTTAACCACAGTAGGCGCATGATAAATACAACCACATAATCATAGCGTCACCAATAGTGATGCACAAATAATCATTGTTTTACACTTCAGTGTTTGATTAACGTAGCGTATTGCAGATCCACAGACTAAACAAAGCACATTCCTGCGGAGGGAGCTGGTAGGAACGTTGGGTTGCTCGGTCAATGACCAGGGTCAACAGCGGCGTGGTGAATTCCGCAAATATGCCCGACTGTGAGGGCGGGCACAAGCCGGCGTGAGTAGGTTAAACGTTGAGTTTTATAAGGGCACCACGGGGTGACCAGCCACTCCCCACCCAGCCCCACCCCTCCCACCCCCCACCCAGCCCCTCCCCATCCAGCCCCTCCACACCCTCTCCTCCCAACCCAGCCCCACCCTCCCCACCCAGCCCCTCCCCACCCAGCCCCTCCCACCCCACCCAGCCCCTCCCTGCACGACGGACGGACACAATAATCCCCTGTGGGCTGGTGGAACCAGTGGGTTCCTACCAGTATAATGTGAATTTAACAGGGGTGTGTTGACCATTCGTTGTGGTGCAGTGAAAACTGGGCACCACCTCGCGTGGCCAAGGGTACACTGAAGGAACTTCATGAAGGACTGTGGTGTCAACTTGCGGTGGCCCTTCCATGACACATGGTGGTGCACTATTTGGAGATAGATTCACGTCTGCCAGAGACCAAAGCGAGCACAGACTCGTTCGTAGCCTAATTATAAACAAATGTACAGGATGGTCCACGTGTCTTGATTCTGATTCTTGTGACCCCCCCCCCCTCCCGTAACGAATTGTCCCCTAACATGTTTTTTTTCTTTCGCATATTCATTTCTGTTTTAAATCTTACTGAAAAAAATAGTTTTAGAGTATTAAATGGGGATCACAAGACATTTGGACCATCCTGTACATCTTTGTCATTTGCTGCAAGTTTTGAGTGGGCTTTTTAAAACCACCGCCTGCCGATTATCACGGTCGGCTACGTACGATGCGAAGAAAGTTCAATAAAACATATGTAAAGTGCAGTATCACACAAAATATGTCTATTCCTGCATTCTCGTTGAGTTTCACAATTTACGTGAAGCCAAACGGGGTTCAGTCTCTCTTGCATTGTGGGATTTGCCCAGAATTCCACAACAACCTTCACCACTCTCCACACCCACACCAGCTGGTAAACACGCCAACTGTGTCCTGCCACCCAAGCCGAGCCATGCTTGCTGGGCTTGCGTGGCGCTGATGATGCTCCCTAAGGATCTCTTAGATGTCGTGTATGCAGTACGTAGAGCAGAGAATGAATTGTGTTGAATGTAGTCAGTCCTCGCTTAACGTCGGCCCGTTTAACGTTATTTCACATAAAGAGTAGCATTTTCCAGGAACGCAATACCAACATTAAGCGATGACCGGCTGTATATAAAACGTGCATCCGTTATTTTGTGTTTAAAGGTAACGAAAATTCTGCATGGTTCTTAGGAGCTCTGTAAAACATTCGCCGGAAGTATAAAATAAAAAATCTAATAGTTTGCAATAATCTTTTGAATGGAGTGTAAATTACTTCCTTTCCCCGTCACTGTCAATAAAGATATTTACAATCGGAAAAAAAATATCCCTTGCCTTAAGAGGTCCGCAATGGACTGGGTGGTGAGAGGACACGGTAGGAGCTATCAGAGAAGCTGCACATCTGATTTCCTGAGTTCAAATACGGTTTAAATAAGGTTTAGTATCGTGTTACCAATGATTGCACACACAAACATCACGTTTGCTCTTTGGCATATTCCAGCTCTGAGCTATAGCACTGTCACTTGTCTTGCCACGTAATGAAAAGTATGTTCTGCAGGGAATATGTTCGTGAAGGTGTAATGGGTTCGATTGAGGTGCACACTCAACTTGGAGGCAACACTATTTATTAACACATAACACCAAAGTGAACACTATACATAAGGTGGTGACCACCGTTCCTAATCTCACTAACACTCGGGGAACACTGCACAGCGTGACCAAGGCAGGTGACGGCTGCATGGTCACCAACGACGGTTGGAAGACTTGAGGACTTCTCATGGCGTCGTCATCCCGGAGTAGAACTGCCCAGCTCCCCGTTCACACCCCGCTTATAACCACTCCGGCGTGGCCGGCTCCGCCCCAGGCCACGCCCCCCTTCTCGATCCTTCGGGAAGGTCCGGGCCCCCAACCACGTGACCCCCAAGCTTCCCCCTGGGGCCCCTGGCCCCACTTTATCCAGTCACGTGTCCTGTTTGGTTCACGCGGAGTGCCACGGCCTGACACGACCCCCGTGACACCCGCCTACAGCCCCAATACCGAGCCGACACGGTAGTGACGTCATATGCACATACGCTCGTACAGTCCCGACATAGTACTGACGTCATATGCCAATACAAAGGTAAGAGCCCGGTTTGAAGAGTGTTTAAAACCGTTGTGTAACGTCGTCGCTCAGAGTGTTCGCGATGTTAATGCTGCTGGCCGAGTCTTCCACATGGCGAGACGCCAAATAGCACGCTTGGAATATACTCCCGTGATGACGATGATGATATGATGATAAAGATAAGAGACAGCATTTGACAGCGTTTAACACGTAGGCTTTCGCGACCAATATCATCCATAATATGTTTTTTGTGATATAATTTGAGTACTCAGATTGTAAATGTTGTGGATTTGCTCTCTAACACACCGGTGTGCTCTACTAGTGTAGTGACATGACTAGATGTCACCATGCTGTCGGTGCAGTACCGGCCCTAGAGGGGCACGGTGGGCGTGGAGTAATATCACTGGATGGCACCATGCTGTAAGTGCAGTACCGGCCCTATAGGGCACGGTGTGTGTATGACGACCTAAGGGGAAGGTCGGGTAAGGCCATGACACTCTGGTTGATCCGGGAGGACACGTGACCGGGGGGGCCCAAGAGGGGGCTAGGAGGGTCACGTGATTCGAACCCAGGTTCTTCCTGACAGTTCTGGAAGGGGGGCGTGGCCAAGGGCGGAGTCAGTCACGCCGGAGAGAATCTAAGCCGAGTCCCGAGAGGGATCTGGGTTGTCCGTCCCGGGGAAGAAACCCTTCGTCTACGATCTCCGTTCTGCGAGTCTTCCAGCACGTGGACCCGGGCAGTATGTTGTTGGTTCCCGGAACCGGAGTTAATAGTTACTCAGTAACCAGTGTAGTTAGCCAGGGTGGTCACCACCCGAGGTCGTTGTCTTGTTAAAGGGTGAAGTCGCCCCGTTGTGTTGGAACTAAATAAATGCGCTGCCTCCAAGTCTAACAGTGCGACTCAGTTGAACCCACTACACTAGTAACGAATTGCCATGTACTGTTTTCGGGACACACCTTACTAACTGGCTGTGTCGGGTGGTGGTGGTTTTAATGACACATTTATTGTTACGCGATCTAACCCAAAAAAACCTAAATTATGGATTTTACAACGTGTTGCTTGAAATACAAAAAAAAAAACAAATCCATCAAGCCGGTGCATTAAGGGAGTCTTTTGTGTTTTGCTGGGGCGTTCGACTGCGCACAGATAATTATGTGTACCATGCATGGAAACACAAATGCGTGCACAACAGAAACACGTTACTCAATTGGGATCGCACGTCGTAACCATCGCCCCTCGTGGAACGACTGCAGATTCTGCGCGCGAGAGAGACAGTGCCTTCGCGATAGCCACACGCTATGAGAAGATAGCCCTTAACCCTTTCCCGTTCCGAAACGTCTGCAAGTTGCAGGGTTGGTGTCCCGTTCACCGCTGGATATCTGAACGCGCAAGCGGCTCAGCGTTAATTTGACTTAGAGAGGCGTAGCGCCGTTGCTTTTTAAAGACATTGCACTCACCGCAAATAACTGCAGCGACACGGCCGCACTCTATGATAGCCGGCGCCAACATGGGCCACACGCCCTCCCGCGTGGCCTTGTGTGAAGCCTCAGTACCGTTACAAGTTACTTTATTTTTAGTTTGTATTCTGCGTACGTCATCAGAAAAACTAATGACGTAGTAGGAACGGGAAAGGGTTAAACACTGAGCTGGCGCATTTTCATTGTTTCATTTGCGCATCCTCTCCATCTTGCACTATCAATGTCCAGCCTCGGCTGTGCCCCCCAACGAGGCAGCCTCGAGCGTGGGGGACGAGTTCAACGTCATGAGGCTGAGGAGCCGATGGGGCCCATGCACGAGGGGTCCGTGTGAAGTAACCGAGGGGGCCTCTTCTTGTTATTTTAATTGTACGACCCCTGATCATTGAAGTCCAATTTACCACGCAAGTCCAGTTTACCACGCAAGTCCAGTTTACTATGAAGTCCAGTTTACTATAAAGTCCAGTTTACCATGGGCAAGGGTCTGCAACCTGCAGCTGCGGAGCTGCATGTGGCTCACTGCGGATTGCGGACTGCTTAGTTTCGTTATTTAAGGACCGCCTGGTGGTCACCACACGCATTGCGGCTCTTAAAATATTGCCTTTTCTATGTATATGCAGTGGGTTCCCACGGAGACCAGAGACGTAGCTTAGAGGCAACACAGTTTATTGAAATATCTTAACACAAGGCCCCTTTTACTCCCGCTACCTGGGGAGGTATGGCCTCCGGGCTGACGTGCCCTATCAATGGGCTACGGGCTCTGAGTCCTCCGGCTAAGGGTGGCCTAGGGGAGGCTCGCTGACCCGACCCAGCCGGGCCAGTGGTCCCGACCACTGGTCCACGCTCGGCCCCGGCCATTAAAAGGACGTCAGGCCCCGGGGGTCGCAGGGTCCTAGCCTAGCTGGTCTTCAGTCTTCGTCTTCAGAGCACCGCCTCGAGCCGTCCTGAGGTCCGTCTTTTATACCCACCTCGGGGACTCTCCGCCCCCGGTACCGCCCCCTTTCTGGAACCTTCCAGGTGGCTTTGGAATAATCCCCCAACCCCTCACCTGGGGTCGGGGACTCGGCCTCTCAACGGCCCTGCTCTATTTCTGTCTCAGGGTGGCACCCCCTACTGGCCTGTGCCCGCAACTACTACAGGTGAGTTCTGCATAGGGCGGCATGTGCTGTGTATTTCCAACGCTACAGAAAAACCAAATTCGAAAAATAAAATGCCTCTTCTTGTTATTGTCGTTGCCGACCGCTGATCTCGAGGCCGGCTCATTGCGTCGGATTTCTGATCAGCTCTGAAACGAAATGCGATCGCGTGGCTGTTTTAAGATGCTAGCACTCTCTCACTCTCTCTCAACACATATATGTGTGAGGCGGTGAGTGAGAAGGCGTACAAATACTCGTGCCCGGCTGCATTGTCAGAATCGGTATATTTATCCCGCAGAAGGAATCCGATGAGCTATAAAGCTATTTTTTTACAGATGTCCAGTCGGGGTACGGAGTAAGAAAGTTACAGCAACAAATAGTACAACAACACGATAGGAGTGAAAAGTACAAGACAGCTAAACAAATCACCCAGACACAAATTAAACTAAACCATCCCCATCCTACCAGGCAAAGCCCACTGAGGTATTCACTTATTTTTCAGCAGCGACCTGGCCACAGATGATAGCTTCAACAAAGTGGCCCATCATTTGGACATTTATAGCACCAAAATAATCTAAATGCACGGTTCTAACGGCAATGCATTTCGGTTGATGTTACTGCTGCTGCTACTGCTGCTGCTGCTCCTATGGCTACTGCTGATACTACTGCTACTACTACTGCTGTTGTTGCTACTACTACTGTTGCTGCTGCTACTACTGATATTACTGCTGATGCTGCTCATACTGCTGATACCACTGATGCTACTGCTGCTGCTACTGCTGCTGCTATTGCTGGATGCTGGAGCGCGCGATGGACCGGCTTGCCGGCTTGGCTCCGTTTCACGACAGCGTTCCCGAGGCGGCCACCACCACCTCCCCTCTCCACCACCCCTCCACACCACCACCCCTCTCCACCACCCCTCTCCACCACCACCACCCCACCACCACCCCTCCACACCACCACCTCACCACCACCACCCCTCTCCACCACCACCACCCCACCACCACCTCACCACCACCACCTCACCACCACCCCTCCACACCACCACCTCCCCACCACCACTACTCACCACCACTACCCACCACCACTTCCCCACCACCACCCCTCTCCACCACCACCTCCCCATCACCACTACCCACCACTACCCACCACCCCTCCCCACCACCACCACCCACCAACACCACCACCCACCACCACCACCCACCACCACCGCCCACCACCACCTCCCCACCACCCACCACCACCACCCACCACCCCTCCTCCCCTCCACCACCACCACCCCTCCTCCCCACCACGCCAACCCGAGCCTCCCCACCCCCAATCATCGCCACCTCCATTCCCATGCACGTCCCAACGGAAAGGCAGCGAGATTTGCTGCAGATGTGGTTGGTGCGAGGGGGGTGCATGAGTCTGTGCGAGTTCGTGAGCCTGTGGTGTGTGTGAGCGTGCGTGCGTGTCTCCGTGGGAGGGGGTGTCTGTGTGTTTGTGTGTCTCTGTGCGGCCGCTTAATGCCTCTGTGTGTGCACGTGTGCTCACAGCACTTGCCTCAACAGTCTGTCAAGGCTACACGGGGGGATCTTTGTCTTTGTAGTGGTTAGCGCGCTGCGCTACGAACCCGGCCAGGCAAGTTCGATTCCAGCTCACGGCCAACACCGGTGACGATTATTTTGAATCGCTCCTGGGCCTCCCCTAGGTCGACTCAGCCTCAAATGAGTAGCTGGTGCGTTGGGGTGACAAAGACGGCCGTGCGTGGTGCTGGCCACCCCACTCCTTTCGCGTGCCGTTCCGGCCTTCGCTCACAGCACTTGCCCCAACAGTTCGCTAAGGCTATAGGGGGGGTCTTTGTCTTTGTAGTTGCTCGTGCAATGCGCTACAATGATCGCACCGACACGGGCGATGTAGTTGCCATTCGCTTCCTAGTCCAAACTGCGCTATTGCGTTCAGAATGAGGTCCGTTGCCCGAAACGTTCGTCTATCGGAGTTCGTATTTGCATAGTCTCAGACAAGGGGTTTGTTTTTGTGTGCCAGCACAGTGCCGAGTTACACGCGCGAGTTCCACCAAACACTGCGTGGTATCAGAACCAATTCCTGGCTCTCAACTAGGTCGACTCAGCCTTAAATGAGTACAGCACTTGGTGCGGTGTGCGTGTGTTATATCAGCATTGGGGAGATAAAGGCGGCCGGGTGTGGTGCTGGCCACCCACCCACTCGTGTGCCACAGTGCCGGCCTTCAAAGCTGGCGCTTACTCGCCAACAGCACTTGCCCCAGCAGTCTGTTGAGGCTACACGGGGTGGGGGGGGGTCTTTGTCTTTGTGTCTGCGTGTGGACAGACGACCACAACCACCACCACCACCCTCGACCAACTCCGCGCTCTCTCTGCTCGGCCCACTGCCTCTGGGACTCTCTTGACAGTTTGCCGGAAATTCCTGGGTTTGGAGTGCGGACTGTGAGTTGGAGAGGGGGGTGCTGGTGGTGGTGGAGTTGGGGGGTGAGAGCCGCGCGCGTGTGGGGGTGGTGGTGGGGGGGGAGCTGTCTGGCTCCCCCCCCACCCCCACCCCGGCTCGGTGTTCACGGCCCCGGGAGTTCAGCACGGCCCGGTTCAATCCCCACAGCGGGCGCTCGAGAACGCGTCCACAACGAGTCGGAGGAGCGGCGCGCACAGAATCTGCTCTCTCGCATGCAAACCACGAACGCCACGCGCCTCCGGCAATGGATCCACTGCTGGCTTAGAGGCAACCTCACACCATGCGAGCCCATGTGGGCGATGTCCCGGGCCGGGGGGGGGGGTGTTACAATGACCATACTTTTCACCGTGCTGGTGAGTGCAGGTGAATGAAGTTGCAGGTGAATGAAGTTGCAGGTGAATGAAGTTGCAGGTGAATGAAGTTGCAGGCGAATGAAGGAGAGGAGAGGTCACTCGACCGCCGACGTGTCACTCGGAGGGTGGTGCAGCGCTAACCGCCGCGCGTATCGCTCCGCTCCGTCTCGTGCTTAAAGCGGGCACTGAAGACCCCGGCGGCGTCACGCGTGGCAAATCATTTTGCTGTGACTCCCACATTCTTTGGAGATTATTTGTAACAAAATGACAAGAAATAAAACGAGCAGCCGGTCTGCATCCTGAACGTTGGGGTGCATCTCCCGCGTGGTTGTACCCCCCCCCCGCCGTCAAACCCCCGGTTTACATCGGGGATGCGTTCCTGAAATGTGCGACGACGAATATCGAAACGACGTAAGACGAAGAAGCGGTTTACGTGGTGGTGGAGGTGGTGGTGGTGGTGGAGGTGGTGGAGGTGGTGGAGGTGGAGGTGGTGGAAGTGGTGGTGGTGGTGGTGGTGGTGGTGGAGGTGGTGGTGGTGGTGGAGGTGGTGGTGGAGGTGGTGGTGGAGGTGGTGGTGGTGGTGGTGGTGGTGGTGGAGGTGGTGGAGGTGGTGGTGGTGGATGTGGTGGTGGTGGTGGTGGAGGTGGTGGTGGTGGTGGAGGTGGTGGTGGTGGTGGTGGTGGAGGTGGTGGTGGTGGAGGTGGTGAAGGGGGTGGTGGTGGAGGTGGTGGTGGTGGAGGTGGTGGTGGAGGTGGTGGAGGTGGTAGTGGTGGTGGTGGAGGTGGAGGT